>NW_027363016.1:1307500-2794642 GCF_046119375.1 Phyllobates terribilis
CAACCCGCGCCTCCAGGTATCCCAGCGACGGTGGCCTGCTTAGACCAAGCTAGGAGCATGGTCTCAGAGGCTTCTATCACTGTAACACTGACAGGTAGAATTCATTGCAATGCTTTATAACAGCGATTATACTAATAAAAGCTAGTCCCATAGAGGGACTAAATGAAAAAGTAAAAAAAAGAATGTGAAAAAATATAAAAAAAAAAACCTAATCAAAAAATAAACAAAAAAAAATGAAAATAATGTTATATCAATAAATGGGTAAATTCATATAAAAACTAAAATAAACCAAAAAGGTCCACATATTTGTTATCATCACGTCCACGGCCTATAAAAAGGTCACACTACTTAACGCCTTCAGTGAACATTGTAAAAAAAAAACTATTCTTTTTCATCTTACCACCAAACAAAGAGTGGAATAAAACACGATGAAAAAGTCTAATGGAAATAAAAATGGTATAGCTGAAAACTAGTGACGAGCGAGCACTAAAATGCTCGGGTGCTCGCTGCTCGAGTCAAGCAAATTGGAATACTCAGCTGCTCGGTCCAAGTAACGAGCCCAATGTAAGTCTATGGGAAACTCCAGCATTCTTTCGGCGCCCCCCCCCCCTGGCGGTCTGCAGAGGGCCTAAAAATTGCCCAAATCGATGGGAACAGTACTCAAATGACATGGGAACAGCATGGGGAAGACTCCTGGAAGCATTTCTGACTCCCAGGTCAATGATGTCAACAATGTTGTCAGAGGTATTACGCCACTTTTACGGACTCACAATAAAACATACAAAAACTAAACCAAAATGGATTTTCCTGGGAAATATGTTAACCACTTCGCACCAGAGCCTGTTTTTGCCTTCGTGACCGGGCCAATTTTTTCAATTCTGACCACTGTCACTTTATGAAGCAATTACTCTGGAACGCTTCAACGGATCCCCCTGATTCTGAGATTGTTTTTTCGTGACATATTGTACTTCATGATAGTGGTAAAATTTCTTTGATATCACATGCGTTTATTTGTGAAAAAATCGGAAATTTGGCGAAAATTTTGAAAATTTTGTAATTTTCAAACTTTGAATTTTTAAGCCCTTAAATCAGAGAAATATGTCACACAAAATACTTAATAAATAACATTTCCCACATGTCTACTTTACATCAGCACAATTTTGGAACCAAAATTTTTTTTTGTTAGGGAGCTATAAGGGTTAAAAGTTGACCAGCGATTTCTCATTTTTCCAACAAAATTTACAAAAACATTTTTTTAGGGACCACATCATATTTGAAGTCACTTTGAGGGGTCTTTATGACAGAAAATACCCAAAAGTGACACCGTTCTAAAAACTGCACCCCTCAAGGTGCTCAAAACCACATTCAAGAACTTTATTAACCCTTCAGGTGCTTCACAGAAATTTTTGGAATGTGGAAGAAAAAAATTAACATTTAACTTTTTTCACAAAAATGTTACTTTAGACCCAATTTTTTTTATTTTCACAGGGGTAACAGGAAAAAATGGACCCCAAAATTTTTTGTGCAATTTCTCTTGAGCGTGCTGATACCCCATATGTGAGGGAAAACCACTGTTTGGGCGCACGGCAGGGCTCGGAAAGGAAGGAGCGCCATTAGACTTTTTGAATGTAAAATTTGTCTGAATAATTAGCAGACGCCATGTTGCGTTTGGAGAGCTCCTGATGTGCCTAAACAGTGGAAACCCCCCACAAGTGACACCATTTTGGAAACTAGACCCCTTAGGGAACTTATCTAGATGTGTGGTGAGCACCTTGAACCCCAAGGTGCTTCACAGAAGTTTATAATATTGAGCTGTAAAAATAAAATTTTCACATTTTTCCCACAAAACCGTTTTTCATCCCTTAATTTTGCATTATCATAAGGGTAATAGGATAAATTGCACCATGAAATTTGTTGTGCAATTTCTCCTGAACACGCTGATACCCCATATGCGGAGGCAAATTACTGTTTGGGCGCATGGCAGGGTTTGAAAGGGAAGGAGCGCCATTTGACTTTTTGAATGTAAAATTTGTTTGAATAATTAGCAGACGCCATGTCGCATTTGGGGAGCCCCTAATGTGACTAAACAGTGGAAACCCCCCACAAGTGCCACCATTTTGGAAACTAGACCCCTTAGGGAACTTATCTAGATGTGTGGTGAGCACCTCGCACCCCCAGCTGCTTCACAGAAGTTTATAATATTGAGCCGTAAAAATAAAATTTTCACATTTTTCCCACAAAAAATCTTTTTCATTCTCTAATTTTGTATTATCATAAGGGTAACAGGATAAATTGCACCATGAAGTTTGTTGTGCAATTTCTCCTGAACACGCCGATACCCCATATGTGAGGGAAAACCACTGTTTGGGCGCACGGCAGGGTTTGAAAGGGAAGGAGCGCCATTTGACTTTTTGAATGTAAAATTTATTTGAATAATTAGCGGACGCCATGTCACATTTGTGGAGCCCCTAATGTGTCTAAACAGCGGAAACCCCCCACAAGTGCCACCATTTTGGAAACTAGACCCCTTAGGGAACTTATCTAGATGTGTGGTGAGCACCTTGCACCCCCAGCTGCTTCACAGAAGTTTATAATATTGAGCCGTGAAAATAAAATTTTCACATTTTTCCCATAAAAAATGTTTTTCATCCCCTAATTTTGCATTATCATAAGGATAACCGGAGAAATTGCACCATGAAATTTGTTGTACAATTTCTCCTGAGTACGCCGATACCCCATATGTGGAGGAAAACCACTGCTTTGGTGTACGGCAGGGTTCGGAAGAGAAAGGAGCGCTATGTTGGCTGGGATAGGCAGCAGACACCATGTCACATTTGAAGAGTCGCTGACATGCCAAAACAGCAGAAACCTCCACAAATGACCCCATTTTGTAAACTACACCTCTCAAGGAATTCATCTAGGGAAGTAGTGAGTATTTTTTAATTTTTAAATTTATACCATTGGGCAGTGAAGAAAACATAATTGTATTTTTACCACAAAAAAATGTTTTACCCTCAGATTTTACATTTTCACACAGGGCAATGGGTAAAAATGGTGCCGAAATGCGTCACACAATTTCTTCTAAAAGTGTCAATACCCCATATGTGGCTGTATCGTACCGCTTAGCCATACGGTGAGATCTGGGGGGGACGGAGTGCTATTTGACAATTGGAGAACAAATTATTGTAGAATAGGCATTTGGATTTGGGAGCACAAAATTTTCTGAATTTCTTTTGGGGGGCAAGGGTCATTTTGCTTTTCCAGAGCCTTTCTACTACCAGTAACTTGGAAGTCCCTTATATTTTTAACAGATGACGGACCTGAGTGGGGACTAGCTTTTTTTGAGGACTGAGTTGAAGCTTTTATTGGGAACATTTTACGTAACATTTATCCGGCGCTCTAGGCTGAGCACTTACATCGGGGTTTCCATCTAAATTTCCAAGTGATGTAATTCAGATGAAACCCCTGCAGGATCCATTCACTGTAATGAGGCAGCAGAGTTACTCTGGACACCGTCTGGCCTCTGTGTAGCGGTGTCCTTTTTTTCAGAAGTGCACAAAACTGTGGCCAACCGCACTTTTATGCACGCCTAAAACAAATGACACCGTGGGATCCCAGGCTAGACGGCGTCCACAGTGGCCTATATCTGTCTCATTACAGGGAATCTTCCGTCATGGGTTCCGGCTGAATCATGTATTTCAGAGATTTACACGGAAACCCTGGTGTAAGTGCTCAGCGCAGAGCACAGGATAAATGTGGGCAGAGCCTTACTGGGATCTTTGGGGACATAATAAACAAATCAGTAGCAGGTGAAGAATTGGTTTTATTTATTTTTTACGCCGTTCCTAGTGTGATATAACTGATTAGATTACTTTATTCTTCGGGTCGGTGTGATTACAGAGATACCAGATTGATATCGGGTTTTTATGATTGACAGCTGTCACACACTAAAAGACGCTTTTTTTGCAAAATCTAGTTTTTGCATCACCATATTTTGAGAGCTATAATTTTTTCATATTTCGGCCGACAGAGTCATGTGACGGCTTGTTTTTTGCGGGACGAGTTGACATTTTTATTGGTACCATTTTTGGGGACGTGACATTTTTTGATCGCTTTCTATTCCGTTTTTTGGGAGGTAAAATTAACAAAAACAAACAATTCAGGAATTGTTTTTTGAGTTTTTTTTTTATGCTGTTCTGCGTGTGGTAAAAGTGATCAGGCAGCGTTATTCTTCGGGTCAGTACGTTTACAGCGATACTACACTTACTGTATTTTTTTTATGTTTTGGCGTTTTTACACAATAAAACTATTTTATAGAAAAAAATATTTTTTTTGCATTGCTTTATTCTGAGCGCTATAACTTTTTTATTTTTCGGCTGATGGAGCTGTATGGCGGCTTTTTTTTGCGTAACAAGATGACGTTTTCAGTGGTACCATTTTTATTTCTATTTTGTTTTTTGATCGCATTTTTTTCCACTTTTTGTTTGGCAATATGATGAAAAAGCATATTTTTTTGCTCCGTTTTTTATTTATTTTTATTACGGTGTGCACAGAAGGAGTTAATTAGTGTGACAGTTTTATAGCTCGGGTTGTTTCGGACGCGGCGATACCAAATATGTGTACTTTTTTTGGTTTTGTAAAAATATACGGATTTATTGGTTTAATATTTTATTTATTTATTTTTATTTATTTTGTGATTTTTTTATTAATAGTTTAAAAACTTTTTTTTTACTTTTTTTCACATTTTTTCTTAGTCCCTGTATGGGACATTAATTTTTATTTTTCTGATCTCTGATCTCATGTAATGTAATAGACATATATTACATTACATGAGATCTTCCCTGACTGTTTCAGTCAGAGTCTCCTGTCTGGCTACAGCTGCAGCTGAGCCAGACAGGACACCATATATGGCAGAGCTGGAGGCGGTCATGTGACCTCCAGCTGCCATAGCAACCCCAGGTCCTGGAAGGACACGGAGGTCTTCGGAGAGGTAAGTTGACGACCCCCTCTCCTCCTGCTGTCTCCTATATGCCGTGATCACTATAGATGTCACATGCTGTGACTGCAAGGGCTGCCAAAATTTGGGAAAAACCCCACTAACAATTTAAAGACACATAGAGCTGGGCCACAGTAATGACATGTTCCCATTAGAAAGGATAAGGATCTGCTATACAGTTATAGGGTATGCAGTGAGTCCAACAGCTTCCAAAATTTAGGAAAAACCCCACTAACAATTTAAAGACACATAGAGCTGGGCACAGTAACGATGTTACACTCGCGGCCTGACTGTCTGGCGTGAGTGTGATTAGTGGTCCCACTGTACCATGAACCGAGGAGTGCCTGGAGGGGCGCAACTAAGTATCTACCCGATCCGACCAAGGTCGCACGGCGGCTAACGACTCCGTGAACCAAGGAGGAACCGAGCAGAGGGACCAGGTGCTACACCAGGTTAGACCCCGGTCACAGCTGTTGACCCACACCGGGGAATGCAGGAACAGGCAGGCCAGGCTGGCATACAGACAGGTGGGTATAGGCAAGCACGGCTGGTATGCAGACAGGGGGGGTACTGGCAAGCACGGTTGGTGTACAGACAGGGAAATACTGGCAAGCACAGCTGGAGTGCAAACAGGCAGGTACTAGCAGGTTGGAGCGCAAGCAGGATAGACTCCAATACAGACTGGGAGACAGAGACAAAGCAGCAGATGCGGTAGACAAGCTGGGCAGAGCAAAACCCGCAGATGCGGTAGACAAGCCGAGCAGAGCAAAAAAACGCAGAAGCGGTAGACAAGCAAAGCAGAGCAGAAACCAGCAACCGCGGTGAACAAGCAGAGCAGAGCTAAAACCGCTGGTGCGGTATACAAGACAGAGCAGAAAGGAACCGCTGGAGCGGTGAACAAGGCAGAGCAGAGGGGAACCGCCGGAGCGGTGGGCAAGGCAGAGCAGAGGGGAACCGCCGGAGCGGTGGGCAATTAAGAGCAGAGCGAAACCGCACGTACAGTGAACAAGACAGAAAGGACAGAGCCCTGTTCCCATGGAACAGACTGGAAAATACAGAAAGATACCAAAGAAGGCAAAGGGAACAAGCAGAACCAGATACACACAAGGTACTTCCTATGAAGTAGCGAGTGGACACAAAACTCACAAACAGAAGTACAGAGACAACGAGTTGGAGCTAGGTGCTGGTTCAGACACTGCAGAAAAAGGACAGAGACAAAACAGGTAACAGGTTAGGAGACAGTTCAGACAGGAACTGTTACTGCAACGAAATACAGAAACGAGCCTAGGTATAGCCAAGTGCTGGTTCAGACACTGCAGAAAAAGGGAGGAAATGGACATAGAGACAAAACAGATAAGAGGCTAGGAGACAGTTCAGACAGGAACTGTTACTGCAGCGAATTACAGGAATGAGCCTGGGTATAAGGCCCCCAGAGGCAGAAACAGACTAGAAGTCACAGATAACAGGTCTGGGAATGCAGCCCCCAGAGTGGCGAGACAGACAGAAATAGAACTGGACCTGGCAACTTCAGAGAAAAGCACACACTGAATGTTAGTGTTGCTCAGGCACCTCCTACTGGGTGGAGGGGGTTTAAATATCCAGAGACTCACAGCAAAAGGCTAGAGACGCAATAGAGGTGCACCACAGCAGCTATAAGAATCAGGAAGTAACCGGGCCGCCACCCTAAGCAGTCAGTCAAGAGACATGCACACAGCAAGAATCTGGAGCACGGTTTACAGGCTGGACTGACAGGTAAGATTGTGGTCTTGCATAGTGGGAGGTGGTGCACTATGCAAGCACGCCGCAGTGAGTCCAACGGCTGCCAAAATTTAGAAAAAACCCAATTAACAATTTAAAGACACATGGAGCTGGGCTACAGTAATGAGTACGACATGTTCCCATTAAAAAAGAGTTGGTCTCCCATACTATTTGCCTATGCAGTGAATGCAACGGCTGCCAAAAATTACGAGGCACTCCAATGACCTTGCAAGAGATGTAGAGGTTGGAGGGCCTCCTGATAACAATTTTCCCATTATTAGGAAGTGGGTCTCCCATACTGTTTGCCTCCACTGCCCCTTGCAAGAGACGTAGATATGGTGATATGGTAGATATGGTAGTGATATGGAGGAGGATGTGAAGGATGAGGAGAAGGTGGAGGACAAGAACAAATAGACAAAATCAGGAAGCTTATACCCATGTCTGGGTGTGAAGACAGAGGTGCATGGGAATACAGTTAGACCTCCCAAAAATAAGACACTGTATTTGAGTTTATGTTACGCTGCTATCATTCAGTGGTAGAGAGAAAGAAATTAGAATCAGACTTAGAATTGCCACTATTATGTAACTAAGTAATATATGGTATATCCACATTTATCATTATTGCAATCTTCTAGTCGGATTATATAGGGGCCATCGTTAACATATAGCAAAAAGAAGGAGTGCAAAGCACAAACAACGATAATAGCCCAATTGTTAGAAAAATACAAAAATACTTTATTGAATATTAAACATCAGAGAATCTGGGGAGACGATAAATCCACATAAATCCACATATAGTTGCATAGATCAATACACAATTGCATAAAAGCATTAAAATCAAGCACTACATCACACGAAGTGTGGCTATTACATGGAAGGTGTCCGTTATTTAAAGCAAATTGAAATGGACAAAATGCTGCGCTATATGAATCAAATATACATACGAACATTTATGTTCAGTCAGGAAGAGCAGCATCATCACCATGAACCGATGGTCACATTCCCTATCACCACAATATATAGATGGATACAAGTCAAAAAAGTTTTTTTTACCTCTGTAGGGGGAAAAGAGCACACTCCATGTGTGTATCCCCAACGCGCGTTTCGGCGCTATGTGCCTTTCTCAAGGGGACTGCTCAAGTATCACAGATGGTCATTTAAATAGTGTCTTGCGTAAACACCGCGAGACGCTGGGGGTGGATGATACTAATCATGTGACTTGTCACCATGTGAACCACAACGCTACCCAGAGATGCCTCGCAACGGACCAGAAGTGACGCAGAGAGCATCGCCGTTACCCAGACACCGGACTCCGACGGCATCACGGCTGATAGCCCATGGATGCCGAAGGGAAAACAGCGTGTGGGGACGACGATGCCCCTGCGTGCATGGTCCAGGTATACATAACACATATGTATGCAACGTCACCCGTTTGAACAGAGGCGGGACCACCCCCATGCAGACTAGGACTAAACTACGACAAGGGAAACATAACATTAACGCACACACTGCATATAATTGCCAAAAATCAATACACTTATAATGGAGAACACATAGATGATGAAGAACAAAAAAATGCATCTTTAACCCCTTTAAAGCTCATGACGTACTAATACGCGTCTGTGCCCTGGGATTTAAGAGCCTGACCCATATTAGTACGTCATAGCGATAGCGCGCGCACAGAGGTTGTGCGGGCGTGATCGCCGCCGGGTGTCAGCTGATTGTCACAGCTGACACCCGGTACTATGTGCAGGGAGCGGTCCCGCACTGCCCCCAGCACATTAACCCCTGCAATGCTGCGATCGAAGTCGATCACAGCATTGCGGAGGCAAGGGGAGGTGATCGGTATACTCACCTCCTCTTCCGGCCTCCAGCGCTGTCTGCCGCGGCTTCCCGGGTGTTGCCATGACGACCCGATGTCGTCATGACAACATCCGGGTCACCAGACAGCAGGAAGATTGTTTGGACATGCGCAGTGCATCATCAAACTATCTTCTCCCTGTCCAGCGCTGACTGCCTGCACGGCACAGGGATGGTGCTCCATCCCTATGCTGTGCAGGCGATCAGAATAAAAAAAGTGAAAGTCCCACAGTGGGACAAAGTAAAAAAGTGTAAAAACTCCCAGAAAGTGAAAAAAAAAGAAAAAAATAATAATCCACTAAAAATAAAAATATAATGTACCCATCAATAAATATTATTATGAAAAAAAACAAAAAAAAAAACAATAAAAGTACACATATTTGGTATCGCCGCGTCTGTAACGACCAGGCCTATAAAACTGTTCCACTAGTTAACCCCTTCAGTGAACACGGTAAAAAAATAAAAATAAAAAACAAAGCAAAAAACAATGCTTTATCATCATACCGCCAAACAAAAAATGGAATAACACGCGATCAAAAAGACGAATATAAATAAAAATGGTACCGCTAAAAACGTCATCTTGTCCCGCAAAAAACAAGCCGCCATACAGCTCCATCATCCGAAAATTCAAAAAGCTACAGCTCTCAGAATAAAGCGATGCAAAAAAATAATTTTTTCTATAAAATAGCTTTTATTGTGTAAAAACGCCAAAACATAAAAAACAATATAAATGTGGTACCGCTGTAAACCTACTGACCCGAAGAATAAAGCTACCTTATCAATTTTACCACACCCGGAGCAGAATAAAAAAAAACAAAAAAAACAAATCCTGAATTGTTGGTTTTTGTTCATTCTGCCTCCCAAAAGCTGGAATAGAAAGCGATCAAAAAATGTCACATGCCTGAAAATGGCACCAATAACAACGTCAACTCATCCCGCAAAAAACAAGCCGTCACATGACTCTGTCGGCCAAAATATGGCGATGCAAAAACTAGATTTTACAAAATATGTGTTTTTTAGTGTGTGACAGCTGTCAATCATAAAAACCCGATATGATTCTGGTATTGCTGTAATCGCACCGACCCGAAGAATAAAGTAATCTCATCACTTATACCGCACGAGGAACGGCGTAAAAAATAAACGCTAGGGCTGGGGATGTTTTTTTTTTTTTCAAAAGTAAAAAAAAAAAAAAAAGAAGATGACGATATGGCGACTAGTGTTGAACGCAAGTGCTCGCTACTTGAGTTTGCATCGGTTGCTCGGGTATGCACTGAGTATTGCGGGTGCTCGAGTCTCCGTCCAATATGCTTCACGGCCAAAAAAACCTCGCGGGGATGGCCTGCCATGCACGAGCGATCCCCGCATGGTTTTTTGGGGTGTCTAATAACCGTGAAACATGCGGGCGGGGACTCGAGCATTTCACTTGAGCACCCGTGATACATGGTGCATACCTGAGTACCCGATGCAAACTCAAGTAGCGAGCACTTGCGCTCAAGAGTAATGACAACTTATTCAATATGATGACCTAATGTTATCAAATTCTGTGTCGTACCTCTGGGTTCCAAATGTTCACTATACCCCTTAATAAAATCCTTGAGGGGTATAGTTTCCAAAATGGCGTCACTTGTGGGGGAGCTTCACAGTTTAGGCACATCAGGGGCTCTCCAAACGCGACATGGTGTCCGCTAACAAATTGAATGGAAAATCAGCTCAAATTGTTAGCGGACACCATGTTGCGTTTGGAGAGCCCGTGTGCCTAAACATTGGAGCTCCCCCACAAGTGACTCCATTTTGGAAACTAGACCACCCAAGGCACCTATCTAGATGCATAGTGAGCACTTGGAACCCCCAGGTGCTTCACAAATTGATTCGTAAAAATTAGAAAGTGGAGAAAAAAAAAACTTTTTCATTTTTACGAATCAATTTGTGAAGCACCTAGGGGTTCCAAGTGCTCACTATGCATCTAGATAGGTGCCTTGGGGGGTCTAGTTTCCAAAATGGGGTCACTTGTGGGGGGTTTCCACTGTTTAGGCACATCAGGGGCTCTCCAAACGCAACATGGCATCCGCTAATTATTCAAGCAAATTTTACAATCAAAAAGTTAAATGGCGCTCCTTCACTTCCGAGCCCTGCCGTGCGCCCAAACAGTGGTTTTTCCCCACATATGGGGTATCTGCGTGCCCAGAGGAAATTGCACAACAAATTTTGGGGTCCTTTTTTTCCTGTTACCCCTGCGAAAATAAAAAAAATTGGGTCTAAAGTAACATTTTTGCGAAAAAAGTTAAATGTTCATTTTTTTTCTTCCACATTCCAAAAATTCATGTGAAGCACCTGAAGGGTTAATAAAGTTCTTGAATGTGGTTTTGAGCACCTTGAGGGGTGCAGTTTTTAGAATGGTGTCACTTTTGGGTATTTTCTGTCATAAAGACCTCTCAAAGTGACTTCAAATGTGATGTGGTCCCTAAAAAAATGGTTTTGTAAATTTTGTTGGAAAAATGAGAAATTGCTGGTCAACTTTTAACCCTTATAGCTCCCTAACAAAAAAAAATTTTGGTTCCAAAATTGTGCTGATGTATAGCAGACATGTGGGAAATGTTATTCATTAACTCTTTTGTGTGACATATCTCTCTGATTTAAGGGCATAAAAATTCAAATTTTGAAAATTGCTAAATTTTCAAAATTTGCCAAATTTCCGTTTTTTTCACAAATAAATGCAAGTGATATCGAAGAAATTTTAACACAATCATGAAGCACAATATGTCACGAAAAAACAATCTCAGAATCAGGGGGATCCGTGGAAGCGTTCCAGAGTAATTACTTCATAAAGTGACAGTGGTCAGAATTGTAAAAATTGACCGGGTCATTAACGTGCAAACCACCCGCGGGGCTTAAGGGGTTAAGTGAAAGAAGAATACAACTTCCCTTTGCCTGTGGGAGAGGTTGGGGTTCTTCTGGCTCAAAAAATAGATTCTCTTTAAAAAACTGTCCGTCCTGCAAGAATGGAGACAGCGGATATAATACAGGACAGGAAAGGTGACTGGTATGATGGAAGGCTCACAGGGGGAAAGTTATAAAGCTGGGGTACATGGGGTAGCGCACCATGCAGCAGATTGAACTATCCTTTTAAAGGCAAAGATACAGCCTATTTCCAAGATCCTACCGCAATATGTAGTAGATCTAATAATAGTAATATTCGAAAATACCTCCAATTAGAAAACAGTATAGTTCTTCTGATTCACTATGTCACTTACCCTATGTGCAGGGCATTGTAGTAGCTTAGGTATCTATGGTCACGACCACTCATAGCGACAGTTGTTAGTGGTCGTAATCATGGATACCTAAACTACTACAATGCAGTGCACATGGGGTAAGCGACATAGCTAATCAGAAGAACAATACTACAATTTTAATTGGAGGTATTTGCTAATATTATTATTACACCTACTACATAGTGGGATAGGATCTTGGAGATGGGAATACCCCTTTTTTTAGGATACAGTTGATGCTTTACAGTCTTCCTAGGTGTATACTTACTAGTTTATCAATGGTGGGAAAATAAGTTACCAATCTGTGCAACACAAAAAAAGAAAAAAAAAAAGCATTGAATCGGTGATTTGCATTTGTATAATAATGTGATAGCAGAGAGGTGCGGGCACCTGTAGCAGGCGGAGAAGCTTTCCACCGCCCCGTGCAGAGGGTTTCCCTCCAGCCACAGCTCTCTCAGCTCCAGGTTGTGGATCAGATCCAGCTCTTCAACTCTGCAAAGCTAAAAAAGAACATGTTCCCGTCACCAGCTACCACCAGAAAACACAGAGATTTGTTTGTTTCTCGCCTTCTTCCAAGAGCCACAAACCATTTTATTGTTCCGTCTATATGGCCTGGGTTTTTTTTCCCCAGGATGAGTATGGGCTTTCTATTCCTCCATTTTTGGGACTTGTAACTTTTTCTGTTGCGGGGGCTGGGTGAGGGTCTTTTTGTATTTTTATTCATACCATTTTGATCGATTGTTTTTTATTCCATTTTTGAGAAGTGCAGCGATCGAAAATTCAATTATTTTGATTTTAATTTTTTTAAACTGTTTACAATTTGGGTTCTTTATATTTTCATAGGATGGAGTTTTACGGATTCGATTTACCAATTTTTCTTTTTTTTTTTTTTGAATTTCATTATTTTTTAATTGGGAAAAGCGAGACAAATGAAAATTATGGGTTTTAGTTTATTTATTCATTTTTAAATACATTTTTACTTATTTTTGCCCTGGACTCTGCGACTGTTTGATCGCTTGTACTATACTGGGAACACAGATGTACAGAGATGGCAGGACGGGGGTCTTCAGGAGGCCACTGACTGCCACTATTACCCACCGGTACCCCACGATCGATGGCATATACGGGGTAATCGGAAAAGACGTCACGACGGCAGCAGACCCGATCCCTGCGCAAGGAGGCGACGTACCTCGTTATAGGAGAGGTTCAGACTCTGCAGGTGCCGGGTCAGGTAGAAGAGATGAGCAAAACCAGTCAGCTTGGAGAGACGACGACAACTCAGGTCCAAAGACTGAAGCTACAAAAATATATATAGAGAATTTCACAAACACCCTATGGACAGGGGGGCGCTGGTTCTTACCCCATGTATCATTAGCCCAAGAGTGACAAAAAAGATTGTGGGGGTCCCAGCGGGGTCCCCAAGGATCTCTAGTGGCATAGCCTAGTGTGGACCTGCTCAGGTCACAGATGGGGCTGTAATTAATAGTATTTATTATTACCTGGGGGCAACACTCCGAGATCATCTGCAGGACGACCTCTGCGGCTGCAGCGTGGGTCAGCGAAAGCACAATGTTGTCAGAAAGCAAATCTAAGGAAAGCAAATAACATTAGTGAGGAAGGGGCACGGCGCAGGCAGAGGAGAGAAGGCGAAGGGGCGCGGCCGGAGGAGAGGAGGCGACGGGGCGCCGGCAGAGGAGAGGAGGCGACGGGGCGCGGGCAGAAGAGAGGAGGCGACGGGGCGCAGGCAGAGGAGAGAAGGCGACGGGGCGCGGCCGGAGGAGAGAAGGCGACGGGGCGCGGCCGGAGGAGAGAAGGCGACGGGGCGCCGGCCGAGGAGAGAAGGCGACGGGGCGCCGGCCGAGGAAAGAAGGCGACGGGGCCGTGAGCAAAAATCAAAGCATACCCACACATAACCGCTATACAGTACCTACAACACACACCATATAGTGCCCACACATAACCGCTATACAGTACCTACAACACACACCATATAGTGCCCACACATAACCGCTATACAGTACCTACAACACACACCATATAGTGCCCACACATAACCGCTATACAGTACCTACAACACACACCATATAGTGCCCACATAACCGCTATACAGTACCTACAGCACACACCATATAGCGCCCACACATAACCGCTATACAGTACCTACAACACACACCATATAGTGCCCGCGCATAACCACTATACAGTACCTACAGCACACACCATATAGTGCCCGCACATAACCGCTATACAGCACCTACAGCACACACCATATAGTGCCCGCGCATAACCGCTATACAGCACACGCCATATCGTGCCCGCGCATAACCGCTATACAGCACACGCCATATCGTGCCCACGCATAACCGCTATACAGCACACGCCATATCATGCCCACGCATTACCGCTATACAGCACCTATAGCACACGCCATATAGTACCCACGCATTACCGCTATACAGCAAACGCCATATAGTGCCCACGCATAACCGCTATACAGCACCTACAACACACGCCATATAGTGCCCACACATAACCACTATACAGCACCTACAACACACGCCATATAGTGCCCACGCATAACCGCTATACAGCACACGCCATATAGTGCCCACGCATAACCGCTATACAGCACCTACAGCACACGCCATATAGTGCCCACGCATAACCGCTATACAGCACACACCATATAGTGCCCACGCATAACCGCTATACAGCACCTACAGCACACACCATATAGTGCCCAGGCATTACCGCTATACAGTACCTACAGCACACACCATATAGTGCCCACGCATAACCGCTATACAGCACACACCATATAGTGCCCACACATAACCGCTATACAGCACACGCCATATAGTGCCCACGCATAACCGCTATACAGCACACACCATATAGTGCCCACGCATAACCGCTATACAGCACCTAGAGCACACACCATATAGTGCCCACGCATAACCGCTATACAGCACCTACAGCACACACCATATAGTGCCCACGCATAACCGCTATACAGCACCTACAGCACACACCATATAGTGCCCACGCATAACCGCTATACAGCACACATCATATAGTGCCCACGCATAACCGCTATACAGCACACACCATATAGTGCCCACGCATAACCGCTATACAGCACACACCATATAGTGCCCACGCATAACCGCTATACAGCACACACCATATAGTGCCCACGCATAACCCCTATACAGCACACACCATATAGTGCCCACGCATAACCGCTATACAGCACACACCATATAGTGCCCACGCATAACCGCTATACAGCACACACCATATAGTGCCCACACATAACCGCTATACAGCACACACCATATAGTGCCCACGCATAACCGCTATATAGCACACACCATATCGTGCCCACGCATAACCGCTATACAGCACCTACAGCACACACCATATCGTGCCCACGCATAACCGCTATACAGCACACACCATATCGTGCCCACGCATAACCGCTATACAGCACACACCATATAGTGCCCACGCATAACCGCTATACAGCACACACCATATAGTGCCCACACATTACCGCTATACAGTGCCTACAACACACACCATATAGTGCCCACACATTACCGCTATACAGTGCCTACAGCACACACCATATAGCGCCCACGCATTACCGCTATACAGCACACGCCATATAGTGCCCACACATAACGGCTATACAGCACCTACAGCACACACCATATAGTGCCCACGCATAACCGCTATACAGCACCTACAACACACACCATATAGTGCCCACGCATAACCGCTATACAGCACACACCATATAGTGCCCACGCATAACCGCTATACAGCACACACCATATAGTGCTCACACATAACCGCTATACAGCACCTACAGCACACACCATATAGTGCTCACACATAACCGCTATACAGCACCTACAGCACACATCATATAGTGCCCACACATTACCGCTATACAGTACCTACAACACACATCATATAGTGCCCACACATTACCGCTATACAGCACCTACAACACACACCATATAGTGCCCACGCATAACCGCTATACAGCACACACCATATAGTGCCCACGCATAACCGCTATACAGCACCTACAGCACACACCATATAGTGCTCACACATAACCGCTATACAGCACCTACAGCACACACCATATAGTGCTCACACATAACCGCTATACAGCACCTACAGCACACATCATATAGTGCCCTCACATTACCGCTATACAGTACCTACAACACACATCATATAGCGCCCACACATTACCGCTATACAGCACCTACAACATGCATCATATAGCGCCCACACATTACCGCTATACAGCACCTACAACACACATCATATAGCGCCCACACAAGTTCTCAGTGTGGATTGTCACTGCTAATTTCATTTAATGGTTTGCAAAGAGTGAAATCTGTGGCCAAATCTGCAGTTAAGTTTTGCACAGATTTTGGTGCAGATTTTCTGTCCCATTTACAGAGGCTTTATGACAGTTATTGCTTCTGTTATAAACTGTGGACACAGCTCAGGTGTGAACAGAGGGCAATGTGATGAGAGCTGCTGGGCGGTAATGTCATTCCTGTCCTGCAGCCAGATATTATCCGCCTCTGATTGGTAGAATTAGAAGCCCCCCTCATTCCTTTCCTCTGCTGAATGCGGCCCTTGTCCCCCTCATTACCGCGCTCGTCCCCCCTCATTACCGTGCTCGTCCCCTCGGCCCGTCCCGCTCCTTCGCTTATTGTGCTGATGACTCCCGCGCTCTGGATTTCTGCCAGCACTAATGTTGTATCTCCTCCATCCCCCTCATCGGCAGGTGGAAGACCCCAGCCAGCCCAACGACGAGGGTCTCACAGCCCCCCACACCGCCGTGTGCGCCGGCCACACCGAGATCGTCCAGTTCCTCGTACAGTTCGGAGTGAAGGTAAACGCAGCAGACAGCGCCGGCTGCTGCCCCGAATATCGGCTCGCATTAAAGGGGTCGACAGAACCCCCCATCCCTTGTTAGAGGCCTGAGAGCACTTATTAAGCACTACCCCGCCCTCCCGGCCAGCACGTGACTCAGCCCCCGGCCAGATTGCATCAATGGGAGAAAAAGAAAAAAAATTCTTGGCCCAAGAAATAGAAAAGTTGAGCCCCCGAGGGTCTGGGTGATTTAGGACAGACGGTCTAGTTTTTCAGGGGGTTTTCTGTGGCGGTTTCTGTCGTTTTCTCCGCTTGGTGTCGCTGTCAGAACCCCGCTGCACTGCGCCGTCTCCTGCAACAACGTCCAGGTGTGTAAGTTCCTGGTGGAGTCCGGAGCCGTCGTGTGCGCCATGACCTACAGCGACAGACAGAGGGCGGCAGACAAGTGCGAGGAGATGGAGGAGGCTACAGCCAGTGCTCCCAGCTCCTGTACGGTAAGTACAGACAATCCACCTGGCCACCTACAAGACATCGTTCACACTTACCTGGCATTTTTTACATTTTCTTAAATGCATATATTTTGATTTTATTAAAAATGGGATTTATTAAAATTTTTGCGTCTGATATCTGCAGAATGAGTTAACTGAGAATTCATCAGTGAGCTTGCAGCTTTTTTTTTTAAGCTGTCATTTTACTGAGCCTACATGAAAGCTGAGCAGAACTTTGTGTCAGTGAGAGGAGCTCACTGACAGGTCCTCAGTTGACTCATTCCACAGTCACTTAAAAGGCCTGTAAAAGCCAAACTGTGAAAAAATTTGAATGGAACCAAATTGCAAAAAATATTTGGCTCAAAAATAAATGCATTTAAATACAAAAGAAAGTCCCCAAAGGTGACCATAACATTTAAAGGGGAAATGCCCGCTCCAACCAGATCCCTATGGTTAGAGATTTCCTGGACACAGCCCTGCTCAGAGTGGAAAAACATGGCTGCTCTGGTACAGAAACAGCGCCACATCTGCTCACAGGCGGTATTGCAGGACCCTGAGCTGTAATACCAAATACAACCCATGGGTCAGGGTGGCGCTGTTTTCCGTAACAATTATTTAAATGTTTTTATTCCCTGATGAAGTAAATGGTGAAGAATAAAAACGCAAGGTATATAAGAAAGCGCCTCAGTTTATTCCGGCGGGCGGGATGCTGAAGCTTCGATCCCCATGGTGCGAGCCTCCATGTGAGGCCGGTGTGGGGACTCGCCTCCTCTCCTGCCTGGAGGGCGCACATTAGCGGCCGCTGTAGGCGGATTAGGATGAACGGCTGGAATGTGCCGGATTATAGGGCCCCGGCTCTCACCGCTCCGGGCTGAGACAATAATCGTCTGCGCGCTGATTCCATCACTCAGAGGCGAACGCCCAGTAACCCTGTACGGCCGGGTCTGCGAGTCACTATAGCGGCAGGATGGGCCCTGAACACTGTCAGGAGTCAGTCATAGCAGGGGTCCTCCAAGTCACAGCTGCTACCTACAGGGCACCAGGTCCAAGGCCAGAGTCCGGTAACTGACCTCCTCCCAGCGAGTGAGGCGGCACCCAGCGGAGGCCATACAGGAACAGAAGGGAGGCCATTGTAGAGCAAGTGCCCGGAAATGTGGCACCCAGAGAAGTCACCGCATACAAGCGCCCAGAGCTGAGCCCTCATCTAAGCCCAAAACAGGTTTAAGACGAGGAGGGGTTAATGCAGGACAAAAACAGCGCAAATAATGATGGCAATACCGCCACTCATACCAGTATCATAGCAGTTATATTCTTATACAGGGGCAGTATCATAGCAGTTATATTCTTATACAGGGGCAGTATTATAGCAGTTATATTCTTATACAGGGGCAGTATCATAGCAGTTATATTCTTATACAGGGGCAGTATATAGCAGTTATATTCTTATACAGGGGCAGTATTATAGCAGTTATATTCTTATACAGGGGCAGTATTATAGCAGTTATATTCTTATACAGGGGCAGTATTATAGCAGTTATATTCTTATACAGGGGCAGTATTATAGCAGTTATATTCTTATACAGGGGCAGTATTATAGCAGTTATATTCTTATACAGGGGCAGTATATAGCAGTTATATTCTTATACAGGGGCAATATCATAGCAGTTATATTCTTATACAGGGGCAGTATCATAGCAGTTATATTCTTATACAGGGGCAGTATCATAGCAGTTATATTCTTATACAGGGGCAGTATCATAGCAGTTATATTCTTATACAGGGGCAGTATCATAGCAGTTATATTCTTATACAGGGGCAGTATCATAGCAGTTATATTCTTATACAGGGGCAGTATTATAGCAGTTATATTCTTATACAGGGGCAGTATTATAGCAGTTATATTCTTATACAGGGGCAGTATCATAGCAGTTATATTCTTATACAGGGGCAGTATCATAGCAGTTATATTCTTATACAGGGGCAGTATTACAGCAGTTATATTCTTATACAGGGGCAGTATCATAGCAGTTATATTCTTATACAGGGGCAGTATCATAGCAGTTATATTCTTATACAGGGGCAGTATCATAGCAGTTATATTCTTATACAGGGGCAGTATTATAGTAGTTATATTCTTATACAGGGGCAGTATCATAGCAGTTATATTCTTATACAGGGGCAGTATCATAGCAGTTATATTCTTATACATAGGAGCAGTATCATAGTAGTTATATTCTTGTACATAGGAGCAGTATTATAGTAGTTATATTCTTGTACATAGGAGCCGTATTATAGTAGTTATATTCTTGTACATAGGAGCAGTATTATAGTAGTTATATTCTTGTACATAGGAGCCGTATTATAGTAGTTGTATTCTTGTGCATAGGGGCAGTATTATAGTAGTTATACTCTTGTACATAGGAGCCGTATTATAGTAGTTATATTCTTGTACATAAGAGCCGTATTATAGTAGTTATATTCTTGTACATAGGAGCAGTATTATAGTAGTTATATTCTTGTACATAGGAGCTGTATTATAGTATTTGTATTCTTGTACATAGGGGGCAGTATTATAGTAGTTATATTCTTGTACATAGGAGCTGTATTATAGTATTTGTATTCTTGTACATAGGGGGCAGTATTATAGTAGTTATATTCTTGTACATAGGAGCAGTATTATAGTAGTTGTATTCTTGTACATAGGGGGCAGTATTATAGTAGTTATATTCTTGTACATAGGAGCTGTATTATAGTATTTGTATTCTTGTACATAGGGGGCAGTATTATAGTAGTTATATTCTTGTACATAGGAGCTGTATTATAGTATTTGTATTCTTGTACATAGGGGGCAGTATTATAGTAGTTATATTCTTGTACATAGGAGCCGTATTATAGTAGTTGTATTCTTGTGCATAGGGGCAGTATTATAGTAGTTATACTCTTGTACATAGGAGCCGTATTATAGTAGTTATATTCTTGTACATAAGAGCCGTATTATAGTAGTTATATTCTTGTACATAGGAGCAGTATTATAGTAGTTATATTCTTGTACATAGGAGCTGTATTATAGTATTTGTATTCTTGTACATAGGGGGCAGTATTATAGTAGTTATATTCTTGTACATAGGAGCTGTATTATAGTATTTGTATTCTTGTGCATAGGGGCAGTATTATAGTAGTTATACTCTTGTACATAGGAGCCGTATTATAGTAGTTATATTCTTGTACATAGGAGCCGTATTATAGTAGTTGTATTCTTGTACATAGCGGCAGTATTATAGTAGTTGTCTTCTTTTACATATGAATTTTCGTGTGTTGGGCAAATTGTATGAAATTCTGATAAACCCTTTTAATGTGGCAGTAGAAGATGTATTTTGTGCACCATGTATGTGGTTGTATATATTTCCTGAGGTTGGTTGGGAAGGTTTAGTCCATCCCAGAGACAGAAGGAATTAATGTGGGAATATTCGGATGTGATAATAGTTTGTAGCTTTTTGTTTTTTTGCCGAGATCCAATTAAAGTTGTATTTACACTGAAAGATAATCGCTCCTCTGCTCGTTTTCTGGATTTAGGCCATAATAAAGAGCAAATTAGTCAGAAATGGTTTTAACAATTATTTTTTTTTTTATTCAAAATCTGTATTTTACATTTTGTGATCTCTAAATTCTTTATCAATGTGAAACATTTTGTACATTTTTTTTTATATAGAGTCGAGCTAACTAGCTAATACACAAAATTCCTTTTTATTCCCTTTTTTATTTTGGAGAGGACACAAAAAATTGGAGGCAATAACTCTAGTTCTATTTTCTGCAGGTTGACTTTTACGCTGACTTTGTCCTTCTCATAGATCAAGAGAGCCAGGTCTGGCATAGACAAAGGGTCGCTTTTTAAGGGGCTAGAAATTAAATAGGCCTGAAATGGGCCAGAAGTGACCAGAAGGTACAAAGAACTATTTACTACTTGTACTTAGATTCTCTTTCTCATTCTCCCTTACACTTTCAACATGCTTACATATGCTTTTACTGTTTTTGCCCCCCTAATCCTCACTCTCCTTCGCTATCCCCTCACCCCAGCACCCTCTAACCAAATCATCATCTCTCCTTCCCTCCTTCCTCCCCACCTAACCTCATCCGCAGACCTGCTCCTCAACCTCAGATCAATCCTCCCAAAACATAAAACAAGCCGGACACTCTCTTTCTCCCACCTGCTCTCCCTCTCTCTGCTTCTCCTCACTGCTGGCGACATATCTCCCAATTCTGGACCCCCACAGCTTGCACCCTCCACCAACTCCCCCACCTGTCACACCAAACCAACTGCAAACTACCGCAACCCCTCCTATGCAAAACCGGTCCCCCTGACGCCCACCCCGCTGCTCCCTCTCTCTGGAGCACTGTGGAATGCACGCTCTGTCTGCAACAAGCTCCATTTTGTCCACGACCTCTTTACCTCTCGTCATCTCTCCTTCCTGGCCATCACAGAGACATGGCTAACACCCTCTGACACTGCCTCCCCTGCTGCGCTGTGTTACGGTGGCCTCCACTTCACCCACATTCCTCGCCCTGGAAACAGACATGGTGAAGGAGTGGGTCTTCTCCTCTCTAACAATTGCACCTTTAGCCCTACTCCTCCTCTTCCCTCCCTTATTCTCCCTTCTTTTGAAGTCCACTCTGTCCGCATTTACTCTCCCTCCAACCTCCAAGTGGCTGTCATATACCGACCCCCGGGCCCGATCACTGCCTTTATCGACCAATTCTCCACCTGGCTTCTTTACTTTCTCTCTGATGACATTCCCATAATCATCATGGGCGATTTCAACATCCCCACTGACACTCGCCAGTCAGCAGCATCAAAACTCTTGTCGTCGCTTACTTCATCCTTTGGACTTACTCAGTGGTCCTCCTCAGCCACCCACACAGACGGACACACACTAGACCTCATCTTCACCCGACTCTGCTCCCTATCTAACCTCAAAACCTCCCCCTACCCCTATCTGACCACGATCTACTCGCCTTCTGATCCCTGTCCTCCTCACCTGTCACCCATGTCCGGCAGCTAGCACACGCCCGCAGAAACCTTGCACATCTAGACACTCACACACTCTCTGACTCTGTTCTACCACTGACATCCATATCCTCACTCCATGACACAGACAGCGCCACTGCTTTCTACAATGCCACTCTCGCATCAACTATTGACTCGGTCGCCCCTCTTATGCATGGCAGAGCGCGACGAGCCAACAGGCAACCCTGGCACAACAACCTCACTAAACAGCTTCGACAAGCATCCAGGGTTGCGGAGCGGCGTTGGAAGAAAACACATACTCAAGAAGACTTCACTGCATTCAAACAAGCAACGCTCGCATTCAACTCAGCACTCACCTCTGCTAAACAGGCCTACTTCACAACCCTCATATCCTCCCTATCCTACAACCCCAAACAGCTATTCAACACTTTTAACTCTCTCCTCCACCCTTCACTGCCCCCTCCGACCTCCCTCATCTCCGCCGAGGAGTTTGCCACACACTTCAAAAACAAGATTGACCAAACACGACAAGTCTTCACTGTCCGACCACCACAACCCCTTTGTTTTCCACACCATTTCCCTAACTCCATAACCTCCCTTCCCAACATCACGGAAAGAGACCTTACTCATCTCCTCTCCAAATCACACCTCACCACATGTGCACTCGACCACATCCCATCCCACCTCCTCCCCAATCTCACCCCCACACTCGTCTCATCCCTAACCAATCTCTTCAACCTATCACTATCCTCTGGTACTTTCCCTGCTGCCTTCAAACATGCCACAATCACGCCCATCCTCAAAAAGCCATCCCTCAACCCATCCGCCCTGTCCAGCAATCGCCCCATATCGCTGCTCCCATTTGCCTCCAAACTCCTTGAGCAACACGTTCACGCCAAACTTTCCTCCCACTTTTCATCTAACTCTCTCTTCGACAACCGACAATCCGGCTTCCGCCCCCACCATTCCACCGAAACTGCCCTTACCAAAATTACTAATGACCTGCTCACAGCCAAAGCTAACAGACAATTCTCTGTACTCCTTCTTCTTGACCTGTCCTCTGCTTTCGATACACCACTGCCTCCTACTACAGATCCTCTCTTCCTTTGGCGTCAAAGACCTTGCCCTATCCTGGATCTCCTCATACCTTTCTAACCGCACATTTAGCGTCTCCCACTCCCACGCTACCTCCTCACCCTGCCCCCTCTCTGTTGGAGTCCCTCAAGGCTCTGTCCTAGGACTCCCTACTCTTCTCAATCTATACCCTTGGCCTGGGACAGCTGATAAAATCCTATGGCTTCCAGTACCATCTGTACGCTGACGACACCCAGATCTACCTCTCTGGCCCAGACGTCACCTCTCTGCTGTCCAGAATCCCAGCATGTCTATCAGCCATATCCGCCTTCTTCTCCTCCCGCTACCTCAAGCTCAATGTGGACAAAACTGAACTCATTATCTTTCCACCACCTTGCATATCCTTCCCACCTGATCATTCTATCACAATAAATGACATCACTCTTTCCGCTGTACCGACATTCTGCTGCCTCGGAGTAACCCTTGACTCCGCCCTGTCCTTCAAACCCCACATCCAAGCTCTCGCCACCACTTGTCGCCTCCAGCTCAAAAATATTTCCAGAATCCGTCCTTTCCTCAACCCTAACTCTACTAAACTGCTTGTGCACGCCCTCATCATCTCCCGCCTCGACTATTGCAACATCCTCCTCTGTGGCCTCCCTGCTAACACTCTCGCACTCCTCCAGTCTATCCTCAACTCTGCTGCACGACTTGTTCATCTCTCGCCTCGCTACTCCTCTGCTAAGCCCCTTTGCAAATTGCTTCACTGGCTCCCATTCCCCCAGCATATCCAGTTCAAACTACTAACACTGACCTACAAAGCCATCCATAACCTCTCTCCTCCGTATATCTCTGAACTAATCTCCCGATATATTCCCTCACGTAACCTCCAGTCCTCCCAAGACCTCCTTCTCTCCTCCACACTTATCCGTTCCTCACGCAATCACCTCCAAGATTCCTCCCGAATATCCCCCATCCTCTGGAATTCTGTGCCTCAACACGTCCGATTATCCTCCACATCCGGATCCTTCAGACGGAACCTGAAAACCCATCTCTTCAAGAAAGCTTACAGCCTGCAATGACCCCGCTGCCTCCTCAACAACACCGGAGCTACTGCAACCCCCAACCTATTGTCTCCTCCCCACTCCTGTAGAATGTAAGCCCGCAAGGGCAGGGTCCTCCTCCCTCTCTACCAGTCTATCATTGTTAGTTTGTTTACTGTAAGTGATATTTTTACTTGGTATGTAACCCCTTATGTACAGCGCCATGGAATCAACGGCGCTATATAAATAAATAATAATAATAGCTGGGAGTTTGCTACAGTTGTATCTGTTCTAAACCATCAGACTGAACCTCTTCCTTCTGTATTGATATATTGTACCAGGATAAGATCTGTAAGAATGTACCAGTGTGAAAAGTATTTGGTCAGAACGAGTCTTCATTCACTGCCGGAAAGCAGAGATCTAGAAATGTGAAGCATTTGAAACAGTGTTAGAAAGTTCAGAAAATTCCATTTTGCAATGATTAAAGTTCCGTTGTGAATTTTAGCGTGACTGGACCGTTCTTGCGGAAATGTTTCCTGCCTCCTTCACTTAGATTCAGATCATACAGATAGTCAGACACCGCATTATCTCTGATACTATGGCCGATACAGCGCACATATAGATTATACTATAGAGTCCAAAAGTTTTGCTTTTTTTTTTTTAAAATGTGATGACTTCTGTCTGGTTGTTGTGATGCCATTTCCCTGGTGAGGAATTGAAAGTGCATGAAGTTGTCATCATACAAGACCTTAATTGTAACCAAAATGCTTTTGAATATAGGAATGGTCTTTTAATTAAAGAAAACTGACGGCCAAAAGTTTTGCATCTACTATTTATTGATCACAACATAGAGAGTAATTCATTCTTTACAATGCCATAACTTAGTATTTTGTAACATAACCTCTTGCTTTAGTTCCTGCCGCACCGCATTGAAGCCACTCGGGTATTCAAGACATCTTGAGGGATCTTGCTTCGTTCCATTTGCTGACGCCGGCCCTGATTCAATCCCATTTGTGTCAAATTCTGTGCATGTTATCAGGCCAAAATCACCAGGGTATGTGAACTTTTGATCAGGGTCATTTGGATGTTTTTGGTTGCCATTAAGATTTAAAAAGAGAAAACACAGTAGTTTGACAATAAATGGCTTCACCCAACCAATAACCATGAGTGGAGAAAAAGTTTTTTTGTTCTCATTCATATTCTCTGAAACAAGACCAAGAAAGGAAAAATTCTGCCGGGGTATGTAAACTTTTGAGCACAACTGTATCCTTGTTCATGGTAGCATTCATATTTCCATCAATTCTATGCCAATGGCCGATGCAGAAAAGCAGCCCAAAACCATGAGATTGCCGCCACCATGTTTCACTGTAGGCGTTTGGTACCTTACATCATTACGTTTTCCAATTCTGCAGTATATACAGTGCTGCCATCACTACCAAACAGATTGAACTTGGATTCATCCGACCCCAACACCTTAGACCAATCTGTCTCTTTCCGTTGGCTGTGTTCTTTGGCAAACACAAGTCGGACCTTCCGGTTCTTTGCAGAGATGAAAGGCTTCTTGACTGGAACTCGTGCATTCAGCCCTACTGCTTAGTCGTCGCGACTCACTTTGACCCCATATTCTTTGTTCATTTTGTGGACATCAGATACTGACTTTTTCTTTATAATGTGATCAACTCTGGAGGAAGTTCTCCTTGGTCGTCCACTTCTAGGTTTGCCGGCTGTTCCAGAACCTTCTTTTTCTTTCTTTAATATATCTGACACTTGACTCTGAGAACAGGTGAATTCCATAGCTGCCTCTTTATGGCTTTTCCCTGACTTCACTCCCAGAATAATAAGCTTCCTGACATCTGGTGATAAATTTGGCTTTGTCTCTGCCATGTTTTTAACCTAAAAACGCAAAAAAAAAAAATTTAGGCAAAATTCGACTGCCCATAACAAAATATGCAAAACATTTGTTCCAGCAAATGTTGAAAACTAACACATAAAGGGATAAAACAATGTCCAACACAATTTTTGTCCTGATAGCTGACAATCATTTGCTTCCAGTTAACTAAAATCACCAGAAAAATGGCCTCACAACAACCAAACAGAAGCAATCACAATTTAAAAAAAAAATGCTAAACTTTTGGTGGCTACTGTATTCATACAGTCAGGTTTAGCAGAGCTGCCTTTATCATTTGGCACACAGTACAGTATCACAACATTTAATGTGGCTGCAGGGAAACTAGGCTGTACTTTTGGAGATGCATATAAAAATATTTTTGGTTTTGTCACTCGGCCTCAAAAAATTTAGTTACATATCTGGTAAAAACCCCTGAGCCCTCCTGAACCCTGCTGCTTTTCTGCCGTTTTGCACTGCGTCGCTCCATTGCAGAGATACTGCACTCCGAAAGCAACAAATGTGAGTATGTGAAATCTCTGCTTTGCAGTACAACTTTGCATTTTTTTAGTCTTATTTTGGAGTGCGCACTTTCACACCTCCCTCCAAGACGCTGCCAATGATCACATGCTCGACTACTAGATCTTCTCCTGATCTGTGGAAGCAGAGAAGAAACAGCCCGTTGCACTACAAGCAGAGATTTCACATGCAGCGCTCCAAAAAACGCAAATGTGAATATCTCTGCAATGGAGCGACGCAGCAAAAAACGGAAAAGAGCTGCAGAATCGGAGGAGCTCAGGGACTTTTACAAGGTATTTAAGGAATCACCCTGTAAGAATTTAATTTTATCGTTCTGGGTCCAATTACTGGAAAGTGGATTGTATTATGTGTTGTGCACAGATATTACTCAGTATTGCAGGGTCTGATTACTGCACACTGGGGTCAGGTGGCTTTAGTGGTCCTATCACTGTCTTATTACAGTTTTTGTGGAGCATTATATGGCGGCACACGCAGTTTGGTACATGTGATGGGTCTCCTAACCATTTTCCTTCTGTATTTTTTTACAGAGAAGGACGGGAAGGCTTTCCATCCAACCTACGAGGAGAAGCTGAGGCTGGTGGCTCTGCACAAACAAGTCCTCCTGGGACCGTACAACCCCGACACGTGCCCCGAAGTCGGCTTCTTCGATGTCCTGGGCAACGATAGGAGGTAACGAACGTTGTGTGCTTTGTTTGTGTATCACATTCCTATAAAAAAAAGTAGCCACTTTGTAAATAGCCTAACGCTTTCTTATCGTTTTGTATACACAGCACTGATGCAGATCTGTGTGTCTCCATGGTTACAGACTACACTACATATGTAGTCTGATCCTGCCATTGTATATTTTTCACCACTAAAGTAGCAGTCAGGGACTGCAGGGTGAACCTCATTACCATGAGCATTTATGGGAGCTGTGTACGCAAAACGGCAACAGATTTTCCATCATGGGCATGCATCGATCTGATGTGTCCAAAAAAAAAAATAGGAATTGAAATGCAAAGTTTAATAGAAAACTGCAGACTGTTTCTTGCATAAAACTGAGCGACGATGCGTTTTTAACCTCTTCATAGAAGCCTTTGCTCCCTCTGAGCGTCGTTCACACACTGTCGTCTTTCTCACAGGAAAGAATGGACGGCCCTGGGCAACCTAAGCAAGCAGGAAGCCATGACGGAGTTTGTCACCCTCCTGAACAGATGCTGCCACCTCTTCTCCACATACGTCACATCCCATAAAATAGAGAAAGAAGAGCAGGAGAGAAAAAGGTACTAATCCCTACAATCCGTACATCCGGCATCGGTGCTGCACGGTAACTGCTGGTTTCCTCCCGAAACAGCGCCACACGTGTCCACAGGCTGTGCCTGGTATTGCAGCTCAGTTCTATTAAAGTGAATGGGGCTGAGCAGCAAGGTGACGCACAACCTGCAGACAGGTACCTGAAAACAACTCCAGCACTAATAGTTACTGGAGACGTTCTTAAAGGGACCGCTCTGCAGATTGTGCAGTGAACCCACCCAACTCTACCAGAAGAGGCGCTGGTGATGCTGATAGATAGGAGATGGTTTGCAGCGGTTTTCTATGGATGCCGGACCAGGGTCCTGCAAATCTTTCCGCTCCAGTCTATAGCAGAGGTTAACAGCAGTCGCTATCTCAAAAGATAGATGATGATCGACATCTGGGTCACGTTTTTCCACACTTAAAGGGGTTGTCTGTTAGTTTAAAGGAGCTTTCTGTTTCCTGCAGCCAATCACTGGCAAGTACAGCATGAGACCGTAGAAACCAGTGATCGACTGCAGCAGTCACATGGATTATATACAACATCATCGCTGCAGGAAAAAAAGTGATGGCCGCCAGAGTGTGAGCACGGGAGAAGTGAAGGAGTCATCAGGCGAGAAATATTTGTTTTTTATGGGTCAATTTTGTAAAATTTCCAACTGCCTTAAGTGGTATCAAATCCCTATCATATCACTAACTTAAAGCCGCAGGAGTTCTTAAACTTTGACTAAGTTCAATACATAGAATCCAACCTGCAGTGTAAAGCATGGGGGACAAAACAGCAGTATGAGACTGATAGGACATGAGGCATCTTTCAGGTTACCTTCTACTCCAGTACAAATTGCAGTATACAGTGGTGGCCAAAAGTATTGGCACCCCTGCAATTCTGTCAGAGTGCCATGGGCTTTAAACTTCTTGATGACACTGCGCACGGAAGACACAGGAACATTCAGGTCTTTGGAGATGGACTTGTAGCCTTGAGATTGCTCATGCTTCCTCACAACTTGGTTTCTCAAGTCCTCAGACAGTTCTTTGGTCTTCTTTCTTTTCTCCATGCTCAATGTGGTACACACAAGGACACAGGACAGAGGTTGAGTCAACTTTAATCCATGTTAACTGGCTGCAAGTGTGATTTAGTTATTGCCAACACCTGTTAGGTGCCACAGGTAAGTTACAGGTGCTGTTAATTACACGTATTAGAGAAGCATCACATGATTTTTCAAACAGTGCCAATACTTTTGTCCACCCCCTTTTTTAGGTTGGGTGTGGAATTGTATCCAATTTGGCTTTAGGACAATTCTTTTTGTGTTTTTTCATTGAAGACAAATTAAATGAAGATAATAATACCAAAGAATTTGTGATTGCAATCATTTTCAGGAAGAAACGGAGTATTATCTGACAGAATTGCAGGGGTGCCAATACTTTTGGCCACCACTGTAGCTGGAGTCGGTGATTATGGATTTACGGAGCAGTCGGTATGTAAGACCGGAGGGATCATGGACCGGACTTCTGCTTTAAGTCCCAGGAAGTGAGAACGGTTGACGCTGCTGCAAAAATCATGTCCGACATAGTTCAGTGTAAAGCGTCATCTGCTGACTTTACAGGAGAGAAGAGGAGGAGCGGAGACGGCCGGAAGAGGAGGAGCGGCAGCGGCTGCTGCGAGAGGAGGAGAAGCGGAGGAAAGAAGAGGAGCAGAGGCTGCGGAGAGAGGAGGAAGAGAGGATGCGAGCGGAGGATGAACGGTGTAGAATGGAACAGCAGAAGTAAGTACTCCCATCGGAAGTCACTCATCTTTCTTAAAGGATATTTTTGGGTGGGTCACTCATTCAGGACCCTCGTAGTATGAGCCATAGTGCAAGGAGCAGTCTGTTGTATGCAATGCTGGTGACCGGTTGGAGGGTACATGCGCTGGGGTCACCAACAATGGGGTCCACGGAGCCCTGTCACATTCATTTTAATGGAAAATTACTAAAGCTCTGCCGGCCACAGGCAATGGTGGGTGCAGCAGTCATTAGGGCAGGACCGTGCATTTGTGTTTCAAATCTTAATTCTATTTTTTTTTTGCAGGCAGCAGATCATGGCCGCCCTGAACTCGCAGACAGCGGTGCAGTTTCAGCAGTACGCAGCGCAGCAGTACCCGGGGAACTTCGAGCAACAGCAGCTCCTGATCCGGCAGCTGCAGGAACAGCACTACCAGCAGTACATGCAGCAGCTGTACCAAGTGCAGCTCGCTCAGCAACAGGTAGACGCAGCGCACAGACCCCCGAGCCTCGCTGCTCTGAGCTGCATTTACCTGTCGGACCATGTTCCCACGTAGCATAAATGCTGCAGGGTTTGGTTTTTTTTGCAGAAAATCCCCTGTGTTTAAAACGGTGTTTCCCAAACTCCAGTCCTCACGGCCCCCATAGGTCATGTTTTCAGGATTTCCTTAGTATTTCCATCACCTGTGTAATACTATCAAGGCATCAGGAATTCTCTCACCTGTGTAATACGAAGGAGATCCTGAAACATGACCTGTGGGGGCCGTGAGGACTGGAGTTTTGGAAACACTGGTTTAAAAGTTTGAGGAAACTTCTTGTGCTTCCCGGAAAACTCCTGGCCGCTGTGCATCTAAAGACGTTGCTGAAATTTGTGTTTTTTTGGTTTGTTTATATTTTCCTGTGGAGCCGAAAAAATGCATGAAAAAATGCCCTCGCTTCTTGTACAGAATTAATAAAACCTTCAGATCTTCAACAATAAATGGGGTAAAAACACCTGTAAAAATAAGATAATCAGAGTAGATTGCTATTGCGGGTTTTGATGTAGAAAATAAACCCTGCACTTTACGCTCCCTGGAACCTGAACTAATTAACTAATTGTTTTTAGTAAGAAAAAAATAAAAAAATTGCGCGGCTGAGTCTTGCTCTTGATGATGGCGGTGCGCTGAGTAGCTGGTTGATTAGATGCAGCGTTTATAAGTGGAAGACAGTGGGATTTGTGTGCAGCGTCTATTGGAGCCTGTGGTTGTCTGAAACGCTGCCTCATTAGAAGTTAAGCTTCTTTGTTCTTCCCCTCATGCTTTACACTGCAGTTTTGCTTTGCAGCATACAAGAAATGAAGAATGCTCATAAATGACGTGGTGTTACCCTCTCCTTACCCTCTCGGCCTTACAGAAACAGCAGGAGGCACTTTCGGCTGGAACCAGCTCCCCTGTCAGTTCTCCATCCAAGATGAACATGGGAAGCATCACCGGCTCCGGAGAAGCCCCCTCGGTCAATGGACAAACCCACCCACACATAGACAATGCTGAGAAAGAACTGGAGGCCGACCCCGCTGGAAGACCTGCTGGAGAACGCGCCTAAAGGTGCGTCCTATTGACCCCAGTGGGGTTGGGGTCTGTTGGGTGGACAAACAGACGATACCTGGACATTGGCTAATGGTTTATGTTTGCTCATTATTTTTCCACTTCCTTCTCTCTACAGAGTCCACGCCGGTCATTGCTGCCCCATCCATGTGGACAAGACCCCAAATTAAAGACTTCAAAGAGAAGATCCGGCAGGACGCGGATTCAGTCATCACCGTCGGAAGAGGAGAGGTGGTCACAGTCCGGGTCCCCACACACGAGGAGGGCTCCTATCTTTTCTGGGAGTTTGCCACAGATAACTTTGACATTGGTTTTGGGGTTTACTTTGAATGGACAGACTCCCCAAACACGGCTGTGAGCGTGCACGTCAGCGAGTCCAGCGAGGACGAGGACGAAGGTACTTTGTACAATTTTCATACTTCATTCCTGTACAATAAATACTGTAGCAGGTCTTCACTGCATCTCACCCCCTCTTCCTGAAGAGGTCGGGGGTCTCTCGAGAAGCAGCATCTTACCCCCTCGTTTTAAGGAGGTTGGGGCCTCTCGAGAAGCAGTGTCTTACCCCCTCGTCTTAAGGAGGTTGGGGCCTCTCAAGAAGCAGTGTCTCACCCCCTCGTCTTGAGGAGGTTGGGGCCTCTCGAGAAGCAGCGTCTCACCCCTTTGATTTGAGGAGGTTGGGGCCTCTTGAGAAGCAGCATCTCACCCCTTCGTCCTGAGGAGGTCGGGGGGTCTCTCTAGAAGCAGCATCTCACCCTTTCGTCCTGAGGAGTTAGGGGGTCTCACCCCCTCGCCCTGAAGAGTTCTGGGGGTCCTATTGAAGCAGCGTCTCACCCCCTCGTCCTGAGCAGGTTGGGGGCCTGTTGAGAAGCAGCGTCTCACCACCTCATCCGGACGAGGTAGGGGGCCTTTCGAGAAGCAGCGTCTCACCCCCTCATCCGGACGAGGTAGGGGGCCTTTCGAGCAGCAGCGTCTCACCCCCTCATCCGGACGAGGTCGGGGCCTCTTGAGAAGCAGCGTCCCACCCCCTTGTTCCGAGGAGGTCGGAGGCTTCTGGAGAAGCACCAACTGGTCATGGATGTTCACCTCTGCAGGAGATCAAAAACCAACAATGTGCTCTCTGGGGCGTTACTGTGGTCTCTCTTGCTTTCCGTAGGTTAAGATTGACCTATCAGACTGGCGGGATGGTTGAGTCGCTGCCTAATTTATCCTCTCCCCAATGCCAGTAGTGGAGGAGCTGTGCCTCTGCAGAGGGAAAACGGGCCGCATCTAGCGTCAGAGAGGCTCATTCACACTTTAAAGTAAAAAGCTTGCGAGCGTGCTCTCCTTGCCAAGGAAACCAGTCACCACTGATAGTTTGTAGAGGTGGCCGGTATCCTAGGCAACCAGCTGTAAACTATAGAATTAAGAATACCTCCATATTTGACAACAGAGATACTTTTTAATAAAGAGTGAAATGTAAAGTTCCTGGTGTTTACAAGCACTTTGCAATTTTACCCAGCGAAGATGGAGGAAAAACCGCACCAAAAACGGATCAGATCAGCATGAGTCGCCCTGTACTCTCTCTGCGGGATTTCTGTAAGACTGCTTGTTTCCGGATTATTCCCGGAAGACCCCTTTATGCTTCTGTTTTAGCTCCGCGCCCATGACTTGTCCCACTCTGATATCCTGGACTCACTCCTGACTTGTGTCTGTTCTTTACAGAGAATCCCAACAACGAAGAGAAAGCCGAAAAGAACGCCAACAAGCCTCAGCTGGAGGAGATTGTGCCGGTCTACAGGCGGGATCGTCACGAAGAGGTGGACGCCGGCAGCCACCAGTACCCCGGCCGGGGGCTCTACCTGCTCAAATTTGACAACTCTTATTCCTTGTGTCGTTCAAAATCTGTGTACTACAGAGTGTATTATACTAGATAAAGGAGGGGCCTGCGGTCAGGGGGAGGAGCCGGCAATCAGGGGGAGGGCAAGTGATCATGGGGCGGGGCCTGCAATCAGGGGGAGGGGCCAGGGCAGTAAGTCGCTCACATGACCTGGATCCTTTTCGATAAGTGTCGCCTCCTCATCGCTCCTCGTGGCGGCCGACACTAATTCAGAGTGCTGTGATTTAACCCGTTCTTTGCCACTACGATTGGTGGACATGAAAGGGGTTAAACATAATTTGGCTGCGCCTGCACTTTTGTGTTTTGTGGTTTTTTTCGCACTTGTTTGGGATTTTTAATTCTATTCTCTGTGCGCCCACTCGGGGGCATTTCATGATCTGTTCAGAAGATGAACGCGCATGAGAAGCGTCATGGAGGAGGGGGCACCTTTGTGTTGGGTACCAGGGTAGTGGGCGCCCCCTCAAGACTGGTGGAAGGGTAAAGGTCCCATGTGTTCCCCTCGGTCTGCCCTATTCTGTACCACGCGCAGGTAGCTCAGCGCCATCGCAAACAGCAACGGTTTCTCCTCCACTATAGGTCAGGGCAAATCCGAAATGTGCTGTTGCCTCTCTGGTATCAGCCGTCTGTAGCGGGCAGGAGAGGGTAGTGGGGAAAGTTTCTTATCTCTTCTCTCATCAGTCTGATTTGTCTGATCTTGTACCATGTAAAATATGTAACAAATATGAGAAATGGTTTATAATAATAATAATCATATGGAATAATCTGTCCTGTGTGATCTGGTGGAAACACTGCACCTCCCCCAATGCCCCGCAGCAGAGCATGCGCTATGTGAGACCACCAGGGGTGGGCCGCAGGGCGGAGGGGGGGGTTCACGAAGGCTGAGAAGCTAGGAGGAATCTGGCAGACTTGCGATTGCTGCTCTGGAGGTGATAACAGCATTTCCTATAGATTTTACCTGTATGATGCTGCACTACGCCTTGTTGCCGTATAAGGGTAAGTCACAGGGCAACGGTCTCTGGTTGTTGTGAAACTACAACTCCCAGCATGCCCGGACAGCTCCTTGACTTTAGTCTGACTTGCACTAATACATTCTGTAATTTCGGTTGTTTTCTATGAAGGCGTCGCTTTTCTATATCGCGTCCAATGAGCTGGATGAGGGCAGAATACGGCCGCCATACATTTACCATGGGAGATGGCTGATCGGCTCTGTGTATCGCTCAGTGCACCTATGTGGGAGCAGTCAGGGCGGCCATATTGCTCATCACTCAGCTTTCCCAGAAACTGAACGGAGGGATAGAATTTGCCCCTGCAAATGATACTATGAGCTGTAGGGATTAATGGCCAGACATTTAGATCCAGACTGTAGAGATTGTGGACGGTGGGGATCAGGCTGGTCACAGGACAGGGCCGTGCAGATGGTTTCCGCTCTGCATTGGGGGGCGCAGGTATCGTATACGGCTCCTATTATAAGGCGCTATACAGGTCGGGTGTTGGACTTTGCTGCCAGCAGCTGCACTTCTCCCTGCAGAAATGAGACCACCCATCCCCTTCAGCAGAGCAGTGATCAGAGCTATGGACGGGTGGGCTGTAACATTAGGGGCCCCTGGTACTCAACTTTCAGCCTGGAAGCAAGAAAAATCTCAGGTGCCAGTTTCTGATCATGTGGTTCAGTGTGTTGTGAATGTTCAGGAATCTGCACCAATTTATTTACTATGTCTAAAGTCTGTCTTCTAATACAAGAATTAAGGTGCTGCCAGCAGCCACCACTAGAGGGCACCAGTGGTGTATGCACTGAGCTCTGCGCTGGCAGCAGCCTCCACTAGAGGGCACCTGTGGTGTATGCACTGAGCTCTGCGCTGCCAGCAGTCTCCACTAGAGGGCGCCTGTGGTGTATGCACTGAGCTCTGCGCTGCCAGCAGCCTCCACTAGAGGGCACCTGTGGTGTATGCACTGAGATCTGCACTGCCAGCAGCCTCCACTAGAGGGCACCTGTGGTGTATGCACTGAGATCTGCACTGCCACCAGCCTCCACTAGAGGGCACCTGTGGTGTATGCACTGAGATCTGCACTGCCAGCAGCCTCCACTAGAGGGCACCTGTGGTGTATGCACTGAGCTCTGCTCTGCCAGAAGTCTCCACTAGAGGGCGCCTGTGGTGTATGCACTGAGCTGTGCGCTGCCAGCAGTCTCCACTAGAGGGCACCTGTGGTGTATGCACTGAGATCTGCACTGCCAGCAGCCACCACTAGAGGGCACCTGTGGTATGTTGAATGCACTGAGCTCCATACCACCATCAGCCACCACTAGAGGGCACCTGTGCTGTTGTATGCACTGAGCTGTGCCTTTCCTGTGCTGTTGTATGGACAGAGCTCTGCGCTGCCAGCAGCCACCACTAGAGGGCGCCTGCGGTATGTTGTATGCACTGAACTCTGCGCTGGCTGCTGCCACCACTGGAGGGCACTTTCGTTATGTACTGAGCTCCATGCAGCCAGCGGTCACCATTAGAGGACGCCTGTTGTATGTACTGAGCTCCGCACTGCCTGCAGTAACCACTAGAGGATGCCTGTGGTGTATGCACTGAGCTCTGCGCTGCCAGCAGCCTCCACTAGAGGATACCTGTGGTGAATGCCCTGAGATCTGCGCTGCCAGCAGCCACCACTAGAGGGCGCCTGTGGTGTATGCACTGAGATCTGCACTGCCAGCAGCCTCCACTAGAGGACGCCTGTGGTGTATGCACTGAGATCTGCGCTGCCAGCAGCCACCACTAGAGGGCGCCTGTGGTGTATGCACTGAGATCTGCGCTGCCAGCAGTCACCACTAGAGGGCGCCTGTAGTGTATGCACAGAGATCTGCGCTGCCAGCAGTCACCACTAGAGGGCGCCTGTGGTATGGTGTATGCACTGTGCTCTGCGCTGCCAGCAGCCACCACTAGAGGGAGCCTGTGGTGTATGCACAGAGATCTGCGCTGCCAGCAGTCACCACTAGAGGGCGCCTGTGGTATGGTGTATGCACTGTGCTCTGCGCTGCCAGCAGCCACCACTAGAGGGCGCCTGTGGTATGGTGTATGCACTGTGCTCTGCGCTGTCAGCAGCCACCACTAGAGGGCGCCTGTGGTGTATGCACTGAGCTCTGCGCTGCCAGCAGCCACCACTAGAGGGTGCCTGTGATGTGTTGTATGCACTGAGATCTGCGCTGTCAGCAGCCTCCACTAGAGGGCGCCTGTGGTGTATGCACTGAGATCTGCGCTGCCAGCAGCCTCCACTAGAGGGCGCCTGTGGTGTATGCACTGAGATCTGCGCTGCCAGCAGCCTCCACTAGAGGGCACCTGTGGTGTATGCACTGAGATCTGCGCTGTCAGCAGCCTCCACTAGAGGGTGCCTGTGGTGTATGCACTGAGATCTGCGCTGCCAGCAGCCTCCACTAGAGGGCGCCTGTGGTGTATGCGCTGAGCTCTGCATTGCCTGCGCTGTTGTATGGACAGAGCTCTGCGTTGCCAGCAGCCACCACTAGAGGGCGCCTACGGTATGTTGTATGCACTGAACTCTGCGCTAGCTGCAGCCACCACTGGAGGGCACCTGCTGTATATAATGAGCTTCATGCTGCCTGCGGTCACCACTAGAGGGCGCCTGTGGTGTGTTGTATGCACTGAGCTCCCCCTAGTGGTGGCTGTGAGTAATCAGCATTTTAAAGTCTTATGTAAAAAGATAAAATAAATTAAAATTGTGTACAACTTGGAAAGGTGGACAGGTCACTAATGGGCTCCAATATTGAATTTGCCCTGAAAAATCAGCTATTCCCATCAATGAGCTCTCGCTGAGCAGCACATATGTGCTTAACCCCTTATTAGTCAATCATTCCTGAAAACCCCCCCATTACCCTGCAGTAACCCTAAATCCCCGTAGCCTTTGCAGGGCGTCCGTGTGTTATACCTGCACTGAATCTGTATTTCAGCCTCTCGTCCTTTGGGGCCTCAGGATCTTGACGAGTTCCCCTGAAGACCCCCAGATGCAGAATGTCCCCATGATGGAAGGTTTCCCAGCATATAGCATCCATCGCCCCTTGTCAGCGCTGCCTGCCGGGGCCGGACGTTAACCCTTTCTTTCCCCGTGAGCCCCCTCTCGTCTCGTTGCTGCCTTCCAGCTCTTCACCAATCAGCGAATCGTATTGGTGAGGACCGGGGAGCGCCGCTGCCTGTGCGGATACTTCCACTGCAAGAAGCCGAGAGATGAGCGACTGCTCGCAGCAGAAGTATCCCGACCCGCAGCGCCGCTCCCCGGTCCTCCCTTCACACCCTAGCCGCTGATGTCCCCACAGTATCCGCATGGTGTTACAAAGGTCCGGACATTTGTGTTAAAAATCGCTGATTGGTCGCTGGCGCTGCCCGCGACCAATCACCGATTTGGGCGCCAAATTTAAATATCGGCCGCGACCAATCACCGATCTTGGCTCCACATTTAAACACCGCTCTCGGCTTCTCGGAGTGGAAGTATCCGCACAGGCAGCGGCGCTCCCCGGTCCTCACTAATACGATTCCGCTCCCCGCTCCTCACCAATACGATTCGCTGATTGGTCGCGTGCGGAGAGCGCGACCAATCAGTGATGTTGGCGCTAAAGTTAAACACCACTGTGCTGATTGGTCGCCGACGCTGTGCGCGACCAATCACCGATTTGGGCGGCACATTTAAATAGCGTCCGCGACCAATCAGTACAGCGGTGTTTAAATGTGGAGCCAAGATCGGTGATTGGTCGCGGCCGATATTTAAATTTGGCGCCGAAATCGGTGATTGGTTGCGGGCAGCGCCAGCGACCAATCAGCGATTTTTAACACAAATGCTGACATCCATGCGGCTAGGGCGTGAAGGGAGGACCGGGGAGCGGCGCTGCGGGTCCAATTGGTCGCGGCCGCTATTTAAATGTGCCGCACAAATCGTTGATTGGTTGCGGACTTGGCCCGCGACCAAGCACTGATCTTGCGGCCAAAGTTAAACACTACTGTGCTGATTGGTCGCGGACTCTGCCCGCGACCAATCACGGATTTGGGCGCCAAATTTAAATATCGGCCGCGACCAATCACCGATCTTGGCTCCACATTTAAACACCGCTGTGCTGATTGGTCGCTGCCGATATTTAAATGTGGCTCCCAAACCGGTGAGTGGTCGCGGGCGGCGTCGCCGACCAATCAGCACAGCGGTGTTTAAATGTGGAGCCAAGATCAGTGATTGGTCGGGTCCGAAGACCGCGACCAATCATCGAATCTTCTTGGTGAGGACCGGGGAGCGCTGCTGCCTGTGCGGCTACTTACGCTGCGAGAACCCGGGACATAGTGGGCGCTGGCAGCAGAAGTATCCCGACCCGCAGCGCCGCTCCCCGGTCCTCCCTTCCGCATGGAGGTCAGTGGCACCGGCGGTCCTTCCGCTGCTACCAGCCGGGAGATGAGCGCCTTGCGCCGCTCATCTCCCGGCTGCATCTCCGTCCCGCAGATGGGTCCGGCGGTCGGGTTCCTTCTGCTGTTGCTGGCCGGGAGATGAGCGCCTCGCGGAGCTCATCTCCCGGCTGCATCGCCGCTCAGCTCCGTCCCCCAGATGAGCCGCTAACGGCCGCCATCTTTTTTCAGAAATCCCGCAGCGCTGATTGGCCGCTGCCGGACCAATGAGCGACGCGGGATTTCCTGGACAGACAGACAGACAGACAGATGGGATAAGACGATTATATATATATAGATAATTTACCTTTCTCCTCATTAAAGATGGAATTAGCGGCTTTTTGATTTTCTTATGATGTAAAAACTGCGCCTGAGATGATTCATTACGGTGTAATACAATCACCCCACGAGGAGCTTTTACAATCTGTTATAGAGACCTGATGCTTAAAGGGGTTGTCTACTTTTATATACCCCCCCCCCTATAAGGGGATGGGGGGCAGTGATGGCATTTAATGGGGGTTGGTCACGCTCCCTTTATTAGTACGACACCAGCTTGTCTGTTCTGCTTAAAAGCCTCGCTATATGCCCTATTACTTCCTATGGCTATCATGCAGAATATTTGTAACTTTTAGGTTGTTCTGTGCTATATTATTTTTTAATAGCATCAAAATTCTCCATGTAAATTATAAATTTCTTTCTGCTTTGCTCATAGCCACCACTAGAGGGTGCCACATGCATACAGATTTGTGTTCCTTATATAAACAGAATGCAAAGAACTCCCCCTAGTGTTGGCTGCAGGTACCTAGAATGTAACATCAATGACTTGGGTTGAGGAAATAAAACGTACAATTATGTACTAAATGGTAAAACAATGGGTAAAATAGTCGCTATAGACTTGCGTGTATGGGCGGAAGTTGAAGTCCACTTTAGTGACCAGTGGCCGGCAAATAAAATGATGGGATGCATTAAAAGAGGCCGAGCTGCTCCTGAGGAGAACGTCCTTCTGCCTTTATACAAGTCCCTATTGCGGCCACACAGGACTGGGGACAATTTTGGGCTCCAGTCTATAAGGAAGATATAGATGAACTAGAGCGGGTGCAGAACAACCAAGGTGATGAAGGGAATGAGGGACTGCAGAGGACGAGGGATCAGACTGGGGGTTATTCAGTTTGGAGAAAAGACGGCTGACGGGAAATCTCATTACAATGGAGAAATGGATGAGGGGACAGGACCCAGATTTTCTGATGATCTTTCTACACCTTGATCTGCAACAATGACAAGGAGGCGTCCTCTCCATCTTCTATATATATAATTCAGTCAGTCAGTCAGTCAGTCAGTCAGTCAAGGAAATCCCGCGTCGCTCATTGGTCCGGCAGCGGTCAATCAACGCCGCGGGATTTCTGAAAAAAGATGGCGGCAGTTAGCGGCTCATCTCCCGGCCGGCAACAGCAGAAGGAACCCGACCGCCGGACCCATCTGCGGGACGGAGATGCAGCCGGGAGATGAGCGGCGCGAGGCGCTCATCTCCCGGCCGGTAGCAGGGGAAGGACCGCCGGCGCCGCTGACCTCCATGCGGAAGGGAGGACCGGGGAGCGGCGCTGCGGGTCGGGATACTTCTGCTGCGAGCGCCCGCTATGTCCCGGGTTCTCGCAGCATAAGTAGCCGCACAGGCAGCGCTGCTCCCCGGTCCTCACCAAGACGATTCGATTATTGGTCGCGGTCTTCGGACCCGACCAATCACTGATCTTAGCGCAAAAGTTAAATACCGCTGTGCTGATTGGTCGCCGACGCTGCCCGCGACCAATCACCGATTTGGGCGCCACATTTAAATATCGGCCGCGACCAATCAGCACAGCGGTGTTTAAATGTGGAGCAAAGATCTGTGATTGGTCGCGACCGATATTTAAATTTGGTGCCCAAATCGGTGATTGGTCGCGGGCAGCGTCCGAGACCAATCAGCACAGTAGTGTTTCACTTTGGCCGCAAGATCAGTGATTGGTCGCGGGCCAAGTCCGCGACCAATCAACGATTTGTGCGGCACATTTAAATACCGGCCACGACCAATTGGATGTCAGCGCCGCTCCCCGGTCCTCCCTTCACGCCCTAGCCGCATGGATGTCAGCGGCGCTGCCTGTGCAGCTACTTCCGCTCCGAGAACCCGGGACATGAGCAGGCGCTCGGAGCAGAAGTATCCCGACCCGCAGCGCCGCTCCCCGGTCCTCCCTTCACACCCTAGCCGCTGATGTCCCCACAGTATCCGCATGGTGTTACAAAGGTCCGGACATTTGTGTTAAAAATCGCTGATTGATCGCTGGTGCTGCCCGCGACCAATCACCGATTTGGGCGCCAAATTTAAATATCGGCCGCGACCAATCACCGATCTTGGCTCCACATTTAAACACCGCTGTGCTGATTGGTCGCGGTCGATATTTGAATTTGGCACCCAAATCGGTGATTGGTCGCGGGCAGCGCCAGCGACCAATCAGCGATTTTTAACACAAATGTCCGGACCTTTGTAACACCATGCGGATACTGTGGAGACATCAGCGGCTAGGGTGTGAAGGGAGGACCGGGGAGCGGCGCTGCCGGTCGGGATATTTCTGCTGCGAGCGCCCGCTCATGTCCCGGGTTCTCGCAGTGGAAGTAGCCGCACAGGCAGCGGCGCTCCCCGGTCCTCACTAATACGATTCCGCTCCCCGCTCCTCACCAATACGATTCGCTGATTGGTCGCGTGCAGAGAGCGCGACCAATCAGTGATCTTGGCGCTAAAGTTAAACACCGCTGTGCTGATTGGATGCGGACGCCAGACGCGTCCAATCACCGAGATTGGCGCCAAATTTAAACAACGCTCTGCTGATTGGTCGCGGACTCCAGCTGCGACCAATCAGCGATTTTGGCGCCAAATTTAAACACCGCTCTGCTGATTGATCGCGGTCGCTGGCCGAGATCAATCAGCAGTATTGGGGCCAAATTTAAACCTCACTCTGCTGATTGGTCGCAACCACCGGCCGCGACCAATCTGCGTTATTTTGTGCCAAATTTAAACAACGCTCTGCTGATTGGTCGCGGCCGTCAGCCGCGATTAATTAGCGATTTTGGCGCCAAATTTAAACATGCTCTCCAGTCCTCACTAACACGGTTTGCTGATTGGTCGCGGCCGCCGCCCGCGACTAAGCGATTTTGGCGCAAAATTCAACCACCGCTCTGCTGATTGGTCGAGGCCGCCGGCCGAGATCAATCAGCAGTATTGGTGCCAAATTTAAACACCGCTTCGCTGATTGGTCGCGGTGGCCGGCCGCGACCAAGCAGCGAAATTGGCACCAAATTTAAACGCTCTGCTGATTGGTCGAGGCCGCCGGCCGTGACCAATCAGCCATATTGGTGCCAAATTTAAACACCGCTTCGCTGATTGGTCGCGGTGGCCGGCCGCGACCAAGCAGCGAAATTGGCGCCAAATTTAAACACCGCTCTGCTGATTGGTCGCGGTTACCGGTCTCGAATAATCAGCATTATTAGTGCCAAATTTAAACACCGCTGTGCTGATTACTCGCGACCAATCTGCGATATAGGCGCCAAATTTTAACACCGCTTTGCTGATTGGTTACGGTTGCCGGCCTCGACCAATCAGCGATTTTGCCACAAAATTGAAACACAGCTCTGCTGATTGCGCCCGGTCGGCCGCATACCTATTCTAGAATACCCGATGCATTAGAATCGGGCCACCATCTAGTCTAATCATAATAACAGACGGGGATTCTTTACTGTAAGAGCATTAAGACTATGGATCTCTCTGTCACATGATGCTGTCATGGTGGATTCACTACCAGTATACAAGGAGGGCCTGGACACCTTTCTTGAAGAATATATTCTTATAGTTTCTAGATTGTGTGATGATGGTGATCCAGGGAACTCGCCTGATTGCCGTTTGTGGAGTCAGGAAGGAATTTTCCCCTGATATGGGGCAATTAGCATCTGTCTCCCGGGGTTTTTGTTTTCTTTCCTCTAGATCAGTGTTTCCCAAACTCCAGTCCTCATGGCCCCACAGGTCATGTTTTCAGGATCTCCTTAGTGTTACACAGGTGATGGAAGTATCATCAAGACATCAGGAATTCTCTCACCTGTGCAACACTATGGAAATCCTGAAAACGTGACCTGTGGGGGCCGTGAGGATGGGGTTTGGGGAACACTGCTCTAGATCAACGTGTTATTGTACTGGTTGAACTTGATGGACTTGTGCAGTCAACCTAAAAGGGAGTCAGCACAGAATGACTGTTCAAACCAAGCGCAGGCGCTTAGTGCATCATGGTGCAGCCAAACATTGAAGGTCGCCTTCCCACGTGCTTGTTTTCTCTCCATTTGCACACCTCGCCCCCCCCCCCCACCTTTGATGATAGCTCTGGCTTCATAGAGCAATGTTTGGCCAAATCACGGTGCACCGAGGGCCGGTGCTTGGTTTAAACAGTCGTTCTGTGCTGTCAGACTCGTTTTAAATGTTTGGCCTCGCCAAAGGTGCACTAAGCGCCTGTGTTATCACAGAATAGTGAGGACCGGTGTAGAGCGTGAGGCGTGGACATGGTGGTATCACAATAGTGAGGACTGGTGTAGAGCGTGAGGCGTGGACATGGTGGTATCACAATAGTGAGGACGGATGTAGAGCGTGAGGCGTGGACATGGTGGTATCACAATAGTCAGGACGGGTGTAGAGCGTGAGGCGTGGACATGGTGGTATCACAATAGTGAGGATGGGTGTAGAGCGTGAGGCGTGGACATGGTGGTATCACAATAGTGAGGACGGGTGTAGAGCGTGAGGCGTGGACATGGTGGTATCACAATAGTGAGGACGGGTGAGATCGTGAGGCGTGGACATGGTGGTATCACAATAGTGAGGACGGGTGAGATCGTGAGGCGTGGACATGGTGGTATCACAATAGTGAGGACGGGTGTAGAGCGTGAGGCGTGGACATGGTGGTATCACAATAGTGAGGACGGGTGTAGAGCGTGAGGCGTAGACATGGTGGTATCACAATAGTGAGGATGGGTGAGATCGTGAGGCGTGGACATGGTGGTATCACAATAGTGAGGACGGGTGTAGAGCGTGAGGCGTGGACATGGTGGTATCACAATAGAGAGGACGGGTGTAGAGCGTGAGGCGTGGACACGGTGGTATCACAATAGTGAGGACGGGTGTAGAGCGTGAGGCGTGGACATGGTGGTATCACAATAATGAGGACGGGTGAGATCGTGAGGCGTGGACATGGTGGTATCACAATAGTGAGGACGGGTGTAGAGCGTGAGGCGTGGACATGGTGGTATCACAATAGTGAGGACGGGTGTAGAGCGTGAGGCGTGGACGGGTGTAGAGCGTGAGGCGTGGACATGGTGGTATCACAATAGTGAGGACGGATGTAGAGCGTGAGGCGTGGACATGGTGGTATCACAATAGTGAGGACGGGTGTAGAGCGTGAGGCGTGGACATGGTGGTATCACAATAGTGAGGATGGGTGTAGAGCGTGAGGCGTGGACATGGTGGTATCACAATAGTGAGGACGGGTGTAGAGCGTGAGGCGTGGACATGGTGGTATCACAATAGTGAGGACGGGTGAGATCGTGAGGCGTGGACATGGTGGTATCACAATAGTGAGGACGGGTGAGATCGTGAGGCGTGGACATGGTGGTATCACAATAGTGAGGACGGGTGTAGAGCGTGAGGCGTGGACATGGTGGTATCACAATAGTGAGGACGGGTGTAGAGCGTGAGGCGTAGACATGGTGGTATCACAATAGTGAGGATGGGTGAGATCGTGAGGCGTGGATATGGTGGTATCACAATAGTGAGGACGGGTGTAGAGCGTGAGGCGTGGACATGGTGGTATCACAATAGTGAGGACGGGTGTAGAGCGTGAGGCGTGGACATGGTGGTATCACAATAGTGAGGACGGGTGAGATCGTGAGGCGTGGACATGGTGGTATCACAATAGTGAGGACGGGTGTAGAGCGTGAGGCGTGGACATGGTGGTATCACAATAGTGAGGACGGGTGTAGAGCGTGAGGCGTGGACATGGTGGTATCACAATAGTGAGGACGGGTGTAGAGCATGGGGCATGGACATGGTAGTATCACAATAGTGAGGACGGGTGTAGAGCGTGAGGCGTGGACATGGTGGTATCACAATAGTGAGGACGGCTGTAGAGCGTGAGGCGTGGACATGGTGGTAACACAATAGTGAGGACAGGTGTAGAGCGTGAGGCGTGGACATGGTGGTATCACAATAGTGATGACGGCTGTAGAGCGTGAGGCGTGGGCATGGTGGTAACACAATAGTGAGGACAGGTGTAGAGCGTGAGGCGTGGACATGGTGGTATCACAATAGTGAGGACGGGTGTAGAGCGTAAGGCGTGGACATGGTGGTATCACAATAGTGAGGACGGGTGTAGAGCGTGAGGCGGGGACAATGTGGTATCACAATAGTGAGGACGGGTGTAGAGCGTAAGGCGTGGACATGGTGGTATCACAATAGTGATGACGGGTGTAGAGCGTGAGGGGTGGACATGGTGGTAACACAATAGTGAGGACGGGTGTAGGGCGTGAGGCGTGGACATGGTGGTAGCACAATAGTGAGGAAGGGTGTAGAGCGTGAGGCATGGACATGATAATCACAATAGTGAGGACGGGTGTAGAGCGTGAGGTGTAGACATGGTGGTAGCACAATAGTGAGGACGGGTGTAGAGCGTGAGGCATGGACATGGTGGTAGCACAATAGTGAGGACGGGTGTAGAGCGTGAGGCATGGACATGGTGGTAGCACAATAGTGAGGACGGGTGTAGAGCGTGAGGCGTGGACATGGTGGTAGCACAATAGTGAGGACGGGTGTAGAGCGTGAGGCATGGACATGGTGGTAGCACAATAGTGAGGACGGGTGTAGAGCGTGAGGCGTGGACTCTGTGTTGTCACACAATATAATCACATCTAGTAACAGAACCTTTAATGGATGTTTTATACAAAAGTGAACATTCACTCTGAAGTCTTAAAACCCTATAATTCAAGAAACTATTTCCTCCATACGAAATGCACGTGTAGATAGTGAGTCGTGGACACGGTGGTATCACAATAGTGAGCACGGGTGTAGAGCGTGAGTCGTGGACGCGGTAGTGTCACAATAGTGAGGACGGGTGTAGATCGTGAGTCGTAGACGCGGTGGTATCACAATAGTGAGGACGGGTGTAGATCGTGAGTCGTGGACACGGTGGTATCACAATAGTGAGGACGAGTGTAGATCGTGAGTCGTGGACGCGGTGGTACCACAATAGTAAGGACGAGTGTAGACCGTGAGTCGTGGACGCGGTGGTATCACAATAGTGAGGACGAGTGTAGAGCGTGAGTCGTGGACGCAGTATCACAATAGTGAGGACGGGTGTAGATCGTGAGTCGTGGACGCGATGGTATCACAATAGTGAGGACGAGTGTAGATCGTGAGTCGTGGACGCGGTGGTATCACAATAGTGAGGACGGGTGTAGAGCGTGAGTCGTGGACGCGGTGGTATCACAATAGTGAGGACGGGTGTAGAGCGTGAGTCGTGGACACGGTGGTATCACAATAGTGAGGACGGGTGTAGAGCGTGAGTCGTGGACGTGGTGGTATCACAATAGTGAGGACGGGTGTAGAGCGTGAGGCGTGGACATGGTGGTAACACAATAGTGAGGACGGGTGTAGATCGTGAGTCGTGGACACGGTGGTATCACAATAGTGAGGACGATTGTAGATCGTGAGTCGTGGACGCGGTGGTAACACACAATAGTGAGGACAGGTGTAGATCGTGAGTCGTGCACGCGGTAGTGTCACAATAGTGAGGACGGGTGTAGATCATGAGTCGTGGACGGGGTGGTAACACACAATAGTGAGGAAGGGTGTAGAGCGCGAGTCGTGGACATGGTGGTATCACAATAGTGAGGACGGGTGTAGATCGTGAGTCGTGGGCGCGGTGGTAACACAATAGTGAGGACGGGTGTAGATCGTGAGTCGTGGGCGCGGTGGTAACACAATAGTGAGGACGGGTGTAGATCGTGAGTCGTGGACGCGGTGGTAACACACAATAATGAGGACGGGTGTAGATCGTGAGTCGTGGACCCGATGGTATCATACAATAGTGAGGACGGGTGTAGAGCGTGAGTCGTGGACACGGTGGTATCAAATAGTGAGGACGGGTGTAGATCGTGAGGCGTGGACATGGTGGTACACAATAGTGAGGACGGGTGTAGATCACGAGTCGTGCACGCGGTGGTAACACACAATAGTGAGGACGGGTGTAGAGCGTGAGTCGTGGGCGCGGTGGTATCATACAATAGTGAGGACGGGTGTAGATCGTGAGTCGTGGATGTGGTGGTAACACACAATAGTGAGGACGGGTGTAGAGCGTGAGTCGTGGGCGCGGTGGAGTCACACAATAGTGAGGACGGGTGTAGATCGTCAGTCGTGGATGCGGTGGTATCATACAATAGTGAGGACGGGTGTAGATCGTGAGTCGTGGGCGCGGTGGTATCATACAATAGTGAGGACGGGTGTAGAGCGTGAGTCATGGACGCGGTGGTAACACACAATAGTGAGGACGGGTGTAGATCGTGAGTCGTGGACCCGGTGGTATCACAATAGTGAGGACGGGTGTAGGTCGTGGGCGCGGTGGTAACACACAATAGTGAGGACGGGTGTAGATCGTGAGCGCAGTGGTAACACACAATAGTGAGAACGGGTGTAGATCGTGAGTCATGGACCCGGTGGTATCATACAATAGTGAGGACGGGTGTAGAGCGTGAGTCGTGGACGCGGTGGTATCACACAATAGTGAGGACGGGTGTAGAGCGTGAGTCGTGGACATGGTGGTATCACAATAGTGAGGACGGGTGTAGATCGTGAGTCGTGGGCACGGTGGTAACACACAATAGTGAGAACGGGTGTAGATCGTGAGGTCGTGGGCGCGGTGGTAACACACAATAGTGAGGACGGGTGTAGATCGTGAGTCGTGGACGCGGTGGTAACACACAATAGTGAGGACGGGTGTAGATCGTGAGTCGTGGACCCGATGGTATCATACAATAGTGAGGACGGGTGTAGAGCGTGAGTCGTGGACGCGGTGGTATCACAATAGTGAGGACGGGTGTAGATCGTGAGGCGTGGACATGGTGGTACACAATAGTGAGGATGGGTGTAGATCATGAGTCGTGGACGCGGTGGTAACACAATAGTGAGGACGGGTGTAGAGCGTGAGTCGTGGGCGCGGTGGTATCATACAATAGTGAGGACGGGTGTAGATCGTGAGTCGTGGATGTGGTGGTAACACACAATAGTGAGGACGGGTGTAGAGCGCGAGTCATGGACGCGGTGGTAACACACAATAGTGAGGACGGGTGTAGATTGTGAGTCGTGGGTGCGGTGGTAACACAATAGTGAGGACGGGTGTAGATCGTGAGTCGTGGGCGCGGTAGTGTCACAGTAGTGAGGACGGGTGTAGAGCGTGAGTGGTGGGCGTGGTGGATTCACACAATAGTGAGGACGGGTGTAGATCGTGAGCGCGGTGGATTCACACAATAGTGAGGACGGGTGTAGATCGTGAGTCGTGGGCGCGGTGGATTCACACAATAGTGAGGACGGGTGTAGAGCGTGAGTCGTGGGCGCGGTGGATTCACACAATAGTGTGGACGGGTGTAGATCGTGAGTCGTGGGCGCGGTGGATTCACACAATAGTGAGGACGGGTGTAGATCGTGAGTCGTGGGCGCGGTAGAGTCACACAATAGTGAGGACGGGTGTAGATCGTGAGTCGTGGGCGCGGTGGTAACACACAATAGTGAGAACGGGTGTAGATCGTGAGTCGTGGGCGCGGTGGTAACACACAATAGTGAGGACGGGTGTAGATCGTGAGTCGTGGGTGCGGTGGAGTCACACAATAGTGAGGACGGGTGTAGATCGTGAGTCGTAGGCGCGGTGGTAACACACAATAGTGAGGACGGGTGTAGATCGTGAGTCGTGGGTGCGGTGGAGTCACACAATAGTGAGGACGGGTGTAGATCGTGAGTCGTGGGCGCGGTGGAGTCACACAATAGTGAGGACGGGTGTAGATCGTGAGTCGTGGGCGCGGTGGAGTCACACAATAGTGAGGACGGGTGTAGATCGTGAGTCGTGGGTGCGGTGGAGTCACACAATAGTGAGGACGGGTGTAGATCGTGAGTCGTGGGCGCGGTGGAGTCACACAATAGTGAGGACGGGTGTAGATCGTGAGTCGTGGGCGCGGTGGAGTCACACAATAGTGAGGACGGGTGTAGATCGTGAGTCGTGGGTGCGGTGGTAACACACAATAGTGAGGACGGGTGTAGATCGTGAGTCGTGGGTGCGGTGGTAACACACAATAGTGAGGACGGGTGTAGAGCGTGAGTCGTGGGTGCGGTGGAGTCACACAATAGTGAGGACGGGTGTAGAGCGTGAGTCGTGGGTGCGGTGGAGTCACACAATATAACATCTAGTAACAGAACGCTTCCTTTAATGGATGTTTTATACAAAAGTGAAGCCATAAAACCCTATAATACAAGAAACAATATTTCCTCCGTCCACATCGCACAATTTCCTTCTCACAGAGCAGCAGTAACAGAACGCTGCAGATTCTCTGCAGAAACCTTTGGTGCCGTCTACACGACAGGAACGAGGCCACATTTTACCATTTGTACCACAAGACCCCGAACAACAGACAAGAAACACGAGGACATGAACAGAAGGACAAAAGAAATCAGGAATCTCCTCCGTGTAACCAGAAGTCGGATCAGCGGAGACTCGTCCTCGCACACCTTATCCAGACATGGCGGCCGCCAGCGCCTTCACTTCAAAGGCCTCCGGAGGAATGGCACCCCGACTCTGTAAAGGGAAACCGATAATAAAGGAAAACCAAATCATACGTGTAAACCTGGAGACCAGACAGAAGCATCATTTACCCCTTTATACAGTCAGGGGGTGAGCGCTCTTAAAGGGGTTCTCCATTTATATGGAGATAAACATTAAATGGATTCTCTTATCAAGACGACTGCTCTCTATATACCGTATTAGTGCTTATAGATATTATAGAGGGGTCTCCCGCCCCGAACCCCCAGCTGTGAGCTAGAATAATACCTGGCCCCACCATCCCCCCCGGTGCATAACGTCCGGCACCATCTTGCCCCCCCCCCGGTGTATAATGTCCTGCCCCATCTCGTCCCCTCCCCGGATGTATCATGTCCGGTCCCATCTCCCCCCTTCCTGGTGTATAACATCCAGCCCCATTGCTCCTCCTGTGCATAACGTCCGGCACCATCTTGCCCCCCCGGTGTATAATGTCCTGCCCCATTTCGTCCCCTCCCCGGATGTATCATGTCCGGTCCCATCCCCCCCCTTCCTGGTGTATAACATCCAGCCCCATTGCTCCTCCTGTGCATAACGTCCGGTCCCATCGACCCCCGATGCATAACGTCTGGCCCTTCCCCCTGCTGTGCATAACATTCAGTGCCATCGCCCCCCATGCATAACTTCCGACCCCATCGTCCCCCGGTGTAACATCTGGTCCCGTTGCGGTGTGATGTCTTCTGGATGAAGGGGCAACAATTCCCACCAATGCCTCCAAAATCTTATAGAAATCCTTCCCAGAAGAGCAGAAGCCGTTCTATCTGTGGAGGAGCGACTCCATATTAATGTCTATGGGTGTAAGATGGGAGGTGAGAGCTCCCTGGAGGTGAATGTGGAGGGGGCACATACTTTTCTCCAGATATTGTATGTACAGTGATTCCATAGAGCAAGAACTGATCTTTGCAGCTGTAATCAGCTCTGGCCAATAGAGGGCAGCACTGAACCTCTAAACACCTCCACAGGACACATGCAAAGACCTTCAGAGATACAGTGCAGGTGTCGGCTTCAGGTCACTGGAGACAGTCAGCAAGTAGGTTGCTTAATAAAACCATTTACCTTCAGGTGATGAAACACTTTCTTTGCTTGATGCACATCCCAGTTGTTGTCGTCAAGACATCTGTATGGGGAAAAGAGATTTTATCAAAAGACACCGACCACGGCGGCAGGAAGCCCATCGCCCGTGGCTTGTGTCACCTAAAGTTACATGATATAGAGGCAAAACCTCAGCTGTGAGAAGTGTCGGGGCTGCACAGGTTTTCAGTACCTTAATGGAAAGTGAAATGTTCCTATTCAGTGACAGAAAGCAGAGATCTTGGATACAAAGTGTATGATGAGGTTACAGAACCCCCCGCGCCCAGTGCCGCGCACCGCGGTCTCACTCACTTCAGAGCCCAGTCCGGCTTCATCCTCGTGTACGCGGAGAATGAGTGGACGGTGTCCCTGGCGGCGGCGGAAGGGGCTTTCTCGCAGATCGCTGGGACAGGTTTGGGGGGCTCAAGTGATGGCGTTTCTTGCGGACCCCCGTATGCATTCAGTATAACCATCTGATCATTCAAAATCTGAGCGCTGGAAAAAGAGGAAAACAAAAAAGTAACTGAATTATTAGTGATTTCAATATCTCGGCTTGCTTTCAGTGAATGGGACCATGTTTGTTACACAGACCGGATTCCTCTCACTGCTAATCATTTACTAACTGGGGTCTACGCAATATGCTGTACAGATTTTATGCCTCGCGATGTAATTAAGAATATTCTCATTCATTGATGGCAAGCAGAGATCTGAAAACGCTGAAAAAATAGAAATATAAATTACCGTATATGCTCGAGTATAAGCCAAGGCACCTAATTTTACCACAAAAAACTGGGAAAACTTATTGACTTGAGTATAAACCCTAATTTGGGAAATGCAGCAGCTACTGGTAAATTTCCCCATCCTGGTACGCATGGCCCCCTCATCCCCAATCCTGGTATGCATGGACCCCTCATCCCTAATTCTGTTGTGCATGGCTCCCTCATCCCCAATCCTGGTACGCATGGCCCCCTCATCCCCAATCCTGGTACGCATGGCCCCCTCATCCCCAATCCTGGTACGCATGGCCCCCTCATCCCCAATCCTGGTACGCATGGCACCCTCATCCCCAATTCTGTTGTACATGGCCCCCTCATCCCTAATCCTGGTATACATGCCCCCCTCATCCCCAATCCTGGTATGCATGGCAGCCCTCATCCCCAATCCAGGTATGCATGGCAGCCCTCATCCCCAATCCAGGTATGCATGGCAGCCCTCATCCCCCAATCCAGGTATGTATGGCACCCCTCATCCCCCAATCCTGGTATGTACGGTACCCCTCATCCCCCAATCCTGGTATGCATGCCCCCCCATCCCCAATCCTCGTATGCATGGCACCCTCATGTCTAATCCTGGTATGTATGGTCCCCTCATCCCCAATCCTGGTATGCATGGCCTCCTCATCCCCAATCCTGGTATGCATGGCACCCCTATCCCCAATCCTGGTATGTGTGGGCCCCCTCATCCCCCAATCCGGGATTGTATGCCCCCCATCCCCAATCCTGGTATGCATGGCCTCCTCATACCCAATCTTGGTATGTATGGCCTTCCCATCCCCAATCCTGGTATGTATGGACCCCCTCATTCCCCAATCCTGGTATGCATGGCCGCATTACTGCACACACAAAAAAATAATCAAACACTGAAGGTACGTGCACACGATCAGTAATTGCTGCGGATTGTACGCTGCGCACTTGCGCTGCGTGCAATCCGCAGATGCCAGATGTTATAGAATAGTGGATGGGATTTATACAGATCCCATGCCCACTATGCGTCTCCATACACCTGCGGCTCACCCGCAGACACGGACATGCGGCGCGTCTTCCCAGACCTCAGTATGTCAATTTCTCTTGCGGAGACACTAGTCTCCGCAAGAGAAATTCTATCAGTGCAATGTATAGGATGCGGTGAATCCGCATGGCTCAATGAACACATGCGGATTTACCAGCGTGCAGCGCTTTGGACGCAGCATAAAGTATGCTGCGTTCAAAGCGCTGCCAATAACGCCCATGTGCACATACCCTTATACTCACCTTCCTTCCTCACCTCTGCTCTGCGTCCTTTTCTGCTGCAGCAGCTCATGTCAGCATCTGAGCAGCGCATGACGTCACTGCCATGCGCTCTCAGACGCTGAGCTGCTGGCACATTCACTCCTCTCCACCCCGGGACTATGGGCGTGGAGAAGAGTGAATATGCACTCTCTTTAGTAGCGGGCACTGTCAGCAGGAACTGCGGCTCAACGCTTCTCTGTGTCCGCTACTAAAGAGAATGAATATTCATTCTTCTCCACGCCCATGGGAGTGGAGAAGAGGGAATATTAATTTCTCTTTAGCGCGGGCACACGTGGTAGCTGCAGCAGCGGCTACTGCGTGTGCCCCGCTCCTCCACCGTCGCAACCTCCCCCAGCACTATCCACCACCAGAATTTCTATATACTCGAGTATATACCAGAGTATAAGCCGAGAGGGGCTTTATCAGAACAAAAAATGTGCTGAAAAACTCGGCTTATACTCGAGTATATACGGTATATTAAAAATCTGGTGAATTACATGATGATTGGAAGAGATGAGATCAATCATAACCTATGCAGCGGATACCACCACTGGCGGCCTCAGTATTCCTGTAGCCAGAAGACCACCGCCAGGAGGAGTTAACAGAGCGGCCGGTCATACATGCACCCTGCCTCCGCCAGGAGGAGTTAACAGAGCGGCCGGTCATACATGCACCCTGCCTCCGCCAGGAGGAGTTAACAGAGCGGCCGGTCATACATGCACCCTGCCTCCGCCAGGAGGAGTTAACAGAGCGTCCGGTCATACATGCACCCTGCCTCCGCCAGGAGGAGTTAACAGAGCGGCCGGTCATACATGTGTAGCACCCTGAGGGCTCGGCTGCTACAGGGGTATTGCACCTCGACCCAGAGGTGTGATATTCCACTCCCGGGTAAGGATGGAGTGTGGACCAGGACTCAGCTGCATACACCACACACACCCCATTTCCGAGGGACAGCTCTACGGGGCTCCCATTTATATATATATGTAGGCACAACTGACCATGTCCCTGGCTGGAGTGGGGAGGGGGAGGAAAACCCAGTGGTGTAGGAGCAGATAGGGGTGGCTCTCTGGGCATAGGTAGGAGCCCATTGGTTGCTAGTCACCTGGGCTCACACATAGAGGGAGGTATATAAGGTGGGCACCATCTTAGAGTAGTCAGTTCAGTCCAGTCAGGAGGAGAAGAGAGAAGGAGAGTTCAGCCAGAGAGGGCTGACAGGGAGCTGTGGCTCAGTCTGGGCCCAGCTCCACGAGGCCGTTCTGGAGTGGAGGCCAGAGCCAGAGGAGAGGAACAGAAACAGCAAGGAACTGGAACAGAAAGGAAACAAGGAACAGCACATTAAGAGAGGCTCAGAGACACCAGAGAAGAAGGGACCCCATAGGCCCAGGAGAGTGCGGGTGAAGGGTTGGCAGAGCAGGGTACCGGAACCCAAATTGGTGGAGGCAACAAATTCCTCAGCCAAAGACCGAAGGTTGTGACCACATCTTGGTGCGACCCCTCACTACATCCACCAGGAAAGCATACCACATAGGGTCAGGGAAACCGGAGAGAGGTTTCGCCAAGAGAAGGCCCGAGGAAGCTGGACAAAGGTGGGTCACTGGTGGGGACGGCCAGAGCAAGAAAGAGAAGGGAGCCCTGTGCCACGCTCTGGAATTGCCTGGGAGTTGGTCGAGCCCCTTGCCTGGTGGACGCAGCACGGCTTGGGCAGTCACCGCCGGTACAGACGTGACTAGGACCAGTAAAGAACTGTGAGTAAAGCATTGGAAACTGCAACCACACGTCTCTGTGTTTCATCGCCGCACCAGCACCATTAGTACTGGGACGCTCACACCATCACTCCCATCATGCACACTAGCTGCCCTGAGGCAATGCTTCTCCCGTGGGGAGTTATCCCATACTTGGCTGCGCATACAACATCAGCAGTCTGCGGCACAGCGGCGGTCTCCACTGACCGCAATCCACGGGTAGCGTAGTCGGACACTTATTATTACACTAAGACTGCCACTGGTTTGAAAGCCCTGGGCACGGACCGGGTCACCGCCACTGAAGACTACAAACCCAGCGATAGTCTTCCGTGGCGATAGGTGATATTACAGCTCACCTCCTCCTCCTGTACAATGACTGATAACACCTCTATATATAGTAGATTACACAGGATCCACCATTCACAATAGGTGATATCACAGCACACCTCCTCCTCCTGTATAATGACTGATAACACCTCTATATACAGTAGATAACACAGGATCCACCATTTACAATAGGTGATATCACAGCTCACCACCTCCTCCTCCTGTACAATGAATGATAACACCTCTATATACAGTAGATAACACAGGATCCACCATTTACAATAGGTGAGATCACAGCTCACCCCCTCCTCCTCCTGTACAATGACTGATAACACCTCTATATACAGTAGATAACACAGGATCCACCATTTACAATAGGTGAGATCACAACTCACCTCCTCCTCCTCCTCCTTTATAATGACTGATAACACCTCTATATACAGTAGGTAACACAGGATCCACCATTCACAATAGATATCACAGCTCAACTCCTCTTCCTGTATAATGACTGATAACACCTCTATATACAGTAGGTAACACAGTATCCACCATTCACAATAGGTGAGATCACAGCTCACCCCCTCCTCCTCCTGTACAATGACTGATAACACCTCTATATACAGTAGATAACACAGGATCCACCACTCACAATAGGTGAGATCACAGCTCACCTCCTCCTCCTGTACAATGACTGATAACACCTCTATATACAGTAGATAACACAGGGGACCCACCATTCACAATAGGTGATATCACAGCTCACCTCCTACTGTACAATGACTGATAACACCTCACCTCCTCCTGTACAATGACTGATAACACCTCTATATACAGTAGATAACACAGGGGACCCACCATTCACAATAGGTGATATCACAGCTCACCTCCTCATCCTGTATAATGACTGATAACACCTCTATATACAGTAGATAACACAGGATCCACCATTCACAATAGGTGAGATCACAGCTCACCCCCTCCTCCTCCTATACAATGACTGATAACACATCTATATACAGTAGATAGCACAGGATCCACCATTCACAATAGGTGATATCACAGCTCACCTTCTCCTCCTGTACAATGACTGATAACACCTCTATATACAGTAGATAACACAGGATCCACCATTCACAATAAGTGTCATCACAGCTCACCTCCTCCTGTACAATGACTGATAACACATCTATATACAGTAGTTAACACAGGGGACCAAACATTCACAATAGGTGATATCACAGCTCACCTCCTCCTCCTGTATAATGACTGATAACACCTCTATATACAGTAGGTAACACAGGATCCACCATTCACAATAAGTGATATCACAGCTAACCTCCTCCTCCTATACAATGACAGATAACACCTCTATATACAGTACATAACAAAGGGGACCCACCATTCACAATAGGTGGTATTACAGCTCACCTTCTCCCCCTGTATAATGACTGATAACACATCTATATACAGTAGGTAACACATGATCCACAATTCACAATAGGTGATATCACAGCTCACCTACTCCTCCTCCTGTACAATGACTGATAACACCTCTATATACAGTAGTTAACACAGGATCCACCATTCACAATAGGCGATATCACAGCTCACCTCCTCCTCCTCCTGTACAATGACTGATAACACAGGATCCAACATTCACAATAGGTGAGATCACAGCTCACCCCTTCCTCCTCCTGTACAATGACTAATAACACCTCTATATACAGTAGATAACACAGAGGACCCACCATTCATAATAGGTGATATCACAGCTCACCTCCTCTTCCTGTATAATGATTGATAACAAATCTATGTACCGCAGTTAACACAGGATCCTCCATTCACAATAGGTGATGTCACAGATCACCTCCTCCTCCTGTACAATGAATGATAACACCTCTATATACAGTAGATTACACAGAATCCACCATTCACAATAGGTGAGATCACAGCTCACCTCCTCCTCTGTACAATGACTGATAACACCTCTATATACAGTAGATAAAACAGGATACACCATTCACAATAGGCGAGATCACAGCTCACCTCTTCCTGTACAATGAATGATAACACCTCTATATACAGTAGATAACACAGGGGACCCACCATTCACAATAGGTGGTATTACAGCTCACCTCCTCCCCTGTACAATGACTGATAACACCTCTATATACAGTAGATAACACAGGATCCACCATTCACAATAGGTGATATCACAGCTCACCTCCTCCTCCTCCTGTACAATGACTATTAACACCTCTATATACAGTAGATTACACAGGATCCACCATTCACAATAAGTGAGATCACAGCTCATCTCCTCCTCCTGTACAATGACTGATAACACGTCTATATATAGTAGATGACACAGAGGACCCACCATTCACAATAGGTGATGTCACAGCTCACCTCCTCCTCCTCCTGTACAATGACTGATAACACCTCTATATACAGTAGGTAACACAGGAGACCCACCATTCACAATAGGCGATATCACAGATCACCTCCTCCTCCTGTACAATGAACGATAATACCTCTATATACAGTAGATTACACAGGATCCACCATTCACAATAGGTGATATCACAACTCACCTCCGGCTCCTGTACAATGAACGATAACACCTCTATATACAGTAGATTACACAGGATCCACCATTCACAATAAGTGAGATCACAGCTCACCTCCCCCTCCTGTACAATGAATGATAACAACTCTATATACAGTAGATTACACAGGATCCACCATTCACAATAAGTGAGATCACAGCTCATCTCCTCCTCCTCCTGTACAATGACTGATAACACCTCTATATATAGTAGATAACACAGGATCCACCATTCACAATAGGTGACATCACAGCTCACCTCCTCCTCCTGTACAATGACTGATAACACCTCTATATACAGTAGATAACACAGGATCCACCTTTCACAATAGGTGATATCACAGCTCACCTACGCCGCCTGTACAATGAACGATAACACCTCTATATACAGTAGATTACACAGGATCCACCATTCACAATAGGTGACATCACAGCTCACCTCCTCCTCCTCCTCTACAAGGACTGATAACACCTCTATATACAGTAGATTACACAGGATCCACCATTCACAATAGGTGATATCACAGCTCACCTTCTCCTCCTGTACAATGAATGATAACACCTCTATATACAGTAGATAACACAGGATCCACCATTCACAATAGGTGATGTCACAGTTCACCTCCTCCTCCTGTACAATGAATGATAACACCTCTATATACATTAGATTACACAGGATCCACCATTCACAATCGGTAAGATCACAGCTCACCCCCTCCTCCTCCTGTACAATGACTGATAACACCTCTACATACAGTAGATAACACAGGGGACCCAACAATCACAATAGGTGGTATTACAGCTCACCTCCTCCTCCTCCTGCACAATGACTGATAACACCTCTATATACAGTAGATAACACAGGATCCACCATTCACAATAGGTGATATCACAGCTCACCTCCTCCTCCTCCTGTACAATGACTGATAACACCTCTATGTACAGTAGATAACACAGGATCCACTATTCACAATAGGTGAGATCACAGCTCACCTCCTCCTCCTTTACAATGACTGATATCACCTCTTTATACAGTAGATAACACAGGATCCACCTTTCACAATAGGTGATATCACAGCTCACCTCCTTCAACTCCTGTACAATGACTGATATCACCTCTATATACAGTAGATGACACAGGGAACACACCATTCACAATAGGTGATGTCACAGCTCACCTCTCCAACTGTACAATTACTGATAACACCTCTATATACAGTAGATAACACAGGATCCACAATCCACAAAAGGTGATATCACAGCACACCTCCTCATGCTCTACAATGACTGATAACACCTCTATATACAGTAGATGACACAGGGGACCCTCCATTCACAATAGGTGATGTCACAGCTCACCTCCTCCTCCTCCTGTACAATGACTGATGAAACCTCTATATACAGTAGATTACACAGGATCCTCCATTCACAATAGGTGAGATCACAGCTCACCTCCTCCTCCTCCTGTACAATGACTGATAACACCTCTTTATACAGTAGATAACAAAGGGGACCCATCATTCACAATAGGTGGTATCACAGCTCACCTCATCCCCCTGTATAATGACTGATAACACCTCTATATACAGTAGGTAACACAGGATCCACCATTCACAATAGGTGATATCACAGCTCACCTCCTCCTCCTGTACAATGACTGATAACACCTTTTTATACAGTAGATAACACAGGATCCTACATTCACAATAGGTGATATCACAGCTCACCTCCTCCTCCTGTACAAGGACTGATGACACCTCTATATACAGTAGATAACACAGGTTCCACCATTCACAATAGGTGGTATTACAGCTCACCTCCTCCTCCTATACAATGACGGATAACACCTCTATATACAGTACATAACAAAGGGGACCCACCATTCACAATAGGTGGTATTACAGCTCACCTTCTCCCCCTGTATAATAACTGATAACACCTCTATATACAGTAGGTAACACAGGATCCACCATTCACAATAGGCGAGATCACAGCTCACCTCTTCCTGTACAATGAATGATAACACCTCTATATACAGTAGATAACACAGGATCCACCATTCACAAAAGGAAATATCACAGCTCACCTCCTCCTCCTGTACAATGACTGATAACACCTCTATATACAGTAGATAACACAGGATCCACCATTCACAATAGGTGATATCACAGCTCACCTCCTCATGCTGTACAATGACTGATAACACCTCTATATATAGCAGATGACACAGGGGACCCACCATTCACAATAGGTGATGTCACAGCTCTCCTCCTCCTCCTCCTCCTGTACAATGACTGATAACACCTCTATATATAGTAGATAACACAGGACCCACCATTCACAATAGGTGATATCACAGCTCACCTCCTCATGCTGTACAATGACTGATAACACCTCTATATATAGCAGATGACACAGGGGACCCACCATTCACAATAGGTGATGTCACAGCTCTCCTCCTCCTCCTCCTCCTGTACAATGACTGATAACACCTCTATATACAGTAGATAACACAGGATCCACCATTAACAATAGGTGAGATCACAGCTCACCTCCTCCTCCTGTACAATGACTGATAACACCTCTATATACAGTAGGTAACACAGGATCCACCATTCACAATAGGTGAGATCACAGCTCACCTCCTCCTCCTCCTGTACAATGACTGATAACCTCTATATACAGTAGGTAACACAGGATCCACCATTCACAATAGGTGATATCACAGCTCACCTACTCCTCCTCCTGTACAATGACTGATAACACCTCTATATACAGTAGATAACACAGGATCCACCATTCACAATAGGTGGTATTACAGCTCACCTCCTCCTCCTCCTGTTCAATGACTGGTAACACCTCTATATACAGTAGATAACACAGGGTCCACCATTCACAATAGGTGAGATCACAGCTCACCTCTTCCTGTACAATGAATGATAACACCTCTATATACAGTAGATAACACAGGATCCACCATTCACAATAGGTGGTATTACAGCTCACCTCCTCCTCCTCCTGTTCAATGACTGGTAACACCTCTATATACAGTAGATAACACAGGATCCTCTATTCACAATAGGTGAGATCACAGCTCACCTCCTTCTCCTCCTCCTGTACAATGACTGAAAACACCCCTATGTACAGTAGATGACACAGGGGACCAACCATTCACAATAGGTGATATCACAGCTCACCTCCTCCTCCTGTATAATGACTGATAACACCTCTATATACAGTAGATAACACAGGATCCACCATTCACAATAGGTGATATCACAGCTCACCTCCTCATGCTGTACAATGACTGATAACACCTCTATATACAGTAGATAACACAGGATCCACCATTCACAATAGGTGAGATCACAGCTCACCTCCTCCTCCTCCTGTACAATGAATGATAACACCTCTATATACAGTAGATGACACAGGGGATCCACCATTCACAATAGGTGAGATCACAGCTCACCTCCTCCTCCTCCTGTACAATGACTGATGACACCTCTATATACAGTAGATAACACAGGATCCTCTATTCACAATAGGTGAGATCACAGCTCACCTCCTTCTCCTCCTGTACAATGACTGATAACACCTCTATATACAGTAGGTAACACGGGATCCACCATTCACAATAGGTGATATCACAGCTCACCTCCTCCTCCTGTACAATGAATGATAACACCTCTATATACAGTAGATAACACAGGATCCACCATTCACAATAGGTGAGATCAGAGCTCACCTCCTCCTGTACAATGATTGATAACACCTCTATATACAGTAGATAACACAGGATCCACCATTCACAATAGGTGATATCACAGCTCACCTCCTCCTCCTGTACAATGAATGATAACACCTCTATATACAGTAGATAACACAGGATCCACCATTCACAATAGGTGAGATCACAGCTCACCTCCTCCTGTACAATGACTGATAACACCTCTATATACAGTAGATAACACAGGATCCACCATTCACAATAGGTGATATCACAGCTCACCTCCTCTTCCTGTATAATGCGGATTGCACATTTTCTGTACAATAAACCTCATTTCAAGGCAGAAACATTACTGTGTCCAACAGTTATTACATAGATCAAACTGAAATAGCTGTTGCAAAAACACCAATTTTAAGAAAGCATTAAGCTTAAGATTAATAGGGGTGCCCAAACTTTTTCATATAACTGTATATATAATTATATACACAGTGGGGGAAATAATTATTTGATCCCCTGCTGTCTTTCTTAGTTTGCCCACTGACAAAGACATGAACAGTCTATAATTTTAAGGGTTGGTTAATTTTAACATTGAGAGATAGAATATCCCAAAAAAAAATGAAGAAAATCACATTGTATAAATTAGATGATTTTTCTGCATTTTGCAGTGAGAAATAAGTATTTGATCCCTCTGGAAAACAACACTTAATACTTGGTGGTAAAACACATGTTGGCAGCACAGCAGTCAGACGTTGTTTGTAGCTGATGATGAGGGTTGTGCACATGTCGGGAGGAATTTTGCTCCACTCCTCTTTGCAGATCATCTCTAAATCATTAAGATTTTGAGGCTGTCGCTTGGCAAATCGGAGCTTTAACTCCCTCCATAAGTTTTCTATGGGATTAAGGTCTGGAGACTGGCTAGGCCACTCCATGACCTTACTGTAGTTCTTTATGATCCACTCCTTTGTTGCTTTGGCTGTATGTTTTGGGTCATTGCCTTGCTGGAAAGACCTAGCCACGACCCATCTTCAATGCTCTTACTGAGGGAAGGAGGTTGTTGGCCAAAATCTCGCGATACATGACGCCATCCATCTTCCCTTCAATACGGTGCAGTCGTCATGTCCCCTTTGCAGAAAAGCACCCCCAAAGTATGTTTCCCCCACCATGCTTCACGGTTGGAACAATGTTCTTAGGGTTGTACTTCCTTCTTCTTCCTCCAAACACGGCCAATTGAGTTAATGCTAAAGAGCTCAATTTTTGTCTCATCTGACCACAGCACCTTCTCCCAATAACTCACAGAATCATCCAGGTATTCATTGCCAAACTTCAGATGGGCCTGCACATGTGCCTTCTTGAGCAGGGGGACCTCGCGGGCACTGCAGGATTTTTAACCTTTAAAGCGGAATGTGTTACCAATGGTTTGCTTGGTGACTGTGGTCCCAGCTGCCTGGAGATCATTAGCAAGTTCCCCCCGTGTAGTTTTAGACTGATCTCTCACCTTCCTCATGATCAAGGATACCCCACGAGGTGAGATTTTGCATGGTGCCCCAGATCAATGTCTATTGACAGTCATTTTGTATTTCTTTCATTTTCTTACAATTGCACCAACAGTTGTCTCCTTCTCACCCAGAGTCTTACTTATGGTTTTGTAGCCCATTCCAGCTTTGTGCAGGTCTATGATCTTGTCCCCGACATCCTTAGAAAGCTCTTTGGTCTTGCCCATGTGGTAGAGGTTAGAGTCTGACTGATTAATGGAGTCTGTGGACAAGAGTCTTTTATACAGGTGACTATGTAAGACAGCTGTCTTTACTGCAGGTAACGAGTTGATTAGGAGCGTCTAACTGGTCTGTAGCAGCCAGAACTCATAATGGTTTGTAGGGGATGAAATACTTATTTCTCACTGCAAAATGCAAAAAAAATTATCTAATTTATACAATGTGATTTTCTTGATTTTTTTGGGCAGGGATATTCTATCTCTCAATGTTAAAATTACCCTTAAAATTATAGACTGTTCATGTCTTTGTCAGTGGGCAAACTTAGAAAAACAGCAGGGGATCAAATATTTATTTCCCCCAGTGTGTGTGTGTGTGTGTGTGTGTGTGTGTGTGTGTGTGTGTGTGTGTGTGGGCAGGTGTTGGTGTGTGTGTGTGGACAGGTGTGTATGTGTGGGCAGGTGTGTGTGTGTGGGCAGGTGTGTTTGTGTGTGGGCAGGTGTGTTTGTGTGTGGGCAGGTGTGTGTGTGTGTGGGCAGGTGTGTGTGTGTGTCTGTGTGGGCAGATGTGTGTGTGGGCAGGTGTGTGTGTGTGTGTCTGTGTGGGCAGATGTGTGTGTGGGCAGGTGTGTGTGTGTGTCTGTGTGGGCAGATGTGTGTGTGGGCAGGTGTGTGTGTGTCTGTGTGGGCAGGTGTGTGTGTGTATATGTGTGTGTGTGTGTGTGTGTGGGCAGGTTAGAAAGTCTTGCCCTGTTGAACACTACACCTGACTTGAGGCCACCACCTCTTGGTTGTCCAATGTTCTTGCTTCTCTAGGGCTCTTCTCAGATATTCATTATACCAGCTCCCCAGAATACCAAAGTTAGGGTGGGTGACCGCGAGCCCTGGTGGTGGTCATAACTGCGGCCACCCAGGGGCAATACTCCATAACAACAATCCCCTGAGGTGGTGTAGGATGTAAGGACCTATTCACACTACATTCAGCGCTGCATTCAGGTCTTTACACAAGGCTTACAACTGAATCCCTGAAATTCAGGATTGTGCTGTCTGAAATGAGACATCTGAAAGCAGAGAAAATGGAGCCTAAAGATTCAGACTTTAGCCTCGGTTTGCCTTTGTTCAAATCAATGGCTATGTCAAGGCACATCTGAATGCCATTTTTCAGGGATTTAGATAGAAGCCTGGAAAGAGGAGATGAATGCATTGCAAAATTCAGTGTGAATAGGCCCTTATATCTGGAGTCTTGATATTGATGCCACAAGCATTTTACTTGTTTTTAACTTAAAAAAAAAATACACACACACAAATTATACACACACACACACACACACTATACATACACACACAGTATACATACACACACATTATACACACACACACACACACTATACATACACACACACAGATGTGTATGTGGGCAGGTGTGTGTGTGTGGGCAGGTGTGTGTGTGGGCAGGTGTGTGTGTGTGTGATGTCTGTCTGTTTGTGTGTGTGTGTGTGTGTGTGGGCAGATGTCATTGTGTGATGCCTGTTTGTATGTATTTTTGTGTTTCAAATGTGTTTATGCGTGTCTGTATATGTTTGTCTGTGTGTATGACTGCATGCGGCCTCCTGCTGAGTATAGTTGGCGCCGTGCGGCCTCCTGATGTCTCTGGGGGGGCTCCGTGCAGCCTCCCGCTGTGTATAGATGGCTACGTGCGGCCCCTCGCTGTTTATAGACGGCGCCGTGCACCCCCCCGCTGTGTATAGATGGCTACGTGCGCCCCCCGCTGTGTATAGATGGCTACGTGCGGCCCCCCGCTGAGTATAGATGTCGCCGTGCGGCCTCCTGCTGTGTATAGATCGCTACGTGCGGTCTCCCGCTGAGTATAGATGGCGCTGTGCGGCCTCCTGCTGTCTCTGGGGGGAGCGCCGTGCGGCATCTATACTCAGCAGGAGGCCGACCGTAGCCAGCTATACACGTATACTCAGCAGGAGGCCGCACGTAGCCATCTATACGGTGCCATCTATACACAGCGGGAGGCCGCACGGCGCCATCTATACACAGTGGGAGGTCGCACGGCGCCATCTATACACAGCGGGAGGCCGCACGGAGCCATCTATACACAGCGGGAGTCTCAGTGTTTTGCAAGAGCAGTCAATAAATTCTGCTTGACTAATTCTGAGCACCATAAAGTCTGGTTCGCTTCTAACCTGCTGTCTTCATTTTCAGCTTGCTGAATTCTAACTCATTTACTGTCATTCGAGACGATGCCTTTGCTGGTCTCTTTCACCTTGAATACCTGTAAGTGTTCCACTTAATGTCATATTTTTGATTCTGTTCTTCTTCATCTTTTGGCATGTGCAATTGTATGAGCAAGTATTCATATGAATTTATGACCTACTTAAACCTTGGAGGACCTTAAATTTTATTCAATCAATTTTTTTTCCAGTTTAAAACTATGGGACATATATGTGCCTTGGTCCTCAAAGGGTTTTTAAAGGGGCTGCAAACATAAATATGAAAAAAATAATTCAATTAGTGCTTTTTGTGTTTATTTAATTTTTATTTGAAGTCCATTTTTTTATATACCTTGAAATTAAGCTCTACCCCATGGAATGAAGCCCTACCTACATGACATCTGAGAGCTACATGGATCCCGCTTGTGAGGTGCCTGTCCGACACTACTATTCAGTTTTAGGGTCCACTCACTAAGCCATATATTCTCTCATGCAAGAGAATAGGGCCAATTAAGCTAATGACACTCGGCTCAAACTCTGTCAGAGCTTCAACTGAGTGTGATCCGATTCTCTCGCAGCACAGATATGGAGAAGATGGAGAACTTACTTTCTCCATAGTCTCTGTGAGTGTTCATCGGACTGCACTTGGATGACATCCGAGTGCAGTCCAATGTTTTACGTGCACCCATAGACTTGTATGGGTGCACATGGTCCGAATATCGAATGAGATTATTTTCTCATGCCAATAATCGCACTGTCCCATAGTATAACATAGAGCCGAGTCCTATCCGATAAAACATCACATAGCATTCGGCCGTGTTATACGACAGTGTGAGCGAGCCCTTAGAGTCAAGGAATATTTACATGCAGATGATGATATTACTCTCCAAGTGTATATTTTTTTAGGCGAGTTCATAGTAAATGCTTTGCATTTTTGACATGTGATCAACTAAAGAGCAAGAAAGATTTAGGACCTCCCCTATAGAGAAACGAAAAATAGTTTGGAGGACTTGCATGTCCTTTTTATTTATTATGAGAAAATCATAAAAGATCCAGTTTTTTAACCATGCTGTGACTTTCTGCTGAGGGAGAGGGAGAGAGCTGCCCTATTCAGAGTCTGTAATAAGACCTGCTGACAAAAGTGTTGAAGATACAGTCTAATGTGAATTAACAATGAAAAAAAGTTAATTTAACAAATGGCTTGTATTTTTTTAATACAAACTTTTTTGTCTTTACAGCTCTTTTAAAGGGAATCTGTCATCAGGTTTTTGCCACCTAATCTGAGAGCAGCATAATGTAGGGTTAGAGGCACTGATTCCAGTAATGTGTCACTTACTGGGCTGTTTAGTGTTGTTTTGATAAAATCATTGATTTGTCAGAAGGTAATTATCACTAGATGACTAGTAAGTTCTGTAGGACCCCACCCCCATCACTGATCAGTAGATTTCTGTGTACACTGAGCATGGGCAGAAAGCTGCCAATCAGTGGTGTGGGTGGGGCTATACAGAGCGCAGCATTCAGAGAGCTGCTAGATCTGCAGCAGATAAAACTGTGATTTTCTCAAAATGGCAACAAGCAGCTGAAAAAGTGACACATCGCTGGAATCAGGGTATCTGCCCCAATATTGTGCTGCTCTCAGATGAGGCAGCACAATTAATATTATGCCAAATTAATTTCCCATGAACTATCACATGATCTATCACAGGGGATCATGTGACATGTCACGTGATAAATCAGGTGTGTGGAGGGGGCCCGCGCCTTCTAAACTGCCCGGGGCCCTTGCTACTCTTAATCCACCCCTGCCTATATCCCCGGAGCGGCCTGGATGCCCCAGTATGCTGGCGAGTCGCATACCTTGGGTGACTTTAAAGAAAGGCTGTATAGCCTGTTCAAAGTTTATCCCCTGACAGAAGAACAGAAGGTAAGCATACTGATAGGGCAGTTAACTGGTGCGGCCCAGCGGGAGGTAAAGTCTTGGACAGCTGAGGAGAAAAGGACTGTAAGGGGGGTTCTGACCCGTCTACGGGACACCTTTGATACCCGTACCTCAGCAGAAATCAAAATGCGGTTCTATGGATGTAAGCAGCGAGCTCAAGATAGCATCCGAGATTATGCCCTAAATTTACAGGAAGCCTTGGGGGCAATTAAGCAAGCTGACCCTGGCAGCGTGCAGGATACAGATAAACTATTGACTGACCAGTTCATAGAAGGTCTGCTGTCCAGCGCCCACAGAACCCAGCTGCACCTCATGGCCCTACAGAACCCCGATTTGACTTTTGCACAGTTCAACGATAGGGCCATCCGGGTGCTCCGAGAACCTGCACCGGGTGGCGCTGTAGCTTCCCGGCGCCCTGCCATCCCTTACCACCAGGGGGCGGCACCCTATCCCGCAGACCTTGTGGGGGCTGATGCGCAGGCCCTAAATCCATCCCCGCCTGCAAACCTGCACCATCAGGTCCAAGAACTAACAAAGAGTGTTGCTGCATTGTCCAGGACCGTACAGTCGTTACAGATGGACCCGTCAGGACCAATCAAGCTGGCTTCCAGTCCGGAGGATGTCCCGTGGCGTCGACGGAGGAGGATCCCGTCGTTCAGAGGGAGGCCCGCCGATCATTACACTGAGGATGGACAGCCGATTTGCCGCCGTTGCAGCCAGCCGGGACACGTAGCCAGGTACTGTACTTTAAATGGGTCCGACCTGGGGCAAAGGGCCAACCCCCAGGTATAAGGTCATCAGGCCCATCTAATTGGCGTGGTAAGTAGGTAGGGGAACGCCCGGTTTTACCCGTAGTGCTGGACGGTATCCCCATGAGTGCACTGCTGGACACCGGGTCCAAAGTGACTACCATCCAATATGTACTTTTCAAGCAGTACTGGAGTGACACTGATATAACTCGTTATCCAGATGATGACTTGAGCATCATCGCCAGCAATGGTCAACCCGTGCCGCAGGTGGGGTTCAGAGAGATGACCATTAAGATTGGTAAAGTTGAACTGCCGGCACAGGGAGTGATCATTGTGGACATTGACCGTCGAGAAAGTCACCCTAAAATAACCTTGGGTACTAATGTGATTGAAAATTGTCTTTCAGAAGCAATTGTAATTTTGCAGCAGGTGGCGATGAATGTGAGCTCCAGCCAGCAGAGGGTCCTCCAGAAGGAGATAAGAGCCCTGATGAGATGGCAACAGGTAGAACTGTCTGGTGGTGAGATCGGTAGCGTGAGGAATGGATGAGCGACCCGTTCCCCATTGCCATGCCCCCCAAAAGTGAAATGATCTGGTGTCGGAATGCAATCGGGTTAAGAGGGAGAGACTACCAAGCCATGGTAGAACCCGTGTACTCAGACAGCAGGCCCACCATTTTGACAGCCCAGGGGGTGGTCGATGTCCGCCATGGAAGGGTGCCCGTCTGGATCTTAAACATTGGGGAAAGGGAAGTACACTTGCCTTGGTACGCTACACTAGCCAAATTGTATACTGTTGAACACAATGCTGTCAGGGCCATGGAACCCTTGCCTCCATCTCCCCAAGCAGAGGGTAATGGTTCCCAGAAACCCAAGGAGGACTGGTGCCAGAAACTCCACGTGGGTGCTGACTCCACTCCCTTGCACCAAAAACAAGGAGTCTACCGGGTGGTTCAAGAGTACGAGAGAATCTTTAGTAAGCACCCGCTAGACTTCGGCAGAGTGAAAGGGGTAGAACACCACATCCCCATGGGGAGCCACCCACCAATAAAAGAAAGATACAGATCTGTACCACCCCGCACACTATCAGAACGCAAAGGGCATGCTGAGAGAAATGAAGGAAGCCGGGGTCATTAGAGACAGTTGTAGCCCCTGGGCAGCCCCCTTGGTTCTGGTTAAAAAGAAAGACTGTACTATGAGAATGTGCGTGGACTATAGAGAAGTCAATCGTATCACCCATAAAGACGCATACCCGTTGCCTAGAATAGAGGAGTCTTTGGTCGCACTAAAATCAGCTAATTTCTTCTCTACTTTGGACCTTACTAGTGGGTACTGGCAGGTTCCTGTGGCAGAGGCTGATAAGGAGAAGACCGCCTTCACCACCCCGATGGGATTAAGTGAATTCAACTATATGCCGTTCGGGCTCTGCAACGCACCCGGGACCTTCCAGAGGCTGATGGAATGCTGTCTAGGGCACCGAAACTTTGAGACGGTCCTACTTTACCTGGACGACGTGATTGTCTATTCGAAGACTTACGAGGACCATCTAAAGCACCTGGCCGAGGTGTTCGATGCCCTGGCAGGCTTTGGCATGAAAGTGAAACCCTCCAAGTGCCATCTGTTAAAGCCGAAGGTACAGTACCTGGGACATGTGGTGAGTGCAGAAGGAGTAGCCCCCGACCCTGACAAAATCACGGCAATAAAGAACTGGCCAAGCCCCTCTAACATAAAAGAAGTGAGGCAGTTCCTCGGGTTGGTAGGCTACTACCAAAGGTTCATCCCCAGGTTCACCAAGATGGCAGCCCCTATGCAGGACCTCCTTATAGGACAATCTAAGACCAGAAGCCAAAAGCCACCCTTCAATTGAGACAAGCCGGAAGAGGAGTCCTTCCGCCAGCTGAAGATGGCCCTCACGGGGGATGAGATCCTGGCCTACCCTGATTATGGCCAGCCTTTTATCCTCCACACAGACGCCAGTAATGTGGGGCTGGGAGCCGTACTGTCACAGAACCAACAGGGCAGAGAAAGGGTGATCGCGTACGCCAGCCGGAAGCTGAGGCCCACCGAGAGAAACCCGGAGAATTACAGCTCCTTTAAGCTGGAGTCCTTGGCAGTGGTGTGGGACGTAACAGAACGTTTCAAGCATTACCTGGCCTCTGTGAAGTTCACTGTGTACACGGACAACAATCCGTAGACACATCTGGACAATGCGAGACTTGGTGCCCTAGAGCAGCGGTGGATGGCCCGGCTAGCAAACTATGACTTCACCATCAAGTACCGGGCAGGCCAAGACAATGCCAATGCAGATGCCCTATCGAGAATTCCCCACTTGCCTGATGAGGGAGAAGATCCAGACGAGTTGGAGGAAATAGAGCTCCCTGCATTCCACCGGTACGGGGCCACTCAGTACTCCCACCGTGTAAGAGACAAAGACTTGACCACTGTCATGTTCAATCCCTTACCTCACCACGGCTGGGCTGAAACGCAAGATAGTGACCCTGCAATTCGCCTGGTGAAAGACCTGTTGACCCAGGCAGACGCTAGCCCTGGCTCGGACGCTCCAGAGGAAGCCAAGCAGTTATGGAAGGAGAAAAGCAGGCTATTCCTCTACGAAGGTAAGCTGTGCAGAAGGCTTGTCAACCACCGGACGCACGAGCTGACCTGGCAGGTAGTGGTCCCGAGACGAGATGCAGCAATGGTCCTGGAGGCCTACCATGACAGAGCGGGACACTTCGGGTGGAAGAAACTGGAGTTCCTACTGAGAGAGCGGTTCTACTGGGTCGGAATGAGAGGGGCCATAGAGAAGTGGTGCAGGGACTGCGGCCCATGTAACCTCAGAAGGAAGGACGGTACCAGCCAGAAGATGCCCTTGATGCCCATCATCACCAGGCAGCCTCTTGAGCTGGTAGCTCTGGACCATGTGAAACTGGCTCCAAGCCGGTTGGGCTACGTCTATGCCCTGACAATAGTGGACCACTATTCCCGGTTCCTGGTGGTGGTTCCTGTTAAAGACTTGACAGCCCAAACAGCGGCCAGAGCCTTCCAACAACACTTCTGCCGTCCACACGGGTATCCGGAACAGGTCTTGACAGATCAAGGTCCAGGGTTTGAGGCTGAAATCTTCCAGGAGTTCTGCAACCTCTACGGCTGTAAGAAGATTCGGACAACGTCTTACCACCCACAAACCAACGGGCTATGTGAGAAAATGAATAATATCGTCATTGATCTCCTCAAAACGTTGCCCCTGGAAGAACGCAGCCTGTGGCCGGAGAAGCTGCCAGACCTGATAGACTTATACAACCATATCCTGGTGAATGCTACAAATTGCACCCCGGCTTACCTGATGAGGGCAAGACCAGGTAAGCTGCCGATAGACCTGGAGATGGGAGTCCTGACCCCCGAGGACACCTCCCCAGACGCGGACTGGGATACGGAACGGCGGCTACAGTACAAGAAGGTACAGGAGAGTGTGGAGAGGAGTCTGGCTCAAGCGAGAGAAAAGCAAGAGAGGCTCTTCAACCAACACGCCCCTGCTGGTCCCCTGGAACCTGGTGAGCAGGTCCTGAAGCGGAAGAGAAGGCTTCACAAGCTAGATGACCAGTGGGAGAGCGACCCGTACACAGTACTGCAGTCCAACCACAACAACCCGAAGGTATGTGTAATTACCAAGGATGGAGGAGAAACCACTAGCACCGTCTCCAGAGACCACCTAAAAAGGTGCCCCAAGCAACTACAGAGTGCAGGAGAAGATCAAGATGACCTTGAACCCGCAGAAGACAAGAAAGAAATGATCAGCACAGTTCTTGGAGAGTTCCCCCGGTCCTGGACTCGGATAAATGATGCAATAGTGGTACCCGTCCTACACTTCCTTCAACCAACCCAGCAGGAACCTACAGGAGAGCAGGAGGAATTAGAAGACCAAGCAGCCCTAGAGGCAGAAGAACCCATGCCAGCAGCCCAAGAGAGTCAACCCTCTGCTGACAGTGAGCCTGCCATACCTGCGGTAAGCCAAAGGACCCGCAGATAGCTGCCTGCACTGCCTGTAAACCCAGCTAGAAGCTGTACCCTGAATGCTAGTGGGGAAAGTCAGGTTAGACCACCACCAGACAGTGGGTTACGCAGATCAACCCGGAGCACTAGGGGGCAAATACCAGCTCGCTGGAAGATCTAAATGCTGTATATTGTAAATGTTTTATGTTTGTTGCCTGGTTGCTAATTATGTTTTTCCAGTCTTTCTAGTTCATGGACTAACAGGTTATGGACGCTGAATAACCGGAACTGTCTTGTAGATAGTTGCACTTGGTGCCCTCTTTCGAAGATGGCCACGGAAGAAAAATCTGTCCGGTGTGGCCTCCTTGTGGCCCAAAGTAGAGAGCTCAGCCTTGTCGCCACGCCTAAGGCCAGGAACTTGGGGTTTATGGAAACAGGTCCCCACACCGTGGAAAACTTCACCTTGTTGGGTGACATGGACACCCGGTCACGGAAGCGCTGTGACCTCAAGGACAAAATATACTTGTGTATATGTTATGTTGTCATTTATACCCTGTATTTGTGGTTCCTGTTTAGTCCGAAGTACTAAATTTTACTAGGGGAGAATGTGTCACCCCAGGCCTGGATGCCACAAACAATAATCTGTGTCTGAGAGCAGGAGGGAGGTCCACTGGTTAGGGACAATTAGCATACAGCACCTCCTGTCCCAGGCCAGCAGGGGGAGCTGGCTGCCCCTATAAAAGCTGGAACTGGGGGCAGGGTTAGAGAGAACTGGAAGACCTAGCTCAGGAGTGAGACTAGTCCCAGAGAAGGAGGGACAGTTCAGCTGTAGCTGAGGAGTCCGTGAGGCAGAGGAGAAACTGCAAGCCAGGGACAGAGGCGACGAGAGCCGGTCCTGGAAGAGAACCAATCTACCGGGCATTGGGGTCCGGGGCTGTCAGGGTTACAAGCCCAGCAGCAGAGAACCAACCTGCGAGGGATTTCAGGTCCCTTGGCCTAAGAATCCTGGAGGCTCCGCCACACAGAGGGACCAGTACAGCGAGGAGCAAGCAACAGGTACCCAAGGCCCTAGTCGCATGCCATACAGGCGAGAAGTACACGGCCAGTTCAGGGACGTGGGCTATTACACCACGAAAAGGGGGATAGTCAGAAAGAGCATAGAGAGAACGGTAGGCCTACACACTCACCCTGACCAGTGGGGCTCGCCCGAATGCTCTCAGACACCCAGGCCCATTCCTAACCGGTACTGTTGGGTCATTAATAATATCTACAATAAAGACCCTGAACTGTTTGAAGCGGACTCTGAACTCTTACTATTGCGGCCTGCACTATCACCCCCAACATCCACCTACACTGCCCTGAGGCTACACTCTTCCCGTGGGGAGTTATCCTACACCTGTGCTGCACACCAACACCAGCCTCAGCAGTCTGCCTCGCAGCGGCGGTTATCCCTGACCGCAATCCACGGGTGGCGTAGTCGGACATTCAAAACACTGATAAATAGACTGCCACCATTTGGTCTGACCACCCTGAGCCACGGGATCGGGTTACCACTACTACCCCCATCAGCACCGTACACTAGAAGGCCCGGTTCCGTGTACCCCACGGCCCAGGGGGCGAGTCATGTGCATCAAATTATACATACAGATATGGGGCAGTGGGGCTTCATACTATATACAGGTGCTTCTCACAAAATTAGAATATCATCAAAAGTTAGTTTATTTCATTTCTTCAATGCAAAAAGTGAAACTCCTATATTATATAGAGTCATTACACACAGAGGGATCTATTATATAGAGTCATTACACACAGAGTGATCTATTATATAGAGTCATTACACAGAGGGATCTATTATATAGAGTCATTACACACAGAGGGATCTATTATATAGAGTCATTACACAGAGGGATCTATTATATAGAGTAATTACACACAGAGGGATCTATTATATAGAGTCATTACACAAAGAGGGATCTATTATACAGAGTCATTACACACAGAGTGATCTATTATATAGAGTCATTACACACAGAGGGATCTATTATACACAGTCATTACACACAGAGGGATCTATTATATAGAGTCATTACACACAGAGGGATCTATTATATAGAGTCATTACACACAGAGGGATCTATTATATAGAGTCATTACACACAGAGGGATCTATTATATAGAGTCATTACACACAGAGGGATCTATTATATAGAGTCATTACACACAGAGGGATCTATTTTAAGTGTTTATTTCTGTTAATGTTGATGATTATAGCTTACAGCCAATGAAAACACAAACGTCATTATCTCAGTAAATTAGAATACTTCATAACAACAGCTTGAAAAATGTTTTTAAAATCCGAAAAGGTGGCCTACTGAAATGTATGTTTAGTAAATGCCCTCAATAGTTGTTCGGGCTCCTTGTGCATCAATTACTGCATCAATGCGGCAATGTGGCATGGAGGGATCAGCCTGTGGCACTGCTGAGGTGTTATGGAAGCCCAGGTGGCTTTGATAGCAGCCTTCAGCTCATCTGTATTGTGGGGTCTGGGGTCTCATCTTCCTCTTGACAATACCCCATAGATTCTCTATAATAGATTCTCTATGGGGTAAAGGTCAGGCGAGTTTGCTGCCAATCAAGCACAGTGATACTGTTGTGTGTAAACCAGGTATTGGTACTTTTGGCAGTGTGGACAGGGGCCAAGTCCTGCTGGAGAATGACATTTCCATCTCCATAAAGCTTGTGGGCAGAGGGAAGCATGAAGTGCTGTAAAATGTCCTGGTAGACGGCTGCGCTGACTTTGGTCTTGATAATACACAGTGGACCTCCACCAGCAGATGACATGGCTCCCCAAACCATCACTGATTGTGGAGACTTCACACTAGACCTCCAGCAGCTTGGATTGTGGCCTCTCCACTCTTCCTCCAGACTCTGGGACCTTGATTTCCAAATGAAATGCAAAATTTACTTTTCATCTGAAAACAACACCTTGGGCCACTGAGCATCAGTCCAGGTCTTTTTCTCTTTGGCCCAGGTAAGACGCTTCTGGCGTTGTCTATTGGTCATGAGGGGCTTGACACAAGCAATGCGACACTTGTAGCCCATGTCCTGGATACGTCTGTGTGTGGTGGCTCTTGAAGCAGTGACTCCAGCAGCAGTCCACTCCTTGTGAATCTCCCCCAAATTTTTGAATGGCCTTTTCTTAGCAATCCTTTCAAGGCTGCGGTTATCCCAGTTGCTTGTGCACCTTTTTCTACCACACTTTTTCCTTCCAAGTCCATTAATATGCTCAGATACAGCACTCTGTGAACAGCTGCTTCTTTAGCAATGACCTTTTGTGGCTTACCCTCCTTGAGGAGTGTGTCAATGACTGCCTTCTGGACATCTGTCAAGTCAGCAGTCTTGCCCATGATTGTGGAGCCTACTGAAACTGACTAAGGGACCTTTTTAAATGCTTAGGAAGCCTTTGCAGGTGTTTCTTGTTAATTCTAATTTACTGAGATAATGACTTTTGTGTTTTCATTGGCTGTAAGCCATAATCATCAACATTAGCAGAAATAAACACTTAAAACAGATCACTCTGTTTGTAATGACTCTGTATAATATATGAGTTTCATTTTTTAGGATTGAAGAACTGAAATAAATTCACTTTTTGATGATATTCTAATTTTCTGAGAAGCACCTGTATGTAGCAGTGCGGCAATTATACTATATACAGTCAGGAGTATAAGTACTTGATACACTGAAAATTTCGAAAGTTTTTCCACCTACAAAGAATGAAGAGGTCTGTTTTGTTCTACTTAACTGCTGCAACTTGGACCTTTAACAGGATTTATATTTCACCTATGAGAAAGCATACTATGTGTATTTGGCAGATTAACTCAGGCTTGTTTATGATAAACTGAATACATGGATTGGAGTCCTATTTGTATACAGAATATTGACTATTAATGCTGGCAGAGTAAGTCTTAGGCTATATTCACACTAGGTGTTTTTTTTCTGCAGCAAAACATAATCTCTTGGCAGGAAAGAAGTAGCGTCAAAAACGCAGGTTTTGGTGTGTTTTTTTGCAGTGGTTCTTGGTGCATTTTTGGTGCGTTTTTCAGGATCCCAAAGTTCAGCTTTGCTTCCACCATAGACACATGAAAACAGGTCACCATTGCAAGACATATGTTCATGAAAAAGTACACATTACAAATGTAATAGGGGGGGGTGAATTGGTCTGGAATAGTTTATCTAAGACCCTGGCAGTGCATTGAATTTGTAGGACACTATTTACTTTCACATTATGGTTTGCCATTGAGTTGCTCAGGCATTGTTCATTTTCACACCTCCCTGGGCCACACGTGTTGTTCAATCTCACACCTAGCTCAACCAATGTTTACTTTGTAGGCATCACTAATTTAATTAAACTGTAATAATCCAAACTGCTATATCAGGTGACCAAGACAAGATGGTTTAAACTTGGGAAAATCACAAAAGTAAATGTGTGTCACATACTTGCTTTTTTCACTAAAAACGCAGCAAAATGTTCACACTAGGCTTTTTTTCAGCATTTTTTTCCACCACCCTTTTTTTTAATGGGTGAAAAACGCTGAAACAAGTGACATACTCTATTGCAAAAAGCCATGGAAAGCACAAAATACTGAGGACAAATAAGCAAGCTTTGTGCATGAGATTTCGGAAATCTCATAGACTTTGTTGGTACTGTAAAACGCAGCTGAAAATTTGCATAAAAAAGCCCGCTAAAAATAAGTCTAGTGTGAATATAGCCTTGTATAACAGTTCGCCAATGAGTTAGGATATATGACCACGATGCAGAAATGCTGCGGATTTTTCCTAAGCGTTTCTGCATCTCCCTGGATTGTCAAGCGCTTTGCCAAGTGATTTTAGCATCACTTGGAAAAGTGCTTGACAACTTGGTCACACTATATAATTCCATGCAACCGGCATGGATTTATATAGTGTGACCAAGTTACAATGCTGCAAATGCAGCATCAATAATAAAAAAAAAGAATAATAATGGTGAAAAATAAAAAAAAACCATTATACTCATCTTCCGATGGTCCTCGATCTTCTTCTCCGGTGCGTCCGGTGTCTTCGGCGGATCACGGTGCTGTAAAAGGACCTTCCATGACGTCATTTAGTCATGTGACAGGTCACGCGACCGCCGATGTCAGCGGTCGCGTGACCTGTCACATGACTAAATGGCATCATGGAAGGTCATTTTACCACCGCGAGCAGCCGAAGAGCCAGCAGCACCGCCGGGAGCAGACAGGGGCCATCAGAAGGTAAGTATATGTTTATTTTTTATTTTAATTCTATTTTAACTACAGGTACTATGGTACCCGGGTCTGGAGGAGAGTCTCTTCATCTCCTGACCCGGGTACCATCCATGCATTGAGTCGTATAGTATCCACATGTGTATTTTTAGTCATTCGGATGTTATGCGTTCCAATGCAAGTCAATGGCGGCTAAATCGCAGCGACTCTGCAAAATTAAAGGACGTGCTGCGGATTTTTCCGCAATGATAATCCGCAGCGGAAATCTCTGCAGCATGTGCACAGCACATGCGGATTATCATTGGGAACCATTGCAGACCTATCACCAAGCGTTTTTTAAGTGTTTCCGCGGCGGAAGTTACGCTGCAGAAACGCCTAAGAAACGCATAGTGGGCACACAGCCTTAAAAGTTCTATGGTGAAGAAAAACACGTGAGATAATAAATGCGAAATATACAATATTTCCCATAATATGACTGAGGATATCTTTAGGGTGTATTCACTGTTTTTTCTTCTGCAGCAAAAATGCTGTGTTTTACAGCACCATCTTAGTGAATGACATTTCTGAAATCTCATTCACATGCTGTTTTTTTGCATTTTTTTTAAATCTGCAGCTTGTCAAGTCTTTCAGAGGTTTTGCAGCATTTTTCACCCATTCAAATGAATGGAAAAATAAACACAAGTAAAAACACCTGAATTTTAAGCAGCGTTTTTCCTGCCTCCTTTGATTTTTGAGGTAGAAAAAAAATGCTGCCAAAATCCAACTTGTGAACACACCTTTATCCTGGTTGTGTTCTAATTGGATATAAAATAGAACGGCCATGATAACATGGGTAGTTAATTGTATGGTGTTTTCACTTTATATATTACCAGGCCGCATTCTATTTGCGCAGAGCTGCTCCGTGAAGATTCTATCACAAGATTCCGTGATGACATCACAGGTGATGGTGACATCACTGCTCACAGTCGCTATATATACAATGCACATAGGCTCACCCGTGCCTTTCTTGGCTCTATAGTGACTGATAGCACTTGCAGTTTTTCACTATGGCTGGAATTGTTTTGGACATTTCTCAGGTAAAAGCACTATTGTTGATCCTTATGATCAATCGTCCTAACAGTGTGCTTCTACCACCCGATGGCGTCCTCAGCTTCACTCACCGGCTGGTGATGGAGCTAGTAAAGGATTGCGTGACCAAACACCGACAACGTCGTCTAACGTCAGACTATCTGACGGATTTACTTCAGAACATCAGGACATTACTACACCAGGTAAGTGGCGGACACTCTGCACAGAACATCTCAATATTAATAGATAATAATGGAGGGATAGAAGCTTTTTCTTCTAATATATCGTATTTTGCAGACCATAAGACGTACCAAAAATTTTTGGGAGGTAAATAGGAAAAACATTTATTATAATAAAATGGGGGTCTGTCTTATAGTCCTGTCTTATAGTCCGAATTTTCGGTTTCTTACTGAGGGGGGTGGTGGCAGTGGAGCGAGGTCACAGGAGGCAGAGTCGCTGCTGCAGGAAGTCGGCAGTAGGAGTGGGGCGCTGCTGTGGGCCCCAAGCTGGGAGGAGCGGGGTGTCCAGAAGGTGCGAGGCTGCGGGCCCTGGGCTTCAAGGAAATGTTAGCGGTAATTCAGGAGGGGAGGCCCTGCTCTGCTTATTGATTTCTCTGCAGTGGGCTTCAAGAAGTAGGCTGCTGGAGATGGCCAATACACAAATTGAGATCTCAGCTCGTCATTGAGCCGAGATCTAAATCTGCACATGCACTGCCTCCAGCGGCCATTTGCCTGAAGCCCACCGCCAGAAAATCAATGGGCAGAGCGGGGACTCCCCTCCTAAATCACCGCTAACATTTCCTTGAAGCCCAGGGCCCGCAGCCTCGCATGTCCTGGACACCCCGCTGGCCCGCAGGAGCGCCCCATTTCTACTGCCGGCTTCCTGCAGCAGTGACCCCACCTCCTGTGACCTCACTCCACCACAGCCACCCCCCTGGTAAGCTACATTCAGACAATTATTATTATTAATAATCTGTCTGATATGCTGGGGTGGAGAGCTCCAGAGTAGGGGGGATGCACGGGAGAAATCTTGTATGCGATTGTGGGAAGAGGAGATAAGAGGGGAGTAGAGAAGAAGATCTTGTGAGGATCGGAGGTTGCGTGCAGGTAAGTACCGGGAGACTAGGTCACAGATATATGGAGGAGACAGGTTGTGGGTGGCTTTGCATGCCAAGGTTAGGGTCTTGAACTGGAGTCTCTGGGTAATGTGGAGCCAGTGAAGGGATTGGCGGAGCGAGGGGAAAAGCCAGGGAATAGCGGGGGGACAGGTGGATTAGTCAGACAGCAGAGTTTAGGATAGATTGGAGGGGTGCGAGAGTGTTAGAAGGGAGGTCAAAAATTTTGGAAAAAAAAGGATCTTATAGTCCATAAAATACGGTAAAACACAACGAGTCCCCAAATACAGTATGTAGTCATTGTATCTGCAGACAGAGAACCGATGTCACATACAATTTCCGCCTCCATTCTGACCGCTTTCATCTGAAAATTCTCTTTTCCATTTTTCCTTCTTTATAGGCTGAAGAAAGATCTCAGACTGAAGATTTGGCTGTCTTTAAAGAACTGGCCGAAAAAGTCCTGTCTATACTAGAACGCTCATTGGAACGCCCGGTAAGGATCAATATTAATAGACGTATCTTAATCCACCGTATCTGAGGAGACTTTCTGAGAAAAGGTCTGAAGATGGCGCGGGATTTGTATCGTTACAATTGGTGCATCTGTAAATGTTGGTTTAGTCCTTCATGATTTATGTATTTGGTGATTTAGTAAAATCTTCCACATATTAATTATATATATTATATCTATCAGGAAACAACAGGAGGCGACGCCAAATATGGGCAAAATGTGAGCCCGAAAATCCCTGACCCTAATAGGAGTCAGCCGGAGCTGAACAGCGATCTGATTACAGGTGAGCGATCACCCGACCTTCTACAAGGAATGTCCAGATATTACAGAGGACGGAGGATAATGTTAGATTTACTCTCTACTCTGTGTAATGGGAACCTGGCAGCACATTGTTACATATAGAAGTAGTGGTGTGACGGTATAGGCCATTGTCCCCTAATAATAATTGTTTGTAGAAATCCAATGTGCCAGTCAGGAGAAATGTAAAGTAGACACCATATACAAATCAGAATGGAAGTGCGCTGGGGGCGTGAAAGAAGAAATCCAAGTGCAGTGACACGCCCCCAGTGCACTTCCAGGCTAATTTGCAAATCTCTCCTATGTTTCAGCTCTCTTACCATCACTCGTATGTGCAGCGTGGGTGGGGGCTTCCTCATTCATGTGATGGAGGGTCCATTCTGCAGTGCTATAGCAAGTAACATGAAATAAATTAAATTTAAATTGCATTACTGCTCTAGAAAATGGGAAAAAACTAAGATACTGAGCACATAATTTGGCCAATTCATGAATGCCCAGCAGCCAATGACAAGGCGATCTTTTTGTTGGAATCCTCTCCTAATGTGAATCCTCTCCTAGGCTGAAGCCTACATTTATATGGGTAGGTAGGATCCTGTTGTAATTAAAACCACCCCGGGCTGATGTGTGGAGATAGGTTCCCAGCAAAAAAGGTCGCCTTGCCGTGACTGCTAGGCATGCACCCAGCAAAAGAAGGTCGTCTTGCCGTGACTGCTGGGCATGCACCCAGCAAAAAAAAGGGTCACCTTGCCGTGGCTACTTGGCATGCACCCAGAAAAAGAAGGTCGCCTTGCCGTGGCTGCTGGCCATGCATGAATTGGCCAAATTATGTGCTAAGTATCTTCCTTTTATCCTATTTTCTACAGCAGTAATGCAATTCAAATTTCATTTATTTCATGTTTACATGCTATAGCGTTACAGAGTGCAACTTTGTTAGTTATATATTTGGATGGCTACTCTTAGTATGCACCTGTTCACACCCATTTTCTTTTCGGAAGTGATGGTCAGTCTTTTGTTATTTATGAAGGGGTTCCTCCATCATTTACATGACATTTATCTATGGATTCCCCGTATATTCTCATATTTAGAATCCCCATATAACGAGTATTAATCCCATTTATAGACATCTTGTCATTTCTCCGTTATATTGCTGTATTATCTATGTAGGAATAATATCCTCTAATACATTTCATTTCTTCATCATTATTTTAGAAACAACTGAGCTGTCGAATCCTAACAATGGAATTAGTGAGATCCCGGAGATCCAAGAATCCGTAAGTATCATAGAGGGGGATGCGTGTGTATCATCAGATCATGGGGTGTGAATGACTCGTCCAGTATTATCCCCCATACAACCATGGGACGTCTCTATTCTAAGTGTAGATGACCCTATGGTGTTAATTACATTTGAATTACAGGGAATCTGTCACCAGGTTTATGCTATTTGGTCTGAGAGAAGCATGATGCAGGGACAGAGACCCTGATTCCATGTGTTGATTACTTTACTCGGTGGAGTAGTTGTGATAAAATCACTATTTTTTTCTGCTGCAGAGCTCTGAATGCTGAGTCTTGTATAACCCCGCCCACACCATTGATTGGCAGCTTTCTGTGTACACTGTGCATAGGCAGAAAGCTGCTAATCAGTGGTGGAGGCAGGGGTACAGAGCAATAGGACTACCTGGCTAGACAGATAGTCTTCTAGTGATAATCTACTGATTTTATTGAAACAGCCACACACAGCCTAGTAAGTAACACATCACTGGAATCAGGGTCTCTGCCCCTACATCATGGTGCTTTCAGAATACATAGCAAACACCTGGTGACAGATTACCTGTAAGTCCTCCTCTGTGTGATCTCCCACATTATCCAGAATGTTATAGTAATGTATGATGACCGTTGCAGGGCGGCTCCAGGATTTCGTGGGCCCTGGGCGAAAGAGTCTCAGTGGCCCCTTTAACACATACCACGATTCATGATGCACAGATACCGCAGATAAATAAATAAATAAATATATATATATATATATATATATATATATATATATATATATATATATATATATATATAGTACAAGGCCGAAGATTTCACTTCTTACATTACATGAGCGATATCTATTGTAAATTCCACAATAACTCAGAAAGCGGCGAATCCTCACAGCTCACAGTGCAGACCGGACAGTAATGTCCTCCACACAGTATAATGGCACCACATAGTCCTCTATACCGTATTATGAGCTCCATATATTGCTCCATATAGAATAATGGACCCCATAAAATGCTCCACGCAGGCTGTGCCCCCATATAATGCCCCATGCAGGCTGTGACCCCACACATAATGCCCCATGCAGGCTGGCCCCCCACATAATGCCCCATGCAGGCTTTGACCCCCCACATAATGCTCCATGCAGGCTGTGACCCCCACATAATGCCCCATGCAGGCTTTGACCCCCCACATAATGCCCCATGCAGGCTGTGCCCCCCCCCACATAATGCCCCATGCAGGATGTCCCCCTCCCACATAATGGCCCATGCAGGATGTCACCCCCCATATAATTCCCCATGCAGAATGTCCCTCCCACATAATGTCCCATGCAGGCTGTGCCCACCACATAATGCCCCATGTAGGCTGTGCCCCCCCACATAATGGCCCATGCAGGATGTCACCCCCCATATAATTCCCCATGCAGGATGTCCCATCCACATAATGCCCCATGCAGGATGTCCCACCCCACATAATGCCCCATGCAGGATGTCCCCCACACATAATGCCCCATGCAGTATATCCCCCCCACATAATGCCCCATGCAGGATGTCACCCCCCATATAATTCCCCATGCAGGATGTCCCGCCCACATAATGCTCCATGCAGGATGTCCCACCCCACATAATGGCCCATACAGGATGTCACCCCCCATATAATGCCCATGAAGAATATCACCCCCCCCATATAATGCCCCATGCAGGATGTCCCCCCAACACATACTGCCCCATGTAGGATGTCACCTCTCACCCCATATATTGCCCCATGCAGGATGTCACCTCTCACCCCATATAATGCCCCATGCAGGATGTCACTTCTCCCCCCATATAATACCCCATGCAGAATGTCACTCCCCCCATATAATGCCCCATGCAGGATGTCACCCCCCATATAATGCCCCATGCAGAATGTCACCTCTCACCCCATATAAAGCCCTATGCTGGATGTCACTTCCCCCCCCCATATAATGACCCATGCAGGATGTCACTTCTCCCCCTCATATAATACCCCATGCAGGATGTCACCCCCCTATATAATGCCCCATGCAGGATGTCCCCCCCATATAATGCCTCATGTAGGATGTCACCTCTCACCCCATATAATGCCCCATGCAGGATGTCACTCCCCCCATATAATGCCCCATGCAGGATGTCACTTCTCCCCCCCCATATAATACCCCACGCAGGATGTCCCTACCTCCCCCCCATACAATGCCCCATGCAGGATGTCACTTCTCCCCCCATATAATGCCCCATACCTCCATACATAAAAAAAAAAAATCAAATGCTCACCTCACTGCTCACCAGCTGTGGAGAGGTAAGTATTGTGCCGGCCGTGGTCCTGAGCAAGCATTGGGGGGGGGAGCAAGGCCCACTAGCTGGCGCTGGCACCACTCTCCTCTGCTCACCGGTCCCATACCGCGCCAGGGTGCCCGACAGCAAGTGGGCCCCTCGCCTACTCAGGGCCCCGGCACTTGCCTGGGTGTGCTGGGTGCTAGCGCCAGGTCTGCCCAGCGTCCGGTTTGTATCCTCCCAACATCATATCAGTGTAAATCATCTGGGACATAATATGGGGGGAGAAGTTTTTGCATCTGTAACTTTTTTCCTGCATCTTCAATAAATCAGTATTATTTCTTATTCTTTTATAGAGCGTGATCGATTCATTGGTTCCGGCGAGAAAGCCGCATATGAGCGACTATGAAACTTCCAAACTCATCAGCAGTGGAAATTTTGGGTGAGATTTCTGTTGCCATAATCCACATTTCTCAGGGTTCCCTATGACAATGCTTCTGCCCCTGCACTCTGCCATTCAGTGTTATCATAGGGAAATTATGTGATCTGTAGCAAATCAAACTGTAAGGAAAGCGATTTAAATAATATAATTACATATAATATAATATATAATAATATAATATTATTACATTCGCCTGTGCTAGACCCTCATCTGTTCTTATGCTGCCTCCTCCACCTGAGCTTTTCTGCTCTCCACTCTGATCTTTGTTTTGATGGGGGGGGCTCCATTATGAAGCTGATCAGAGAAGTTGGCTACACATGGTCACATGAAGGGTGACACCATATTGACGTCAATGACATCTACACCCTCCACCATGACCATGTGGGCCCAATCACTGGCCTCAGCAGCAGAAGAGAGCCCTGGAGCACATTCATTTTGGACCAATTTTATTTGCACTAAATTGTATTTGGTCAGTTATAGAGAATCTGCCCAAAGAGAATTTCGATAGATTCTCGTATCTATAATGTGACCTGGGTGATGGCTCCGGCAGAAGTGGCATTGTGAAGACCTCCAATAGGTGATCTATGTAGTGCTATTTTATGTATTTCTAGATGTGGATTTATAGTGGCGGCCAGACTTTTAGTATTATACATATGCAAATTGTCTCTTCAGAGAGGAAGCAAACTAGAACTCCACCTATAGGAAGTAGCAATCCTAAAAGTCAATATCGACCCTTTAACAAGCCTTGTCACATGACTTAGGATAATAGCCAAAACCAAAATCTCAATTTGCAGGAACTGCGTTCTGGGGTACTGCCCCTCTTCAGTGCAAAGTGTGAGATATGGTTTGACTGGGTGAGAGGTGTCTGACCGGTATCCAAGGGGTTGACGTTTCTCCTTGCGGACATGAGGAGACTTTTAAGCCACAATGCTCCTCTGGGAAATACGATTGCTACTTCCTATAGGTGGCACTAGGGTGCTAGTTCTCTTCCTCTCTGAAAAGAGACAATTTGCATATTTCCCAGAAGAGCATTGCAGCTTAAAAGTCTCCTCACCTTGACATGCTTAACATGGCTTTTTCCGCAAGGAGAAACGTTACCGCTTGGATCCCGGTCAGATGCCTCTCACCCAGCCAAACCATATCTCACACTTTGCACTGATGAGTGCTTGTACCCCAAAACATAGTGTCCGAAAATTGAGTTTTTGGTTATGGCTATTATTCCATGTCATATGATAAGGCTCGTTAAAGGGTCGATATTGACTTTTAGGATTACTACTTCCTATAAGGGGCACTAGTGTTCTAGTTCTCTTCCTCTCTGAAGAGACAATTTGCATATTTCCCAGAGGATCATTGAGGCTTAAAAGTCTCCTCACCTTGACAAGCTTAACATTTCACTCTCCGCAAGGAGAAATGTTACCCCTTGGATACCAGTATTAAACATATAATGATTTCTATAGATGGATTATTAATAAGGATTTATTATAACCGATGGATTCTCCTTCTCTCCAGGGCCGTCTACTTAGTGCATCATAAAGACTCACACCAGACCTTTGCTATGAAGAAAATGGCTAAGCGGAACCTAAATACTGCACAGAGATTGGAATGGGCCTTTCTGGAGAGGGACATCTTAACATTTGCTGATTGTCCCTTTGTGGTCTCCATGCTCTGCTCCTTTCCAACTAGATCTCACCTGTGTATGGTCATGGAGTATGTAGGAGGTAAGACACATCTATTGTATTATATTCAGCCCATGTCTGCTTTCATCTTATCACTGCTCATATCATTAGGACATTGTTGGTTACATCCCCACAGAGCATTTACTATAGGTTATCTATTACCAAGATGCTCGTAAATTCATTGATCTTGGTGCAGGGGCGCTATGGGGCTCATCAGTCGGAGGGGGTCTGTCGACGCTCGGCAGTGGGCAGCATCCCTCCACCTGTCATCACAATTTCAGCGGTATTTGCTTCTTCAAGGAGGTGGGGTTGGTGGGGGCAAAAATACTGAGTAGGTGGCTAGTAGGGGCCAAAATACTGAAAGGGGGCCGTATGACTAGATATGGGGGGACTGTGAATGATGAGTGGAGGTCATCATATTAAGTGGGGTGCTGTGGGGGTCCTCACTCTATATGGAGGCCCCCATTCTGTGTGGGGACATCATACTGAGTGGGGAGTTATGCGGACCATTATATTGTGTGAGGGACTGTGGGAACCATTATCCTGAGTGGGAGGGTTGCTGTGGGTGCCATCACACCGAGTAGGGGGTTGTGGCTGGCCTCCTTCTAAGTGGTGGCCTCCTTAGGAGGATTCACTGTGGGGATACCATACTCATTGAGTGTGGGTGTGGGCATTTTTGGGAGCATCATACTCTAAAATGGCCATAAAAGTTGTATTGCTGGTGAGAACACCAAGCTGCTTCAACAGGGATATAAATATATTTCTTTTTTATTTTTTAGGGTTGGGGGCAATTACAACTTTTGATATGGGGTCTTGTGATTTCTATGTACGCCACTATCTGTGTGATCTCCCCAGGATGTTTCCGCTCACTGCTCATTATACATCATGGTTATCTGCTCGTGGTATATCATGGTTATCTTCTGTATAAACCCCTCACCGGTCATATTTCCTTTCTTCTATAGGTGGAGACTGTGGGACCCTTCTAAGCACCAGGGGTCCTTTCTCTGTCCCCATGGCCCGCTTGTACTTTGCAGAGGCGGTACTTGCCGTGGAATACCTGCATAGTTACGGTGTGGTGCACAGAGACCTGAAGCCGGAAAAGTAAGTGCCCCCGAAGTATAATAAAGTGGGGAAAGTTGTCATTTATTATCATTCAGTCTGTGAGGCTAAAACCATCTTCTCTTTTGCAGCCTCCTGATTACATCTACTGGACATATTAAAGTTACCGATTTTGGGATTTCAAAACTTGGTCTAATGATACCGAAAACCAACACCTACAAGGAATTAGCAGTGGACATCTCCAGAGAGTTCCAGGACCGTGAGGTCAGCATCACCTACAAGAACTTAGCTTGTTATTTGCAAATCTCATCACACTATTGTCTCTTCTCTACGTTCTTCCTTTCTAGAGAACTTTTCCACTAATATTTTATCTTCTGCATTGTGTTTTAACGATGATATCTTGTCATAATAATTGTTTCATCGATTCTCATCTCTATGTTCTGTTGGTTTCCAGTTCTGTGGCACCCCATGTTACATAGCCCCAGAGGTCATCCTGAAAGAAGGCTATGGAAGACCTGTTGACTGGTGGTCATTGGGGATCATCCTGTATAAATTCCTGCTGGGATGTGTACCATTTGATTCTGATTCCCTCACTGAGCTTTATAAAAGGGTTGTCATTGGTGAGTAGAATAATCCGATCATTGCGTTGATTGGTTACATTTGTTTAGTTATTTCCTTTGCTCTAAGTTACAGTCCAGTAAAGAGGTTTTATTTTCTGTAATTTTCTATGTAACAGGAGAACTAATTTGGAATTGTGATCGCGCTCCACCACTGGATGCTCAGAATCTCATCACTGAGCTGCTCAGAAGAAATCCTGTGCGTAGACTTGGGACAGGTAACAGATATACTAGTATTAATATTCCCTTATTAGACCAAGGACATATCGCTCATGTCCATGAAGATCAGCATTTCTCTATCAGCTCATCTACTGTATTTCTAGTTCTCCACACGAAGACTTCCAGTTTATTTCCTTCATGTCGGCTCAGTTTTGTCATTAGTTCAGATTACGATAAACTGTTCAGATATGGAGCCATCCCTGACTATGTCCGCATCACTTTTGTTTTTCTTTTTCTAGGAGGAGCATTTGAGATCAAGGTTCATCCATTCCTGAGTGACTTGGACTTTGACAACATTCTGAGCCAGGAGCTGGAGTATGTTCCTCAGCTTGTTTCAGACGCAGACACCAGCTTATTTATCAGTAAGTAGAAGGAGACGTCATCTAGACTAAGCGACTGTTTGTCTCATCTTCCCTAATATGTGATCATCTGTTCCCATTAATATTAGTGATAAATAGTGACTGTGTTATACTGACAACCTCTAATAATACTTCATTACCTATTTCTTGTAGATCATTCTGATATAAACAAACATCTGGTCTCAAAGGATGAGGAAGGCACAAGTGAGAATAATGAGAGCCTTGACTTCTAAAATTTTACGTCATCTTCTGAAAAGCTTTGTAAAGTAAGTATGTGATTAATAAATCCAAAATATGTAAAAAAAAAGAAAAAAAACTCTAAAAGTACATAAAAAAATATTTTATATCTTATTTTTATCCGTATTTAGCTCTGTACCATCGCTACCAGGATGGTGAACAATGAGGATCCCAATGCCCCTCCAGAGTATACACAAGAAACCAACACAAACATCTCAGAAATGTGAGTAGATTAGAAAGGGTCATTACTTCATTACTGGGAGTTCCAGGCTGATCTATGTACACAACACCAAATATAGGACATAAATAACAGAATATCAAATGCAGCATTCACCGTTTCATGGTTAACGGTCATTGTACTTTTGGCTTCAGAAAATGCAGAAGATAACAGCCCATAATTGTGGCATGTCATGCATTTTTAGCACTGCCTACTCTGTAGGAGAGCTGTAGTATTACTTGCCAGACATTCTTGGTAGTTGTGTTCTGATCCATGGAAGGTAGTTTGGAGCAGAAAACCTTCCCCACTATGACAGTCATATGTCCTATTAGGCCTTATAGTCAGTGTTCTTATAGTGAGACAACCCATTTTATACTGTGTTTACTTACGATTTACATGTTTTTCTTCTTCAAACAGGCAGAAAGAATCTGTTCCTGTATGTAATACAGACTATGCTGTTACCATCTTGCCACCCTCGTCTCCATTGCTAGGTATGTACATGTCTACAGCACCAACAATGTGAATGTTGACTTCAAGGCTCAAATATTTCCACATGGTTTTTCTGGTCTACTATGTTATCCATGTTTCATGGATCTCAGCTATGTTGACCATGGGTTCGTACTGTATCCCTATTTCCCTAATTTTGTACAGGAGTTTTTTTTCATGTATTCTGTTTATTACGTTGCATCATCTTTTAACCTAGTGAGATATAGCGACTGTGTTATACTGACACCCTCTAACAATCCTTCCTTACCTATGTCTTGTAGATCACTCTGATGAAAACAACCATCTGATCTCAGAGGATAAGGAGGGCACAAGTGAGGACGATGAGAACTTTATCTTCCGAATATTTGCATCATCATCTTCTGAGAGGCTTTCTAAAGTAAGTATGTGATCGATAAATCCAAAATATGTACAAAAAAGGATCTATAAAATTAAAAAGTATATATATTTAATAACTTATTGTTATCCACATTTAGCACTCTACCACCACTAACGGGATGGTGAACAACGAGGATCCCAAGGCCCCTCCAGAGTGTACACCAGAATCGAACACAAACATCTCAGAAATGTGAGTAGATTATGGGGTCATTACTGGGAGCTCCAGGCTGATATATGTGCACAACACCAAATATAGGACATAAATACCATAATATCAAATGTAGCATCCACCGCCCCATGGTTATGGGTCATTGTGCTTTCAGCTTTCGGAATTGTTGGATATAACAGCCCATAATTGTGGCCGGTCATGCACTTTTAGTGCTGCCCTCACTGTAGGAGAGATGTAGTATGAAATGCCGGCCATTCTTGGTAGTTGTTTTCCTCTCAGCTATCTATAAAAGGTAGTCTTGAGCAGAAGACCTTCCCCACTATGACAGTCATATGTCCTACTAGTCCTTATAGTCGGTGTTCTTCTAGTGAGACAACCCCTTTTATATGGAGTTTACTTGAGATTTACATGTTTTTCTTCTTCAAACAGGCAGAAAGTATCTGTTCCTGTATGTAATACAGACGATGCTGTTACCATCTTGCCACCCTCGTCCCCATTGCCAGGTATGTACATGTCTACAGCACCAGCAATGTGAATGTTGACTTCAAGGCTCAAATATTCCCACATGGTTTTATACAATACTATAGGTCTCTTATGTTATCCATATTATGACAAAGCAGATCCTATAAGAAGATATTGTTATTGATTTTTTTTTTTAATTTTTCATCAGAATTTCCATCTCATGAAGAAAGAAAATCGGCAATAAATCTGAGTATGGAGCAACAAAACTCAGAAAATGGAAAAAATGGGAAAAAGAGACGAGGTAAGTGTGAGAATCAACTCCATGTTGTGTGATGTCAGTGAGAATAATTCATGTGGAGTAGATGTCATCTGTCAGTGATGGGATTGTCACATGTATGATTGCTGACAATGACCCCTGACCTCTGTATGATAATATTCCTCTGCCGTCCGGCCACAGTGACTGCACAGCATTATCATGTAATATGGAGTCCCATCACTTACATTATATTTATTTCTCTTGTCATAGGTTCCATCTTCCGCCGGATCTTATCATCCTGCCGGCGTGGATTATCCAGGGCTGCTCGCGCATTTGCATGCTGTCACTGTTGCCCTAAAACCATCTAAAAGACGGGACACCTAAGCATCTAGCGCCCTGAAGTCCAGCAGATCCATCATCACTGCTGGAGCTGTATAGAAGGACCTTCACCATCTACCTGTGGCCTTCTGACTGGTCAACCTGGACAAGTTTCAGTAACGCCTCTGTCATCGGGCTCCGCGGTATTCATACTGCTCGTCTAACTTGTCATTTACTGATCACCTGGTATCTGACCTCGGCTATCTTCCTGACTTTGATTTAGTCTTTTGATAATGTTCACGATTTTATTCATCCCATTATTAATTAAAAAAAAGTAAAATCTGTTACTGTTGCTCTGATTCCTTTTTGTCTTGAATTCACAAATACTTGTAACTCACTAATTGCTCTTCTTCTCACTAAATGTATTTCTCATTATCCTTAATGCAGCAGTCAGTCTCATATTTCTGTCCAGCAGTTACACTGGTGCCTCCACCCTGTACCAGTCATTACACTCATCCACAAACCTCTGCACCCTGCTGCACAGTCCTGCATCTCTACCATATCTACACTCCAATGAGCTAAGATTAACATCCTCCATAATCAGGACCTCCCACTCTCATGTCCAAGACATTTTCTCTGCTGCACCAGCTCTCAGGAGTGCACTACTGCAGGCAATCATGTTCATTCCCACTATCAGAGATTTTAAGTGTGCAGTAGAAACAGATTATTTGTGGCAGGACTATCAAATCACCTCACTATTCTAAGTTTTTCCTACAGCACTCAGTAGCACTTAATATTTGTACATATACAGATAATGGTTGGTGACTGGTTCATGCAGCCTTAATTCCACAAAGATAGAAATAAAAGGTCAACATGTTTCATACATCCAAACCATCCTTAATCATGGCAGAAAAACATAATTTTAAGTTCCCACTATGAATATTTGGTGAGATATCACAGCTGTGTATTTTCACAGCACAAAGAACGCATCTTACAGATCAGCAAATCACAGTGTGCTGACGCTTAATGTTGTAGTTTTGAACAACACCATTCATTTTATCATATAATGTGTTGAAAAATGAGAAAAAATGCCAGGTTTGGGCTCCTTCATTTTACAGTGTGTATTGTGTTGTAAAAACAAACTGGCAAAATTATTCAGAGTCAGTAGTACGATTACTGTGATACCAAACTTATAAGGTTTATATATATATATATATATATATATATATATATATATATATATATATATATATATATATATACAGTGTTTAGCATAAATCAGTACACCCAAATAGATTTGTCAGCAAACCTGTAGTTTCCTTTCAGAATCATCATTTTATATGGGATACCATACTACAAAATACTCTCGCAAATTTGAGCCATTGAATGCAAACAAGATTTGGTATTTTGCAGACCCCAAAAAAGTAATTTTCTTAACAAACTCATTCAAGATCATGTTTCAAAAATGAGAACATCCCAGTAACAGTCTTAAGAGAAAAGCTAAGTTTAGACAACAAAATTCGAATTAACAAGAACTGAACCACAGGTAAGTGTAATTATTCATTAAACAGATGTCCAGCAGACAGGTGTCTGTAAAAGGAAGTTACTTAATAAAGAAAACTCCTTCCCATTTCATGCTATCAGCAATGGCACCACATAGAAGGGAAATGTCACAAAACCTGAGAAAGAAAATAATTTCTTTGCAATAAATGTGAAGTCTACAAGAAGATCAGCAAAACTTTACTTATCAGTCAGAATACTGTAGCAAAAGTGATGCAAAACTATAACAAAGATGGAACTGCAACCATCTTACAGAGACGTCCAGGCCGACTATGGAAGTTAACACCTAAACAAAAGCGTCCTCTGATGAGAAGGGTAAGTGGCACCACATAGAAGAGAAATGTCACAAGACATTTCTGAGAAAGAAAATAATTTCTTTACAAAAAATGTGAAGTCTACAAGAAGATCAGCAAAGCTTTTCTTATCAGTCAGATGGAAGCTAACATCTAAACAAAAGCATCTTCTGATGAGAAGAAAATCGACAGGCAAATTCATTGCTATTAGCTGAAGAAGTAGAAAGCCAAACTAGGGTGAGTGTTTTCCATAACACGACACGGTGTACACTGCAAATGAATGGCATTCATGAGTGTCCTCCACAAAGGAAGCCTCTCTCCCTTAAAGCCCATGAACAATAAAAGTCCGTCTACAATTTGCCAGGGTCCATGCTTAAAACTATGAGGACTACCGGGACTGTATACTCTGTATGTGCATCTTATGTGTATGTCTGTATTTTATGTTTGTGTGCACTATGTATATGCATACGTTAAAATGTGTATAGAGTATTAGCATGTGCAAATTTTATATGTGTGCCTAATATAAATATACATGGAAATGTATATGTAGGTGGTGCCTGATGGAGGGTGGGGGGCCCAGATCAGAAGTCCTGATTAAGGGCCCTTCACTGTCATTGTCTGCCCCTTATATAAACAGTAAAATCCTCTTTAATAACTGGACTTCCATTGGGGTGGACTTCTCATAGATGGCCAGTAGGCATACTATATTATGAATCTGGGCATCTCTCACAGAAAATCTGATCTGGATATGAGGGTGGTCTTCTATAAGCGGTGATGTTTTGGAGAGATTTAGGGAAAAGTCCCAATGCTTATCCATCGATCTGGTAATTTGAGTAAAATATTTGTGTTGATAACTGATCACAAAGTCACAAAATATGTAAGATTTGGCATAACCTGGTTCATTTTTCAAAAAGTTATGCTCAATTTTTTTAGCACCAAGTTTTGTTGCTTTTTTGTAGACTTACACTAACTTAGTATATTGTGTGAGAATTAAATGAATTATGAATTAGTTGGCGCATTTTACCACACTCTGGGGGTCCCTGACAGTCCTTCTTTACCGGCCCTGTAGTGATGCCAATGTAAACTTCCAAGTGACCGCGCAGTCAATCACTGTCACGAATGCAGGACAACCTATGATTAGCTAATTTTTGGGAAATCCTTATAACAAAAGGGGATTGAAAATATTTACAATTATTTTAAAAGCATTAAAAAAAAACAGACCCAATACTTATAATTAGTTTGTTGAAAGTAGTCTAATTAAAGGGAGCTGAAAGGATTAGAGATTATGAACCCGATTCACCAGTGTTTTTGCCAGAAAACTGGCATAAAGCTCTTGAAAAGTTGCAAAGTTTTGTGACTTTTCCCATTTTCACATAATTTTAACTTCTTTAACCCCTTAAGCCCCGCGGGTGGTTTGCACGTTAATGACCGGGCCAATTTTTACAATTCTGACCACTGTCACTTTATGAGGTAATTACTCTGGAACGCTTCAACGGATCCCCCTGATTCTGAGAATGTTTTTTCGTGACATATTGTACTTCATGATTGTGGAAAAATTTCTTCGATATCACTTGCGTTTATTTGTGAAAAAAACGGAAATTTGGCGAAAATTTTGAAAATTTTGCAATTTTCAAAATTTGAATTTTTAAGCCCTGAAATCAGAGCGATATGTCACACAAAAGAGTTAATAAATAACATTTCCCACATGTCTACTTTACATGGTATCCGCTAACAATTTGAGGCGATTTTCCATTCAATTTGTTAGCGGATACCATGTTGCATTTAGAGAGTCCCTGCGTGCCCAAACATTGGAGCTCCCCAACAAGTGACCCCATTTTGGAAACTAGACCCCCCAAGGCACCTATCTAGATTCATAGTGAGCACTTGGAACCCCAGGTGCTTCACAAATTGATTCATAAAAATGAAAAAGTGTTTTTTTTTTTCACTTTTTCATTTTTACGAATCAATTTGTGAAGCACCTGGGGATTCCAAGTGCTCACTATGCATCTAGATAGGTGCCTTCGGGGGTCTAGTTTCCAAAATGGGGTCACTTGTGGGGGAGCTCCAATGTTTGGGCACACAGGGGCTCTCCAAACGCAACATGGCGTCCGCTAACAATTTGAGCCGATTTTCCATTCAATTTGTTAGCGGACACCATGTCGCGTTTGGAGAGCCCGTGATGTGCCTAAACAGTGGAGCTCCCCCACAAGTGTCCCCATTTTGGAAACTATACCCCTCAAGGATTTTATTAAGGTGTATAGTGAACATTTTGAACCCAGAGGTACGGCACAGAATTTGTTTACATTAGGTCATCATATTGAATAAGTTGTCATTATTCTTGAGCGCAAGTGCTCGCTACTTGAGTTTGCATCGGGTACTCAGGTATGCACCATGTACAGCGTGTGCTCGAGTGACATGCTCGAGTCCCTGCTCCGCATGTTTCACGGTTATTAGACACCCCAAAAAAAACATGTGGGGATCGCTCGTGCATGGCAGGCAATCCCCGTAAAGTTTTTTGGCCGCGAAGCATATGGGGCAGAGACTCGAGCATGTCACTCAAATACCCACGATACTCAATGCATACCAGAGCACCCGATGCAAACTCAAGTAGCGAGCACTTGCTCTCAACACTAGTCGCCATATCGTCATCTTTTTTTCTTACTTTTGAAAAAAATCCCAACCCCAGCCCTAACCCTAGCACAACCCTAGCCCCAGCACAACCCTAGCCCCAGCACAACCCTAGCCCCAGCACAACCCTAGCCCCAAACCCAGCCCTAACCCTAGCCCAATCCTAACCCAAGAGTTTATTTTTGACGCCGTTCCTTGTGCGGTATAAGTGATTAGACGACTTTATTCTTCGGGTCGGTGTGATTACAGCAATGCCAGAATCATATGGGGTTTTTATGACTGACAGCTGTCACACACTAAAAGACGCATTTTTTTTTAAATCTAGTTTTTGCATCGCCATATTTTGAGAGCTATAATTTTTCCAGATTTTGGCAGACAGTCATGTGACGGCTCGTTTTTTGCGGGATGACTTGACGTTGTTATTGGTGCCATTTTCAGGCACGTGACATTTTTTGATCGCTTTCTATTCCGATTTTTGGGAGGCAGAATAAACAAAAACCAACAATTCAGGAATTGTTTTTTTTTTTTTTTTTTATTCTGTTCCGCGTGTGGTAAAATTGATGAGGTAGCTTTATTCTTCGGGTCAGTACGTTTACAGCGGTACCACATTTGTATCATTTTTCTATGTTTTGGCGCTTATACACAATAAAAGCTATTTTATAGAAAAAAATATTTTTTAGTATCGCTTTATTCTGAGAGCTATAACTTTTATTTTTCGGCTGATGGAGCTGTATGGCGGCTTGTTTTTTGCGGGACGAGATGACGTTTTCAGCAGTATCATTTTTATTTATATGCGTCTTTTTGATCGCGTGTTATTCCACTTTTTGTTTGGCGGTATGGTGATAAAGCATTGCTTTTTGCTTCGTTTTTTTTTTTTTTTTTTTTACCGTGTTCACTGAAGGGGTTAACTAGTGGGACAGTTTTATAGGTCAGGTTTTTCCGGACGCGGCGATACCAAATATTTTTTTTATAATAATATTTATTGATGGGTACATTATATTTTTATTTTTGGTGTATTATTTTTTTTATTTTTTTATAATATTTTTGCACATTTTTTTTTTTTTTTCCCACTTTCACACAGTTTATACACTTTATTACTTTGTCCCACTCTGGGACTTTCACTTTTTTTTTTTCTGATCGCCTGCATGGCACAGGAATGGAGCACCATCCCTATGCCATGAAGGCTGTCAGAAATGCACAGTGTGAAGATTGCTTGGAGATGCACTGCGCATGTCCAAGCAATCTTCCTGCTCTCTGGTGACCCGGATGTTGTCATGACGACATCGGGTCGTCATGGCAACACCCGGGAAGCCTTTGCAGACTGCGCTGGAAGCCGGAAGAGGAGGTGAGTATCGCCGATCACCTCCCCTTGCCCCCGCAATGCCGCGATCGACTTCGATCGCAGCATCGCGGGGGTTAATGTGCTGGGAGCGGTGCAGGACCGCTCCCTGCACATAGTACCGGGTGTCAGCTGTGACAATCAGCTGACACCCGGCGGCGATCGCGCCCGCACAGCCTATGTGCGCGCGCGATCGCGATGACGTACTAATACGAGTCTGGCTCTTAAGTCCCAGGGCACAGACGCGTATTAGTACGTCAGATGTTATTAAGGGGTTAAAGCCCAAGACGTACTGATACGTATCTGCGCCCTGGGACTTAAGAGCCTGATATGTATTAGTACATCTTTGCGATCGCGCCCGCAGACAGGCTGTGCGGGCGTGATCGCCGCCGGGTGTCAACTGATTGTCACAGCTGACACCCGGTGCTATGTGCTGGGAGAGGTCCCGCACATTAACCCCCGCAATGCTGCGATCGAAGTCGTTCGCAGCATTGCGGGGGCAAGGGGAGGTGATCGGGATAGTCACCTCTCCTGCCGGTTTCCAGCAATGTGTGCCGCGGCTTCCCGGATGTTGCCATGATGACCCGATTCACTGAGGGGTGCAGTTTTAAAAATGGTGTCACTTTTGGGTATTTTCAGTCATAAAGACCCCTCAAAGTGACTTCAAATGTGATGCGGTCCCTAATAAAATGGTTTTGTAAATTTTGTTGGAAAAATGAGAAATCGCTGGTCAATTTTAACCCTTATAGCTCCCTAATAAAAATAAATTTGGGTTCCAAAATTGTGCTGATGTAAAGTAGACATATGGGAAATGTTATTTATTAACTTTTTTTGTGTGACATATCTCTCCGATTTAAGGGCATAAAAATTCAAATTTTGAAAATTGCAAAATTTTCAACATTTTCGCCAAATATCTGTTTTTTCACAAATAAACACAAGTGATATCGAAGAAATTCTACCACAATCATAAAGTACAATATGTCATGAAAAAATATTCTCAGAACCAGGGGGATCCGTTGAAGCGTTCCAGAGTAATTACCTCATAAAGTGACAGTGGTCAGAATTGTAAAAATTGGCCTTCTCATTAACGTGCAAACCACTTTGGGTTGTAAAGGGGTTAAGGACTCTACTTGCATATACAGTCATGGAGGAAAGTGCTGGCACCCTTGAAATTGTTTCAGAAAATTACACATGTTTTATTACACGCATGTTTATTTCCTTTGTGTTTATTGGAACAACACAAAAAAACTGAGAAAAAAAAGGCAAATTGGACATAATTTCACACAAAACTCCAAAAATGGGCCGGAATACATATATATATTTTTGATGGGACAACACTGAAGATGCGACACTTTGATACAATGTACAGTAGTCAGTGTACAGCTTGTTTAACTGTAAATTTGGTGTGCCTGCAAAATAACTCAACACACAGCCATTAATGTCTAAACCGCTGGCAACAAAAGTGAGTACACCCCTAAGTGTGTTCTCAGCTGATGTTATTTGTTGGTTTTTCTTTGCATCCCGAACAATTTTCTTGGCAGTTGTGGCTGAAATTTTTGTTGGTCTACCTGACTGTGGTTTGGTTTTTACAGAGCATCTGATTTTCCATTTGTTAATCACAGTTTGAACACTGCAGACTGGCATTATCAATTCCTGGGATATCTTTTTGTATCCTTTTCCTGTGTTATACTCTTTTTGCCTCCCTTTCCTGTGTTATACAGTTCAACTACCTTTTCCCGTAGATCCGTTGATAATTCTTTTGCTTTCCCCATCTCAAAATCCAGAAAAGTCAGTGGCTGGATCCCAGAAACTCACTCAGCTTTATGCACACACACTGATTACAAGCAAACAGGTCATAGGTGAGGATGTTACCTTTAGTAGCCATTCAAACCCATTTGTGTCAAATTCTGTGCATGTTATCAGGCCAAAATCACCAGGGTATGTGAACTTTTTGATCAGGATTATTTGGATGTTTTTGGTTGTCATTAGTGATGAGCGAGCACTAAAATGCTCGAGTACTCGTTGCTCGGGTCGAGCAAATTGAAATACTCGGGTGCTCAACCTGAGCAATGAGCCCAATATAAGTCTAGGGGAAACTTGAGCATTTTTCAGGTGGCTCCCCACGGCGGTCTGCAGAGGGCCTAAAAATTACCCAAATCGATGGGAACTGTGCTCAAATGACATGGGAACAACATGGGGAAGACCCCTGGAAGCATCTCTGACTCCCAGAACACTGCTGTCAACAACGTCGTCAGAGTATTACGCCACTTTTACGGCGTAAGGAACATCCTTTCCAGGGTGATGACTTGTATATAAGGCAAAATAAATAAACAAAAACAAAAATACTCCTACACACGTAGCATTTTTGACACGTTTTTGCACTTTTGCATTGCTTTCAACCAAGACAAATGCATTCACCAGGAAATGTCATTTTAACATTTTACAACCTTATCTGGCCATGTGGTGTGTGACACATCATCAGACACATGCATACAGTGCTGAAAAGACATGGGAACAGCAAGGGGAAGACCTCTGGAAACATCTCTGACTCCCAGGTCACTGCCTAAATGTGTGCCCATCATAAGTGATCCTTGGCACATGCGAAGATGCCTCCCGCCATGCACCTGTCGTTGCAGACTTGAAACAATCACCGTCCACGTCCTTGTCCCACTGCAGTGTTCAGTTGTCCCTACCCCATTCCTTGGAATGCAAGCACAAGAATGCCGGCAGCCACCCACCCACAGGCTGCAATACTATACTGCCAAATTTTTGACAGCTGCTTGCACTTGAAATGTGGCCTTTTAGGCTCGTGGAGGCGGAAGCTTTTCATAACCTCATGCCGGCGGCGGCCGGGTGTCCATACTCGGTCCCCAGCCGCCACTATATTTCCCGGTATCGCCTCCGCCTTCCACAATCACGGGTCCCATAACATTACCCGTGCCCGCCCCAGTGCACTTACTGGGAAGGACCGCCTAACCACAAACACGTGGACAGGTGAATGTGGCCAGGGACGGTACGGAGCCAGTCCACAACTTTTTTTGCTAAGAGTTGTATTTAGCTCGGTGAAAGGACTGGCATAGAGGGAAACCGTATCTACCCTGCGTGTCATTTCTCCCAGAAAATCCTGTAAATGAGCTTGTTGCAGAAGCAATGGCAGCCCCAACATCAACTTGCACTTGTCAATGGTGCTTTGACACACACACATCTTTCTTTGCGCATTTAATTTCTTGAATACAGAGTTGGAAAATGGCCTGATCCGTAATGCGTTTTGAGAAATAACATGCATAAGCATGGCCGATCCGCATTAAAAAAAGCAGCCATAGAGTGTCCGGGAACCTTCCCCCACACTTTTCTTAGCCAGGGCTGCTTTTCGGCAGGGTTGGACGGGCCCACCAGAGAACCGGAGACTCCTCCGGCGGGCCCTGGCTTCTCCTTCAGGAGAGTTCATAGTGCCGAGGTGAGGCCATGATGATGATAGAGGCCATCATCTGCTTAGTTTTCTTTTACTTGGAATGCAATTGCAAGTATGCAGCCAGCCACCCACCCACCCACAGACCGCAACACTAAACTGACAGATTTCTGGGCAGCTCTTTGCACTTGAAATATGGCCTTTTAAGCTTGTGGAGGTGGAAGCTTTTCACAACCTCATGCAGGCGGCGGCCGGGTGTCCATACTCGGTCCCCAGCCGCCAGTAATTTTCCCGGTATCGCCTTCGCCTTCCACAAGCACGGGTCCCACAACAGTACCCATGCCCTACCCAGTGCACTTACTAAGAAGGACTGCCTAACCACAAACACGTGGACAGGTGAATGTGGCCAGGGACGGTACGGAGCCAGTCCACAACTTTTTTTGATAAGAGTTGTATTTAGCTCAGTGAAAGGACTGGCATAGAGGGAAACCGTATCTACCCTGCGTGTCATTTCTCCCAGGAAGTCCTCTAAAGCTGCTTGCACTTGAAATGTGGTCTGAACATTACTGCTGGTACTTTTCTGTGGGAATTTTCTTGCCTCCTACCAGCCTGGAATATTTCCAGCAAACTATGGTACAACACCATGGTATTAGCACTGCCCCCAGTACCAGTAGCGAAGCCATCCTCAATTTCCTTCTCTGGAATTTTATTTGGTAGACTGAGTGGCTGCCCAAATAAATTTTCTCACAAAGGAGCTGATGATAGAGTGGCAGTAGGTTCAAGTTTCTCCAGCCTGTTAGATATTAGAGGGTGAACGGCAACACATTGGATCAGTGGTTAGCACTGAAGTCTTGCAGCACTGGGATCCTGGGTTCAAATCCCAGCAAGGACAACATCTGCAAGAAATTTGTATGTTCTCCCCATGTTTGCATGTGTTTCCTCCTCAGTAAAAATAGAGTGTCCTGGAATCTTCCCACACACTTTTCTTAGCCAGGACTGCTTCTCAGCAGGGTTGGACAGTCCCACCAGAGAATTCTCTGGTGTACCTTGGCTTCTACCTCAGGAGAGTTCATGATAGCGCTAACTTTGCAGCTGCTATGGGGCTCTTGAGCGGGTGAGAAAGGTTAGCTCTCAGAAACAAATCCTCTGGTGGGCACAATGTTTTTCAATCTGAAACAGCTTCTCAGTGGGAGTTGTATTTCACCACAGCCATATTCTTTAGCTCTGTGAAAGGACTGGCATAGAGGGAAACCTTATCTACCCCGGTTGTCATTTCTCTGTCACCAGGTTCCGCCCATTGTAACACATGACCATGCCTGGCTGTATGTTCAGCGGTGAGAGCCACAGATCAAGCTGCTGTGTTACAGCTTTCAACAACTATGCAGCGCTGGGCGGTTTGTCAATTAAGCATTAAGCATGTTATCTTCAGCACAGCCTGTTGCTGTTTGGCCAAGGCAGTGCTGCAGTGCTGTCAGCTTGTGACTGATGTGGTCATTTCGGAGATGGAGGAGGAGGTACATGAGCTGAACAATGTGATTACATTGAGGTTAAATTGGTGATGCTGTTTTTTATACTAAAGAAAGATCCTATTGTTATGTTTTTTTATGTTATTTTTTATGAAAAATGCATTCACCGGGAAATGTCACTTTAACATTTTACAACCTCATCTGGCAATGTGGTGTCATCAGACACATCCTGTTTTATTTATGATGGAGGGACTCTGAAAGTCATAAAGCCTATTTTTATAGGGACATCAGACGGCCCTTACTATTCTTAAAAGGCCAGCAGTCGGCCCTAGCTATTGTTAGAGAGCCATCAGAGGGCTATGCTTTGTTGTTCCCATTATTAACAAGTGGGTTTCCTATACTGTTATTGCGCATCCAGTGACTGCAAGGGTTGTCAAAAATTTGGACGCAACCTAATACCCCTTTGAAGAGACATAGAGGAGGGTCTCAGTAAAAAAAATGTTCCCATTATAAAGGAGCGGGTCTTCTATAGTGGTAATGCCCATGCTGTGACTGCAAGGGTGGCCAAAATTTTTGAAAAAAAACACTAACAATTTAAAGACACAAAGAGCATGGCCACAGTAACAAGGTACGACATGTTCCCGTTAGAAAGGAGAGGGTCTGCTATACAGTTATAGGGTATGCAGTGAATCCAACGGCTGACAAATTTTAGGAAAAACCCCACTAAGAATTTAAGGACACACAGAGCAGGGCCACAGTAACAAGGTACGACATGTTCCCATTAGAAAGTAGAGGGTCTGCTATACAGTTATAGGGTATGCAGTGAATCCAACGGCTGACAAATTTTAATGAAAAACCTCAATAAGAATTTAAAGACACACAGAGCAGGGCCACAGTAACAAGGTACGACATGCTCCCATTAGAAAGGACAGGATCTGCTATACAGTTATAGGGTATGCAGTGAGTCCAACGGCTGACCAATTTTAGGAAAAAAACGACTAAGAATTTAAAGATACATAGAGCAGGGTCACAGTAACGACAAATTCCCATTAGAAATTCTAGGGTCGGCTATACTGTTATAGGGTATGCAGTGAGTCCAACGGCTGACAGATTTTAGGAAAATCCCCACTAAGAATTTAAAGACACACAGAGCAGGGCCACAGTAACAAGATATGACATGTTCCCATTAGAAAGGAGAGGGTCTGCTATACAGTTATAGGGTATGCAGTGAGTCCAACGGCTGACCAAGTTTAGGAAAAACCCACTAAGAATTTAAAGACACATAGACCAGGCCACAGTAATGACAAATTCCCATTAGAAAGGAGAGAGTCTCCCATAGTGTTGGACTATGCAGTGACTGCAAGGGCTGCCAAAAATTTGGAGGCACTTCAATGGCCCTTGGAAGAGACGTGGAGGAGCGCATCATAAATTTTTTTTACCATTAGAAAGGAGCGGGCCTCCTATACTTGTAATGCCATGCACTAAGTGTATGGGCTGACAAACATTTACTCCTGGGGGGTATACATGAACATACTGTATAAAAATTTTTTTTTTCGGGCATCATAAAAATGTAGCGCCCCGAGGGCTCGGCCGCTACAGGGGTATTGCACCTCTGCCAGAGGTGTGATATTCCACTCCCGGGTAAGGATGGAGTATGGACCAGGGTTCAGTTAGCTGCATACAGCACACTCACCCTATTTCCGAGGGACAGCTCAACGGTGCTCCCATTAGACAGAAATGCAGGCACGACAGACCATGTACCTGGCTGGAGTGGGGAGGGGGTAGGAATACCCAGTGATGTAGGAGCAGATAGGGGTTGGTTCCTGAGCGTAGATAGGAGCCCATTGTTTGCTGGTCACCTGGGCTCATGTTCTAGAGGGCACCATCTTAGAACAGTGTTCAGTCAGAGAGAAGAAGTGACAGAGTGGGGGCCTTGGTTGTCGAACGAAGTGTGCCCTCTGCCTCCAGCGTTTTTAGATGGGAATTTTTTTAATAGTTCCGCAACAAGGGCCTTCTGGTACTGCCTCATTTTTGTACACCTGTCCGCCTCAGGAATAAGAGATATAAAGTTCTCCTTGTAGAGTGGGTCTAGAAGTGTCACCAACCAGTAATGACCTAAAATTTTGAGAATGCGAGGGTCATGGGAAAGGCAGCATAACATAAACTCAGCCATGCGTGCCAGACTACTAACAGGCAAGACTTCCGTGTCCTCACCAAGAGGATGACTGACCATGCTCTCCTCCTCCTCCTCTCTGTCCTCTGGCCATCCACGCTGAACAGACGGTATGACAGCTGTGCAGATAGCACCGTCTATAGTGCATGAAACTAGTTCCTGTCCTTCCTCCTCCTCCTCTTCCTCATTGTCACCCAATCCACGTTGGGATGAGATGAGGCTTGGCTGTGTGTAATCACCCTGTATGGATAATTGCTCCATCTTATCGTGCTCCGCCTGCAATGCATCATCTTTGATTGTGAGCAAAGAGCTTTTCAGAAGACAGAGAAGCGGGATGGTGACGCTAATTATGGCGTCATCGCCGCTCACCATCTTGGTGGAGTCCGCAAAGTTTTGGAGGATGGTACATATGTCTGACATCCACGTCCACTACTGAGGTCTTATGTGTGGAGTCTGAACTGAATACCGATAGCCTTTTTGATGCTGGTACTCAACAACTGCCCTCTTCTGCTCACAAATCCTTCCCAACATCTGCAATGTAGAGTTCCAACGTGTGGTGACATCACACACCAGTCTGTGAGCCAGAAGCTGCAAACGCTGCTGAAACACTGCAAGGGCGGCGGAAGCTGTAGCTGACTTTCTAAAATGGGCACACAGGCGGCATACTTTAACAAGCAGATCCGGCAGCTCCGGGTAGGATTTGAGTAACCGCTGAACCACGAGGTTAAGCACATGGGCCAGGCATGGTACGTGTGTGAGCTCGCCTCGCCTCAGAGCCGCCACCAGGTTCCGGCCATTGTCACACACGACCATGCCTGGCTGTAGGTTCAGCGGTTTGAGCCACAGATCTGCCTGCTCTTTCAGAGCTGGCCATAACTCTTCAGCATTATGTGTTTTTTCACCTAAGCATATTAGCTTCAGCACAGCCTGTTGCCGCTTGGCCGAGGCAGTGCTGCAGTGCTTCCAGCTTGTGACTGATGTGGTCATTTCGGAGATAGAGGCCGAGGAGGAGGAGGAGGCTGAGGAGCATGAGGTTCAGGAGCTGTAGACCGTGGGGACAACCCTGATTGACCTAGGGCCTGCAATCTTTGGCGTCGGGAGGACGTGTTCCGTCCCAAGGTCCGACTGGGTCCCGGCTTCCACTATGTTAACCCAGTGTGCCATCAGCGAGATGTACCGTCCCTGCCCACAAGCACTTGTCCACGTGTCCGTGGTTAGGTGGACTTTACCGGTAACTGCGTTGTTGAGGGCACGGCTAATGTTTTGGGACACGTGCTTGTGTAATGTGGGGACGGCACACTGGGAGAAATAGTGGCGGCTGGGGACAGAGTACCGAGGGACGGCCGCCGCCATCAGGTTGCGGAATGCTTCTGTCTCCACAAGCCTAAAAGGCAACATTTCGAGCCAAGCAGTCGTGAATTGTGAGAATTTAGTAGTGTGGCCTGTGGGACGTTGGCTGCATATTTGCGCTTGCATTCCAAGGACTGGAGTATGAACAACTGAACGCTGTGCTGGGAGAAGGACATGGACGTGCTTCCTGATGCTGCTACTTGAGAGTGTGCAATGACAGGTGCAGGGCAGGAGGCATCTTTGCATGCACTATGGACAGGGGATTGACTTGCATGCACAACAGCAGAAGAAGCAATGGTGCCACCTGTAGACACTGTTCCTGGACCCTGGTGTTCGGCCCACAAAGTCGAGTGATTTGCTGCCATGTGCCTGATCATGCTGGTGGTGGTCAGGCTGGTCGTTTTGCCACCCCTGCTGATGCTGGTCTGGCTCGTGATGCAAATGGCCTTTTTGGAGTTATTGGCAGAGTCTTTAAAAAACAACCAGACTCGGGAAGACCTAACAGTTGTAGTGGCAACTTCCTTCGTGTTGGTGTTACGGGAAACGGTAGCCTGCCTTCTGTCTGCGGCCACCACACTGCTTCTTCCTGCCTGTTGGGGTGCTCTGCCTCCCTCCCCCTGTGTGCTGCTGTCCTTGCTCTGCATGTCCTCCTGCCAGGTTGGGTCAGTTACTATATCATCCACCACCTAGTCACCCACTTCTGCACCCTGGTACTATTCCTGACTTTCTGCCAATTGTGTCTAATCATCATCCACCTCTTGTGACAGTTTCCCACCGTCGCCTTCATGTGACCGTGGCTGCTCAAATATTTGGGCATCGCTACACGTGATCTCCTCTTGCCCCGCTTCAAGTGGACCGGGCGAGAGGCCCGAATCTATAAATGGAAAAGTGAACAGCTCTTCAGATTGTCCAAGTGTGGGATCAGTTGTCTCTGGGTACTCGGCATGGTGGGAGGAAGGAGGATCAGGGTGAGGAATATGAGGTCCAGACTCATGGCTACTGAGACTTGACCGTGTAGAAGACAGGGTGGTGGTGGTGGTGGCTAAGTGACTGGAAGCATTATCCGCTATCCAACCAACAACCTTTTGACACTGATCTGGGTTCAATAGTGGTGTGCTGCGGTCCCCTAGAAATTGGGACAGGAAGGTCAGGCGAGAAGATGTGGGTGTTTGCTGTGGCACAATTTCGGCTTGCCCACAGCCTTGTCCTCGGCCTCTGCATGCACCATTACCATCACGTCCAGTTCCCCGTCCCTTGCCACGTGCCTTGCCCATTTTAAATGGAGGATAGTATCTTCCACGCTCACTACAAATGACTGAGTTTGAAGCGAAGTTATATGTGATCGGTGTGATGGAGAAAACAGAGTTTTAAATTCCTGGCCTGTAGGTAAGTAGTGTGAACAGCAAACTGCTGTGAATTGCTTCACTGACACACTGAAAAAATGGAGGCCAGAAATGGCAGTATTTTCTGACAACGTATATGTGATCCGTGTGACGGAGAAAACACAGTTTTAAATAGCTGGATTTCTAGCGCTCTAATATGGAAAGGACCTGGCTGTATTCTGCAGTGCCAACAAGCAAATGGCGCAGAAAAACGGTGTTCTCTGGATTGCTTTATAAGCAAATAATGAGGATTAAGATCCAAAGAAAAGTATTCCTCGCCCCTGAGACCTAGGCCTTTGTATAGAAATATCTAACAGCAGCAGAAGGCAGAATTGGAATGGAGCCTCTTGTGCTATATGCACTGCAAAACACCTAAACAAAATATCACATGAGGGGCCTAGTAAATAGAGACAACCAGCAGACACATAGCCCCCCTAAAAATTTACTTTTATTAATAATCTCTAAAAAGGACCTAAAAGTCCATAGACAAACAACAATAATACTCTAAATGATAGGACATATAGAATCAGGTAATACACCGACTGGGAGGGAATACAGATTAAAGCTGTCCCTATTATGTCCCTAAATCCTGTCTCTACCTGACAGCGGAGGTTGGCACCCTAATTTGTACTTCGTGGCGCCCCCGCTCAACGTCGGTAACCCTAATGTCCCTACAAGGACCCTTGTCTTAAATTAAACAAAACCACAATAGTGAGAAAGGGTAGAAAAAGTGAACGTATAAATACAGAAGCCGATAATAAGTCAATAATTATAGATGGCCAAATTCATTTGGTCGGGTAAACATAAATGCTCTAGGGTAGAGGAGCACAGTGCTTGTTTTTCATAGCCAAAACAAATCAAAATAGCAGCCAGAGCAATCAAATATGGACACATGCTACACTTTGATAGTCCAGCTATATACCTCAAAGGGGGCTCAGAAAGCAGAATTCCACCCAGGTAGATGTCTCCCCATACATCAAATGGGATTTAACCTTAATGGTCCCCAATTCCAGCAGTCAGAAAGGAGATATCATTAGTAAGTAAAAAAAAAAAAAGACACTTATCCTTAGTAGTCCCAACGCGTTTCCCCCTAGTTTCCACCAGGGTTCATCAGGGGATCTGGGGAAGACCTCAATCCCTCACCCCAGATTGCCAGACAATTCTGCATGTGTAGGACACATGCAGCATTGTCTGGCAATCTGGGGTGAGGGATTGAGGTGAGGGATTGAGGTCTTCCCCAGATCCCCTGATGAACCCTGGTGGAAACTAGGGGGAAACGCGTTGGGACTACTAAGGATAAGTGTCATTTTTTTTTTTTACTTACTAATGATATCTCCTTTCTGACTGCTGGAATTGGGGACCATTAAGGTTTTAGTGTTATTGTTTATTTACTAATGAAAATGTATACTTTGATTGCCATTTTCTGGTCTTTTGAAAAGGAATAGGGACCAACAATGATGAGTGTCTCTCTTTCGATAATCTATTTTTTGATTGTTGGGACTAGGGACCATCAAGGTTAAGTGCTATTGTTTACTTACCAATGGATATTTATATTCTGATTACCATTCTCTAGTTTTTTGAAAAGGTATAGGGACTAATAATGATAAGTGTCCTTCTTTCTGTCTACTATTATGTACATCTATGACAGACAGAGTCTGGACCTGATACTTTGATATAGATATTATGCTTTTTCAAATACCAATACTTAAATCCCATTTGATGTATGGGGAGACATCTACCTGGGTGGGATTCTGCTTTCTGAGCCCCCTTTGAGGTATATAGCTGGACTATCAAAGTGTAGCATGTGTCCATATTTGATTGCTCTGGCTGCTATTTTGATTTGTTTTGGCTATGAAAAACAAGCACTGTGCTCCTCTACCCTAGAGCATTTATGTTTACCCGACCAAATGAATTTGGCCATCTATAATTATTGACTTATTATCGGCTTCTGTATTTATACGTTCACTTTTTCTACCCTTTCTCACTATTGTGGTTTTGTTTAATTTAAGACAAGGGTCCTTGTAGGGACATTAGGGTTACCGACGTTGAGCGGGGGCGCCACGAAGTACAAATTAGGGTGCCAACCTCCGCTGTCAGGTAGGGACAGGATTTAGGGACATAATAGGGACAGCTTTAATCTGTATTCCCTCCCGGTCGGTGTATTACCTGATTCTATATGTCCTATCATTTAGAGTATTATTGTTGTTTGTCTATGGACTTTTAGGTCCTTTTTAGAGATTATTAATAAAAGTTAATTTTTAGGGGGGCTATGTGTCTGCTGGTTGTCGCTATATGCACTGCAGTCTGCTATATACCCTGCCTGCCTGCCTATATACACTGCCTGCCTGATATCTCTGCAGATGGATTAGTCCTCAGAAGGACTGTTTGTTGAGATGGATATGTGTAATGTGCGGTTTTTCTCACTACACTACCTAATGCACGATCAAATCTCTTCCTAACGCAGCAGCAGCTCTCCCTACACTGTCTGATCCAGAGTGACTGTGATGAGCATGGCGGCGCCAGGTCAGATATAGACCTGATGACGCTGTGCGGCCAGCCAATCACTGTAATGCCCACAACCAACATGGCTATGGCATTACAGTGCATGGCAGGCAATCACTGTATGTTCATTGGCTCTGTAAAGAGCGCCAAACATGCAGGGAGGGGACCCGACTTCCCGCCCGACCAACCCGGAAATACTCGGTGAGCGCAGAGCATCTCGAGCAGTGAGATACTCGGGCAAGCACCGAGCAGTAGCGAGCATGCTCGCTCATCACTAGTTGTCATTAAGATTTAAAAAGAGAAAACACAGAAATGTGACAGTAAATGGCTTCCCCCAACCAATAACCATGAGTGGAGAAAAAGTGTTTTTGTTATCATTCATTTTCTCTGAAACAAGGCCAAGAAAGGAAAAATTCTGCCGGGGTATGTAAACTTTTGACCAGAACTGTATATGCGCCAGCCCCAGTGTCTCCTATTCTATGTACTCCAGCCCCAGTGTCTCCTATTCTATGTACTCCAGCCCCAGTGTCTCCTATTCTATGTACTCCAGCCCCAGTGTCTCCTATTCTATATACTCCAGCTTCTTCTGTGATGTATATGCTCTAGCCCCAATGTATCCTGTGATGAATATACGCCAGCCCCAGTGTCTCCTATTCTATGTACTCCAGCCCCAGTGTCTCCTATTCTATATACTCCAGCTTCTTCTGTGATGTATATGCTCTAGCCCCAATGTATCCTGTGATGAATATACGCCAGCCCCAGTGTCTCCTATTCTATATACTCCAGCCCCAGTGTCTCCTATTCTATATACTCCAGCTTCTTCTGTGATGTATATGCTCTAGCCCCAATGTATCCTGTGATGAATATACGCCAGCCCCAGTGTCTCCTATTCTATATACTCCAGCCCCAGTGTCTTCTGTGACGTAGCTAATGTAGCCCTAATGTCTCTTATGCAGAGGCGTCGCATGATAAAGTAGTGAGACACAAGCTCCCTGCCCTATCACTATCTCTTTCATATGCCACAGATCGCCATAGGCCTGCGGTTAACGAGATGTCAGCATCCTCACACAGGTGGCTCGGTGACATCATTGCATCGCTCTGCTCTGCTGTCCCGCCATGGAAGAGGAGACAGAGGCCGTGATGTAGGGAATCAGGATTAAGTGAGAATAAACGTTATTTTTTTTTTTAAATGATCGGGCAGTGGAGCCATCCTACTATATATCTGGAGTAGTGGGTCCATCATACTACATATGGAGTAGTGGGGCCATTATACTATATGTATGTGGGGCAGTGGGACCATCATAGTATATACAGGTGCATCTCACTAAATTAAAATATCTTCAAAAAGTTAATTTATTCCAGTTCTTCAATACTGTTTCAGTATGCTCCACAATCATGAGGAAGACTGCTGACTTGACAGATGTCCAGAAGGCAGTCATTGACACACTCCACAAGGTCCTAGAGTTCCAATTTTCATTTGGAAATCAAGGTCCCAGAGTCTGGAGGAAGAGTGGAGAGTCCACAATCCAAGCTGCTTGAGGTCTAGTGTGAAGGCTCCACAATCAGTGATGGTTTGGGGGGCCATGTCATCTGCTGGTGGAGGTCCACTGTGTTTTATCAAGACCAAAGTCAGCACAGCCGGCTACCAGGACATTTTACAGCACTTCATGCTTCCCTCTGCCCACAAGCTTTTTGGAGATGGAAATGTCATTCTCCAGCAGGACTTGGCCCCTGTCCACACGGCCAAAAGTACCAATACCTGGTTTACACACAACAGTATCACTGTGCTTGATTGGCAGCAAACTCGCCTGACCTTAACCCCATAGAGAATCTATTATAGAGAATCTATGGGGTATTGTCAAGAGGTAGATGAGAGACACCAGACCCAACAATGCAGATGAGCTGAAAGACAGCTTTTTGTTTTGAAGAACTGAAATAAATTAACTTTTTGATGATATTCTAATTTAGTGAGATGCACCTGTATATGGAGCAGTGGGACCATCATGCTATATATATGGAGGAGTGGGGGCATCATACTAAATATAGAGCAGTGTGTGTGTGTCACCCCAGGCCTGGATGCCACAAACAATAATCTGTTTCTGAAAGCAGGAGGGAGGTCCCCTGGTTAGGGACTATTAGCATACAGCACCTCCTGTCCCAGGCCAGCAGGGGGAGCTGGCTGCCCCTATAAAAGCTGGAACTGGGGGCAGGGTTAGAGAGAACTGGAAGACCTAGCTCAGGAGTGAGACTAGTCCCAGAGAAGGAGGGACAGTTCAGCTGTAGCTGAGGAGTCCGTGAGGCACAGGAGAAACTGCAAGCCAGGGACAGAGGCGACGAGAGCCGGTCCTGGCAGAGAACCAATCTACCGGACATTGGGGTCCGAGGCTGTCAGGGTTACAAGCCCAGCAGCAGAGAACCAACCTGCGAGGGATTTCAGGTCCCTTGGCCTAAGAAGCCTGGAGGCCCCGCCACACAGAGGGACCAGTACATCGAGGAGCAAGCAACAGGTACCCAAGGCCTGAGTCGCAAGCCATACAGGAGAGAAGTACACGGCCAGCTCAGGGACATGGGCTATTACACCACGAAAAGGGGGATAGTCAGAAAGAGCATAGAGAGAACGGTAGGCCTACACACTCACCCTGACCAGTGGGGCTCGCCCGAATGCTCTCAGACACCCAGGCCCATTCCTAACCGGTACTGTTGGGTCATTAATAATATCTACAATAAAGACCCTGAACTGTTTGAAGCGGACTCTGAACTCTTACTATTGCGGCCTGCACTATCACCCCCAACATCCACCTACACTGCCCTGAGGCTACACTCTTCCCGTGGGGAATTATCCTACCCCTGTGCTGCACACCAACACCAGCCTCAGCGGTCTGCCTTGCAGCAGCGGTTATCTCCAACCGCAATCCACGGGTGGCGTAGTCGGACATTCAAAACACTGATAAATAGACTGCCACCATTTGGTGAGACCACCCTGAGCCACGGGATCGGGTTGCCACTACTACCCCCATCAGCACCGTACACTAGAAGGCCCGGTTCCGGGTACCCCACGGCCCAGGGGGCGAGTCAGCTTTGGCGTAGTCGGCAGAATTGTGACCAACTCGCAAAAAACGGGTATTGCGTGCCTGGAAAAGACTCTATACATATCTGAGTGAAGTTTCCCTCCATTCGGGGCCATTTCCCGCCAATCGGAGCGTTTCCCGCCATCGGGCGCCATCTTCGGGACGCCACGCCTACGCTGAGACGCTGCTCAAGGTCCTGGAAGGAGATCCAGCGGATGCCGACGTCATCACCGAGCAAAGCAAGGTCCTCGCCCAGAGCATCGCGAGCGGAGCCGCGGCCTACAGAAGAGGATCGCCAGAAGGTAGGCCACAGTTAACTAGGGGGGAGGAAGATGTCGGACGCGGAGGGACCCTCTACCACCAGCGTAGCCGCTGCAGCTGTGATGCCGTTTTCCATGCCCTATATCCATAGGCGGATTATAATGAGGGCAATCCGGATTGCCCTCATTATATGTGCGGGCCGCCGCGGCACATAGCGGTAGCAGTGGCGGGAGGGGGGGGCCCGGACCGCTCCCCCAGCAGCGGCCGCCGCTACTTCTTCATCCGCCGGGCCAGCACTGCAGCAGTTAACTTCCCTGTGCTGGCCCGGCCGCATCACTGCTAGGAGACATGGCCCTGTGCGCGGCTGTGTCTCCTAGCTGTGACGTCACACAGTGCGCCCCGGCCTGCAGTGCTGCACCGGAAAAGAGAGAGAGCAGGCAGGAGGAATTGAGCCGGGGGATTGTGAGTGTGTGTGGGCAGATGTGTGTGTGGGCAGGTGTGTGTGTGTTTGTGGGTAGGTGTCTGTGGGGGCAGGTGTCTGTGTGGGCAGGTGTGTGTGTGTGTGTATATGTGTGTGTGTGTATATGTGTGTGTGTCTGTGTGGGCAGGTGTGTGTGTATGTGTGTGTGTGTGTGTGTGTGTGTGGGGGCAGGTGTCTGTGTGGGCAGGTGTCTGTGTGGGCAGGTGTGTGTGTGTGTGTGGGCAGGTGTGTGTGTGTGTATGGTCAGGTGTGTGTATATGGGTGTGTGTGTGTGTTTGCGGGCAGGTGTCTGAGTGAGCAGATGTGTGTGTGGGCAGGTGTGTGTGTGTGTGGGCAGGTGTGTGTGTGTGTGTGGGCAGGTGTTTGTGTGTGTGTGTGGGCAGGTGTGTATGTGTGTGGGCAGGTGTGTGTGTGTGTGTGTGTGGGCAGGTGTGTGTGTGTGGGCAGGTATGTTTGTGTGTGGGCAGGTGTGTGTGTGTGTGTGGGCAGGTGTGTGTGTGTGTGTGTGGGCAGGTGTGTATGTGTGTGGGCAGGTGTGTGTGTGTGGGCAGGTGTGTGTGTGTCTGTGTGGGCAGGTGTGTGTGTGTGTGTCTGTGTGGGCAGGTGTGTGTGTGTGTATATGTGTGTGTGTGTGTGGGCAGGTGTGTGTGTGTGTATATGTGTGTGTGTGTGTGTGTGTGGGCAGGTGTATGTGTGTGTGTGGGCAGGTGTGTGTGTGTGTGTGTGTGGGCAGGTGTGTCTGTGTGGGCAGGTGTGTGTGTGTGTGGGGGGGGGGGGGCAGGTTAGAAAGTCTTGCCCTGTTGAACACTACACCTGACTTGAGGCCACCACCTCTTGGTTGTCCAATGTTCTTGCTTCTCTAGGGCTCTTCTCAGATATTCATTATACCAGCTCCCCAGAATACCAAAGTTAGGGTGGGTGACCGCGAGCCCTGGTGGTGGTCATAACTGCGACCACCCAGGGGCAATACTCCATAACAACAATCCCCTGAGGTGGTGTAGGATGTAAGGACCTATTCACACTACATTCAGCGCTGCATTCAGGTCTTTACACAAGGCTTACAACTGAATCCCTGAAATTCAGGATTGTGCTGTCTGAAATGAGACACCTGAAAGCAGAGAAAATGGAGCCTAAAGATTAAGACTTTAGCCTTGGTTTGCCTTTGTTCAAATCAATGGCTATGTCAAGGCACATCTGAATGCCAATTTTCAGGGATTTAGATAGAAGCCTGGAAAGAGGAGATGAATGCATTGCAAAATTCAGTGTGAATAGGCCCTTATATCTGGAGTCTTGATATTGATGCCACAAGCATTTTACTTGTTTTTAACTTAAAAAAAAAATACACACACACAAATTATACACACACACACTATACATACACACACATTATACACACACACACACACACTATACATACACACACACACACACACTATACATACACACACAGTATACATACACACACATTATACACACACACACACAATACATACACACACACAGATGTCTATGTGGGCAGGTGTGTGTGTGTGGGCAGGTGTGTGTGTGTGTGGGCAGGTGTGTGTGTGTGATGTCTGTCTGTTTGTGTGTGTGTGTGTGTGGGCAGATGTCATTGTGTGATGTCTGTTTGTATGTATTTTTGTGTTTCAAATGTGTTTATGCGTGTCTGTATATGTTTGTGTGTGTGTATGACTGCATGCGGCCTCCTGCTGAGTATAGTTGGCGCCGTGCGGCCTCCTGATGTCTCTGGTGGGGCTCCGTGCATTATAGACGCGCCGTGCGGCCCCCCGCTGTGTATAGATGGCTAAGTGCGCCCCCCGCTGTGTATAGATGGCTACGTGCGGCCCCCCGCTGAGTATAGATGTCGCCGTGCGGCCTCCTGCTGTGTATAGATGGCTACGTGCGGTCTCCCGCTGAGTATAGATGGCGCTGTGCAGCCTCCTGCTGTCTCTGGGGGGAGCGCCGTGAGGCATCTATACTCAGCAGGAGGCCGCACATAGCCATCTATACACGTATACTCAGCAGGAGGCCGCACGTAGCCATCTATACGGTGCCATCTATACACAGCGGGAGGCCGCACGGCGCCATCTATACACAGCGGGAGGCCGCACGGCGCCATCTATACACAGCGGAAGGCCGCACGACGCCATCTATACACAGCGGGAGTCTCAGTGCTTTGCAAGAGCAGTCAATAAATTCTGCTTGACTAATTCTGAGCACCATAAAGTCTAGTTCGCTTCTAACCTGCTGTCTTCATTTTCAGCTTGCTGAATTCTAACTCATTTACTGTCATTCGAGACGATGCCTTTGCTGGTCTCTTTCACCTTGAATACCTGTAAGTGCTCCACTTAATGTCATATTTTTGATTCTGTTCTTCTTCATCTTATGGCATGTGCAATTGTATGAGCAAGTATTCATATGAATTTATGACCTACTTAAACCTTTGAGGACCTTAAATTTTATTCAATCAAATTTTTTTCCAGTTTAAAACTATGGGACATATATGTGCCTTGGTCCTCAAAGGGTTTTTAAAGGGGCTGCAAACATAAATACGAAAAAAATAATTCAATTAGTGCTTTATGTGTTCATTTAATTTTCATTTGAAGTCCATTTTTTTTATATACCTTGAAATTAAACCCTACCCCGTGGAATGAAGCCCTACCTACATAACATCTGAGAGCTACATGGATCCCGCTTGTGAGGTGCCTGTCCGTCACTACTATTCAGTTTTAGGGTCCACTCACTAAGCCATATATTCTCTCATGCAAGAGAATAGGGCCAATTATGCTAATGACACTGGGCTCAAACTCTGTCAGAGCTTCAACTGAGTGTGATCCGATTCTCTCGCAGCACAGATATGGAGAAGATGGAGAACTTAATTTCTCCATCTTCTCCATAGTCTCTGTGAGTGTTCATCGGACTGCACTTGGATGACATCCGAGTGCAGTCCAATGTTTTACGTGCACCCATAGACTTGTATGGGTGCACATGGTCCGAATATCGAATGAGATTATTTTCTCATGCCAATAATCGCACTGTCCCATAGTATAACATAGGGCCGAGTCCTATCCGATAAAACATCACATAGCATTCGGCCGTGTTATACGACAGTGTGAGCGAGCCCTTAGAGTCAAGGAATATTTACATGCAAATGATGATATTACTCTCCAAGTGTATATTTTTTTAGGCGAGTTCATAGTAAATGCTTTGCATTTTTGACATGTGATCAACTAAAGAACAAGAAAGATTTAGGACCTTCCCTATAGAGAAACGGAAAATAGTTTGGAGGACTTGCATGTCCTTTTTTATTTATTATGAGAAAATCATAAAAGATCCCGTTTTTTAACCATGCTGTGACTTTCTGCTGAGGGAGAGGGAGAGAGCTGCCCTATTCAGAGTCTGTAATAAGACCTGCTGACAAAAGTGTTGAAGATACAGTCTAATGTGAATTAACAATAAAAAAAAGTTAATTTAACAAATGGCTTGTATTTTTTTTAATACAAACTTTTTTGTCTTTACAGCTCCTTTAAAGGGAATCTGTCATGAGGTTTTTGCCACCTAATCGGAGAGCAGCATAATGTAGGGTTAGAGGCACTGATTCCAGTAATGTGTCACTTACTGGGCTGCTTAGTGTTGTTTTGATAAAATCATTGATTGGTCAGAAGGTAATTATCACTAGATGACTAGTAAGTTCTGTAGGACCCCACCCCCATCACTGATCAGTAGATTTCTGTGTACACTGAGCATGGGCAGAAAGCTGCCAATCAGTGGTGTGGGTGGGGCTATACAGAGTGCAGCATTCAGAGAGCTGCTAGATCTGCAGCAGATAAAACGGTGATTTTCTCAAAATGACAACAAGCAGCTGAAAAAGTGACACATCGCTGGAATCAGGGTATCTGCCCCAATATTGTGCTGCTCTCAGATGAGGCAGCACAATTAATATTATGCCAAATAAATTTCCTGTGAACTATCACATGATCTATCACAGGGGATCATGTGACATGTCACGTGATAAATCAGGTGTGTGGAGGGGGCCCGCGCCTTCTAAACTGCCCGGGGCCCTTGCTACTCTTAATCCACCCCTGCCTATATCCCCGGAGCGGCCTGGATGCCCAGTATGCTGGCGAGTCGCATACCTTGGGCGACTTTAAAGAAAGGCTGTATAGCCTGTTCAAAGTTTATCCCCTGACAGAAGAACAGAAAGTAAGCATACTGATAGGGCAGTTAACTGGTGCGGCCCAGCGGGAGGTAAAGTCTTGGACAGCTGAGGAGAAAAGGACTGTAAGGGGGGTTCTGACCCGTCTACGGGACACCTTTGATACCCGTACCTCAGCAGAAATCAAAATGCGGTTCTATGGATGTAAGCAGCGAGCTCAAGATAGCATCCGAGATTATACCCTAAATTTACAGGAAGCCTTAGGGGCAATTAAGCAAGCTGACCCTGGCAGCGTGCAGGATACAGATAAACTATTGACTGACCAGTTCATAGAAGGTCTGCTGTCCAGCGCCCACAGAACCCAGCTGCGCCTCATGGCCCTACAGAACCCCGATTTGACTTTTGCACAGTTCAAAGATAGGGCCATCCAGGTGCTCCGAGAACCTGCACCGGGTGGCGCTGTAGCTTCCCGGCGCCCTGCCATCCCTTACCACCAGGGGGCGGCGCCCTATCCCGCAAACCTTGTGGGGGCTGATGCGCAGGCCCTAAATCCATCCCCGCCTGCAAACCTCCACCATCAGGTCCAAGAACTAACAAAGAGTGTTGCTGCATTGACCAGGACCGTACAGTCGTTACAGATGGCCCTGTCAGGACCAATCAAGCTGGCTTCCAGTCCAGAGGATGTCCCGTGGCGTCGACGGAGGAGGATCCCGTCATTCAGAGGGAGGCCCACCGATCATTACACTGAGGATGGACAGCCGATTTGCCGCCGTTGCAGCCAGCCGGGACACGTAGCCAGGTACTGTACTTTAAATGGGTCCGACCTGGGGCAAAGGGCCAACCCCCAGGCATAAGGTCATCAGGCCCATCTAATTGGCGTGATAAGTACGTAGGGGGACGCCCGGTTTTACCCGTAGTGCTGGACGGTATCCCCATGAGTGCACTGCTGGACACCGGGTCCCAAGTGACTACCATCCCCTATGTACTTTTCAAGCAGTACTGGAGTGACACTGATATAACTCGTTATCCAGACGATGACTTGAGCATCATCGCCAGCAATGGTCAACCCGTGCCGCAGGTGGGGTTCAGAGAGATGACCATTAAGATTGGTAAAGTTGAACTGCCGGCACAGGGAGTGATCATTGTGGACATTGACCGTCGAGAAAGTCACCCTAAAATAACCTTGGGTACTAATGTGATTGAAAATTGTCTTTCAGAAGTAATTGTAATTTTGCAGCAGGTGGCGATGAATGCGAGCTCCAGCCAACAGAGGGTCCTCCAGAAGGAGATAAGAGCCCTGATGAGATGGCAACAGGTAGAACTGTCTGGTGGTGAGATCGGTAGCGTGAGGATGAGCGACTCGTTCCCCATTGCTATGCCCCCCAAAAGTGAAATGATCTGGTGTCGGACTGCAATCGGGTTAAGAGGGAGAGACTACCAAGCCATGGTAGAACCCGTGTACTCAGACAGCAGGCCCACCATTTTGACAGCCCGGGGGGTGGTCTATGTCCGCCATGGAAGGGTGCCCGTCCGGATCTTAAACATTGGGGAAAGGGAAGTACATTTGCCCCGGTACGCTACACTAGCCAAATTGTATACTGTTGAACACAATGCTGTCAGGGCCGTGGAACCCTTGCCTCCATCTCCCCAGGCGGAGGGTAATGGTTCCCAGAAACCCAAGGAGGACTGGTGCCAGAAACTCCACGTGGGTGCTGACTCCACTCCCTTGCACCAAAAACAAGGAGTCTACCGGGTGGTTCAAGAGTACGAGAGAATCTTTAGTAAGCACCCGCTAGACTTCGGCAGAGTGAAAGGAGTAGAACACCACATCCCCACGGGGAGCCACCCACCAATTGCTGAAAGATACAGACCTGTACCACCCCGCACACTATCAGAACGCAAAGGGCATTCTGAGAGAAATGAAGGAAGCCAGGGTCAATAGAGACAGTTGTAGCCCCTGGGCAGCCCCCTTGGTTCTGGTGAAAAAGAAAGACGGTACTATGAGAATGTGCGTGGACTATAGAGAAGTCAATCGTATCACCCATAAAGATAAATACCCGTTGCCTAGAATAGAGGAGTCTTTGGCCGCACTAAAATCAGCTAATTTCTTCTCTACTTTGGACCTTACTAGTGGGTACTGGCAGGTTCCTGTGGCAGAGGCTGATAAGGAGAAGACGGCCTTCACCACCCTGATGGGATTAAGTGAATTCAACTATATGCCGTTCGGGCTCTGCAACGCACCCGGGACCTTCCAGAGGCTGATGGAATGCTGTCTAGGGCACCGAAACTTTGAGACGGTCCTACTTTACCTGGACGACGTGATTGTCTATTCGAAGACTTACGAGGACCATCTAAAGCACCTGGCCGAGGTGTTCGAGGCCCTGGCAGGCTTTGGCATGAAAGTGAAACCCTCCAAGTGCCATCTGTTAAAGCCGAAGGTACAGTACCTGGGACACGTGGTGAGTGCAGAAGGAGTAGCCCCCGACCCTGACAAAATCACGGCAATAAAGAACTGGCCAAGCCCCTCTAACATAAAAGAAGTGAGGCAGTTCCTCGGGTTGGTAGGCTTCTACCGAAGGTTCATCCCCAGGTTCACCAAGATGGCAGCCCCTATGCAGGACCTCCTTATAGGACAATCTAAGACCAGAAGCCAAAAGCCACCCTTCAAGTGGGACAAGCCGGAAGAGGAGTCCTTCCGCCTGCTGAAGATGGCCCTCACGGGGGATGAGAACCTGGCCTACCCTGATTATGGCCAGCCTTTTATCCTCCACACAGACGCCAGTAATGTGGGGCTGGGAGCCGTACTGTCACAGAACCAACAGGGCAGAGAAAGGGTGATCGCGTACGCCAGCCGGAAGCTGAGGCCCACCGAGAGAAACCCGGAGAATTACAGCTCCTTTAAGCTGGAGTCCTTGGCAGTGGTGTGGGCCGTAACAGAACGTTTCAAGCATTACGTGGCCTCTGTGAAGTTCACTGTGTACACGGACAACAATCCGTAGACACATCTGGACAATGCGAGACTTGGTGCCCTAGAGCAGCGGTGGATGGCCCGGCTAGCAAACTATGACTTCACCATCAAGTACCGGGCAGGCCGAGCCAATGCCAATGCAGATGCCCTATCCAGAATGCCCCACTTGCCCGATGAGGGAGAAGATCCAGACGAGTTGGAGGAAATAGAGCTCCCTGCATTCCACCGGTACGGGGCCACTCAGTACTCCCACCTTGTAAGAGACAAAGACTTGACCACTGTCATGTTCAATTCCTTACCTCACCACGGCTGGGCTGAAACGCAAGATAGTGACCCTGCAATTCGCCTGGTGAAAGACCTCTTGACCCAGGCAGACGCTAGCCCTGGCTCGGACGCTCCAGAGGAAGCCAAGCAGTTATGGAAGGAGAAAAGCAGGCTATTCCTCTACGAAGGTAAGCTGTGCAGAAGGCTTGTCAACCACCGGACGCACGAGCTGACCTGGCAGGTAGTGGTCCCGAGACGAGATGCAGCAATGGTACTGGAGGCCTACCATGACAGAGTGGGACACTTCGGGTGGAAGAAACTGGAGTTCCTACTGAGAGAGCGGTTCTACTGGGTCGGAATGAGAGGGGCCATAGAGAAGTGGTGCAGGGACTGTGGCCCATGTAACCTCAGAAGGAAGGCGGTACCAGCCAGAAGACGCCCTTGATGCCCATCGTCACCAGGCAGCCTCTTGAGCTGGTAGCTCTGGACCATGTGAAACTGGCTCCAAGCCGGTCGGGCTACGTCTATGCCCTGACAATAGTGGACCACTATTCCCGGTTCCTGCTGGTGGTTCCTGTTAAAGACCTGACAGCCCAAACAGCGGCCAGAGCCTTCCAACAACACTTCTGCCGTCCACACGGGTATCCGGAACAGGTCTTGACAGATCAAGGTCCAGCGTTTGAGGCTGAAATCTTCCAGGAGTTCTGCAACCTCTACGGCTGTAAGAAGATTCGGACAACGTCTTACCACCCACAAACCAACGGGCTGTGTGAGAAAATGAATAATATCATCATTGATCTCCTCAAAACGTTGCCCCTGGAAGAACGCAGCCTGTGGCCGGAGAAGCTGCCAGACCTGATAGACTTATACAACCATATCCCGGTGAATGCTACAAATTGCACCCCGGCTTACCTGATGAGGGCAAGACCAGGTAAGCTGCCGATAGACCTGGAGATGGGAGTCCTGACCCCCGAGGACACCTCCCCAGACGCGGACTGGGATACGGAACGGCAGCTACAGTACAAGAAGGTACAGGAGAGTGTGGAGAGGAGTCTGGCTCAAGCGAGAGAAAAGCAAGAGAGGCTCTTCAACCAACACGCCCCTGCTGGTCCCCTGGAACCTGGTGAGCAGGTCCTGAAGCGGAAGAGAAGGCTTCACAAGCTAGATGACCAGTGGGAGAGCGACCCGTACACAGTACTGCAGTCCAACCACAACAACCCGAAGGTATGTGTAATTACCAAGGTTGGAGGAGAAACCACTAGCACCGTCTCCAGACACCACCTAAAAAGGTGCCCCGAGCAACTACAGAGTGCAGGAGAAGATCAAGATGACCTTGAACCCGCAGAAGACAAGAAAGAAATGATCAGCACAGTTCTTGGAGAGTTCCCCCGGTCCTGGACTCGGATAAATGATGCAATAGTGGTACCCGTCCTACACTTCCTTCAACCAACCCAGCAGGAACCTACAGGAGAGCAGGAGGAATCAGAAGACCAAGCAGCCCTAGAGGCAGAAGAACCCATGCCAGCAGCCCAGGAGAGTCAACCCTCTGCTGACAGTGAGCCTGCCATACCTGCGGTAAGCCAAAGGACCCGCAGATAGCTGCCTGCACTGCCTGTAAACCCAGCTAGTAGCTGTACCCTGAATGCTAGTGGGGAAAGTCAGGTTAGACCACCACCAGACAGTGGGTTACGCAGGTCAACCCGGAGCACTAGGGGGAAATACCAGCTCGCTGGAAGATCTAAATGCTGTATATTGTAAATGTTTTATGTTTGTTGCCTGGTTGCTAATTATGTTTTTCCAGTCTTTCTAGTTCATGGACTAACAGGTTATGGACGCTGAATAACCGGAACTATCTTGTAGATAGTTGCACTTGGTGCCCTCTTTCGAAGATGGCCACGGAAGAAAAATCTGTCTGGTGTGGCCTCCTTGTGGCCCAAAGTAGAGAGCTCAGCCTTGTCGCCACGCCCAAGGCCAGGAAATTGGGGTTTATGAAAACAGGTCCCCACACCGTGGAAAACTTCACCTTGTTGGGTGAAATGGACACCCGGTCACGGAAGCGCCGTGACCTCAAGGACAAAATATACTTGTATATATGTTATGTTGTCATTTATACCCTGTATTTGTGTTTCCTGTTTAGTCCGGAGTACTACATTTTACTAGGGGAGAATGTGTCACCCCAGGCCTGGATGCCACAAACAATAATCTGTGTCTGAGAGCAGGAGGGAGGTCCCCTGGTTAGGGACAATTAGCATACAGCACCTCCTGTCCCAGGCCAGCAGGGGGATCTGGCTGCCCCTATAAAAGCTGGAACTGGGGGCAGGGTTAGAGAGAACTGGAAGACCTAGCTCAGGAGTGAGACTAGTCCCAGAGAAGGAGGGACAGTTCAGCTGTAGCTGAGGAGTCCGTGAGGCAGAGGAGAAACTGCAAGCCAGGGACAGAGGCGACGAGAGCCGGTCCTGGCAGAGAACCAATCTACCGGGCATTGGGGTCCGGGGCTGTCAGGGTTACAAGCCCAGCAGCAGAGAACCAACCTGCGAGGGATTTCAGGTCCCTTGGCCTAAGAAGCCTGGAGGCTCCGCCACACAGAGGGACCTGTACAGTGAGGAGCAAGCAACAGGTACCCAAGGCCCTAGTCGCATGCCATACAGGCGAGAAGTACACGGCCAGCTCAGGGACGTGGGCTATTACACCACGAAAAGGGGGTTAGTCAGAAAGAGCATAGAGAAAACGGTAGGCCTACACACTCACCCTGACCAGTGGGGCTCGCCCGAATTCTCTCAGACACCCAGGCCCATTCCTAACCGGTACTGTTGGGTCATTAATAATATCTACAATAAAGACCCTGAACTGTTTGAAGCGGACTCTGAACTCTTACTATTGCGGCCTGCACTATCACCCCCAACATCCACCTACACTGCCCTGAGGCTACACTCTTCCCGTGGGGAGTTATCCTACACCTGTGCTGCACACCAACACCAGCCTCAGTAGTCTGCCTCGCAGCGGCGGTTATCCCTGACCGCAATCCACGGGTGGCGTAGTCGGACATTCAAAACACTGATAAATAGACTGCCACCATTTGGTCTGACCACCCTGAGCCACGGGATCGGGTTGCCACTACTACCCCCATCAGCACCGTACACTAGAAGGCCCGGTTCCGTGTACCCCACGGCCCAGGGGGCGAGTCATGTGCATCAAATTATACATACACATATGGGGCAGTGGGGCTTCATACTATATACAGGTGCTTCTCACAAAATTAGAATATCATCAAAAGTTAGTTTATTTCAGTTCTTCAATGCAAAAAGTGAAACTCCTATATTATATAGAGTCATTACACACAGAGTGATCTATTATATAGAGTCATTACACACAGAGTGATCTATTATATAGAGTCATTACACAGAGGGATCTATTATATAGAGTCATTACACACGGAGGGATCTATTATATAGAGTCATTACACACAGAGGGATCTATTATATAGAGTCATTACACACAGAGGGATCTATTATATAGAGTCATTACACACAGAGGGATCTATTTTAAGTGTTTATTTCTGTTAATGTTGATGATTATGGCTTACAGCCAATGAAAACACAAAAGTCATTATCTCAGTAAATTAGAATACTTCATAACAACAGCTTGAAAAATGTTTTTAAAATCCGAAAAGCTGGCCTACTGAAATGTATGTTTAGTAAATGCCCTCAATACTTGGTCGGGCTCCTTGTGCATCAATTACTGCATTAATGCGGCAATGTGGCATGGAGGCGATCAGCCTGTGGCGCTGCTGAGGTGTTATGGAAGCCCAGGTGGCTTTGATAGCAGCCTTCAGCTCATCTGTATTGTGGGGTCTGGGGTCTCATCTTCCTCTTGACAATACCCCATAGATTCTCTATAATAGATTCTCTATGGGGTTAAGGTCAGGCGAGTTTGCTGCCAATCAAGCACAGTGATACTGTTGTGTGTAAACCAGGTATTGGTACTTTTGGCAGTATGGACAGGGGCCAAGTCCTGCTGGAGAATGACATTTCCATCTCCATAAAGCTTGTGGGCAGAGGGAAGCATGAAGTGCTGTAAAATGTCCTGGTAGACGGCTGCGCTGACTTTGGTCTTGATAAAACACAGTGGACCTCCACCAGCAGATGACATGGCTCCCCAAACCATCACTGATTGTGGAGACTTCACACTAGACCTCCAGCAGCTTGGATTGTGGCCTCTCCACTCTTCCTCCAGACTCTGGGACCTTGATTTCCTAATGAAATGCAAAATTTACTTTTCATCTGAACACAACACCTTGGGCCACTGAGCATCAGTCCAGGTCTTTTTCTCTTTGGCCCAGGTAAGACGCTTCTGGCGTTGTCTCTTGGTCATGAGGGGCTTGACACAAGCAATGCGACACTTGTAGCCCATGTCCTGGATACGTCTGTGTGTGGTGGCTCTTGAAGCAGTGACTCCAGCAGCAGTCCACTCCTTGTGAATCTCCCCCAAATTTTTGAATGGTCTTTTCTTAGCAATCCTTTCAAGGCTGCGGTTATCCCAGTTGCTTGTGCACCTTTTTCTACCACACTTTTCCCTTCCACGTCCATTAATATGCTCGGATACAGCACTCTGTGAACAGCTGCTTCTTTAGCAATGACCTTTTGTGGCTTACCCTCCTTGAGGAGTGTGTCAATGACTGCCTTTTGGACATCTGTCAAGTCAGCAGTCTTGCCCATGATTGTGGAGCCTACTAAAACAGACTAAGGGACCTTTTTAAATGCTTAAGAAGCCTTTGCAGGTGTTTCTTGTTAATTCTAATTTACTGAGATAGTGACTTTTGTGTTTTCATTGGCTGTAAGCCATAATCATCAACATTAGCAGAAATAAACACTTAAAACAGATCACTCTGTTTGTAATGACTCTGTATAATATATGAGTTTCACTTTTTGGATTTAAGAACTGAAATAAATTCACTTTTTGATGATATTCTAATTTTTTGAGAAGCACCTGTATGTAGCAGTGCGGCAATTATACTATATACAGTCAGGAGTATAAGTACTTGATACACTGACAATTTCGAAAGTTTTTCCACCTACAAAGAATGAAGAGGTCTGTTTTGTTCTACTTAACTGCTGCAACTTGGACCTTTAACAGGATTTATATTTCACCTATGAGAAAGCATATTATGTGTATTTGGCAGATTAACTCAGGCATGTTTATGATAAACTGAATACCTGGATTGGAGTCCTATTTATATACAGAATATTGACTATTAATGCTGGCAGAGTAAGTCTTAGGCTATATTCACACTAGGTGTTTTTTTTCTGCAGCAAAACATAATCTCTTGGCAGGAAAGAAGTAGCGTCAAAAACGCAGGTTTTGGTGTTTTTTTTGCAGTGGTTCTTGGTGCATTTTTGGTGCGTTTTTCAGGATCCCAAAGTTCAGCTTTGCTTCCACCATAGACACATGAAAACAGGTCACCATTGCAAGACATATGTTCATGAAAAAGTACACATTACAAATGTAACAGGGGGGGGTGGGGGGTGAATTGGTCTGGAATGGTTTATCTAAGACCCTGGCAGTGCATTGAATTTGTAGGACACTATTTACTTTCACATTATGGTTTGCCATTGAGTTGCTCAGGCATTGTTCATTTTCACACCTTCCTGGCCAACACGTGTTGTTCAATCTCACACCTAGCTCAACCAATGTTTACTTTGTAGGCATCACTAATTTAATTAAACTGTAATAATCCAAGCTGCTATCTCAGGTGACCAAGACAAGATGGTTTAAAGTTGGGAAAATCACAGGAATAAATGTGTGTCACATACTTGCTTTTTTCACTAAAAACGCAGCAAAATGTTCACACTAGGCTTTTTTTCAGCATTTTTTTCCACCACCCTTTTTTTTAATGGGTGAAAAACGCTGAAACAAGTGACATACTCTATTGCAAAAAGCCATGGAGAGCACAAAATACTGAGGACAAATAAGCAAGCTGTGTGCATGAGATTTCGGAAATCTCATAGACTAAGTTGGTACTGTAAAACGCAGCTGAAAATTTGCATAAAAAAGCCCGCTAAAAAAACGTCTAGTGTGAATATAGCCTTGTATAACAGTTTGCCAATGAGTTAGGATATATGACCACGATGCAGAAATGCTGCGGATTTTTCCTAAGCGTTTCTGCATCTCCCTGGGTTGTCAAGCGCTTTGCCAAGTGATTTTAGCATCACTTGGAAAAGTGCTTGACAACTTGGTCACACTATATAATTCCATGCAACCGGCATGGATTTACATAGTGTGACCAAGTTACAATGCTGCAAATGCAGCATCAATAATAAAAAAAAAGAATAATAATGGTGAAAAATAAAAAAAAAACATTATACTCATCTTCCGATGGTCCTCGATCTCCTTCTCCGGTGAGTCCGGTGTCTTCGGCGGATCACGGTGCTGTAAAAGGACCTTCCATGACGTCATTTAGTCATGTGACAGGTCACCCGACCGCCGATGTCAGCGGTCGCGTGATCTGTCACATGACTAAATGGCGTCATGGAAAGTCCTTTTACCATCGCGAGCAGCCGAAGAGCCAGCAGCACCGCCAGGAGCAGACAGGGGCCATCAGAAGGTAAGTATATGTTTATTTTTTATTTTAATTCTATTTTAACTACAGGTACTATGGTACCCGGGTCTGGAGGAGAGTCTCTTCATCTCCAGACCCGGGTACCATCCACGCATTGAGTCGTATAGTATCCACATGTGTATTTGTAGTCATGCGGATGTTATGCGTTCCAATGCAAGTCAATGGCGGCTAAATCGCAGCGACTCTGCAAAATTAATAGACGAGCTGCGGATTTTTCCGCAATGATAATCCGCAGCGGAAATCTCCGCAGCATGTGAACAGCACATGCGGATTATCATTGGGGACCATTGCAGACCTATCACCAAGCGTTTTTTAAGTGTTTCCGCGGCGGAAGTTACGCTGCAGAAACGCCTAAAAAACGCATAGTGGGCACACAGCCTTAAAAGTTCTATGGTGAAGAAAAACACGTGAGATAATAAATACTAAATATACAATATTTCCCATAATGTAACTGAGCATATCTTTAGGGTGTATTCACTGTTTTTTCTTCTGCAGCAATAAATGCTGTGTTTTACAGCACCATCTTAGTGAATGACATTTCTGAAATCTCATTCACATGCTGTTTTTTTGCATTTTTTTAAATCTGCAGCTTGTCAAGTCTTTCAGAGGTTTTGCAGCATTTTTCACCCATTCAAATGAATGGAAAAAAAAACACAAGTAAAAACACCTGAATTTTAAGCAGCGTTTTTCCTGCCTCCTTTGATTTTTGGGGTAGAAAAAAATGCTGCCAAAATCCAACTTGTCAACACACCTTTATCCTGGTTGTGTTCTAATTGGATATAAAATAGAACGGCCATGATAACATGGGTAGTTAATTGTATGGTGTTTTCACTTTATATATTACCAGGCCGCATTCTATTTGCGCAGAGCTGCTCCGTGAAGATTCTATCACTAGATTCCGTGATGACATCACAGGTGATGGTGACATCACTGCTCACAGGCGCTATATATACAATGCACATAGGCTCACCCGTGCCTTTCTTGGCTCTATAGTGACTGATAGCACTTGCTGTTTTTCACTATGGCTGGAATTGTTTTGGACATTCCTCAGGTAAAAGCACTATTGTTGATCCTTATGATCAATCGTCCTAACAGTGTGCTTCTACCACCCGATGGCGTCCTCAGCTTCACTCACCGGCTGGTGATGGAGCTAGTAAAGGATTGCCTGACCAAACACCGACAACGTCGTCTAACGTCAGACTATCTGACGGATTTACTTCAGAACATCAGGACATTACTACACCAGGTAAGTGGAGGACACTCTGCACAGAACATCTCAATATTGATAGATAATAATGGAGGGATAGAAGCTTTTTCTTCTAATATATCATATTTTGCAGACCATAAGACGCACCAAAAATTTTTGGGAGGAAAATAGGAAAAACATTTATTATAATAAAATGGGGGTCTGTGTTATAGTCCGAATTTTCGGTTGCTTACTGAGGGGGGTGGTGGCAGTGGAGCGAGGTCACAGGAGGCAGAGTCGCTGCTGCAGGAAGTCGGCAGTAGGAGTGGGGCACTGCTGCGGGCCCCAAGCTGGGAGGAGCGGGGTGTCCAGAAGGTGCGAGGCTGCGGGCCCTGGGCTTCAAGGAAATGTTAGCGGTAATTCAGGAGGGGAGGCCCTGCTCTGCTTATTGATTTCTCTGCAGTGGGCTTCAAGAAGTAGGCTGCTGGAGATGGCCAATACGCAAATTGAGATCTCAGCTCGTCATTGAGCCGAGATCTAAATCTTCACATGCACTGCCTCCAGCGGCCATTTGCCTGAAGCCCACCGCCAGAAAATCAATGGGCAGAGCGGGGACTCCCCTCCTAAATCACCGCTAACATTTCCTTGAAGCCCAGGGCCCGCAGCCTCGCACCTCCTGGACACCCCGCTGGCCCGCAGGAGCGCCCCATTTCTACTGCCGGCTTCCTGCAGCAGTGACCCCACCTCCTGTGACCTCACTCCACCACAGCCACCCCCCTGGTAAGCTACATTCAGACAATTATTATTATTAATAATCTGTCTGATATGCTGGGGTGGAGAGCTCCAGAGTAGGGGGGATGCACGGGAGAAATCTTGTATGCGATTGTGGGAAGAGGAGATAAGAGGAGAGTAGAGAAGAAGATCTTGTGAGGATCGGAGGTTGCGTGCAGGTAAGTACCGGGAGACTAGGTCACAGATATATGGAGGAGACAGGTTGTGGGTGGCTTTGCATGCCAAGGTTAGGGTCTTGAACTGGAGTCTCTGGGTAATGTGTAGCCAGTGAAGGGATTGGCGGAGCGAGGGGAGAAGCCAGGGAATAGCGGGGGGACAGGTGAATTAGTCAGACAGCAGAGTTTAGAATAGATTGGAGGGGTGCGAGAGTGTTAGAAGGGAGGTCAAAAATTTTGGAAAAAAAGGCATCTTATAGTCCAAAAAATACGGTAAAACACGAGTCCCCAAATACAGTATGTAGTCATTGTATCTGCAGACAGAGAACCGATGTCACATACAATTTCCGCCTCCATTCTGACCGCTCTCATCTCAAAATTCTCCTTTCCATTTTTCCTTCTTTATAGGCTGAAGAAAGATCTCAGACTGAAGATTTGGCTGTCTTTAAAGAACTGGCCGAAAAAGTCCTGTCTATACTAGAACGCTCATTGGAACGCCCGGTAAGGATCAATATTAATAGACGTATCTTAATCCACCGTATCTGAGGAGACTTTCTGAGAAAAGGTCTGAAGATGGCGCGGGATTTGTATCGTTACAATTGGTGCATCTGTAAATGTTGGTTTAGTCCTTCATGATTTATGTATTTGGTGATTTAGTGAAATCTTCCACATATTAATTATATACATTATATCTATCAGGAAACAACAGGAGGCGACGCCAAATATGGGCAAAATGTGACCCCGAAAATCCCTGACCCTAATAGGAGTCGGCCGGAGCTGAACAGCGATCTGATTACAGGTGAGCGATCACCCGACCTTCTACAAGGAATATCCAGATATTACAGAGGACGGAGGATAATGTTAGATTTACTCTCTACTCTGTGTAATGGGAACCTGGCAGCACATTGTTACATATAGAAGTAGTGGTGTGACGGTATAGGCCATTGTCCCCTAATAATAATTGTTTGTAGAAATCCAATGTGCCAGTCAGGAGAAATGTAAAGTAGACACCATATACAAATCAGAATGGAAGTGCGCTGGGGGCGTGAAAGAAGAAATCCAAGTGCAGTGACACGCCCCCAGTGCACTTCCAGGCTAATTTGCAAATCTCTCCTATGTTTCAGCTCTCTTACCATCACTCGTATGTGCAGCGTGGGTGGGGGGTTCCTCATTCATGTGATGGAGGGTCCATTCTGCAGTGCTATAGCAAGTAACATGAAATAAATTAAATTTAAATTGCATTACTGCTCTAGAAAATGGGAAAAAACTAAGATACTGAGCACATAATTTGGCCAATTCATGAATGCCCAGCAGCCAATGACAAGGCGATCTTTTTGTTGGAATCCTCTCCTAATGTGAATCCTCTCCTAGGCTGAAGCCTACATTTATATGGGTAGGTAGGATCCTGTTGTAATTAAAACCACCGCGGGCTGATGGGTGGAGATAGGTTCCCAGCAAAAAAGGTCGCCTTGCCGTGACTGCTGGGCATGCACCGAGCAAAAGAAGGTCGCCTTGCCGTGGCTGCTGGGCATGCACCGAGCAAAAGAAGGTCGCCTTGTCGTGACTGCTTGGCATGCACCCAGCAAAAGAAGGTCGCCTTGTCGTGACTGCTGGGCAAGCACCCAGCAAAAGAAGGTCGTCTTGCCGTGACCGCTGGGCATGCACCCAGCAAAAAAAAAGGTCACCTTGCCGTGGCTACTTGGCATGCACCCAGAAAAAGAAGGTCGCCTTGCCGTGGCTGCTGGCCATGCATGAATTGGCCAAATTATGCACTAAGTATCTTCCTTTTATCCTATTTTCTACAGCAGTAATGCAATTCAAATTTCATTTATTTCATGTTTACATGCTATAGCGTTACAGAGTGCAACTTTGTTAGTTATGTATTTGGATGGCTACTCTTAGTATGCACCTGTTCACACCCATTTTCTTTTCGGAAGTGATGGTCAGTCTTTTGTTATTTATGAAGGGGTTCCTCCATCATTTACATGACATTTATCTATGGATTCCCCGTATATTCTCATATTTAGAATCCCCATATAACGAGTATTAATCCCATTTACAGACATCTTGTCATTTCTCCGTTATATTGCTGTATTATCTATGTAGGAATAATATCCTCTAATACATTTCATTTCTTCATCATTATTTTAGAAACAACTGAGCTGTCGAATCCTAACAATGGAATTAGTGAGATCCCGGAGATCCAAGAATCCGTAAGTATCATAGAGGGGGATGCGTGTGTGTCATCAGATCATGGGGTGTGAATGACTCGTCCAGTATTATCCCCCATACAACCATGGGACGTCTCTATTCTAAGTGTAGATGACCCTATGGTGTTAATTACATTTGAATTACAGGGAATCTGTCACCAGGTTTATGCTATTTGGTCTGAGAGAAGCATGATGCAGGGACAGAGACCCTGATTCCTGTGTTGATTACTTTACTCGGTGGAGCAGTTGTGATAAAATCACTATTTTTTTCTGCTGCAGAGCTCTGAATGCTGAGTCTTGTATAACCCCGCCCACACCATTGATTGGCAGCTTTCTGTGTACACTGTGCATAGGCAGAAAGCTGCTAATCAGTGGTGGAGGCAGGGGTACAAAGCAATAGGACTACCTGGCTAGACAGATAGTCTTCTAGTGATAATCTACTGATTTTATTGAAACAGCCACACACAGCCTAGTAAGTAACACATCACTGGAATCAGGGTCTCTGCCCCTACATCATGGTGCTTTCAGAATACATAGCAAACACCTGGTGACAGATTACCTGTAAGTCCTCCTCTGTGTGATCTCCCACATTATCCAGAATGTTATAGTAATGTATGATGACCGTTGCAGGGCGGCTCCAGGATTTCGTGGGCCCTGGGCGAAAGAGTCTCAGTGGCCCCTTTAACACATACCACGATTCATGATGCACAGATACCGCAGATAAATATATATATATATATATATATATATATATATATATATATATATATAGTACAAGCCCGAAGATTTCACTTCTTACATTACATGAGCGATATCTATTGTAAATTCCACAATAACTCAGAAAGCGGCGAATCCTCACAGCTCACAGTGCAGACCGGACAGTAATGTCCTCCACACAGTATAATGGCACCACATAGTCCTCTATACCGTATTATGAGCTCCATATATTGCTCCATATAGAATAATGGACCCCATAAAATGCTCCACGCAGGCTGTGCCCCCATATAATGCCCCATGCAGGATGTGACCCCACACATAATGCCCCATGCAGGCTGTGCCCCCCACATAATGCCCCATGCAGGCTGTGCCCCCCACATAATGCTCCATGCAGGCTGTGCCCCCCACATAATGCTCCATGCAGGATGTGCCCCCCACATAATGCCCCATGCAGGCTGTGCCCCCCCCTACATAATGCCCCATGCAGGCTGTGCCCCCCCCCACATAATGCCCCATGCAGGCTGTGACCCCACACATAATGCCCCATGCAGGCTGTGCCCCCCACATAATGCCCCATGCAGGCTTTGACCCCCCACATAATGCTCCATGCAGGCTGTGACCCCCACATAATGCCCCATGCAGGCTTTGACCCCCCACATAATGCCACATGCAGGCTGTGCCCCCCCCCCACATAATGCCCCATGCAGGATGTCCCCCTCCCACATAATGGCCCATGCAGGATGTCACCCCCCATATAATTCCTCATGCAGAATGTCCCTCCCACATAATGCCCCATGCAGGCTGTGCCCCCCACATAATGCCCCATGCAGGCTGTGCCCCCCCACATAATGGCCCATGCAGGATGTCACCCCCCATATAATTCCCCATGCAGGATGTCCCCTCCACATAATGCCCCATGCAGGATGTCCCACCCCACATAATGCCCCATGCAGGATGTCCCTCACACATAATGCCCCATGCAGGATATCCCCCCGACATAATGCCCCATGCAGGATGTCACCCCCCATATAATTCCCCATGCAAGATGTCCCCCCCACATAATGCTCCATGCAGGATGTTCCACCCCACATAATGGCCCATACAGGATGTCACCCCCCATATAATGCCCCATGCAGGATGTCACCCCCCCATATAATGCCCCATGCAGGATGTCCCCCCAACACATACTGCCCCACGTAGGATGTCACCTCTCACCCCATATATTGCCCCATGCAGGATGTCACCTCTCACCCCATATAATGCCCCATGCAGGATGTCACTTCTCCCCCCATATAATACCCCATGCAGGATGTCACTTCCCCCATATAATGCCCCATGCAGGATGTCACCCCCCATATAATGCCCCATGCAGAATGTCACCTCTCACCCCATATAAAGCCCTATGCTGGATGTCACTTCCCCCCCCCATATAATGACCCATGCAGGATGTCACCTCTCACACCATATAATGCCCCATGCAGGATGTCACTTCTCCCCCCATATAATACCCCATGCAGGATGTCACTTCCCCCATATAATGCCCCATGCAGGATGTCACCCCCCATATAATGCCCCATGCAGAATGTCACCTCTCACCCCATATAAAGCCCTATGCTGGATGTCACTTCCCCCCCATATAATGACCCATGCAGGATGTCACTTCTCCCCCTCATATAATACCCCATGCAGGATGACACCCCCCTATATAATGGCCCATGCAGGATGTCACCCCCCATATAATTCCCCATGCAGGATGTCCCCTCCACATAATGCCCCATGCAGGATGTCCCACCCCACATAATGCCCCATGCAGGGTGTCCCCCACACATAATGCCCCATGCAGGATATCCCCCCCACATAATGCCCCATGCAGGATGTCACCCCCCATATAATTCCCCATGCAGGATGTCCCCCCCACATAATGCTCCATGCAGGATGTCCCACCCCACATAATGGCCCATACAGGATGTCACCCCCCATATAATGCCCCATGCAGGATGTCACCCCCCCATATAATGCCCCATGCAGGATGTCCCCCCAACACATACTGCCCCATGTAGGATGTCACCTCTCATCCCATATATTGCCCCATGCAGGATGTCACCTCTCACCCCATATAATGCCCCATGCAGGATGTCACTTCTCCCCCCATATAATACCCCATGCAGGATGTCACTCCCCCCATATAATGCCCCATGCAGGATGTCACCCCCCATGTAATGCCCCATGCAGAATGTCACCTCTCACCCCATATAAAGCCCTATGCTGGATGTCACTCCCCCCCATATAATGACCCATGCAGGATGTCACTTCTCCCCTCATATAATACCCCATGCAGGATGTCACCCCCCTATATAATGCCCCATGCAGGATGTCCCCCCCATATAATGCCTCATGTAGGATGTCACCTCTCACCCCATATAATGCCCCATGCAGGATGTCACTCCCCCCCATATAATGCCCCATGCAGGATGTCACTTCTCCCCCCCATATAATACCCCACGCAGGATGTCCCTACCTCCCCCCCATATAATGCCCCATGCAGGATGTCACTTCTCCCCCCATATAATGCCCCATACCTCCATACATAAAAAAAAAAAATCAAATGCTCACCTCACTGCTCACCAGCTGTGGAGAGGTAAGTATTGTGCCGGCCGTGGTCCAGGGCAAGCATTGGGGGGGGGGAGCAAGGCCCACTAACTGGCGCTGGCACCACTCTCCTCTGCTCACCTGTCCCATAGCACGCCAGGGTGCCCGACAGCAAGTGGGCCCCTCGCCTACTCAGGGCCCCGGCACTTGCCTGGGTGTGCAGGGTGCTAGCGCCAGGTCTGCCCAGCGTCCGGTTTGTATCCTCCCAACATCATATCAGTGTAAATCATCTGGGACATAATATGGGGGAAGTTTTTGCATCTGTAACTTTTTTCCTGCATCTTCGATAAATCAGTATTATTTCTTATTCTTTTATAGAGCGTGATGGATTCATTGGTTCCGGCGAGAAAGCCGCATATGAGCGACTATGAAACTTCCAAACTCATCAGCAGTGGAAATTTTGGGTGAGATTTCTGTTGCCATAATCCACATTTCTCAGGGTTCCCTATGACAATGCTTCTGCTCCTGCACTCTACCATTCAGTGTTATCATAGGGAATTATATGATCTGTAGCAAATCAAACTGTAAGGAAAGCGATTTAAATAATATAATTACATATAATATAATATATAATAATATAATATTATTACATTCGCCTGTGCTAGACCCTCATCTGTTCTTATGCTGCCTCCTCCACCTGAGCTTTTCTGCTCTCCACTCTGATCTTTGTTTTGATGGGGGGGCTCCATTATGAAGCTGATCAGAGAAGTTGGCTACACATGGTCACATGAAGGGTGACACTATATTGACGTCAATGACATCTACACCCTCCACCATGACCATGTGGGCCCAATCACTGGCCTCAGCAGTAGAAGAGAGCCCTGGAGCACATTCATTTTGGACCAATTTTATTTGCACTAAATTGTATTTGGTCAGTTATAGCGAATCTGCCCAAAGAGAATTTCGATAGATTCTCGTATCTATAATGTGACCTGGGTGATGGCTGCTGCAGAAGTGGCATTGTGGAGACCTCCAATAGGTGATCTATGTAGTGCTATTTTATGTATTTCTAGATGTGGATTTATAGTGGCGGCCAGACTTCTAGTATTAAACATATGCAAATTGTCTCTTCAGAGAGGAAGCAAACTAGAACTCCACCTATAGGAAGTAGCAATCCTAAAAGTCAATATCGACCCTTTATCAAGCCTTGTCACATGACTTAGGATAATAGCCAAAACCAAATCTCAATTTGCAGGAACTGTGTTCTGGGGTACTGCCCCTCTTCAGTGCAAAGTGTGAATGGTTTGACTGGGTGAGAGGTGTCTGACCGGTATCCAAGGGGTTGACGTTTCTCCTTGCGGACATGAGGAGACTTTTAAGCCACAATGCTCCTCTGGGAAATAGGATTGCTACTTCCTATAGGTGGCACTAGGGTGCTAGTTCTCTTCCTCTCTGAAAAGAGACAATTTGCATATTTCCCAGAAGAGCATTGCAGCTTAAAAGTCTCCTCACCTTGACATGCTTAACATGGCTTTTTCCGCAAGGAGAAACATTACCGCTTGGATCCCGGTCAGATGCCTCTCACCCAGCCAAACCATATCTCACACTTTGCACTGATGAGTGCTTGTACCCCAAAACATAGTGTCCGAAAATTGAGATTTTGGTTATGGCTATTATTCCATGTCATGTGATAAGGCTCGTTAAAGGGTTGATATTGACTTTTAGGATTACTACTTCCTATAAGGGGCACTAGAGTTCTAGTTCTCTTCCTCTCTGAAGAGACAATTTGCATATTTCCCAGAGGATCATTGAGGCTTAAAAGTCTCCTCACCTTGACAAGCTTAACATGTCACTCTCCGCAAGGAGAAATGTTACCCCTTGGATACCAGTATTAAACATATAATGATTTCTATAGATGGATTATTAATAAGGATTTATTATAACCGATGGATTCTCCTTATCTCCAGGGCCGTCTACTTGGTGCATCATAAAGACTCACACCAGACCTTTGCTATGAAGAAAATGGCTAAGCGGAACCTAAATACTGCACAGAGATTGGAATGGGCCTTTCTGGAGAGGGACATCTTAACATTTGCTGATTGTCCCTTTGTGGTCTCCATGCTCTGCTCCTTTCCAACTAGATCTCACCTGTGTATGGTCATGGAGTATGTAGGAGGTAAGACACATCTATTGTATTATATTCAGCCCATGTCTGCTTTCATCTTATCACTGCTCATATCATTAGGACATTGTTGGTTACATCCCCACAGAGCATTTACTATAGGTTATCTATTACCAAGATGCTCGTAAATTCATTGATCTTGGTGCAGGGGCGCTATGGGGCTCATCAGTCGAAGGGGGTCTGTCGACGCTCGGCAGTGGGCAGCATCCCTCCACCTGTCATCACAATTTCAGCGGTATTTGCTTCTTCAAGGAGGTGGGGCTGGTGGGGGCAAAAATACTGAGTAGGTGGCTAGTAGGGGCCAAAATACTGAAAGGGGGCCGTATGACTAGATATGGGGGGACTGTGAATGCTGAGTGGAGGTCATCATATTAAGTGGGGTGCTGTGGGGGTCCTCACTCTATATGGAGGCCCCCATTCTGTGTGGGGACATCATACTGAGTGGGGAGTTATGCGGACCATTATATTGTGTGAGGGACTGTGGGAACCATTATCCTGAGTGGGAGGGTTGCTGTGGGTGCCATCACACCGAGTAAGGGGTTGTGGCTGGCCTCCTTCTAAGTGGTGGCTTCCTTAGGAGGATTCACTGTGGGGATACCATACTCATTGAGTGTGGGTGTGGGCATTTTTGGGAGCATCATACTCTAAAATGGCCATAAAAGTTGTATTGCTGGTGAGAACACCAAGCTGCTTCAACAGGGATATAAATATATTTCTTTTTTATTTTTTAGGGTGGGGGGCAATTACAACTTTTGATATGGGGTCTTGTGATTTCTATGTACGCCACTATCTGTGTGATCTCCCCAGGATGTTTCCGCTCACTGCTCATTATACATCATGGTTATCTGCTCGTGGTATATCATGTTTATCTTCTGTATAAACCCCTCACCGGTCATATTTCCTTTCTTCTATAGGTGGAGACTGTGGGACCCTTCTAAGCACCAGGGGTCCTTTCTCTGTCCCCATGGCCCGCTTGTACTTTGCAGAGGCGGTACTTGCCGTGGAATACCTGCATAGTTACGGTGTGGTGCACAGAGACCTGAAGCCGGAAAAGTAAGTGCCCCCGTAGTATAATAAAGTGGGGAAAGTTGTCATTTGTTATCATTCAGTCTGTGAGGCTAAAACCATCTTCTCTTTTGCAGCCTCCTGATTACATCTACTGGACATATTAAAGTTACCGATTTTGGGATTTCAAAACTTGGTCTAATGATACCGAAAACCAACACCTACAAGGAATTAGCAGTGGACATCTCCAGAGAGTTCCAGGACCAGGAGGTCAGCATCACCTACAAGAACTTAGCTTGTTATTTGCAAATCTCATCACAATATTGTCTCTTCTCTACGTTCTTCCTTTCTAGAGAACTTTTCCACTAATATTTTATCTTCTGCATTGTGTTTTAACGATGATATCTTGTCATAATAATTGTTTCATCGATTCTCATCTCTATGTTCTGTTGGTTTCCAGTTCTGTGGCACCCCATGTTACATAGCCCCAGAGATCATCCTGAAAGAAGGCTATGGAAGACCTGTTGACTGGTGGTCATTGGGGATCATCCTGTATAAATTCCTGCTGGGATGTGTACCATTTGATGCTGATTCCCTCACTGAGCTTTATAAAAGGGTTGTCATTGGTGAGTAGAATAATCCGATCATTGCGTTGATTGGTTACATTTGTTTAGTTATTTCCTTTGCTTTATGCTACAGTCCAGTAAAGAGGTTTTATTTTCTGTAATTTTCTATGTAACAGGAGAACTAATTTGGAATTGTGATCGCGCTCCACCCCAGGATGCTCAGAATCTCATCACTGAGCTGCTCAGAAGAAATCCTGTGCGTAGACTTGGGACAGGTAACAGATATACTAGTATTAATATTCCCTTATTAGACCAAGGACATATCGTTCATGTCCATGAAGATCAGCATTTCTCTATCAGCTCATCTACTGTATTTCTAGTTCTCCACACTAAGACTTTCAGTTTATTTCCTTCATGTCAGCTCAGTTTTGTCATTAGTTCAGATTACGATAAACTGTTCAGATATGGAGCCATCCCTGACTATGTCCGCATCACTTTTGTTTTTCTTTTTCTAGGAGGAGCATTTGAGATCAAGGTTCATCCATTCCTGAGTGACTTGGACTTTGACAACATTCTGAGCCAGGAGCTGGAGTATGTTCCTCAGCTTGTTTCAGACGCAGACACCAGCTTATTTATCAGTAAGTAGAAGGAGACGTCATCTAGACTAAGCGACTGTTTGTCTCATCTTCCCTAATATGTGATCATCTGTTCCCATTAATATTAGTGATAAATAGTGACTGTGTTATACTGACAACCTCTAATAATACTTCATTACCTATTTCTTGTAGATCATTCTGATATAAACAAACATCTGGTCTCAAAGGATGAGTAAGGCACAAGTGAGAACAATGAGAGCCTTGACTTCCAAAATTTTATGTCATCTTCTGAAAAGCTTTGTAAAGTAAGTATGTGATTAATAAATCCAAAATATGTAAAAAAAAAGAAAAAAAACTCTAAAAGTACATAAAAAAAATATTTTATATCTTATTTTTATCCGTATTTAGCTCTGTACCATCGCTACCAGGATGGTGAACAATGAGGATCCCAATGCCCCTCCAGAGTATACACCAGAAACCAACACAAACATCTCAGAAATGTGAGTAGACTAGAAAGGGTCATTACTGGGAGTTCCAGGCTGATCTATGTACACAACACCAAATATAGGACATAAATAACAGAATATCAAATGCAGCATTCACCGCTTCATGGTTAACGGTCATTGTACTTTTGGCTTCAGAAAATGCAGAAGATAACAGCCCATAATTGTGGCAGGTCATGCATTTTTAGCACTGCCTACTCTGTAGGAGAGCTGTAGTATTACTTGCCAGCCATTCTTGGTAGTTGTGTTCTGATCCATGGAAGGTAGTTTGGAGCAGAAAACCTTCCCCACTATGACAGTCATATGTCCTATTAGGCCTTATAGTCAGTGTTCTTATAGTGAGACAACCCATTTTATACTGTGTTTACTTACGATTTACATGTTTTTCTTCTTCAAACAGGCAGAAAGAATCTGTTCCTGTATGTAATACAGACGATGCTGTTACCATCTTGCCACCCTCGTCCCCATTGCCAGGTATGTACATGTCTACAGCACCAGCAATGTGAATGTTGACTTCAAAGCTCAAATATTTCCACATGGTTTTTCTGGTCTACTATGTTATCCATGTTTCATGGATCTCAGCTATGTTGACCATGGGTTCGTACTGTATCCCTATTTCCCTAATTTTGTACAGGAGTTTTTTTTCATGTATTCTGTTTATTACGTTGCATCATCTTTTAACCTAGTGAGATATAGCGACTGTGTTATACTGACACCCTCTAACAATCCTTCCTTACCTATGTCTTGTAGATCACTCTGATGAAGACAACCATCTGATCTCAGAGGATAAGGAGGGCACAAGTGAGGACGATGAGAACTTTATCTTCCGAATATTTGCATCATCATCTTCTGAGAGGCTTTCTAAAGTAAGTATGTGATCGATAAATCCAAAATATGTACAAAAAAGGATCTACAAAATTAAAAAGTATATATATTTAATAACTTATTGTTATCCACATTTAGCACTCTACCACCACTAACGGGATGGTGAACAACGAGGATCCCAAGGCCCCTCCAGAGTGTACACCAGAATCGAACACAAACATCTCAGAAATGTGAGTAGATTATGGGGTCATTACTGGGAGCTCCAGGCTGATATATGTGCACAACGTCAAATATAGGACATAAATACCATAATATCAAATGCAGCATCCACCGCCCCATGGTTATGGGTCATTGTGCTTTCAGCTTTCGGAATTGTTGGAGATAACAGCCCATAATTGTGGCCGGTCATGCACTTTTAGTGCTGCCCTCACTGTAGGAGAGATGTAGTATGAAATGCCGGCCATTCTTGGTAGTTGTTTTCCTCTCAGCTCTCTATAAAAGGTAGTCTTGAGCAGAAGACCTTCCCCACTATGACAGTCATATGTCCTACTAGTCCTTATAGTCGGTGTTCTTCTAGTGAGACAACCCCTTTTATATGGAGTTTACTTGAGATTTACATGTTTTTCTTCTTCAAACAGGCAGAAAGTATCTGTTCCTGTATGTAATACAGACGATGCTGTTACCATCTTGCCACCCTCGTCCCCATTGCCAGGTATGTACATGTCTACAGCACCAGCAATGTGAATGTTGACTTCAAGGCTCAAATATTCCCACATGGTTTTATACAATACTATAGGTCTCTTATGTTATCCATATTATGACAAAGCAGATCCTATAAGAAGATATTGTTATTGATTTTTTTTTTTAATTTTTCATCAGAATTTCCATCTCATGAAGAAAGAAAATCGGCAATAAATCTGAGTATGGAGCAACAAAACTCAGAAAATGGAAAAAATGGGAAAAAGAGACGAGGTAAGTGTGAGAATCAACTCCATGTTGTGTGATGTCAGTGAGAATAATTCATGTGGAGTAGATGTCATCTGTCAGTGATGGGATTGTCACATGTATGATTGCTGACAATGACCCCTGACCTCTGTATGATAATATTCCTCTGCCGTCCGGCCACAGTGACTGCACAGCATTATCATGTAATATGGAGTCCCATCACTTACATTATATTTATTTCTCTTCTCATAGGTTCCATCTTCCGCCGGATCTTATCATCCTGCCGGCGTGGATTATCCAGGGCTGCTCGCGCATTTGCATGCTGTCACTGTTGCCCTAAAACCATCTAAAAGACGGGACACCTAAGCATCCAGCGCCCTGAAGTCCAGCAGATCCATCATCACTGCTGGAGCTGTATAGAAGGACCTTCACCATCTACCTGTGGCCTTCTGACTGGTCAACCTGGACAAGTTTCAGTAACGCCTCTGTCATCGGGCTCCGCGGTATTCATACTGCTCGTCTGACTTGTCATTTACTGATCACCTGGTATCTGACCTCGGCTATCTTCCTGACTTTGATTTAGTCTTTTGATAATGTTCACGATTTTATTCATCTCATTATTAATTAAAAAAAAGTAAAATCTGTTACTGTTGCTCTGATTCCTTTTTGTCTTGAATTCACAAATACTTGTAACTCACTAATTGCTCTTCTTCTCACTAAATGTATTTCTCATTATCCTTAATGCAGCAGTCAGTCTCATATTTCTGTCCAGCAGTTACACTGGTGCCTCCACCCTGTACCAGTCATTACACTCATCCACAAACCTCTGCACCCTGCTGCACAGTCCTGCATCTCTACCATATCTACACTCCAATGAGCTAAGATTAACATCCTCCATAATCAGGACCTCCCACTCTCATGTCCAAGACATTTTCTCTGCTGCACCAGCTCTCAGGAGTGCACTACTGCAGGCAATCAGGTTCATTCCCACTATCAGAAATTTTAAGTGTGCAGTAGAAACAGATTATTTGTGGCAGGACTATCAAATCACCTCACTATTCTAAGTTTTTCCTACAGCACTCAGTAGCACTTAATATTTGTACATATACAGATAATGGTTGGTGACTGGTTCATGCAGCCTTAATTCCACAAAGATAGAAATAAAAGGTCAACATGTTTCATACATCCAAACCATCCTTAATCATGGCAGAAAAACATAATTTTAAGTTCCCACTATGAATATTTGGTGAGATATCACAGCTGTGTATTTTCACAGCACAAAGAACGCATATTACAGATCTGCAAATCACAGTGTGCTGACGCTTAGTGTTGTAGTTTTGAACAACACCATTCATTTTATCATATAATGTGTTGAAAAATGAGAACAAATGCAAGGTTTGGCTTCCTTCATTTTACAGTGTGTATTGTGTTGTAAAAACAAACTGGCAAAATGATTCAGAGTCAGTAGTACGATTACTGTGATACCAAACTTATAAGGTATATATATATATATATATATATATATATATATATATATATATATATATATATATATATACACAGTGTTTAGCATAAATCAGTACACCCAAATAGATTTGTCAGCAAACCTGTAGTTTCCTTTCAGAATCATCATTTTATATGGGATACCATACTACAAAATACTCTCGCAAATTTGAGCCATTGAATGCAAACAGGATTTGGTATTTTGCAGACCCCAAAAAAGTAATTTTCTTATCAAACTCATTCAAGATCATGTTTCAAAAATGAGAACATCCCAGTAACAGTCTTAAGAGAAAAGCTAAGTTTAGACAACAAAATTCTAATTAACAAGAACTGAACCACAAGTAAGTGTAATTATTCATTAAACAGATGTCCAGCAGACAGGTGTCTGTAAAAGGAAGTTACTTAATAAAGAAAACTCCTTCCCATTTCATGCTATCAGCAATGGCACCACATAGAAGGGAAATGTCACAAAACCTGAGAAAGAAAATAATTTCTTTGCAATAAATGTGAAGTCTACAAGAAGATCAGCAAAACTTTACTTATCAGTCAGAATACTGTAGCAAAAGTGATGCAAAACTATAACAAAGATGGAACTGCAACCATCTTACAGAGACGTCCAGGCCGACTATGGAAGTTAACACCTAAACAAAAGCGTCCTCTGATGAGAAGGGTAAGTGGCACCACATAGAAGAGAAATGTCACAAGACATTTCTGAGAAAGAAAATAATTTCTTTACAAAAAATGTGAAGTCTACAAGAAGATCAGCAAAGCTTTTCTTATCAGTCAGATGGAAGCTAACATCTAAACAAAAGCATCTTCTGATGAGAAGAAAATCGACAGGCAAATTCATTGCTATTACCTGAAGAAGTAGAAAGCCAAACCAGGGCGAGTGTTTTCCATGACACGACACGGTGTACACTGCAAATGAATGGCATTCATGAGTGTCCTCCACAAAGGAAGCCTCTCTCCCTTAAAGCCCATGAACAATAAAAGTCCGTCTACAATTTGCCAGGGTCCATGCTTAAAACTATGAGGACTACCGGGACTGTATACTCTGTATGTGCATCATATGTGTATGTCCGTATTTTATGTTTGTGTGCACTATGTATATGCATACGTTAAAATGTGTATAGAGTATTAGCATGTGCAAATTTTATATGTGTGCATAAAGCTCTTGAAAAGTTGCAAAGTTTTGTGACTTTTCCCATTTTCACATAATTTTAACTTCTTTAAAGCCCAAGACGTACTGATACGTATCTGCGCCCTGGGACTTAAGAGCCTGATATGTATTAGTACATCTTTGCGATCGCGCCCGCACACAGGCTGTGCGGGCGTGATCGCCGCCGGGTGTCAACTGATTGTCACAGCTGACACCCGGTGCTAAGTGCTGGGAGAGGTCCCGCACATTAACCCCCGCAATGCTGCGATCGAAGTCGTTCGCAGCATTGCGGGGGCAAGGGGAGGTGATCGGGATAGTCACCTCTCCTGCCGGCGTCCAGCAATGTGTGCCGCGGCTTCCCGGATGTTGCCATGATGACCCGATTCACTGAGGGGTGCAGTTTTAAGAATGGTGTCACTTTTGGGTATTTTCAGTCATAAAGACCCCTCAAAGTGACTTCAAATGTGATGTGGTCCCTTATAAAATGGTTTTGTAAATTTTGTTGGAAAAATGAGAAATCGCTGGTCAATTTTAACCCTTATAGCTCCCTAATAAAAATAAATTTGGGTTCCAATATTGTGCTGATGTAAAGTAGACATATGGGAAATGTTATTTATTAACTTTTTTTGTGTGACATATCTCTCCGATTTAAGGGCATAAAAATTCAAATTTTGAAAATTGCAAAATTTTCAAAATTTTCGCCAAATATCTGTTTTTTTCACAAATAAACACAAGTGATATCGAAGAAATTTTACCACAATCATAAAGTACAATATGTCATGAAAAAATATTCTCAGAACCAGGGGGATCCGTTGAAGCGTTCCAGAGTAATTACCTCATAAAGTGACAGTGGTCAGAATTGTAAAAATTGGCCTTCTCATTAACGTGCAAACCACTTTGGGTTGTAAAGGGGTTAAGGACTCTACCTGCATATACAGTCATGGCGGAAAGTGCTGGCACCCTTGAAATTGTTTCAGAAAATTTCACATGTTTTATTACACGCATGTTTATTTCCTTTGTGTTTATTGGAACAACACAAAAAAACTGAGAAAAAAAAGGCAAATTGGACATAATTTCACACAAAACTCCAAAAATGGGCCGGAATACATATATATATTTTTGATGGGACAACACTGAAGATGCGACACTTTGATACAATGTACAGTAGTCAGTGTACAGCTTGTTTAACTGTAAATTTGGTGTGCCTGCAAAATAACTCAACACACAGCCATTAATGTCTAAACCGCTGGCAACAAAAGTGAGTACACCCCTAAGTGTGTTCTCAGCTGATGTTATTTGTTGGTTTTTCTTTGCATCCCGAACAATTTTCTTGGCAGTTGTGGCTGAAATTTTTGTTGGTCTACCTGACTGTGGTTTGGTTTTTACAGAGCATCTGATTTTCCATTTGTTAATCACAGTTTGAACACTGCAGACTGGCATTATCAATTCCTGGGATATCTTTTTGTATCCCTTTCCTGTGTTATACTCTTTTTGCCTCCCTTTCCTGTGTTATACAGTTCAACTACCTTTTCCCGTAGATCCGTTGATAATTCTTTTGCTTTCCTCATCTCAAAATCCAGAAACGTCAGTGGCTGGATCCCAGAAACTCACTCAGCTTTATGCACACACACTGATTACAAGCAAACAGGTCATAGGTGAGGATGTTACCTTTAGTAGCCATTCAAACCCATTTGTGTCAAATTCTGTGCATGTTATCAGGCCAAAATCACCAGGGTATGTGAACTTTTTGGACAGGATTATTTGGATGTTTTTGGTTGTCATTAGTGATGAGCGAGCACTAAAATGCTCGAGTACTCGTTGCTCGGGTCGAGCAAATTGAAATACTCGGGTGCTCAACCCGAGCAATGAGCCCAATATAAGTCTAGGGGAAACTTGAGCATTTTTCAGATGGCTCCCCACGGCGGTCTGCAGAGGGCCTAAAAATTGCCCAAATCGATGGGAACTGTGCTCAAATGACATGGGAACAGCATGGGGAAGACCCCTGGAAGCATCTCTGACTCCCAGATCACTGCTGTCAACAACGTCGTCAGAGTATTACGCCACTTTTACGGCGTAAGGAACATCCTTTCCAGGGTGATGACTTGTATATAAGGCAAAATAAATAAACAAAAACAAAAATACTCCTACACACCTTGGGCTATGTTCACACGTAGCATTTTTGACACGTTTTTGCACTTTTGCATTGCTTTCAACCAAGACAAATGCATTCACCAGGAAATGTCATTTTAACATTTTACAACCTTATCTGGCCATGTGGTGTGTGACACATCATCAGACACATGCATACAGTGCTGAAAAGACATGGGAACAGCAAGGGGAAGACCTCTGGAAACATCTCTGAATCCCAGGTCACTGCCTAAATGTGTGCCCATCATAAGTGATCCTTGGCACATGCGAAGATGCCTCCCGCCATGCACCTGTCGTTGCAGACTTGCAACAATCACCGTCCACGTCCTTGTCCCACTGCAGTGTTCAGTTGTCCCTACCCCATTCCTTGGAATGCAAGCACAAGAATGCCGGCAGCCACCCACCCACAGGCTGCAATACTATACTGCCAAATTGTTGACAGCTGCTTGCACTTGAAATGTGGCCTTTTAGGCTCGTGGAGGCGGAAGCTTTTCATAACCTCATGCCGGCGGCGGCCGGGTGTCCATACTCGGTCCCCAGCCGCCACTATATTTCCCGGTATCGCCTTCGCCTTCCACAAGCACGGATCCCATAACATTACCCGTGCCCTCCCCAGTGCACTTACTGGGAAGGACCACCTAACCACAAACACGTTGACAGGTGAATGTGGCCAGGGACGGTACGCAGCCAGTCCACAACTTTTTTTGCTAAGAGTTGTATTTAGCTCGGTGAAAGGACTGGCATAGAGGGAAACCGTATCTACCCTGCGCGTCATTTCTCCCAGAAAATCCTGTAATTGAGCTTGTTGCAGAAGCAATGGCAGCCCATCCAACATCAACTCGCACTTGTCAATGGTGCTTTGACACACACACATCTTTCTTTGCGCATTTAATTTCTTGAATACAGAGTTGGAAAATGGCCTGATCCGTAATGCGTTTTGAGAAATAACATGCATAAGCATGGCCGATCCGCATTAAAAAAGCAGCCATAGAGTGTCCAGGAACCTTCCCCCACACTTTTCTTAGCCAGGGCTGCTTTTCGGCAGGGTTGGACGGGCCCACCAGAGAACCGGAGACTCCTCCGGCGGGCCCTGGCTTCTCCTTCAGGAGAGTTCATAGTGCCGAGGTGAGGCCATGATGATGATAGAGGCCATCATCTGCTTAGTTTTCTGTTACTTGGAATGCAATTGCAAGTATGCAGCCAGCCACCCACCCACCCACAGACGGCAACACTAAACTGACAGATTTCTGGGCAGCTCTTTGCACTTGAAATATGGCCTTTTAAGCTTGTGGAGATGGAAGCTTTTCACAACCTCATGCAGGCGGCGGCCGGGTGTCCATACTCGGTCCCCAGCCGCCAGTATTTTTCCCGGTATCGCCTTCGCCTTCCACAAGCACGGGTCCCACAACATTACCCATGCCCTATCCAGTGCACTTACTAAGAAGGACTGCCTAACCACAAACACGTGGACAGGTGAATGTGGCCAGGGACGGTACGGAGCCAGTCCACAACTTTTTTTGATAAGAGTTGTATTTAGCTCAGTGAAAGGACTGGCATAGAGGGAAACCGTATCTACCCTGCGTGTCATTTCTCCCAGGAAGTCCTCTAAAGCTGCTTGCACTTGAAATGTGGCCTGAACATTACTGCTGGTACTTTTTTGTGGGAATTTTCTTGCCTCCTACCAGCCTGGAATATTTCCAGCAAACTATGGTACAACACCATGGTATTAGCACTGCCCCCAGTACCAGTAGCGAAGCCATCCTCAATTTCCTTCTCTGGAATTTTATTTGGTAGACTGAGTGGCTGCCCAAATACATTTTCTCACAAAGGAGCTGATGATAGAGTGGCAGTAGGTTCAAGTTTCTCCAGCCTGTTAGATATTAGAGGGTGAACGGCAGCACATTGGATCAGTGGTTAGCACTGAAGTCTTGCAGCACTGGGATCCTGGGTTCAAATCCCAGCAAGGACAACATCTGCATGAAATTTGTATGTTCTCCCCATGTTTGCGTGTGTTTCCTCCTCAGTAAAAATAGAGTGTCCTGGAATCTTCCCACACACTTTTCTTAGCCAGGACTGCTTCTCGGCAGGGTTGGACAGTCCCACCAGAGAATTCTCTGGTGTGCCTTGGCTTCTACCTCAGGAGAGTTCATGATAGCGCTAACTTTGCAGCTGCTATGGGGCTCTTGAGCGGGTGAGAAAGGTTAGCCCTCAGAAACAAATCCTCTGGTGGGCACAATGTTTTTCAATCTGAAACAGTTTCTCAGTGGGAGTTGTATTTCACCACAGCCATATTCTTTAGCTCTGTGAAAGGACTGGCATAGAGGGAAACCGTATCTACCCTGGTTGTCATTTCTCCGTCACCAGGTTCCGCCCATTGTAACACACGACCATGCCTGGCTGTATGTTCAGCGGTGAGAGCCACAGATCAAGGTGCTTTGTTACAGCTTTCAACAACTATGCAGCGCTGGGCGGTTTGTCAATTAAGCATTAAGCATGTTATCTTCAGCACAGCCTGTTGCTGTTTGGCCAAGGCAGTGCTGCAGTGCTGTCAGCTTGTGACTGATGTGGTCATTTCGGAGATGGAGGAGGAGGTGCATGAGCTGAACAATGTGATTACATTGAGGTTAAATTGGTGATGCTGTTTTTTATACTAAAGAAAGATCCTATTGTTATGTTTTTTATGTTATTTTTTATGACAAATGCATTCACCGGGAAATGTCATTTTAACATTTTACAACCTCATCTGGCAATGTGGTGTCATCAGACACATCCTGTTTTATTTATGATGGAGGGACTCTGAAAGTCATAAAGCCTATTTTTATAGGAACATCAGACGGCCCTTACTATTCTTAAAAGGCCAGCAGTCGGCCCTAGCTATTGTTAGAGAGCCATCAGAGGGCTATGCTTTGTTGTTCCCATTATTAACAAGTGGGTCTCCTATACTGTTATTGCGCATCCAGTGACTGCAAGGGTTGTCAAAAATTTGGACGCAACCTAATACCCCTTTGAAGAGACATAGAGGAGGGTCTCAGTAAAAAAAATGTTCCCATTATAAAGGAGCGGGTCTTCTATAGTGTTTATGCCCATGCTGTGACTGCAAGGGTGGCCAAAATTTTTGAAAAAAAACACTAACAATTTAAAGACACAAAGAGCAGGGCCACAATAACAAGGTACGACATGCTCCCATTTGAAAGGACAGGGTCTGCTATACAGTTATAGGGTATGCAGTGAGTCCAACAGCTGACCAATTTTAGGAAAAAAAACACTAAGAATTTAAAGACACATAGAGCAGGGCCACAGTAACGACAAATTCCCATTAGAAATGATAGGGTCGGCTATACTGTTATAGGGTATGCAGTGAGTCCAACGGCTGACAGATTTTAGGAAAAACCCCACTAAGAATTTAAGGACACACAGAGCAGGGCCACAGTAACAAGGTACGACATGTTCCCATTAGAAAGTAGAGGGTCTGCTATACAGTTATAGGGTATGCAGTGAGTCCAACAGCTGACCAATTTTAGGAAAATTCCCACTAAGAATTTAAAGACACACAGAGCAGGGCCACAGTAACAAGATATGACATGTTCCCATTAGAAAGGAGAGGGTCTGCTATACAGTTATAGGGTATGCAGTGAGTCCAACGGCTGACCAAGTTTAGGAAAAAACCCACTAAGAATTTAAAGACACATAGACCAGGCCACAGTAATGACAAATTCCCATTAGAAAGGAGAGAGTCTCCCATAGTGTTGGACTATGCAGTGACTGCAAGGGCTGCCAAAAATTTGGAGGCACTTCAATGGCCCTTGGAAGAGACGTGGAGGAGCGCATCATAAAATTTTTTTACCATTAGAAAGGAACGGGCCTCCTATACTTGTAATGCCATGCACTAAGTGTATGGGCTGACAAACATTTACTTCTGGGGGGTATACATGAACATACTGTATAAAAATTTTTTTTTACAGGCATCATAAAAATGTAGCGCCCCGAGGGCTCGTCCGCTACAGGGGTATTGCACCTCTGCCAGAGGTGTGATATTCCACTCCCGGGTAAGGATACAGTATGGACCAGGGTTCAGTTAGCACACTCACCCCATTTCTGAGGGACAGCTCCCATTAGACAGAAATGCAGGCACAACAGACCATGTCCCTGGCTGGAGTGGGGAGGGGGTAGGAATACCCAGTGATGTAGGAGCAGGTAGGGGTTGGTTCCTGAGCGTAGATAGGAGCCCATTGGTTGCTGGTCACCTGGGCTCATGTTCTAGAGGGAGGTATAAAAGGTGGGCACCATCTTAGAACAGTGTTCAGTCAGAGAGAAGAAGTGACGGAGTGGGGGCCTCTGCAAGGGGCTCTTCTCCGTAGGCAGGCCTAGCCTCTGAGGCCCAGCCAGCACAGAGAGAAGAGAAGGAGAGAAGTTCAGTGAGTGGAGTAAGAGAAGGAGTTCAGCCAGAGAGGGCTGACAGGGAGCTGTGGCTCAGTCTGGGCCCAGCTCGACGAGGCAGGCCTAGGGTGAAGGCCAGGAACAGAAAGGAACAAGAACAGAAAGGAACAGAAGAGAAAGAGAAACAGAAGGGCTCAGGAACAAGACGGCAGAAGGGACCCTAAGAACTCACGAGAATACAGGGTGAAGGGTCAGGCAGATTAAGGGTACCGGATCCCAAGTTGGTGGAGGAGAAACAGCCCTCAGCCAAAGACCGGAGGTCGTGATCATTTATTGGTGCGACACCTCATCAAACCTGCTAGGAAGGCACCATATAGGACAGCGGGGAACGGGAACCACGTTTACCCGCACAAGTCCGCGGCAGCTGGACAAAAGTGGGTCACTGGTGAGGCAGGCCAGAGAAAGGATTGAAGGGGGTCTTGTGCCATGCTCCTGAACTGCCTGGGGTTGACCGAGCCCCTCACCTTGTGGACGCAGCACGGCTCGGGCGGTCACTGCTTACAGAAGTGACACGGAGTACATGAACTGTGAGTAAAAGACATTGGACTGCAGTACGTTGTCTGTGTACGCTTTCGCTCCTCCAGCACTAACGGCACTGGGACTCTCTGCAGCATCACCCCCACCATCCACTACACTGCCCTGGGACTGCACTCTTCCCGTGGGGAGTCACACTACCTCAGCTGCATACATCATCAGCCCCAGCGGTCGGCCTTGCAGCGGCGGTTCATAATAACCACAATCCACGGGTGGCGTAGTCGGACATCACTTAGGACTGCTAAAGGACTACCACTGGTCTGACCACCCTGAGCCACGGAACCGGGACGCCACTACTACCCCCACCGTCTCCCTATTGCCCGGCTCCGAGTGCCCCACGGCCCAGGGGCGAGTCAAACACCCTTTAAAAAAATTATGTGGGTGTTGCATCATGGACCACGGTCACCCTGGTGATATGGTGGTGGAGGATGAGGAGAAGGAGGAGGACAAGAGCAAATAGCCAAAATCAGGAAGCGTATACCCATGTGTGGGTGTGAAAAGGTGCATGGGAATACACCTCCCAAAGAAAAGACACTGGATTTGAGTTTATGTTACGCTGCTATCATTCGGTGGTGCTGAGAAGTCTGGCCCAATTCAGCCCTTGTTCATTTTTATAAGAGTCAGCCTGTCAGCATTTTCAGTTGACAGGAGGATGCGCTTATCAGTTATAATTCCACCAGCGGCACTAAAACGCTGGCGGCAGGGCAGGCCAGGACCTCCAAGGCACAGAGAGCCAGTTCATTCCACATATCTAGCTTGGATACCCAATATTTATAAGGCACAGAGGAATCACAGAGGACGTTGGTACGGTACGGCAAGGTACTCCCTCAGCATCTTCCCAAACTTTGCACTCCTTGTGAGAGTACCCTGCGCCTCAGGGCCTGTGCGATGGGAGGGTCTGAGAAAACTCTCCCAAAACTTTGACAGTGTTCCCCTGCGTCTGCTGGATTGAAGTTGTGTCTCTCTCGCCTGTACTCCTTGGTTGTCGAACGAAGTGTGCCCTCTGCCTCCAGCGTTTTCAGATGGGAATTTTTTTAATAGTTCCGCAACAAGGGCCTTCTGGTACTGCCTCATTTTTGTACACCTGTCCGCCTCAGGAATAAGAGATATAAAGTTCTCCTTGTAGAGTGGGTCTAAAAGTGTCACCAACCAGTAATGACCTAAAATTTTGAGAATGCGAGGGTCATGGGAAAGGCAGCATAACATAAACTCAGCCATGCGTGCCAGACTACTAACAGGCAAGACTTCCGTGTCCTCACCAAGAGGATGACTGACCATGCTCTCCTCCTCCTCCTCTCTGTCCTCTGGCCATCCACGCTGAACAGACGGTATGACAGCTGTGCAGATAGCACCGTCTATAGTGCATGAAACTAGTTCCTGTCCTTCCTCCTCCTCCTCTTCCTCATTGTCACCCAATCCACGTTGGGATGAGATGAGGCTTGGCTGTGTGTAATCACCCTGTATGGTTAATTGCTCCATCTTATCGTGCTCCGCCTGCAATGCATCATCTTTGATTGTGAGCAGAGAGCTTTTCAGAAGACAGAGAAGTGGGATGGTGAGGCTAATTATGGCGTCATCGCCGCTCACCATCTTGGTGGAGTCCTCAAAGTTTTGGAGGATGGTACATATGTCTGACATCCACGTCCACTACTGAGGTCTTATGTGTGGAGTCTGAACTGAATACCGATAGCCTTTTTGATGCTGGTACTCAACAACTGCCCTCTTCTGCTCACAAATCCTTCCCAACATCTGCAATGTAGAGTTCCAACGTGTGGGGACATCACCAGTCTGTGAGCCAGAAGCTGCAAACGCTGCTGAAACACTGCAAGGGCGGCGGAAGCTGTAGCTGACTTTCTAAAATGGGCACACAGGCGGCATACTTTAACAAGCAGATCCGGCAGCTCCGGGTAGGATTTGAGTAACCGCTGAACCACGAGGTTAAGCACATGGGCCAGGCATGGTACGTGTGTGAGCTCGCCTCGCCTCAGAGCCGCCACCAGGTTCCGGCCATTGTCACACACGACCATGCCTGGCTGTAGGTTCAGCGGTTTGAGCCACAGATCTGCCTGCTCTTTCAGAGCTGTCCATAACTCTTCAGCATTGTGTGTTTTTTCACCTAAGCATATTAGCTTCAGCACAGCCTGTTGCCTCTTGGCCGAGGCAGTGCTGCAGTGCTTCCAGCTTGTGACTGATGCGGAGATGGAGGCTGAGGAGGAGGAGGAGGCTGAGGAGCATGAGGTGCAGGAGCTGTAGACCGTGGGGGCAACCCTGATTGACCTAGGGCCTGCAATCCTTGGCGTCGGGAGGACGTGTTCCGTCCCAAGGTCCGACTGGGTCCCGGCTTCCACTATTTTAACCCAGTGTGCTATCAGCGAGATGTACCGTCCCTGCCCACAAGCACTTGTCCACGTGTCCGTGGTTAGGTGGACTTTACCGGTAACTGCGTTGTTGAGGTCACGGCTAATGTTTTGGGACACGTGCTTGTGTAATGTGGGGACGGCACACTGGGAGAAATAGTGGCGGCTGGGGACAGAGTACCGAGTGACGGCCGCCACCATCAGGTTGCGGAATGCTTCTGTCTCCACAAGCCTAAAAGGCAACATTTCGAGCCAAGCAGTCGTGAATTGTGAGAATTTAGTAGTGTGGCCTGTGGGACGTTGGCTGCATATTTGCGCTTGCATTCCAAGGACTGGAGTATGAACAACTGAACGCTGCGCTGGGACAAGGACATGGACGTGCTTCCTGATGCTGCTACTTGAGAGTGTGCAATGACAGGTGCAGGGCAGGAGGCATCTTTGCATGCACTATGGACAGGGGATTGGCTTGCATGCACAACAGCAGAAGAAGCAATGGTGCCACCTGTAGACACTGTTCCTGGACCCTGGTGTTCGGCCCACAAAGTCGAGTGCTTTGCTGCCATGTGCCTGATCATGCTGGTGGTGGTCAGGCTGGTCGTTTTGACACCCCTGCTGATGCTGGTCTGGCTCGTGATGCAAATGGCCTTTTTGGAGCTATCGGCAGAGTCTTTAAAAAACAACCAGACTCGGGAAGACCTAACAGTTGTAGTGGCAACTTCCTTCGTGTTGGTGTTACGGGAAACGGTAGCCTGCCTTCTGTCTGCGGCCACCACACTGCTTCTTCCTGCCTGTTGGGGTGCTCTGCCTCCCTCCCCCTGTGTGCTGCTGTCCTTGCTCTGCATGTCCTCCTGCCAGGTTGGGTCAGTTACTATATCATCCACCACCTCGTCTCCCACTTCTGCACCCTGGTACTATTCCTGACTTTCTGCCAATTGTGTCTCATCATCGTCCACCTCTTGTCACAGTTTCCCACCGGCGCCTTCGTGTGACCGTGGCTGCTCAAATATTTGGGCATCGCTACACGTGATCTCCTCTTGCCCCGCTTCAAGTGGACCGGGCGAGAGGCCCGAATCCATAAATGGAAAAGTGAACAGCTCTTCAGATTGTCCAAGTGTGGGATAAGTTGTCTCTGGGTACTCGGCATGGTGGGAGGAAGGAGGATCAGGGTGAGGAATATGCGGTCCAGACTCACGGCTACTGAGACTTGACCGTGTGGAAGACAGGGTGGTGCTGGTGGTGGCTAAGTGACTGGAAGCATTATCCGCTATCCAACCAACAACCTTTTGACACTGATCTGGGTTGAATAGTGGTGTGCTGCAGTCCCCTAGAAATTGGGACAGGAAGGTCAGGCGAGAAGATGTGGGTGTTTGTTGTGGCACAATTTCGGCTTGCCCACGGCCTTGTCCTCGGCCTCTGCATGTACCTTTACCATCACGTCCAGTTCCCCGTCCCTTGCCACGTGCCTTGCCCATTTTAAATGGAGGATAGTATCTTCCACGCTCACTACAAATGACTGAGTTAGAAGCGAAGTTATATGTGATCGGGGTGATGGAGAAAACAGAGTTTTAAAAACCTGGCCTGTAAGTAAGTAGTGTGAACAGCAAACTGCTGTGAATTGCTTCACTGACACACTGAAAAAATGGAGGCCAGAAATGGCAGTATTTTCTGACAACGTATATGTGATCCGTGTGACGGAGAAAACACAGTTTTAAATAGCTGGATTTCTAGCGCTCTAATATGGAAAGGACCTGGCTATATTCTGCAGTGCCAACAAGCAAATGGCGCAGAAAAACGGTGTTCTCTGGATTGCTTTATAAGCAAATAATGAGGATTAAGATCCAAAGAAAAGTATTCCTCGCCCCTGAGACCTGGGCCTTTGTATAGAAATATCTAACAGCAGCAGAAGGCAGAATTGGAATGGAACCTCTTGTGCTATATGCACTGCAGTCTGCTATATACCCTGCCTGCCTGCCTATATACACTGCCTGCCTGATATCTCTGCAGATGGATTAGTCCTCAAAAGGACTGTTTGTTGAGATGGATATGTGTAATATGCGGTTTTTCTCCCTACACTACCTAATACACAATCAAATCTCTTCCTAACGCAGCATCAGCTCTCCCTACACTGTCTGATCCGGAGTGACTGTGATGAGCATGGCGGCGCCAGGTCTGATATACACCTGATGACGCTGTGCGGCCAGCCAATCACTGTAATGCCCACAACCAACATGGCTATGGCATTACAGTGCATGGCAGGCAATCCCTGCATGTTCATTGGCTCTGTAAAGAGCGCCAAACATGCAGGGAGGGGACCCGACTTCCCGCCCGACCAACCCGGAAATACTCGGTGAGCGCAGAGCATCTCGAGCAGTGAGATACTCGGGCGAGCACCGAGCAGTAGCGAGCATGCTCGCTCATCACTAGTTGTCATTAAGATTTAAAAAGAGAAAACACAGAAATGTGACAGTAAATGGCTTCACCCAACCAATAACCATGAGTGGAGAAAAAGTGTTTTTGTTATCATTCATTTTCTCTGAAACAAGGCCAAGAAAGCAAAAATTCTGCCGGGGTATGTAAACTTTTGAGCAGAACTGTATATGCGCCAGCCCCAGTGTCTCCTATTCTATGTACTCCAGCCCCAGTGTCTCCTATTCTATGTACTCCAGCCCCAGTGTCTCCTATTCTATGTACTCCAGCCCCAGTGTCTCCTATTCTATATACTCCAGCTTCTTCTGTGATGTATATGCTCTAGCCCCAATGTATCCTGTGATGAATATACGCCAGCCCCAGTGTCTCCTATTCTATATACTCCAGCCCCAGTGTCTCCTATTCTATATAATCCAGCTTCTTCTGTGATGTATATGCTCTAGCCCCAATGTATCCTGTGATGAATATACGCCAGCCCCAGTGTCTCCTATTCTATATACTCCAGCCCCAGTGTCTCCTATTCTATATACTCCAGCTTCTTCTGTGATGTATATGCTCTAGCCCTAATGTATCCTGTGATGAATATACGCCAGCCCCAGTGTCTCCTATTCTATATACTCCAGCTCCAGTGTCTTCTGTGACGTAGCTAATGTAGCCCTAATGTCTCTTATGCAGAGGCGTCGCATGATAAAGCAGTGAGACACAAGCTCCCTGCCCTATCACTATCTCTTTCATATGCCACAGATCGCCATAGGCCTGCGGTTAACGAGATGTCAGCATACTCACGCAGGTGGCTCGGTGACATCATTGCATCGCTCTGCTCTGCTGTCCCGCCATGGAAGAGGAGACAGAGGCCGTGATGTAGGGAATCAGGATTAAGTGAGAATAAACTTTATTTTTTTAAATGATCGGGCAGTGGAGCCATCCTACTATATATCTGGAGTAGTGGGTCCATCATACTACATATGGAGTAGTGGGGCCATTATACTATATGTATGTGGGGCAGTGGGACCATCATAGTATATACAGGTGCATCTCACTAAATTAGAATATCTTCAAAAAGTTAATTTATTCCAGTTCTTCAATACTGTTTCAGTATGCTCCACAATCATGAGGAAGACTGCTGACTTGACAGATGTCCAGAAGGCAGTCATTGACACACTCCACAAGGTCCTAGAGTTCCAATTTTCATTTGGAAATCAAGGTCCCAGAGTCTGGAGGAAGAGTGGAGAGGCCACAATCCAAGCTGCTTGAGGTCTAGTGTGAAGGCTCCACAATCAGTGATGGTTTGGGGGGCCATGTCATCTGCTGGTGTAGGTCCACTGTGTTTTATCAAGACCAAAGTCAGCACAGCCGTCTACCAGGACATTTTACAGCACTTCATGCTTCCCTCTGCCCACAAGCTTTTTGGAGATGGAAATGTCATTCTCCAGCAGGACATGGCCCCTGTCCACACGGCCAAAAGTACCAATACCTGGTTTACACACAACAGTATCACTGTGCTTGATTGGCAGCAAACTCGCCTGACCTTAACCCCATAGAGAATCTATTATAGAGAATCTATGGGGTATTGTCAAGAGAAAGATGAGAGACACCAGACCCAACAATGCAGATGAGCTGAAAGACAGCTTTTTGTATTGAAGAACTGAAATAAATTAACTTTTTGATGCTATTCTAATTTAGTGAGATGCACCTGTATATGGAGCAGTGAGACCATCATGCTATATATATGGAGGAGTGGGGGCATCATACTAAATATAGAGCAGTGTGTGTGTGTCACCCCAGGCCTGGATGCCACAAACAATAATCTGTTTCTGAAAGCAGGAGGGAGGTCCCCTGGTTAGGAACAATTACAATACAGCACCTCCTGTTCCAGGCCAGCAGGGGGAGTTGGCTGCCCCTATAAAAGCTGGAACTGGGGGCAGGGTTAGAGAGAACTGGAAGACCTAGCTCAGGAGTGAGACTAGTCCCAGAGAAGGAGGGACAGTTCAGCTGTAGCTGAGGAGTCCGTGAGGCAGAGGAGAAAATGCAAGCCAGGGACAGAGGCGACGAGAGCCGGTCCTGGCAGAGAACCAATCTACCGGACATTGGGGTCCGAGGCTGTCAGGGTTACAAGCCCAGCAGCAGAGAACCAACCTGCGAGGGATTTCAGGTCCCTTGGCCTAAGAAGCCTGGAGGCTCCGCCACACAGAGGGACCTGTACAGTGAGGAGCAAGCAACAGGTACCCAAGGCCCTAGTCGCATGCCATACAGGCGAGAAGTACACGGCCAGCTCAGGGACGTGGGCTATTACACCACAAAAAGGGGGATAGTCAGAAAGAGCATAGAGAGAACGGTAGGCCTACACACTCACCCTGACCAGTGGGGCTCACCCGAATGCTCTCAGACACCCAGGCCCATTCCTAACCGGTACTGTTGGGTCATTAATAATATCTACAATAAAGACCCTGAACTGTTTGAAGCGGACTCTGAACTCTTACTATTGCGGCCTGCACTATCACCCCCAACATCCACCTACACTGCCCTGAGGATACACTCTTCCTGTGGGGAGTTATCCTACCCCTGTGCTGCACACCAACACCAGCCTCAGCGGTCTGCCTTGCAGCGGCGGTTATCTCCAACCGCAATCCACGGGTGGCGTAGTCGGACATTCAAAACACTGATAAATAGACTGCCACCATTTGGTCTGACCACCCTGAGCCATGGGATCGGGATGCCACTACTACCACCATCAGCACCGTACACTAGAAGGCCCGGTTCCGGGTACCCCACGGCCCAGGGGGCGAGTCAGTTTTGGCGTAGTCGGCAGAATTGTGACCAACCCGCCACAAACGGGTATTGCGTGCCTGGAAAAGACTCTATACATATCTGAGTGAAGCTTCCCGCCATTCGGGGCCATTTCCCGCCAATCGGAGCCGTTTCCCGCCATCGGGCGCCATCTTCGGGATGCCGCGCCGGAAGAAGAGGGGCGTGGACGTACAAAAACGCGCGAGACCTGAAGCCCCGCCCTACGCTGAGACGCTGCGCAAGGTCCTGGAAGGAGATCCAGCGGATGTTGACGTCATCACCGAGCAACGCAAGGTCCTCGCCCAGAGCATCGCGAGCGGAGCCGCGACCTACAGAAGAGGATCGCCAGAAGGTAGGCCACGGTTAACTAGGGGGCAGGAAGATGTCGGACGCGGAAGGACCCTCTACCACCAGCGTAGCCGCTGCAGCTGTGATGTCGTTTTCCATGGCCTATATCCATAGGCGGATTATAATGAGGGCAATCCGGGCAACCGCCCAGGGCCCGAGCCTGCAGAGGGCCCGCGGCTCCAGGCGGGGTGTCTAATGCCGGATTACCCTCATTATATGTGCGGGCCGCCGCAGCACATAGCGGTAGCAGTCGCGGGAGGGGGGGACCCGACCGCTCCCCCAACAGCGGCCGCCGCTACTTCTTCATCGGCCGGGCCAGCACTGCAGCAGTTAACTTCCCTGTGCTGGCCCGGCCGCGTCACTGCTAGGAGACATGGCCATGTGCGCGGCTGTGTCTCCTAGCTGTGACGTCACGCAGTGCGCCCCGGCCTGCAGTGCTGCACCGGAAAAGAGAGAGAGCAGGCAGGAGGAATTGAGCCGGGGGATGATGAGTGTGTGTGTGTGTGGGCAGATGTGTGTGTGGGCAGGTGTGTGTGTGTTTGTGGGCAGGTGTCTGTGGGGGCAGGTGTCTGTGTGGGCAGGTGTGTGTGTGTGTATATGTGTGTGTGTGTGGGCAGGTGTGTGTGTGTTTGTGGGCAGGTGTCTGTGGGGGCAGGTGTCTGTGTGGGTAGGTGTGTGTGTGTGTATATGTATATGTGTGTGTGCTGGTGTCTGTGTGGGCAGGTGTGTGTGTGTGTGTGTGGGCAGGTGTGTGTATATGTGTGTGTGTATATGTGTGTGTGTTTATGTGTGTGTGTGTGTGTGTGTGTGTATGTATGTGTGTGTGTATGTGTGTGTGTGTGTGTGTGTGTGTGTGTGTGTGTGTGTGTGTGTGTGTGTGTGTGTGTGTGTGTGTGTGTGTGATATATATATATATATATATATATATATATATATATATATATATATACACACACTGTATATATATATACATATCTGTAGCTTTGTCGCCATAAAAAGATGGGGGCTCGGACACATTTCTTGCACTTGGGCCCCAAGCTGTTAATGTCCACCCCTACTTTTCTCAACCTATGTAACTATGTAGAATGCACATTAGGAAAATGCTTGAAATGCAATTCCCAATAATATTATTTTACAAGTAATTTCCTCTTTTTTTTTTTTCTTTGTAAAGTGCTAGTAATAAACCCAATCTCTGGATCTAGAAAGTGCAAAACACTTATGACAAACTTGCACATTTAATATCTGTATTTCTTATGGTGCCTAAGGGAAGCCATAATGATAAGGCCCCTGCTTGGTAACAAGTGCAGTTATCTGCCTCTATAACAATAGCAAATTACCAATGATGAAAGGGTTAATACTTGTGCCCTGCATCAGTAATAGACCCTGTAGTCACCATGACAACTGTTATGAGGTCATAAACCAGTGTCATAAAGAAGATTCCATAAAAGAATTCCGCGCTGCCACGATCAGCGCCATTACTGATGCGCCTGAGGACCTTGAGCTTGACCACCCACGTAATGTGCCAAACTTGGTGTAATTTGGAGGTTCTAGCAGGGAAAGGGGTTGTCTGCTTTAGACACCCCTAGGGCATGGGAAGGTAACAAAGGGGGGTCCCTAGACCAGGATCCCCTTCTGTTACCCTCTATATAGAGCAGCTCTCCTTTGGGAGTTCATGGACTGATCTATGACTTTAATGGGTGATAAATTGGGAGGGATCATTTATCCTATTAGGGATTAGGCATAACGAACTGTAACCAAATGTCCAATTTTTTGAGAGGCGGACCTGGATCTGTAAGGGAGAAATTATACATCCACCTGGCCAATCAGATCAACCAAATTCGCTCCATCAATCAATGTGGTGACAGATATCGCAGCCAGATCTCTCCCACATCCGCTTTATCACATTTATAGTCTGTATTTGTTATGTCATTCTCTGTAAATCTGGTAAAATGTACAAATTGTACAATTCTGCAGTTACATCTGTTATATATTGGCACAAACTCTCTAAGCCCAATGGAAGGGCAGCCCTCCATCCATGGTTCCATAGAGGTTTCCTCCACAGGGGGTTTTCCTCTCCTGAGTGCTGGAGGGTGACTCTTCGTGAGTCGGGGGTTGTGCTATTTTCGGTGTCATGTAAATTTAAATAAAATTTTGACCATTTGACACCTAATTGCAATGCTTCGTGTATTTATTTTGTGTGCTTCTGTCTGATTAATTTTGTTTGGGGGACGGGGTCTATCACATACGGCTGGACATCTGCCAGCTGCACAGAACCCAGTAAGCACATTTTGCCCCAGGGGTCGCCCCTGATCTGATGATGATGGTGAAGAGGAGACAAACATTACAGCACAACTCCTGGACGCATGCTCTCATCATTGGATAAAAGAATTGTATTACAGCAGTATAAGCAGATTACTCATCTATTCCTGTAATTTCCGTTGTCTTCAATGGAGAAGGCTGCAAGCAAGATGGTCTATAGGAACAGAGGCTACACAGAATCTTCTTTATCCTGATAGGTGATGGTTCAGTGTCATGTAAATTTAAATAAAGTTGAGAACGTTTGACACCTAATTGCAATGCTTCATGTATTTATTTTGTATGCTTCTGTCTGATTTTGTTTGGGAGTCGGGCTCCATCACATATCACTGAGTGACACGTCTGACATCTGCCGGCTGCAGTTTAGCCCCAGGGGTCGCCCCTGCTCTGGGGAGTATGATGGAGCAGAGAAGATAAGCATTACAGCACAGCACCTGCAAGTGAGCGCTCATCCTCAGAATAAGGACTTATATTACAGTATTACAAGCAGCTTCCTCGCCTCATTCACACAGTGAGTATTTTGGGCAGTAATTTACATTAGTATTTGTAAGCTAAAAACCAGAGGGGAACAAACACAGAGAAAAATAATAACTGTACCACTCTCACCTCTTCTGTGTTTTGGATCCACTCCTGGCGTCTGTTAACAAATACTGATGCAAAATATCGCCATGTAAAAGGGCCCTAAATCCTTACTGACTGATTGGACAATTCTTTACAAAAAAACAATATATGCCTCACCATGCATTTAATCCATCCTGCTGCTCATATCTTCTGGGCTCAGACCCACAATGCCGTGACTCTCGGCCAGTGTACATAAGGAGAAAGTGGGAAAAGTCTCCAATAAAAAATAATTCTCACTTTATTGGTGCAAAATATTAAAATATATAAAAGTCCATGATAGCGGAGATGCAATCTCGACGCGTTTCTGGTTACGCCCTTAGTCAGTGATCCTGTTGTCATGACAACTCACACCTCCAGGTATCCCAGCGACGGAGGCCTGCTTAGACCAAGCTAGGAGCATGGTCTCAGAGGCTTCTATCACTGTAACACTGACAGGTAGAATTCATTGCAATGCTTTATAACAGCGATTATACTAATAAAAGCTAGTCCCATAGAGGGACTAAATGAAAAAGTAAAAAAAAGAATGTGAAAAAATATAAAAAAAAAAAACCTAATCAAAAAATAAACAAAAAAAAATGAAAATAATGTTATATCAATAAATGGGTAAATTCATATAAAAACTAAAATAAACCAAAAAGGTCCACATGTTTGTTATAATCATGTCCACGGCCTATAAAAAGGTCACACTACTTAACGCCTTCAGTGAACATTGTAAAAAAAAAGCTATTCTTTTTCATCTTACCACCAAACAAAGAGTGGAATAAAACACGATCAAAAAGTCTAATGGAAATAAAAATGGTATAGCTGAAAACTAGTGACGAGCGAGCGCTAAAATGCTCGGGTGCTCGTTGCTCGAGTCGAGCAAATTGGAATACTCGGCTGCTCGGTCCAAGTAACGAGCCCAATGTAAGTCTATGGGAAACTCCAGCATTCTTTCGGCGCCCCCCCCCCCCTGGCGGTCTGCAGAGGGCCTAAAAATTGCCCAAATCGATGGGAACAGTACTCAAATGACATGGGAACAGCATGGGGAAGACTCCTGGAAGCATTTCTGACTCCCAGGTCAATGATGTCAACAATGTTGTCAGAGGTATTACGCCACTTTTACGGACTCACAATATAACATACAAAAACTAAACCAAAATGGATTTTCCTGGGAAATATGTTAAGGTACATCCTTTCCAGGGTAATGACTTGTATATAAGGCAAAATCAATAACCAAAAACAAAAATCCTCCTTCACACCTTGGGCTATGTTCACACACAGCGTTTTTGATGCGTTTTTGCATTTCTTTCAACCGTGACAAATGCATTCAGCAGGAAATGGCATTTTAACATTTTACAACCTTATCTGGCCATGTGGTGTGTGAAACATCATCAGACACATCCTGTTTCATTTATGAAGGAGGGATTGTGAAAGTCACAAACACTATTTTTACTGCCTTACTATTCTTAAAGGGCCAGCAGTCGGCTATGCTTTGTTGTTCCCATTATTAAAGAGTGGGTCTCCTATACTGTTATTGCGTATGCAGTGACTGCAAGGGCTGCCAAAAATTTGGACGTAACCCAATACCCCTTTGAAGAGACATAGAGGAGGGTCTCAGTAAAAAAAAATATTCCCATTATAAAGGAGTGGGTCTCCTATAGTGGTAATGCCCATGCTGTGACTGCAAGGGCTGCCAAAATTTGGGAAAAACCCCACTAACAATTTAAAGACACATAGAGCTGGGCCACAGTAATGACATGTTCCCATTAGAAAGGATAAGGATCTGCTATACAGTTATAGGGTATGCAGTGAGTCCAACAGCTGCCAAAATTTAGGAAAAACCCCACTAACAATTTAAAGACACATAGAGCTGGGCACAGTAACGATGTTACACTCGCGGCCTGACTGTCTGGCGTGAGTGTGATTAGTGGTCCCACTGTACCATGAACCGAGGAGTGCCTGGAGGGGCGCAACTAAGTATCTACCCGATCCGACCAAGGTCGCACGGCGGCTAACGACTCCGTGAACCAAGGAGGAACCGAGCAGAGGGACCAGGTGCTACACCAGGTTAGACCCCGGTCACAGCTGTTGACCCACACCGGGGAATGCTGGAACAGGCAGGCCAGGCTGGCATACAGACAGGTGGGTATAGGCAAGCACGGCTGGTATGCAGACGGGGGGGTACTGGCAAGCACGGTTGGTGTACAGACAGGGAAATACTGGCAAGCACAGCTGGAGTGCAAACAGGCAGGTACTAGCAGGTTGGAGCGCAAGCAGGATAGAGTCCAATACAGACTGGGAGACAGAGACAAAGCAGCAGATGCGGTAGACAAGCTGGGCAGAGCAAAACCCGCAGATGCGGTAGACAAGCCGAGCAGAGCAAAAAAACGCAGAAGCGGTAGACAAGCAAAGCAGAGCAGAAACCAGCAACCGCGGTGAACAAGCAGAGCAGAGCTAAAACCGCTGGTGCGGTATGCAAGACAGAGCAGAAAGGAACCGCTGGAGCGGTGAACAAGGCAGAGCAGAGGGGAACCGCCGGAGCGGTGGGCAAGGCAGAGCAGAGGGGAACCGCCGGAGCGGTGGGCAATTAAGAGCAGAGCGGAACCGCACGTACAGTGAACAAGACAGAAAGGACAGAGCCCTGTTCCCATGGAACAGACTGGAAAATACAGAAAGATACCAAAGAAGGCAAAGGGAACAAGCAGAACCAGATACACACAAGGTACTTCCTATGAAGTAGCGAGTGGACACAAAACTCACAAACAGAAGTACAGAGACAACGAGTTGGAGCTAGGTGCTGGTTCAGACACTGCAGAAAAAGGGAGGAAACGGACAGAGACAAAACAGGTAACAGGTTAGGAGACAGTTCAGACAGGAACTGTTACTGCAACGAAATACAGAAACGAGCCTAGGTATAGCCAAGTGCTGGTTCAGACACTGCAGAAAAAGGGAGGAAATGGACATAGAGACAAAACAGATAAGAGGCTAGGAGACAGTTCAGACAGGAACTGTTACTGCAGCGAATTACAGGAATGAGCCTGGGTATACGGCCCCCAGAGGCAGAAACAGACTAGAAGTCACAGATAACAGGTCTGGGAATGCAGCCCCCAGAGTGGCGAGACAGACAGAAATAGAACTGGACCTGGCAACTTCAGAGAAAAGCACACACTGAATGTTAGTGTTGCTCAGGCACCTCCTACTGGGTGGAGGGGGTTTAAATATCCAGAGACTCACAGCAAAAGGCTAGAGACGCAATAGAGGTGCACCACAGCAGCTATAAGAATCAGGAAGTAACCGGGCCGCCACCCTAAGCAGTCAGTCAAGAGACATGCACACAGCAAGAATCTGGAGCACGGTTTACAGGCTGGACTGACAGGTAAGATTGTGGTCTTGCATAGTGGGAGGTGGTGCACTATGCAAGCACGCCGCCAGAGAGGTTACAAACGACATGTACCCAGTTATAGGGTATGCAGTGAGTCCAACGGCTGCCAAAATTTAGAAAAAACCCAATTAACAATTTAAAGACACATGGAGCTGGGCTACAGTAATGAGTACGACATGTTCCCATTAAAAAAGAGTTGGTCTCCCATACTATTTGCCTATGCAGTGAATGCAACGGCTGCCAAAAATTACGAGGCACTCCAATGACCTTGCAAGAGATGTAGAGGTTGGAGGGCCTCCTGATAACAATTTTCCCATTATTAGGAAGTGGGTCTCCCATACTGTTTGCCTATGCAGTGAATGCAACGGCTGTCAAAAATTTGGAGGAACTCCACTGCCCCTTGCAAGAGACGTAGATATGGTGATATGGTAGATATGGTAGTGATATGGAGGAGGATGTGAAGGATGAGGAGAAGGTGGAGGACAAGAACAAATAGACAAAATCAGGAAGCTTATACCCATGTCTGGGTGTGAAGACAGAGGTGCATGGGAATACAGTTAGACCTCCCAAAAATAAGACACTGTATTTGAGTTTATGTTACGCTGCTATCATTCAGTGGTAGAGAGAAAGAAATTAGAATCAGACTTAGAATTGCCACTATTATGTAACTAAGTAATATATGGTATATCCACATTTATCATTATTGCAATCTTCTAGTTGGATTATATAGGGGCCATCGTTAACATATAGGAAAAAGAAGGAGTGCAAAGCACAAACAACGATAATAGCCCAATTGTTAGAAAAATACTTTATTGAATATTAAACATCAGAGAATCTGGGGAGACGATAAATACACATAAATCCACATATAGTTGCATAGATCAATACACAATTGCATAAAAGCATTAAAATCAAGCACTACATCACATGAAGTGTGGCTATTACATTGAAGGTGTCCGTTATTTAAAGTAAATTGAAATGGACAAAATGCTGCGCTATATGAATCAAATATACATACGAACATTTATGTTCAGTCAGGAAGAGCAGCATCATCACCATGAACCGATGGTCACATTCCCTATCACCACAATATATAGATGGATACAAGTCAAAAAAGTTTTTTTTACCTCTGTAGGGGGAAAAGAGCACACTCCATGTGTGTATCCCCAACGCGCGTTTCGGCGCTATGTGCCTTTCTCAAGGGGACAGCTCAAGTATCACAGATGGTCATTTAAATAGTGTCTTGTGTAAACACCGCGAGACGCTGGGGGTGGATGATACTAATCATGTGACTTGTCACCATGTGAACCACAACGCTACCCAGAGATGCCTCGCAACGGACCAGAAGTGACGCAGAGAGCATCGCCGTTACCCAGACACCGGACTCCGACGGCATCGCGGCTGATAGCCCATGGATGCCGAAGGGAAAACAGCGTGTGGGGACGACGATGCCCCTGCGTGCATGGTCCAGGTATACATAACACATATGTATGCAACGTCATCCGTTTGAACAGAGGCGGGACCACCCCCATGCAGACTAGGACTAAACTACGACAAGGGAAACATAACATTAACGCACACACTGCATATAATTGCCAAAAATCAATACACTTATAATGGAGAACACATAGATGATGAAGAACAAAAAAATGCATCTTTAACCCCTTTAAAGCCCATGACGTACTAATACGCGTCTGTGCCCTGGGATTTAAGAGCCTGACCCATATTAGTACGTCATAGCGATAGCGCGCGCACAGAGGTTGTGCGGGCGTGATCGCCGCCGGGTGTCAGCTGATTGTCACAGCTGACACCCGGTACTATGTGCAGGGAGTGGTCCCGCACCGCCCCCAGCACATTAACCCCTGCAATGCTGCGATCGAAGTCGATCACAGCATTGCGGAGGCAAGGGGAGGTGATCGGTATACTCACCTCCTCTTCCGGCCTCCAGCGCTGTCTGCCGCGGCTTCCCGGGTGTTGCCATGACGACCCGATGTCGTCATGACAACATCCGGGTCACCAGACAGCAGGAAGATTGTTTGGACATGCGCAGTGCATCATCAAACTATCTTCTCCCTGTCCAGCGCTGACTGCCTGCACGGCACAGGGATGGTGCTGCATCCCTATGCTGTGCAGGCGATCAGAATAAAAAAAGTGAAAGTCCCACAGTGGGACAAAGTAAAAAAGTGTAAAAACTCCCAGAAAGTGAAAAAAAAAGAAAAAAATAATAATCCACTAAAAATAAAAATATAATGTACCCATCAATAAATATTATTATGAAAAAAAACAAAAAAAAAAACAATAAAAGTACACATATTTGGTATCGCCGCGTCTGTAACGACCAGGCCTATAAAACTGTTCCACTAGTTAACCCCTTCAGTGAACACGGTAAAAAAATAAAAATAAAAAACAAAGCAAAAAACAATGCTTTATCATCATACCGCCAAACAAAAAATGGAATAACACGTAATCAAAAAGACGAATATAAATAAAAATGGTACCGCTAAAAACGTCATCTTGTCCCGCAAAAAACAAGCCGCCATACAGCTCCATCATCCGAAAATTCAAAAAGCTACAGCTCTCAGAATAAAGCGATGCAAAAAAATAATTTTTTCTATAAAATAGCTTTTATTGTGTAAAAACGCCAAAACATAAAAAACAATATAAATGTGGTACCGCTGTAAACCTACTGACCCGAAGAATAAAGCTACCTTATCAATTTTACCACACCCGGAGCAGAATAAAAAAAAACAAAAAAAACAAATCCTGAATTGTTGGTTTTTGTTCATTCTGCCTCCCAAAAGCTGGAATAGAAAGCGATCAAAAAATGTCACATGCCTGAAAATGGCACCAATAACAACGTCAACTCATCCCGCAAAAAAAAAGCCGTCACATGACTGTCGGCCAAAATATGGCGATGCAAAAACTAGATTTTACAAAATATGTGTTTTTTAGTGTGTGACAGCTGTCAATCATAAAAACCCGATATGATTCTGGTATTGCTGTAATCGCACCGACCCGAAGAATAAAGTAATCTCATCACTTATACCGCACGAGGAACGGCGTAAAAAATAAACGCTAGGGCTGGGGATGTTTTTTTTTTTTTCAAAAGTAAAAAAAAAAAAACAAACAAAAAAAAAAGAAGATGACGATATGGCGACTAGTGTTGAACGCAAGTGCTCGCTACTTGAGTTTGCATCGGTTGCTCGGGTATGCACTGAGTATTGCGGGTGCTCGAGTCTCCGTCCAATATGCTTCACGGCCAAAAAAACCTCGCGGGGATGGCCTGCCATGCACGAGCGATCCCCGCATGGTTTTTTGGGGTGTCTAATAACCGTGAAACATGCGGGCGGGGACTCGAGCATTTCACTTGAGCACCCGTGATACATGGTGCATACCTGAGTACCCGATGCAAACTCAAGTAGCGAGCACTTGCGCTCAAGAGTAATGACAACTTATTCAATATGATGACCTAATGTTATCAAATTCTGTGTCGTACCTCTGGGTTCCAAATGTTCACTATACCCCTTAATAAAATCCTTGAGGGGTATAGTTTCCAAAATGGCGTCACTTGTGGGGGAGCTTCACAGTTTAGGCACATCAGGGGCTCTCCAAACGCGACATGGTGTCCGCTAACAAATTGAATGGAAAATCAGCTCAAATTGTTAGCGGACACCATGTTGCGTTTGGAGAGCCCGTGTGCCTAAACATTGGAGCTCCCCCACAAGTGACTCCATTTTGGAAACTAGACCACCCAAGGCACCTATCTAGATGCATAGTGAGCACTTGGAACCCCCAGGTGCTTCACAAATTGATTCGTAAAAATTAAAAAGTGGAGAAAAAAAAAACTTTTTCATTTTTACGAATCAATTTGTGAAGCACCTAGGGGTTCCAAGTGCTCACTATGCATCTAGATAGGTGCCTTGGGGGGTCTAGTTTCCAAAATGGGGTCACTTGTGGGGGGTTTCCACTGTTTAGGCACATCAGGGGCTCTCCAAACGCAACATGGCATCCGCTAATTATTCAAGCAAATTTTACAATCAAAAAGTTAAATGGCGCTCCTTCACTTCCGAGCCCTGCCGTGCACCCAAACAGTGGTTTTTCCCCACATATGGGGTATCTGCGTGCCCAGAGGAAATTGCACAACAAATTTTGGGGTCCATTTTTTCCTGTTACCCCTGCGAAAATAAAAAAAATTGGGTCTAAAGTAACATTTTTGCGAAAAAAGTTAAATGTTCATTTTTTTTCTTCCACATTCCAAAAATTCCTGTGAAGCACCTGAAGGGTTAATAAAGTTCTTGAATGTGGTTTTGAGCACCTTGAGGGGTGCAGTTTTTAGAATGGTGTCACTTTTGGGTATTTTCTGTCATAAAGACCTCTCAAAGTGACTTCAAATGTGATGTGGTCCCTAAAAAAATGGTTTTGTAAATTTTGTTGGAAAAATGAGAAATTGCTGGTCAACTTTTAACCCTTATAGCTCCCTAACAAAAAAAAATTTTGGTTCCAAAATTGTGCTGATGTATAGCAGACATGTGGGAAATGTTATTCATTAACTCTTTTGTGTGACATATCTCTCTGATTTAAGGGCATAAAAATTCAAATTTTAAAAATTGCTAAATTTTCAAAATTTGCCAAATTTCCGTTTTTTTCACAAATAAATGCAAGTGATATCGAAGAAATTTTAACACAATCATGAAGCACAATATGTCACGAAAAAACAATCTCAGAATCAGGGGGATCCGTTGAAGCGTTCCAGAGTAATTACTTCATAAAGTGACAGTGGTCAGAATTGTAAAAATTGACCGGGTCATTAACGTGCAAACCACCCGCGGGGCTTAAGGGGTTAAGTGAAAGAAGAATACAACTTACCTTTGCCTGTGGGAGAGGTTGGGGTTCTTCTGGCTCAAAAAATAGATTCTCTTTAAAAAACTGTCCGTCCTGCAAGAATGGAGACAGCGGATATAATACAGGACAGGAAAGGTGACTGGTATGATGGAAGGCTCACAGGGGGAAAGTTATAAAGCTGGGGTACATGGGGTAGCGCACCATGCAGCAGATTGAACTATCCTTTTAAAGGCAAAGATACAGCCTATTTCCAAGATCCTACCGCAATATGTAGTAGATCTAATAATAGTAATATTCGAAAATACCTCCAATTAGAAAACAGTATAGTTCTTCTGATTCACTATGTCACTTACCCTATGTGCAGGGCATTGTAGTAGCTTAGGTATCTATGGTCACGACCACTCATAGCGACAGTTGTTAGTGGTCGTAATCATGGATACCTAAACTACTACAATGCAGTGCACATGGGGTAAGCGACATAGCTAATCAGAAGAACAATACTACAATTTTAATTGGAGGTATTTGCTAATATTATTATTACACCTACTACATAGTGGGATAGGATCTTGGAGATGGGAATACCCCTTTTTTTAGGATACAGTTGATGCTTTACAGTCTTCCTAGGTGTATACTTACTAGTTTTTCAATGGTGGGAAAATAAGTTACCAATCTGTGCAACACAAAAAAAGAAAAAAAAAAAGCATTGAATCGGTGATTTGCATTTGTTTAATAATGTGATAGCAGAGAGGTGCGGGCACCTGTAGCAGGCGGAGAAGCTTTCCACCGCCCCGTGCAGAGGGTTTCCCTCCAGCCACAGCTCTCTCAGCTCCAGGTTGTGGATCAGATCCAGCTCTTCAACTCTGCAAAGCGAAAAAAGAACATGTTCCCGTCACCAGCTACCACCAGAAAACACAGAGATTTGTTTGTTTCTCGCCTTCTTCCAAGAGCCACAAACCATTTTATTGTTCCGTCTATATGGCCTGGGTTTTTTTTTCCCAGGATGAGTATGGGCTTTCTATTCCTCCATTTTTGGGACTTGTAACTTTTTCTGTTGCGGGGGCTGGGTGAGGGTCTTTTTGTATTTTTATTCATACCATTTTGATCGATTGCTTTTTATTCCATTTTTGAGAAGTGCAGCGATCGAAAATTCAATTATTTTGATTTTAATTTTTTTAAACGGTTTACAATTTGGGTTCTTTATATTTTCATAGGATGGAGTTTTACGGATTCGATTTACCAATTTTTCTTTTTATTTTTTTTGAATTTCATTATTTTTTAATTGGGAAAAGCGAGACAAATGAAAATTATGGGTTTTAGTTTATTTATTCATTTTTAAATAAATTTTTACTTATTTTTGCCCTGGACTCTGCGACTGTTTGATCGCTTGTACTATACTGGGAACACAGATGTACAGAGATGGCAGGACGGGGGTCTTCAGGAGGCCACTGACTGCCACTATTACCCACCGGTACCCCACGATCGATGGCATATACGGGGTAATCGGAAAAGACGTCACGACGGCAGCAGACCCGATCCCTGCGCAAGGAGGCGACGTACCTCATTATAGGAGAGGTTCAGACTCTGCAGGTGCCGGGTCAGGTAGAAGAGATGAGCAAAACCAGTCAGCTTGGAGAGACGATGACAACTCAGGTCCAAAGACTGAAGCTACAAAAATATATATAGAGAATTTCACAAGCAGCCTATGGACAGGGGGGCGCTGGTTCTTACCCCATGTATCATTAGCCCAAGAGTGACAAAAAAGATTGTGGGGGTCCCCAAGGATCTCTAGTGGCATAGCCTAGTGTGGATCTGCTCAGGTCACAGATGGGGCTGTAATTAATAGTATTTATTATTAACTGAGGGCAACACTCCGAGATGATCTGCAGGACGACCTCTGCGGCTGCAGCGTGGGTCAGCGAAAGCACAATGTTGTCAGAAAGCAAATCTAAGGAAAGCAAATAATATTAGTGAGGAAGGGGCACTGCGCCGGCAGAGGAGAGAAGGCGAGGGGGCGCGGGCCGAGGAGAGAAGGCGAGGGGGCGCCGACAGAGGAGAGAAGGCGACGGGGCGCCGGCAGAGGAGAGAAGGCGAGGGGGCGCGGCCGGAGGAGAGAAGGCGGCGGGGCGCGGGCAGAGGAGAGAAGGCGACGGGGCGCCGGCAGAGGAGAGAAGGCGACGGGGCGCGGGCAGGGGAGAGAAGGCGAGGGGGCGCCGGCAGAGGAGAGAAGGCGGCGGGGCGCCGGCAGAGGAGAGAAGGCAACGGGGCGCCGGCAGAGGAGAGAAGGCGAGGGGGCGCGGGCCGAGGAGAGAAGGCGAGGGGGCGCCGGCAGAGGAGAGGAGGCGACGGGGCGCCGGCAGAGGAGAGGAGGCGACGGGGCGCCGGCAGAGGAGAGGAGGCGACGGGGCGCCGGCAGAGGAGAGGAGGCGACGGGGCGCCGGCAGAGGAGAGAAGGCGAGGGGGCGCAGGCCGAGGAGAGAAGGCGAGGGGGCGCCGGCAGAGGAGAGAAGGCGACGGGGCGCCGGCAGAGGAGAGAAGGCGACGGGGCGCCGGCAGAGGAGAGAAGGCGACGGGGCGCCGGCAGAGGAGAGAAGGCGACGGGGCGCGGCCGGAGGAGAGAAGGCGACGGGGCGCGGCCAGAGGAGAGAAGGCGACGGGGCACAGGCCGAGGAGAGAAGGCGACGGGGCGGAGGCCGAGGAGAGAAGGCGACGGGGCGCGGCCGGAGGAGAGAAGGCGACGGGGCCGTGAGCAAAAATCAAAGCATACCCACACATAACCGCTATACAGTACCTACAACACACACCATATAGTGCCCACATAACCGCTATACAGTACCTACAGCACACACCATATAGTGCCCACACATAACCGCTATACAGTACCTACAGCACACACCATATAGTGCCCGCGCATAACCGCTATACAGTACCTACAACACACACCATATAGTGCCCACATAACCGCTATACAGTACCTACAGCACACACCATATAGTGCCCACACATAACCGCTATACAGTACCTACAGCACACACCATATAGTGCCCGCGCATAACCACTATACAGTACCTACAGCACACACCATATAGTGCCCGCACATAACCGCTATACAGCACCTACAGCACACACCATATAGTGCCCGCGCATAACCGCTATACAGCACACGCCATATCGTGCCCGCGCATAACCGCTATACAGCACACGCCATATCGTGCCCACGCATAACCGCTATACAGCACACGCCATATCATGCCCACGCATTACCGCTATACAGCACCCACAGCACACGCCATATAGTACCCACGCATTACCGCTATACAGCAAACGCCATATAGTGCCCACCCATAACCGCTATACAGCACCTACAACACACGCCATATAGTGCCCACACATAACCGCTATACAGCACCTACAACACACGCCATATAGTGCCCACGCATAACCGCTATACAGCACACGCCATATAGTGCCCACGCATAACCGCTATACAGCACCTACAGCACACGCCATATAGTGCCCACGCATAACCGCTATACAGCACACACCATATAGTGCCCACGCATAACCGCTATACAGCACACACCATATAGTGCCCAGGCATTACCGCTATACAGTACCTACAGCACACACCATATAGTGCCCACGCATAACCGCTATACAGCACACACCATATAGTGCCCACGCATAACCGCTATACAGCACACACCATATAGTGCCCACGCATAACCGCTATACAGCACCTATAGCACACACCATATAGTGCCCACGCATAACCGCTATACAGCACCTAGAGCACACACCATAGTGCCCACGCATAACCGCTATACAGCACCTACAGCACACACCATATAGTGCCCACGCATAACCGCTATACAGCACCTACAGCACACACCATATAGTGCCCACGCATAACCGCTATACAGCACACATCATATAGTGCCCACGCATAACCGCTATACAGCACACACCATATAGTGCCCACGCATAACCGCTATACAGCACACACCATATAGTGCCCACGCATAACCGCTATACAGCACACACCATATAGTGCCCACACATAACCGCTATACAGCACACACCATATAGTGCCCACGCATAACCGCTATATAGCACACACCATATCGTGCCCACGCATAACCGCTATACAGCACCTACAGCACACACCATATCGTGCCCACGCATAACCGCTATACAGCACCTACAGCACACACCATATCGTGCCCACGCATAACCGCTATACAGCACACACCATATAGTGCCCACGCATAACCGCTATACAGCACACACCATATAGTGCCCACACATTACCGCTATACAGTGCCTACAACACACACCATATAGTGCCCACACATTACCGCTATACAGTGCCTACAGCACACACCATATAGCGCCCACGCATAACCGCTATACAGCACACGCCATATAGTGCCCACACATAACGGCTATACAGCACCTACAGCACACACCATATAGTGCCCACGCATAACCGCTATACAGCACCTACAACACACATCATATAGCGCCCACACAAGTTCTCAGTGTGGATTGTCACTGCTAATTTCACTTAATGGTTTGCAAAGAGTGAAATCTGTGGCCAAATCTGCAGTTAAGTTTTGCACAGATTTTGGTGCAGATTTTCTGTCCCATTTACAGAGGCTTTATGACAGTTATTGCTTCTGTTATAAACTGTGGACACAGCTCAGGTGTGAACAGAGGGCAATGTGATGAGAGCTGCTGGGCGGTGATGTCATTCCTGTCCTGCAGCCAGATATTATCCGCCTCTGATTGGTAGAATTAGAAGCCCCCCTCATTCCTTTCCTCTGCTGAATGCGGCCCTTGTCCCCCTCATTACCGCGCTCGTCCCCCCTCATTACCGTGCTCGTCTCCTCGGCCCGTCCCGCTCCTTCGCTTATTGTGCTGATGACTCCCGCGCTCTGGATTTCTGCTAGCACTAATGTTGTATCTCCTCCATCCCCCTCATCGGCAGGTGGAAGACCCCAGCCAGCCCAACAACGAGGGTCTCACAGCCCCCCACACCGCCGTGTGCGCCGGCCACACCGAGATCGTCCAGTTCCTCGTACAGTTCGGAGTGAAGGTAAACGCAGCAGACAGCGCCGGCTGCTGCCCCGAATATCGGCTCGCATTAAAGGGGTCGACAGAACCCCCCATCCCTTGTTAGAGGCCTGAGAGCACTTATTAAGCACTACCCCGCCCCCCCGGCCAGCACGTGACTCAGCCCCCGGCCAGATTGCATCAATGGGAGAAAAAGAAAAAAAATTCTTGGCCCAAGAAATAGAAAAGTTGAGCCACCGAGGGTCTGGGTGATTTAGGACAGACGGTCTAGTTTTTCAGGGGGTTTTCTGTGGCGGTTTCTGTCGTTTTCTCCGCTTGGTGTCGCTGTCAGGACCCCGCTGCACTGCGCCGTCTCCTGCAACAACGTCCAGGTGTGTAAGTTCCTGGTGGAGTCCGGAGCCGTCGTGTACGCCATGACCTACAGCGACCGACAGAGGGCGGCAGACAAGTGCGAGGAGATGGAGGAGGCTACAGCCAGTGCTCCCAGCTCCTGTACGGTGAGTACAGACAATCCACCTGGCCACCTACAAGACATCGTTCACACTTACCTGGCATTTTTTACATTTTCTTAAATGCATATATTTTGATTTTATTAAAAATGGGATTTATTAAAATTTTTGCGTCTGATATCTGCAGAATGAGTTAACTGAGAATTCATCAGTGAGCTTGCAGCTTTTTTTTTTAAGCTGTCATTTTACTGAGCCTACATGAAAGCTGAGCAGAACTTTGTGTCAGTGAGAGGAGCTCACTGACAGGTCCTCAGTTGACTCATTCCACAGTCACTTAAAAGGCCTGTAAAAGCCAAACTGTGAAAAAATTTGAATGGAACCAAATTGCAAAAAATATTTGGCTCAAAAATAAATGCATTTAAATACAAAAGAAAGTCCCCAAAGGTGACCATAACATTTAAAGGGGAAATGCCCGCTCAAACCAGATCCCTATGGTTAGAGATTTCCTGGACACAGCCCTGCTCAGAGTGGAAAAACATGGCTGCTCTGGTACAGAAACAGCGCCACATCTGCTCACAGGCGGTATTGCAGGACCCTGAGCTGTAATACCAAATACAACCCATGGGTCAGGGTGGCGCTCTTTTCCGTAACAATTATTTCTGCAGAATTAAGAAAAAATTAAATGTTTTTATTCCCTGACGAAGTAAATGGTGAAGAATAAAAACGCAAGGTATATAAGAAAGCGCCTGCAGTTTATTCCGGCGGGCGGGATGCTGAAGCTTCGATCCCCATGGTGCGAGCCTCCATGTGAGGCCGGTGTGGGGACTCGCCTCCTCTCCTGCCTGGAGGGCGCACATTAGCGGCCGCTGTAGGCGGATTAGGATGAACGGCTGGAATGTGCCGGATTATAGGGCCCCGGCTCTCACCGCTCCGGGCTGAGACAATAATCGTCTGCGCGCTGATTCCATCACTCAGAGGCGAACGCCCAGTAACCCTGTACGGCCGGGTCTGCCAGTCACTATAGCGGCAGGATGGGCCCTGAACACTGTCAGGAGTCAGTCATAGCCGGGGTCCTCCAAGTCACAGCTGCTACCTACAGGGCACCAGGTCCAAGCCCAGAGGCCGGTAACTGACCTCCTCCCAGCGAGTGAGGCCGCACCCAGCGGAGGCCATACAGGAACAGAAGTGAGGCCATTGTAGAGCAAGTGCCCGGAAATGTGGCATCCAGAGAAGTCACCGCATACAAGCGCCCAGAGCTGAGCCCTCATCTAAGCCCAAAACAGGTTTAAGACGAGGAGGGATTAATGCAGGAGAAAAACAGCGCAAATAATGATGGCAATACCGCCACTCATACCAGTATCATAGCAGATATATTCTTATACAGGGGCAGTATTATAGCAGTTATATTCTTATACAGGGGCAGTATCATAGCAGTTATATTCTTATACAGGGGCAGTATCATAGCAGTTATATTCTTATACAGGGGCAGTATCATAGCAGTTATATTCTTATACAGGGGCAGTATTATAGCAGTTATAATCTTATACAGGGGCAGTATTATAGCAGTTATATTCTTATACAGGGGCAGTATATAGCAGTTATGTTCTTATACAGGGGCAGTATATAGCAGTTATATTCTTATACAGGGGCAGTATATAGCAGTTATATTCTTATACAGGGGCAGTATTATAGCAGTTATATTCTTATACAGGGGCAGTATTATAGCAGTTATATTCTTATACAGGGGCAGTATTATAGCAGTTATAATTCTTATACAGGGGCAGTATCATAGCAGTTATATTCTTATACAGGGGCAGTATCATAGCAGTTATATTCTTATACAGGGGCAGAATCATAGCAGTTATATTCTTATACAGGGGCAGTATCATAGCAGTTATATTCTTATACAGGGGCAGTATCATAGCAGTTATATTCTTATACAGGGGCAGTATCATAGCAGTTATATTCTTATACAGGGGTTAGTATCATAGCAGTTATATTCTTATACAGGGGCAGTATTATAGCAGTTATATTCTTATACAGGGGCAGTATTATAGCAGTTATATTCTTATACAGGGGCAGTATCATAGCAGTTATATTCTTATACAGGGGCAGTATTATAGCAGTTATATTCTTATACAGGGGCAGTATTATAGCAGTTATATTCTTATACAGGGGCAGTATTATAGCAGTTATATTCTTATACAGGGGCAGTATTATAGCAGTTATATTCTTATACAGGGGCAGTATATAGCAGTTATGTTCTTATACAGGGGCAGTATATAGCAGTTATATTCTTATACAGGGGCAGTATTATAGCAGTTATATTATTATACAGGGGCAGTATTATAGCAGTTATAATTCTTATACAGGGGCAGTATCATAGCAGTTATATTCTTATACAGGGGCAGTATCATAGCAGTTATATTCTTATACAGGGGCAGAATCATAGCAGTTATATTCTTATACAGGGGCAGTATCATAGCAGTTATATTCTTATACAGGGGCAGTATTATAGCAGTTATATTCTTATACAGGGGCAGTATCATAGCAGTTATATTCTTATACAGGGGCAGTATCATAGCAGTTATATTCTTATACAGGGGCAGAATCATAGCAGTTATATTCTTATACAGGGGCAGTATCATAGCAGTTATATTCTTATACAGGGGCAGTAATATAGCAGTTATATTCTTATACAGGGGCAGTATCATAGCAGTTATATTATTATACAGGGGCAGTATTATAGCAGTTATAATTCTTATACAGGGGCAGTATCATAGCAGTTATATTCTTATACAGGGGCAGTATCATAGCAGTTATATTCTTATACAGGGGCAGAATCATAGCAGTTATATTCTTATACAGGGGCAGTATCATAGCAGTTATATTCTTATACAGGGGCAGTAATATAGCAGTTATATTCTTATACAGGGGCAGTATCATAGCAGTTATATTCTTATACAGGGGCAGTATTATAGCAGTTATATTCTTATACAGGGGCAGTATTATAGCAGTTATATTCTTATACAGGGGCAGTATTATAGCAGTTATATTCTTATACAGGGGCAGTATTATAGCAGTTATATTCTTATACAGGGGCAGTATATAGCAGTTATGTTCTTATACAGGGGCAGTATATAGCAGTTATATTCTTATACAGGGGCAGTATTATAGCAGTTATATTATTATACAGGGGCAGTATTATAGCAGTTATAATTCTTATACAGGGGCAGTATCATAGCAGTTATATTCTTATACAGGGGCAGTATCATAGCAGTTATATTCTTATACAGGGGCAGAATCATAGCAGTTATATTCTTATACAGGGGCAGTATCATAGCAGTTATATTCTTATACAGGGGCAGTATTATAGCAGTTATATTCTTATACAGGGGCAGTATCATAGCAGTTATAATCTTATACAGGGGCAGTATATAGCAGTTATATTCTTATACAGGGGCAGTATCATAGCAGTTATATTCTTATACAGGGGTTAGTATCATAGCAGTTATATTCTTATACAGGGGCAGTATCATAGCAGTTATATTCTTATACAGGGGCAGTATTATAGCAGTTATATTCTTATACAGGGGCAGTATCATAGCAGTTATATTCTTACACAGGGGCAGAATCATAGCAGTTATATTCTTATACAGGGGCAGTATCATAGCAGTTATATTCTTATACAGGGGCAGTATTATAGCAGTTATATTCTTATACAGGGGCAGTATCATAGCAGTTATATTCTTATACAGGGGCAGTATCATAGCAGTTATATTCTTATACAGGGGCAGTATCATAGCAGTTATATTCTTATACAGGGGCAGAATCATAGCAGTTATATTCTTATACAGGGGCAGTATTATAGCAGTTATATTCTTATACAGGGGCAGTATCATAGCAGTTATATTCTTATACAGGGGCAGTATCATAGCAGTTATATTCTTATACAGGGGCAGTATCATAGCAGTTATATCCTTATACAGGGGCAGTATATAGCAGTTATATTCTTAGACAGGGGCAGTATCATAGCAGTTATATTCTTATACAGGGGCAGTATCATAGCAGTTATATTCTTATACAGGGGCAGTATCATAGCAGTTATATTCTTATACAGGGGCAGTATCATAGCAGTTATATTCTTATACAGGGGCAGTATCATAGCAGTTATATTCATATACAGGGACAGTATCATAGCAGTTATATTCTTATACAGGGACAGTATCATAGCAGTTATATTCTTATACAGGGGCAGTATCATAGCAGTTATATTCTTATACAGGGGCAGTATCATAGCAGTTATATTCTTATACAGGGGCAGTATCATAGCAGTTATATTCTTATACACGGGCAATATCATAGCAGTTATATTCTTATACAGGGGCAGTATCATAGCAGTTATATTCTTATACAGAGGAAGTATCATAGCAGTTATATTCTTATACAGGGGCAGTATCATAGCAGTTCTATTCTTATACAGGGGCAGTATCATAGCAGTTATATTCTTATACAGGGGCAGTATCATAGCAGTTATTCTTATACAGGGGCAGTATCATAGCAGTTATATTCTTATACAGGGGCAGTATTATAGCAGTTATATTCTTATACAGGGGCAGTATTATAGCAGTTATATTCTTATACAGGGGCAGTATCATGGCAGTTATATTCTTATACAGGGGCAGTATCATAGCAGTTATATTCTTATACAGGGGCAGTATTATAGCAGTTATATTCTTATACAGGGGCAGTATCATAGCAGTTATATTCTTATACAGGGGCAATATCATAGCAGTTATATTCTTATACAGGGGCAGTATCATAGCAGTTATATTCTTATACAGGGGCAGTATCATAGCAGTTATATTCTTATACAGGGGCAGTATCATAGCAGTTATATTCTTATACAGGGGCAGTATCATAGCAGTTATATTCTTATACAGGGGCAGTATCATAGCAGTTATATTCTTATACAGGGGCAGTATTATAGCAGTTATATTCTTATACAGGGGCAGTATTATAGCAGTTATATTCTTATACAGGGGCAGTATCATAGCAGTTATATTCTTATACAGGGGCAGTATCATAGCAGTTATATTCTTATACAGGGGCAGTATTACAGCAGTTATATTCTTATACAGGGGCAGTATCATAGCAGTTATATTCTTATACAGGGGCAGTATCATAGCAGTTATATTCTTATACAGGGGCAGTATCATAGCAGTTATATTCTTATACAGGGGCAGTATTATAGTAGTTATATTCTTATACAGGGGCAGTATCATAGCAGTTATATTCTTATACAGGGGCAGTATCATAGCAGTTATATTCTTATACAGGGGCAGTATTATAGTAGTTATATTCTTATACAGGGGCAGTATCATAGCAGTTATATTCTTATACAGGGGCAGTATTATAGCAGTTATATTCTTATACAGGGGCAGTATCATAGCAGTTATATTCTTGTACATAGGAGCCGTATTATAGTAGTTATATTCTTGTACATAGGAGCCGTATTATAGTAGTTGTATTCTTGTGCATAGGGGCAGTATTATAGTAGTTATACTCTTGTACATAGGAGCCGTATTATAGTAGTTATATTCTTGTACATAAGAGCCGTATTATAGTAGTTATATTCTTGTACATAGGAGCAGTATTATAGTAGTTATATTCTTGTACATAGGAGCAGTATTATAGTAGTTATATTCTTGTACATAGGAGCTGTATTATAGTATTTGTATTCTTGTACATAGGGGGCAGTATTATAGTAGTTATATTCTTGTACGTAGGGGGCCGTATTATAGTAGTTATATTCTTGTACATAGGAGCAGTATTATAGTAGTTATATTCTTGTACATAGGAGCCGTATTATAGTAGTTATATTCTTGTACATAGGGGGCTGTATTATAGTAGTTGTATTCTTGTACATAGGGGCAGTATTATAGTAGTTGTCTTCTTTTACATATGAATTTTCGTGTGTTGGGCAAATTGTATGAAATTCTGATAAACCCTTTTAATGTGGCAGTAGAAGATGTATTTTTGTGCACCATGTATGTGGTTGTATATATTTCCTGAGGTTGGTTGGGGAGGTTTAGTCCATCCCAGAGACAGAAGGAATTAATGTGGGAATATTCGGATGTGATAATAGTTTGTAGCTTTTTGTTTTTTTGCCGAGATCCAATTAAAGTTGTATTTACACTGAAAGATAATCGCTCCTCTGCTCGTTTTCCGGATTTAGGCCATAATAAAGAGCAAATTAGTCAGAAATGGTTTTAACAATTATTTTTTTTTTTATTCAAAATCTGTATTTTACATTTTGTGATCTCTAAATTCTTTATCAATGTGAAACATTTTGTACATTTTTTTTTATATAGAGTCGAGCTAACTAGCTAATACACAAAATTCCTTTTTATTCCCTTTTTTATTTTGGAGAGGACACAAAAAATTGGAGGCAATAACTCTAGTTCTATTTTCTGCAGGTTGACTTTTACGCTGACTTTGTCCTTCTCATAGATAAAGAGAGCCAGGTCTGGCATAGACAAAGGGTCGCTTTTTAAGGGGCTAGAAATTAAATAGGCCTGAAATGGGCCAGAAGTGACCAGAAGGTACAAAGAACTATTTACTACTTGTACTTAGATTCTCTTTCTCATTCTCCCTTACACTTTCAACATGCTTACATATGCTTTTACTGTTTTTGCCCCCCTAATCCTCTCTCCTTCGCTATCCCCTCACCCCAGCACCCTCTAACCAAATCATCATCTCTCCTTCCCTCCTTCCTCCCCACCTAACCTCATCCGCAGACCTGCTCCTCAACCTCAGATCAATCCTCCCAAAACATAAAACAAGCCGGACACTCTCTTTCTCCCACCTGCTCTCCCTCTCTCTGCTTCTCCTCACTGCTGGCGACATATCTCCCAATTCTGGACCCCCACAGCTTGCACCCTCCACCAACTCCCCCACCTGTCACACCAAACCAACTGCAAACTACCGCAACCCCTCCTATGCAAAACCGGTCCCCCTGACGCCCACCCCGCTGCTCCCTCTCTCTGGAGCACTGTGGAATGCACGCTCTGTCTGCAACAAGCTCCATTTTGTCCACGACCTCTTTACCTCTCGTCATCTCTCCTTCCTGGCCATCACAGAGACATGGCTAACACCCTCTGACACTGCCTCCCCTGCTGCGCTGTGTTACGGTGGCCTCCACTTCACCCACATTCCTCGCCCTGGAAACAGACATGGTGGAGGAGTGGGTCTTCTCCTCTCTAACAATTGCACCTTTAGCCCTACTCCTCCTCTTCCCTCCCTTATTCTCCCTTCTTTTGAAGTCCACTCTGTCCGCATTTACTCTCCCTCCAACCTCCAAGTGGCTGTCATATACCGACCCCCGGGCCCGATCACTGCCTTTATCGACCAATTCTCCACCTGGCTTCTTTACTTTCTCTCTGATGACATTCCCACAATCATCATGGGCGATTTCAACATCCCCACTGACACTCGCCAGTCAGCAGCATCAAAACTCTTTTGTCGTCGCTTACTTCATCCTTTGGACTTACTCAGTGGTCCTCCTCAGCCACCCACACAGACTGACACACACTAGACCTCATCTTCACCCGACTCTGCTCCCTATCTAACCTCAAAACCTCCCCCTACCCCTATCTGACCACGATCTACTCGCCTTCTCATCCCTGTCCTCCTCACCTGTCACCCATGTCCGGCAGCTAGCACACCCCCGCAGAAACCTTGCACATCTAGACACTCACACACTCTCTGACTCTGTTCTACCACTGACATCCATATCCTCACTCCATGACACAGACAGCGCCACTGCTTTCTACAATGCCACTCTCGCATCAGCTATTGACTCGGTCGCCCCTCTTATGCATGGCAGAGCGCGACGAGCCAACAGGCAACCCTGGCACAACAACCTCACTAAACAGCTTCGACAAGCGTCCAGGGTTGCGGAGCGGCGTTGGAAGAAAACACATACTCAAGAAGACTTCACTGCATTCAAACAAGCAACGCTCGCATTCAACTCAGCACTCACCTCTGCTAAACAGGCCTACTTCACAACCCTCATATCCTCCCTATCCTACAACCCCAAACAGCTATTCAACACTTTTAACTCTCTCCTCCACCCTTCACTGCCCCCTCCGACCTCCCTCATCTCCGCCGAGGAGTTTGCCACACACTTCAAAAACAAGATTGACCAAACACGACAAGTCTTCACTGTCCGACCACCACAACCCCTTTGTTTTCCACACCATTTCCCTAACTCCATAACCTCCCTTCCCAACATCACGGAAAGAGACCTTACTCATCTCCTCTCCAAATCACACCTCACCACATGTGCACTCGACCACATCCCATCCCACCTCCTCCCCAATCTCACCCCCACACTCGTCTCATCCCTAACCAATCTCTTCAACCTATCACTATCCTCTGGTACTTTCCCTGCTGCCTTCAAACATGCCACAATCACGCCCATCCTCAAAAAGCCATCCCTCAACCCATCCGCCCTGTCCAGCAATCGCCCCATATCGCTGCTCCCATTTGCCTCCAAACTCCTTGAGCAACACGTTCACGCCAAACTTTCCTCCCACTTTTCATCTAACTCTCTCTTCGACAACCGACAATCCGGCTTCCGCCCCCACCATTCCACCGAAACTGCCCTTACCAAAATTACTAATGACCTGCTCACAGCCAAAGCTAACAGACAATTCTCTGTACTCCTTCTTCTTGACCTGTCCTCTGCTTTCGATACACCACTGCCTCCTACTACAGATCCTCTCTTCCTTTGGCGTCAAAGACCTTGCCCTATCCTGGATCTCCTCATACCTTTCTAACCGCACATTTAGCGTCTCCCACTCCCACGCTACCTCCTCACCCTGCCCCCTCTCTGTTGGAGTCCCTCAAGGCTCTGTCCTAGGACTCCCTACTCTTCTCAATCTATACCCTTGGCCTGGGACAGCTGATAAAATCCTATGGCTTCCAGTACCATCTGTACGCTGACGACACCCAGATCTACCTCTCTGGCCCAGACGTCACCTCTCTGCTGTCCAGAATCCCAGCATGTCTATCAGCCATATCCTCCTCCTTCTCCTCCCGCTACCTCAAGCTCAATGTGGACAAAACTGAACTCATTATCTTTCCACCACCTTGCATATCCTTCCCACCTGATCATTCTATCACAATAAATGACATCACTCTTTCCGCTGTACCGACATTCTGCTGCCTCGGAGTAACCCTTGACTCCGCCCTGTCCTTCAAACCCCACATCCAAGCTCTCGCCACCACTTGTCGCCTCCAGCTCAAAAATATTTCCAGAATCCGTCCTTTCCTCAACCCTAACTCTACTAAACTGCTTGTGCATGCCCTCATCATCTCCCGCCTCGACTATTGCAACATCCTCCTCTGTGGCCTCCCTGCTAACACTCTCGCACTCCTCCAGTCTATCCTCAACTCTGCTGCACGACTTGTTCATCTCTCGCCTCGCTACTCCTCTGCTAAGCCCCTTTGCAAATTGCTTCACTGGCTCCCATTCCCCCAGCATATCCAGTTCAAACTACTAACACTGACCTACAAAGCCATCCATAACCTCTCTCCTCCGTATATCTCTGAACTAATCTCCCGATATATTCCCTCACGTAACCTCCAGTCCTCCCAAGACCTCCTTCTCTCCTCCACACTTATCCGTTCCTCACGCAATCACCTCCAAGATTCCTCCCGAATATCCCCCATCCTCTGGAATTCTGTGCCTCAACACGTCCGATTATCCTCCACATCCGGATCCTTCAGACGGAACCTGAAAACCCATCTCTTCAAGAAAGCTTACAGCCTGCAATGACCCCGCTGCCTCCTCAACAACACCGGAGCTACTGCAACCCCCAACCTATTGTCTCCTCCCCACTCCTGTAGAATGTAAGCCCGCAAGGGCAGGGTCCTCCTCCCTCTCTACCAATCTATCATTGTTAGTTTCTTTACTGTAAGTGATATTTTTACTTGGTATGTAACCCCTTATGTACAGCGCCATGGAATTAACGGCGCTATATAAATAAATAATAATAATAGCTGGGAGTTTGCTACAGTTGTATCTGTTCTAAACCATCAGACTGAGCCTCTTCCTTCTGTATTGATATATTGTACCAGGATAAGATCTGTAAGAATGTACCAGTGTGAAAAGTATTTGGTCAGAACGAGTCTTCATTCACTGCCGGAAAGCAGAGATCTAGAAATGTGAAGCATTTGAAACATAGTGTTAGAAAGTTCAGAAAATTCCATTTTGCAATGATTAAAGTTCTGTTGTGAATTTTAGCGTGACTGGACCGTTCTTGCGGAAATGTTTCCTGCCTCCTTCACTTAGATTCAGATCATACAGATAGTCAGACACCGCATTATCTCTGATACTATGGCCGATACAGCGCACATATAGATTATACTATAGAGTCCAAAAGTTTTGCTTTTTCTTTTTTTAATGTGATGACTTCTGTCTGGTTGTTGTGATGCCATTTCCCTGGTGAGGAATTGAAAGTGCATGAAGTTGTCATCATACAAGACCTTAATTGTAACCAAAATGCTTTTGAATATAGGAATGGTCTTTTAATTAAAGAAAACTGACGGCCAAAAGTTTTGCATCTACTATTTATTGATCACAACATAGAGAGTAATTCATTCTTTACAATGCCATAACTTAGTATTTTGTAACATAACCTCTTGCTTTAGTTCCTGCCGCACCGCATTGAAGCCACTCGGGTATTCAAGACATCTTGAGGGATCTTGCTTCGTTCCATTTGCTGACGCCGGCCCTGATTCAATCCCATTTGTGTCAAATTCTGTGCATGTTATCAGGCCAAAATCACCAGGGTATGTGAACTTTTGATCAGGGTCATTTGGATGTTTTTGGTTGCCATTAAGATTTAAAAAGAGAAAACACAGTAGTTTGACAATAAATGGCTTCACCCAACCAATAACCATGAGTGGAGAAAAAGTTTTTTTGTTCTCATTCATATTCTCTGAAACAAGACCAAGAAAGGAAAAATTCTGCCGGGGTATGTAAACTTTTGAGCACAACTGTATCCTTGTTCATGGTAGCATTCATATTTCCATCAATTCTATGCCAATGGCCGATGCAGAAAAGCAGCCCAAAACCATGAGATTGCCACCACCATGTTTCACTGTAGGCGTTTGGTACCTTACATCATTACGTTTTCCAATTCTGCAGTATATACATTGCTGCCATCACTACCAAACAGATTGAACTTGGATTCATCCGACCCCAACACCTTAGACCAATCTGTCTCTTTCCGTTGGCCGTGTTCTTTGGCAAACACAAGTCGGACCTTCCTTTTCTTTGCAGAGATGAAAGGCTCCTTGACTGGAACTCGTGCATTCAGCCCTACTGCTTAGTCGTCGCGACTCACTTTGACCCCATATTCTTTGTTCATTTTGTGGACATCAGATACTGACTTTTTCTTTATAATGTGATCAACTCTGGAGGAAGTTCTCCTTGGTCGTCCACTTCTAGGTTTGTCGGCTGTTCCAGAACCTTCTTTTTCTTTCTTTAATATATCTGACACTTGACTCTGAGAACAGGTGAATTCCATAGCTGCCTCTTTATGGCTTTTCCCTGACTTCACTCCCAGAATAATAAGCTTCCTGACATCTGGTGATAAATTTGGCTTTGTCTCTGCCATGTTTTTAACCTAAAAACGCAAAAAAAAAAAATTTAGGCAAAATTCGACTGCCCATAACAAAATATGCAAAACATTTGTTCCAGCAAATGTTGAAAACTAACACATAAAGGGATAAAACAATGTCCAACACAATTTGTGTCCTGATAGCTGACAATCATTTGCTTCCAGTTAACTAAAATCACCAGAAAAATGGCCTCACAACAACCAAACAGAAGCAATCACAATTTAAAAAAAAAATGCAAAACTTTTGGTGGCTACTGTATTCATACAGTCAGGTTTAGCAGAGCTGCCTTTATCATTTGGCACACAGTACAGTATCACAACATTTAATGTGGCTGCAGGGAAACTAGGCTGTACTTTTGGAGATGCATATAAAAATATTTTTGGTTTTGTCACTCGGCCTCAAAAAATTTAGTTACATATCTGGTAAAAACCCCTGAGCCCTCCTGAACCCTGCTGCTTTTCTGCCGTTTTGCACTGCGTCGCTCCATTGCAGAGATACTGCACTCCGAAAGCAACAAATGTGAGTATGTGAAATCTCTGCTTTGCAGTACAACTTTGCATTTTTTTAGTCTTATTTTGGAGTGCGCACTTTCACACCTCCCTCCAAGACGCTGCCAATGATCACATGCTCGACTACTAGATCTTCTCCTGATCTGTGGAAGCAGAGAACAGCCCGTTGCACTACAAGCAGAGATTTCACATGCAGCGCTCCAAAAAACGCAAATGTGAATATCTCTGCAATGGAGCGACGCAGCAAAAAACGAAAAAGAGCTGCAGAATCGGGGGAGCTCAGGGACTTTTACAAGGTATTTAAGGAATCACCCTGTAAGAATTTAATTTTATCGTTCTGGGTCCAATTACTGGAAAGTGGATTGTATTATGTGTTGTGCACAGATATTACTCAGTATTGCAGGGTCTGATTACTGCACACTGGGGTCAGGTGGCTTTAGTGGTCCTATCACTGTCTTATTACAGTTTTTGTGGAGCATTATATGGCGGCACACGCAGTTTGGTACATGTGATGGGTCTCCTAACCATTTTCCTTCTGTATTTTTTTACAGAGAAGGACGGGAAGGCTTTCCATCCAACCTACGAGGAGAAGCTGAGGCTGGTGGCTCTGCACAAACAAGTCCTCCTGGGACCGTACAACCCCGACACGTGCCCCGAAGTCGGCTTCTTCGATGTCCTGGGCAACGATAGGAGGTAACGAACGTCGTGTGCTTTGTTTGTGTATCACATTCCTATAAAAAAAGTAGCCACTTTGTAAATAGCCTAACGCTTTCTTATCGTTTTGTATACACAGCACTGATGCAGATCTGTGTGTCTCCATGGTTACAGACTACACTACATATGTAGTCTGATCCTGCCATTGTATATTTTTCACCACTAAAGTAGCAGTCAGGGACTGCAGGGTGAACCTCATTACCATGAGCATTTATGGGAGCTGTGTACGCAAAACGGCAACAGATTTTCCATCATGGGCATGCATCGATCTGATGTGTCCAAAAAAAAAAATAGGAATTGAAATGCAAAGTTTAATAGAAAACTGCAGACTGTTTCTTGCATAAAACTGAACGACGATGCGTTTCTAACCTCTTCATAGAAGCCTTTGCTCCCTCTGAGCGTCGTTCACACACTGTCGTCTTTCTCACAGGAAAGAATGGACGGCCCTGGGCAACCTAAGCAAGCAGGAAGCCATGACGGAGTTTGTCACCCTCCTGAACAGATGCTGCCACCTCTTCTCCACATACGTCACATCCCATAAAATAGAGAAAGAAGAGCAGGAGAGAAAAAGGTACTAATCCCTACAATCCGTACATCCGGCATCGGTGGGGCACGGTAACTGCTGGTTTCCTCCCGAAACAGCGCCACACGTGTCCACAGGCTGTGCCTGGTATTGCAGCTCAGTTCTATTAAAGTGAATGGGGCTGAGCGGCAAGGTGACGCACAACCTGCAGACAGGTACCTGAAGACAACTCCAGCACTAATAGTTACTGGAGACGTTCTTAAAGGGACCGCTCTGCAGATTGTGCAGTGAACCCACCCAACTCTACCAGAAGAGGCGCTGGTGATGCTGATAGATAGGAGATGGTTTGCAGCGGTTTTCTATGGATGCCGGACCAGGGTCCTGCAAATCTTTCCGCTCCAGTCTATAGCAGAGGTTAACAGCAGTCGCTATCTCACAAGATAGATGATGATCGACATCTGGGTCACGTTTTTCCACACTTAAAGGGGTTGTCTGTTAGTTTAAAGGAGCTTTCTGTTTCCTGCAGCCAATCACTGGCAAGTACAGCATGAGACCGTAGAAACCAGTGATCGACTGCAGCAGTCACATGGATTATATACAACATCATCGCTGCAGGAAAAAAAGTGATGGCCGCCAGAGTGTGAGCACGGGAGAAGTGAAGGAGTCATCAGGCGAGAAATATTTGTTTTTTATGGGTCAATTTTGTAAAATTTCCAACTGCCTTAAGTGGTATCAAATCCCTATCATATCACTAACTTAAAGCCGCAGGAGTTCTTAAACTGTGACTAAGTTCAATACATAGAATCCAACCTGCAGTGTAAAGCATGGGGGACAAAACAGCAGTATGAGACTGATAGGACATGAGGCATCTTTCAGGTTACCTTCTACTCCAGTACAAATTGCAGTATACAGTGGTGGCCAAAAGTATTGGCACCCCTGCAATTCTGTCAGAGTGCCATGGGCTTTAAACTTCTTGATGACACTGCGCACGGAAGACACAGGAACATTCAGGTCTTTGGAGATGGACTTGTAGCCTTGAGATTGCTCATGCTTCCTCACAACTTGGTTTCTCAAGTCCTCAGACAGTTCTTTGGTCTTCTTTCTTTTCTCCATGCTCAATGTGGTACACACAAGGACACAGGACAGAGGTTGAGTCAACTTTAATCCATGTTAACTGGCTGCAAGTGTGATTTAGTTATTGCCAACACCTGTTAGGTGCCACAGGTAAGTTACAGGTGCTGTTAATTACACGTATTAGAGAAGCATCACATGATTTTTCAAACAGTGCCAATACTTTTGTCCACCCCCTTTTTTAGGTTGGGTGTGGAATTGTATCCAATTTGGCTTTAGGACAATTCTTTTTGTGTTTTTTCATTGAAGACAAATTAAATGAAGATAATAATACCAAAGAATTTGTGATTGCAATCATTTTCAGGAAGAAACGGAGTATTATCTGACAGAATTGCAGGGGTGCCAATACTTTTGGCCACCACTGTAGCTGGAGTCGGTGATTATGGATTTACGGAGCAGTCGGTATGTAAGACCGGAGGGATCATGGACCGGACTTCTGCTTTAAGTCCCAGGAAGTGAGAACGGTTGACGCTGCTGCAAAAATCATGTCCGACATAGTTCAGTGTAAAGCGTCATCTGCTGACTTTACAGGAGAGAAGAGGAGGAGCGGAGACGGCCGGAAGAGGAGGAGCGGCAGCGGCTGCTGCGAGAGGAGGAGAAGCGGAGGAAAGAAGAGGAGCAGAGGCTGCGGAGAGAGGAGGAAGAGAGGATGCGAGCGGAGGATGAACGGTGTAGAATGGAACAGCAGAAGTAAGTACTCCCATCGGAAGTCACTCATCTTTCTTAAAGGATATTTTTGGGTGGGTCACTCATTCAGGACCCTCGTAGTATGAGCCATAGTGCAAGGAGCAGTCTGTTGTATGCAATGCTGGTGACCGGTTGGAGGGTACATGCGCTGGGGTCACCAACAATGGGGTCCACGGAGCCCTGTCACATTCATTTTAATGGAAAATTACTAAAGCTCTGCCCGCCACAGGCAATGGCGGGTGCAGCAGTCATTAGGGCAGGACCGTGCATTTGTGTTTCAAATCTTAATTCTATTTTTTTTTTGCAGGCAGCAGATCACGGCCGCCCTGAACTCGCAGACAGCGGTGCAGTTTCAGCAGTACGCAGCACAGCAGTACCCGGGGAACTTCGAGCAACAGCAGCTCCTGATCCGGCAGCTGCAGGAACAGCACTACCAGCAGTACATGCAGCAGCTGTACCAAGTGCAGCTCGCTCAGCAACAGGTAGACGCAGCGCACAGACCCCCGAGCCTCGCTGCTCTGAGCTGCATTTACCTGTCGGACCATGTTCCCACGTAGCATAAATGCTGCAGGGTTTGGTTTTTTTTGCAGAAAATCCCCTGTGTTTAAAACGGTGTTTCCCAAACTCCAGTCCTCACGGCCCCCATAGGTCATGTTTTCAGGATTTCCTTAGTATTTCCATCACCTGTGTAATACTATCAAGGCATCAGGAATTCTCTCACCTGTGTAATACGAAGGAGATCCTGAAACATGACCTGTGGGGGCCGTGAGGACTGGAGTTTTGGAAACACTGGTTTAAAAGTTAGAGCAAACTTCTTGTGCTTCCCGGAAAACTCCTGGCCGCTGTGCATCTAAAGACGTTGCTGAAATTTGTGTTTTTTTGGTTTGTTTATTTTTTCCTGTGGAGTCGAAAAAATGCATGAAAAAATGCCCTCGCTTCTTGTACAGAATTAATAAAACCTTCAGATCTTCAACAATAAATGGGGTAAAAACAGCTGTAAAAATACAATAATCAGAGTAGATTGCTATTGCGGGTTTTAATGTAGAAAATAAACCCTGCACTTTACGCTCCCTGGAACCTGAACTAATTAACTAATTGTTTTTAGTAAGAAAAAAATTGCGCGGCTGAGTTTTGCTCTTGATGATGGCGGTGCGCTGAGTAGCTGGTTGATTAGATGCAGCGTTTATAAGTGGAAGACAGTGGGATTTGTGTGCAGCGTCTATTGGAGCCTGTGGTTGTCTGAAACGCTGCCTCATTAGAAGTTAAGCTTCTTTGTTCTTCCCCTCATGCTTTACACTGCAGTTTTGCTTTGCAGCATACAAGAAATGAAGAATGCTCATAAATGACGTGGTGTTACCCTCTCCTTACCCTCTCGGCCTTACAGAAACAGCAGGAGGCACTTTCGGCAGGAACCAGCTCCCCTGTCAGTTCTCCATCCAAGATGAACATGGGAAGCATCACCGGCTCCGGAGAAGCCCCCTCGGTCAACGGACAAACCCACCCACACATAGACAATGCTGAGACAGAACTGGAGGCCGACCCCGCTGGAAGACCTGCTGGAGAACGGGCCTAAAGGTGCGTCCTATTGACCTCAGTGGGGTTGGAGTCTGTTGGGTGGACAAACAGACGATACCTGGACATTGGCTAATGGTTTATGTTTGCTCATTATTTTTCCACTTCCTTCTCTCTACAGAGTCCACGCCGGTCATTGCTGCCCCATCCATGTGGACAAGACCCCAAATTAAAGACTTCAAAGAGAAGATCCGGCAGGACGCGGATTCAGTCATCACCGTCGGAAGAGGAGAGATGGTCACAGTCCGGGTCCCCACACACGAGGAGGGCTCCTATCTTTTCTGGGAGTTTGCCACAGATAACTTTGACATTGGTTTTGGGGTTTACTTTGAATGGACAGACTCCCCAAACACGGCTGTGAGCATGCACGTCAGCGAGGACGAGGACGAAGGTACTTTGTACAATTTTCATACTTCATTCTTGTACAATAAATACTGTAGCAGGTCTTCACTGCGTCTCACCCCCTCTTCCTGAAGTGGTCGGGGGTCTCTCGAGAAGCAGCATCTTACCCCCTCGTTTTAAGGAGGTTGGGGCTCGAGAAGCAGTGTCTTACCCCCTCGTCTTAAGGAGGTTGGGGCTCGAGAAGCAGTGTCTTACCCCCTCGTCTTAAGGAGGTTGGGGCCTCTCACCCCCTCTTCTTGAGGAGGTTGGGGCCTCTCGAGAAGCAGCATCTCACCCCCTCGTCTTGAGGAGGTCAGGGCCTCTCGAGAAGCAGCGTCTCACCCCCTCGTCTTGAGGAGGTCAGGGCCTCTCGAGAAGCAGCATCTCACCCCTTGGTCCTGAGGAGGCACCCTTATCCCCAATCCTGGTACGCATGGCCCCCTCATCCCCAATCCTGGTACTTATGGCACCCCTCATCCCCCAATTCTGGTATGTATGGCACCCCTCATCCCCCAATTCTGGTATGTATGGCACCCCTCATCCCCCAATTCTGGTATGTATGGCACCCCTCATCCCCCAATTCTGGTATGTATGGCACCCCTCATCCCCCAATTCTGGTATGTATGGCACCCCTCATCCCCCAATTCTGGTATGTATGGCACCCCTCATCCCCCAATTCTGATATGAATGGCAGCCCTCATCCCCCAATCCTGGTATGAATGGCAGCCCTCATCCCCCAATCCTGGTATGTATGGCACCCCTCATCCCCAATCCTGGTATGTATGGCACCCCTCATCCCCCAATTCTGGTATGTATGGCACCCCTCATCCCCCAATTCTGGTATGTATGGCACCCCTCATCCCCCAATTCTGGTATGTATGGCACCCCTCATCCCCCAATTCTGGTATGTATGGCACCCCTCATCCCCCAATTCTGGTATGCATGCCCCCTCATCCCCAATCCCCAATAAAGTACACAGCGTTCAAAGCGCTTCCAATAACGCCCATGTGCACATACCCTTATACTCACCTTCCTTCCTCACCTCTGCTCTGCTTCCTTTTCTGCTGCAGCAGCTCATGTCAGCATCTGAGCAGCGCATGACGTCACTGCCATGCGCTCTCAGACGCTGAGCTGCTGGCACATTCACACCTCTCCACGCCGGGACTATGGGCGTGGAGAAGAGTGAATATGCACTCTCTTTAGTAGCGGGCACTGTCAGCAGGAACTGCGGCTCAACGCTTCTCTGTGCCCGCTACTAAAGAGAATGAATATTCATCCTTCTCCATGGGAGTGGAGAAGAGGGAATATTAATTTCTCTTTAGCAGCGGGCACACGTGGTAGCTGCAGCAGCGGCTACAGCGTGTGCCCCGCTCCTCCACCGTCACAACCTGCCCCACCACTACACACCACCAGAATTTCTATATACTCGAGTATATACCAGAGTATAAGCAGAGAGGGGCTTTATCAGAACAAAAAATGTGCTGAAAAACTCGGCTTATACTCGAGTATATACGGTATATTAAAAATCTGGTGAATTAGATGATGATTGGAAGAGACGAGATCAATCATAACGTATGCAGCGGATACCACCACTGGCGGCCTCAGTATTCCTGTAGCCAGAAGACCACCACCAGGAGGAGTTAACAGAGCGGCCGGTCATACATGCACCCTGCCTCTGCCAGGAGGAGTTAACAGAGGGGCCGGTCACATATGCCCCCAGCCTAAGTCAGGAGGAGTTAACAGAGCAGTCAGCCACACATGCACCCTGCCTCCGCCAGGAGGAGTTAACAGAGGGGCCAGTCGCACATGCCCTTTGCCCTTCAATGGCTGCAAGACCACCGCCAGGAGGAGCATACTGGTCACACATGCACTCCGACACTACATACCAAGTCCACGGCACGGACGAAGATCGCCGATCCATAGATTCAGAAAGGAGCAGCAGGGTGCACTCGTGATCGTTCAGCTCCTCCTGGCGATGGGGAAAACATAAGAATGGATCCTGCACCGAGACGGACTTACCCATACCAGACATACTCACTGGGCCAGAGTTTGTGCTGGGCTCTGCAGATGCAGCTTTAGGGGCAGACACATCCATCTTTAGAACCTCAGTCCTTCCTTATGGTGTCTTCCATCAGGGTCCTTTTATACAGGAACTGAGATCCAGCGCTGTCCTCATCCAATAGGATGAGGCCCCCCCTCTCCTGATATCAGGTCCACCAATCCTGATTATTGCACTTTTTTAATTGAAATTTCAAATTTCCAAAATGGCAGTGCATTCCACCCTGGAACGCAACCAGAAGTGACGACGCGGCCATTGAATGGACCGGCGCGCGTCACTTCCTATGAGCTCTCCATGCGGCCAGCTATACAACGGAGGAGAGCGTTGCGCTCAGGGAGAGGGGGAGACATCGCAACTGGCTGGGGAGCTACAGGAGGCCCCCAGCCAATATCTTCTCACCATCCAGCATTGAATGAGCTCTGGAGGAAGGTGCTGTCCCGCCGGGAGGAAAGAGCAGCGGACATGGAAGGAAGGCACAGGGCGATCGATCCACGGCTACCCGGCTGAAAGGTACTGATTTTTGGGGAAGTAGATTGCCGGCCACAGCCGCACCAGAAGGAAACCTCTTCATCCCTTAGGGACAAGAAAAACACTGAGGTTAGAGGGAAGGGAAGGGCTATTTAACCTCTTGGTTCCTGTCCCTAATTAGGATGGGGAGGCAACCTCCTGTTGGTGCTGTCCTGGAGGGGATTAGAGAAAGCAGCATGTGAGTGCAGCCTAAGGCTATGTTCACACATTGTGTTTTTATGCAAATTAAAAGCTGCTTTTTACAATGTCGGCAAAAGCTAGGAGATTTCAGAAATCTCAGGTTCACGCTTATTTTTTGTTTTACTCTTCCTGACTGAATTGGAAAACTGATGCATGTTAATTCTTTCACTCATAGAAAGTTACAAGTAAGTGCAAAAAAGCAGCAGAAATGCAGCAGAAAACGTTGCCAACAGTTCTTGCAGCGCTTTTAGTGAAAAAAAAAACAAAAAACAAAAAAAAACACAGGTATGGCTGGACGTGAAACCCATTTATTTCTGTGATTTTCCCGCATTTAAACCTAAATGTCTTGGTTTCATCACCCGAGATGGCAGATAGGATTAGTACATTTTAATTAAATTAGTGATATGTGTAAAAGGAAACAATACCTGATATCTCAATGCACCGCCAAGTCTTGGGTAAACTATGACTGACCAATTCCCCTAGCTGTTTTTACACTTCCAATTGTGTATTTTTTCATGAATAGTCACTAGTTTTTCAGACATAAAAATCTTGTTCCACTAAATAATTGTATCAAATTGCCCCTTTTCCCCAAAATGTTTTCTGGTGTCACATCCGTCTGTTGTTGGTGGCCTAACACCTTGCATTGCTCATGCTTGTATGGTGGAAGCAAAGCTGAACTTTGGGATCCTGAAGAACGCAGCAAAAAGACGCAATAAAAAACTGTTTTTTGTCTGCAGCTTTTTTACTATCAAGACATCAAGTTTTGGCTGCAGAAAAAAACAGCAGCAAAAACGCAACGTGTGAACATACTGTAAAAACATGACGCCTTTAACAAGTTCAATTGCAAACCTTTCTGGTAAAACTACATGTAACATGGGTCATATTGTGCACTTACTCTTTACAGCAAGTGCCATAAACCACCAATACCCCCCTATTGCAATCTCTATATACGTCGGTGGAGATTTGGCTACACACAGACGCGCCTCCTCATTCCAATATATGGAGAATGCGGCTGAAAATGTGTGAACAAGGGTTAGAAAATAACTGCATGTAGCTGTAGAGTCACCATCAATCTTACTGGGGAGCCCTTAGCAGCTGGGCCTGGAGCTGTGAGGTCATCATCTACATGGCGGTGATGTCACGATCTACATGGAACTCTGGTGTCATCATCGGCTCTATGACATCACAATGGGAGTAAAGTGTATAGAATGCCTGAGCGCAGAGCCGGGGCTGTCTTTTGTGTGACTCTTTATTGGATACACAAAGCTAAAGGAATAAAAGGAGAAAGAAGGAGAAAGAAAGCGACGCCATCATGAGGATTCATGGACGTCCCCGTTATGGCCAGCGGCTGCTGGTCAAGGCTCTCTCTTCCTGCAAGTCAATTGGCTTTAGCCTTCTGACCCGATTCAGGAAATCCCATCGCAATTGGAGAACACTGCTGAAGGATTCCTTCCTGGCCACGAAATCTGCCACCATTACAGCAGTCAGGCGCTTCAGGTCAGTTGCTATAACCAGACGTAAAGACCAAGTCATCAGCCAAGACAGCGGTGAGAAGAGCCCAACCTACATAGTAGGTGATACTGAATCCACTGCCAGCATTGCAGAAAGTGGAGAGGATCTTGCCGATCCAGAATGTGCACAAGGTGCACACGAGGGGCTGCTACAAACAAGACCCCGGGACAATCTAAAAAGAAAAGCACCAACCTCCGAGGACAGTCAGCCCAAGATGCTGCCACCGGCCAAGAGAGCTGCTACAGAAAACTTTTCTGATCTACTGAGAGAGGTAACCCCGGAGATGGAGACCCCACAAGTGGAGATGCCCGATATCGGGAAACAGGAGGACATCCTGTCTCCAGAGCAGTTAACCATCCTGCTGAGCAAAGGGGAGGAAGGCTTCCTGGATGATGAGATCGTCATGATGGCCCAGGACCTGCTGCAGAGTCAGTTTGAGGGTTTTGATGGCCTGCAGCCCCCCTGCGCTCTTCTAGTGCCAGGGTACAGTGTACTGAAGAATGCTGTACAAATCCACTATGATGAGGAGAGGGTGCACTGGCTGACCACCTGCTACAAAAATGGCCAAATCTTTGTGGCCGACAGCATCAACTCCGGAAATCTGACTCCGTCCATCTGTGAGCAGATTATCAACCTGTACAGTGAAGTGGTCGAAGAGCCCCTGAAACATCTGACATTTATCGATGTGGATCAGCAGAGGAACAGCTATGACTGTGGCTTATTCGCCATAGCGTTTGCCTACGAGCTTATAGCAGATGGCGGTGAACCCAGAGCAGAGTTCCGGCATCGGTTGATGAGGACTCATCTAATATCCTGCCTGCAGACCGGCAGGATCAGCGCATTTCCCAAAAAGGTCAGGAAGTGACTCCATGCCTATAAACGGCATGTAGAGTCAATGACTGTCCACAAGATCGCCCTGACCTTCAACCGGACACGACCCGGGACCACAGACCAGCCTGCACCAGTAAGTAACCATGGACTTTCCATAATACCCTCAATATAGTGAATGTATAAATATGATGGGGGGGGGGGGCGCTGCAATTATTGGAGCCGTTTATCAGTAAAGCTTAGCTCCAGCCCCTATAAAGATGTATTAAGAGATTAATTATAGCAGGATTATAAGGGGTTTTCTGTTATTTTGTACACAGGGGTGTGAACCAGAACAAGAATGACCCCCGCAGCTATAACAAGTGTCGGTGTTTCTGTCATCACCATGGACCAAATATAATCCAGGTAAGAGGAGTGTACTGAGCAGCAGTGACCGGGAGTAAATCGTGTGAACGTCTCGGATATTAAATATTCGGCTGCTCCATGATCAGTTCTGTTCCCTCTTTCTACAGATCACTGTAAGCGAGCTGGGGTCCCACTAAGAAGACGGGGTACAGCTGGAGGTGACGGCTATAAGAAGTCAATGATGTGGCGGCCGCCATGTCAGAAGCAGAGGAGCCGCACTTCAGGACGAGGCAGATTCCGGGCTCGGTCTCTGTTCTCATTACTTTCTGCAGTCAGATGTAATCACTGAATAAGTGAATTTTCTGCTGCATCAACCCCGATCTACAACACAAGCTGCCATCATCCAGCACCGCCCAAGGGAAGGGCAGGCCCTCAGACATGGTTCCCTAGAGGTTTCCTCCACCGGGGGCTTTTCCTCTCCTGAGTTCTGACGGACGACTCTCCGTGAGCCCATCATCATCAGGGCCACATGACTATTGCCCCACACGGCTGGTGGGAAATTCTACATTTGATATCTTGTATGAAGCCAATAAAGAATTCAATTAATATCTAGCAGCCGTGTATCTGAATTTATTATGTTTCGTCTACTATGTATAGTACAGAATTTGGTGAACTCCAGGGGGAATATACAGGGGTGCAGTATTGCAATAGTGTTATAATACTCGCATTTACAGGTGCTTCTCACACAATTAGAATATCATCAAAAAGTTAATTTATTTCAATTCTTCAATACAAAAAGTGAAACTCATATTATATAGAGTCATTACAGAGTGATCTATTTCAAGCGTTTATTCCTGTTAATGTTGATGATTATGGGTTACATCCAATGAAAACACAAAAATCATTATCTCAGTAAATTAGAATAATTAACAAAAAACACCTGCAAAGGCTTCCGAAGCATTTAAAAAGGCACCTTAGTCTGTTTCAGTAGGCTCCAGAATCATAGGGAAGACTGCTGACTTGACAGATGTCCAGAAGGCAGTCATCTGAGCCTAAATCACATTTAGCGTCCACATGTTTGGCCTTTCTGTAGTGATGACAGCCGGCCTAAATTACAGGTGTGTGTCTCCAGAAGCATGGGCTGGACACAATGTACTGGTCACTACAATGTATTGGGGGCTACAGCGTACTGAGGACTACAACGTACTGGTCACTACAATGCAGATTTGCAATTTTCACTCAGCAACATCCACTGCTGCTTGTATCTGGAAAACTCACTACACTTGCAGATAAATTCCCAAAGGGGTATAATTTCTAAAATGGTGTCACTTCTGAGGGGGTTTCCACTGTTTAGGCACATCAGGGGCTCTCCAAACCCAACATGGCGTCGGCTAATGATCCAGCTAATTTTGCATTTAAAAAGTCAAATGGCACTCCTTTTCTACCGAGCCTTGCCGTGCGCCCAAACAGTAGTTTTCATCCACATATGGGGTATTGGCGTACTCAGGAGAAATTGCACAATACATTTTACAGTGCATTTTCTCCTGTTACCATTGTGAAAATGCAAAATTTGGGGCTAAATGAACATTTTTGTGGGAAAAATGTAACTTTTTATTTTCACGGCTCTACATTATAAGCTTCTGTGAAGCACCTGGGAGCACAAGGTGCACCCCGCACAGCTAACATTCCTTGGGGGATCTAGTTTCCAAAACGGCGTCACTTGTGGAAGGTTTCCACTGTTTACGCACATCGGGGATCTCCAAAAGCGACATGGCGGCAGCTCTCGATTCCAGCCATTTTTGTGTTTGAAAAGTCAAACTGTGCTCCTTCCCTTCCGAGCCCTGCCGTGCGCCCAAACAGTGGTTTTCTTCCACAAATGGGGTAGCGGTGTACTGAGGAGAAATTGCGCAACACAATTTAGGGTCCATTTTCTCCTGTAACCCTTGTGAAAATAAAACAAATTGGGGATAAAGTAAAATTTTTGTGAAAAAAAAAAGTAAAATGTTCATTTTTTCCTTCCACGTTCCATTAATTCCTGTGAAGCACCTGAAGGGTTAATAAACTTCTTGAATGTGGTTTTAAGCACCTTGAGGGGTGCAGTTTTTAGAACTATGTCACTTTTGGGCATTTTCTGTCATATAGGCCCCCCAAAGTCACTTCAAATGTGATGTGTTCCCTAAAAAAAATGGTTTTGTAAATTTTGTTGGAAAAATGAGAAATTGCTGGTCAACTTTTAATCCTTATAACTTCCTAACAAAAATAAAATTATGTTTCCAAAATGATGCAGATGTAAAGTAGACATGTGGGAAATGTTATTAACTCTTTTGTGTGACATCTCTCTGATTTAACGTCATAAGAATTAAAACTTTGAAAATTGCAAAATTTTCACCAAATTTCCGTTTTTTTCACAAATAAATGCAAGTCATATTGAACAACTTTTATCACTATCATGAAGTACAATATGTCAGGAAAAAACAGTCTCAGAATCAGGGGGATCCGTGGAAGCGTTCCAGAGTTATTACCTCAGAGGGACACTGGGCAGAAGTGTAAAATTTGGCCGGGTCATGAAGGTGAAAACAGGTTTGGAGGGTGAAGGCGTTAGCACTTCTCTTTCTGAAAGCATTCTTTACTCTACAGCATTTATTCCAACTAAAACTTTTGCCCTGTGCCGTAGAGAAAAATATCTTTATTTATATACACAAACCTACATATTGAGGCAACTAAAGATGGCACCCCACCACCTTACTACTTTAGATCTAACCTATAATATAAGGGACAATAAAAGGGTTGGTCCATCTCAGATATTTAAAGAGATTTCTAGCTTTGGAAAACTCCTGTTCCCCCTCTGCAATTTTTTTTTTTTTAAAGAAACTGTGCCTTACTCATCCTCACTGGGTCCGGTACTGAGTCTTCGCTGCGCCTTTTAGTGTGTCATTATCAGTAGTGCTGCCATCACAGCCAGTAGCGGCACAATACGCTAAGGGCCAAGCACTATTGACGTGACGTCAGAGCTGCAGGCAATAACAGACATCTGGAGCAGCGGCGGAGACTCAGTGCTGGACCTGGGGCTGGTGAGTAAAGCGCTTTTTTTTTTTTTTTTAACAAACTGCAACCAAAAGAAAAGGGAGTTTCCAAAACTGGAAAACCCCTTTAAGGTATATCCATAGAATATCCCATTGGGAGAACACCTTTTAAAGGGCTTATTAAAAGAACTTCAGCATTGCTTACCAACGCCCTGGAAGTGAGCGGTGCTGCTGACGTTATGACCCGTGTGTTCAGATATTGGGCACATGTCCTATTCTAATGAACTGGACGGGTGCACGATACCTGCCCATCATGCTAGCGTCTCGGTAGGTCTGCGGATCGCAACGTCATCAGCACCGCTAGTATCCGATGTGGAAGTGAACGGCTCTGGACAACCCCTTTAAGTGAAAGAAGAATACAACTTACCTTTGCCTGTGGGAGAGGTTGGGGTTCTTCTGGCTCAAAAAATAGATTCTCTTTAAAAAACTGTCCGTCCTGCAAGAATGGAGACAGCAGATATAATACAGGACAGGAAAGGTGACTGGTATGATGGAAGGCTCACAGGGGGAAAGTTATAAAGCTGGGGTACATGGGGTAGCGCACCATGCAGCAGATTGAACTATCCTTTTAAAGGCAAAGATACAGCCTATTTCCAAGATCCTACCGCAATATGTAGTAGATCTAATAACAGTAATATTCGAAAATACCTCCAATAAGAAAACAGTATAGTTCTTCTGATTCACTATGTCACTTACCCTTTGTGCAGGGCATTGTAATAGCTTGGGTATCTATGGTCACGACCACTCATAGCGACAGTTGTTAGTGGTCATAATCATGGATACCTAAACTACTACAATGCAGTGCACATGGGGTAAGCGACATAGCTAATCAGAAGAACAATACTACAATTTTAATTGGAGGTATTTGCTAATATTATTATTACACCTACTACATAGTGGGATAGGATCTTGGAGATGGGAATACCCCTTTTTTTAAGATACAGTTGATGCTTTACAGTCTTCCTAGGTGTATACTTACTAGTTTTTCAATGGTGGGAAAATAAGTTACCAATCTGTGCAACACAAAAAAAGAAAAATAAAAGCATTGAATCAGTGATTTGCATTTGTATAATAATGTGATAGCAGAGAGGTGCGGGCACCTGTAGCAGGCGGAGAAGCTTTCCACCGCCCCGTGCAGAGGGTTTCCCTCCAGCCACAGCTCTCTCAGCTCCAGGTTGTGGATCAGATCCAGCTCTTCAACTCTGCAAAGCTAAAAAAGAACATGTTCCCGTCACCAGCTACCACCAGAAAACACAGAGATTTGTTTGTTTCTCGCCTTCTTCCAAGAGCCACAAACCATTTTATTGTTCCGTCTATATGGCCTGGGGTTTTTTTTTCCCAGGATGAGTATGGGCTTTCTATTCCTCCATTTTTGGGACTTGTAACTTTTTCTGTTGCTGGGGCTGGGTGAGGGTCTTTTTGTATTTTTATTCATACCATTTTGATCGATTGCTTTTTATTCCATTTTTGAGAAGTGCAGCGATCGAAAATTCAATTATTTTGATTTTAATTTTTTTAAAAGGTTTACAATTTGGGTTCTTTATATTTTCATAGGATGGAGTTTTACGGCTTCGATTTACCAATTTTTCTGTTTATTTATTTTTTTTTATTTCTTTAGTTTTTAATTGGGAAAAGCGAGACAAATGAAAATTATGGGTTTTAGTTTATTTATTCATTTTTAAATAAATTTTTACTTATTTTTGCCCTGGACTCTGCGACTGTTTGATTTCTTGTACTATACTGGGAACACAGATGTACAGAGATGGCAGGACGGGGGTCTTCAGGAGGCCACTGACTGCCACTGTTACCCACCGGTACCCCACGATCGATGGCATATACGGGGTAATCGGAAAAGACGTCACGACGGCAGCAGACCCGATCCCTGCGCAAGGAGGCGACGTACCTCGTTATAGGAGAGGTTCAGACTCTGCAGGTGCCGGGTCAGGTAGAAGAGATGAGCAAAACCAGTCAGCTTGGAGAGACGACGACAACTCAGGTCCAAAGACTGAAGCTACAAAAATATATATAGAGAATTTCACAAGCAGCCTATGGACAGGGGGGCGCTGGTTCTTACCCCATGTATCATTAGCCCAAGAGTGACAAAAAAGATTGTGGGGGTCCCAGCAGGGTCCCCAAGGATCTCCAGTGGCATAGCCTAGTGTGGATCTGCTCAGATCACAGATGGGGCTGTAATTAATAGTATTTATTATTACCTGGGGGTAACACTCCGAGATGATCTGCAGGACGACCTCTGCGGCTGCAGCGTGGGTCAGCGAAAGCACAATGTTGTCAGAAAGCAAATCTAAGGAAAGCAAATAATATTAGTGAGGAAGGGGCACTGCGCAGGCAGAGGAGAGAAGGCGACGGGGCGCCGGCAGAGGAGAGAAGGCGACGGGGCGCCGGCAGAGGAGAGAAGGCGACGGGGCGCCGGCAGAGGAGAGAAGGCGACGGGGCGCCGGCAGAGGAGAGAAGGCGACGGGGCGCCGGCAGAGGAGAGAAGGCGACGGGGCGCCGGCAGAGGAGAGAAGGCGACGGGGCGCCAGCAGAGGAGAGAAGGCGACGGGGCCGTGAGCAAAAAGCAAAGCAGGATGCCAATATTTATTTGTATAAGTATACAAAATGCCGTCATATAGTGCCCACACATTACCGCTATACAGTACAACATATATAATATAGTGCCGACACATTACCGCTATACAGTACCTACAACACGCATCATATAGCGCCCACACATTATCGCTATACAGTACCTACAACACGCATCATATAGCGCCCACATTACCGCTATACAGTACCTACAACACGCATCATATAGCGCCCACACATTACCGCTATACAGTACCTACAACACGCATCATATAGCGCCCACACATTACCGCTATACAGTACCTACAACACGCATCATATAGCGCCGACACATTACCGCTATACAGTACCTACAACACGCATCATATAGTGCGCACACATTACCGCTATACAGTACGTACAACACGCATCATACAGTGCCCACGCATTACCGCTATACAGTGCCTACAGCACGCATCACACAGTGCCCACGCATTACCGCTATACAGTGCCTACAGCACGCATCACAGTGCCCACGCATTACCGCTATACAGTGCCTACAGCACGCATCACAGTGCCCACGCATTACCGTTATACAGTGCCTACAGCACGCATCACAGTGCCCACGCATTACCGCTATACAGTGCCTACAGCACGCATCACACAGTGCCCACAGCACGCATCACAGTGCCCACAGCACGCATCACAGTGCCCACGCATTACCGCTATACAGTGCCTACAGCATGCATCACACAGAGCCCACGCATTACCGCTATACAGTGCCTACAGCACGCATCACACAGTGCCCACGCATTACCGCTATACAGTGCCTACAGCACGCATCACACAGAGCCCACGCATTACCGCTATACAGTGCCTACAACACACATCATATAGCGTCCACACATTTCCGCTATACAGTGCCTACAACACGCATCATATAGCGCCCACACATTACCGCTATACAGTACCTACAACATACCTCATATAGCGCCCACACATTACCGCTATACAGTACCTACAACACACATCATATAGCGTCCACACATTACCGCTATACAGTGCCTACAACACACATCATATAGCGCCCACACATTACCGCTATACAGTACCTACAACACACATCATATAGCGCCCACACATTACCGCTATACAGTACCTACAACACGCATCATATAGCGCCCACACATTACCTCTATACAGTGCCTACAACACGCATCATATAGCGCCCACACATTACCGCTATACAGTGCCTACAACATACCTCATATAGCGCCCACACATTACCGCTATACAGTGCCTACAACACACATCATATAGCGCCCACACAAGTTCTCAGTGTGGATTGTCACTGCTAATTTCACTTAATGGTTTGCAAAGAGTGAAATCTGTGGCCAAATCTGCACTAAAATCTGCAGTTAAGTTTTGCACAGATTTTGGTGCAGATTTTCTGTCCCATTTACAGCGGCTTTATGACAGTTATTGCTTCTGTTATAAACTGTGGACACAGCTCAGGTGTGAACAGAGGGCAATGTGATGAGAGCTGCTGGGCGGTGATGTCCTTCCTGTCCTGCAGCCAGATATTATCCGCCTCTGATTGGTAGAATTAGAAGCCCCCCTCATTCCTTTCCTCTGCTGAATGCGGCCCTTGTCCCCCTCATTACCGCGCTCGTCCCCCCTCATTACCGCACTCGTCGCCCCGGCCCGTCCCGCTCCTTCGCTTATTGTGCTGATGACTCCCGCGCTCTGGATTTCTGCCAGCACTTATGTTGGATCTTCTCCATCCCCCTCATCTGCAGGTGGAAGACCCCAGCCAGCCCAACGACGAGGGTCTCACAGCCCCCCACACCGCCGTGTGCGCCCCCCACACCGAGATCGTCCAGTTCCTCGTCCAGTTCGGAGTGAAGGTAAACGCAGCAGACAGCGCCGGCTGCTGCCCCGAATATCGGCTCGCATTAAAGGGGTCGACAGAACCCCCCATCCCTTGTTAGAGGCCTGAGAGCACTTATTAAGCACTACCCCGCCCCCCCGGCCAGCACGTGACTCAGCCCCCGGCCAGATTGCATCAATGGGAGAAAAAGAAAAAAAAATCTTGGCCCAAGAAATAGAAAAGTTGAGCCCCCGAGGGTCTGGGTGATTGAGGACAGACGGTCTAGTTTTTCAGGGGGTTTTCTGTGGCGGTTTCTGTCGTTTTCTCCGCTTGGTGTCGCTGTCAGGACCCCGCTGCACTGCGCCGCCTCCTGCAACAACGTCCAGGTGTGTAAGTTCCTGGTGGAGTCCGGAGCCGCCGTGTGCGCCATGACCTACAGCGACCGCCAGAGAGCGGCAGACAAGTGCGAGGAGATGGAGGAGGCTACAGCCAGTGCTCCCAGCTCCTGTACGCAGTGGCGTACCGCCAATGGCGGCAGACCACGCGACTGCTATGGGGCCCGTGAGCCGGGGGACCCCATAGCAGTCCAGGGGTGGACATACCGCCGCCGGTGCAGCAGCGCCGGGTCTCCACCATGCAGCTGCTCCCTGCACGCGGCGGTCAGGGAGCGATCCCTGCAGCTCCGCTGCTGTCAGGAGGAGAATAGCCGCGGAGCTGGAGGGTTCGTCCTCTGCTTCCTCCCTGACCCAGGCGCGCGCAGCTTGATGACGTCATCATGCAGCGCGCGCCTGGGTCAGGAAGAAAGCTGCCGGCAACCAGGAGGATGCTGCAGGCGAGCGAGCTGAGGGAAGTTGTTCTTTTTTTTTTTTACTGAAATGCTGGGGAGAGGAATAGTGGGGTTGATGGGGCTGGGGAGAGCAATAATGGGGTTGATGGGGCTGGGGAGAGGAATAATGGGGTTGATGGGGCTGGGGAGAGCAATAATGGGGCTGGGGAGAGGAATAATGGGGTTGATGGGGCTGGGGAGAGCAATAATGGGGATGGGAAGAGGAATGATGGGATTGATGGGGCTGGAGAGCAATGATGGGGCTGGAGAGAGGAATGATGGGGCTTTGGGGAGCAATGATGGGGATGGTGGGGCTGGGGAGAGCAATGATGGGATGGTGGGGCTGGGGTGAGCAATAATGGAGTTGATGGGGCTGGGGAGAGGAATAATGGAGTTGATGGAGCTGGGGAGAGGAATGATGGGATGATGGGGCTGGGGAGAGCAATAATGGGGCTGATGGGGCTAGGGAGAGGAATGATGGGGCTGGGAAGAGCAATAATGGGGCTGGGGAGAGGAATGATGCGGCTGGGAAGAGCAATAATGGGGCTGATAGGGCTGGGGAGAGCAATGATGGGGATGGTAGGGAAGGGGAGAGCAATGACGTGTTGCTGGGAGCAAGCAATGATGAGGGTGCTGGGACAAAGCAATGGTGGGGGCCTGGGAGAGAGCAATGATAGGGGTGCTGGGAGAGAGCAATGATAGGGGTGCTGGGAGAGAGCAATGATGGGGGGGCTGGGAGAGAGCAATGATGGGGGGGCTGGGAGAGAGCATTGATGGAGGTGCTGGGACAGAGCAATGATGGGGTGCTGGGACAGAGCAATGATGGGAGTGCTGGGACAGAGCAATGATGGGGGTGCTGGGACAGAGCAATGATGCGGGTGCTGAGAGAGCGCAATGATGGGAGTGCTGGGAGAGCGAATTGATGGGGGTGCTGGGAGACAGTAATGATGGGGGTGCTGAGAGAGAGCAATGATGGAGGTGGTGGGAGACAGTAATGATGGGGGTGCTGGGAGACAGTAATGATGGGGGTGCTGAGAGAGAGCAATGATGGAGGTGGTGGGAGAGAGCAATGATGGGGGTGCTGGGAGACAGTAATGATGGGGGTGCTGAGAGAGAGCAATGATGGAGGTGGTGGGAGAGAGCAATTGCGAGGGTGCTGGGAGAGAGCAATGATGGGGGTTTCACTTTGCTTGTACTGTAAAGCCTTGTATATTTTCCGTGTGCACATAGCCTTACAGTTAATTGGGGAGAGTCACAGAGACTGAATAATTTATTTTATTGGCCGGTGCAGATTATAGTTAATGGGGGGCACAGTGCTGCTTATCACTTTATATTTTGATTACTAAGTGGCTAATAGTATATTAATGGGGGGGGGGGGTTACATATGTGTATTCGAGGACGCAGAGCGGGGGAGACACATGTATGCAGACAATATCTGACCTTGTTATTTTTAGGGCTGTACTGGTCATCGTGGCTGGGAGATGTCGACATGAAGGTCTGACCAGATGGAGAAGAAGCAGCAGAAACCGGCTCTGATCAGATGAGATGTCAGCGGTAAGTGCCTGGATGTAAATATTATTCTGTATCTGCGCTGTGTGACTTGGAGTGATGATGTTATCTGTAAAATCCCTTAGGCTGCATTCTCACATTTGTGTGAAATGTCCGTGTGCTGCCAGATCTTTTTATCGGATGGTCCACGGACTCGTACAGTTTTATAGATCCATTCACACATCCATGAAAATCACGGATCTGAGAATGAGATCTAAGAGGGCAGAGAATGTCCTGTTCTGATCCGATTTTGAGGATTAGAATAGGACATGCTCAATGCGTCAGTAAAACAGGGCAGCACACTGACACTGCACACAGATGCAGGAATGTAGCCTTATTATGTACAGCACAGTCCCTTAGTATATAGTGTACTCATTATGTATAGAGCCGTCCCTTATTATGTACCATCCTCTCTAGCGGCTCACAGTTGGGGGATCATACTGTGTTGGGGTCAGCATACTTTACCCTGGGAGTTGAGTTGGGGTACAGTAGGGTCATTATACTGTGCATGTGGAGGAATTCACCATGGGGGTTTCATACTGTGTTTGGGGGGCCCTTTTTTTGGCATCACACTTTATGGGGCAATGAAAGAGAGATCTAGGACGTCAGCAGGAGGAAAATTACTATGTAAAGGATAGAAAGTTGTGAGATCTGATCTTTGGTGACCCCGACAATTATTTACATTTTTTTTTGGGCGGGGGGGGGCCCAATTAGAGCTTCTGCTATGGGGCCCCATGATTCCTATGTACGCCCCTGCCTGTACAGTAAGTACAGACAATCCACCTAGCCACGTACAAGACATCGTTCACACTTACCTGGCATTTTTTACATTTTCTTAAATGCATATATTTTAATTTTATTAAAAATGGGATTTATTAAACTTTTTGCGTCTGACATCTGCGGAATGAGTTAACTGAGAATTTATCAGTGAGCTTGCAGCTTTTTTTTTTAAGCTGTCATTTTACTGAGCCTACATGAAAGCTGAGCAGAACTTTGTGTCAGTGAGAGGAGCTCACTGACAGGTCCTCAGTTGACTCATTCCACAGCCACTTAAAAGGCCTGTAAAAGCCAAACGGTGAAAAATTTTAATGGAACCAATTTGCAAAAAATATTTGGCTCAAAAATAAATGCATTTAAATACAAAAGAAAGTCCCCAAAGGTGACCATAACATTTAAAGGGGAAATGCCCGCTCAAACCAGATCCCTATGGTTAGAGATTTCCTGGACACAGCCCTGCTCAGAGTGGAAAAACATGGCTGCTCTGGTACAGAAACAGCGCCACATCTGCTCACAGCCGGTATTGCAGGACCCTGAGCTGTAATACCAAATACAACCCATGGGTCAGGGTGGCGCTGTTTTCCGTAACAATTATTTAAATGTTTTTATTCCCTGATGAAGTAAATGGTGAAGAATAAAAACGCAAGGTATATAAGAAAGCGAGTGCAGTTTATTCCGGCGGGCGGGATGCTGAAGCTTCGATCCCCATGGTGCGAGCCTCCATGTGAGGTCGGTGTGGGGACTCGCCTCCTCTCCTGTCTGGAGGGCGCACATTAGCGGCCGCTGTAGGCGGATTAGGATGAACGGCTGGAATGTGCCGGATTATAGGACCCCGGCTCTCACCGCTCCGGGCTGAGACAATAATCTTCTGCGCGCTGATTCCATCACTCAGAGGCGAACGCCCAGTAACCCTGTACGGCCGGGTCTGCGAGTCACTATAGCGGCAGGATGGGCCCTGAACACTGTCAGGAGTCAGTCATAGCAGGGGTCCTCCAAGTCACACCTGCTACCTACAGGGCACCAGGTCCAAGCCCAGAGTCCGGTAACTGACCTCCTCCCAGCGAGTGAGGCCGCACCCAGCGGAGGCCATACAGGAACAGAAGTGAGGCCATTGTAGAGCAAGTGCCCGGAAATGTGGCATCCAGAGAAGTCACCGCATACAAGCGCCCAGAGCTGAGCCCTCCTCTAAGCCCAAAACAGGTTTAAGACGAGGAGGGGTTAATGCAGGAGAAAAACAGCTCAAATAATGATGGCAATACCGCCACTCATACCAGTATCATAGCAGTTATATTCTTATACAGGGGCAGCATATAGCAGTTATATTCTTATACAGGGGCAGTATCATAGCAGTTATATTCTTATACAGGGGCAGTATCATAGCAGTTATATTCTTATACAGGGGCAGTATCATAGCAGTTATATTCTTATACAGGGACAGTATCATAGCGATTATATTCTTACACAGGGGCAGTATCATAGCAGTTATATTCTTATACAGGGGCAGTATCATAGCAGTTTTATTCTTATACATAGTAGCAGTATTATAGCAGTTATATTCTTATACTGGAGCAGTATTATAGCAGTTATATTCTTATACATAGTAGCAGTATTATAGTAGTTGTATTCTTATACAGGGGCAGTATTATACCAGTTATATTCTTGTACATAGTAGCAGTATTATAGTAGTTATATTCTTGTACATAAGAGCTGTATTATAGTAGTTATATTCTTATACAGGGGCAATATCATAGCAGTTATATTCTTGTACATAGGAGCAGTATTATAGTTATATTCTTGTATATAGGGGCAGTATTATAGTAGTTGTATTCTTGTACATAGGAACAGTATTATGGTAGTTGTATTCTTGTACATAGAGGGCAGTATTATAGTAGTTGTATTCTTGTACATAGGAACAGTATTATAGTAGTTGTATTCTTGTACATAGAGGGCAGTATTATAGTAGTTGTATTCTTGTACATAGGGGGCTGTATTATAGTAGTTATATTCTTGTACATAGGAGCAGTATTATAGTATTTATATTCTTGTACATAGGAGCTGTATTATAGTAGTTGTATTCTTGTACATAGAGGGCAGTATTATAGTAGTTGTATTCTTGTACATAGGGAGCAGTATTATCGCAGTTATATTCTTGTACATAGGGGGCAGTATTATAGTCGTTGTATTCTTTTACATATGAATTTTCTTCTGTTGGGCAAATTGTATGAAATTCTGCTAAGTAGTCCTCGGTATTCATGTGCTCTGTATAACCCCATCCCCACCACTGACTGGAGGAAAGCTGCCGATCAGTGGTGTGGGTGGGGTTATACAAAGCTCAGCATTCAGAGAACTACTAGAGCTGCAGCAGATAAAACACTGATTTTATCAAAATAGCAGTAAGCAGCAAAAAGCGTGAGATATCACTGTAATCAGGGTCTCACCCCTTATATCATGCTGCTCTCAGATGGGGCATCTAAAACGTTGGCAGATTCCCTTACGATTTAACAGCACTTTCTGATGACTTTTTAGAATAAGGAGTACTATATAAGGAATAATTGCCACTCATTATACACTCCTGAGTGCGACCCCTGTAGTGACTGGCGGCAGCTCAGCATTAGGGCCGGCTGTCAATCAGGGCTGTGGGCACGGTGACAGCCGTCACTCTCTATACACAGAGCGGTGACTGAACCAGTGCCGCCCCCATGACTGATACCCAAACGCTACCAGGTACGATAAAGTTCATTTCCTCCTGGCAGAGGGAGTCTAAATGCCGGCACCGGGCAGGTTCAGAATGCTATTAACCTGCAGAGTAACCCCATATCTACAGGTTGATAGCGTTTTTTCACGTGACAGGTTCCCTTCCCTTCTCCCACAGATTTAGCAGATATTGAGAGTGAATGATTAGTGCAGGAGACCAAAAAATGTCTTTTAAGTGACAAAAGAAGAAGGTTTATCTGATAATGTATATTACAAAGTGTCTTATCTTTACTTGCACTATTGATTAATGAAATCAGGTTAGGCTGGAGCAGAAGCACAGTGATAGGACAATCAGAGGGAGACACGGGCAGATCGTGCTGCAGCTTATTCTAGTAAGGAGTTTATCTCACTTCAGTGCTGAGCACTTCTACACAACCATATCACTGCCACTGCTTCTGAACATGTGCTGAATGGAAAGCGGGAATCCCTCCCGCCTGTGTGCGATGTGTACGTGAGCAGTCAGTGCAGCATTCTCTACCCACTAGCTGAGAGATAACTGAAGCTTAGCGCTAGAGCCTGCAGAGGGGAGAACTGGTGACAATTGCAGGACACACAGGGGCCAGAATAGAATATACACATAGCAGTAGCCATCTGACATGACTGTTATGCCCTCAATATAACATTCATTGTGTACGCTGTCCATCAGTGTACAAGCTGTGGGGATCTGGCCGAGGCCGGCAGTACCAGGCACTCACACTTATATGGATCTTGCTGTGAAGGGGCGTCAGCGCCCCAGTGAGCACCATGGACCATTTGTTCTGTTAATTGGGAGGACCAATAACGTAATGCAGTAAAGTACCTGTACATTATCTGATAATGCCCTGTATATTATGTACTTACATTATTATTGCTATTATTACATACAGTTTTTACAGTACAGACTCATTTCTTGTTACATCATTTAGATGAAAAAGCGAGGTCTGGTTCCCACAGATGCCACATATACTGCCCTGTTCAACGCCTGCGCGGAGTCGCCATGGAAAGACTCGGGTCTGCAGCACGCACTGAAGCTGCGGAAAAAATTGATGGACAAGAACATTGCGCTTAATCCCATCACTTACCGGAGCTCGCTGAAGGTCTGCACACTGAGCTCAGGACTGCAGGGGAGCTGTGAGCTATTTAAGGTAAGTCAAGGTCACAGTCCTGGTCACCCACAATGGAGTCCTTATAAGATGCCCCTATCGTAGATTAACCGGGAGGGAACAGCATCATTGTAATCATTCCACAGGGAATCACCAGTGCACCATGTCTGGCCGGGGACTTAGCCGCCATCAGAAGGCACCACCAGAGTTCAGTTCTTCTGTGGGGACCAGGGGGTCACTTACTAAATTCGAGAAAGGTGGACAGCTTTGAACTATCTGCTACTGCGACGCCCTCCCTGAGCGGTGGGGTTACTCGGTGCCGGACAATATATGGTGGGGGTATGTGGGTGTCGTCGTGGCCGCGACCCAGTCCGTGCCCAGGGCTGTCACATAAAAAGAATGGGCTATTGGATGAGTGGATGTTCAACTACGCCACCTGTGGTTTCTGGTGATGGCCACCAGCGCTGCAGCAGTCCTCTGAGGCTGATGTTCTGACAGCTTGGTTGGTACTACTCCCCACAGGTGGAGTAGGCCTCAGGGCAGTTTGGAGGATCTGGGGAGTTGTGGTGGGTGCAGTGCCGCGCAGGAATGATCAAACGGAGGCAGTATGTGAAGTCATCCAAGATTTACTCACTTTGATGAAGTAGCAGCTGCAAAGCTTCTCTCTGCTTCTCGTGGCGCGCTGCGGCCACCAGGAAGGGGTTCAGCACTTCCCAGGTAGATCAGGAGCACCTGTCAAGACCCCGCTGGGGTGTTCCTTTCTTTCCTAGATTCTCCCACTGAGTCCTCTCCTGACGGTATGTGATGTGAACGTGGAGTAAGGCCGGGTCCCACTAGATATACACAGGTTGAGAGATACAGGTGGCGACTCCGCTGCGTCCGTATCCCCCTGGGATCCACTAAGCCTCCGGGCTTTTCTAACGATGACGTGAAGTACACTGTCAGATATCGGGGGGCCGGTCCCCTCTTGCGGCAGGAGTCCCTCTTGCTAGGCCAGAGTGAAGAATACAGGTGGCGACTCCGCTCCGTCCGTACCCTCCTGGGATCCTTTCGTCTGTGGAGCCTATCTCCTCTGCTCCCCTCCTGGGCCTTCTTGATTGGACTCTGACCGGGGACAGAGCTAGCTATAACTCAACTCTGCCCCAACCCCCCGTCTCGAGGCCTGAGACCGGGAACCGTGACCCCTGAGCCGGCCGCAGCTTTGTGCTGACTGACCTTCCCAAGGAACCACGACAAAAGACTAGGTTATAAAGATGGCCGCTGTATATATATGATGCTAAAGTAAAGTGCTTCCTCCACCCTCACCCACTACATGGTTCCCACCATCTTTGGTTCCTCCCCATCTCCTCTATCCCGGGCCGGGGAAGCACCCTGGTGCATTTAGGCCCCCTACAGGACAGGAGTGGTGTAGTGTTGAGTGTGAAGTAGGGTCTTGTGTGATGCTCCATCCTTACCTGAGAGAGGAGATACCACACCTCTTTCTGAGGTGCAGTACCCCTGTGGCAACTGAACCCTCAGGGGCGCCACACTACCAACACATTCACTGTCAGCTTAAGAGATAGAAAGATGGTGCTGGGGTGTAAATTTTCAGCTAGTTAGTATGTCACCTGTTAGGGGGGCACAGGGACCCCACCAGGGGCATTCTGGCCCACCGGAGGATCAGGAAATCCCCCGGTGGGCCCTGGGTCCCATTGGCCACGCCCCCAAGCCCCGCCCCCTACCCCCCCTGGGCCCTGTACAGAGAACAGAGGACCCCCTGGTTCGCTAATCATATTGGCAGCACTGTATGGGCCCTTTCAGGTATATATTATTGGAGGCAGCAGAATGTATGGGCTCCTGACAGGTATATATTATTGGAGGCAGGAGAATGTATGGGCTCCTTTCAGGTATATATTATTGGAGGCAGGAGAATGTATGGGCTCCTGACAGGTATATATTATTTTAGCCAGCAGAATCTAAGGGCTCCTGTCAGGTATATATTATTGGAGGCAGGAGAATGTATGTGCTCCTGTCAGGTATATATTATTGGAGGCAGGAGAATGTATGGGCTCCTGTCAGGTATATATTATTGGAGGCAGGAGAATGTATGGGCTCCTGACAGGTATATATTATTGGAGGCAGGAGAATGTATGGGCCCTTTCAGGTATATATTATTGAAGGCAGCAGAATGTATGGGCTCCTGACAGGTATATATTATTGGAGGCAGGAGAATGTATGCTCTCCTGTCAGGTATATATTATTGGAGGCTGCAGAATGTATGGGCTCCTGTCAGGTATATATTATTGAAGGCAGCAGAATGTATGGGCTCCTGTCAGGTATATATTATTGGAGGCAGGAGAATGTATGGGCTCCTGTCAGGTATATATTATTGGAGGCAGGAGAATGTATGGGCTCCTGACAGGTATATATTATTGGAGGCAGGAGAATGTATGGGCCCTTTCAGGTATATATTATTGAAGGCAGCAGAATGTATGGGCTCCTGACAGGTATATATTATTGGAGGCAGGAGAATGTATGCTCTCCTGTCAGGTATATATTATTGGAGGCTGCAGAATGTATGGGCTCCTGTCAGGTATATATTATTGGAGGCAGCAGAATGTATGGGCTCCTGTCAGGTATATATTATTGGAGACAGCAGAATGTACGGGCTCCTGTCAGGTATATATTATTGGAGACAGCAGAATGTACGGGCTCCTGTCAGGTATATATTATTGGAGGCAGGAAAATGTATGGGCTCCTGTCAGGTATATATTATTGAAGGCAGGAGAATGTATGGGCTCCTGTCAGGTATATAGTATTGGAGGCAGGAGAATGTATGGGCCCTTTCAGGTATATATTATTGAAGGCAGCAGAATGTATGGGCTCCTGTCAGGTATATATTATTGGAGGCAGGAGAATGTATGGGCTCCTGTCAGGTATATATTACTGGAGGCAGGAGAATGTATGGGCTCCTGTCAGGTATATATTATTGGAGGCAGCAGAATGTATGAGCTCCTGTCAGATATATATTATTGGAGGCAGCAGAAAGTATGAGCTCCTGTCAGGTATATATTATTGGAGCCAGCAGAATGTATGGGCTCCTGTCAGGTATATATTATTGGAGGCAGCAGAATCTATGGGCTCCTGTCAGGTATATATTATTGGAGGCAGCAGAATCTATGGGATCCTGTCAGGTATATATTATTGGAGGCAGCAGAATCTATGGGATCCTGTCAGGTATATATTATTGGAGGCAGCAGAATCTATTGGCCCCTGTCAGGTATATATTATTGGAGGCAGGAGAATGTATGGGCTCCAGTCAGGTATATATTATTGGAGGCAGCAGAATGTATGGGCTCCTGTCAGGTATATATTATTGGAAGCAGCAGAATCTATGGGATCCTGTCAGGTATATATTATTGGAGGCAGCAGAATCTATGGGCCCCTGTCAGGTATATATTATTGGAGGCAGGAGAATGTATGGGCTCCTGTCAGGTATATATTATTGGAGGCAGCAGAATGTATGGGCTCCTGTCAGGTATATATTATTGGAGGCAGCAGAATGTATGGGCTCCTGTCAGGTATATATTATTGGAGGCAGCAGAATGTATGGGCTCCTGTCAGGTATATATTATTGGAGGCAGCAGAATGTATGGGCTCCTGTCACGTATATATTATTGGAGGCAGCAGAATCTATGGGCTCCTGTCAGGTATATATTATTGGAGGCCACAGAATCTATGGGCTCCTGTCAGATATATATTATTGGAGGCAGGAGAATGTATGGGCTCCTGTCAGGTATATATTATTGGAAGCAGGAGAATGTATGGGCTCCTGTCAGGTATATATTATTGAAGACAGCAGAATGTATGGACTCCTGTCAGGTATATATTATTGGAGGCAGCAGAATCTATGGGCTCCTGTCAGGTATATATTATTGGAGGCCACAGAATGTATGGGCTCCTGTCAGATATATATTATTGGAGGCAGGAGAATGTATGGGCTCCTGTCAGGTATATATTATTGGAGGCAGGAGAATGTATGGGCTCCTGACAGGTATACATTATTGGAGGCAGCAGAATCTATGGGCTCCTGTCAGGTATATATTATTGGAGGCCACAGAATGTATGGGCTCCTGTCAGATATATATTATTGGAGGCAGGAGAATGTATGGGCTCCTGTCAGGTATATATTATTGGAGGTAGGAGAATGTATGGGCTCCTGTCAGGTATATATTATTTGAGGCAGCAGAATCTATGGGCTCCTGTCAGGTATATATTATTGGAGGCAGGAGAATCTATGGGCTCCTGTCAGGTATATATTATTGGAGGCAGGAGAATCTATGGGCTCCTGTCAGGTATATATTATTGAAGGCAGCAGAATGTATGGGCTCCTGTCAGGTATATATTATTGGAGGCCACAGAATCTATGGGCTCCTGTCAGGTATATATTATTGGAGGCAGGAGAATGTATGGGCTCCTGTCAGGTATATATTATTGGAGGCAGCAGAATGTATGGCCTCCTGTCAGGTATATATTATTGGACGCAGGAGAATGTATGGGCTCCTGTCAGGTATATACTATTGGAGGCAGCAGAATGTATGGGCTCCTGTCAGGTATATATTATTGGAGGCAGGAGAATGTATGGGCTCCTGTCAGGTATATATTATTGGAGGCAGCAGAATGTATGGCCTCCTGTCAGGTATATATTATTGGACGCAGGAGAATGTATGGGCTCCTGTCAGGTATATACTATTGGAGGCAGCAGAATGTATGGGCTCCTGTCAGGTATATATTATTGGAGGCAGGAGAATGTATGGGCTCCTGTCAGGTATATATTATTGGAGGCAGGAGAATGTATGGGCTCCTGTCAGGTATATATTATTGGAGGCCGCAGAATCTATGGGCTCCTGTCAGGTATATATTATTGGAGGCCACAGAATCTATGGGCTCCTGTCAGGTATATATTATTGGAGGCAGGAGAATGTATGGGCTCCTGTCAGGTATATATTATTGGAGGCAGCAGAATCTATGGGCTCCTGTCAGGTATATATTATTGGAGGCAGGAGAATGTATGGGCTCCTGTCAGGTATATATTATTGGAGGCAGCAGAATGTATGAGCTCCTGTCAGGTATATATTATTGGAGGCAGCAGAATGTATGGGCTCCTGTCAGATATATATTATTGGAGGCAGCAGAAAGTATGAGCTCCTGTCAGGTATATATTATTGGAGCCAGCAGAATGTATGGGCTCCTGTCAGGTATATATTATTGGAGGCAGCAGAATGTATGGGCTCCTGTCAGGTATATATTATTGGAGGCAGTAGAATGTATGGGCTCCTGTCAGGTATATATTATTGGAGGCAGCAGAATGTATGGGCTCCTGTCAGGTATATATTATTGGAGGCAGCAGAATGTATGGGCTCCTGTCAGGTATATATTATTGGAGGCAGCAGAATGTATGAGCTCCTGTCAGGTATATATTATTGGAGGCAGCTGAATGTATGGGCTCCTGTCAGGTATATATTATTGGAGGCAGGAGAATGTATGAGCTCCTGTCAGGTATATATTATTGGAGGCAGCAGAATGTATGGGTTCCTGTCAGGTATATATTATTGGAGGCAGCAGAATGTATGAGCTCCTGTCAGGTATATATTATTGGAGGCAGCAGAATGTATGGGTTCCTGTCAGGTATATATTATTGGAGGCAGGATAATCTATGGGCTCCTGTCAGGTATATAGTATTGGAGGCAGCAGAATGTATGAGCTCCTGTCAGGTATATATTATTGGAGGCAGCAGAATGTATGGGCTCCTGTCAGGTATATATTATTGGAGGCAGCAGAATGTATGGGCTCCTGTCAGGTATATATTATTGGAGGCAGCAGAATCTATGGGCTCCTGTCAGGTATATAGTATTGGAGGCAGCAGAATGTATGAGCTCCTGTCAGGTATATATTATTGGAGGCAGCAGAATGTATGGGCTCCTGTCAGGTATATATTATTGGAGGCAGCAGAATGTATGGGCTCCTGTCAGGTATATATTATTGGAGGCAGCAGAATCTATGGGATCCTGTCAGGTATATATTATTGGAGGCAGCAGAATCTATGGGCTCCTGTCAGGTATATATTATTGGAGGCAGCAGAATCTATGGGCCCCTGTCAGGTATATATTATTGGAGGCAGGAGAATGTATGGGCTCCAGTCAGGTATATATTATTGGAGGCAGCAGAATGTATGGGCTCCTGTCAGGTATATATTATTGGAGGCAGCAGAATCTATGGGATCCTGTCAGGTATATATTATTGTAGGCAGCAGAATGTATGGGCTCCTGTCAGGTATATATTATTGGAGGCTGCAGAATCTATGGGCTCCTGTCAGGTATATATTATTGGAGGCAGGAGAATGTATGAGCTCCTGTCAGGTATATATTATTGGAGGCAGCAGAATGTATGGGTTCCTGTCAGGTATATATTATTGGAGGCAGCAGAATGTATGAGCTCCTGTCAGGTATATATTATTGGAGGCAGCAGAATGTATGGGTTCCTGTCAGGTATATATTATTGGAGGCAGGATAATCTATGGGCTCCTGTCAGGTATATAGTATTGGAGGCAGCAGAATGTATGAGCTCCTGTCAGGTATATATTATTGGAGGCAGCAGAATGTATGGGCTCCTGTCAGGTATATATTATTGGAGGCAGCAGAATGTATGGGCTCCTGTCAGGTATATATTATTGGAGGCAGCAGAATCTATGGGATCCTGTCAGGTATATATTATTGGAGGCAGCAGAATCTATGGGCTCCTGTCAGGTATATATTATTGGAGGCAGCAGAATCTATGGGCCCCTGTCAGGTATATATTATTGGAGGCAGGAGAATGTATGGGCTCCAGTCAGGTATATATTATTGGAGGCAGCAGAATGTATGGGCTCCTGTCAGGTATATATTATTGGAGGCAGCAGAATCTATGGGATCCTGTCAGGTATATATTATTGTAGGCAGCAGAATGTATGGGCTCCTGTCAGGTATATATTATTGGAGGCTGCAGAATCTATGGGCTCCTGTCAGGTATATATTATTGGAGGCAGCAGAATGTATGGGCTCCTGTCAGGTATATATTATTGGAGGCAGCAGAATGTATGGGCTCCTGTCAGGTATATATTATTGGAGGCAGCAGAATCTATGGGCTCCTGTCAGGTATATATTATTGGAGGCCACAGAATGTATGGGCTCCTGTCAGATATATATTATTGAAGACAGCAGAATGTATGGACTCCTGTCAGGTATTTATTATTGGAGGCAGCAGAATCTATGGGCTCCTGTCAGGTATATATTATTGGAGGCCACAGAATGTATGGGCTCCTGTCAGATATATATTATTGGAGGCAGGAGAATGTATGGGCTCCTGTCAGGTATATATTATTGGAGGCAGGAGAATGTATGGGCTCCTGACAGGTATACATTATTGGAGGCAGCAGAATCTATGGGCTCCTGTCAGGTATATATTATTGAAGGCAGCAGAATGTATGGGCTCCTGTCAGATATATATTATTGAAGACAGCAGAATGTATGGACTCCTGTCAGGTATTTATTATTGGAGGCAGCAGAATCTATGGGCTCCTGTCAGGTATATATTATTGGAGGCCACAGAATGTATGGGCTCCTGTCAGATATATATTATTGGAGGCAGGAGAATGTATGGGCTCCTGTCAGGTATATATTATTGGAGGCAGGAGAATGTATGGGCTCCTGACAGGTATACATTATTGGAGGCAGCAGAATCTATGGGCTCCTGTCAGGTATATATTATTGGAGGCAGGAGAATGTATGGGCTCCTGACAGGTATACATTATTGGAGGCAGGAGAATCTATGGGCCCCTGTCAGGTATATATTATTGGAGGCAGGAGAATGTATGGGCTCCTGACAGGTATACATTATTGGAGGCAGCAGAATCTATGGGCTCCTGTCAGGTATATATTATTGAAGGCAGCAGAATGTATGGGCTCCTGTCAGGTATATATTATTGGAGGCAGGAGAATGTATGGGCTCCTGTCAGGTATATATTATTGGAGGCAGGAGAATGTATGGGCTCCTGTCAGGTATATACTATTGGAGGCAGGAGAATGTATGGGCTCCTGTCAGGTATATATTATTGGAGGCAGGAGAATGTATATGCTCCTGTCAGGTATATATTATTGGAGGCAGCAGAATCTATGGGCTCCTGTCAGGTATATATTATTGGAGGCCACAGAATCTATGGGCTCCTGTCAGGTATATATTATTGGAGGCAGGAGAATGTATGGGCTCCTGTCAGGTATATATTATTGGAGGCAGCAGAATGTATGGGCTCCTGTCAGGTATATATTATTGGAGGCAGCAGAATCTATGGGCTCCTGTCAGGTATATATTATTGGAGGCCACAGAATGTATGGGCTCCTGTCAGATATATATTATTGGAGGCCACAGAATGTATGGGCTCCTGTCAGGTATATATTATTGGAGGCAGGAGAATGTATGGGCTCCTGACAGGTATACATTATTGGAGCCAGCAGAATCTATGGGCTCCTGTCAGGTATATATTATTGGAGACCACAGAATGTATGGGCTCCTGTCAGGTATATGTTATTGGAGGCAGGAGAATGTATGGGCTCCTGTCAGGTGTATATTATTGGAGGCAGGAGAATGTATGGGCTCCTGTCAGGTATATATTATTGGAGGCAGGAGAATGTATGGGCTCCTGTCAGGTATATATTATTGGAGGCAGGAGAATGTATGGGCTCCTGTCAGGTATATATTATTGGAGGCGGGAGAATGTATGGGCTCCTGTCAGGTATATATTATTGGAGGCGGGAGAATGTATGGGCTCCTGTCAGGTATATATTATTGGAGGCAGGAGAATGTATGGGCTCCTGTCAGGTATATATTATTGGAGGCAGCAGAATCTATGGGCTCCTGTCGGGTATATATTATTGGAGGCAGCAGAATGTATGGGCTCCTGTCGGGTATATATTATTGGAGGCAGCAGAATGTATGGGCTCCTGTCAGGTATATATTATTGGAGGCAGGAGAATGTATGAGCTCCTGTCAGGTATATATTATTGGAGCCAGCAGAATCTATGGGCTCCTGTCAGGTATATATTATTGGAGGCAGGGGAATGTATGGGCTCCTGTCAGGTATATATTATTGGAGGCAGCAGAATCTATGGGATCCTGTCAGGTATATATTATTGGAGGCAGCAGAATCTATGGGCTCCTGTCAGGTATATATTATTGGAGGCAGCAGAATCTATGGGCCCCTGTCAGGTATATATTATTGGAGGCAGGAGAATGTATGGGCTCCAGTCAGGTATATATTATTGGAGGCAGGAGAATGTATGGGCTCCTGTCAGGTATATATTATTGGAGGCAGCAGAATCTATGGGATCCTGTCAGGTATATATTATTGTAGGCAGCAGAATGTATGGGCTCCTGTCAGGTATATATTATTGGAGGCTGCAGAATCTATGGGCTCCTGTCAGGTATATATTATTGGAGGCAGCAGAATGTATGGGCTCCTGTCAGGTATATATTATTGGAGGCAGCAGAATGTATGGGCTCCTGTCAGGTATATATTATTGGAGGCAGCAGAATCTATGGGCTCCTGTCAGGTATATATTATTGGAGGCCACAGAATGTATGGGCTCCTGTCAGATATATATTATTGAAGACAGCAGAATGTATGGGCTCCTGTCAGGTATATATTATTGGAGGCAGGAGAATGTATGGGCTCCTGTCAGGTATATACTATTGGGAGGCAGGAGAATGTATGGGCTCCTGTCAGGTATATATTATTGGAGGCAGGAGAATGTATATGCTCCTGTCAGGTATATATTATTGGAGGCAGCAGAATCTATGGGCTCCTGTCAGGTATATATTATTGGAGACCACAGAATGTATGGGCTCCTGTCAGGTATATATTATTGGAGGCAGCAGAATGTATGGGCTCCTGTCAGGTATATATTATTGGAGGCAGCAGAATCTATGGGCTCCTGTCAGGTATATATTATTGGAGGCCACAGAATGTATGGGCTCCTGTCAGATATATATTATTGGAGGCCACAGAATGTATGGGCTCCTGTCAGATATATATTATTGGAGGCCACAGAATGTATGGGCTCCTGTCAGGTATATATTATTGGAGGCAGGAGAATGTATGGGCTCCTGTCAGGTATATATTATTGGAGGCAGGAGAATGTATGGGCTCCTGTCAGGTATATATTATTGGAGGCAGGAGAATGTATGGGCTCCTGTCAGGTATATATTATTGGAGGCAGGAGAATGTATGGGCTCCTGACAGGTATATATTATTGGAGCCAGCAGAATCTATGGGCTCCTGTCAGGTATATATTATTGGAGGCAGGAGAATGTATGGGCTCCTGTCAGGTGTATATTATTGGAGGCAGGAGAATGTATGGGCTCCTGTCAGGTATATATTATTGGAGGCAGGAGAATGTATGGGCTCCTGTCAGGTATATATTATTGGAGGCAGGAGAATGTATGGGCTCCTGTCAGGTATATATTATTGGAGGCGGGAGAATGTATGGGCTCCTGTCAGGTATATATTATTGGAGGCGGGAGAATGTATGGGCTCCTGTCAGGTATATATTATTGGAGGCAGGAGAATGTATGGGCTCCTGTCAGGTATATATTATTGGAGGCAGCAGAATCTATGGGCTCCTGTCGGGTATATATTATTGGAGGCAGCAGAATGTATGGGCTCCTGTCAGGTATATATTATTGGAGGCAGCAGAATGTATGGGCTCCTGTCAGGTATATATTATTGGAGGCAGCAGAATGTATGGGCTCCTGTCAGGTATATATTATTGGAGCCAGCAGAATCTATGGGCTCCTGTCAGGTATATATTAATGGAGGCAGGGGAATGTATGGGCTCCTGTCAGGTATATATTATTGGAGGCAGCAGAATGTATGGGCTCCTGTCAGGTATATATTATTGGAGGCAGGAGAATGTATGGGCTCCTGTCAGGTATATATTATTGGAGGCAGGAGAATGTATGGGCTCCTGTCAGGTATATAGTATTGGAGGCAGGAGAATGTATGGGCTCCTGTCAGGTATATAGTATTGGAGGCAGGAGAATGTATGGGCTCCTGTCAGGTATATAGTATTGGAGGCAGGAGAATGTATGGGCTCCTGTCAGGTATATAGTATTGGAGGCAGGAGAAAGTATGGGCTCCTGTCAGGTATATATTATTGGAGGCAGGAGAATGTATGGGCTCCTGTCAGGTATATATTATTGGAGGCGGCAGAATCTATAGGATCCTGTCAGATATATATTATTGGAGGCAGGAGAATGTATGGGCTCCTGTCAGGTATATATTATTGGAGGCAGGAGAATGTATGGGCTCCTGTCAGGTATATATTATTGGAGGCAGCAGAATCTATGGGATCCTGTCAGGTATATATTATTGGAGGCATGAGAATGTATGGGCTCCTGTCAGGTATATATTATTGGAAGCAAAGAGAATGTATGGGCTCCTGTCAGGTATATATTATTGGAGGCAGGAGAATGTATGGGCTCCTGTCGGGTATATATTATTGGAGCCAGCAGAATGTATGGGCTCCTGTCAGGTATATATTATTGGAGGCTGCAGAATGTATGGGCTCCTGTCGGGTATATATTATTGGAGGCAGGAGAATGTATGGGCTCCTGTCAGGTATATATTATTGGAGGCAGGAGAATGTATGGGCTCCTGTCAGGTATATATTATTGGAGGCTGCAGAATGTATGGGCTCCTGTCAGGTATATATTATTGGAGGCAGGAGAATGTATGGGCTCCTGTCAGGTATATATCATTGGAGCCAGCAGAATGTATGGGCTCCTGTCAGGTATATATTATTGGACGCAGGAGAATGTATGGGCTCCTGTCAGGTATATATTATTGGAGGCAGCAGAATCTATGGGCTCCTGTCTGGTATATATTATTGGAGCCAGCAGAATGTATGGGCCCCTGTCAGGTATATATTATTGGAGGCAAGAGAATGTATGGGCTCCTGTCAGGTATATATTATTGGAGTCAGGAGTATGTATGGGCTCCTGTCTGGTATATATTATTGGAGGCAGGAGAATGTATGGGCTCCTGTCAGGTATATATTATTGGAGGCAGGAGAATGTATGGGCTCCTGTCAGGTATATATTATTGGAGCCAGCAGAATCTATGGGCCCCTGTCAGGTATATATTATTGGAGGCAAGAGAATGTATGGGCTCCTGTCAGGTATATATTATTGGAGTCAGGAGAGTGTATGGGCTCCTGTCAGGTATATATTATTGGAGGCAGGAGAATGTATGGGCTCCTGTCAGGTATATATTATTGGAGGCAGGAGAATGTATGGGCTCCTGTCAGGTATATATTATTGGAGCCAGCAGAATGTATGGGCTCCTGTCAGGTATATATTATTGGAGGCAGGAGAATGTATGCGCTCCTGTCAGGTATATATTATTGGAGGCAGGAGAATGTATGGGCTCGTGTCAGGTATATATTATTGGAGGCAGGAGAATGTATGGGCTCCTGTCAGGTATATATTATTGGAGGCAGCAGAATCTATGGGCTCCTGTCAGGTATATATTATTGGAGGCAGGAGAATGTATGGGCTTTTGTCAGGTATATATTATTGGAGGCTGCAGAATGTATGGGCTCCTGTCAGGTATATATTATTGGAGGCAGCAGAATCTATGGGCTCCTGACAGGTATATATTATTGGAGGCTGGAGAATGTATGAGCTCCTGTCAGGTATATATTATTGGAGGCAGCAGAATCTATGGGCTCCTGTCAGGTATATATTATTGGAGGCAGGAGAATGTATGGGCTCCTGTCAGGTATATATTATTGGAGGCAGGAGAATGTATGGGCTCCTGTCAGGTATATATTATTGGAGGCAGCAGAATCTATGGGCTCCTGTCAGGTATATATTATTGGAGGCAGCAGAATCTATGGGCTCCTGTCAGGTATATATTATTGGAGGCAGGAGAATCTATGGGCTCCTGTCAGGTATATATTATTGGAGGCAGGAGAATGTATGAGCTCCTGTCAGGTATATATTATTGGTGGCAGGAGAATGTATGAGCTCCTGTCAGGTATATATTATTGGAGGCAGCAAAATCTATGGGCTCCTGTCAGGTATATATTATTGGAGGCAGGAGAATCTATGGGCTCCTGTCAGGTATATAGTATTGGAGGCAGCAGAATGTATGGGCTCCTGTCAGGTATATAGTATTGGAGGCAGCAGAATGTATGGGCTCCTGTCAGGTATATATTATTGGAGGCAGCAGAATCTATGGTCTCTTGTCTGGTATATATTATTTGATAATCATGCCCATTGCCCAGCTCCCGCCATATGTTGATCGCCAGCCAGATAAAACAAGGCAGCTGGGGGCTGGGATTGGCAGCATGGTAAGGCCCAAGCGTTCTTGGCCCCCCACGCTGAAAATCTCAGCCCGCAGCCACCCCTGAAAGTGGCGCATTCCTCATAGCACCATTTCCAGGTGCTTTACCCGGCTCTTCCAGCGGCCCTGGTGGTGAGTGGCACCCTGAGTAATAATAGGGTTAGTACCAGGCCAGCTTTGTATTATCAGCTGGTACTAAGCCCGAAATTCATGGTGTCATGCCAAATTAGACATAGCCACCATGAATTTCTAGTAAACCGAAAAAAAAGACAGAAATTTTTTTTTTTTATTAAAAATAAAACACATTTAGGAACTCCATCTTTAATAAAGAAAAATCCTCACTCCAACGTAATCCATAGGTCTTCTGTCTTCAGCTCTGCTGCATCTTTGCCATCTGACAATATGTCTGCTGACAGAGATGAGCCGGCACAGACTGACACCGGAGCAATGTTACTGTGTAGTGCGGCACTAGATTTCTTTTTTTGTCATTTCATGCAGTGTAGAAATCTTGGGAAAAGTGTAGATTGTGCTCTGGAAGTGATCAGTTATAGCGAACTATGTTATTTTCTGCAGAGATAAGTCCTGCATAGAAGATGTGATATATCGGTCTGCGGCAGATAAAGAACTTCACCTAGAGACATCACTGGTGAGTATGTGTGTTACCTATACACACACACTGACACTATATACAGAGCTCCTGTGTGTAATGTCACTGGTGATCACTGTATTACCTATACACACACACTGACACTATATACAGAGCTCCTGTGTGTAATGTCACTGGTGATCACTGTATTACCTATACACACACACTGACACTATATACAGAGCTCCAATGTGTAATGTCACTGGTGATCACTGTATTACCTATACACACACACTGACACTATACACAGAGCTCCTGTGTGTAATGTCACTGGTGATCACTGTATTACCTATACACACACACTGACACTATACACAGAGCTCCTGTGTGTAATGTCACTGGTGATCACTGTATTACCTATACACACACACTGACACTATATACAGAGCTCCTGTGTGTAATGTCACTGGTGATCTCTGTACTACCTATACACACACACTGACACTATATACAGAGCTCCTGTGTGTAATGTCACTGGTGAGTATGTGTGTTACCTATACACACACACTGACACTATATACAGAGCTCCTGTGTGTAATGTCACTGATGATCACTGTATTACCTATACACACACACACTGACACTATATACAGAGCTCCTGTGTGTAATGTCACTGGTGATCACTGTATTACCTGTACACTGACACTATATACAGAGCTCCTGTGTGTAATGTCACTGGTGATCTATGTACTACCTATACACACACACTGACACTATATACAGAGCTCCTGTGTGTAATATCACTGGTGATTTCTGTATTACCTATACACACACACTGACACTATATACAGAGCTCCTGTGTGTAATGTCACTGGTAATCACTGTATTACCTATACACACACACTGACACTATACACAGAGCTCCTGTATGTAATGTCACTGGTAATCTCTGTACAACCTATACACACACACTGACACTATACACGGAGCTCCTGTGTGTAATGTCACTGGTGATCACTGTATTACCTGTACTCTGTCACTGTATACAGAGCTCCTGTGCATAATGTCACTGGTGATCACTGTGTTACCTATACACACACACTGACACTATATACTGAGCTCCTGTGTGTAATGTCGCTGGTGATCACTGTATTACCTATACACACACACACTGACACTATACAAAGTTCCTGTGTGTAATGTCACTGGAGATCTCTGTACATCCTATACACACACACTGACACTATATACGGAGCTGCCTTGTGTAATGTCACTGGTGATCACTGTATTACCTGTACTCTGACACTGTATACAGAGCTCCTGTGTGTAATGTCACTGGTGATTGCTGTATTACCTATACACACATACTGACGCTATATACAGAGCTCCTGTGTGTAATGTCACTGGTGATCACTGTATTACCTATACACACACACTGACACTATATACAGAGCTCCAATGTGTAATGTCACTGGTGATCACTATATTACCTATACACACACACACTGACACTATATACAGAGCTCCTGTGTGTAATGTCACTGGTGATCACTGTATTACCTATACATACACACACACTGACACTATATACAGAGCTCCTGTGTGTAATGTCACTGGTGATCACTGTATTACCTATACACACACACTGACACTGTATACAGAGCTCCTGTGTGTAATGTCACTGGTGATCACTGTATTACCTGTACACACACACAGACATTGTATACAGATCTCCTGTGTGTAATGTCACTGGTGATCACTGTATTACCTGTACACACACACTGACACTATATACAGAGCTCCTGTGTGTAATGTCACTTGTGATCACTGTATTACCTATACACACACACTGACACTATACACAGAGATCCTGTGTGTAATGTCACTGGTGATCACTATATTACCTATACACACACACTGACACTATATACAGAGCTCTTGTGTGTAATGTCACTGGTTATCACTGTATTACCTATACACACACACTGACACTATATACAGAGCTCCTGTGTGTAATGTCACTGGTGATCTCTGTATTACCTATACACACACACTGACACTATATACAGAGCTCCTGTGTGTAATGTCACTGGTGATCACTGTATTACCTATACACACACACTGACACTATATACAGAGCTCCAATGTGTAATGTCACTGGTGATCACTATATTACCTATACACACACACTGACACTATATACAGAGCTCCTGTGTGTAATGTCACTGGTGATCACTGTATTACCTATACACACACACTGACACTATATACAGAGCTCCAATGTGTAATGTCACTGGTGATCACTATATTACCTATACACACACACACTGACACTATATACAGAGCTCCTGTGTGTAATGTCACTGGTGATCACTGTATTACCTATACATACACACACACTGACACTATATACAGAGCTCCTGTGTGTAATGTCACTGGTGATCACTGTATTACCTATACACACACACTGACACTGTATACAGAGCTCCTGTGTGTAATGTCACTGGTGATCACTGTATTACCTGTACACACACACAGACATTGTATACAGATCTCCTGTGTGTAATGTCACTGGTGATCACTGTATTACCTCTACACTGACCCTATACACAGGACTCCTGTGCATAATGTCACTGATAATCTCTACATTATCTGTACACTGACTCTATATACAGAGCTTTTTTACATTTTCATTATCAGTCACTATCTGGTGCCATTATGTGCCATGGTCATGGCGTGGCGGAATTTGTCCCTTGTATGTGGTATTATTCGGACAGTCACTATGTGGTGGTAATATGTGGTCTTCTCATGGTGTGGCAGTATATATACCTTGTACTTGGTAGTATTTGATCACTATGTGGTGGTATGTGTTCTGGTCATGGTGTGGCGGTATTTCTCTCTTCTATATGGTATTATTAGTCTAGGGATAGTTGTCAGTCATTTGTTTTTTCGGATATTAAGAATGGGAACATTCTTTATTTGCAATACATATTAAATACTTGGATGGTTAACCTCTCCCTGTGTTGTGACTACTACAGAGCAGCAGAGATGCACGTCAGCTCAAGACGCAAAAAATAAGCCGTCACAAATCCCCAGATCCAAAAAAATGAGAACACTACGGTGCGCAGAACATGGCGTGAAAAGTGTGATTTTTCAAACTTATGAATTTGTTTTCACCACTTAGATACCAGTAAAGGTATACATGTTTGGTATCTACAAACTCGTACTGACCCGAGGCATCACCCTGTCACGTCGTTTTTTCCATATAGTGAACATGGTGACTAAAAAACCCATTAAACAAACGTGCAATTGCACTTTTTTTGCAATTTTACTGCACTTGGAATTTTTGTTGCCATTTCCCTGTACACTATATGGTAAAATAAATGATTGCATCTGAAAGTACAACTCGTCCCGCAAAAAAACTGTCTTTCCTGCTGCTACAGACTTTTATATGACTACAATTTACATTCTGCTGCTTATGGAAACATTTTTGCAGTTTACAAGACGCTTCTTACACTTGCTTGCACCCAGGTTTCATGTGAAAGAGTGTTCTCAAAGCTGAAAATTGTAAAAAATCGTCTGAGGGCTTCGATTGGACAGGAGCTTTTAGAGTCCCTCCTTCTGTTGAACATTGAGTGTGACATTTCAAGGAACTTAGACTATGATGACATTATTAATACGTATGCAATGTCATCTTCTGTTCTGAAAAAAAACGTTTGTAATTTTGCTGCTGATTGACTGTTAGTGTGAGTTTATTTGTTGTTTTGGGCCTTTCACTAACAATTGAATGGTATTGTATTATAGAGGAGAGGAAATCGTGCAATACAAACTTCCAAAATGCTTACAGAATTCTTTTACTTTTCCCAGCGGCCAAGTTTGGTGCTGCTACAATGATGCCGGCTGCTGGGATGCCAGATGGATGCAGGTTCAATTTGTGGCACTTATACTTTAAGAGAATGTACCTTGAAAGTATTTCTTGTTATTGATCTGTTATGGCACTTTATCACACACTGGTGTGAATAAGATAACAGTGTTCCTCTTTCCCCAGGAGTGTTTCTTTAGTTTGTTATTTATTCGTTATATTGGTTATTTATTGGTTAATAAAGTTGATTCATTTTGAAAGAGTTTGTGGACTTATGTTATTCCTATATACGGTATCTGCATGGTGCTGGTGGGCCCCAAGATTGATTTTTTCCTGGTGGGCCCAGGTACTCCAGTCCGGCGCTGGACCCCACTGATCCTGGGCACTGGTGCAGCACTGCGCCCCCTTCACTGTTTTTTTCACTGGCCACCCGGCTGTTCTGGGAACGGCAAAGTGACGCTTTTCCTGAGATTTAGATTTTGGTTAGATTTCTCTTGCAATACTCAAGCAGTGATGTCGCGAGCTGGATAATAACAAGCTAATATGGTCTTCTTGGGTTTATAGGAAATTGCACAAAAATTCCGTGTCGTTGACCCTGAAACATTCACCGTCCTGTTTATGGGATGCATAAAGGATGAAGAGCTGGGCTTCCTACAAGCTCTGCAGGTATGGCTTGCTGCACACATCCTACATCCTATATCCGTACAGTGCACACTTACCTGGGAATTATGTCTCACACTTCCGACATGATGAGAGACGCAAAAACATTGAGGAATCATGGAGCAACTGTTCATTTTACTAATACAGATATTTCTTGCTGCAGTATTTCTGCTGAAGTGACGATGGGGCATGCCGGCTGAGGGTGGGACTCTTGGAGTCTCTGATGACTCTGTTGGGCTAGGTGCACATTACGTTTGTGGCCATTGTTGGGCGCATACACATAGAAGGTGTGTGGCCCCTAGTGGCCACTGTCAGGATGATTGATGAGGCATCCGTCCACTATTGGGACCCATTGTAAAGAAATGTATACCGCATTGCAGAGGTCGCTCTACATTTTTTACAGAAGAGTAAAAATCCTCCTCATAGTATTTTTCAGGAGTATTTTTAGCCAGTCTTTGAATATTAGAGAAGAGGCTGCAACCTGTGCTTTGCTCTACCGCTTCACCATCTTTGACGTATATTTACGTCAAAGGTCATGTCCCTGCCTTTGATGTGGGCTCGCACACCGAGCCCACATATTTCCCTGCACATGATGAGTGATTTAATCAACCATCATCTGCCTTTAATAGCTGCTGATGTACTGTTGCTCCGCCTGCTGCTATTAACCCGTTAAATCCAGCTGTTTATTTATTTTATCCAAGTTGCAATCCCCTTTTTCAAGAGTGACCCCAGGGTACGGGCCCAGGAGCCGACCACCGCGACATCCCCAAAACTAGGCAAAGGCCCGGGTACCGAGTCGTCCCCATCCCCTGGGCGCGTCGTACTCATCGTCTGTGGGACTGCCAGAACTAGTGGAGCGCTGCTCTTGGCTATTTTGGGCAGTCCTATAGACAGTGAATGGAGGGGAGGCTGAGCATGCTGCCTGTTCTTGGGTTTGCTAGGGGTTCCAGCAGTCAGACCCTCAGTGAGCAGTAAGTTATCCCCTAACCTTTGGATAAGAGATGATTTTCTATTTTGGCAATAACCCTTTAATTGCATCCATGTGGTTATTTTCCCCCTATCCTGTCCACCTTTATTATGTCCGTTATTCCCTCTGGTGGTCAGTGCAGCCATGTAGTGTATGTCTGTACTACTCAGGCTCTGGGGGGCCGGAGCGTGCAGCTACAGAGCAACCTGCTCCACATCACTGCCAGGAGGGGAGATTTATTGCTGTGTAGTTAGTCCAGGTGGTGCCGACAAGTAGAGGGAACAAGTTCTGGCAATCCTGCCAAAGGAACACAGTTATTCCTGCACCGGACCTGCATCTCCGGTGTGCGGCGGCCGGGAAGGTGCCCGCTCTCCTCAGGGAAGATGCTGACGGCCCGCAGGCACATACCCGTCCTTGTGCCAATGCCCAGGAGATAAAGCAGGACATTTATCTAAGTAGAGATGTGGTGTCTCCCACCCGCCTGTCATATTTGTAGATGACGCGTGGCGGAGGGCAGAAGCCAGGGCAGGACTCCTGTCCGGCTGCAGAAGTCTCATGTGTAGTGATACTCATGTGACTTTTCTAAAAGCATAAATCGGCCCGCAGAGGTGTCAGCGACGCTGGCTCAGACGTTACTGTGAGCGGAATAACAAGGCTTTGGTAACAGTTTCACCTCTTTATATTGTATTAGCTCCTTTACTTAGTCCTAGTTCAGACTGGTCTAAGAGATCGCCTGCTGATTCCTTTCTTGCGATTCTGATAGGAGATTTCTGTTAGAAGTTTGGCGCAAGGCTAGTGATTAGACTGGCTAGTGATTAGACTGGCTAGTGATTAGACTGGCTAGTGATTAGACTGGCTAGTGATTAGTCTGGCTAGTGATTAGACTGGCTAGTGATTAGACTGGCTAGTGATTAGACTGGCCAGTGATTAGACTGGCCAGTGATTAGACTGGCCAGTGATTAGACTGGCCAGTGATTAGACTGGCCAGTGATTAGACTGGCCAGTGATTAGACTGGCTAGTGATTAGACTGGCTAGTGATTAGACTGGCTAGTGATTAGACTGGCTAGTGATTAGACTGGCCAGTGATTAGACTGGCTAGTGATTAGACTGGCTAGTGATTAGACTGGCTAGTGATTAGACTGGCCAGTGATTAGACTGGCCAGTGATTAGACTGGCCAGTGATTAGACTGGCCAGTGATTAGACTGGCCAGTGATTAGACTGGCCAGTGATTAGACTGGCTAGTAGATAAGGATTTTGTGCCAGATTTTTAGTAACAAAGGGAATACCGCGGTCGGCCACTTTAGGTGGACTGTTACAGTAGGCAGCATGCTGATAAGTTATTTTTTGACGTTTTGCATGATTTTCGCTGTCTTCGGTTGGCATATCCCCCCCCCCCCAACGGCACTTCCATCTGCAACCTGTAATGGCCAGTCGGAGTAGCCGTGCTGGCATCAGGGTCTTATTGCATGGGTAGGCGCTGTGGCATTGGGGTCTTATTACAGGGGTAGGCATGCTGGCATCAGGGTCTTATTACATGGGTAGGCGCACTGGCATCGGGGTCTTATTACACTGGTAGGCGCACTTGCATCGGGGTCTTATTACACGGGTAGGCGCGCTGACATCGGGGTCTTATTACATGGGTAGGCGCGCTGGCATCGGGTCTTATTACACGGGTAGGCGCGCTGGCATCGGGTCTTATTACACGGGTAGGCGCACTGGCATCGGGGTCTTATTACACTGGTAGGCGCACTGGCATCGGGGTCTTATTACACGGGTAGGCGCGCTGACATCGGGGTCTTATTAGATGGGTAGGCGCGCTGGCATCGGGTCTTATTACACGGGTAGGCGCGCTGGCATCGGGGTCTTATTACACGGGTAGGGTTGCTGGCATCGGGGTCTTATTACACGGGTAGGCGCGCTGGCATCGGGGTCTTATTACACGGGTAGGCGAGCTGGCATCGGGTCTTATTACACGGGTAGGCTTGCTGGCATCGGGGTCTTATTACACGGGTAGGCTTGCTGGCATCGGGGTCTTATTACACGGGTAGGCGCGCTGGCATCGGGGTCTTATTACACAGGTAGGCGCGCTGGCATCGGGGTCTTATTACACGGGTAGGTGCGCTGGCATCGGGGCCTTATTACACGGGTAGGCGCGCTGGCATCAGGTCTTATTACACGGGTAGGCGCGCTGGCATCAGGTCTTTATTACACGGGTAGGCGCGCTGGCATCAGGTCTTATTACACGGGTAGGCGTGCTGGCATCGGGGTCTTATTAAACTGGTAGGCGCGCTGGCATCGGGGTCTTATTACACGGGTAGGCGCGCTGGCATCGGGGTCTTATTACACGGGTAGGCGCGCTGGCATCGGGGTCTTATTACACGGGTAGGCGCGCTGTTCGGAGACAATGGGAAAACCAGTGGGCAAGGCTTCACAGATACAGAAAATAGCACAGAATTTACTAGTAGAAGTTGCCTATTTATTATGTAGACACACGTTTGGAAATGATATAAGTAGATGGCCCAAGCCCTCCACAAAGCTTTTCATCCTGGAGGGCACCGGCTTTACCAATGTGACCCTCTGACATATGGGAGCATCATTATAATAGGGTACTGCCATTACATGCCAGCTAGTCCGTGTCCAGTTACTGCTTTCTCTGTGACGGGGTGTACATATTTGCGTGAATGGAATGGGGATAATGACTGTATACGCCATCTTGTGCTTCAGGTCTGGAGGCAGATGCGGCACATGGGGGTAAAGCCGGATGTAATCACCTATAACCTGCTTCTTTGTGCCCCCCGAGACTGTGGGATTGGAGACACCGCTGACGCTCTACATTTACTCACGCACTCTAAGGAACTGGCAGCCCTGACTTTAAGTGCAGGCAAAGAGAAGCAAGACAGGAAAAGCCAGCAAGTGAAGAAAAGAAAGGATAGTCCTGAAGAGGTGGGCAGCCCATGCTCCTGGGCCATTCCTCAATTCCAAGTGGCAACTATGGCACAGCTGAGGACTTGGCAGGCTCACAGGCACTGGCCGTGGTGAGTACGGCTGACCATTTTCCTAGCGTGCCCTCTTTTGATGCCAGTAATGTGCCAAACCTCCTGGACCTGTCTGTAAATATGGGAAAAATTGTGTCACTTGCGAATGTCAATACCCCATCTGACCGATTGGCACTGATTGGCGGCTTAGGGGGCGTTCTTCAGAAGATGAAAGAAGACAACGTCTGTCCTACAATAAAGACCTTCACCCTCCTAGCGGCAGTCATGAGAGCAGAAGTGGGGTCAGAATCTGCCGTCCTGGCCACTATGGACGCCTACGGAGTACAGCCAGATCTCACCTTTTTTAACACTTTGGTGTTGAAGAGGAGTAAAACTCTGAAGCTGCAGTCGGCTTTGGTAAGGGAATGGTTTTTATTTTATCATTTAAATGTTAAAAAGCCATCATAAAATAATTAACACGGCTTGTGAGAAGATCCACGCTATCTGACAGTAAAGAGGCTGAGGTACAGTAGGTGAATGATGTTACCGCATTATGGGATTATATTTGCTGCATGAAATCATTTGTAAAGCGTGTGACAGATCTGCCTGACTTTTTATATATATTTTTTTCTTAAAAGTGAATACCTTTTTTTTTTTTTTACTATGGCTTAATAACGATCCAAAGCAAATGGTTCTGTGTGACCCACTACTACTCAGGTAGCGTTAGCCCTCCCTGGGAAAGGTGTACTTGGACGATGGGCCGGTGGAAGAGGGGGATGCAGTCGCGGCCTTGACCCGGTCCGTGCCCAGGGCGCACACATTAAAAATATGGGCTAGCAGATGAGTGGTTATTTGTCGACTACGCCACCTGTGGTTCCCGGTGATTACCACCAGCGCTGCGGCAGTCCCCTGAGGCGGGTGTCGTGGCAGCTCAGCTGGTACTACTCCCCACAGGCGGAGCAGGGCCTCAGGGCAGAGAGAGAGGAAAGTCTGGAGGTTGGTGGTGTGTGTGCGGTGCCGCGCAGGACAGGATAACGGAGGCAAGGGGTGAAGTCTTCCAAGCTTTACTCACGTTGTTTCAGTAGTAAGCACAAAGCTTCTCCTTGCTCCTCACGGCGCGCTGCGACCACCAGGAAGGGGTTCAGCACACTCCGGGTAGTTTAGGTGCACTTAACGAGACCCCTGGACCAGAATGTTCCTCTCCTTGGTGAGTACTCCCATTAAGTCTCCTCCTGACTGTGTGTGTGGTATGAACTTGGTGAAAGGCCGGTTCCCGCTGCATCAGCGCAGTTTAAGAGATACGGGTGGCGTACGCCGCTCCGTCCATATCCCCCTTAGGGATCCAGAAGGCCTCTGGGCTTTTCCGACTGAGACGTGAAGTAACAGAGTCAGATATCGGGGGCCGGTACCCCTCTTGCAGCAGGAATCCCTCTGACTAGGCCAGAGTAAGAAATACAGGTGGTGTATGCTGCTCCGTCCGTATCCCCTGGGATCCTTTTGCCTGTGGAGCTTTACTCCTCCGCTCCCCTCCAGGCCTTCTTAGGTAGGGACCTTGACCGGGTAGAGACAGCAGGTAACTCTAACCCACTCCTCACCTCAAGCCCAGAGTACGAGGACCGTGTATCTTCAACAAGCTGCAGGTTCCAGCAGAAAGCCACTATCAGCGATAAAGATCACAATCAAAGACCTTGAACCTAAGATGGCCGTGTATTAAATATGTATCAGTAAGTGTAACCTAAAAGTGTGTCCTCCACCCTCACCCACTACATGGTTCCCCCTATCTTTGGTCGTCCCCCCATCTCCTCTATCCCGGCTGGTTTTGCACCCTGGTGCATATAAGCCCCCCACAGGACAGGAGTGGTGTAGTGTTGAGTGCTGAGGCTGGGTCCCGTGTGGTGCTCCATCCTTACCTCGGAGAGGAGATACCACACCTCGATCTGAGGTGCAGTACCCCTGTGGCGACTGAACCCTCAGGGACGCCACAGTTCCAACCGATTCATATAGAAACTACACTTTTAGATATCTGCCTAATTGTTTCTAAGCATGGCTTTGAAAGAAGGGGCATGGCTTTGAATTAAGGGGCATGGCTTTGAATTAAGGGGCATTGCTTTGAAAGAAGGGGCATTGCTTTGAAAGAAGGGGCATGGCTTTGAAAGAAGGGGCATGGCTTTGAAGAAGGGGCATGGCTGTGAAAGAAGGGGCATGGCTGTGAAAGAAGGGGCATGGCTTTGAAAGATGGGGCATGGCTTTGACAGAAGGGACATTGCTTTGAAAGAAGGGGCATGGCTTTGAAGAAGGGGCATGGCTTTGAAAGAAGGGGCATGGCTGTGAAAGAAGGGGCATGGCTTTGAAAGATGGGGCATGGCTTTGACAGAAGGGGCATGGCTCTGAAGGAAGGGGCATTGCTTTGAAAGAATGGGCATTGCTTTGAAAGAAGGGGCATGGCTTTGAGGAAGGGGCATGGCTTTGAAAGAATGGGCATTGCTTTGAAAGAAGGGGCATGGCTTTGAAAGAAGGGGCATGGCTGTGAAAGAAGGGGCATGGCTTTGAAAGATGGGGCATGGCTTTGACAGAAGGGGCATGGCTCTGAAGGAAGGGGCATGGCTTTGAAAGAATGGGCATTGCTTTGAAAGAAGGGGCATGGCTTTGAGGAAGGGGCATGGCTTTGACAGAAGGGGCATGGCTTTGACAGAAGGGGCATGGCTTTAAATACAACAGCATGCACTAAATTGCTTGAAAATTGGGGGGCAAATAAAGTGATGCAAGGCAAGCCAGCAAAAGAGTCTAAAGTATGACACATTTTCTCATTTACATGTCCATATTTAACCACGTACATGGAAAAAATGGCCCTGGTGTCAGCAGTGTTTGTTCCGTGTGTCATCAGTGTTTGGTCTGTGTGTCCGTTTTTCCCATCAATGTTTGACGGATGGATAAATAAATCCTTGAATTACAGAGCTTCTCCTATTCTTTGCCATCCGGGTGCTGAATGTTTTTGCACAGACCCATAGACTTGTATCGGCTCTTTTCATCTGTGATATCGGAAAAAGACAGACAGACGGACATGTGAATAGCACCATAGATTATACTGGGTATGTGATGTATCCATGAAAAAAGGGATAAACCTCCACGTGCAACATGATGTGTGAATGAGGCCTTTTGCTTTTTCTGGCCGCACCATCAAGGAAGATTTCCTCCATTTGTGTTTTTGGTCTGTGTGATGTCCATGTCACCCAGTGTAATATTCCACATGAATGGATTGACCACCAGACTGTGGGGGAATAATGGCTACAGGCGCTTATCTCATCCATCCGTTTTTTTAATGAGATATAACCGTAGATTTCAAAGGCTGCACAACAATCAGACACAATCCGTGTGGCAGGTATGTTTTACCGGACGCACTGCATAGATTACATAGGAAAGTGTGTCTGGCCTTCTATTAGGTTTTTTTTAGTTATGGATGACAAATGGACGCTGTACGGATCAAAAATGGCCTTTTTTTCCCCTGAACACAAAGCATTGTGCTTGTGTGAATTTGCGCTTCGGCAGGGAATTGTGCACTGAGCCTATATGAAGGCGTTTTGTGCGCTGCCGCCAAAATGCAACATTCAGTTGGACGCAGCAATATTTTATGTGTGAATACTGTTTAATACAGATTTTAGCATTTCCCTTTTTCTGAAAATGCGTCGGGCCTCATGCAGAAACAAACTTTTTGTCGAAACGGACAGTGATACCCATAACAACCAATCAGAGCTCTTCTTTTATTGCCCTGGTAAAATGAAACGTGGCATCTGGTTGGCTGTCATGGAGAACACTGACACATTCTGAAACTTAGTGCAGATTCTTCCACACTTCATGCCACACGTACAGTGTAAAAACTGATCGTCTGAATGGTCTCTTTACAGCAGCTGTTGCCTATGATGGCACAGAGAGGCATTGCACCAAACATCCATACCTTTTGCAATCTCGCTAGGGCATGCCTTAAAGAAAAAGATGGTTTACAGCTCCTGGAAGACATGGCGGTAATGACATTGCTACTTTGCATAGTTTATTTAGTGTCTTTTTTTTTTTTTACTCTAAGGCTATGTGCACACGATGCAGAAATGAAGCAGAAAATTTCTGCATCATTTCTGCATCTCCCTGGCAGAAAAAATGCATGCAGATTGTGCATGCGTTTTTCCTGCAGAATACATGCGGATCCACATGCAGATTCACATACGTTTCCGCATGCAGATTGACAAGCGCTTTCCAGGCGATTTTAGCATCACCTGGAAAGTGCTTGACAACTAGGTCACAGTATATAAATCCATGCAAACAGCATGAATTTATATAGTGTGACCCGAGAGAGTGTATATACTTACTTCCGATGACCCGCGCTGTCCTTCTTTACACTCCGTTCTCCCGGCAACTTTGAATTGAAAGACCTGCCGACGTCAGCGTCACATGACCCGTCACATGACTCTGACGTCACCGCAGGTCCTACAACTCACTGCAAGTGCCGGGAAGCAAGCAGGAGCGCTGCGCGGGCCGACAGATGGTAAGTATATATATATTTTTTATTTTATTCTTGTTTTACAGCTTTTTTAATGGTACCTGGGTGTGGAGGAGACTCTCCTCTCCTCCACACCCGGGTACCATCCGCACATTAGAACGCACCAATTACGCAAGTGACGCGCCCCTGGGCCTGTGTCGTGCGGCATCGCGCGCACGGGGGCTTACCCGGAGCCGGATCAGATGGGGGTAGTAGTCTCGTGGCGGTGACCCGGTCCGTGCCCAGGGAGTCAAACTGAGTGGCAGTATTTAGCAGTAGATGTTAGAATGTTCGACTACGCCACCCGTGGATTGCGGTTACGAAACCGCCGCTGCACGGCAGACCGCTGAGGCCGGTGTTGTTTGTGCAGCTGAGAATGAGATGACTCCCCACGGGAGGAGTATGGCCTCAGGGCAGATATGCTAGAGATGATGATGGGAGTGATGGTGCGGGCGTCCCAGTGCCGATGGTGCAGGTGTGACGACGGAACACGGAGGCGGGAAGTGCAGTTTCAAAAGCTTTACTCACAGTTCTTTATCAGGTCCTTGTGCACAGTAGGACCACCCGAGTCATGCTGCGTCCACCAGGTCAGGGACTCGGCCAACTCCCAGGCAATTCCAGAGCGTGGTCCAGAGCTCCCCTCTCTTCCTTCCTACTGGCCGTCCCCACCAGGGACCCACCTTTGTCCGGCTTCCTCGGGCCTTATGGGGGTAAAACCTCTCTCCGGTTTCCCTGACCCTATGTGGCGTGCCTTCCTGGTGGATGTGGTGAGGGGTCGTGCCAAAACTTGACCACGACCTCCGGTTCCTGGCTAAGGATAATTGGCCTCCACCAGTTTGGGATCCGGTACCCTTCTCTGCCAACCCTTCACCCGTTTTGGTTCTCTCGTGGTATCTCGGGGTTCCCTCTATGCTTGCGTCTCTGGGCCTTTCTCTGTGTTCCTCTTCTTCCTTCTCTCTCTCTCTCTCTCGGCTTCAGGCCTGGCTCTGGAGCTGGGCCCAGACGGAGCCACAGCTCCCTGTCAGCCCTCTCTGGCTGAGCTCCTCTCACAACTCCTCCAGGCTGAACTGAACCCTGTCTTAAGATAGTGCCCACCTTATATACTCCCTCTGACACCCGAGCCCAGGTGACTAGCACCCAATGGGCTCCTACCTATGCCCAGAGTCCCTCCCCTATCTGCTCCTACACCACTAGGATGTTCCTCCCCACTCCAGCCAGGGACAGACGCTGTCGTACCTGCACATCTACCTGGTGGGAGTACCATTGTTCTGTCCCCCGGAAATGGGGTGAGTGTAGTGCATGCAGCTATCTGAGCTCTGTTCCACACTCCATCCTTACCCGGGAGTGGAATACCACACCTCTGGTTTGAGGTGCAATACCCCTGTAGCAGCCGAGTCCTCGGGGTGCTACACAAGTACAGATGCAGTCTTACGGTATTGGCGCGTTCTAATGCAAGTCAATGGCGGCGAAAACGCCGCGTTTACGCAAGATTAAATGACATGCTGCGGATTTTTGAGCGCAGCGTCTACGCTGCGGAAAAATCCGCATCATGGGCACAGCACATGCGGATTTCCATTGGGGAACATTGCTTCCCTTCTACCATGCGTTTTTCATGCGTTTCCGTGGCGTTTACGCAACTGCAAAAACGCCGCGGAAACGCATGAAATACGCATCGTGTGAACTCAGCCTTACTTGATAAAGTCTAGAAAATAAGTAAATAAAGTAATTTTCAATAAACATTATATTTTATTTTCCATTCACATCTTTTCCTCTTTTCCCTTCCCAGTCTATACTCGATATAATTATGGTGGTGTACACCAGTGAATGGTAGTCTAATGAGATATGATCCTCTTTTCTTTCTCTTTCTCATTCACGCTTAAACCTTCATTATGCTTACATACGCCCTTAGTTTCTTGGCACCACTAAACCTTACTCTCCTTTGCTGTCCTCAAACCCCAGCACCCTCTAACCAAATAATCATCTCTCCTTCCCTCTTACCTCCCCACCTGACCTCATCTGCAGACCTGCTCCTCAAACTCAGAGCTATCCTACCAAAACATAAAACAAGCCGGACACTCTCCTTCTCCCACCTGCTCTCCCTTTCTCTGCTTCTCCTCACTGCTGGCGACAGTCCTATCCAGTCCTATCCTGGACCCAAACAGCTCACACCTCCCACCAATACCCCCTCCTATTGCTTCCAACCAACTGCAAACTACAGCAACCTCTCCTACGTAAAACCCGTGCCGCTGATGACCACCCACCCTACTCCCTCTCTTTGGAGCACTCTGGAACGCCTGCTATGTCTTCAACAAGCTCCATTTTGTCCACGACCTCTTTACCTCTCGTCATCTCTTTTTCCTGGGCATCACAGAGACATGGTTGACACCCTCCGACACTGCCTCCCCTGCTGCGCTGTGTTACGGTGGCCACCACTTCACACACACGCTCACTCCTCGCCCTGGTAACAGACATGGTGAAGGAGTGGGTCTTCTCCTTTCTACCAACTGCTCCTTTAGCCCTATCCCACCTCTACCCTCCCTTACTCTCCCTTCTTTTGAAGTCCACTCTGTCCTCATCTACTCTCCTTCCAAGTAGCTGTCATATACCGACCTCCAGGCCCAGTCACTGCCTTTATTGACCAATTCTCCACCTGGCTTCTTTACTTTCTCTCTGCTGACGTTGCACAATCATCATGGGCGATTTCAACATCCCCACTGACACTCGCCAGTCAACAGCATCCAAATTCCTGTCACTTACTTCATCCTTTGGACTTACTCAGTGGTCCTCCTCAGCCACCCACACAGACCGACACATACTAGACCTCATCTTCTTCACCCAACTCTGCTCCCTATCCTCCTCACCTGTCACACATGTCCAGCAACTAGCACACCCCCTCAGAAACCTTGCATATCTAGACACTCACACACTCTCTGACTCTGTTCTACCACTGACATCTTTACTCCACGACACTGACAGCACCACTGCTTTCTACAATACCACTCTCGCATCAGCTATTGACTCGGTCGCCCCTCTTGTGCATGGCAGAGCGCGACGAGTCAATAGGCAACCCTGGCACAACACCCTCACTAAACCGCTTCAGCAAGCGTCCAGGGTTGCGGAACGGCGTTGGAGGAAAACACATTCGCAAGATGTCTTCACTGCATTCAAACAACAACATTCGCATTCAAATCAACCCTCGCCTCTGTTAAGCTGGCCTACTTCACAACCGTCATATCTTTCTTATCCTACAACCCCAAACCGTTATTCAACACTTTTAACTCTCTCCTCCACCCACCACTGCCCCCTCCAAACTCCGTCATCCCTGCTGAGGAGTTTGCCACACAATTCAAAAACAAGATTGACCAAACACGGCAAATCTTTACTGTCCGACCACCACAACCCCTTTGTTTCCCAGACCATTGCTCTTCCCCCATAACCTCCCTTTCCAACATCATGGAAGGAGAACTCACTCGTCTCCTTTCCAAATTACACCTCACCACTTGTGCACTCAACCCCATCCCCCCCAACCTCACCCCCACACTCATCCCATCCCTAACCCATCTTTTCAACCTATCACTAACTTCTGGTACTTTCCCCTCTGCCTTCAAACATGCCACAATCACTCCCATCCTCAAAAAGCCATCCCTCAACCCAACCGCCTTGTCCAGCTACCGACCCATATCGCTTCTCCCATTTGCCTCCAAACTCCTTGAGCAACACGTTCACGCTGAACTTTCCTCTCACTTTTCATCTATCTCTCTCTTCAATAACCAACAATCTGGTTTCCGCCCCCACCATTCCACCAAAACTGCCCTTACCAAAATTACTAATGAATTACTTACCAACAAAGTTAACAGACAATTCACTGTACTCCTTCTTCTTGACCTGTCCTCTGCCTTCGACACAGTTGACCACTGCCTCCTACTGCAGATCCTGTCTTCCTTTGGAGTCAAAGACCCTGCCCTATCCTGGATCTCCTCATACCTTTCCAACCGCACATTTAGCCTCCCCCCTCCCACACTACCTCCTCATCCCGCCACCTCTCTGTTGGAGTCCCTCAAGGTTCTGTCCTAGGACTAGGACCCCTACTCTTCTCAATCTATACCCTTGGCCTGGGACAGCTCATAAAATCCCATGGCTTCCAGTCATGAAGAGCATGGTCAGTCATCCTCTTGGTGAGGACACAGAAGTCTTGCCTGTCAGCAATCTGGCACGCATGGCTGAGTTTATGTTACGCAGCCTTTCCCGTGATCCTTGCATTGTCCAAACTTTGGGTGACAGTCCTTACTGGTTGGTGACACTTCTAGACCCACGCTACAAGGAGAACTTTCTGTCTCTTATTCCCTTGCAGGACAGGCCTCTAAAATGGTGCCGTACGAGAAGGCTTTTGTTGCGGAATTATTTAAAAAATTCCCATCTGAAAATGCTGGCGACAGAGGTCACAGTTCGTTGAACAACCAAGGAGTACAGGCGAGAGAGACACAAATTCAATCCAGCAGAGGCAGGGGAACACTGTCAAAGTTCTGGGACAGTTTTCTCAGACCCTCCCATCGCACAGGTCCTGAGGCGCGGGGTACTCTCCCAAAGAGGGGAAAGTTTCGGAAGATGGTGAGGGAGTACCTTGCCAACTGTGCCAACGTAGTCCTTGATTCCTCTGTGCCTTATAATTATTGAGTATCCAAGCTGTACACGTGGCATGAACTGGCTCTCTACACCTTGGAGGTCCTGGCCTGCCCTGCCGCTGTCAACTGAAAATGCTGACAGGCTGACTCATACAAAAATGATCAAAGGCTGGTTTGGGCCAGACTTCTCAACACCACTGAATGATAGCAGCGTAACATAAACTCAAATACAGTGTCTTTTTTTTGGGAGGTCTAACTGTATTCCCATGCACCTCTGTCTTCACACCCAGACATGGGTATACGCTTCCTGATTTTGTCTATTTGCTCTTGTCCTCCTCCTTCTCCTCATCCTTCACATCCTCCTCCATATCACTACCATATCTACCATATCACCATATCTACTTCTCTTGCAAGGGGCATTGGAGTTTCTCCAAATTTTTGGCAGCCGTTGCATTCACTGCATAGGCAAACAGTATGGGAGACTCACTTCCTAATAATGGGAACATTGTTTTCAGGAGGCCCTCCGACCTCTATGTCTCTTGCAAGGGGCATTGGAGTGCCCCCAAATTTTTGGCAGCCGTTGCATTCACTGCATAGGCAAACAGTATGGGAGACCCACTTCCTAAATATGGGAACATTGTTTTCAGGAGGCCCTCCAACCTCTACATCTCTTGCAAGGGGCATTGGAGTGCCTCGTAATTTTTGGCAGCTGTTGCATTCACTGCATACGCAAATAGTATTGGAGACCAACTCCTTTTTAATGGGAGCATGTCGTACTCCTTACTGTAGCCCAGCTCCATGTGTCTTTAAATTGTTAATAGGGTTTTTTCTAAATTTTGGCAGCCGTTGGACTCACTGCATACCCTATAACTGGATAGGAGACCCTCTCCTTTCTAATGGGAACATGTTGTTACTGTGCCCAGCTCTGTGTCTTTAAATTGTTAGTGGGGTTTTTCCTAAATTTTTACAGCTATTGGGCTCACTGCATACCCTATAACTGTATAGCAGATCCTTATCCTTTATAGTGGGAACATGTCATTACTGTGGCCCAGCTCTATGTGTCTTTAAATTGTTAGTGGGGTTTTTCCCAAATTTTGGCAGCCCTTGCAGTCACAGCATGGGCATTACCACTATAGGAGACCCACTCCTTTATAATGGGAATATTTTTTTTTACTGAGACCCTCCTCTATGTCTCTTCAAAGAGGTATTGGGTTGCGTCCAAATTTTTGGCAGCCCTTGCAGTCACTGCATATGCAATAACAGTATAGGAGACCCACTCTTTAATAATGGGAACAACAAAGCATAGCCGACTGCTGGCCCTTTAAGAATAGTAAGGCAGTAAAAACAGTGTTTGTGACTTTCACAATCCCTCCTTCATAAATGAAACAGGATGTGTCTGATGATGTTTCACACACCACATGGCCAGATAAGGTTGTAAAATGTTAAAATGCCATTTCCCGGTGAATACATTTGTCACGGTTGAAAGCAATGCAAAAATGCATCAAAAACGCTATGTGTGAACATAGCCCAAGGTGTGAAGGAGCATTTTTGTTTTTGGTTATTTATTTTGCCTTGTATACAATTCATTACCCTGGAAAGGATGTTCCTGAACATAATTCCCAGGAAAATCTATTTTAGTTTAGTTTTTGTATGTTTTATTGTGAGTCCGTAAAAGTGGCGTAATACCTCTGACAACATTGTTGACATCATTGACCTGGGAGTCAGAAATGCTTCCAGGAGTCTTCCCCATGCTGTTCCCCTGTCATTTGAGTTCTGTTCCCATCGATTTGGGCAATTTTTAGGCCCTCTGCAGACCGCCGGGGGGGGGCGCTGAAAGAATGCTGGAGTTTCCCATAGACTTACATTGGGCTCGTTACTTGGACCGAGCAGCCGAGTATTCCAATTTGCTCGACTCGAGCAGCGAACACCCGAGCATTTTAGTGCTCGCTCGTCGCTAGTTTTCAGCTATACCATTTTTATTTCCATTAGACTTTTTGATCGTGTTTTATTCCACTCTTTGTTTGGTGGTAAGATGAAAAAGAATAGTTTTTTTTTCAATGTTCACTGAAGGCGTTAAGTAGTGTGACCGTTTTATAGGCCGTGGAAGTGATGATAACAAATATGTGGACCTTTTTGGTTTATTTTAGTTTTTGTATGAATTTACCCATTTATTGATATAACATTATTTTCATTTTCTTTTCAGTTTATTTTTTGATTAGGTTTTTTTTTTTTAAATATTTTTTCACGTTCTTTTTTTTACTTTTTCATTTAGTCCCTCTATGGGACTAGCTTTTATTAGTATAATCGCTGTTATAAAGCATTGCAATGAATTCTACCTGTCAGTGTTACAGTGATAGAAGCCTCTGAGACCATGCTCCTAGCTTGGTCTAAGCAGGCCTCCGTCGCTGGGATACCTGGAGGCTCGGGTTGTCATGACAACAGGATCACTGACTAAGGGCATAACCAGAAACGCGTTGAGATTGCATCTTCGCTATCATGGACTTTTATATATTTTAATATTTTGCACCAATAAAGTGAGAATTATTTTTTATTGGAGACTTTTCCCACTTTCTCCTTATGTACACTGGCCGAGAGTCACGGCATTGTGGGTCTGAGCCCAGAAGATATGAGCAGCAGGATGGATTAAATGGATGGTGAGGCATATATTGTTTTTTTTGTAAAGAATTGTCCAATCAGTCAGTAAGGATTTAGGGCCCTTTTACATGGCGATATTTTGCATCAGTATTTGTTAACAGACGCCAGGAGTGGATCCAAAACACAGAAGAGCTGAGAGTGGTTCAGTTATTATTTTTCTCTGTTTGTTCCCCTCTGGTTTTTAGCTTACAAATACTAATGTAAATTACTGCCCAAAATACTCACTGTGTGAATGAGGCGAGGAAGCTGCTTGTAATCCTGTAATATAAGTCCTTATTCTAAGGATGAGCGCTCACTTGCAGGTGCTGTGCTGTAATGCTTATCTTCTCTGCTCCATCATACTCCCCAGAGCAGGGGCGACCCCTGGGGCAAAACTGCGGCCGGCAGATGTCAGACGTGTCACTCAGTGATATGTGATGGAGCCCGACTCCCAAACAAAATCAGACAGAAGCATACAAAATAAATACATGAAGCATTGCAATTAGGTGTCAAACGTTCTCAACTTTATTTAAATTTACATGACACTGAACCATCACCTATCAGGATAAAGAAGATTCTGTGTAGCCTCTGTTCCTATAGACCATCTTGCTTGCAGCCTTCTCCATTGAAGACTACGGAAATTACAGGAATAGATGAGTAATCTGCTTATACTGCTGTAATACAATTCTTTTATCCAATGATGAGAGCATGCGTCCAGGAGTTGTGCTGTAATGTTTGTCTCCTCTTCACCATCATCATCGGAGCAGGGGCGACCCCTGGGGCAAAATGTGCTTACTGGGTTCTGTGCAGCTGGCACATGTCCAGCCGTATGTGATAGACCCCGACCCCCAAACAAAATTAATCAGACAGAAGCACACAAAATAAATACACGAAGCATTGCAATTAGGTGTCAAATGGTCAAAATTTAATTTAAATTTACATGACACCGAAAATAGCACAACCCCCGACTCACGAAGAGTCACCCTCCAGCACTCAGGAGAGGAAAACCCCCTGTGGAGGAAACCTCTATGGAACCATGGATGGAGGGCTGCCCTTCCATTGGGCTTAGAGAGTTAGTGCCAATATATAACAGATGTAACTGCAGAATTGTACAATTTGTACATTTTACCAGATTTACAGAGAATGACATAACAAATACAGACTATAAATGTGATAAAGCGGATGTGGGAGAGATCTGGCTGCGATATCTGTCACCACATTGATTGATGGAGCGAATTTGGTTGATCTGATTGGCCAGGTGGATGTATAATTTCTCCCTTACAGATCCAGGTCCGCCTCTCAAAAAATTGGACATTTGGTTACAGTTCGTTATGCCTAATCCCTAATAGAATAAATAATCCCTCCCAATTTATCACCCATTAGAGTCATAGATCAGTCCATGAACTCCCAAAGGAGAGCTGCTCTATATAGAGGGTAACAGAAGGGGATCCTGGTCTAGGGACCCCCCTTTGTTACCTTCCCATGCCCTAGGGGTGTCTAAAGCAGACAACCCCTTTCCCTGCTAGAACCTCCAAATTACACCAAGTTTGGCACATTACGTGGGTGGTCAAGCTCAAGGTCCTCAGGCGCATCAGTAATGGCGCTGATCGTGGCAGCGCGGAATTCTTTTATGGAATCTTCTTTATGACACTGGTTTATGACCTCATAACAGTTGTCATGGTGACTACAGGGTCTATTACTGATGCAGGGCACAAGTATTAACCCTTTCATCATTGGTAATTTGCTATTGTTATAGAGGCAGATAACTGCACTTGTTACCAAGCAGGGGCCTTATCATTATGGCTTCATAAGAAATACAGATATTAAATGTGCAAGTTTGTCATAAGTGTTTTGCACTTTCTAGATCCAGAGATTGGGTTTATTACTAGCACTTTACAAAGAAAAAAAAAAAAGAGGAAATTACTTGTAAAATAATATTATTGGGAATTGCATTTCAAGCATTTTCCTAATGTGCATTCTACATAGTTACATAGATTGAAAAAAGTAGGGGTGGACATTAACAGCTTGGGGCCCAAGTGCAAGAAATGTGTCCGAGCCCCCATCTTTTTATGGCGACAAAGCTACAGATATATATACACATACACAGTGGGGGAAATAAATATTTGATCCCCTGCTGTTTTTCTAAGTTTGGCCACTGACAAAGACATGAACAGTCTATAATTTTAAGGGTAATTTTAACATTGAGAGATAGAATATCCCTGCCCAAAAGAATCAAGAAAATCACATTGTATAGATTAGATATTTTTTTTTGCATTTTGCAGTGAGAAATAAGTATTTCATCCCCTACAAACCATTATGAGTTCTGGCTGCTACAGACCAGTTAGAAGCTCCTAATCAACTCGTTACCTGCAGTAAAGACAGCTGTCTTACATAGTCACCTGTATAAAAGACTCTTGTCCACAGACTCCATTAATCAGTCAGACTCTAACCTCTACCACATGGGCAAGACCAAAGAGCTTTCTAAGGATGTCGGGGACCAGATCATAGACCTGCACAAAGCTGGAATGGGCTACAAAACCATAAGTAAGACTCTGGGTGAGAAGGAGACAACTGTTGGTGCAATTGTAAGAAAATTAAAGAAATACAAAATGACTGTCAATTGACATCGATCGGGGCACCATGCAAAATCTCACCTCGTGGGGTATCCTTGATCATGAGGAAGGTGAGAGATCAGCCTAAAACTACAGGGGGGAACTTGCTAATGATCTCCAGGCAGCTGGGACCACAGTCACCAAGCAAACCATTGGTAACACATTACACTTTAAAGGTTAAAATCCTGCAGTGCCCGCGAGGTCCCCCTGCTCAAGAAGGCACATGTGCAGGCCCATCTGAAGTTTGGCAATGAATACCTGGATGATTCTGTGAGTTATTGGGAGAAGGTGCTGTGGTCAGATGAGACAAAAATTGAGCTCTTTAGCATTAACTCAATTGGCCGTGTTTGGAGGAAGAAGAAGGAAGTACAACCCTAAGAACATCGTTCCAACCGTGAAGCATGGTGGGGGAAACATACTTTGGGGGTGCTTTTCTGCAAAGGGGACATGACGACTGCACCGTATTGAAGGGAAGATGGATGGCGTCATGTATCGCGAGATTTTGGCCAACAACCTCCTTCCCTCAGTAAGAGCATTGAAGATGGGACGTGGCTAGGTCTTTGCAGCAAGGCAATGACCCAAAACATACAGCCAAAGCAACAAAGGAGTGGATCTAAAAGAACTACAGTAAGGTCATGGAGTGGCCTAGCCAGTCTCCAGACCTTAATCCCATAGAAAACTTATGGAGGGAGTTAAAGCTCCGATTTGCCAAGCAACAGCCTCAAAATCTTAATGATTTAGAGATGATCTGCAAAGAGGAGTGGACCAAAATTCCTCCCGACATGTGCACAACCCTCATCATCAGCTACAAACAACGTCTGACTGCTGTGCTGCCAACATGTGTTTTACCACCTAGTATTAAGTGTTGTTTTCCAGAGGGATCAAATACTTATTTCTCACTGCAAAATGCAAAAAAATTATCTAGTTTATACAATGTGATTTTCTTGATTTTTTTTTGGATATTCTATCTCTCAATGTTAAAATTAACCTACTCTTAAAATTATAGACTGTTCCTGTCTTTGTCAGTGGGCAAACTAAGAAAGACAGCAGGGGATCAAATAATTATTTCCCCCACTGTGTATATAATTATATATATACAGTATGTAGATTGTATGTATCTACCTCCTTCTAGGTTGTGCCTGGATATGTACACCCACTATATACTGTGTATGTCTGCACCACTTCAGTGCAGTAAGGCGACATTACTGACCACGGAGCAGCCGTGCTCTTTAGAGCTGATGTATTTTTATTTTTGTGAATTGTTTCAGCTGCCTGAAGACCATTGCTCGCCATCTACCATGGGCATGCTGCAGATCCTCGCTAAGTTGCCATCTTACTCCCTGGCATCAGGATGGTTAATAACAGTACAACCCATGTGCAGACAGATTTGTCTGACTCCTTACCGGACTCCAGCAACCATCGGCTGTGATCCCAGCAGAGAGTACTGCGATTCAGGACTATCTCCGACCATGCCGGTGCTGGTCATAATTCACCGGTACCAGAGGAGGACAACTTTGGGACATTGTCCAAGACATACTTCTCAAGAACTGTGTTTAAGAAATAGTCTCCAGAGGTCCAGGACTTGAAATATGAAGAGGGTGAGGACATTACTGGGGCACACAACCCGCTCATAATAGGTACAGGGGAAGAAGAAACACTCCGTACTGGTACTTCCTCCAGTGTAAGGCCAAAATAAAGGAGGGCAAGGTAAGAATGTCTATATTGTTATTCTACTGGTGATCCGCAGGGGAGGGATCGCACATCACAATGCTAGTTTACAATGAAGCATACCAGACAATATATGTCCTTCTATAATATATCCTCATATAATTTCCTATTGTGGCAAATATTATGCAATTACATTGTCCTAAATGATTGTATTTGCTGATCGTAACCTTAACGGTATGATGGTAGCGTCACTGACGCGCCCCCTGGGCCTGTGTTGTGCAGGGGAACCCGGAACCGGGCCTGTTGTAGAATGCTGGGGGTTATAGTCTCCGTGTGGCGGTGACCCGGTCCGTGCCCAGGGTGGTCAAACCAGTGGCAGTTTTAATGTATAGCAAATGTCCGACTACGCCACCCGTGGATTGCGGTCAGTGGGGACCGCCGCTGCACTGCCGACCGCTGAGGCTGATGTTGTTTGCGCAGCCGAGTATGGGATAACTCCCCACGGGAGAAGTATTGCCTCAGGGCAGCTAATGTGAGAGATGATGGGAGTGATGGTGTGAGGGTCCCAGTGCTAATGGTGCTGGTGCGGCAAGGAATTACAGAGGCGTGAGGTGCAGTTCAGGGTCTTTACTGATGGTACAAGGCAGACCCTCCCGGGAGTACTGGCTAGTATAAGGGGCCTGGTCAGTCTGCGAGCAAGCAGGAGTTCCCCTGGCCAGGTGGAGTTGTAGGCCTCCCCGTTTATCTGCACTCTTCCTGGCTACCTTGCTGTCTGCGGTTACAAGTAGCCCACGTCCCTGAGTATACCGTGTGGTGCTTACCCGTATGGCTGGTGACTTGGGGCCTTCTGTTAGCCTCCGCTCCTGGATGGCGGCGCTGGTCCCTTCTTTGTGACTGAGCCTCCGGGCTTCTATGGCCAGAGGACCTGGAATCCCCTGCCGGTTGGTTTCTGCTGCTGGGTATATATCAGTCCCCACAGCCTCGGACTCCTGTGTCCGGTTTTAGTAACTTCAGCCAGGGCGAGCTATATCTCTGCTCACAGCCCCTGGCCTTCAGCTGCTGCTCCTACAGAGCTCCTGTTCTCACTTTCCCTCTCCAGGCTCTGACTGCTCTGCTTGTTCTGCAGGCTCTGTCTCTAGCTTCACTCACTAATCCCGCCCCAGACCCAGTTTATAAGGGCAGATTCCTCCCCTCCCAGGTCTGGGCGGACCGTGTTGCATGCTTAGGGCTCCTGGCCAGAGAAACCTCCCACTTGCTCTCAGACATAATATCTCTATTACTGTGGTAACCAGACCCCTGGGGTGCCACATTCCCCCCTAGTAAATTTTAGTACTCCGGGACTAAACACATTTTTAAAGAAACATAATAACAGGGTATAAACAATAATACGATAACATATTTACAAGAAGCTTTAGTTCTTTAAAGGTCACGGCGTGTCCGCAACCGGGTGTCCATATCACCCAAGGTGAAGCTTTAAGCGAAGTAGGGGACCTGTCCAAAGCAAACCCCTTGCGTTGTCCTTGGGTGTGGCTGCAAGGGTAGACTAACTACTTTGGGCCGCAAGGAGGCCACGCCAGACAGGTTTTCTCTTCCGCGGCCGTCTTCGCAAGAGGCACCAAGGTGCAACTATCTACAAAACTGTTCCGGTTATCCAGCGTCCATAACCTGTTAGTCCATAAAAATCTGCAGGGTAACTGAGAAACATAATTAATAACAGGCAACAAACATAAACCATAAACAGTTAACAGATAAATTCACAGTGCATTAGTTTAGATTCTCCAGCGAGCGGGCATCTGACCTCTAGTGACTCTAGTGGACCTACGGAGCTCACTAACTGGTTCTGCACTACAGGGTGTAGGAGGTGTTATGGGTAAGCTGGGCAGTTGTCTGCGCACTCTTTGGCTCACTAGGGGCACGGCAGGCTCACTACTAGCAGAGGGTTGATCCTCCTGTACTGCTGGTGTGGACTCTTCTGCCTCTTGGGCCGGCTGCTCTTCCAGCTCTACTGGTTCCTCTGTAGGCACTTGCGGGGCTGGCTGGAGAAAGGTGAGGACGGGTACCACGACAGCGCCGTTTACTTGTGTCCAAGACCGGGGGAAGTCTCCGAGTACGGTACTGATCATTTCTTCCCTTTCCTCTGCGGGTTGAGGGTTTCCTTGATCTTCTTCAGGGCTTTGCAGCTGCTCGGGACACTTCTTCAGGTGGTCTCTGGAGACAATGGCTGTGGTTTCTCCTCCATCCTTACTGATTACGCAGATTTTTGGGTTCTCATGGCTTGATGGCAGTACGGTGTACGGGTCCTTCTCCCACTGGTCGTCCAACTTGTGGAGCCGCCTCTTCCTCTTCAAGACCTGATCTCAAGGTACCAGGGGAACAGCGGGAGCATACTGGTTATAAGCCTTCTCTTGCCTTTCTCTAGCTTGAGACAGACTTCGCTCGACGCTCTCCTGTACTTTCCGATACTGCTGCTGCCGTTCTGTATCCCAGTCTGCCTCTGGCGAGGTGTCCTCAGGCGTCAGGACTCCCATATCCAGGTCAATAGGCAGCTTACCAGGTCTTGCTCTCATTAGGTAAGCCGGGGTACAGTTGGTGGAACCTACAGGGATGTGGTTATACAGGTCCACCAGATCGGGCAGTTTCTCAGGCCACAGACTGCGTTCTTCCAGGGGCAATGTTTTTAGCAGATCTATCACCACCTGGTTCATCTTCTCGCAGAGTCCATTGGTTTGAGGGTGATAGGGCGTTGTTCTTATCTTCTTGCAGCCATACAGGTTGCAGAACTCCTGGAAGACCTCCGCTTCGAAGGCTGGTCCTTGGTCTGTCAACACTTGGTCCGGGTACCCGTGTGGACGGCAGAAGTGCTGCTGGAAGGCTCTAGCTGCTGTTTGAGCCGTTAAGTCCTTGACCGGGACCACCACCAGGAACCGGGAGTAATGATCTACGATTGTGAGGGCGTAGACATACCCAGATCTGCTTGGAGCCAGTTTCACATGGTCCAGGGCTACCAGTTCCAGTGGCTGTCTGGTGATGATGGGCTGCAGGGGAGTCTTCTGGCTGGCTCGGTCTTTTCTTCTCAGGTGGCACGGGCCACAGTCTCTGCACCACCTCTCGATGGCTCCTCTCATGCCTACCCAGTAGAACCGTTCACGCAACAAGAACTCCAGCTTCTTCCATCCGAAATGCCCTGCTCCGTTGTGGTATGCCTCCAGAACCATAGCCGCGTCTCGTCTTGGGACCACTACCTGCCAGGTCAACTCATGTGTTCGAGAGTTAACCATTCTCCGGCACAGCTTCTCCCTGTAGAGGAACAGCTTACTTTTCTCCTTCCACAGTTGCTTGGTCTCCTCCGGAGCATCTGGGTCAAGACGAGCATCGGCCTGGGTCAGCATTTCCTTCACCAAATGGACTGCGGGATCACTGTCTTGCGTCTCTGCCCAGTTGTAGTGGGGCAAGGGATTGAACGTCACGGAGCGCCTGTCCTTCACACGGTGGGAATACAGGGTAATCCCATGACGGTGGAACGCAGGGAGCTCAACTTCTTCTGGATCTTCCCCTACGTCCGGTAAGTTCGGCATTCTAGACAGGGCATCCGCGTTGGCATTTGAGCGTCCTGCCCGGTATTTGATGGTGAATTCAAAGTTGGACAGGCAGGCCATCCATCTCTGTTCCAGGGCACCGAGCCTTGCAGTGTCCAGGTGTGTCAACGGGTTGTTATCCGTGTACACGGTGAATTTGGAGGAGGCAAGGTAATGCTTGAAACGTTCGGTCACTGCCCACACTACTGCCAGGAACTCCAGCTTGAATGAGCTATAATTCTCAGGGTTCCTCTCCGTGGGCCGTAGCTTTCGGCTGGCTTAAGCGATTACCCGTTCTTTCCCTTGCTGGATCTGGGACAGTACGGCTCCTAGCCCGATGTTGCTTGCGTCCGTGTGGAGGATAAAGGGCTGGCTGTAGTCTGGATATGCCAGGATTTCATCCCCCGTGAGGGCCATCTTCAGCTGGCAGAAGGACTCCTCTTCCAGCTTTTCCCACCTAAAGGGCGGCTTCTGGTTTTTGGCTTTCCGCGATTGACCTATCAGGAGGTCCTGCTATGGCTGCCATTTTGGTGAAACCGGGAATGAATCTTCGGTAGTAGCCTACCAACCCGAGGAACTGCCGCACTTCCTTTATGCTGGAGGGTCTTGGCCAGTCCTTAATCACGGTGATCTTATCAGGGTCAGGAGCCACTCTGTCAGCACTCACCACGTGTCCCAGGTATTGCACCTTTTGGTTTCAGGAGGTGACACTTGGAGGGTTTCACTTTTAGGCCGTAGTTTGCCAGAGCTTCAAACACTTCTGCCAGGTGTTTCAGGTGGTCCTCGTAGGTCTTGGAATAGACGATGACATCGTCCAGGTACAACAGGACCGTCTCGAAGTTCCGGTGTCCCAGACAGCATTCCATCAACCGTTGGAAGGTTCCTGGTGCGTTGCAGAGCCCGAACGGCATACAGTTAAATTCGCTGAGACCCATCGGGGTGGTGAATGCGGTCTTCTCCCGGTCTGCCTCTGCTACAGAAACCTGCCAGTACCCGCTAGTGAGATCCAAAGTAGAGAAGAAGTTAGCAGATTTTAATGCAGCTAAGGACTCTTCTATCCTTGGTAACGGGTACGCATCTTTGTGTGTGATACGGTTGACCTTCCTGTAGTCTACACACATTCTCATAGTGTTGTCTTTCTTTTTCACTAAGACTAGTGGAGCTGCCCAGGGGCTACAGCTGTCCCTAATTACCCTAGCCTCCTTCATGTCTTTTAGCATCCCCTTGGCGTGTTGGTAGTGTGCAGGGGGTACGGGTCGGTATCTCTCCTTTATGGGAGGATGGTCTCCCGTGGGGATGTGATGTTCTACCCCGGTTATTCGCCCGAAGTCCAGCGGGTGTTTACTAAACACTCTCTCGTACTCTTGAACCACCCGATAGACTCCCTGTTTCTGGTGTGAGGGAGTGGAGTCAGTACCCAAATGCAGTTGCTGACTCCAGTCCTCCATTGGTTTCTTAGAGCCGTTACCTTCCTCTGGTTGAGATGGAGGCAAGGGTTCCACGGCCTGTACAGAATTCTGCTTTATGGTGAACAATTTGGCTAGCGTGGCATACCGGGGCAGGTGTACTTCTCTCTCCCCGATATTTATGATGCGAACGGGCACCCTCCCATGGCGTACATCGACCACCCCTCGTGCCGTCAAAATGGTGGGCCTACTGTCTGAGTAGACTTGTTCTACCATTGCTTGGTAGTCTCTACCTCTTAGACCAATAGCTGCCCGGCACCAAATCATCATCTCACTTTTTGGGGGCATGGCAATAGGGAACGGGTCACACATTCTCACGCTACCTATCTCACCACCAGATAGTTCCACCTGTTGCCGCTTCATCAGTGCCCGGATCTCTTTTTGGAGCACACGCTGCTGGCCGGAACTGGCGTTCTTGGCAACCTGCTGTAAAATGAGAATCACCTCTGCAAGACAATTTTCAATCACATTAGTTCCCAAGGTTATTCTAGGGTGACTCTCATGACGGTCTATGTCCACTATAATCAGTCCTTGTACCGCCAGTTCGACTTTACCGATCTTAATGGTCACCTCTTTGAATCCCAATTGCGGCACGGGCTGACCATTGCTGGCGATGATACTCAGGTCGTCATCTGGGTAGCGGGTTATGTCCGAGTCATTCCAGTACTGTTTAAAGAGCACGTACGGGATTGTGATCACCTGTGACCCAGTGTCTAGTAGGGCACTCATAGGAATGCCATCCAGTACCACAGGCAAGATTGGACGTCCCCCTATGTATTTATCACGCCAGTTTGATGGGCCTGATGGTCTTATGCCTGGGGGTTGGCCCTCTACCCCAGGTTGTGCCCGTTTAAATGACAGTACCTTGCCACATGTCCGGGTTGATTGCAGCGGCGGCAGATGGGTCGTCCGTCCTCGTTGTTGTATCTGTCGCTGGGTCTTCCTCTGGCCGGTGGGGTCCTCCTCAGTCGGCGCCACGGGACGTCCTCCAGTCCGGATGCCAGCTGGATCTTTCCTGGAGAAGAGACCTGTAAAGACTGCACAGTTCTGGTTAGCGCGGCAACGCTCTTAGTCAGCTCTTGGACCTGATGGTGCAGGTCTGTAGCCGGGTCACTGTTTAAAGCCTGCGCATCAGCTCCCACAGGCCCTGCAGACAAGGGCGCCGTCTCCTGGTGGTAAGTGATAGCAGGGGGCCTGTGGGTCACAGCGCCACCTGGTGCCGGTTCTCGGAGCACCCGGATGGCTCTGTCCTTGAACTGTGCAAAGTCCAGGTCAGGGTCCTGTAAGGCCATTGCCCGCAACTGGGTTCGGTGGGCATTGCACAGTAGACCCTCAATAAATTGTTCAGTCAACAGCTTATCTTCATTTCCCACGCTGTCAGGGTCTGCCTGCTTAATGGCTCTCAGGGCCTCTTGTAGGTTTAGAGCATAGTCTCTTATACTCTCATGTGCCCGTTGTTTACACCCGTAAAATCTGAGCTTTATTTCGGCTGAGGTGCGGGTATCAAATGTGTCTTTCAGCCGGGCTAGTATTTCCCTGACAGTCCTCTTCCTCCCAGGTGACCAGGACTTTACCTCCCTTTGGGCTGCCCCGATTAATTGGGCCACCAGGATGCTCACTTTTTGCTCTTCTGTGAGGGGGTACACCTGGAAGAGGCTATCCAGTCTTTCTCTAAAGTCATTTAGAGTATGTGACTCCCCTGAGTACTGGGGTAGCCAGGTTGCCCCCGGGATATAAGGCATGGTGAATGGCATGACTGCTGCAGCGGTTGCACTGGCGGTGGCTGTGGCAGTGGAGCTCCCCTCGGTATCCGGCATCCTCCTCCCCCCCTAGTGGACCGTGGCCTACCTTGCGATGCTCTTCTTCCGTAGGCCGCGGCTCCGCAGTCGATCGTCGGGGTTGAGGACCTGGCGTCGCGCTCCGATGACGTCAGCGTCGCTCTTCCTCCCTTCCAGGACCTTGCGCAGCGTCAGAGCGTGGGGCGGAGCTTCGGATCTCGCGCGCTTTCGGCGTCCACGCCCCTCTTCTTCCCGTGCGGCTTCCCGAAGATGGCGTCCGAAGGCGGGAAGCAGCTGCGGATGGCGGGAAGAAGGCAGAAGACAGCGGGAAACGATCCAAGATGGCGTCTGATGGCGGGAATCGGCTCCGGATGGCGGGAAACGACTCCGGACGGCGGGAAACTTCACCACAGGTAAGTATAAAAGTCTCTTTTTCAGGCACGCAGTACCCGGTGGTTGCGGGCACGAAATCCTGCCGACTACGCCAAAGTTGACGCGCCCCCTGGGCCTGTGTTGTGCAGGGGAACCCGGAACCGGGCCTATTGTAGAATGCTGGGGGTTGTAGTCTCCGTGTGGCGGTGACCCGGTCCGTGCCCAGGGTGGTCAAACCAGTGGCAGTCTTAATGTATAGCAAATGTCCGACTACGCCACCCGTGGATTGCGGTCAGTGGGGACCGCCGCTGCGCTGCCGACCGCTGAGGCTGATGTTGTTTGCGCAGCCGAGTATGGGATAACTCCCCACGGGAGAAGTATTGCCTCAGGGCAGCTAATGTGAGAGATGATGGGAGTGATGATGTGAGGGTCCCAGTGCTAATGGTGCTGGTGCGGCAAGGAATCACAGAGACGTGAGGTGCAGTTCAGGGTCTTTACTGATAGTACAAGGCAGACCCTCCCGGGAGTACTGGCTAGTATAAGGGGCCTGGTCAGTCTGCGAGCAAGCAGGAGTTCCCCTTGCCAGGTGGAGTTGTAGGCCTCCCCGTTTATCTGCACTCTTCCTGGCTACCTTGATGTCAGCGGTTACAAGTAGCCCACGTCCCTGAGTATACCGTGTGGTGCTCACCCGTATGGCTGGTGACTTGGGGCCTTCTGTTAGCCTCCGCTCCTGGATGGCGGCGCTGGTCCCTTCTTTGTGACTGAGCCTCCGGGCTTCTATGGCCAGAGGACCTGGAATCCCCTGCCGGTTGGTTTCTGCTGCTGGGTATATATCAGTCCCCACAGCCTCGGACTCCTGTGTCCGGTTTTAGTAACTTCAGCCAGGGCGAGCTATATCTCTGCTTACAGCCCCTGGCCTTCAGCTGCTGCTCCTACAGAGCTCCTGTTCTCACTTTCCCTCTCCAGGCTCTGACTGCTCTGCTTGTTCTGCAGGCTCTATCTCTAGCTTCACTCACTAATCCCGCACCAGACCCAGTTTATAAGGGCAGATTCCTCCCCTCCCAGGTCTGGGCGGACCGTGTTGCATGCTTAGGGCTCCTGGCCAGAGAAACCTCCCACTTGCTCTCAGACATAATATCTCTATTACTGTGGTAACCAGACCCCTGGGGTGCCACATCACCACTAGCACCTAAGAAACACAGTGAAGCCTGGTAAGTGTCCGGACGGAGGAGATAGCCATTGATGAGAAGCATTATTTTTTAGGATCATAGCCATGACTGTTATAGCATTTGCATAAGTCGCCCTTGTGCCATGTTGTTCTCCTTTTTTCAAGCAATGTCTGTAATCACAGCAAAACTATTGCAGTCTTCACAACACAGCCCGGCTCTGCTACGATTATGGAAATCATGTCCAAGAGCAATAAAGAAAAATATTCACAAGTGTTTTTGAGAAATTGCGACTGGTTTTTTTTTGCTTGGATTATTTATTTATTTTTTTATGTTTGCATTATTTTGCATTATTTTGTCTTTTTGCTTCTTTTGTTGCATCTGTGCATTTTTACGTTTTTTTATTTTGTTGCTAATCACAGCATGTTCTAAGTTTCGTGATTTACTTATTTTTTTTTCTTTCTTTACTTTTTCTATAAATTTTACCATTAGAAAATGCACCTAAAAAATCATACACATGTCTGTATGTGTCAGAGTTGTCTTGGGGTCTCATCTATTTATTTAGTAGGGTAAAGAGGGAGGAGGTGAGTAAGGACATAAGTGTGAAGTGCTGGGTCCTGATTGCTTGTATATCCTGCACTGCTTCTAGCACTTCTATTGCTCTCCTCTGAAGACATGTCCCTCTTGTGTGCAGCTGGCCGAAGCCCTGGACCTCTTCCAGGAACAGATGCTGAAAGAGGAGCGGCTGCAGCCGGAGGAAAGTAACTACACTGTTCTCATCGGAGGCTGCGGAAGAGTTGGATATATCCTATATATAACGTATTGACGGCTCTGTCTGACAGTCTAATATGTATGGGGTCCCGGACAATTTTTTGGGGGAGTTAATGATCCAGCATAACTGATCATTTAATTTGGCTGATCATTATGTTCTGGAGATAAGGTGCCAGTAGACATGTCTGGTGGTGACTCTCATAGAGAACACAGGAGTGTATGGGAGAGATGGCTGCCAGACAACTGTTAAGCGCGGGCCGTCTTTCATCCAAGAGCCATCTAATGTGTGTGGCGGGCTTCATAAGGTTGATCTGTGACCCCTTGATAATGAGCCATGATAAAGCAGCATTGGGTAAGATACAAGGAGTGGCCAGTAAAGTCCTTCTGCCTGTGTTCACATGGATGGGATTAGCCGGGGTCCATGCCGTGGTGGCTGTGCTCATCAGGCCCTGGACACATTAGTCAGATCTGTACAGCATGTTGCAGCTTATTCTGAAATCTTTATAACAAAGCCCAGATAATGGTCACATTAACTGTGGCATGTTTGTAGCTTTTTAATGATTTAATACTAAAATGATCTTATTTACTCTGTGAAACAACCTTTAAAGGGACTTTCTTGTTTCACAAAACCGCTGTTCCTGGCTGCAGTTTGTTTAAAGAAATTACAAAAACCGTCTGTTCTCTATTCATCCTCCCCAGGTCCAGCGCAAAGTTTCTCCTGCTGCTCCCGCTGTCTGTTATTGTCTGCAGCGCTGACAACACATCTACAGCTCTGCAGCCTGTAGCTACGCTCAGCGGCTCGTGCCGTTAACTCGGGCCGACCTTCAGAGCTCACTGACTGACTGCAGTGCTTTCACCGTCACGTCAGCGCTGCAGACAATGACTGACACCAAAGCATTATTATTATTACTATTTATTATTATAGCGCCATTTATTCCATGGAGCTTAACATGTGAAAAAGGGGATATACATAACAAACAACAAGTACAATAATCCTGAACAAAAACGCAATGGCAAACTGTTACAGAGGGAGAGAGGGTCTCCCCGCGAGGGCTCACAGTCTACCAGGGATAGGTGAGGGTACAGCAGGTGAGGGTAGAGCTAGTCATGCAGCGGTGTGGTGGAGCGGTGGTTACTGCAGGTTGAAGGCTTGTCGGAAGATGTGGGTCTTCAGGTTCCTTTTGATGGTTTCCACGGTAGGCGAGAGTCTGACATGTTGGGGTAGAGAGTTCCAGAGTAGGGGGGAAGCACAGGAGAAATCTTGTATGCAATTGTGGGAAGAGGAGATAAGAGGGGAGTAGAGAAGGAGATCTTGTGAGGATCGGAGGCTGCGTGCAGGTAAGTACTGGGAGACTAGGTCACAGATATATGAAGGTTTATAAAAAAAAAAATTCAATAAAAAACATTGAAACACAGATATATGGGGGAGACAGGTTGTGAATGGCTTTGTATGCCATGGTTAGGGTTTTGAACTGGAGTCTCTGGGTACATGGGAGCCAGTGCAGGGATTGACAGAGAGGAGAGGCCGGGGAACAGCGGGGGGACGGGGATTAGTCAGGTAGCCGAGTTTAGGATAGATTGGAGGGGTGCAAGAGTGTTGGAAGGGAGGCCACAGAGCAGGAGGTTGCAGTAGTCGAGGCGGGAGATGATGAGGGCGTGCACTAGTGTTTTTGCAGATTCGTGGTTGAGGAATGTGCGGATCCGGGAGATGTTTTTGAGTTGACGTTGGCAGGAAGTGGAAAGGGCTTGGATATGTGGCTTGAAGCACGGTTTGTTTCTTAAAAAAAAAAAAATGCTGTGTTGGAATAGGGGTTGTCTGAAATAGGATAACCCCCTTAAAGTGAATCTGTCACCAGGTTTTTGTTATCTAATCTGACAGCAACATAATGTATGGGCAGAGACCCTGATTCCAGCGATGTGTCATTTACTGGGCTGCTTGCTGTAGTTTTTATAAAATCACAGTTTTATCAGCAGGAGATTATCACTAGAGGACTAGTAAGCCTCGGTATTCATGTGCTCTGTATAACCCCATCCCCACCACTGACTGGAGGAAAGCTGCCGATCAGTGATGTGAGTAGGGTTATACAAAGCTCAGCATTCAGAGAACTACTAGAGCTGCAGCAGATAAAACACTGATTTTATCAAAATAGCAGTAAGCAGCAAAAAGCGTGAGATATCACTGTAATCAGGGTCTCACCCCTTATATCATGCTGCTCTCAGATGGGGCATCTAAAACGTTGGCAGATTCCCTTACGATTTAACAGCACTTTCTGATGACTTTTTAGAATAAGGAGTACTATATAAGGAATAATTGCCACTCATTATACACTCCTGAGTGTACATGAATGTATGGGGAGTGTACATTATATGATGGGTCTCCTGCAGTTTTTCTCTACATTATAAGCCTCAGCATTTACCTTTTCTGTGCTCTGCTTTTTCTCCCTCCATCTCCCCCTTCCATAGGTTTATAGGGGCATCGCAGACATTTTTGTTGAAATGAACCTGTCACGTTCCTCCCGGTAGCGTTCGACTTCCAGTCACCGGGGCGGCACTGCTCTGTGTATAGAAAGTGGCGCCTGTAACTGCGACCCCTGTAGTGACTGACGGCAGCTCAGCATTAGGGCCGGCTGTCAATCAGGGCTGCGGGCACGGTTACAGCCGTCACTCTCTATACACAGAGTGGTGACTGAACCAGTGCCGCCCCCATGACTGATACCCAAACGCTACCAGATACAATAAAGTTCATTTCCTCCTGGCAGAGGGCGTCTAAATTCCGGCACCGGGCAGGTTCAGAATGCTATTAACCTGCAGTATAACCCCATATCTACAGGTTGATAGCGTTTTTTCACGTGACCGGTTCCCTTCCCTTCTCCCACAGATTTAGCAGATATTGAGAGTGAATGATTAGTGCAGGAGACCAAAAAATGTCTTTTAAGTGACAAAAGAAGAAGGTTTATCTGATAATGTATATTACAAAGTGTCTTATCTTTACTTGCACTATTGATTAATGAAATCAGGTTAGGCTGGAGCAGGAGCACAGTGATAGGACAATCAGAGGGAGACACGGGCAGATCGTGCTGCAGCTTATTCTAGTAAGGAGTTTATCTCACTTCAGTGCTGAGCACTTCTACACAACCATATCACTGCCACTGCTTCTGAACATGTGCTGAATGGAAAGCGGGAATCCCTCCCGCCTGTGTGCGATGTGTACGTGAGCAGACAGTGCAGCATTCTCTACCCACTAGCTGAGAGATAACTGAAGCTTAGCGCTAGAGCCTGCAGAGGGGAGAACTGGTGACAATTGCAGGACACACAGGGGCCAGAATAGAATATACACATAGCAGTAGCCATCTGACATGACTGTTATGCCCTCAATATAACATTCATTGTGTACGCTGTCCATCAGTGTACAAGCTGTGGGGATCTGGCCGAGGCCGGCAGTACCAGGCGCACACACTTATATGGATCTTGCTGTGAAGGGGCGTCAGCGCCCCAGTGAGCACCATGGACCATTTGTTCTGTTAATTGGGAGGACCAATAACGTAATGCAGTAAAGTACCTGTACATTATCTGATAATGCCCTGTATATTATGTACTTACATTATTATTGCTATTATTACATACAGTTTTTACAGTACAGACTCATTTCTTGTTACATCATTTAGATGATAAAGCGAGGTCTGGTTCCCACAGATGCCACATATACTGCCCTGTTCAACGCCTGCGCGGAGTCGCCATGGAAAGACTCGGGTCTGCAGCACGCACTGAAGCTGCGGAAAGAATTGATGGACAAGAACATTGCGCTTAATCCCATCACTTACCGGAGCTCGCTGAAGGTCTGCACGCTGAGCTCAGGACTGCAGGGGAGCTGTGAGCTATTTAAGGTAAGTCAAGGTCACAGTCCTGGTCTCCCACAATGGAGTCCTTATAAGATGCCCCTATCGTAGATTAACCGGGAGGGAACAGCATCATTGTAATCATTCCACGGGGAATCACCAGTGCACCATGTCTGGCCGGGGACTTAGCAGCCATCAGAAGGCACCACCAGAGTTCAGTTCTTCTGTGGGGACCAGGGGGTCACTTACTAAATTCGAGAAAGGTGGACAGCTTTGTACTATCTGCTACTGCGGCGCCCTCCCTGAGCGGTGGGGTTACTCGGTGCCGGACAATATATGGTGGGGGTATGTGGGTGTCGTCGTGGCCGCGACCCAGTCCGTGCCCAGGGCTGTCACATAAAAAGAATGGGCTATTGGATGAGTGGATGTTCGACTACGCCACCTATGGTTTCTGGTCATGGCCACCAGCGCTGCAGCAGTCCTCTGAGGCTGATGTTCTGACAGCTTGGTTGGTACTACTCCCCACAGGCGGAGTAAGCCTCAGGGCAGTATGGAGGATCTGGGGAGTTGTGGTGGGTGCAGTGCCGCGCAGGAATGAGCAAACGGAGGCAGTATGTGAAGTCATCCAAGATTTACTCACTTTGATGAAGTAGCAGCTGCAAAGCTTCTCTCTGCTTCTCGTGGCGCGCTGCGGCCACCAGGAAGGGGTTCAGCACTTCCTAGGTAGATCAGGAGCACCTGTCAAGACCCCGCTGGGGTTTTCCTCTCTTTCCTAGATTCTCCCACTGAGTCCTCTCCTGACGGTATGTGATGTGAACGTGGAGTAAGGCCGGGTCCCACTAGATATACACAGGTTGAGAGATACAGGTGGCGACTCCGCTGCGTCCGTATCCCCCTGGGATCCACTAAGCCTCCGGGCTTTTCTAGCGGTGACGTAAAGTACACTGTCAGATATCGGGGGCCGGTCCCCTCTTGCGGCAGGAGTCCCTCTGGCTAGGCCAGAGTGAAGAATACAGGTGGCGACTCCGCTCCGTCCGTACCCTCCTGGGATCCTTTCGCCTGTGGAGCCTATCTCCTCTGCTCCCCTCCTGGGCTTTCTTGATTGGACTCTGACCGGGGACAGAGCTAGCTATAACTCAACTCTGCCCCAACCCCCGTCTCGAGGCCTGAGACCCGGAACCCTGACCCCTGAGCCGGCCGCAGCTTTGTGCTGACTGACCTTCCCAAGGAACCACGACTAAAGACCAGGTTATAAAGATGGTCACTGTATATATATGATGCTTAAGGTGCTAAAGTAAAGTGCTTCCTCCACCCTCACCCACTACATGGTTCCCACTATCTTTGGTTCCCCTCTATCCTGGGCCGGGGAAGCACCCTGGTGCATTTAGGCCCCTTACAGGACAGAAGTGGTGTAGTGTTGAGTGTGAAGTAGGGTCTTGTGTGATGCTCCATCCTTACCTGAGAGAGGAGATACCACACCTCTTTCTGAGGTGCAGTACCCCTGTGGCGACTGAACCCTCAGGGGCGCCACATTCTCCCCTGGTGAAACACAGCACGTCCGCGGGCTGCAATAGAGCAAAAGATTGGTACAGACATTCAAACTTTTTAAATGCTTTTTAAACAAATAACTATCTTCCCTTTATGGGAGGCTCAAATACTTTTAACGTTGCAGGTTATATAGATATAGTATAAACATATAAAACATTAGGAAGACATTATAGATATAGAATACTTGTACAAAAGTGTCAGTTCAGCAGCATGAGGGACCTGCCCAAAACCCTCAACGTAGGCCCTGGGGTGGCTGCAGGGCATGGAGATCCTGAGTTGGACCCCCAGGAGAGCCACTACAGACAGGTTTTACTTCTGAGGTCAGAGGTAGAAATGGCTTTGTATAAAATCAATAGTGATCACCTAAACAGGTGCAAACCATCCACAATCCAGTCTGTAGACTGCTCATCATCCGCAGGCACAATGTCATCCTAAATAAACCGGGTGCAAACAAAGCATAAAGAGAAAGGATTACCAGCTTCATGAATAGTTCAAAAATTAGGTTACTTTATTGTGAAAAAAGCTCTTTAAAAACAGATTCCATAGTCACATAGTGTAGCCAGGGCAACGCGTTTCGAACGCTAAAGATGTGTTCTTTGTCAAGACTGGCTTGCAAATGGCATACCCATGGTATATAAACCATTGTTCACCAATCACATACAAAATGGAAGTCACATGATGCATAAATTAGCATACAGAAATATAAAACCAATTTACAAAGTATATGCATAGTAAAAACAATCACATGACAAAGAAGAAATCACATATGCATAGAAAAGTTACTCGCTGTAATGGAACAGCAGTTCCCTCCGTAAATTTAGTCCATTTGGTTGGCAAGTGTTCAGATGATACATCCAAAATGCTTCTCGATCAAGTAGGCGTCTCCTATTATCCCTGCCTCGAGGATCAAAGGTAAGTTTTTCAATGCCAAAGACCTGAAATGAGGATGTCTCTCTATTATGCTGCTCAATAAAATGTCTGGAGGCGCAAGAAATGTTCTGATTAGTGACATTAAAAATATCAGAAAGATGTTCTGCCACTCGCTGTTTTAGTTTTCTTATGGTGCATCCCACATATAACAGATCACAACTGGCACATCTTATGATGTAAACCACAGAATTACTGTTGCAATTCAGATAGCTTTTTATATTGTGTGTTTCACTAGAATCAGCATTAGGAAGTTTTTAGTCATTTTTACATAGCGACAAATGCCGCATCTGGTGTAACCACACTTGTAAAACCCTTTACAATTAAGCAGGTATGCCGTTTTTGTAGATTATTTGGGCGACTAGATGCCAATAGCCCCCCTATTGTTTGCGCTTTTTTTGCCACCACCAAAACTCCAGAATCAAGAATTTTAGATAATACAGTATCCTCATATAAAATAGGAAGATGTTTCAGTATTATATTTTTGATCAGTTGAAATTGTGAACTATATCTAAAGGAAATAACATTTTTATTTTTATGTGCTGTAATATCATTGCGATTAATCCTTGTCCTAGACAGATCAATCAGATCCAGTCTATTTTTACTGTCCACAATTTTTTCTGCTCTCTTTAGAGACCAATCCGGATAACCCCTAGATTTCAATTTATTTTTACACCTGATGAATTCTTCATCCAATTTGTTGGCATTGTTACAATTCCGTTTGATTCTTGTCAGTTCCCCCACAGGTATAGCTTTTATAGTATGGCGCGGATGTCCGCTTTTGGCATGTAGAATGGTATTCCCAGATATGGGTTTGGAAAATGTGGAAGTAGTGATGGAACCGTCAAGAATCTCCAATTTTAGATCAAGAAATGATATACACTTAGAATCAGAGGTGTAAGTGAAAGATTAAATTCATTGTTATTTAAATACTTGATGAATTCCGGTATGGCAGACACATCCCCACGCCAGATAAAGATCAAATCATCTATGTATCTGCCATACCAGAAAACATCACGGGCCCATGGATTAGCGAAAGTGTGCAGTTGAACATATTCCCAATGGGACATTACCATATTTGCTAGCGATGGAGAATAGCTAGATCCCATGGATACTCCTCTACATTGGAGATAAAATTCCTGATTGTACATATAAAAATTATTAGTGGCCCTGCTCCAGCCACGGCTCGACGTCCCGCCGGTTGACAAAGACGTCCCGGTGGAACTGTGGGCTGCGAATGAAGCCCCATCCGGCCTCCTGGTGGAAGCGCACAATAAGGCCTTCTTCCCGTGGGCTTGAACGGGCGGCCTCTGCCTGGCGGGCCTGCGACTTTGCGGCCTTGGCGCGCACCTCCAGGTGCTCGCAGCGGATCTCCCTCTGTCGATGCTCCTTCTCGAGCTGGATAAGCTCCCTGCGGCAGAACTCCTCCCGCCTCCGCGTTTCAGACCGGGTCTCCCGAGGGAAGCCCATCAGGTCGCCCCCCTGGTTGTCCCAGGCAAACTCTAATGCCGCCGGGCAGGCAACCGGAGGCGCGGGCAGCGGCGACAGCAGGGGTTGCTGCTGGCCCTCTGCTGGTGCGGACCAGTCCGGGTTGGGGCAGGTGGACACCCCAGAAAGTGCAGGGATCTCTGGACTGGGAGTCGTGTGGCATATCAGGCCTCCAGTGATGGCGGTGGCTTGGCTCTCAGCCTTCGGAGCCAAGAGTTGCTCCCAAACGATGGCACCCGGGGAGAGGGGTGCCGGCAGGAGATCGAGGAGGGCTTTGGTGCGTCCCGCTCCCGGGATAGGGGTTTCCTCCTTACCCGTTCTTGGGCTGCACAAGGCCTCCGGGGCTTCCTCCGCCTGGGCTGAGGCCTTTGTAGACAGGCATGACAAGCTCTGGCGGCAAGCCTGGATCTTTTGCAGCACCTCCTCTCTCCACTCCGCAGCGGCCAGTCGCTAGGCCTCTTCGACCCTCCGGGTCAGGTCCTAGATTTCACCGTGGAGGAACTCGGCCTCCTCCTGGGTCAGGTACATTCCCTCCATACCGAGGGAGGTGGCAGCTGGTGGGCCAGCGTCGGAGGACTCGGAGGACATCTCCTTGGCTGCGTCCATCTCTGCTGCAAGGTGCGGCCTTTTTCGCCTCCTCCTTTTTGGGAGGCTCCTGGGCGGCTGGCTGACGGGCACTCTTTGGGAAGCCCCATCTGTTTTGACGGACACAACTATGCGGACAGTCTCTAATGCAAGGAGCGGTCTTACCTCTTCGCACCATTGGGAAACCTGGCCCACGATGGGAGGTCTTAAGTTGCTGTTGTTTTGGCACCTAATGGCGTCCGTTCTTCTTGGGCGGGCGCCACATTGAGTGTGTAACGACAGTCTTTTGTGAAAGGCGCACAGTACCCGGCGGCAATGGGATTATCTTCTTCCTTTGCTGCGGGCACGCGATCCTGCCGACTACGCCACGTTGCGACACCCTCCCTGAGCGGTGGGGTTACTCTGTGCTGGGTCAATATATGGTGGGGGTATGTGGGTGTCGTCGTGGCCGCGACCCAGTCCGTGCCCAGGGCTGTCACATAAAAAGAATGGGCTATTGGATGAGTGGATGTTCGACTACGCCACCTGTGGTTTCTGGTGATGGCCACCAGCGCTGCAGCAGTCCTCTGAGGCTGATGTTCTGGCAGCTTGGTTGGTACTACTCCCCTCAGGCGGAGTAAGCCTCAGGGCAGTATGGAGGATCTGGGGAGTTGTGGTGGGTGCAGTGCCGCGCAGGAATGAGCAAACGGAGGCAGTATGTGAAGTCATCCAAGATTTACTCACTTTGATGAAGTAGCAGCTGCAAAGCTTCTCTCTGCTTCTCGCGGCGCGCTGCGGCCACCAGGAAGGGGGTTCAGCTCTTCCTAGGTAGATCAGGAGCACCTGTCAAGACCCCGCTGGGGTGTTCCTCTCTTTCCTAGATTCTCCCACTCAGTCCTCTCCTGACGGTATGTGATGTGAACGTGGAGTAAGGCCGGGTCCCACTAGATATACACAGGTTGAGAGATACAGGTGGCGACTCCGCTGCGTCCGTGTCCCCCTGGGATCCACTAAGCCTCCGGGCTTTTCTAACGGTGACGTAAAGTACACTGTCAGATATCGGGGGCCGGTCCCCTCTTGCGGCAGGAGTCCCTCTGGCTAGGCCAGAGTGAAGAATACAGGTGGCGACTCCGCTCCGTCCGTACCCTCCTGGGATCCTTTCGCCTGTGGAGAATATCTCCTCTGCTCCCCTCCTGGGCCTTCTTGATTGGACTCTGACCGGGGACAGAGCTAGCTATAACTCAACTCTGCCCCAACTCCCCGTCTCGAGGCCTGAGACCGGGAACCGTGACCCCTGAGCCGGCCGCAGCTTTGTGCTGACTGACCTTCCCAAGGAACCACGACAAAAGACTAGGTTATAAAGATGGCCACTGTATATATATGATGCTAAAGTAAAGTGCTTCCTCCACCCTCACCCACCACATGGTTCCCACTATCTTTGGTTCCTCCCCATCTCCTCTATCGCGGGCCGGGGCAGCACCCTGGTGCATTTAGGCCCCCTACAGGACAGGAGTGGTGTAGTGTTGAGTGTGAAGTAGGGTCTTGTGTGATGCTCCATCCTTACCTGAGAGAGGAGATACCACACCTCTTTCTGAGGTGCAGTACCCCTGTGGCGACTGAACCCTCAGGGGCGCCACACTACCAACACATCCACTGTCAGCTTAAGAGATAGAAAGATGGTGCTGGGGTGTAAATTTTCAGCTAGTTAGTATGTCACCTGTTAGGGGGGCACAGGGACCCCACCATGGGCGTTCTGGCCCACCGGAGGATCAGCAAATCCCCCGGTGGGCCCTGGGTCCCATTGGCCACGCCCCCAAGCCCCCCCCCCCCTACCCCCCCTGGGCCCTGTACAGAGAACAGAGGGCCCCCCTGGTTCGCTAATCATATTGGCAGCACTGTATGGGCCCTTTCAGGTATATATTATTGGAGGCAGCAGAATGTATGGGCTCCTGTCAGGTATATATTATTGGAGGCAGCAGAATGTATGGGCTCCTGTCAGGTATATATTATTGAAGGCAGGAGAATCTATGGGCCCTTTCAGGTATATATTATTGGAGGCAGGAGAATGTATGGGCTCCTGTCAGGTATATATTATTGGAGGCAGCAGAATGTATGGGCTCCTGTCAGGTATATATTATTGGAGGTAGGAGAATGTATGGGCTCCTGTCAGGTATATATTATTGGAGGCAGCAGAATGTATGGGCTCCTGTCAGGTATATATTATTGGAAGCAGGAGAATGTATGGGCTCCTGTCAGGTATATATTATTGGAGGCAGGAGAATGTATGGGCTCCTGTCAGGTATATATTATTGGAGGCAGGAGAATGTATGGGCTCCTGTCAGGTATATATTATTGGAGGCAGCAGAAGGTATGGGCTCCTGTAAGGTATATATTATTGGAGGTAGGAGAATGTATGGGCTCCTGTCAGGTATATATTATTGGAGGCAGCAGAATGTATGGGCTCCTGTCAGGTATATATTATTGGAGGCAGGAGAATGTATGGGCTCCTGTCAGGTATATATTATTGGAGGCAGCAGAAGGTATGGGCTCCTGTCAGGTATATATTATTGGAGGTAGGAGAATGTATGTGCTCCTGTCAGGTATATATTATTGGAGGCAGCAGAATGTATGGGCTCCTGTCAGGTATATATTATTGGAGGCAGGATAATGTATGGGCTCCTGTCAGGTATATATTATTGGAGGCAGCAGAATGTATGGGCTCCTATCAGGTATATATTATTGGAGGCAGCAGAATGTATGGGCTCCTGTCAGGTATATATTATTGGAGGCAGCAGAATGTATGGGCTCCTGTCAGGTATATATTATTGGAGGCAGCAGAATCTATGGGCTCCTGTCAGGTATATATTATTGGAGGCAGCAGAATATATGGGCTCCTGTCAGGTATATATTATTGGAGGCAGCAGAATATATGGGCTCCTGTCAAGTATATATTATTGGAGGCAGGAGAATGTATGGGCTCCTGTCAGGTATATATTATTGGAGGCGGGAGAATGTATGGGCTCCTGTCAGGTATATATTATTGGAGGCGGGAGAATGTATGGGCTCCTGTCAGGTATATATTATTGGAGGCAGCAGAATGTATGGGCTCCTGTCAGGTATATATTATTGGAGGCAGGAGAATCTATGGGCTCCTGTCAGGTATATATTATTGGAGGTAGGAGAATGTATGTGCTCCTGTCAGGTATATATTATTGGAGGCAGGAGAATGTATGGGCTCCTGTCAGGTATATATTATTGGAGGCAGGATAATGTATGGGCTCCTGTCAGGTATATATTATTGGAGGCAGCAGAATGTATGGGCTCCTGTCAAGTATATATTATTGGAGGCAGGAGAATGTATGGGCTCCTGTCAGGTATATATTATTGGAGGCGGGAGAATGTATGTGCTCCTGTCAGGTATATATTATTGGAGGCAGCAGAATGTATGGGCTCCTGTCAGGTATATATTATTGGAGGCAGCAGAATGTGTGGGCTCCTGTCAGGTATATATTATTGGAGGCGGGAGAATGTATGGGCTTCTGTCAGGTATATATTATTGGAGGCGGGAGAATGTATGGGCTCCTGTCAGGTGTATATTATTGGAGGCAGCAGAATGTATGGGCTCCTGTCAGGTATATATTATTGGAGGCAGGATAATGTATGGGCTCCTGTCAGGTATATATTATTGGAGGCAGCAGAATGTATGGGCTCCTGTCAGGTATATATTATTGGAGCCAGCAGAATGTATGGGCTCCTGTCAGGTATATATTATTGGAGGCAGCAGAATGTATGGGCTCCTGTCAGGTATATATTATTGGAGGCAGGAGAATCTATGGGCTCTTGTCAGGTATATATTATTGGAGGCAGCAGAATGTATGAGCTCCTGTCAGGTATATATTATTGGAGGCAGCAGAATCTATGGGCTCCTGTCAGGTATATATTATTGGACGTAGCAGAAAGTATGGGCTCCTGTCAGGTATATATTATTGGAGGCAGCAGAATCTATGGGCTCCTGTCGGGTATATATTATTGGAGGCAGGATAATCTATGGGCTCCTGTCAGGTATATATTATTGGACGTAGCAGAAAGTATGGGCTCCTGTCAGGTATATATTATTGGAGGCAGCAGAATCTATGGGCTCCTGTCAGGTATATATTATTGAAGGCAGCAGAATGTATGGGCTCCTGTCAGGTATATATTATTGGACGTAGCAGAAAGTATGGGCTCCTGTCAGGTATATATTATTGGAGGCAGGAGAATGTATGGGTTCCTGTCAGGTATATATTATTGGAGGCAGCAGAATCTATGGGCTCCTGTCAGGTATATATTATTGGAGGCAGCAGAATGTATGGGCTCCTGTCAGGTATATATTATTGGAGGCAGCAGAATGTATGGGCTCCTGTCAGGTATATATTATTGGAGGCAGCAGAATCTATGGGCTCCTGTCAGGTATATATTATTGGAGGCAGCAGAATCTATGGGCTCCTGTCAGGTATATAGTATTGGGGGCAGCAGAATGTATGGGCTCCTGTCAGGTATATATTATTGGAGGCAGGAGAATGTATGGGCTCCTGTCAGGTATATATTATTGGAGGCAGGAGAATGTATGCGCTCCTGTCAGGTATATATTATTGGAGGCAGCAGAATGTATGGGCTCCTGTCAGGTATATATTATTGGAGGTAGGAGAATGTACGGGCTACTGTCAGGTATATATTATTGGAGGCAGGAGAATGTATGGGCTCCTGTCAGGTATATATTATTGGAGGCAGCAGAATCTATGGGCTCCTGTCAGGTATATATTATTGGAGGCAGCAGAATGTATGGGCTCCTGTCAGGTATATAGTATTGGGGGCAGCAGAATGTATGGGCTCCTGTCAGGTATATATTATTGGAGGCAGGAGAATCTATGGGCTCCTGTCAGGTATATATTATTGGAGGTAGGAGAATGTATGTGCTCCTGTCAGGTATATATTATTGGAGGCAGCAGAATGTATGGGCTCCTGTCAGGTATATATTATTGGAGGCAGGATAATGTATGGGCTCCTGTCAGGTATATATTATTGGAGGCAGCAGAATGTATGGGCTCCTGTCAAGTATATATTATTGGAGGCAGGAGAATGTATGGGCTCCTGTCAGGTATATATTATTGGAGGCGGGAGAATGTATGTGCTCCTGTCAGGTATATATTATTGGAGGCAGCAGAATGTATGGGCTCCTGTCAGGTATATATTATTGGAGGCAGCAGAATGTGTGGGCTCCTGTCAGGTATATATTATTGGAGGCGGGAGAATGTATGGGCTTCTGTCAGGTATATATTATTGGAGGCGGGAGAATGTATGGGCTCCTGTCAGGTGTATATTATTGGAGGCAGCAGAATGTATGGGCTCCTGTCAGGTATATATTATTGGAGGCAGGATAATGTATGGGCTCCTGTCAGGTATATATTATTGGAGGCAGCAGAATGTATGGGCTCCTGTCAGGTATATATTATTGGAGCCAGCAGAATGTATGGGCTCCTGTCAGGTATATATTATTGGAGGCAGCAGAATGTATGGGCTCCTGTCAGGTATATATTATTGGAGGCAGCAGAATCTATGGGCTCCTGTCAGGTATATATTATTGGAGGCAGGAGAATCTATGGGCTCTTGTCAGGTATATATTATTGGAGGCAGCAGAATGTATGAGCTCCTGTCAGGTATATATTATTGGAGGCAGCAGAATCTATGGGCTCCTGTCAGGTATATATTATTGGACGTAGCAGAAAGTATGGGCTCCTGTCAGGTATATATTATTGGAGGCAGCAGAATCTATGGGCTCCTGTCGGGTATATATTATTGGAGGCAGGATAATCTATGGGCTCCTGTCAGGTATATATTATTGGACGTAGCAGAAAGTATGGGCTCCTGTCAGGTATATATTATTGGAGGCAGCAGAATCTATGGGCTCCTGTCAGGTATATATTATTGGAGGCAGCAGAATGTATGGGCTCCTGTCAGGTATATATTATTGGACGTAGCAGAAAGTATGGGCTCCTGTCAGGTATATATTATTGGAGGCAGGAGAATGTATGGGTTCCTGTCAGGTATATATTATTGGAGGCAGCAGAATCTATGGGCTCCTGTCAGGTATATATTATTGGAGGCAGCAGAATGTATGGGCTCCTGTCAGGTATATATTATTGGAGGCAGCAGAATGTATGGGCTCCTGTCAGGTATATATTATTGGAGGCAGCAGAATCTATGGGCTCCTGTCAGGTATATATTATTGGAGGCAGCAGAATCTATGGGCTCCTGTCAGGTATATAGTATTGGGGGCAGCAGAATGTATGGGCTCCTGTCAGGTATATATTATTGGAGGCAGGAGAATGTATGGGCTCCTGTCAGGTATATATTATTGGAGGCAGGAGAATGTATGCGCTCCTGTCAGGTATATATTATTGGAGGCAGCAGAATGTATGGGCTCCTGTCAGGTATATATTATTGGAGGTAGGAGAATGTACGGGCTACTGTCAGGTATATATTATTGGAGGCAGGAGAATGTATGGGCTCCTGTCAGGTATATATTATTGGAGGCAGCAGAATCTATGGGCTCCTGTCAGGTATATATTATTGGAGGCAGCAGAATGTATGGGCTCCTGTCAGGTATATAGTATTGGGGGCAGCAGAATGTATGGGCTCCTGTCAGGTATATATTATTGGAGGCAGCAGAATCTATGGGCTCCTGTCAGGTATATATTATTGGAGGCACCAGAATGTATGGGATCCTGTCAGATATATATTATTGGAGGCAGGAGAATGTATAGGCTCCTGTCAGGTATATATTATTGGAGGCAGGAGAATGTATGGGCTCCTGTCAGGTATATATTATTGGAGGCAGGAGAATGTATGGGCTCCTGTCAGGTATATATTATTGGAGGCAGGAGAATGTATGGGCTCCTGTCAGGTATATATTATTGGAGGCAGGAGAATCTATGGGCTCCTGTCAGGTATATATTATTGGAGGCAGGAGAATGTATGGGCTCCTGTCAGGTATATGACGCACCCCTGGGCCTGTGTCGCGCAGCGTTGCGCACGCGGGAGCTTACCCGGAGCCGGATCTGTTGAGGGTTGTAGTCTCGTGGCGGTGACCCGGTCCGTGCCCAGGGAGTCAGACTAAGTGGCGCTGTATTAGTGGTAGATGTTGTATGACTACGCCACCCGTTGAATGCAGCGAAGGAGCTGCCGCTGCAGGGCAGACCGCTGAGGCCGGTGGTAGGATTGTGCAGCGTGATAGTATCACCCCCAACGGGAGGGGTATGGCCTCAGGGCAGCCGACGTGGATGATGGGGGTAGCAGGAACCACTCGGAGACGGTACGGTGTAGTTCAGGGTCTTTACTGGTGACAAAGATAGACCCTCCCGGAGTACTGGCTAGCTATTGGGGCCTGGTCAGTCCTTGAGCAGATGGGATCTCCCCTGGCCAGGCGGAGTTGTAGGCCTCCCAAACTAACTGTACTCTTCTGGCTACCTTGCTAGAGGCGGGTATAAGTAGCCCACGTCCCTGAGTGTACCGTGTGGTGCTCACCCGTATGGCCGGTGACTCGGGGCCTTCTAGTAGCTTCCGCTCCACGACGGCGGTGCTGGTCCCACGCGTGTGACCGTGCCTTCGGGTTTCTTGGCCAGAGGACCTGAAATCCCCTGCCGGTCGGTTTCTGCTGCTGGATAGGAGTTAGTCCCCACAGCCTCGGACTCCGGGTCCGGTGATAGCTTCTCAGTCAGGGCGAGCTCTGCAGCTGCCAGCCCCTGACTCCTTGTAGTACTGCTCCCACAGAGCTCCTGTTGTTTCTTCCTATTCTGCTTCTCTTCTCTGTCTCTACTTCTTCTCTACTCACTAACCCTGCCTCAGCCCTAGGTTTATATAGGGGAAGTTCTTCCCCTCCCAGGACTGGGCAGGAGGTGTGGCATGCACAGGATCCCTGACCAAGAGACCTCCCACCTGCTCTCAGACATAACATTGCCTTTACTGTGGAAACCAGACCCCTGGGGTGCCACATTCCCCCCTAGTGAAATTTAGTACTCCGGGACTAAACATATTTTTAGAAAAACATAACAAGGTATAAACAATAATAATACAATAAGAAAAACACATAAAGATGGTTACGGCGTGTCCGCAACCGGGTGCAGTCTTTGAAGAAAAGCAAGGTGTCCATTTCACCAAAACAGGGAGACGTAACCAGGTAGGGGTCTGTCCTGCCCCGAGTCCTTAACAGTCTTTAGTCCATTCCTAGGTTACGCTCCAACCATGTACAAGGATTCCCGGTAAATCCACCAAGGACTCCTATAAATAACTAGAAACACATAATTATACACAAGCAACAAGAAAAACAGGTAACCACAAATAAAACAATTTATACACTTCAAATCCTCCAACGTGCGGGTAACTGGCCTCTAGTGGCCCTAGTGGACCTACGGAGCTGACTGTCTAGCCCTGAACTACAGGGTGTAGGAGCTGTCAAGGGTAAACTGGGCAGCTGTCTACCGGCTCTTTGACTCACTAGGGGTACGGCAGGCTCACTATAAGCAGAGGGTTGATCCTCCTGTTCTGCTTGTGTGGAGTCTTCTGCCTCCTGGACCGGCTGCTCTTCCAGCTCTACCTGTTGCTCCGTAGGCACTTGGGATGCTGGTTGGAGGAACGTGAGGACGGGTACCACAACTGCACCATTGACTTGAGTCCAGGACCGAGGGAAGTCTCAGAGCACAGTACTAACCATATCTTCCCTTTCCTCTACGGGTCGATGGTCTTCCTGTTCCTCTTCAGGGTTCCGTAGCTGTTCAGGACACTTCTTCAGGTGATCCCGGGATACAATGGCTATGGTCTCCCCTCCGTCTTTACTGATGGTACAGACTTTCGGGTTCTCGTGGCTTGAGGGCAGTACGGTGTACGGGTCCTTCTCCCACTGGTCGTCCAACTTGTGGAGCCGTCTTTTCCTCTTCAAGACCTGCTCTCCGGGTACCAGGGGAACAGCGGGAGCATACTGGTTGTAAGTTTTCTCTTGTCTTTCCCTAGCCTGACAGAGACTTCGCTCCACGCTCTCCTGTACTTTCCGGTACTGCTGCTGCCTCTCTGTGTCCCAGTCTGCTTCTGGTGAAGTGTCCTCGGGTGTCAGGACTCCCATTTCCAGGTCAACAGGTAACTTACCAGGTCTCGCCCTCATTAGGTAAGACGGGGTACAGTTGGTGGAACCTACCGGGATGTGGTTGTATAGGTCCACTAGATCAGGCAGCTTCTCAGGCCACAGACTGCGTTCTTCCAGGGGCAACGTTTTCAGGAGATCCATTACCACCTGGTTCATTTTCTCACAAAGTCCATTAGTTTGCGGATGATAGGGTGTCGTCCTTATCTTCCGGCAGCCCTTTGCAGAATTCCTGGAAGACCTCCGCTTCAAAGGCAGGTCCCTGGTCCGTCAGCACTTGGTCCGGGTACCCGTGTGGACGGCAGAAGTGCTGCTGGAAGGCTCTAGCTGCTGTTTGAGCCGTTAAGTCCTTAACGGGGACGACAACCAAGAACCGGGAGTAATGATCCACAATGGTTAACGCGTAGACGTAGCCACTTCTGCTTGGGGTCAGTTTTACATGATCCAAGGCTACCAGTTCCAACGGCTGCCGGGTGACGATGGACTGCAGGGGAGTCTTCTGGCTGGCACGGTCCTTCCTTCTTAGGTTGCACGGGCCACAGTCTCTGCACCACCTCTCGATGGTTCCCCTCATGCCTACCCAGTGGAACCGCCCACGCAGCAGGAACTCCAGCTTCTTCCATCCGAAGTGTCCAGCCCCGTCGTGGTATGCCTCCATCACCATGGCTGCGTCTCTCCGTGGCACCACTACTTGCCAGATTAGTTCATGCGTCCGGGAGTTAACCATTCTGCGGCACAACTTCCCCTTGTAAAGGAACAGTCGACTCTTCTCAGCCCACAGTTGCTTGGCTTCCTCCGGAGCGTCTGGGTCAAGGCGAGCCTCTGGCCGAGTCAGCATCTCCTTTACCAGCCGGACGGCAGGGTCACTGTCTTGCGTTTCCTCCCAGTTGTAGTGAGGCAAGGGGTTAAACGTAGCGGCTTGCTTACTGCTTACCCGATGGGAATACTGGATAGTCTCATGACGGTGGAACGCGGGGAGTTCGACTTCTTCCAGTCCCTCTGGATCTTCTCCTACGTCCGGTAGGTTTGGCATCCTGGACAGGGCGTCCGCGTTGGTATTGGAGCGTCCTGCCCGGTATTTGATTGTGAACTCGTAGTTGGACAGACGGGCCATCCATCTCTGCTCTAGGGCACCGAGTCTTGCCGTGTCCAGGTGTGTCAACGGGTTGTTATCCGTGTACACGGTGAACCGGGAAGAAGCGAGGTAGTGCTTAAAGCGTTCGGTGACTGCCCACACCACTGCCAGGAACTCTAGCTTAAATGAGCTGTAATTCTCAGGGTTTCTTTCGGTGGGTCGCAGTTTTCGGCTAGCGTAAGCGATTACTCGTTCTTTCCCCTGCTGGATCTGGGACAGTACGGCTCCTAGCCCGATGTTACTTGCGTCGGTGTAGAGGATAAAGGGCTGGCTGTAATCAGGGTACGCCAGGATTTCATCCCCCGTGAGAGCCATCTTCAGCTGGCGGAAGGACTCTTCTTCTAACTTCTCCCATTTGAAGGGCGGCTTCTGGTTCTTGGCCTTCCGGGACTGGCCTATCAGGAGGTCCTGCATAGGAGCTGCCTTTTTGGTGAAACCGGGGATGAATCTGCGGTAATAGCCTACCAACCCGAGGAACTGCCGCACTTCCTTTACACTGAAGGGACTTGGCCATTCCTTAATTGCGGTGATCTTATCAGGGTCGGGAGCCACTCCGTCAGCGCTCACCACGTGTCCCAGGTACTGCACCTTTGGTTTCAAGAGGTGACACTTGGAGGGTTTTACCTTTAAGCCGTAGCTTGCCAGAGCTTCGAACACTTCCGCCAGGTGTTTCAGGTGGTCCTCATAAGTCTTGGAATATACGATGACATCGTCCAGGTACAACAGGACCGTCTCGAAGTTTCTGTGGCCCAGACAGCACTCCATTAATCGTTGGAAGGTTCCCGGTGCGTTGCAGAGTCCGAACGGCATACAGGTAAACTCGCTAAGTCCCATCGGGGTGGTGAATGCGGTCTTCTCCCGGTCCGCCTCTGCTACAGGAACCTGCCAGTACCCGCTAGTGAGATCCAAGGTAGAGAAGAAGTTAGCAGATCTTAAAGCAGCCAAAGACTCCTCTATCCTTGGTAAGGGGTACGCATCCTTGTGTGTGATACGGTTAATTTTCCGGTAATCTACACACATCCTCATGGTGTTGTCTTTCTTTTTGACTAAGACTAGTGGAGCTGCCCAGGGGCTACAGCTATCCCTGATCACCCCAGCCTCCTTCATGTCCCTAAGCATCCCCTTGGCGTGTTGGTAGTGTGCAGGGGGTACGGGTCGATACCTCTCTTTTATGGGAAGATGGTCTCCCGTGGGGATGTGGTGTTCTACCCCCTTGACTCGCCCGAAGTCTAACGGGTGTTTACTAAACACTCTCTCGTACTCTTGAACCACCCGATAGACTCCCTGTTTCTGGTGTGAGGGAGTGGAGTCAGTACCCAAATGTAGTTGCTGACACCAGTCCTCCATTGTTTCTTTAGAGCCGTTACCTTCCTCCGGGGAAGATGGAGGCAAGGGTTCTACGGACTGTATGGAATTTTGATTGATGGTATACAATTTGGCTAGCGTGGCATACCGGGGCAGGTACACTTCCCTCTTCCCGATATTTATTATGCGAACGGGCACCCTCCCATGGCGTACATTGACCACCCCCCGTGCTGTCAAAATGGTGGGCCTACTGTCTGAGTAAACTGGTTCTACCATTGCCTGGTAATCCCTACCTCTCAGACCAATAGCTGCCCGGCACCAAATCATCATTTCACTTTTTGGGGGCATGGCAATAGGGAAAGGGTCACACATTCTTACGCTACCAATCTCACCACCGGAGAGTTCTATCTGTTGCCGTCGCATCAGTGCCCGGATCTCTTTCTGGAGCACTCGCTGCTGGCCGGAGCTGGCGTTCTTGGCAACCTGTTGTAAAAGGAAAATCACCTCTGCAAGACAATTTTCAATTACATTAGTTCCTAGAGTTATCTTTGGGTGACTCTCGTGTTTGTCAATGTCTACAATGATCAGTCCCTGTGCTGCCAGTTCGACTCTACCGATTTTAATGGTCACCTCTTTAAATCCAATCTGTGGCACGGGCTGACCATTGCTGGCGATGATACTCAAGTCGTCGTCAGGGTAGCGGGTGATATTCGAGTCATTCCAGTACTGCTTGAAGAGCACGTATGGGATAGTGGTGACCTGTGACCCGGTGTCCAATAGGGCACTCATAGGGATGCTATCCAGTACCACAGGCAAGACTGGACGTCCTCCCACATATCTGTCGCGCCAGTTCGATGGGCCTGATGATCTTTTTCCTGGGGGTTGGCCCTCTACCCCAGGTTGTGCCAGTTTAAAGGACAGTACCTTGCCATATGTCCGGGTTGATTGCAGCGGCGGCAGATGGGTTGTCCGTCCTCGTTGTATCGGTCGCTGGGTCTTCCTCTGGCCGGTGGGGTCCTCCTTGGTCGACGCCACGGGATGTCCTCCGGTCCGGATGCCAGCTGGATCTTCCCTGGAGTGGAAACCTGTAAAGACTGCACAGTTCGGGTTAGCGCAGCAACGCTTTTAGCTAGCTCTTGGACCTGATGGTGCAGGTCTGGAGCCGGGTCATTGTTCAAAGCCTGCGCATCAGCTCCCACAGGCCCTGCCGACAAGGGCGCCGCCTCCTGGTGGTAAGTGGTAGTGGGGCGTCTGTGGGTCACAACGCCACCTGGTGCTGGTTCTCGGAGCACCCGGATGGCTCTGTCCTTGAACTGTGCAAATCCAAGATGAGGGTCCTGTAAGGCCATTGCCCGCAACTGGGTTCGGTGGGCATTGCAATATAAACCCTCTATAAATTGTTCAGTCAACAGCCTGTCCTCGTCTCCCACGCCGTCAGGGTCGGTCTGCTTAATGGCTCTCAGGGCCTCTTGTAGGTTCAGGGCATGGTCCCTTATACTCTCATGTGCCCGCTGTTTGCACCCGTAGAATCTAAGCTTGATCTCGGCTGAGGTGCGGGTATCAAAGGTGTCCCTCAGCCGGGTTAGTATTTCTGCGACAGTCCTCCTCCCAGGTGGCCAGGACTTTACCTCCCTTTGGGCTGCCCCGGTTAATTGGGCCACCAGGATGCTCACTTTTTGCTCCTCTGTGAGGGGATACACCTGGAAGAGGCTATCCAGCTTTTCTCTAAAGTCATGCAGGGTATGTGACTCCCCTGAGTACTGGGGTAGCCAGGCTGCCCCCGGGATATAGGGCATGGTGAAAGGCATGACCGCAACAGCGGTGGCGCTGGCGGGGGTTGAAGCGGTGAAGCTCTCCTCCGTATCCGACATCCTTCTCCCCCCTAGTGGACCGTGGCCTACCTTGCGATGATCCTCTTCCGTAGGCCGCGGCTCCGCAGTGGATCGTCAGGGTTGAGGACCTTCCGTCGCGCTCCTGTGACGTCGGCGTCTGCTGGGCTCCTTCCAGGACCTTACGCAACGTCCGGACGTGAGGCGGGGCTTCAGTTTCTCGCGCGCTTTCGGAGTCCACGCCCCTCTTCTTCCCGCGCGGCGTCCTCAAGATGGCGTCCAATGGCGGGAAAACTCCACGGCTAGCGGGAAGAAGGCCGAAGATGGCGCCGAATGGCGGGAAAACTCCACCGATGGCGGGAAGGAAGCGGAAGATGGCGCCGGATGGCGGGAATCTTCACCACAGGTAAGTTTGAACAGTCTTTTTCAGGCACGCAGTACCCGGTGGTTGCGGGCACGAAATCCTGCCGACTACGCCAAAAGTTGACGCACCCCTGGGCCTGTGTCGCGCAGCGTTGCGCACGCGGGAGCTTACCCGGAGCCGGATCTGTTGAGGGTTGTAGTCTCGTGGCGGTGACCCGGTCCGTGCCCAGGGAGTCAGACTAAGTGGCGCTGTATTAGTGGTAGATGTTGTACGACTACGCCACCCGTTGAATGCAGCGAAGGAGCTGCCGCTGCAGGGCAGACCGCTGAGGCCGGTGGTAGGATTGTGCAGCGTGATAGTATCACCCCCAACGGGAGGGGTATGGCCTCAGGGCAGCCGACGTGGATGATGGGGGTAGCAGGAACCACTCGGAGACGGTACGGTGTAGTTCAGGGTCTTTACTGGTGACAAAGATAGACCCTCCCGGAGTACTGGCTAGCGATTGGGGCCTGGTCAGTCCTTGAGCAGATGGGATCTCCCCTGGCCAGGCGGAGTTGTAGGCCTCCCAAACTAACTGTACTCTTCTGGCTACCTTGCTAGAGGCGGGTATAAGTAGCCCACGTCCCTGAGTGTACCGTGTGGTGCTCACCCGTATGGCCGGTGACTCGGGGCCTTCTAGTAGCTTCCGCTCCACGACGGCGGTGCTGGTCCCACGCGTGTGACCGTGCCTTCGGGTTTCTTGGCCAGAGGACCTGAAATCCCCTGCCGGTCGGTTTCTGCTGCTGGATAGGAGTTAGTCCCCACAGCCTCGGACTCCGGGTCCGGTGATAGCTTCTCAGTCAGGGCGAGCTCTGCAGCTGCCAGCCCCTGACTCCTTGTAGTACTGCTCCCACAGAGCTCCTGTTGTTTCTTCCTATGCTGCTTCTCTTCTCTGTCTCTACTTCTTCTCTACTCACTAACCCTGCCTCAGTCCTAGGTTTATATAGGGGAAGTTCTTCCCCTCCCAGGACTGGGCAGGAGGTGTGGCATGCATAGGATTCCTGACCAAGAGACCTCCCACCTGCTCTCAGACATAACATTGCTGTTACTGTGGAAACCAGACCCCTGGGGTGCCACATATATATTATTGGAGGCAGGAGAATGTATGGGCTCCTGTCAGGTATATATTATTGGAGGCAGGAGAATGTATGGGCTCCTGTCAGGTATATATTATTGGAGGCAGGAGAATGTATGGGCTCCTGTCAGGTATATATTATTGGAGGCAGGAGAATCTATGGGCTCCTGTCAGGTATATATTATTGGAGGCAGGAGAATGTATGGGCTCCTGTCAGGTATATATTATTGGAGGCAGGAGAATGTATGGGCTCCTGTCAGGTATATATTATTGGAGGCAGGAGAATGTATGGGCTCCTGTCAGGTATATATTATTGGAGGCAGGAGAATCTATGGGCTCTTGTCAGGTATATATTATTGGAGGCAGCAATATCTATGGGCTCCTGTCAGGTATATATTATTGGAGGCAGCAAAATCTATGGGCTCCTGTCAGGTATATAGTATTGGGGGCAGCAGAATGTATGGGCTCCTGTCAGGTATATATTATTGGAGGCAGGAGAATGTATGGGCTCCTGTCAGGTATATATTATTGGAGGCAGGAGAATGTATGCGCTCCTGTCAGGTATATATTATTGGAGGCAGCAGAATGTATGGGCTCCTGTCAGGTATATATTATTGGAGGTAGGAGAATGTACGGGCTCCTGTCAGGTATATATTATTGGAGGCAGGAGAATGTATGGGCTCCTGTCAGGTATATATTATTGGAGGCAGCAGAATCTATGGGCACCTGTCAGGTATATATTATTTGAGGCAGCAGAATGTATGGGCTCCTGTCAGGTATATAGTATTGGGGGCAGCAGAATGTATGGGCTCCTGTCAGGTATATATTATTGGAGGCAGCAGAATCTATGGGCTCCTGTCAGGTATATATTATTGGAGGCAGCAGAATCTATGGGCTCCTGTCAGGTATATATTATTGGAGGCACCAGAATGTATGGGATCCTGTCAGGTATATATTATTGGAGGCAGGAGAATGTATGGGCTCCTGTCAGGTATATATTATTGGAGGCAGGAGAAAGTATGGGCTCCTGTCAGGTATATATTATTGGAGGCAGGAGAATGTATGGGCTCCTGTCAGGTATATATTATTGGAGGCAGGAGAATGTATGGGCTCCTGTCAGGTATATATTATTGGAGGCAGGAGAATCTATGGGCTCCTGTCAGGTATATATTATTGGAGGCAGGAGAATGTATGGGCTCCTGTCAGGTATATATTATTGGAGGCAGGAGAATGTATGGGCTCCTGTCAGGTATATATTATTGGAGGCAGGAGAATGTATGGGCTCCTGTCAGGTATATATTATTGGAGGCAGGAGAATGTATGGGCTCCTGTCAGGTATATATTATTGGAGGCAGGAGAATGTATGGGCTCCTGTCAGGTATATATTATTGGAGGCAGGAGAATCTATGGGCTCCTGTCAGGTATATATTATTGGAGGCAGGAGAGTGTATGGGCTCCTGTCAGGTATATATTATTGGAGGCAGGAGAATGTATGGGCTCCTGTCAGGTATATATTATTGGAGGCAGGAGAATGTATGGGCTCCTGTCAGGTATATATTATTGGAGGCAGGAGAATCTATGGGCTCTTGTCAGGTATATGTTATTGGAGGCAGCAGAATCTATGGGCTCCTGTCAGGTATATATTATTGGAGGCAGCAAAATCTATGGGCTCCTGTCACGTATATAGTATTGGGGGCAGCAGAATGTATGGGCTCCTGTCAGGTATTTATTATTGGAGGCAGCAGAATGTATGGGCTCCTGTCAGGTATATATTATTGGAGGCAGCAGAATATATGGGCTCCTGTCAGGTATATATTATTGGAGGCAGCAGAATGTATGGGCTCCTGTCAGGTAGATATTATTGGATGCAGCAGAATGTATGGGCTCCTGTCAGGTATATATTATTGGAGGCAGGAGAATCTATGGGCTCCTGTCAGGTATATATTATTGGAGGCAGGAGAATCTATGGGCTCCTGTCAGGTATATATTATTGGAGGCAGGAGAATGTATGGGCTCCTGTCAGGTATATATTATTGGAGGCAGCAGAATGTATGGGCTCCTGTCAGGTATATATTATTGGAGGCAGCAGAATCTATGGGCTCTTGTCAGGTATATATTATTGGAGGCAGCAGAATCTATGGGCTCCTGTCAGGTATATATTATTGGAGGCAGGATAATCTATGGGCTCCTGTCAGGTATATATTATTGGACGTAGCAGAAAGTATAGGCTCCTGTCAGGTATATATTATTGGAGGCAGCAGAATCTATGGGCTCCTGTCAGGTATATATTATTGGAGGCAGCAGAATCTATGGGCTCCTGTCAGGTATATAGTATTGGGGGCAGCATAATGTATGGGCTCCTGTCAGGTATATAGTATTGGGGGCAGCATAATGTATGTGCTCCTGTCAGGTATATATTATTGGAGGCAGGAGAATGTATGGGCTCCTGTTAGGTATATATTATTGGAGGCAGGAGAATGTATGGGCTCCTGTCAGGTATATATTATTGGAGGCAGGAGAATGTATGGGCTCCTCTCAGGTATATATTATTGGAGGCTGCAGAATCTATGGGCTCCTGTCAGGTATATAGTATTGGGGGCAGCAGAATGTATGGGCTCCTGTCAGGTATATATTATTGGAGGCAGCAGAATGTATGGGCTCCTGTCAGGTATATATTATTGGAGGCAGTAGAATGTATGGGCTCCTGTCAGGTATATATTATTGGAGGCAGGAGAATGTATGGGCTCCTGTCAGGTATATATTATTGGAGGCAGGAGAATGTATGGGCTCCTGTCAGGTATATATTATTGGAGGCAGGAGAATGTATGGGCTCCTGTCAGGTATATATTATTGGAGGCAGGAGAATCTATGGGCTCCTGTCAGGTATATATTATTGGAGGCAGGAGAATGTATGGGCTCCTGTCAGGTATATATTATTGGAGGCAGGAGAATGTATGGGCTCCTGTCAGGTATATATTATTGGAGGCAGGAGAATGTATGGGCTCCTGTCAGGTATATATTATTGGAGGCAGGAGAATGTATGGGCTCCTGTCAGGTATATATTATTGGAGGCAGGAGAATGTATGGGCTCCTGTCAGGTATATAATATTGGAGGCAGGAGAATCTATGGGCTCCTGTCAGGTATATATTATTGGAGGCAGGAGAATGTATGGGCTCCTGTCAGGTATATATTATTGGAGGCAGGAGAATGTATGGGCTCCTGTCAGGTATATATTATTGGAGGCAGGAGAATGTATGGGCTCCTGTCAGGTATATATTATTGGAGGCAGGAGAATCTATGGGCTCTTGTCAGGTATATGTTATTGGAGGCAGCAGAATCTATGGGCTCCTGTCAGGTATATATTATTGGAGGCAGCAAAATCTATGGGCTCCTGTCAGGTATATAGTATTGGGGGCAGCAGAATGTATGGGCTCCTGTCAGGTATTTATTATTGGAGGCAGCAGAATGTATGGGCTCCTGTCAGGTATATATTATTGGAGGCAGGAGAATGTATGGGCTCCTGTCAGGTATATATTATTGGAGGCAGCAGAATGTATGGGCTCCTGTCAGGTATATATTATTGGAGGCAACAGAATCTATGGGCTCCTGTCAGGTATATATTATTGGAGGCAGGAGAATCTATGGGCTCCTGTCAGGTATATATTATTGGAGGCAGGAGAATCTATGGGCTCCTGTCAGTTATATATTATTGGAGGCAGGAGAATGTATGGGCTCCTGTCAGGTATATATTATTGGAGGCAGCAGAATGTATGGGCTCCTGTCAGGTATATATTATTGGAGGCAACAGAATCTATGAGCTCTTGTCAGGTATATATTATTGGAGGCAGCAGAATCTATGGGCTCCTGTCAGGTATATATTATTGGAGGCAGCATAATCTATGGGCTCCTGTCAGGTATATATTATTGGACGTAGCAGAAAGTATGGGCTCCTGTCAGGTATATAGTATTGGGGGCAGCATAATGTATGTGCTCCTGTCAGGTATATATTATTGGAGGCAGGAGAATGTATGGGCTCCTGTCAGGTATATATTATTGGAGGCAGGAGAATGTATGGGCTCCTGTCAGGTATATATTATTGGAGGCTGCAGAATCTATGGGCTCCTGTCAGGTCTATAGTATTGGGGGCAGCAGAATGTATGGGCTCCTGTCAGGTATATATTATTGGAGGCAGCAGAATGTATGGGCTCCTGTCAGGTATATATTATTGGAGGCAGGAGAATGTATGGGCTCCTGTCAGGTATATATTATTGGAGGCAGGAGAATGTATGCGCTCCTGTCAGGTATATATTATTGGAGGCAGCAGAATGTATGGGCTCCTGTCAGGTATATAGTATTGGGGGCAGCAGAATGTATGGGCTCCTGTCAGGTATATATTATTGGAGGCAGGAGAATGTATGGGCTCCTGTTAGCTATATATTATTGGAGGCAGGAGAATGTATGGGCTCCTGTCAGGTATATATTATTGGAGGCAGGAAAATGTATGGGCTCCTGTCAGGTATATATTATTGGAGGCAGCAGAATCTATGGGCTCCTGTCAGGTATATATTATTATAGGCAGCAGAATGTATGGGCTCCTGTCAGGTATATATTATTGGAGGCAGCAGAATGTATGGGCTCCTCTCAGGTATATATTATTGGAGCCAGCAGAATCTATGGGCCCCTGTCAGGTATATATTATTGGAGGCAGGAGAATGTATGGGCTCCTGTCAGGTATATATTATTGGAGGCAGGAGAATGTATGGGCTCCTGTCAGGTATATATTATTGGAGGTAGCAGAATCTATGGGCTCCTGTCAGGTATATATTATTGGAGTTTGGAGAATGTATGGGCTCTTGTCAGGTATATATTATTGGAGGTAGCAGAATCTATGGGCTCCTGTCAGGTATATATTATTGGAGGCAGGAGAATGTATGGTCTCCTGTCAGGTATATATTATTGGAGGCAGGAGAATCTATGGGCTCCTGTCAGGTATATATTATTGGAGGCAGCAGAATCTATGGGCTCCTGTCAGGTATATATTATTGGAGTTTGGAGAATCTATGGGCTCTTGTCAGGTATATATTATTGGAGGTAGCAGAATCTATGGGCTCCTGTCAGGTATATATTATTGGAGGCAGGAGAATGTATGGTCTCCTGTCAGGTATATATTATTGGAGGCAGGAGAATCTATGGGCTCCTGTCAGGTATATATTATTGGAGGCAGGAGAATCTATGGGCTCCTGTCAGGTATATATTATTGGAGTTTGGAGAATCTATGGGCTCTTGTCAGGTATATATTATTGGAGGCAGCAGAATCTATGGGCTCCTGTCAGGTATATATTATTGGAGACAGGATAATCTATGGGCTCCTGTCAGGTATATATTATTGGAGGCAGCAGAAAGTATGGGCTCCTGCCAGGTATATATTATTGGGGGCAGCAGAATCTATGGGCTCCTGTCAGGTATATATTATTGGAGGCAGGAGAATGTATGGGCTCCTGTCAGGTATATATTATTGGAGGCAGGAGAATGTATGGGTTCCTGTCAGGTATATATTATTGGAGGCAACAGAATCTATGGGCTCCTCTCAGGTATACATTATTGGAGTTTGGAGAATCTATGGGCTCTTGTCAGGTATATATTATTGGAGGCAGCAGAATCTATGGGCTCCTGTCAGGTATATATTATTGGAGGCAGGAGAATGTATGGGCTCCTGTCAGGTATATATTATTGGAGGCAGGAGAATGTATGGGCTCCTGTCAGGTATATATTATTGGAGGCTGCAGAATCTATGGGCTCCTGTCAGGTATATAGTATTGGGGGCAGCAGAATGTATGGGCTCCTGTCAGGTATATATTATTGGAGGCAGCAGAATGTATGGGCTCCTGTCAGGTATATATTATTGGAGGAAGGAGAATGTATGGGCTCCTGTCAGGTATATATTATTGGAGGCAGGAGAATGTATGCGCTCCTGTCAGGTATATATTATTGGAGGCAGCAGAATGTATGGGCTCCTGTCAGGTATATAGTATTGGGGGCAGCAGAATGTATGGGCTCCTGTCAGGTATATATTATTGGAGGCAGGAGAATGTATGGGCTCCTGTTAGCTATATATTATTGGAGGCAGGAGAATGTATGGGCTCCTGTCAGGCATATATTATTGGAGGCAGCAGAATCTATGGGCTCCTGTCAGGTATATATTATTGGAGGCAGCAGAATGTATGGGCTCCTGTCAGGTATATATTATTGGAGGCAGCAGAATCTATGGGCTCCTGTCAGGTATATATTATTGGAGGCAGCAGAATGTATGGGCTCCTGTCAGGTATATATTATTGGAGGCAGCAGAATCTATGGGCTCCTGTCAGGTATATATTATTGGAGGCAGGAGAATGTATGGGCTCCTGTCAGGTATATATTATTGGAGGCAGGAGAATATATGGGCTCCTGTCAGGTATATATTATTGGAGTTTGGAGAATCTATGGGCTCTTGTCAGGTATATATTATTGGAGGTAGCAGAATCTATGGGCTCCTGTCAGGTATATATTATTGGAGGCAGGAGAATGTATGGTCTCCTGTCGGGTATATATTATTGGAGGCAGGAGAATCTATGGGCTCCTGTCAGGTATATATTATTGAAGGCAGGAGAATGTTTGGTCTCCTGTCAGGTATATATTATTGGAGGCAGGAGAATCTATGGGCTCCTGTCAGGTATATATTATTGGAGGCAGGAGAATGTATGGTCTCCTGTCAGGTATATATTATTGGAGGCAGGAGAATCTATGGGCTCCTGTCAGGTATATATTATTGGAGGCAGGAGAATGTATGGTCTCCTGTCAGGTATATATTATTGGAGGCAGGAGAATCTATGGGCTCCTGTCAGGTATATATTATTGGAGTTTGGAGAATCTATGGGCTCTTGTCAGGTATATATTATTGGAGGTAGCAGAATCTATGGGCTCCTGTCAGGTATATATTATTGGAGGCAGGAGAATGTATGCGCTCCTGTCAGGTATATATTATTGGAGTTTGGAGAATCTATGGGCTCTTGTCAGGTATATATTATTGGAGGTAGCAGAATCTATGGGCTCCTGTCAGGTATATATTATTGGAGGCAGGAGAATGTATGGTCTCCTGTCAGGTATATATTATTGGAGGCAGGAGAATCTATGGGCTCCTGTCAGGTATATATTATTGGAGGCAGGAGAATCTATGGGCTCCTGTCAGGTATATATTATTGGAGTTTGGAGAATCTATGGGCTCTTGTCAGGTATATATTATTGGAGGCAGCAGAATCTATGGGCTCCTGTCAGGTATATATTATTGGAGACAGGATAATCTATGGGCTCCTGTCAGGTATATATTATTGGAGGCAGCAGAAAGTATGGGCTCCTGTCAGGTATATAGTATTGGGGGCAGCAGAATCTATGGGCTCCTGTCAGGTATATATTATTGGAGGCAGGAGAATGTATGGGCTCCTGTCAGGTATATATTATTGGAGGCAGGAGAATGTATGGGTTCCTGTCAGGTATAGATTATTGGAGGCAGCAGAATCTATGGGCTCCTGTCAGGTATATATTATTGGAGACAGGATAATCTATGGGCTCCTGTCAGGTATATATTATTGGAGGCAGCAGAAAGTATGGGCTCCTGTCAGGTATATAGTTTTGGGGGCAGCAGAATCTATGGGCTCCTGTCAGGTATATATTATTGGAGGCAGGAGAATGTATGGGCTCCTGTCAGGTATATATTATTGGAGGCAGGAGAATGTATGGGTTCCTGTCAGGTATAGATTATTGGAGGCAGCAGAATCTATGGGCTCCTGTCAGGTATACATTATTGGAGTTTGGAGAATCTATGGGCTCTTGTCAGGTATATATTATTGGAGGCAGTAGAATCTATGGGCTCCTGTCAGGTATATATTATTGGAGGCAGGAGAATGTATGGGCTCCTGTCAGGTATATATTATTGGAGGCAGGAGAATGTATGGGCTCCAGTCAGGTATATATTATTGGAGGCTGCAGAATCTATGGGCTCCTGTCAGGTATATAGTATTGGGGGCAGCAGAATGTATGGGCTCCTGTCAGGTATATATTATTGGAGGCAGCAGAATGTATGGGCTCCTGTCAGGTATATAATATTGGAGGCAGGAGAATGTATGGGCTCCTGTCAGGTATATATTATTGGAGGCAGGAGAATGTATGCGCTCCTGTCAGGTATATATTATTGGAGGCAGGAGAATGTATGCGCTCCTGTCAGGTATATATTATTGGAGGCAGGAGAATGTATGCGCTCCTCTCAGGTATATATTATTGGAGCCAGCAGAATCTATGGGCCCCTGTCAGGTATATATTATTGGAGGCAGGAGAATGTATGAGCTCCTGTCAGGTATATATTATTGGAGGCAGGAGAATCTATGGGCCCTTGTCAGGTATATATTATTTGATAATCATGCCCATTGCCCAGCTCCCGCCATATGTTGATCGCCAGCCAGATAAAACAAGGCAGCTGGGGGCTGGGATTCGCAGCATGGTAAGGCCCAAGCGTTCTTGGCCCCCCACGCTGAAAATCTCAGCCCGCAGCCACCCCTGAAAGTGGCGCATTCCTCATAGCACCATTTCCAGGTGCTTTACCCGGCTCTTCCAGCGGCCCTGGTGGTGAGTGGCACCCTGGGTAATAATAGGGTTAGTACCAGGCCAGCTTTGTATTATCAGCTGGTACTAAGCCCGAAATTCATGGTGTCACGCCAAATTAGACATAGCCACCATGAATTTCTAGTAAACAGAAAAAAAAGACAGAATTTTTTTTTTTTATTAAAAATAAAACACATTTAGGAACTCCATCTTTAATAAAGAAAAATCCTCAATCCAACGTAATCCATAGGTCTTCTGTCTTCAGCTCTGCTACATCTTTGCCATCAGACAATATGTCTGCTGACAGAGATGAGCCGGCACAGAATGACACTGGGGCAATGTTACTGTGTTGTGCGGCACTAGATTTCTTTTTTTGTCATTTCATGCAGTGTAGAAATCTTGAGAAAAGTGTAGATTGTGCTCTGGAAGTGATCAGTTATAGCGAACTATGTTATTTTCTGCAGAGATAAGTCCTGCATAGAAGATGAGATATATCGCTCTGCGGCAGATAAAGAACTTCACCTAGAGACATCACTGGTGATCACTGTATTACCTATACACACACACTGACACTATATACAGAGCTCCTGTGTGTAATGTCACTGGTGATCACTGTATTACCTATACACACACACTGACACTATATACAGTGCTCCAATGTGTAATGTCACTGGTGATCTCTGTACAACCTATACACACACACTGACACTACACGGAGCTCCTGTGTGTAATGTCACTGGTGATCACTGTATTACCTATACACACACACTGACACTATATACGGAGCTTCTGTGTGTAATGTCACTGGTGATCACTATATTACCTATACACACACACTGACACTATATACAGAGTTCCTGTGTGTAATGTCACTGGTGATCACTGTATTACCTCTACACTGACCCTATACACAGGACTCCTGTGCATAATGTCACTGATAATCTCTACATTATCTGTACACTGACTCTATATACAGAGCTTTTTTACATTTTCATTATCAGTCACTATCTGGTGCCATTATGTGCCATGGTCATGGTGTGGCGGAATTTGTCCCTTGTATGTGGTATTATTCGGACAGTCACTATGTGGTGGTAATATGTGGTCTTCTCATGCTGTGGCAGTATATATACCTTGTACTTGGTAGTATTTGATCACCATGTGGTGGTATGTGTTCTGGTCATGGTGTGGCGGTATTTCTCTCTTCTATATGGTATTATTAGTCTAGGGATAGTTGTCAGTCATTTGTTTTTTCTGATATTAAGAATGGGAACATTCTTTATTTGCAATACATATTAAATACTTGGATGGTTAACCTCTCCCTGTGTTGTGACTACTACAGAGCAGCAGAGATGCACGTCAGCTCAAGACGCAAAAAATAAGCCGTCACAAAGCCCCAGACCCAAAAAAATGAGAACACTACGGTGCGCAGAACATGGCGTGAAAAGTGTGATTTTTCAAACTTATGAATTTGTTTTCACCACTTAGATACCAGTAAAGGTATACATGTTTGGTATCTACAAACTCGTACTGACCCGAGGCATCACCCTGTCACGTCGGTTTTTCCATATAGTGAACATGGTGACTAAAAAACCCAATAAACAAACGTGCAATTCCACTTTTTTTGCAATTTTACTGCACTTGGAATTTTTGTTGCCATTTCCCTGTACACTATATGGTAAAATAAATGATTGCATCTGAAAGTACAACTCGTCCCGCAAAAAAACTGTCTTTCCTGCTGCTACAGACTTTTATATGACTACAATTTACATTCTGCTGCTTATGGAAACATTTTTGCAGTTTACAAGACGCTTCTTACACTTGCTTGCACCCAGGTTTCATGTGAAAGAGTGTTCTCAAAGCTGAAAATTGTAAAAAATCGTCTGAGGGCTTCGATTGGACAGGAGCTTTTAGAGTCCCTCCTTCTGTTGAACATTGAGTGTGACATTTCAAGGAACTTAGACTATGATGACATTATTAATACGTATGCAATGTCATCTTCTGTTCTGAAAAAAAACGTTTGTAATTTTGCTGCTGATTGACTGTTAGTGTGAGTTTATTTGTTGTTTTGGGCCTTTCACTAACAATTGAATGGTATTGTATTATAGAGGAGAGGAAAACGTGCAATACAAACTTCCAAAATGCTTACAGAATTCTTTTACTTTTCCCAGCGGCCAAGTTTGGTGCTGCTACAATGATGCCGGCTGCTGGGATGCCAGATGGATGCAGGTTCAATTTGTGGCACTTATACTTTAAGAGAATGTACCTTGAAAGTATTTCTTGTTATTGTTCTGTTATGGCACTTTATCACACACTGGTGTGAATAAGATAACAGTGTTCCTCTTTCCCCAGGAGTGTTTCTTTAGTTTGTTATTTATTCGTTATATTGGTTATTTATTGGTTAATAAAGTTGATTCATTTTGAAAGAGTTTGTGGACTTATGTTATTCCTATATACGGTAACTGCATGGTGCTGGTGGGCCCCAAGATTGATTTTTTCCTGGTGGGCCCCAGGTACTCCAGTCCGGCGCTGGACCCCACTGATCCTGGGCACTGGTGCAGCACTGCGCCCCCTTCACTGTCTTTTTCACTGCCCACCCGGCTGTTCTGGGAACGGCAAAGTGACGCTTTTCCTGAGATTTTGATTTTGGTTAGATTTCTCTTGCAATACTCAAGCAGTGATGTCGCGAGCTGGATAATAACAAGCTAATATGGTCTTCTTGGGTTTATAGGAAATTGCACAAAAATTCCGTGTCGTTGGCCCTGAAACATTCACCGTCCTGTTTATGGGATGCATAAAGGATGAAGAGCTGGGCTTCCTACAAGCTCTGCAGGTATGGCTTGCTGCACACATCCTACATCCTATATCCGTACAGTGCACACTTACCTGGGAATTATGTCTCACACTTCCGACATGATGAGAGACGCAAAAACATTGAGGAATCATGGAGCAACTGTTCATTTTACTAATACAGATATTTCTTGCTGCAGTATTTCTGCTGAAGTGACGATGGGGCATGCCGGCTGAGGGTGGGACTCTTGGATTCTCTGATGACTCTGTTGGGCTCGGTGCACATTACGTTTGTGGCCATTGTTGGGCGCATACACATAGAAGGTGTGTGCCCCCTAGTGGCCACTGTCAGGATGGATGATGAGGCATCCGTCCACTATTGGGACCCATTGTAAAGAAATGTATACCGCATTGCAGAGGTCGCTCTACATTTTTTACAGAAGAGTAAAAATCCTCCTCATAGTATTTTTCAGGAGTATTTTCAGCCAGTCTTTGAATATTAGAGAAGAGGCTGCAACCTGTGCTTTGCTCTACCGCTTCACCATCTTTGACGTATATTTACGTCAAAGGTCGTGTCCCTGCCTTTGATGTGGGCTCGCACACCGAGCCCACATATTTCTCTGCACATGATGACTGATTTAATCAACCATCATCTGCCTTTAATAGCTGCTGATGTACTGTTGCTCCGCCTGCTGCTATTAACCCGTTAAATCCAGCTGTCAATCACTGACAGCGGGATATAGCGCACGTCGGCTGGAAGCGCGTCATACACCCTGCCACGTGATTGTGGGGCACCGATGGGTTGTCATGACAGCTGGGGGTCTGCTGATGACCTCCCATACATGTCATTATGACCCTCCTATGGGCCGGCGTTCATAGAAGATGGTGATTTCTGCTATAGATTGCAGTGTATGTACAGCACAAGCGATCAGACGATCGCCGCTCCAAGTCTCCTAATTAATCTGATCAGTAAACATTGTAATGGGGGAAAAAATCAAAATGCCAGAATGACGTTTTTTTTGGCTGCCACAGCATTGCAGTAAAGTGCAACATCAAAGTGGTTGCAGGGAGTATATAAGGATATGTAGCTCACAAACTCCTAAATATATGATGTTTTCATTTACAATGTATCTAATTTATACATGTATATAGAGAGTACTGAGCATGGATTTGTAAGGTTTCATAACTTCCATGCTAGACAAAATTCTATAAAATAAATAATGTGACAATTCTTTCATGGCCGGAGGTGATAATAAACTGATATAACCGTGTACACTAGTAATTAGAATTCCCTGGGCTCGGGGGTAAGAGGCAATATTCCTGATGATCAGGGTCCCGTGTAGGGACGGTCACTGCTGTATACCATCTAGTACAGAGGTACAGAAGCTGGCGGCGCTCCCATAACCTCCGGGCTGCTGGATTCTATCAAACATCTCCATGTTATTCTGTATACAGTTATATTCTTCTTTCCATCACAATGCGGTGGGATATCACTACAATATGCCAACATGGTGTGATTAGTGGAGGGCGGCTGTCAGTATCCCCCGACTTTAGAATTAGATTGAATAATCCTTCAAAGGGGGTGTACAAAGTTTAAAAGATATCTCCTATCCATAGGATAACTTCCCGATGGATGGGGTCTGACTGCTGGGAGCCTCACCAATCCTGAAAACTGGGGATTTGAAGAGTCCTTTGTGACTGATGTGATGGTCGATCATTGCTGCACCATACATTCTCTATGGGACGACTGAAGCTCTGTGCTCGGCTGGTCTTCAGCACTCCCATTAAGAATGAACGGAGCGGCAGTGCGTATACTCAACCACCATTCCATTTGTGGCACCCTGCTACAACAGGTACCACAGGACCCAGGGTGCATGGATGGACTTCTCCACAAGAGGCCCTCACTACATACAAACACCTCCACCCTTCCACCTCATACCACCAGAGGGAGCCCGTTAGGGATATATATATATGGAGGGTGGAGCCAGGCAGTTCAGTCAGAGTTATTAGTCAGACAGAGAGAGTCTGAGAGCGTGCTGACGCTGAGAGCAGCGAAGACGCAGCGCGTCTGCTGCTGGGTTCTGAGGGCCCCGAGTGTGGCCGACGGTAAGGAGGAGAGATGAGAGGAGTTGAGGGGGCAGAGGAGCATCACAAGGTTCACCCCGAAGATACAAACCGGACACCGGGTCTGCGCTTACAGGGTCCTTTATACCCAGTAGGGACCACCGGCATTCCTGGAGGACTGCAAGTCCCTGGCAGACCTGAAGCTAGACCCATTACAGGACCAGGAACCACGAAGACCCCGACGACCAGGTAAAGTGGTTGCCAGCAGAAGGTCCTACTACCGAGCGACAGGTGAAGGAACCGCACGACACATAAGCTAGGCCCAGTTGCAGGCTGGCCAGGAGCATACAGAGAGGCAGACACGGACCAGGAGGCCTTATACCCGCTCACTGGGGAGAAGTCCTGAAGTGCACCCATCCTACTAAGTACCCTGGACCGTACCTGACATCCGCACCAGTAAAGGTATTGAAGCGAATCCCCTGTCTCTGTCAGTTACTCCTGCTGCGCCATCCCGCCTGCACTACAAGTCCCAGCATCACCTCCCACCAAATTCCACACTGCCCCGGGGGCCCGATCCACCTGTGGGGAGCAGAAACACCTCAGCTGCCATCCCATAACCCCCCCGGAGGTCTGAAGCAGCGCTGGTAATCATTACCAAGTACCACAGGTGGCGTCACAAACTGTTTATTTATTTTATCCAAGTTGCAATCCCCTTTTTCAAGAGTGACCCCAGGGTACGGGCCCAGGAGCCGACCACCGCGACATCCCCAAAACCAGGCAAAGGCCCGGGTACCGAGTCGTCCCCATCCCCTGGCCGCGTCGTACTCATCGTCTGTGGGACTGCCAGAACTAGTGGAGCGCTGCTCTTGGCTATTTTGGGCAGTCCTATAGACAGTGAATGGAGGGGAGGCTGAGCATGCTGCCTGTTCTTGGGTTTGCTAGGGGTTCCAGCAGTCAGACCCTCAGTGATCAGTAAGTTATCCCCTAACCTTTGGATAAGAGATGATTTTCTATTTTGGCAATAACCCTTTAATTGCATCCATGTGGTTATTTCCCCCTATCCTGTCCACCTTTATTATGTCCGTTATTCCCTCTGGTGGTCAGTGCAGCCATGTAGTGTATGTCTGTACTACTCAGGCTCTGGGGGCCGGAGCGTGCAGCTACAGAGCAACCTGCTCCACATCACTGCCAGGAGGGGAGATTTATTGCTGTGTAGTTAGTCCAGGTGGTGCCGACAAGTAGAGGGAACAAGTTCTGGCAATCCTGCCAAAGGAACACAGTTATTCCTGCACCGGACCTGCATCTCCGGTGTGCGGCGGCCGGGAAGGTGCCCGCTCTCCTCAGGGAAGATGCTGACGGCCCGCAGGCACATACCCGTCCTTGTGCCAATGCCCAGGAGATAAAGCAGGACATTTATCTAAGTAGAGATGTGGCGTCTCCCACCCGCCTGTCATATTTGTAGATGACGCGTGGCGGAGGGCAGAAGCCGGGGCAGGACTCCTGTCCGGCTGCAGAAGTCTCATGTGTAGTGATACTCATGTGACTTTTCTAAAAGCATAAATCGGCCCGCAGAGGTGTCAGCGACGCTGGCTCAGACGTTACTGTGAGCGGAATAACAAGGCTTTGGTAACAGTTTCACCTCTTTATATTGTATTAGCTCCTTTACTTAGTCCTAGTTCAGACTGGTCTAAGAGATCGCCTGCTGATTCCTTTCTTGCGATTCTGATAGGAGATTTCTGTTAGAAATTTGGCGCAAGGCTAGTGATTAGACTGGCTAGTGATTAGACTGGCTAGTGATTAGTCTGGCCAGTGATTAGACTGGCCAGTGATTAGACTGGCTAGTGATTAGACTGGCCAGTGATTAGACTGGCTAGTGATTAGACTGGCTAGTGATTAGACTGGCTAGTGATTAGACTGGCCAGTGATTAGACTGGCCAGTGATTAGACTGGCCAGTGATTAGACTGGCTAGTGATTAGACTGGCCAGTGATTAGACTGGCTAGTGATTAGACTGGCCAGTGATTAGACTGGCTAGTGATTAGACTGGCCAGTGATTAGACTGGCTAGTGATTAGACTGGCTAGTGATTAGACTGGCTAGTGATTAGACTGGCTAGTGATTAAACTGGCTAGTGATTAGACTGGCTAGTGATTAGACTGGCCAGTGATTAGACTGGCCAGTGATTAGACTGGCTAGTGATTAGACTGGCTAGTAGATAAGGATTTTGTGCCTGATTTTTAGTAACAAAGGGAATACCGCGGTCGGCCATTTTAGGTGGACTGTTACAGTAGGCAGCATGCTGATAAGTTATTTTTTGACGTTTTGCAAGATTTTCGCTGTCTTCGGTTGGCATATCCCCCCCCCCCCAACGGCACTTCCATCTGCAACCTGTAATGGCCAGTCGGAGTACCCGTGCTGGCATCGGGGTCTTATTGCATGGGTAGGCGCTGTGGCATTGGGGTCTTATTACACGGTTAGGCGCGCTGGCATCTGGGTCTTATTACAGGGGTAGGCGTGCTGGCATCAGGGTCTTATTACATAGTTAGGCGCACTGGCATCAGGGTCTTATAACACGGGTAGGCGCGCTGGCATCGGGGTCTTATTACACAGGTAGGCGCGCTGGCATCGGGTCTTATTACACGGGTAGGCGTGCTGGCATCGGGGTCTTATTACACGGGTAGGCGTGCTGGCATCAGGGTCTTATTTCAACGGTAGGCGCGCTGGCATCGGGGTCTTATTACACGGGTAGGCGAGCTGGCATCGGGGTCTTATTACACGGGTAGGCGCGCTGGCATCGGGTCTTATTACACGGGTAGGCGTGCTGGCATCGGGGTCTTATTACACGGGTAGGCGTGCTGGCATCGTGGTCTTATTTCAACGGTAGGCGCGCTGGCATCGGGGTCTTATTATACGGGTAGGCGAGCTGGCATCGGGGTCTTATTACACGGGTAGGTGCGCTGGCATCGGGGCCTTATTACACGGGTAGATGCGCTGGCATCGGGGTCTTAGTACACTGGTAGGCGCGCTGGCATCGGGGTCTTATTACACGGGTAGGCGCGCTGGCATCGGGGTCTTATTACACTGGTAGGCGTGCTGGCATCGAGGTCTTATTACACGGGTAGTCGCGCTGGCATCGGGGGCTTATTACACGGGTAGGCGCGCTGGCATCGGGGTCTTATTACACGGGTAGGCGCGCTGGCATCGGGTCTTATTACACGGGTAGGCATGCTGGCATCGGGGTCTTATTACACGGGTAGGCGTGCTGGCATCGGGGTCTTATTACACGGGTAGGCGCTGGCATCGGGGTCTTATTACACGGGTAGGTGCGCTGGCATCGGGGCCTTATTACACTGGTAGGCTTGCTGGCATCGGGGTCTTATTACACGGGTAGGCGCGCTGGCATCGGGGTCTTATTACACGGGTAGGCGCGCTGGCATCGGGGTCTTATTACACGGGTAGGTGCGCTGGCATCGGGGCCTTATTACACGGGTAGGCATGCTGGCATCGGGGTCTTATTACACGGGTAGGCGCGCTGGCATCGGGGTCTTATTACACGGGTAGGCGCGCTGGCATCGGGGTCTTATTACACGGGTAGGCGCGCTGTTCGGAGACAATGGGAAAACCAGTGGGCAAGGCTTCACAGATACAGAAAATAGCACAGAATTTACTAGTAGAAGTTGCCTATTTATTATGTAGACACACGTTTGGAAATGATATAAGTAGATGGCCCAAGCCCTCCACAAAGCTTTTCATCCTGGAGGGCACCGGCTTTACCAATGTGACCCTCTGACATATGGGAGCATCATTATAATAGGGTACTGCCATTACATGCCAGCTAGTCCGTGTCCAGTTACTGCTTTCTCTGTGACGGGGTGTACATATTTGCGTGAATGTAATGTGGATAATGACTGTATACGCCATCTTGTGCTTCAGGTCTGGAGGCAGATGCGGCACATGGGGGTAAAGCCGCATGTAATCACCTATAACCTGCTTCTTTGTGCCCCCCGAGACTGTGGGATTGGAGACACCGCTGACGCTCTACATTTACTCACGCACTCTAAGGAACTGGCAGCCCTGACTTTAAGTGCAGGCAAAGAGAAGCAAGACAGGAAAAGCCAGCAAGTGAAGAAAAGAAAGGATAGTCCTGAAGAGGTGGGCAGCCCATGCTCCTGGGCCATTCCTCAATTCCAAGTGGCAACTATGGCACAGCTGAGGACTTGGCAGGCTCACAGGCACTGGTCGTGGTGAGTACAGCTGACCATTTTCCCAGCGTGCCCTCTTTTGATGCCAGTAATGTGCCAAACCTCCTGGACCTGTCTGTAAATACGGGAAAAATTGTGTCACTTGCAAATGTCAATACCCCATCTGACCGATTGGCAGTGATTGGCGACTTAGGGGGCGTTCTTCAGAAGATGAAAGAAGACAACGTCTGTCCTACAATAAAGACCTTCACCCTCCTAGCGGCAGTCATGAGAGCAGAAGTGGGGTCAGAATCTGCCGTCCGGGCCACTATGGACGCCTACGGAGTACAGCCAGATCTCACCTTTTTTAACACTTTGGTGTTGAAGAGGAGTAAAACTCTGAAGCTGCAGTCGGCTTTGGTAAGGGAATGGTTTTTATTTTATCATTTAAATGTTAAAAAGCCATCATAAAATAATTAACACGGCTTGTGAGAAGATCCACGCTATCTGACAGTAAAGAGGCTGAGGTACAGTAGGTGAATGATGTTACCGCATTGTGGGATTATATTTGCTGCATGAAATCATTTGTAAAGCGTGTGACAGATCTGCCTGACTTTTCATATATATTTTTTTCTTAAAAGTGAATACCTTTTTTTTTTTTTACTATTGCTTAATAACGATCCAAAGCAAATGGTTCTGTGTGACCCACTACTACTCAGGTAGCGTTAGCCCTCCCTGGGAAAGGTGTACTCAGACAGCGGGCCGGTGGAAGAGGGGGATGCAGTCGCAGCCTTGACCCGGTCTGTGCCCAGGGCGCACACATTAAAAATATGGGCAAGCAGATGAGTGGTTATTTGTCGACTACACCACCTGTGGTTCCCGGTGATTACCACCAGCGCTGCGGCAGTCCTCTGAGGCGGGTGTCGTGGCAGCTCAGCTGGTACTACTCCCCACAGGCGGAGCAGGGCCTCAGGGCAGAGAGAGAGGAAAGTCTGGAGGTTGGTGGTGTGTGTGCGGTGCCGCGCAGGACAGGATAACGGAGGCAAGGGGTGAAGTCTTCCAAGCTTTACTCACGTTGTTTCAGTAGTAAGCACAAAGCTTTTCCTTGTTCCTCACGGCGCGCTGCGACCACCAGGAAGGGGTTCAGCACACTCCGGGTAGTTTAGGTGCACTTAACGAGACCCCTGGACCAGAATGTTCCTCTCCTTGGTGAGTTCTCCCATTAAGTCTCCTCCTGACTGTGTGTGTGGTATGAACTTGGTGAAAGGCCGGTTCCCGCTGCATCAGCGCAGTTTAAGAGATACGGGTGGCCTACGCCGCTCCGTCCATATCCCCCTTAGGGATCCAGAAGGCCTCTGGGCTTTTCCGACTGAGACGTGAAGTAACAGAGTCAGATATCGGGGGCCGGTACCCCTCTTGCAGCAGGAATCCCTCTGACTAGGCCAGAGTAAGAAATACAGGTGGCGTATGCCGCTCCGTCCGTATCCCCTGGGATCCTTTTGCCTGTGGAGCTTTACTCCTCCGCTCCCCTCCAGGCCTTCTTAGGTAGGGACCTTGACCGGGTAGAGACAGCAGGTAACTCTAACCCACTCCTCACCTCAAGCCCAGAGTACGAGGACCGTGTATCTTCAACAAGCTGCAGGTTCCAGCAGAATGCCACTATCAGCGATAAAGATCACAATCAAAGACCTTGAACCTAAGATGGCCGTGTATTAAATATGTATCAGTAAGTGTAACCTAAAAGTGTGTCCTCCACCCTCACCCACTACATGGTTTCCCCTATCTTTGGTCTCCCCCCATCTCCTCTATCCTGGCTGGGGCAGCACCCTGGTGCATATAAGCCCCCCACAGGACAGGAGTGGTGTAGTGTTGAGTGCTGAGGCTGGGTCCCGTGTGGTGCTCCATCCTTACCTCGGAGAGGAGATACCGCACCTCGATCTGAGGTGCAGTACCCCTGTGGCGACTGAACCCTCAGGGACGCCACAGTTCCAACCGATTCATATAGAAACTACACTTTTAGATATCTGCCTAATTGTTTCTAAGCATGGCTTTGAAAGAAGGGGCATGGCTTTGAATTAAGGGGCATGGCTCTGAAGGAAGGGGCATTGCTTTGAAAGAAGGGGCATTGCTTTGAAAGAAGGGGCATGGCTTTGAAAGAAGGGGCATGGCTTTGAAGAAGGGGCATGGCTGTGAAAGAAGGGGCATGGCTGTGAAAGAAGGGGCATGGCTTTAAAAGATGGGGCATGGCTTTGACAGAAGGGACATTGCTTTGAAAGAAGGGGCATGGCTTTGAAAGAAGGGGCATGGCTGTGAAAGAAGGGGCATGGCTGTGAAAGAAGGGGCATGGCTTTGAAAGATGGGGCATGGCTTTGACAGAAGGGGCATGGCTCTGAAGGAAGGGGCATTGCTTTGAAAGAATGGGCATTGCTTTGAAAGAAGGGGCATGGCTTTGAGGAAGGGGCATGGCTTTGAAAGAATGGGCATTGCTTTGAAAGAAGGGGCATGGCTTTGAGGAAGGGGCATGGCTTTGACAGAAGGGGCATGGCTTTAAATACAACAGCATGCACTAAATTGCTTGAAAATTGGGGGGCAAAAAAAGTGATGCAAGGCAAGCCAGCAAAAGAGTCTAAAGTATGACACATTTTCTCATTTACATGTCCATATTTAACCACGTACATGGAAAAAATGGCCCTGGTGTCAGCAGTGTTTGTTCCGTGTGTCATCAGTGTTCGGACTGTGGGTCCGTTTTTCCCATCAATGTTTGACGGATGGATAAATAAATCCTTGAATTACAGAGCTTCTCCTATTCTTTGCCATCCGGGTGCTGAATGTTTTTGCACAGACCCATAGACTTGTATCGGCTCTTTTCATCTGTGATATCGGAAAAAGACAGACAGACGGACATGTGAATAGCACCATAGATTATACTGGGTATGTGATGTATCCATGAAAAAAGGGATAAACCTCCACGTGCAACATGATGTGTGAATGAGGCCTTTTGCTTTTTCTGGCCGCACCATCAAGAAAGATTTCCTCCATTTGTGTTTTTGGTCTGTGTGATGTCCATGTCACCCAGTGTAATATTCCACATGAATGGATTGACCACCAGACTGTGGGGGAATAATGGCTACAGGCGCTTATCTCATCCATCCGTTTTTTAAATGAGATATAACCGTAGATTTCAAAGGCTGCACAACAATCAGACACAATCCGTGTGGCAGGTATGTTTTACCGGACGCACTGCATAGATTACATAGGAAAGTGTGTCTGGCCTTCTATTAGGTTTTTTTTTAGTTATGGATGACAAATGGACGCTGGACGGATCAAAAATGGCCTTTTTTTCCCCTGAACACAAAGCATTGTGCTTGTGTGAATTTGCGCTTCGGCAGGCAATTGTGCACTGAGCCTATATGAAGGCGTTTTGTGCGCTGCCGCCAAAATGCAACATTCAGTTGGACGCAGCAATATTTTATGTGTGAATACTGTTTAATACAGATTTTAGCATTTCTCTTTTTCTGAAAATGCGTCGGGCCTCATGCAGAAACAAACTTTTTGTCGAAACGGACAGTGATACCCATAACAACCATTCAGAGCTCTTCTTTTATTGCCCTGGTAAAATGAAACGTGGCATCTGGTTGGCTGTCATGGAGAACACTGACACATGCTGAAACTTAGTGCCGATTCTTCCACACTTCATGCCACACGTACAGTGTAAAAACTGATCGTCTGAATGGTTTCTTTACAGCAGCTGTTGCCTATGATGGCACAGAGAGGCATTGCACCAAACATCCATACCTTTTGCAATCTCGCTAGGGCATGCCTTAAAGAAAAAGATGGTTTACAGCTCCTGGAAGACATGGCGGTAATGACATTGCTACTTTGCATAGTTTATTTAGTGTCTTTTTTTTTTTTACTCTAAGGCTATGTGCACACGATGCAGAAATGAAGCAGAAAATTTCTGCATCATTTCTGCATCTCCCTGGCAGAAAAAATGCATGCAGATTGTGCATGCGTTTTTCCTGCAGAATACATGCGGATCCACATGCAGATTCACATACGTTTCCGCATGCAGATTGACAAGCGCTTTCCAGGCGATTTTAGCATCACCTGGAAAGTGCTTGACAACTAGGTCACAGTATATAAATCCATGCAAACAGCATGGATTTATATAGTGTGACCCGAGAGAGTGTATATACTTACTTCCGATGGCCCGCGCTGTCCTGCTTTACACTCCGTTCTCCCGGCAACTTTGAATTGAAAGACCTGCCGACGTCAGCGTCACGTGACCCGTCACATGACTCTGACGTCACCGCAGGTCCTACAACTCACTGCAAGTGCCGGGAAGCAAGCAGGAGCGCTGCGCGGGCCGACAGATGGTAAGTATATATATATTTTTTATTTTATTCTTGTTTTACAGCTTTTTTAATGGTACCTGGGTGTGGAGGAGACTCTCCTCTCCTCCACACCCGGGTACCATCCGCACATTAGAACGCACCAATTACGCAAGTGACGCGCCCCTGGGCCTGTGTCGTGCGGCATCGCGCGCACGGGGGCTTACCCGGAGCCGGATCAGATGGGGGTAGTAGTCTCGTGGCGGTGACCCGGTCCGTGCCCAGGGAGTCAAACTGAGTGGCAGTATTTAGCAGTAGATGTTAGAATGTTCGACTACGCCACCCGTGGATTGCGGTTACGAAACCGCCGCTGCACGGCAGACCGCTGAGGCCGGTGTTGTTTGTGCAGCTGAGAATGAGATGACTCCCCACGGGAGGAGTATGGCCTCAGGGCAGATATGCTAGAGATGATGATGGGAGTGATGGTGCGGGCGTCCCAGTGCCGATGGTGCAGGTGTGACGACGGAACACGGAGGCGGGAAGTGCAGTTTCAAAAGCTTTACTCACAGTTCTTTATCAGGTCCTTGTGCACAGTAGGACCACCCGAGTCATGCTGCGTCCACCAGGTCAGGGACTCGGCCAACTCCCAGGCAATTCCAGAGCGTGGTCCAGAGCTCCCCTCTCTTCCTTCCTACTGGCCGTCCCCACCAGGGACCCACCTTTGTCCGGCTTCCTCGGGCCTTATGGGGGTAAAACCTCTCTCCGGTTTCCCTGACCCTATGTGGCGTGCCTTCCTGGTGGATGTGGTGAGGGGTCGTGCCAAAACTTGACCACGACCTCCGGTTCCTGGCTAAGGATAATTGGCCTCCACCAGTTTGGGATCCGGTACCCTTCTCTGCCAACCCTTCACCCGTTTTGGTTCTCTCGTGGGATCTCAGGGTTCCCTCTATGCTTGCGTCTCTGGGCCTTTCTCTCTGTTCCTCTTCTTCCTTCTCTCTCTCTCTCTCGGCTTCAGGCCTGGCTCTGGAGCTGGGCCCAGACGGAGCCACAGCTCCCTGTCAGCCCTCTCTGGCTGAGCTCCTCTCACAACTCCTCCAGGCTGAACTGAACCCTGTCTTAAGATGGTGCCCACCTTATATACGCCCTCTGACACCCGAGCCCAGGTGACTAGCACCCAATGGGCTCCTACCTATGCCCAGAGTCCCTCCCCTATCTGCTCCTACACCACTAGGATGTTCCTCCCCCCTCCCCACTCCAGCCAGGGACAGACGCTGTCGTACCTGCACATCTACCTGGTGGGAGTACCGTTGTTCTGTCCCCCGGAAATGGGGTGAGTGTAGTGCATGCAGCTATCTGATCTCTGTTCCACACTCCATCCTTACCCGGGAGTGGAATACCACACCTCTGGTTTGAGGTGCAATACCCCTGTAGCAGCCGAGTCCTCGGGGTGCTACATTCCCCCCCGGTAAACCACAGCACGTCCTCGGGCTGGAAAAGAGCAAAACATAATAAAACATACAAAATTTTAAAATATACACTAACATATAAAACATTAACTAAACTCATCCCTTTATGGGAGTTACTTTTCTCTTAGAACGTTACAGGTATAAACATTACGAAAACATTATTATTTTAGCAGCGTAAACTTGCAATATAAAACTTTTTCCATATAAAACGTTCTTGATCCTCTGGCCACGGTGCAACTTGTGACCAGGTAAGGTGCAACAGTCACTAGAGAAAAACAGTTTCTTATAAAACCAGAAGGGGACGCTTAAGGAAGCGCAACTATTTACAGGGTATGGCCGCTCTCAGTCCTCGGCCAGTGGTAACAGGGGAATGGCTGCTCACAGTCCTCAGCCTGGTAAGGGATTAGGGGCACACAGGTAACAGTTCTTTAATAGTTCCATACTAGTCCCAACGGGGACCACACTCCTAATAGCAGCAACTTAGGTACCCCGACGGGTAACTATATACAGTTCTTTGTTCATGCTACTTCCCTTCAGTAGCTATGTCCTCTCTGTGCTCCCTCCTGAGGGTAGTCTTCAGACCCGTCCGGGTCCTCTTGGCTTTCCTCGTACTGCAGCTCCTCCTCGGTTAACCGGTGTACGTGAAGGGCGTACGGTCCCTTGGCACACTGGTGCCGGGTGAAGGTGACCACGTCACCCGGGTAGAGATCACGTCCACGGTGTCCCTCCGGTAGGTGGCTCTCGACATCCCTGCGGGTAACAAAGACGTCGCCGGGGGTTCGGTGATCCCGGATAAAGCCCCAGCCGTTCTCTAGTTGAAACTTTATCACAGTCCCGGTGGCGCGGGGACCGTGGGCCGTACGGGGGTTTCGTCGGGCCCGGCGTTTCTGCTCCGCGCTTTGGACCTGCAGCTGTTCCTCGCGGATCCGCCTCTCTCGCCGTTCTCTCCCAAAGACCTCCAGCTGTTGACGGCAACACTCCTCACGCTGGGCTGCGGCCGCCCGGGTCTCTTGGGTGAACCCCATGAGGTTTTCACCGGTGGGGTCCCATGCAAATTGGGCCTCTTCCAATGGGAGCGGGACAATGTTGGCGGGTGCCGGAGCCGGGATCAGAGGCTCACACAGGGGCCATTCCTTCCGGAGTCGGGGGTTTACGTACTCCGGTGGCCACACGAAGGGCTGTCCATCCGGGCAAGTATGCTGCGCAAACAGATCTTCACCCAGGGGCAGCACTGTGGAAATTGAGGACGCTGTGGGGGCAGCGGCGCCCGGAGGTACTCGGCCTTGCGTCCAGGCCGTGGGCATCCTCTTTGGATCCAGGTATGGCACCTTTGGGAATGAGGGCGCTGGAGGGGCTGCGGCGCCCGGATTCCCTAGGCCTTGCGACCAGGCCGGTGGCACTGTGGAGGTAGAGGGCGCTGTGGAGACTGCGGCGCCCGGGGGTACTCGGCCCTGCGACCAGGCCGGGGGTACTTCCTCTTTTGCCGCGCTTTGGGTCAAGGGGCGTGGCGTAACAGAGGGCGCGACCGCGGCTCCTGCCGCTTGAGGCCTAGTCGGGAGCAGCGGCGGTGCAGCAACGGGCGCGGTGAGTGGAACTTCGGGCTCTGCGACGGGGAACTGGGGCAGGCTTGCGGCTACTGGGCACGGGGTGATGACGTCCCCATTACCTGCTTCCATCCCTGCGGCTCCCTCCGCGGCGTCGTCTCCGGCCTTCGTCCCTCCTGCACCATCCTCAGGGGCAGACATGCTCCACGTTGCGGGTGGCGTCCTCTGCTGGCGGGTTCCAGCCTGCTGGACCATCTCTCTTCTCCACTCGGCCAGCGCTTCTTGCTGTACCCGGGCCATCTTCCGGGCCAAGGCCTCCAGCGCGGTCTGTGCACGCTCCCGATCTCTGGGGAGCTGTGCCAGGATCTCCACCAGGCCTTCTGGGGTGGCAGCCTGCAACAGGTTCCGGACCACAGGGTCGGTGCTGATCGACTCTTCCTCCATCTCCGGGTGCAATCTGTCCAGACTCCTCCAGGCCGCACCCATCTTCTCTCTTTTGTTCGGTATCCGCCCCCATTGAGGGTGGTCCCGGGGCAACTTGGTGACAGTCAGTTCCAGGGGCAGCCCCCTCACGCTGATGGACATTTCTATCATTGCAGTCTCTGCTGGCGGGGGCGGTTTCCGCTTTTGGCGCCATTCTTGGACCTGGCCCATGATGGGAGGTGGCTTCTTGCCACCCTCTGGCACGCCCATAATGGAGTCCGCTCTGCCAGGGCGGGGAATCGTCTCAGATGGCGGGAATCGTCTCCTTATGGCGGGAAACTCCGTGGATGGCGGGAAAAGGCTGCAGATGGCGGGCAAACGGCGGGAAACGATCCGAGATGGCGTCCGATGGCGGGAACCCTCCGGAATTGGCGGGAGACTCCTTTTTGAGGTAAATGTGAACTTTTCTTCAGGCACGCAGTACCCGGTGGTTGCGGGCACGTAATCCTGCCGACTACGCCAAAGTTGACGCGCCCCTGGGCCTGTGTCGTGCGGCATCGCGCGCACGGGGGCTTACCCGGAGCCGGATCAGATGGGGGTAGTAGTCTCGTGGCGGTGACCCGGTCCGTGCCCAGGGAGTCAAACTGAGTGGCAGTATTTAGCAGTAGATGTTAGAATGTTCGACTACGCCACCCGTGGATTGCGGTTACGAAACCGCCGCTGCACGGCAGACCGCTGAGGCCGGTGTTGTTTGTGCAGCTGAGAATGAGATGACTCCCCACGGGAGGAGTATGGCCTCAGGGCAGATATGCTAGAGATGATGATGGGAGTGATGGTGCGGGCGTCCCAGTGCCGATGGTGCAGGTGTGACGACGGAACACGGAGGCGGGAAGTGCAGTTTCAAAAGCTTTACTCACAGTTCTTTATCAGGTCCTTGTGCACAGTAGGACCACCCGAGTCATGCTGCGTCCACCAGGTCAGGGACTCGGCCAACTCCCAGGCAATTCCAGAGCGTGGTCCAGAGCTCCCCTCTCTTCCTTCCTACTGGCCGTCCCCACCAGGGACCCACCTTTGTCCGGCTTCCTCGGGCCTTATGGGGGTAAAACCTCTCTCCGGTTTCCCTGACCCTATGTGGCGTGCCTTCCTGGTGGATGTGGTGAGGGGGTCGTGCCAAAACTTGACCACGACCTCCGGTTCCTGGCTAAGGATAATTGGCCTCCACCAGTTTGGGATCCGGTACCCTTCTCTGCCAACCCTTCACCCGTTTTGGTTCTCTCGTGGTATCTCGGGGTTCCCTCTATGCTTGCGTCTCTGGGCCTTTCTCTGTGTTCCTCTTCTTCCTTCTCTCTCTCTCTCTCGGCTTCAGGCCTGGCTCTGGAGCTGGGCCCAGACGGAGCCACAGCTCCCTGTCAGCCCTCTCTGGCTGAGCTCCTCTCACCACTCCTCCAGGCTGAACTGAACCCTGTCTTAAGATAGTGCCCACCTTATATACTCCCTCTGACACCCGAGCCCAGGTGACTAGCACCCAATGGGCTCCTACCTATGCCCAGAGTCCCTCCCCTATCTGCTCCTACACCACTAGGATGTTCCTCCCCACTCCAGCCAGGGACAGACGCTGTCGTACCTGCACATCTACCTGGTGGGAGTACCATTGTTCTGTCCCCCGGAAATGGGGTGAGTGTAGTGCATGCAGCTATCTGAGCTCTGTTCCACACTCCATCCTTACCCGGGAGTGGAATACCACACCTCTGGTTTGAGGTGCAATACCCCTGTAGCAGCCGAGTCCTCGGGGTGCTACACAAGTACAGATGCAGTCTTGCGGTATTGGCGCATTCTAATGCAAGTCAATGGCGGCGAAAACGCCGCGTTTACGCAAGATTAAATGACATGCTGCGGATTTTTGAGCGCAGCGTCTACGCTGCGGAAAAATCCGCATCATGGGCACAGCACATGCGGATTTCCATTGGGGAACATTGCTTCCCTTCTACCATGCGTTTTTCATGCATTTCCGTGGCGTTTACGCAACTGCAAAAACGCCGCGGAAACGCATGAAATACGCATCGTGTGAACTCAGCCTTACTTGATAAAGTCTAGAAAATAAGTAAATAAAGTAATTTTCAATAAACATTATATTTTATTTTCCATTCACATCTTTTCCTCTTTTCCCTTCCCAGTCTATACTCGATATAATTATGGTGGTGTACACCAGTGAATGGTAGTCTAATGAGATATGATCCTCTTTTCTTTCTCTTTCTCATTCACGCTTAAACCTTCATTATGCTTACATACGCCCTTAGTTTCTTGGCACCACTAAACCTTACTCTCCTTTGCTGTCCTCAAACCCCAGCACCCTCTAACCAAATAATCATCTCTCCTTCCCTCTTACCTCCCCACCTGACCTCATCTGCAGACCTGCTCCTCAAACTCAGAGCTATCCTACCAAAACATAAAACAAGCCGGACACTCTCCTTCTCCCACCTGCTCTCCCTTTCTCTGCTTCTCCTCACTGCTGGCGACAGTCCTATCCAGTCCTATCCTGGACCCAAACAGCTCACACCTCCCACCAATACCCCCTCCTATTGCTTCCAACCAACTGCAAACTACAGCAACCTCTCCTACGTAAAACCCGTGCCGCTGATGACCACCCACCCTGCTCCCTCTCTTTGGAGCACTCTGGAACGCCTGCTATGTCTGCAACAAGCTCCATTTTGTCCACGACCTCTTTACCTCTCGTCATCTCTTTTTCCTGGGCATCACAGAGACATGGTTGACACCCTCCGACACTGCCTCCCCTGCTGCGCTGTGTTACGGTGGCCACCACTTCACACACACGCTCACTCCTCGCCCTGGTAACAGACATGGTGAAGGAGTGGGTCTTCTCCTTTCTACCAACTGCTCCTTTAGCCCTATCCCACCTCTACCCTCCCTTACTCTCCCTTCTTTTGAAGTCCACTCTGTCCTCATCTACTCTCCTTCCAAGTAGCTGTCATATACCGACCTCCAGGCCCAGTCACTGCCTTTATTGACCAATTCTCCACCTGGCTTCTTTACTTTCTCTCTGCTGACGTTGCACAATCATCATGGGCGATTTCAACATCCCCACTGACACTCGCCAGTCAACAGCATCCAAATTCCTGTCACTTACTTCATCCTTTGGACTTACTCAGTGGTCCTCCTCAGCCACCCACACAGACCGACACATACTAGACCTCATCTTCTTCACCCAACTCTGCTCCCTATCTAACCTTACAACCTCCCCCCTACCCCTATCCTCCTCACCTGTCACACATGTCCAGCAACTAGCACACCCCCTCAGAAACCTTGCATATCTAGACACTCACACACTCTCTGACTCTGTTCTACCACTGACATCTTTACTCCACGACACTGACAGCACCACTGCTTTCTACAATACCACTCTCGCATCAGCTATTGACTCGGTCGCCCCTCTTGTGCATGGCAGAGCGCGACGAGTCAATAGGCAACCCTGGCACAACACCCTCACTAAACCGCTTCAGCAAGCGTCCAGGGTTGCGGAACGGCGTTGGAGGAAAACACATTCGCAAGATGTCTTCACTGCATTCAAACAACAACATTCGCATTCAAATCAACCCTCGCCTCTGTTAAGCTGGCCTACTTCACAACCGTCATATCTTTCTTATCCTACAACCCCAAACCGTTATTCAACACTTTTAACTCTCTCCTCCACCCACCACTGCCCCCTCCAAACTCCGTCATCCCTGCTGAGGAGTTTGCCACACAATTCAAAAACAAGATTGACCAAACACGGCAAATCTTTACTGTCCGACCACCACAACCCCTTTGTTTCCCAGACCATTGCTCTTCCCCCATAACCTCCCTTTCCAACATCATGGAAGGAGAACTCACTCGTCTCCTTTCCAAATTACACCTCACCACTTGTGCACTCAACCCCATCCCCCCCAACCTCACCCCCACACTCATCCCATCCCTAACCCATCTTTTCAACCTATCACTAACTTCTGGTACTTTCCCCTCTGCCTTCAAACATGCCACAATCACTCCCATCCTCAAAAAGCCATCCCTCAACCCAACTGCCTTGTCCAGCTACCGACCCATATCGCTTCTCCCATTTGCCTCCAAACTCCTTGAGCAACACGTTCACGCTGAACTTTCCTCTCATTTTTCATCTATCTCTCTCTTCAATAACCAACAATCTGGTTTCCGCCCCCACCATTCCACCAAAACTGCCCTTACCAAAATTACTAATGACTTACTTACCAACAAAGTTAACAGACAATTCACTGTACTCCTTCTTCTTGACCTGTCCTCTGCCTTCGACACAGTTGACCACTGCCTCCTACTGCAGATCCTGTCTTCCTTTGGAGTCAAAGACCCTGCCCTATCCTGGATCTCCTCATACCTTTCCAACCGCACATTTAGCCTCCCCCCTCCCACACTACCTCCTCATCCCGCCACCTCTCTGTTGGAGTCCCTCAAGGTTCTGTCCTAGGACTAGGACCCCTACTCTTCTCAATCTATACCCTTGGCCTGGGACAGCTCATAAAATCCCATGGCTTCCAGTCATGAAGAGCATGGTCAGTCATCCTCTTGGTGAGGACACAGAAGTCTTGCCTGTCAGCAATCTGGCACGCATGGCTGAGTTTATGTTACGCAGCCTTTCCCGTGATCCTTGCATTGTCCAAACTTTGGGTGACAGTCCTTACTGGTTGGTGACACTTCTAGACCCACGCTACAAGGAGAACTTTCTGTCTCTTATTCCCTTGCAGGACAGGCCTCTAAAATGGTGCCGTACGAGAAGGCTTTTGTTGCGGAATTATTTAAAAAATTCCCATCTGAAAATGCTGGCGACAGAGGTCACAGTTCGTTGAACAACCAAGGAGTACAGGCGAGAGAGACACAAATTCAATCCAGCAGAGGCAGGGGAACACTGTCAAAGTTCTGGGACAGTTTTCTCAGACCCTCCCATCGCACAGGTCCTGAGGCGCGGGGTACTCTCCCAAAGAGGGGAAAGTTTCGGAAGATGGTGAGGGAGTACCTTGCCAACTGTGCCAACGTAGTCCTTGATTCCTCTGTGCCTTATAATTATTGAGTATCCAAGCTGTACACGTGGCATGAACTGGCTCTCTACACCTTGGAGGTCCTGGCCTGCCCTGCCGCTGTCAACTGAAAATGCTGACAGGCTGACTCATACAAAAATGATCAAAGGCTGGTTTGGGCCAGACTTCTCAACACCACTGAATGATAGCAGCGTAACATAAACTCAAATACAGTGTCTTTTTTTTGGGAGGTCTAACTGTATTCCCATGCACCTCTGTCTTCACACCCAGACATGGGTATACGCTTCCTGATTTTGTCTATTTGCTCTTGTCCTCCTCCTTCTCCTCATCCTTCACATCCTCCTCCATATCACTACCATATCTACAATATCACCATATCTACTTCTCTTGCAAGGGGCATTGGAGTTTCTCCAAATTTTTGGCAGCCGTTGCATTCACTGCATAGGCAAAGAGTATGGGAGACCCACTTCCTAATAATGGGAACATTGTTTTCAGGAGGCCCTCCGACCTCTATGTCTCTTGCAAGGGGCATTGGAGTGCCCCCAAATTTTTGGCAGCCGTTGCATTCACTGCATAGGCAAACAGTATGGGAGACCCACTTCCTAAATATGGGAACATTGTTTTCAGGAGGCCCTCCAACCTCTACATCTCTTGCAAGGGGCATTGGAGTGCCTCGTAATTTTTGGCAGCTGTTGCATTCACTGCATACGCAAATAGTATTGGAGACCAACTCCTTTTTAATGGGAGCATGTCGTACTCCTTACTGTAGCCCAGCTCCATGTGCCTTTAAATTGTTAATAGGGTTTTTTCTAAATTTTGGCAGCCGTTGGACTCACTGCATACCCTATAACTGGATAGGAGACCCTCTCCTTTCTAATGGGAACATGTTGTTACTGTGCCCAGCTCTATGTGTCTTTAAATTGTTAGTGGGGTTTTTCCTAAATTTTTACAGCTATTGGGCTCACTGCATACCCTATAACTGTATAGCAGATCCTTATCCTTTATAGTAGGAACATGTCATTACTGTGGCCCAGCTCTATGTGTCTTTAAATTGTTAGTGGGGTTTTTCCCAAATTTTGGCAGCCCTTGCAGTCACAGCATGGGCATTACCACTATAGGAGACCCACTCCTTTATAATGGGAATATTTTTTTTTACTGAGACCCTCCTCTATGTCTCTTCAAAGAGGTATTGGGTTGCGTCCAAATTTTTGGCAGCCCTTGCAGTCACTGCATATGCAATAACAGTATAGGAGACCCACTCTTTAATAATGGGAACAACAAAGCATAGCCGACTGCTGGCCCTTTAAGAATAGTAAGGCAGTAAAAACAGTGTTTGTGACTTTCACAATCCCTCCTTCATAAATGAAACAGGATGTGTCTGATGATGTTTCACACACCACATGGCCAGATAAGGTTGTAAAATGTTAAAATGCCATTTCCCGGTGAATGCATTTGTCACGGTTGAAAGCAATGCAAAAATGCATCAAAAACGCTATGTGTGAACATAGCCCAAGGTGTGAAGGAGCATTTTTGTTTTTGGTTATTTATTTTGCCTTGTATACAATTCATTACCCTGGAAAGGATGTTCCTGAACATAATTCCCAGGAAAATCTATTTTAGTTTAGTTTTTGTATGTTTTATTGTGAGTCCGTAAAAGTGGCGTAATACCTCTGACAACATTGTTGACATCATTGACCTGGGAGTCAGAAATGCTTCCAGGAGTCTTCCCCATGCTGTTCCCCTGTCATTTGAGTTCTGTTCCCATCGATTTGGGCAATTTTTAGGCCCTCTGCAGACCGCCAGGGGGGGGGGGGGCGCTGAAAGAATGCTGGAGTTTCCCATAGACTTACATTGGGCTCGTTACTTGGACCGAGCACATGAGTATTCCGATTTGCTTGACTCGAGCAGCGAGCACCCGAGCATTTTAGCGCTCGCTCGTCGCTAGTTTTCAGCTATACCATTTTTATTTCCATTAGACTTTTTCATCGTGTTTTATTCCACTCTTTGTTTGGTGGTAAGATGAAAAAGAATAGTTTTTTTTTCAATGTTCACTGAAGGCGTTAAGTAGTGTGACCGTTTTATAGGCCGTGTAAGTGATGATAACAAATATGTGGACCTTTTTGGTTTATTTTAGTTTTTGTATTTATTTACCCATTTATTGATATAACATTATTTTCATTTTCTTTTCAGTTTATTTTTTGATTAGGTTTTTTTTTTAAAATATTTTTTCACGTTCTTTTTTTTACTTTTTCATTTAGTCCCTCTATGGGACTAGCTTTTATTAGTATAATCGCTGTTATAAAGCATTGTAATGAATTCTACCTGTCAGTGTTACAGTGATAGAAGCCTCTGAGACCATGCTCCTAGCTTGGTCTAAGCAGGCCTCCGTCGCTGGGATACCTGGAGGCTCGGGTTGTCATGACAACAGGATCACTGACTAAGGGCGTAACCAGAAACGCGTTGAGATTGCATCTCCGCTATCATGGACTTTTATATATTTTAATATTTTGCACCAATAAAGTGAGAATTATTTTTTATTGGAGACTTTTCCCACTTTCTCCTTATGTACACTGGCCGAGAGTCACGGCATTGTGGGTCTGAGCCCAGAAGATATGAGCAGCAGGATGGATTAAATGCATGGTGAGGCATATATTGTTTTTTTTGTAAAGAATTGTCCAATCAGTCAGTAAGGATTTAGGGCCCTTTTACATGGCGATATTTTGCATCAGTATTTGTTAACAGACGCCAGGAGTGGATCCAAAACACAGAAGAGCTGAGAGTGGTTCAGTTATTATTTTTCTCTGTGTTTGTTCCCCTCTGGTTTTTAGCTTACAAATACTAATGTAAATTACTGCCCAAAATACTCACTGTGTGAATGAGGCGAGGAAGCTGCTTGTAATCCTGTAATATAAGTCCTTATTCTGAGGATGAGCGCTCACTTGCAGGTGCTGTGCTGTAATGCTTATCTTCTCTGCTCCATCATACTCCCCAGAGCAGGGGCGACCCCTGGGGCAAAACTGCAGCCGGCAGATGTCAGACGTGTCACTCAGTGATATGTGATGGAGCCCGACTCCCAAACACAATCAGACAGAAGCATACAAAATAAATACATGAAGCATTGCAATTAGGTGTCAAACGTTCTCAACTTTATTTAAATTTACATGACACTGAACCATCACCTATCAGGATAAAGAAGATTCTGTGTAGCCTCTGTTCCTATAGACCATCTTGCTTGCAGCCTTCTCCATTGAAGACAACGGAAATTACAGGAATAGATGAGTAATCTGCTTATACTGCTGTAATACAATTCTTTTATCCAATGATGAGAGCATGCGTCCAGGAGTTGTGCTGTAATGTTTGTCTCCTCTTCACCATCATCATCAGAGCAGGGGCGACCCCTGGGGCAGAATGTGCTTACTGGGTTCTGTGCAGCTGGCACATGTCCAGCCGTATGTGATAGACCCCGACCCCCAAACAAAATTAATCAGACAGAAGCACACAAAATAAATACACGAAGCATTGCAATTAGGTGTCAAATGATCAAAATTTTATTTAAATTTACATGACACCGAAAATAGCACAACCCCCGACTCACGAAGAGTCACCCTCCAGCACTCAGGAGAGGAAAACCCCCTGTGGAGGAAACCTCTATGGAACCATGGATGGAGGGCTACCCTTCCATTGGGCTTAGAGAGTTTGTGCCAATATATAACAGATGTAACTGCAGAATTGTACAATTTGTACATTTTACCAGATTTACAAAGAATGACATAACAAATACAGACTATAAATGTGATAAAGCGGATGTGGGAGAGATCTGGCTGCAATATCTGTCACCACATTGATTGATGGAGCGAATTTGGTTGATCTGATTGGCCAGGTGGATGTATAATTTCTCCCTTACAGATCCAGGTCCGCCTCTCAAAAAATTGGACATTTGGTTACAGTTCGTTATGCCTAATCCCTAATAGGATAAATGATCCCTCCCAATTTATCACCCATTAAAGTCATAGATCAGTCCATGAACTCCCAAAGGAGAGCTGCTCTATATAGAGGGTAACAGAAGGGGATCCTGGTCTAGGGACCCCCCTTTGTTACCTTCCCATGCCCTAGGGGTGTCTAAAGCAGACAACCCCTTTCCCTGCTAGAACCTCCAAATTACACCAAGTTTGGCACATTACGTGGGTGGTCAAGCTCAAGGTCCTCAGGCGCATCAGTAATGGCGCTGATCGTGGCAGCGCGGAATTCTTTTATGGAATCTTCTTTATGACACTGGTTTATGACCTCATAACAGTTGTCATGGTGACTACAGGGTCTATTACTGATGCAGGGCACAAGTATTAACCCTTTCATCATTGGTAATTTGCTATTGTTATAGAGGCAGATAACTGCACTTGTTACCAAGCAGGGGCCTTATCATTATGGCTTCCCTTAGGCACCATAAGAAATACAGATTACAAATTAAACGTGCAAGTTTGTCATGAGTGTTTTGCACTTTCTAGATCCAGAGATTGGGTTTATTACTAGCACTTTACAAAGAAAAAAAAAAAAAAAGAGGAAATTACTTGTAAAATAATATTATTGGGAATTGCATTTCAAGCATTTTCCTAATGTGCATTCTACATAGTTACATAGGTTGAAAAAAGTAGGGGTGGACATTAACAGCTTGGGGCCCAAGTGCAAGAAATGTGTCCGAGCCCCCATCTTTTTATGGCGACAAAGCTACAGATATATATACACATACACAGTGGGGGAAATAAATATTTGATCCCCTGCTGTTTTTCTAAGTTTGGCCACTGACAAAGACATGAACAGTCTATAATTTTAAGGGTAATTTTAACATTGAGAGATAGAATATCCCTGCCCAAAAGAATCAAGAAAATCACATTGTATAGATTAGATATTTTTTTTTGCATTTTGCAGTGAGAAATAAGTATTTCATCCCCTACAAACCATTATGAGTTCTGGCTGCTACAGACCAGTTAGACGCTCCTAATCAACTCGTTACCTGCAGTAAAGACAGCTGTCTTACATAGTCACCTGTATAAAAGACTCTTGTCCACAGACTCCATTAATCAGTCAGACTCTAACCTCTACCACATGGGCAAGACCAAAGAGCTTTCTAAGGATGTCGGGGACCAGATCATAGACCTGCACAAAGCTGGAATGGGCTACAAAACCATAAGTAAGACTCTGGGTGAGAAGGAGACAACTGTTGGTGCAATTGTAAGAAAATGAAAGAAATACAAAATGACTGTCAATTGACATCGATCGGGGCACCATGCAAAATCTCACCTCGTGGGGTATCCTTGATCATGAGGAAGGTGAGAGATCAGCCTAAAACTACAGGGGGGAACTTGCTAATGATCTCCAGGCAGCTGGGACCACAGTCACCAAGCAAACCATTGGTAACACATTACACTTTAAAGGTTAAAATCCTGCAGTGCCCGCGAGGTCCCCCTGCTCAAGAAGGCACATGTGCAGGGCCCATCTGAAGTTTTACAATGAATACCTGGATGATTCTGTGAGTTATTGGGAGAAGGTGCTGTGGTCAGATGAGACAAAAATTGAGCTCTTTAGCATTAACTCAATTGGCCGTGTTTGGAGGAAGAAGAAGGAAGTACAACCCTAAGAACATCGTTCCAACCGTGAAGCATGGTGGGGGAAACATACTTTGGGGGTGCTTTTCTGCAAAGGGGACATGACGACTGCACCGTATTGAAGGGAAGATGGATGGCGTCATGTATCGCGAGATTTTGGCCAACAACCTCCTTCCCTCAGTAAGAGCATTGAAGATGGGTCGTGGCTAGGTCTTTGCAGCAAGGCAATGACCCAAAACATACAGCCAAAGCAACAAAGGAGTGGATCTAAAAGAACTACAGTAAGGTCATGGAGTGGCCTAGCCAGTCTCCAGACCTTAATCCCATAGAAAACTTATGGAGGGAGTTAAAGCTCCGATTTGCCAAGCAACAGCCTCAAAATCTTAATGATTTAGAGATGATCTGCAAAGAGGAGTGGACCAAAATTCCTCCCGACATGTGCACAACCCTCATCATCAGCTACAAACAACGTCTGACTGCTGTGCTGCCAACATGTGTTTTACCACCTAGTATTAAGTGTTGTTTTCCAGAGGGATCAAATACTTATTTCTCACTGCAAAATGCAAAAAAATTATCTAGTTTATACAATGTGATTTTCTTGATTTTTTTTTGGATATTCTATCTCTCAATGTTAAAATTAACCTACCCTTAAAATTATAGACTGTTCCTGTCTTTGTCAGTGGGCAAACTAAGAAAGACAGCAGGGGATCAAATAATTATTTCCCCCACTGTGTATATAATTATATATATACAGTATGTAGATTGTATGTATCTACCTCCTTCTAGGTTGTGCCTGGATATGTACACCCGGTATATACTGTGTATGTCTGCACCACTTCAGTGCAGTAAGGCGACATTACTGACCACGGAGCAGCCGTGCTCTTTAGAGCTGATGTATTTTTATTTTTGTGAATTGTTTCAGCTGCCTGAAGACCATTGCTCGCCATCTACCATGGGCATGCTGCAGATCCTCGCTAAGTTGCCATCTTACTCCCTGGCATCAGGATGGTTAATAACAGTACAACCCATGTGCAGACAGATTTGTCTGACTCCTTACCGGACTCCAGCAACCATCGGCTGTGATCCCAGCAGAGAGTACTGCGATTCAGGACTATCTCCGACCATGCCGGTGTTGGTCATAATTCACCGGTACCAGAGGAGGACAACTATGGGACATTGTCCAAGACATACTCCTCAAGAACTGTGTTTAAGAAATAGTCTCCAGAGGTCCAGGACTTGAAATATGAAGAGGGTGAGGACATTACTGGGGCACACAACCCGCTCATAATAGGTACAGGGGAAGAAGAAACACTCCGTACTGGTACTTCCTCCAGTGTAAGGCCAAAATAAAGGAGGGCAAGGTAAGAATGTCTATATTGTTATTCTACTGGGGATCCGCAGGGGAGGGATCGCACATCACAATGCTAGTTTACAATGAAGCATACCAGACAATATATGTCCTTCTATAATATATCCTCATATAATTTCCTATTGTGGCAAATATTATGCAATTACATTGTCCTAAATGATTGTATTTGCTGATCGTAACCTTAACGGTATGATGGTAGCGTCACTGACGCGCCCCCTGGGCCTGTGTTGTGCAGGGGAACCCGGAACCGGGCCTGTTGTAGAATGCTGGGGGTTATAGTCTCCGTGTGGCGGTGACCCGGTCCGTGCCCAGGGTGGTCAAACCAGTGGCAGTTTTAATGTATAGCAAATGTCCGACTACGCCACCCGTGGATTGCGGTCAGTGGGGACCGCCGCTGCACTGCCGACCGCTGAGGCTGATGTTGTTTGCGCAGCCGAGTATGGGATAACTCCCCACGGGAGAAGTATTGCCTCAGGGCAGCTAATGTGAGAGATGATGGGAGTGATGGTGTGAGGGTCCCAGTGCTAATGGTGCTGGTGCGGCAAGGAATCACAGAGGCGTGAGGTGCAGTTCAGGGTCTTTACTGATGGTACAAGGCAGACCCTCCCGGGAGTACTGGCTAGTATAAGGGGTCTGGTCAGTCTGCGAGCAAGCAGGAGTTCCCCTGGCCAGGTGGAGTTGTAGGCCTCCCCGTTTATCTGCACTCTTCCTGGCTACCTTGCTGTCAGCGGTTACAAGTAGCCCACGTCCCTGAGTATACCGTGTGGTGCTTACCCGTATGGCTGGTGACTTGGGGCCTTCTGTTAGCCTCCGCTCCTGGATGGCGGCGCTGGTCCCTTCTTTGTGACTGAGCCTCCGGGCTTCTATGGCCAGAGGACCTGGAATCCCCTGCCGGTTGGTTTCTGCTGCTGGGTATATATCAGTCCCCACAGCCTCGGACTCCTGTGTCCGGTTTTAGTAACTTCAGCCAGGGCGAGCTATATCTCTGCTCACAGCCCCTGGCCTTCAGCTGCTGCTCCTACAGAGCTCCTGTTCTCACTTTCCCTCTCCAGGCTCTGACTGCTCTGCTTGTTCTGCAGGCTCTGTCTCTAGCTTCACTCACTAATCCCGCCCCAGACCCAGTTTATAAGGGCAGATTCCTCCCCTCCCAGGTCTGGGCGGACCGTGTTGCATGCTTAGGGCTCCTGGCCAGAGAAACCTCCCACTTGCTCTCAGACATAATATCTCTATTACTGTGGTAACCAGACCCCTGGGGTGCCACATTCCCCCCTAGTAAATTTTAGTACTCCGGGACTAAACACATTTTTAAAGAAACATAATAACAGGGTATAAACAATAATACGATAACATATTTACAAGAAGCTTTAGTTCTTTAAAGGTCACGGCGTGTCCGCAACCGGGTGTCCATATCACCCAAGGTGAAGCTTTAAGCGAAGTAGGGGACCTGTCCAAAGCAAACCCCTTGCGTTGTCCTTGGGTGTGGCTGCAAGGGTAGACTAACTACTTTGGGCCGCAAGGAGGCCACGCCAGACAGGTTTTCTCTTCCGCGGCCGTCTTCGCAAGAGGCACCAAGGTGCAACTATCTACAAAACTGTTCCGGTTATCCAGCGTCCATAACCTGTTAGTCCATAAAAATCTGCAGGGTAACTGAGAAACATAATTAATAACAGGCAACAAACATAAACCATAAACAGTTAACAGATAAATTCACAGTGCATTAGTTTAGATTCTCCAGCGAGCGGGCATCTGACCTCTAGTGACTCTAGTGGACCTACGGAGCTCACTAACTGGTTCTGCACTACAGGGTGTAGGAGGTGTTATGGGTAAGCTGGGCAGTTGTCTGCGCACTCTTTGGCTCACTAGGGGCACGGCAGGCTCACTACTAGCAGAGGGTTGATCCTCCTGTACTGCTGGTGTGGACTCTTCTGCCTCTTGGGCCGGCTGCTCTTCCAGCTCTACTGGTTCCTCTGTAGGCACTTGCGGGGCTGGCTGGAGAAAGGTGAGGACGGGTACCACGACAGCGCCGTTTACTTGTGTCCAAGACCGGGGGAAGTCTCCGAGTACGGTACTGATCATTTCTTCCCTTTCCTCTGCGGGTTGAGGGTTTCCTTGATCTTCTTCAGGGCTTTGCAGCTGCTCGGGACACTTCTTCAGGTGGTCTCTGGAGACAATGGCTGTGGTTTCTCCTCCATCCTTACTGATTACGCAGATTTTTGGGTTCTCATGGCTTGATGGCAGTACGGTGTACGGGTCCTTCTCCCACTGGTCGTCCAACTTGTGGAGCCGCCTCTTCCTCTTCAAGACCTGATCTCAAGGTACCAGGGGAACAGCGGGAGCATACTGGTTATAAGCCTTCTCTTGCCTTTCTCTAGCTTGAGACAGACTTCGCTCGACGCTCTCCTGTACTTTCCGATACTGCTGCTGCCGTTCTGTATCCCAGTCTGCCTCTGGCGAGGTGTCCTCAGGCGTCAGGACTCCCATATCCAGGTCAATAGGCAGCTTACCAGGTCTTGCTCTCATTAGGTAAGCCGGGGTACAGTTGGTGGAACCTACAGGGATGTGGTTATACAGGTCCACCAGATCGGGCAGTTTCTCAGGCCACAGACTGCGTTCTTCCAGGGGCAATGTATTTAGCAGATCTATCACCACCTGGTTCATCTTCTCGCAGAGTCCATTGGTTTGAGGGTGATAGGGCGTTGTTCTTATCTTCTTGCAGCCATACAGGTTGCAGAACTTCTGGAAGACCTCCGCTTCGAAGGCTGGTCCTTGGTCTGTCAACACTTGGTCCGGGTACCCGTGTGGACGGCAGAAGTGCTGCTGGAAGGCTCTAGCTGCTGTTTGAGCCGTTAAGTCCTTGACCGGGACCACCACCAGGAACCGGGAGTAATGATCTACGATTGTGAGGGCGTAGACATACCCAGATCTGCTTGGAGCCAGTTTCACATGGTCCAGGGCTACCAGTTCCAGTGGCTGTCTGGTGATGATGGGCTGCAGGGGAGTCTTCTGGCTGGCTCGGTCTTTTCTTCTCAGGTGGCACGGGCCACAATCTCTGCACCACCTCTCGATGGCTCCTCTCATGCCTACCCAGTAGAACCGTTCACGCAACAAGAACTCCAGCTTCTTCCATCCGAAATGCCCTGCTCCGTTGTGGTATGCCTCCAGAACCATAGCCGCGTCTCGTCTTGGGACCACTACCTGCCAGGTCAACTCATGTGTTCGAGAGTTAACCATTCTCCGGCACAGCTTCTCCCTGTAGAGGAACAGCTTACTTTTCTCCTTCCACAGTTGCTTGGTCTCCTCCGGAGCATCTGGGTCAAGACGAGCATCGGCCTGGGTCAGCATTTCCTTCACCAAATGGACTGCGGGATCACTGTCTTGCGTCTCTGCCCAGTTGTAGTGGGGCAAGGGATTGAACGTCACGGAGCGCCTGTCCTTCACACGGTGGGAATACAGGGTAATCCCATGACGGTGGAACGCAGGGAGCTCAACTTCTTCTGGATCTTCCCCTACGTCCGGTAAGTTCGGCATTCTAGACAGGGCATCCGCGTTGGCATTTGAGCGTCCTGCCCGGTATTTGATGGTGAATTCAAAGTTGGACAGGCGGGCCATCCATCTCTGTTCCAGGGCACCGAGCCTTGCAGTGTCCAGGTGTGTCAACGGGTTGTTATCCGTGTACACGGTGAATTTGGAGGAGGCAAGGTAATGCTTGAAACGTTCGGTCACTGCCCACACTACTGCCAGGAACTCCAGCTTGAATGAGCTATAATTCTCAGGGTTCCTCTCCGTGGGCCGTAGCTTTCGGCTGGCTTAAGCGATTACCCGTTCTTTCCCTTGCTGGATCTGGGACAGTACGGCTCCTAGCCCGATGTTGCTTGCGTCCGTGTGGAGGATAAAGGGCTGGCTGTAGTCTGGATATGCCAGGATTTCATCCCCCGTGAGGGCCATCTTCAGCTGGCAGAAGGACTCCTCTTCCAGCTTTTCCCACCTAAAGGGCGGCTTCTGGTTTTTGGCTTTCCGCGATTGACCTATCAGGAGGTCCTGCTATGGCTGCCATTTTGGTGAAACCGGGAATGAATCTTCGGTAGTAGCCTACCAACCCGAGGAACTGCCGCACTTCCTTTATGCTGGAGGGTCTTGGCCAGTCCTTAATCACGGTGATCTTATCAGGGTCAGGAGCCACTCTGTCAGCACTCACCACGTGTCCCAGGTATTGCACCTTTTGGTTTCAGGAGGTGACACTTGGAGGGTTTCACTTTTAGGCCGTAGTTTGCCAGAGCTTCAAACACTTCTGCCAAGTGTTTCAGGTGGTCCTCGTAGGTCTTGGAATAGACGATGACATCGTCCAGGTACAACAGGACCGTCTCGAAGTTCCGGTGTCCCAGACAGCATTCCATCAACCGTTGGAAGGTTCCTGGTGCGTTGCAGAGCCCGAACGGCATACAGTTAAATTCGCTGAGACCCATCGGGGTGGTGAATGCGGTCTTCTCCCGGTCTGCCTCTGCTACAGAAACCTGCCAGTACCCGCTAGTGAGATCCAAAGTAGAGAAGAAGTTAGCAGATTTTAATGCAGCTAAGGACTCTTCTATCCTTGGTAACGGGTACGCATCTTTGTGTGTGATACGGTTGACCTTCCTGTAGTCTACACACATTCTCATAGTGTTGTCTTTCTTTTTCACTAAGACTAGTGGAGCTGCCCAGGGGCTACAGCTGTCCCTAATTACCCTAGCCTCCTTCATGTCTTTTAGCATCCCCTTGGCGTGTTGGTAGTGTGCAGGGGGTACGGGTCGGTATCTCTCCTTTATGGGAGGATGGTCTCCCGTGGGGATGTGATGTTCTACCCCCGTTACTCGCCCGAAGTCCAGCGGGTGTTTACTAAACACTCTCTCGTACTCTTGAACCACCCGATAGACTCCCTGTTTCTGGTGTGAGGGAGTGGAGTCAGTACCCAAATGCAGTTGCTGACTCCAGTCCTCCATTGGTTTCTTAGAGCCGTTACCTTCCTCTGGTTGAGATGGAGGCAAGGGTTCCACGGCCTGTACAGAATTCTGCTTTATGGTGAACAATTTGGCTAGCGTGGCATACCGGGGCAGGTGTACTTCTCTCTCCCCGATATTTATGATGCGAACGGGCTCCCTCCCATGGCGTACATCGACCACCCCTCGTGCCGTCAAAATGGTGGGCCTACTGTCTGAGTAGACTTGTTCTACCATTGCTTGGTAGTCTCTACCTCTTAGACCAATAGCTGCCCGGCACCAAATCATCATCTCACTTTTTGGGGGCATGGCAATAGGGAACGGGTCACACATTCTCACGCTACCTATCTCACCACCAGATAGTTCCACCTGTTGCCGCTTCATCAGTGCCCGGATCTCTTTTTGGAGCACACGCTGCTGGCCGGAACTGGCGTTCTTGGCAACCTTCTGTAAAATGAGAATCACCTCTGCAAGACAATTTTCAATCACATTAGTTCCCAAGGTTATTCTAGGGTGACTCTCATGACGGTCTATGTCCACTATAATCAGTCCTTGTACCGCCAGTTCGACTTTACCGATCTTAATGGTCACCTCTTTGAATCCCAATTGCGGCACGGGCTGACCATTGCTGGCGATGATACTCAGGTCGTCATCTGGGTAGCGGGTTATGTCCGAGTCATTCCAGTACTGTTTAAAGAGCACGTACGGGATTGTGATCACCTGTGACCCAGTGTCTAGTAGGGCACTCATAGGAATGCCATCCAGTACCACAGGCAAGATTGGACGTCCCCCTATGTATTTATCACGCCAGTTTGATGGGCCTGATGGTCTTATGCCTGGGGGTTGGCCCTCTACCCCAGGTTGTGCCCGTTTAAATGACAGTACCTTGCCACATGTCCGGGTTGATTGCAGCGGCGGCAGATGGGTCGTCCGTCCTCGTTGTATCTGTCGCTGGGTCTTCCTCTGGCCGGTGGGGTCCTCCTCAGTCGGCGCCACGGGACGTCCTCCAGTCCGGATGCCAGCTGGATCTTTCCTGGAGAAGAGACCTGTAAAGACTGCACAGTTCTGGTTAGCGCGGCAACGCTCTTAGTCAGCTCTTGGACCTGATGGTGCAGGTCTGTAGCCGGGTCACTGTTTAAAGCCTGCGCATCAGCTCCCACAGGCCCTGCAGACAAGGGCGCCGTCTCCTGGTGGTAAGTGATAGCAGGGGGCCTGTGGGTCACAGCACCACCTGGTGCCGGTTCTCAGAGCACCCGGATGGCTCTGTCCTTGAACTGTGCAAAGTCCAGGTCAGGGTCCTGTAAGGCCATTGCCCGCAACTGGGTTCGGTGGGCATTGCACAGTAGACCCTCAATAAATTGTTCAGTCAACAGCTTATCTTCATTTCCCACGCTGTCAGGGTCTGCCTGCTTAATGGCTCTCAGGGCCTCTTGTAGGTTTAGAGCATAGTCTCTTATACTCTCATGTGCCCGTTGTTTACACCCGTAAAATCTGAGCTTTATTTCGGCTGAGGTGCGGGTATCAAATGTGTCTTTCAGCCGGGCTAGTATTTCCCTGACAGTCCTCTTCCTCCCAGGTGACCAGGACTTTACCTCCCTTTGGGCTGCCCCGATTAATTGGGCCACCAGGATGCTCACTTTTTGCTCTTCTGTGAGGGGGTACACCTGGAAGAGGCTATCCAGTCTTTCTCTAAAGTCATTTAGAGTATGTGACTCCCCTGAGTACTGGGGTAGCCAGGTTGCCCCCGGGATATAAGGCATGGTGAATGGCATGACTGCTGCAGCGGTTGCACTGGCGGTGGCTGTGGCAGTGGAGCTCCCCTCGGTATCCGGCATCCTCCTCCCCCCCTAGTGGACCGTGGCCTACCTTGCGATGCTCTTCTTCCGTAGGCCGCGGCTCCGCAGTCGATCGTCGGGGTTGAGGACCTGGCGTCGCGCTCCGATGACGTCAGCGTCGCTCTTCCTCCCTTCCAGGACCTTGCGCAGCGTCAGAGCGTGGGGCGGAGCTTCGGATCTCGCGCGCTTTCGGCGTCCACGCCCCTCTTCTTCCCGTGCGGCTTCCCGAAGATGGCGTCCGAAGGCGGGAAGCAGCTGCGGATGGCGGGAAGAAGGCAGAAGACAGCGGGAAATGATCCAAGATGGCGTCTGATGGCGGGAATCGGCTCCGGATGGCGGGAAACTACTCCGGACGGCGGGAAACTTCACCACAGGTAAGTATAAAAGTCTCTTTTTCAGGCACGCAGTACCCGGTGGTTGCGGGCACGAAATCCTGCCGACTACGCCAAAGTTGACGCGCCCCCTGGGCCTGTGTTGTGCAGGGGAACCCGGAACCTATTGTAGAATGCTGGGGGTTGTAGTCTCCGTGTGGCGGTGACCCGGTCCGTGCCCAGGGTGGTCAAACCAGTGGCAGTCTTAATGTATAGCAAATGTCCGACTACGCCACCCGTGGATTGCGGTCAGTGGGGACCGCCGCTGCGCTGCCGACCGCTGAGGCTGATGTTGTTTGCGCAGCCGAGTATGGGATAACTCCCCACGGGAGAAGTATTGCCTCAGGGCAGCTAATGTGAGAGATGATGGGAGTGATGATGTGAGGGTCCCAGTGCTAATGGTGCTGGTGCGGCAAGGAATCACAGAGACGTGAGGTGCAGTTCAGGGTCTTTACTGATGGTACAAGGCAGACCCTCCCGGGAGTACTGGCTAGTATAAGGGGCCTGGTCAGTCTGCGAGCAAGCAGGAGTTCCCCTGGCCAGGTGGAGTTGTAGGCCTCCCCGTTTATCTGCACTCTTCCTGGCTACCTTGATGTCAGCGGTTACAAGTAGCCCACGTCCCTGAGTATACCGTGTGGTGCTCACCCGTATGGCTGGTGACTTGGGGCCTTCTGTTAGCCTCCGCTCCTGGATGGCGGCGCTGGTCCCTTCTTTGTGACTGAGCCTCCGGGCTTCTATGGCCAGAGGACCTGGAATCCCCTGCCGGTTGGTTTCTGCTGCTGGGTATATATCAGTCCCCACAGCCTCGGACTCCTGTGTCCGGTTTTAGTAACTTCAGCCAGGGCGAGCTATATCTCTGCTCACAGCCCCTGGCCTTCAGCTGCTGCTCCTACAGAGCTCCTGTTCTCACTTTCCCTCTCCAGGCTCTGACTGCTCTGCTTGTTCTGCAGGCTCTATCTCTAGCTTCACTCACTAATCCCGCACCAGACCCAGTTTATAAGGGCAGATTCCTCCCCTCCCAGGTCTGGGCGGACCGTGTTGCATGCTTAGGGCTCCTGGCCAGAGAAACCTCCCACTTGCTCTCAGACATAATATCTCTATTACTGTGGTAACCAGACCCCTGGGGTGCCACATCACCACTAGCACCTAAGAAACACAGTGAAGCCTGGTAAGTGTCCGGACGGAGGAGATAGCCATTGATGAGAAGCATTATTTTTTAGGATCATAGCCATGACTGTTATAGCATTTGCATAAGTCGCCCTTGTGCCATGTTGTTCTCCTTTTTTCAAGCAATGTCTGTAATCACAGCAAAACTATTGCAGTCTTCACAACACAGCCCGGCTCTGCTACGATTATGGAAATCATGTCCAAGAGCAATAAAGAAAAATATTCACAAGTGTTTTTAAGAAATTGCGACTGGTTTTTTTTTGCTTGGATTATTTATTTATTTTTTTATGTTTGCATTATTTTGCATTATTTTGTCTTTTTGCTTCTTTTGTTGCATCTGTGCATTTTTACGTTTTTTCTTTTGTTGCTAATCACAGCATGTTCTAAGTTTCGTGATTTACTTATTTTTTTTTCTTTCTTTACTTTTTCTATAAATTTTACCATTAGAAAATGCACCTAAAAAATCATACACATGTCTGTATGTGTCAGAGTTGTCTTGGGGTCTCATCTATTTATTTAGTAGGGTAAAGAGGGAGGAGGTGAGTGAGGACATAAGTGTGAAGTGCTGGGTCCTGATTGCTTGTATATCCTGCTCTGCTTCTAGCACTTCTATTGCTCTCCTCTGAAGACATGTCCCTCTTGTGTGCAGCTGGCCGAAGCCCTGGACCTCTTCCAGGAACAGATGCTGAAAGAGGAGCGGCTGCAGCCGGAGGAAAGTAACTACACTGTTCTCATCGGAGGCTGCGGAAGAGTTGGATATATCCTATATATAACGTATTGACGGCTCTGTCTGACAGTCTAATATGTATGGGGTCCCGGACAATTTTTTGGGGGAGTTAATGATCCAGCATAACTGATCATTTAATTTGGCTGATCATTATGTTCTGGAGATAAGGTGCCAGTAGACATGTCTGGTGGTGACTCTCATAGAGAACACAGGAGTGTATGGGAGAGATGGCTGCCAGACAACTGTTAAGCGCGGGCCGTCTTTCATCCAAGAGCCATCTAATGTGTGTGGCGGGCTTCATAAGGTTGATCTGTGACCCCTTGATAATGAGCCATGATAAAGCAGCATTGGGTAAGCTCCAAGGAGTGGCCAGTAAAGTCCTTCTGCCTGTGTTCACATGGATGGGATTAGCCGGGGTCCATGCCGTGGTGGCTGTGCTCATCAGGCCCTGGACACATTAGTCAGATCTGTACAGCATGTTGCAGCTTATTCTGAAATCTTTATAACAAAGCCCAGCTAATGGTCACATTAACTGTGACATGTTTGTAGCTTTTTAATGATTTAATACTAAAATGATCTTATTTACTCTGTGAAACAACCTTTAAAGGGACTTTCTTGTTTCACAAAACCGCTGTTCCTGGCTGCAGTTTGTTTAAAGAAATTACAAAAACCGTCTGTTCTCTATTCATCCTCCCCAGGTCCAGCGCAAAGTTTCTCCTGCTGCTCCCGCTGTCTGTTATTGTCTGCAGCGCTGACAACACATCTACAGCTCTGCAGCCTGTAGCTACGCTCAGCGGCTCGTGCCGTTAACTCGGGCCGACCTTCAGAGCTCACTGACTGACTGCAGTGCTTTCACCGTCACGTCAGCGCTGCAGACAATGACTGACACCAAAGCATTATTATTATTACTATTTATTATTATAGCGCCATTTATTCCATGGAGCTTAACATGTGAAAAAGGGGATATACATAACAAACAACAAGTACAATAATCCTGAACAAAAACGCAATGGCAAACTGGTACAGAAGGAGAGAGGGCCTCCCCGCGAGGGCTCACAGTCTACCAGGGATAGGTGAGGGTACAGCAGGTAAGGGTAGAGCTAGTCATGCAGCGGTGTGGTGGAGCGGTGGTTACTGCAGGTTGTAGGCTTGTCGGAAGATGTGGGTCTTCAGGTTCCTTTTGATGGTTTCCACGGTAGGCGAGAGTCTGACATGTTGGGGTAGAGAGTTCCAGAGTAGGGGGGAAGCACAGGAGAAATCTTGTATGCAATTGTGGGCAGAGGAGATAAGAGGGGAGTAGAGAAGGAGATCTTGTGAGGATCGGAGGCTGCGTGCAGGTAAGTACTGGGAGACTAGGTCAGAGATGTATGAAGGTTTATAAAAAAAAAATTCAATAAAAAACATTGAAACACAGATATATGGGGGAGACAGGTTGTGAATGGCTTTGTATGCCATGGTTAGGGTTTTGAACTGGAGTCTCTGGGTACATGGGAGCCAGTGCAGGGATTGACAGAGAGGAGAGGCCGGGGAACAGCGGGGGGGCAGGTGGATTAGTGAGGTAGCCGAGTTTAGGATAGATTGGAGGGGTGCAAGAGTGTTGGAAGGGAGGCCACAAAGCAGGAGGTTGCAGTAGTCGAGGAGGGAGATGATGAGGGCGTGCACTAGTGTTTTTGCAGATTCGTGGTTGAGGAATGTGCGGATCCGGGAGATGTTTTTGAGTTGACGTTGGCAGGAAGTGGAAAGGGCTTGGATATGTGGCTTGAAGCACGGTTTGTTTCTTAAAAAAAAAAAATGTTGTGTTGGAATAGGGGTTGTCTGAAATAGGATAACCCCCTTAAAGTGAATCTGTCACCAGGTTTTTGTTATCTAATCTGACAGCAACATAATGTATGGGCAGAGACCCTGATTCCAGCGATGTGTCATTTACTGGGCTGCTTGCTGTAGTTTTTATAAAATCACAGTTTTATCAGCAGGAGATTATCACTAGAGGACTAGTAAGCCTCGGTATTCATGTGCTCTGTATAACCCCATCCCCACCACTGACTGGAGGAAAGGTGCCGATCAGTGGTGTGAGTGGGGTTATACAAAGCTCAGCATTCAGAGAACTACTAGAGCTGCAGCAGATAAAACACTGATTTTATCAAAATAGCAGTAAGCAGCAAAAAGCGTGAGATATCACTGTAATCAGGGTCTCACCCCTTATATCATGCTGCTCTCAGATGGGGCATCTAAAACGTTGGCAGATTCCCTTACGATTTAACAGCACTTTCTGATGACTTTTTAGAATAAGGAGTACTATATAAGGAATAATTGCCACTCATTATACACTCCTGAGTGCGACCCCTGTAGTGACTGGCGGCAGCTCAGCATTAGGGCCGGCTGTCAATCAGGGCTGCGGGCACGGTTACAGCCGTCACTCTCTATACACAGAGTGGTGACTGAACCAGTGCCGCCCCCATGACTGATACCCAAACGCTACCAGATACAATAAAGTTCATTTCCTCCTGGCAGAGGGCGTCTAAATTCCGGCACCGGGCTGGTTCAGAATGCTATTAACCTGCAGAGTAACCCCATATCTACAGGTTGATAGCGTTTTTTCACGTGACCGGTTCCCTTCCCTTCTCCCACAGATTTAGCAGATATTGAGAGTGAATGATTAGTGCAGGAGACCAAAAAATGTCTTTTAAGTGACAAAAGAAGAAGGTTTATCTGATAATGTATATTACAAAGTGTCTTATCTTTACTTGCACTATTGATGAATGAAATCAGGTTAGGCTGGAGCAGGAGCACAGTGATAGGACAATCAGAGGGAGACACGGGCAGATCGTGCTGCAGCTTATTCTAGTAAGGAGTTTATCTCACTTCAGTGCTGAGCACTTCTACACAACCATATCACTGCCACTGCTTCTGAACATGTGCTGAATGGAAAGCGGGAATCCCTCCCGCCTGTGTGCGATGTGTACGTGAGCAGACAGTGCAGCATTCTCTACCCACTAGCTGAGAGATAACTGAAGCTTAGCGCTAGAGCCTGCAGAGGGGAGAACTGGTGACAATTGCAGGACACACAGGGACCAGAATAGAATATACACATAGCAGTAGCCATCTGACATGACTGTTATGCCCTCAATATAACATTCATTGTGTACGCTGTCCATCAGTGTACAAGCTGTGGGGATCTGGCCGAGGCCGGCAGTACCAGGCGCACACACTTATATGGATCTTGCTGTGAAGGGGCGTCAGCGCCCCAGTGAGCACCATGGACCATTTGTTCTGTTAATTGGGAGGACCAATAACGTAATGCAGTAAAGTACCTGTACATTATCTGATAATGCCCTGTATATTATGTACTTACATTATTATTGCTATTATTACATACAGTTTTTACAGTACAGACTCATTTCTTGTTACATCATTTAGATGAAAAAGCGAGGTCTGGTTCCCACAGATGCCACATATACTGCCCTGTTCAACGCCTGCGCGGAGTCGCCATGGAAAGACTCGGGTCTGCAGCACGCACTGAAGCTGCGGAAAGAATTGATGGACAAGAACATTGCGCTTAATCCCATCACTTACCGGAGCTCGCTGAAGGTCTGCACGCTGAGCTCAGGACTGCAGGGGAGCTGTGAGCTATTTAAGGTAAGTCAAGGTCACAGTCCTGGTCACCCACAATGGAGTCCTTATAAGATGCCTCTATCGTAGATTAACCGGGAGGGAACAGCATCATTGTAATCATTCCACGGGGAATCACCAGTGCACCATGTCTGGCCGGGGACTTAGCAGCCATCAGAAGGCACCACCAGAGTTCAGTTCTTCTGTGGGGACCAGGGGGTCACTTACTAAATTCGAGAAAGGTGGACAGCTTTGTACTATCTGCTACTGCGGCGCCCTCCCTGAGCGGTGGGGTTACTCGGTGCCGGACAATATATGGTGGGGGTATGGGAGTGTCGTCGCGGCCGCGACTCGGTCCGTGCCCAGGGCTGTCACATAAAAAGAATGGGCTATTGGATGAGTGGATGTTCGACTACGCCACCTATGGTTTCTGGTCATGGCCACCAGCGCTGCAGCAGTCCTCTGAGGCTGATGTTCTGACAGCTTGGTTGGTACTACTCCCCACAGGCGGAGTAAGCCTCAGGGCAGTATGGAGGATCTGGGGAGTTGTGGTGGGTGCAGTGCCGCGCAGGAATGAGCAAACGGAGGCAGTATGTGAAGTCATCCAAGATTTACTCACTTTGATGAAGTAGCAGCTGCAAAGCTTCTCTCTGCTTCTCGTGGCGCGCTGCGGCCACCAGGAAGGGGTTCAGCACTTCCTAGGTAGATCAGGAGCACCTGTCAAGACCCCGCTGGGGTTTTCCTCTCTTTCCTAGATTCTCCCACTGAGTCCTCTCCTGACGGTATGTGATGTGAACGTGGAGTAAGGCCGGGTCCCACTAGATATACACAGGTTGAGAGATACAGGTGGCGACTCCGCTGCGTCCGTATTCCCCTGGGATCCACTAAGCCTCCGGGCTTTTCTAGCGGTGACGTAAAGTACACTGTCAGATATCGGGGGCCGGTCCCCTCTTGCGGCAGGAGTCCCTCTGGCTAGGCCAGAGTGAAGAATACAGGTGGCGACTCCGCTCCGTCCGTACCCTCCTGGGATCCTTTCGCCTGTGGAGCCTATCTCCTCTGCTCCCCTCCTGGGCTTTCTTGATTGGACTCTGACCGGGGACAGAGCTAGCTATAACTCAACTCTGCCCCAACCCCCGTCTCGAGGCCTGAGACCCGGAACCCTGACCCCTGAGCCGGCCGCAGCTTTGTGCTGACTGACCTTCCCAAGGAACCACGACTAAAGACCAGGTTATAAAGATGGTCACTGTATATATATGATGCTTAAGGTGCTAAAGTAAAGTGCTTCCTCCACCCTCACCCACTACATGGTTCCCACTATCTTTGGTTCCCCCCCATCTCCTCTATCCTGGGCCGGGGAAGCACCCTGGTGCATTTAGGCCCCTTACAGGACAGAAGTGGTGTAGTGTTGAGTGTGAAGTAGGGTCTTGTGTGATGCTCCATCCTTACCTGAGAGAGGAGATACCACACCTCTTTCTGAGGTGCAGTACCCCTGTGGCGACTGAACCCTCAGGGGCGCCACATTCTCCCCTGGTGAAACACAGCATGTCCGCGGGCTGCAATAGAGCAAAAGATTGGTACAGACATTCAAACTTTTTAAATGCTTTTTAAACAAATAACTATCTTCCCTTTATGGGAGGCTCAAATACTTTTAACGTTGCAGGTTATATAGATATAGTATAAACATATAAAACATTAGGAAGACATTATAGATATAGAATACTTGTACAAAAGTGTCAGTTCAGCAGCATGAGGGACCTGCCCAAAACCCTCAACGTAGGCCCTGGGGTGGCTGCAGGGCATGGAGATCCTGAGTTGGACCCCCAGGAGAGCCACTCCAGACAGGTTTTACTTCTGAGGTCAGAGGTAGAAATGGCTTTGTATAAAATCAATAGTGATCACCTAAACAGGTGCAAACCATCCACAATCCAGTCTGTAGACTGCTCCTCATCCGCAGGCACAATGTCATCCTAAATAAACCGGGTGCAAACAAAGCATAAAGAGAAAGGATTACCAGCTTCATGAATAGTTCAAAAATTAGGTTACTTTATTGTGAAAAAAGCTCTTTAAAAACAGATTCCATAGTCACATAGTGTAGCCAGGGCAACGCGTTTCGAACGCTAAAGATGCGTTCTTTGTCAAGACTGGCTTGCAAATGGCATACCCATGGTATATAAACCATTGTTCACCAATCACATACAAAATGGAAGTCACATGATGCATAAATTAGCATACAGAAATATAAAACCAATTTACAAAGTATATGCATAGTAAAAACAATCACATGACAAAGGAGAAATCACATATGCATAGAAAAGTTACTCGCTGTAATGGAACAGCAGTTCCCTCCGTAAATTTAGTCCATTTGGTTGGCAAGTGTTCAGATGATACATCCAAAATGCTTCTCGATCAAGTAGGCGTCTCCTATTATCCCTGCCTCGAGGATCAAAGGTAAGTTTTTCAATGCCAAAGACCTGAAATGAGGATGTCTCTCTATTATGCTGCTCAATAAAATGTCTGGAGGCGCAAGAAATGTTCTGATTAGTGACATTAAAAATATCAGAGAGATGTTCTGCCACTCGCTGTTTTAGTTTTCTTATGGTGCATCCCACATATAACAGATCACAACTGGCACATCTTATGATGTAAACCACAGAATTACTGTTGCAATTCAGATAGCTTTTTATATTGTGTTTCACTAGAATCAGCATTAGGAAGTTTTTAGTCATTTTTACATAGCGACAAATGCCGCATCTGGTGTAACCACACTTGTAAAACCCTTTACAATTAAGCAGGTATGCCGTTTTTGTAGATTATTTGGGCGACTAGATGCCAATAGCCCCCCTATTGTTTGCGCTTTTTTTGCCACCACCAAAACTCCAGAATCAAGAATTTTAGATAATACAGTATCCTCATATAAAATAGGAAGATGTTTCAGTATTATATTTTTGATCAGTTGAAATTGTGAACTATATCTAAAGGAAATAACATTTTTATTTTTATGTGCTGTAATATCATTGCGATTAATCCTTGTCCTAGACGGATCAATCAGATCCAGTCTATTTTTACTGTCCACAATTTTTTCTGCTCTCTTTAGAGACCAATCCGGATAACCCCTAGATTTCAATTTATTTTTACACCTGATGAATTCTTCATCCAATTTGTTGGCATTGTTACAATTACGTTTGATTCTTGTCAGTTCCCCCACAGGTATAGCTTTTATAGTATGGCGCGGATGTCCGCTTTTGGCATGTAGAATGGTATTCCCAGATATGGGTTTGGAAAATGTGGAAGTAGTGATGGAACCGTCAAGAATCTCCAATTTTAGATCAAGAAATGATATACACTTAGAATCAGAGGTGTAAGTGAAAGAAAGATTAAATTCATTGTTATTTAAATACTTGATGAATTCCGGTATGGCAGACACATCCCCACGCCAGATAAAGATCAAATCATCTATGTATCTGCCATACAAGAAAACATCACGGGCCCATGGATTAGCGAAAGTGTACAGTGCAACATATTCCGAATGGGACATTACCATATTTGCTAGCGATGGAGAATAGCTAGATCCCATGGATACTCCTCTACATTGGAGATAAAATTCCTGATTGTACATATAAAAATTATTAGTGGCCCTGCTCCAGCCGCGGCTCGACGTCCCGCCGGTTGACAAAGACGTCCCGGTGGAACTGTGGGCTGCGAATGAAGCCCCATCCGGCCTCCTGGTGGAAGCGCACAATAAGGCCTTCTTCCCGTGGGCTTGAACGGGCGGCCTCTGCCTGGCGGGCCTGCGACTTTGCGGCCTTGGCGCGCACCTCCAGGTGCTCGCAGCGGATCTCCCTCTGTCGATGCTCCTTCTCGAGCTGGAGAAGCTCCCTGCGGCAGAACTCCTCCCGCCTCCGTGTTTCAGACCGGGTCTCCCGAGGGAAGTCCCAGGCAAACTCTTCTGCCGCCGGGCAGGCAACCGGAGGCGCGGGCAGCGGCGACAGCAGGGGTTGCTGCTGGCCCTCTGCTGGTGCGGACCAGTCCGGGTTGGGGCAGGTGGACACCCCAGAAAGTGCAGGGATCTCTGGACTGGGAGTCGTGTGGCATATCAGGCCTCCAGTGATGGCGGTGGCTTGGGTCTCAGCCTTCGGAGCCAAGAGTTGCTCCCAAACGATGGCACCCGGGGAGAGGGGTGCCGGCAGGAGATCGAGGAGGGCTTTGGTGCGTCCCGCTCCCGGGATAGGGGTTTCCTCCTTACCCGTTCTTGGGCTGCACAAGGCCTCCGGGGCTTCCTCCGCCTGGGCTGAGGCCTTTGTAGACAGGCATGACAAGCTCTGGCGGCAAGCCTGGATCTTTTGCAGCACCTCCTCTCTCCACTCCGCAGCGGCCAGTCGCTAGGCCTCTTCGACCCTCCGGGTCAGGTCTTAGATTTCACCGCGGAGGAACTCGGCCTCCTCCTGGGTCAGGTACATTCCCTCCATACCGAGGGAGGTGGCAGCTGGTGGGCCAGCGTCGGAGGACTCGGAGGACATCTCCTTGGCTGCGTCCATCTCTGCTGCAAGGTGCGGCCTTTTTCGCCTCCTCCTTTTTGGGAGGCTCCTGGGCGGCTGGCTGACGGGCACTCTTTGGGAAGCCCCATCTGTTTTGACGGACACAACTATGCGGACAGTCTCTAATGCAAGGAGCGGTCTTAGCTCTTCGCACCATTGGGAAACCTGGCCCACGATGGGAGGTCTTAAGTTGCTGTTGTTTTGGCACCTAATGGCGTCCGTTCTTCTTGGGCGGGCGCCACATTGAGTGTGTAACGACAGTCTTTTGTGAAAGGCGCACAGTACCCGGCGGCAATGGGATTATCTTCTTCCTTTGCTGCGGGCACGCGATCCTGCCGACTACGCCACGTTGCGACACCCTCCCTGAGCGGTGGGGTTACTCTGTGCTGGGTCAATATATGGTGGGGTTATGTGGGTGTCGTCGTGGCCGCGACCCAGTCCGTGCCCAGGGCTGTCACATAAAAAGAATGGGCTATTGGATGAGTGGATGTTCGACTACGCCACCTGTGGTTTCTGGTGATGGCCACCAGCGCTGCAGCAGTCCTCTGAGGCTGATGTTCTGGCAGCTTGGTTGGTACTACTCCCCACAGGCGGAGTAAGCCTCAGGGCAGTATGGAGGATCTGGGGAGTTGTGGTGGGTGCAGTGCCGCGCAGGAATGAGCAAACGGAGGCAGTATGTGAAGTCATCCAAGATTTACTCACTTTGATGAAGTAGCAGCTGCAAAGCTTCTCTCTGCTTCTCGCGGCGCGCTGCGGCCACCAGGAAGGGGGTTCAGCTCTTCCTAGGTAGATCAGGAGCACCTGTCAAGACCCCGCTGGGGTGTTCCTCTCTTTCCTAGATTCTCCCACTCAGTCCTCTCCTGACGGTATGTGATGTGAACGTGGAGTAAGGCCGGGTCCCACTAGATATACACAGGTTGAGAGATACAGGTGGCGACTCCGCTGCGTCCGTGTCCCCCTGGGATCCACTAAGCCTCCGGGCTTTTCTAACGGTGACGTAAAGTACACTGTCAGATATCGGGGGCCGGTCCCCTCTTGCGGCAGGAGTCCCTCTGGCTAGGCCAGAGTGAAGAATACAGGTGGCGACTCCGCTCCGTCCGTACCCTCCTGGGATCCTTTCGCCTGTGGAGCCTATCTCCTCTGCTCCCCTCCTGGGCCTTCTTGATTGGACTCTGACCGGGGACAGAGCTAGCTATAACTCAACTCTGCCCCAACCCCCCGTCTCGAGGCCTGAGACCGGGAACCGTGACCCCTGAGCCGGCCGCAGCTTTGTGCTGACTGACCTTCCCAAGGAACCACGACAAAAGACTAGGTTATAAAGATGGCCACTGTATATATATGATGCTAAAGTAAAGTGCTTCCTCCACCCTCACCCACCACATGGTTCCCACTATCTTTGGTTCCTCCCCATCTCCTCTATCGCGGGCCGGGGCAGCACCCTGGTGCATTTAGGCCCCCTACAGGACAGGAGTGGTGTAGTGTTGAGTGTGAAGTAGGGTCTTGTGTGATGCTCCATCCTTACCTGAGAGAGGAGATACCACACCTCTTTCTGAGGTGCAGTACCCCTGTGGCGACTGAACCCTCAGGGGCGCCACACTACCAACACATCCACTGTCAGCTTAAGAGATAGAAAGATGGTGCTGGGGTGTAAATTTTCAGCTAGTTAGTATGTCACCTGTTAGGGGGGCACAGGGACCCCACCATGGGCGTTCTGGCCCACCGGAGGATCAGCAAATCCCCCGGTGGGCCCTGGGTCCCATTGGCCACGCCCCCAAGCCCCCCCCTACCCCCCCTGGGCCCTGTACAGAGAACAGAGGGCCCCCCTGGTTCGCTAATCATATTGGCAGCACTGTATGGGCCCTTTCAGGTATATATTATTGGAGGCAGCAGAATGTATGGGCTCCTGTCAGGTATATATTATTGGAGGCAGCAGAATGTATGGGCTCCTGTCAGGTATATATTATTGAAGGCAGGAGAATGTATGGGCTCCTGTCAGGTATATATTATTGGAGGCAGCAGAATGTGTGGGCTCCTGTCAGGTATATATTATTGGAGGCGGGAGAATGTATGGGCTCCTGTCAGGTATATATTATTGGAGGCAGCAGAATGTATGGGCTCCTGTCAGGTATATATTATTGGAGGCAGCAGAATGTATGGGCTCCTGTCAGGTATATATTATTGGAGGCAGGATAATGTATGGGCTCCTGTCAGGTATATATTATTGGAGGCAGCAGAATGTATGGGCTCCTGTCAGGTATATATTATTGGAGCCAGCAGAATGTATGGGCTCCTGTTAGGTATATATTATTGGAGGCAGCAGAATGTATGGGCTCCTGTCAGGTATATATTATTGGAGGCAGGAGAATCTATGGGCTCTTGTCAGGTATATATTATTGGAGGCAGCAGAATGTATGAGCTCCTGTCAGGTATATATTATTCGAGGCAGCAGAATCTATGGGCTCCTGTCAGGTATATATTATTGGAGGCAGCAGAATGTATGGGCTCCTGTCAGGTATATATTATTGGACGTAGCAGAAAGTATGGGCTCCTGTCAGGTATATATTATTGGAGGCAGCAGAATCTATGGGCTCCTGTCAGGTATATATTATTGGAGGCAGGATAATCTATGGGCTCCTGTCAGGTATATATTATTGGACGTAGCAGAAAGTATGGGCTCCTGTCAGGTATATATTATTGGAGCCATCAGAATGTATGGGCTCCTGTCAGGTATATATTATTGGAGGCAGCAGAATCTATGGGCTCCTGTCAGGTATATATTATTGGAGGCAGCAGAATCTATGGGCTCCTGTCAGGTATATAGTATTGGGGGCAGCAGAATGTATGGGCTCCTGTCAGGTATATATTATTGGAGGCAGGAGAATGTATGGGCTCCTGTCAGGTATATATTATTGGAGGCAGGAGAATGTGTGCGCTCCTGTCAGGTATATATTATTGGAGGCAGCAGAATGTATGCGCTCCTGTCAGTTATATATTATTGGAGGTAGGAGAATGTACGGGCTCCTGTCAGGTATATATTATTGGAGGCAGGAGATTGTATGGGCTCCTGTCAGGTATATATTATTGGAGGCAGCAGAATCTATGGGCTCCTGTCAGGTATATATTATTGGAGGCAGCAGAATGTATGGGCTCCTGTCAGGTATATAGTATTGGGGGCAGCAGAATGTATGGGCTCCTGTCAGGTATATATTATTGGAGGCAGCAGAATCTATGGGCTCCTGTCAGGTATATATTATTGGAGGCACCAGAATGTATGGGATCCTGTCAGATATATATTATTGGAGGCAGGAGAATGTATGGGCTCCTGTCAGGTATATATTATTGGAGGCAGGAGAATGTATGGGCTCCTGTCAGGTATATATTATTGGAGGCAGGAGAATGTATGGGCTCCTGTCAGGTATATATTATTGGAGGCAGGAGAATGTATGGGCTCCTGTCAGGTATATATTATTGGACGTAGCAGAAAGTATGGGCTCCTGTCAGGTATATATTATTGGAGGCAGCAGAATCTATGGGCTCCTGTCAGGTATATATTATTGGAGGCAGGATAATCTATGGGCTCCTGTCAGGTATATATTATTGGACGTAGCAGAAAGTATGGGCTCCTGTCAGGTATATATTATTGGAGCCATCAGAATGTATGGGCTCCTGTCAGGTATATATTATTGGAGGCAGCAGAATCTATGGGCTCCTGTCAGGTATATATTATTGGAGGCAGCAGAATCTATGGGCTCCTGTCAGGTATATAGTATTGGGGGCAGCAGAATGTATGGGCTCCTGTCAGGTATATATTATTGGAGGCAGGAGAATGTATGGGCTCCTGTCAGGTATATATTATTGGAGGCAGGAGAATGTGTGCGCTCCTGTCAGGTATATATTATTGGAGGCAGCAGAATGTATGCGCTCCTGTCAGGTATATATTATTGGAGGTAGGAGAATGTACGGGCTCCTGTCAGGTATATATTATTGGAGGCAGGAGAATGTATGGGCTCCTGTCAGGTATATATTATTGGAGGCAGCAGAATCTATGGGCTCCTGTCAGGTATATATTATTGGAGGCAGCAGAATGTATGGGCTCCTGTCAGGTATATAGTATTGAGGGCAGCAGAATGTATGGGCTCCTGTCAGGTATATATTATTGGAGGCAGCAGAATCTATGGGCTCCTGTCAGGTATATATTATTGGAGGCACCAGAATGTATGGGATCCTGTCAGATATATATTATTGGAGGCAGGAGAATGTATGGGCTCCTGTCAGGTATATATTATTGGAGGCAGGAGAATGTATGGGCTCCTGTCAGGTATATATTATTGGAGGCAGGAGAATGTATGGGCTCCTGTCAGGTATATATTATTGGAGGCAGGAGAATGTATGGGCTCCTGTCAGGTATATATTATTGGAGGCAGGAGAATGTATGGGCTCCTGTCAGGTATATATTATTGGAGGCAGCAGAATGTGTGGGCTCCTGTCAGGTATATATTATTGGAGGCGGGAGAATGTATGGGCTTCTGTCAGGTATATATTATTGGAGGCGGGAGAATGTATGGGCTCCTGTCAGGTATATATTATTGGAGGCAGCAGAATGTATGGGCTCCTGTCAGGTATATATTATTGGAGGCAGGATAATGTATGGGCTCCTGTCAGGTATATATTATTGGAGGCAGCAGAATGTATGGGCTCCTGTCAGGTATATATTATTGGAGCCAGCAGAATGTATGGGCTCCTGTTAGGTATATATTATTGGAGGCAGCAGAATGTATGGGCTCCTGTCAGGTATATATTATTGGAGGCAGGAGAATCTATGGGCTCTTGTCAGGTATATATTATTGGAGGCAGCAGAATGTATGAGCTCCTGTCAGGTATATATTATTGGAGGCAGCAGAATCTATGGGCTCCTGTCAGGTATATATTATTGGAGGCAGCAGAATGTATGGGCTCCTGTCAGGTATATATTATTGGACGTAGCAGAAAGTATGGGCTCCTGTCAGGTATATATTATTGGAGGCAGCAGAATCTATGGGCTCCTGTCAGGTATATATTATTGGAGGCAGGATAATCTATGGGCTCCTGTCAGGTATATATTATTGGACGTAGCAGAAAGTATGGGCTCCTGTCAGGTATATATTATTGGAGCCATCAGAATGTATGGGCTCCTGTCAGGTATATATTATTGGAGGCAGCAGAATCTATGGGCTCCTGTCAGGTATATATTATTGGAGGCAGCAGAATCTATGGGCTCCTGTCAGGTATATAGTATTGGGGGCAGCAGAATGTATGGGCTCCTGTCAGGTATATATTATTGGAGGCAGGAGAATGTATGGGCTCCTGTCAGGTATATATTATTGGAGGCAGGAGAATGTGTGCGCTCCTGTCAGGTATATATTATTGGAGGCAGCAGAATGTATGCGCTCCTGTCAGGTATATATTATTGGAGGTAGGAGAATGTACGGGCTCCTGTCAGGTATATATTATTGGAGGCAGGAGAATGTATGGGCTCCTGTCAGGTATATATTATTGGAGGCAGCAGAATCTATGGGCTCCTGTCAGGTATATATTATTGGAGGCAGCAGAATGTATGGGCTCCTGTCAGGTATATAGTATTGGGGGCAGCAGAATGTATGGGCTCCTGTCAGGTATATATTATTGGAGGCAGCAGAATCTATGGGCTCCTGTCAGGTATATATTATTGGAGGCACCAGAATGTATGGGATCCTGTCAGATATATATTATTGGAGGCAGGAGAATGTATGGGCTCCTGTCAGGTATATATTATTGGAGGCAGGAGAATGTATGGGCTCCTGTCAGGTATATATTATTGGAGGCAGGAGAATGTATGGGCTCCTGTCAGGTATATATTATTGGAGGCAGGAGAATGTATGGGCTCCTGTCAGGTATATATTATTGGAGGCAGGAGAATGTATGGGCTCCTGTCAGGTATATATTATTGGAGGCAGGAGAATCTATGGGCTCCTGTCAGGTATATATTATTGGAGGCAGGAGAATCTATGGGCTCCTGTCAGGTATATATTATTGGAGGCAGGAGAATGTATGGGCTCCTGTCAGGTATATGACGCACCCCTGGGCCTGTGTCGCGCAGCGTTGCGCACGCGGGAGCTTACCCGGAGCCGGATCTGTTGAGGGTTGTAGTCTCGTGGCGGTGACCCGGTCCGTGCCCAGGGAGTCAGACTAAGTGGCGCTGTATTAGTGGTAGATGTTGTATGACTACGCCACCCGTTGAATGCAGCGAAGGAGCTGCCGCTGCAGGGCAGACCGCTGAGGCCGGTGGTAGGATTGTGCAGCGTGATAGTATCACCCCCAACGGGAGGGGTATGGCCTCAGGGCAGCCGACGTGGATGATGGGGGTAGCAGGAACCACTCGGAGACGGTACGGTGTAGTTCAGGGTCTTTACTGGTGACAAAGATAGACCCTCCCGGAGTACTGGCTAGCGATTGGGGCCTGGTCAGTCCTTGAGCAGATGGGATCTCCCCTGGCCAGGCGGAGTTGTAGGCCTCCCAAACTAACTGTACTCTTCTGGCTACCTTGCTAGAGGCGGGTATAAGTAGCCCACGTCCCTGAGTGTACCGTGTGGTGCTCACCCGTATGGCCAGTGACTCGGGGCCTTCTAGTAGCTTCCGCTCCACGACGGCGGTGCTGGTCCCACGCGTGTGACCGTGCCTTCGGGTTTCTTGGCCAGAGGACCTGAAATCCCCTGCCGGTCGGTTTCTGCTGCTGGATAGGAGTTAGTCCCCACAGCCTCGGACTCCGGGTCCGGTGATAGCTTCTCAGTCAGGGCGAGCTCTGCAGCTGCCAGCCCCTGACTCCTTGTAGTACTGCTCCCACAGAGCTCCTGTTGTTTCTTCCTATTCTGCTTCTCTTCTCTGTCTCTACTTCTTCTCTACTCACTAACCCTGCCTCAGCCCTAGGTTTATATAGGGGAAGTTCTTCCCCTCCCAGGACTGGGCAGGAGGTGTGGCATGCACAGGATCCCTGACCAAGAGACCTCCCACCTGCTCTCAGACATAACATTGCCGTTACTGTGGAAACCAGACCCCTGGGGTGCCACATTCCCCCCTAGTGAAATTTAGTACTCCGGGACTAAACATATTTTTAGAAAAACATAACAAGGTATAAACAATAATAATACAATAAGAAAAACACATAAAGATGGTTACGGCGTGTCCGCAACCGGGTGCAGTCTTTGAAGAAAAGCAAGGTGTCCATTTCACCAAAACAGGGAGACGTAACCAGGTAGGGGTCTGTCCTGCCCCGAGTCCTTAACAGTCTTTAGTCCATTCCTAGGTTACGCTCTAACCACAAATAAAACAATTTATACACTTCAAATCCTCCAACGTGCGGGTAACTGGCCTCTAGTGGCCCTAGTGGACCTACGGAGCTGACTGTCTAGCCCTGAACTACAGGGTGTAGGAGCTGTCAAGGGTAAACTGGGCAGCTGTCTACCGGCTCTTTGACTCACTAGGGGTACGGCAGGCTCACTATAAGCAGAGGGTTGATCCTCCTGTTCTGCTTGTGTGGAGTCTTCTGCCTCCTGGACCGGCTGCTCTTCCAGCTCTACCTGTTGCTCCGTAGGCACTTGGGATGCTGGTTGGAGGAACGTGAGGACGGGTACCACAACTGCACCATTGACTTGAGTCCAGGACCGAGGGAAGTCTCAGAGCACAGTACTAACCATATCTTCCCTTTCCTCTACGGGTCGATGGTCTTCCTGTTCCTCTTCAGGGTTCCGTAGCTGTTCAGGACACTTCTTCAGGTGATCCCGGGATACAATGGCTATGGTCTCCCCTCCGTCTTTACTGATGGTACAGACTTTCGGGTTCTCGTGGCTTGAGGGCAGTACGGTGTACGGGTCCTTCTCCCACTGGTCGTCCAACTTGTGGAGCCGTCTTTTCCTCTTCAAGACCTGCTCTCCGGGTACCAGGGGAACAGCGGGAGCATACTGGTTGTAAGTTTTCTCTTGTCTTTCCCTAGCCTGACAGAGACTTCGCTCCACGCTCTCCTGTACTTTCCGGTACTGCTGCTGCCTCTCTGTGTCCCAGTCTGCTTCTGGTGAAGTGTCCTCGGGTGTCAGGACTCCCATTTCCAGGTCAACAGGTAACTTACCAGGTCTCGCCCTCATTAGGTAAGCCGGGGTACAGTTGGTGGAACCTACCGGGATGTGGTTGTATAGGTCCACTAGATCAGGCAGCTTCTCAGGCCACAGACTGCGTTCTTCCAGGGGCAACGTTTTCAGGAGATCCATTACCACCTGGTTCATTTTCTCACAAAGTCCATTAGTTTGCGGATGATAGGGTGTCGTCCTTATCTTCCGGCAGCCCTTTGCAGAATTCCTGGAAGACCTCCGCTTCAAAGGCAGGTCCCTGGTCCGTCAGCACTTGGTCCGGGTACCCGTGTGGACGGCAGAAGTGCTGCTGGAAGGCTCTAGCTGCTGTTTGAGCCGTTAAGTCCTTAACGGGGACGACAACCAAGAACCGGGAGTAATGATCCACAATGGTTAACGCGTAGACGTAGCCACTTCTGCTTGGGGTCAGTTTTACATGATCCAAGGCTACCAGTTCCAACGGCTGCCGGGTGACGATGGACTGCAGGGGAGTCTTCTGGCTGGCACGGTCCTTCCTTCTTAGGTTGCACGGGCCACAGTCTCTGCACCACCTCTCGATGGTTCCCCTCATGCCTACCCAGTGGAACCGCCCACGCAGCAGGAACTCCAGCTTCTTCCATCCGAAGTGTCCAGCCCCGTCGTGGTATGCCTCCATCACCATGGCTGCGTCTCTCCGTGGCACCACTACTTGCCAGATTAGTTCATGCGTCCGGGAGTTAACCATTCTGCGGCACAACTTCCCCTTGTAAAGGAACAGTCGACTCTTCTCAGCCCACAGTTGCTTGGCTTCCTCCGGAGCGTCTGGGTCAAGGCGAGCCTCTGGCCGAGTCAGCATCTCCTTTACCAGCCGGACGGCAGGGTCACTGTCTTGCGTTTCCTCCCAGTTGTAGTGAGGCAAGGGGTTAAACGTAGCGGCTTGCTTACTGCTTACCCGATGGGAATACTGGATAGTCTCATGACGGTGGAACGCGGGGAGTTCGACTTCTTCCAGTCCCTCTGGATCTTCTCCTACGTCCGGTAGGTTTGGCATCCTGGACAGGGCGTCCGCGTTGGTATTGGAGCGTCCTGCCCGGTATTTGATTGTGAACTCGTAGTTGGACAGACGGGCCATCCATCTCTGCTCTAGGGCACCGAGTCTTGCCGTGTCCAGGTGTGTCAACGGGTTGTTATCCGTGTACACGGTGAACCGGGAAGAAGCGAGGTAGTGCTTAAAGCGTTCGGTGACTGCCCACACCACTGCCAGGAACTCTAGCTTAAATGAGCTGTAATTCTCAGGGTTTCTTTCGGTGGGTCGCAGTTTTCGGCTAGCGTAAGCGATTACTCGTTCTTTCCCCTGCTGGATCTGGGACAGTACGGCTCCTAGCCCGATGTTACTTGCGTCGGTGTAGAGGATAAAGGGCTGGCTGTAATCGGGGTACGCCAGGATTTCATCCCCCGTGAGAGCCATCTTCAGCTGGCGGAAGGACTCTTCTTCTAACTTCTCCCATTTGAAGGGCGGCTTCTGGTTCTTGGCCTTCCGGGACTGGCCTATCAGGAGGTCCTGCATAGGAGCTGCCTTTTTGGTGAAACCGGGGATGAATCTGCGGTAATAGCCTACCAACCCGAGGAACTGCCGCACTTCCTTTACACTGGAGGGACTTGGCCATTCCTTAATTGCGGTGATCTTATCAGGGTCGGGAGCCACTCCGTCAGCGCTCACCACGTGTCCCAGGTACTGCACCTTTGGTTTCAAGAGGTGACACTTGGAGGGTTTTACCTTTAAGCCGTAGCTTGCCAGAGCTTCGAACACTTCCGCCAGGTGTTTCAGGTGGTCCTCATAAGTCTTGGAATATACGATGACATCGTCCAGGTACAACAGGACCGTCTCGAAGTTTCTGTGGCCCAGACAGCACTCCATTAATCGTTGGAAGGTTCCCGGTGCGTTGCAGAGTCCGAACGGCATACAGGTAAACTCGCTAAGTCCCATCGGGGTGGTGAATGCGGTCTTCTCCCGGTCCGCCTCTGCTACAGGAACCTGCCAGTACCCGCTAGTGAGATCCAAGGTAGAGAAGAAGTTAGCAGATCTTAAAGCAGCCAAAGACTCCTCTATCCTTGGTAAGGGGTACGCATCCTTGTGTGTGATACGGTTAATTTTCCGGTAATCTACACACATCCTCATGGTGTTGTCTTTCTTTTTGACTAAGACTAGTGGAGCTGCCCAGGGGCTACAGCTATCCCTGATCACCCCAGCCTCCTTCATGTCCCTAAGCATCCCCTTGGCGTGTTGGTAGTGTGCAGGGGGTACGGGTCGATACCTCTCTTTTATGGGAAGATGGTCTCCCGTGGGGATGTGGTGTTCTACCCCCTTGACTCGCCCGAAGTCTAACGGGTGTTTACTAAACACTCTCTCGTACTCTTGAACCACCCGATAGACTCCCTGTTTCTGGTGTGAGGGAGTGGAGTCAGTACCCAAATGTAGTTGCTGACACCAGTCCTCCATTGTTTCTTTAGAGCCGTTACCTTCCTCCGGGGAAGATGGAGGCAAGGGTTCTACGGACTGTATGGAATTTTGATTGATGGTATACAATTTGGCTAGCGTGGCATACCGGGGCAGGTACACTTCCCTCTTCCCGATATTTATTATGCGAACGGGCACCCTCCCATGGCGTACATTGACCACCCCCCGTGCTGTCAAAATGGTGGGCCTACTGTCTGAGTAAACTGGTTCTACCATTGCCTGGTAATCCCTACCTCTCAGACCAATAGCTGCCCGGCACCAAATCATCATTTCACTTTTTGGGGGCATGGCAATAGGGAAAGGGTCACACATTCTTACGCTACCAATCTCACCACCGGAGAGTTCTATCTGTTGCCGTCGCATCAGTGCCCGGATCTCTTTCTGGAGCACTCGCTGCTGGCCGGAGCTGGCGTTCTTGGCAACCTGTTGTAAAAGGAAAATCACCTCTGCAAGACAATTTTCAATTACATTAGTTCCTAGAGTTATCTTTGGGTGACTCTCGTGTTTGTCAATGTCTACAATGATCAGTCCCTGTGCTGCCAGTTCGACTCTACCGATTTTAATGGTCACCTCTTTAAATCCAATCTGTGGCACGGGCTGACCATTGCTGGCGATGATACTCAAGTCGTCGTCAGGGTAGCGGGTGATATTCGAGTCATTCCAGTACTGCTTGAAGAGCACGTATGGGATAGTGGTGACCTGTGACCCGGTGTCCAATAGGGCACTCATAGGGATGCTATCCAGTACCACAGGCAAGACTGGACGTCCTCCCACATATCTGTCGCGCCAGTTCGATGGGCCTGATGATCTTTTTCCTGGGGGTTGGCCCTCTACCCCAGGTTGTGCCAGTTTAAAGGACAGTACCTTGCCATATGTCCGGGTTGATTGCAGCAGCGGCAGATGGGTTGTCCGTCCTCGTTGTATCGGTCGCTGGGTCTTCCTCTGGCCGGTGGGGTCCTCCTTGGTCGACGCCACGGGATGTCCTCCGGTCCGGATGCCAGCTGGATCTTCCCTGGAGTGGAAACCTGTAAAGACTGCACAGTTCGGGTTAGCGCAGCAACGCTTTTAGCTAGCTCTTGGACCTGATGGTGCAGGTCTGGAGCCGGGTCATTGTTCAAAGCCTGCGCATCAGCTCCCACAGGCCCTGCCGACAAGGGCGCCGCCTCCTGGTGGTAAGTGGTAGTGGGGCGTCTGTGGGTCACAACGCCACCTGGTGCTGGTTCTCGGAGCACCCGGATGGCTCTGTCCTTGAACTGTGCAAATCCAAGATGAGGGTCCTGTAAGGCCATTGCCCGCAACTGGGTTCGGTGGGCATTGCAATATAAACCCTCTATAAATTGTTCAGTCAACAGCCTGTCCTCGTCTCCCACGCCGTCAGGGTCGGTCTGCTTAATGGCTCTCAGGGCCTCTTGTAGGTTCAGGGCATAGTCCCTTATACTCTCATGTGCCCGCTGTTTGCACCCGTAGAATCTAAGCTTGATCTCGGCTGAGGTGCGGGTATCAAAGGTGTCCCTCAGCCGGGTTAGTATTTCTGCGACAGTCCTCCTCCCAGGTGGCCAGGACTTTACCTCCCTTTGGGCTGCCCCGGTTAATTGGGCCACCAGGATGCTCACTTTTTGCTCCTCTGTGAGGGGATACACCTGGAAGAGGCTATCCAGCTTTTCTCTAAAGTCATGCAGGGTATGTGACTCCCCTGAGTACTGGGGTAGCCAGGCTGCCCCCGGGATATAGGGCATGGTGAAAGGCATGACCGCAACAGCGGTGGCGCTGGCGGGGGTTGAAGCGGTGAAGCTCTCCTCCGTATCCGACATCCTTCTCCCCCCTAGTGGACCGTGGCCTACCTTGCGATGATCCTCTTCCGTAGGCCGCGGCTCCGCAGTGGATCGTCAGGGTTGAGGACCTTCCGTCGCGCTCCTGTGACGTCGGCGTCTGCTGGGCTCCTTCCAGGACCTTACGCAACGTCCAGACGTGAGGCGGGGCTTCAGTTTCTCGCGCGCTTTCGGAGTCCACGCCCCTCTTCTTCCCGCGCGGCGTCCTCAAGATGGCGTCCAATGGCGGGAAAACTCCACGGCTAGCGGGAAGAAGGCCGAAGATGGCGCCGAATGGCGGGAAAACTCCACCGATGGCGGGAAGGAAGCGGAAGATGGCGCCGGATGGCGGGAATCTTCACCACAGGTAAGTTTGAACAGTCTTTTTCAGGCACGCAGTACCCGGTGGTTACGGGCACGAAATCCTGCCGACTACGCCAAAAGTTGACGCACCCCTGGGCCTGTGTCGCGCAGCGTTGCGCACGCGGGAGCTTACCCGGAGCCGGATCTGTTGAGGGTTGTAGTCTCGTGGCGGTGACCCGGTCCGTGCCCAGGGAGTCAGACTAAGTGGCGCTGTATTAGTGGTAGATGTTGTACGACTACGCCACCCGTTGAATGCAGCGAAGGAGCTGCCGCTGCAGGGCAGACCGCTGAGGCCGGTGGTAGGATTGTGCAGCGTGATAGTATCACCCCCAACGGGAGGGGTATGGCCTCAGGGCAGCCGACGTGGATGATGGGGGTAGCAGGAACCACTCGGAGACGGTACGGTGTAGTTCAGGGTCTTTACTGGTGACAAAGATAGACCCTCCCGGAGTACTGGCTAGCGATTGGGGCCTGGTCAGTCCTTGAGCAGATGGGATCTCCCCTGGCCAGGCGGAGTTGTAGGCCTCCCAAACTAACTGTACTCTTCTGGCTACCTTGCTAGAGGCGGGTATAAGTAGCCCACGTCCCTGAGTGTACCGTGTGGTGCTCACCCGTATGGCCGGTGACTCGGGGCCTTCTAGTAGCTTCCGCTCCACGACGGCGGTGCTGGTCCCACGCGTGTGACCGTGCCTTCGGGTTTCTTGGCCAGAGGACCTGAAATCCCCTGCCGGTCGGTTTCTGCTGCTGGATAGGAGTTAGTCCCCACAGCCTCGGACTCCGGGTCCGGTGATAGCTTCTCAGTCAGGGCGAGCTCTGCAGCTGCCAGCCCCTGACTCCTTGTAGTACTGCTCCCACAGAGCTCCTGTTGTTTCTTCCTATGCTGCTTCTCTTCTCTGTCTCTACTTCTTCTCTACTCACTAACCCTGCCTCAGTCCTAGGTTTATATAGGGGAAGTTCTTCCCCTCCCAGGACTGGGCAGGAGGTGTGGCATGCATAGGATTCCTGACCAAGAGACCTCCCACCTGCTCTCAGACATAACATTGCTGTTACTGTGGAAACCAGACCCCTGGGGTGCCACATATATATTATTGGAGGCAGGAGAATGTATGGGCTCCTGTCAGGTATATATTATTGGAGGCAGGAGAATGTATGGGCTCCTGTCAGGTATATATTATTGGAGGCAGGAGAATGTATGGGCTCCTGTCAGGTATATATTATTGGAGGCAGGAGAATGTATGGGCTCCTGTCAGGTATATATTATTGGAGGCAGGAGAATGTATGGGCTCCTGTCAGGTATATATTATTGGAGGCAGGAGAATCTATGGGCTCCTGTCAGGTATATATTATTGGAGGCAGGAGAATGTATGGGCTCCTGTCAGGTATATATTATTGGAGGCAGGAGAATGTATGGGCTCCTGTCAGGTATATATTATTGGAGGCAGGAGAATGTATGGGCTCCTGTCAGGTATATATTATTGGAGGCAGGAGAATCTATGGGCTCTTGTCAGGTATATATTATTGGAGGCAGCAATATCTATGGGCTCCTGTCAGGTATATATTATTGGAGGCAGCAAAATCTATGGGCTCCTGTCACGTATATAGTATTGGGGGCAGCAGAATGTATGGGCTCCTGTCAGGTATTTATTATTGGAGGCAGCAGAATGTATGGGCTCCTGTCAGGTATATATTATTGGAGGCATCAGAATCTATGGGCTCCTGTCAGGTATATATTATTGGAGGCAGCAGAATCTATGGGCTCCTGTCAGGTATATAGTATTGGGGGCAGCATAATGTATGTGCTCCTGTCAGGTATATATTATTGGAGGCAGGAGAATGTATGGTCTCCTGTTAGGTATATATTATTGGAGGCAGGAGCCATCATACTATGTACAGGACTGTATGTGGAGTCATCATACTATGTGCAGGACTGTATGTGGAGCCATCATACTATGTACAGGGCTGTATGTGGAGCCATCATACTATGTACAGGACTGTATGTGGAGTCATCATACTATGTACAGGGCTGTATGTGGAGCCATCATACTATGTACAGGACTGTATGTGGAGCCATCATACTATGTACAGGACTGTATGTGGAGTCATCATACTATGTGCAGGACTGTATGTGGAGCCATCATACTATGTACAGGACTGTATGTGGAGTCATCATACTATGTACAGGACTGTATGTGGAGCCATCATACTATGTACAGGGCTGTATGTGGAGCCATCATACTATGTACAGGGCTGTATGTGGAGCCATCATACTATGTACAGGGCTGTATGTGGAGCCATCATACTATGTGCAGGACTGTATGTGGAGCCATCATACTATGTGCAGGACTGTATGTGGAGCCATCATACTATGTGCAGGACTGTATGTGGAGCCATCATACTATGTACAGGACTGTATGTGGAGCCATCATACTATGTGCAGGACTGTATGTGGAGCCATCATACTATGTGCAGGACTGTATGTGAAGCCATCATACTATGTACAGGGCTGTATGTGGAGCCATCATACTATGTGCAGGACTGTATGTGGAGCCATCATACTATGTGCAGGACTGTATGTGGAGCCATCATACTATGTACAGGACTGTATGTGGAGCCATCATACTATGTACAGGACTGTATGTGGAGTCATCATACTATGTACAGGACTGTATGTGGAGCCATCATACTATGTACAGGACTGTATGTGGAGTCATCATACTATGTACAGGACTGTATGTGGAGCCATCATACTATGTACAGGGCTGTATGTGGAGCCATCATACTATGTACAGGACTGTATGTGGAGCCATCATACTATGTACAGGACTGTATGTGGAGCCATCATACTATGTACAGGGCTGTATGTGGAGCCATCATACTATGTACAGGGCTGTATGTGGAGCCATCATACTATGTGCAGGACTGTATGTGGAGCCATCATACTATGTGCAGGACTGTATGTGGAGCCATCATACTATGTACAGGACTGTATGTGGAGTCATCATACTATGTACAGGGCTGTATGTGGAGTCATCATACTATGTGCAGGGCTGTATGTGGAGTCATCATACTATGTGCAGGGCTGTATGTGGAGCCATCATACTATGTGCAGGGCTGTATGTGGAGTCATCATACTATGTACAGGACTGTATGTGGAGTCATCATACTATGTACAGGACTGTATGTGGAGTCATCATACTATGTACAGGGCTGTATGTGGAGTCATCATACTATGTACAGGACTGTATGTGGAGTCATCATACTATGTACAGGGCTGTATGTGGAGTCATCATACTATGTACAGGGCTGTATGTGGAGTCATCATACTATGTACAGGGCTGTATGTGGAGTCATCATACTATGTACAGGGCTGTATGTGGAGCCATCACACTATGTACAGGGCTGTATGTGGAGTCATCATACTATGTACAGGGCTGTATGTGGAGTCATCATACTATGTGCAGGACTGTATGTGGAGCCATCATACTATGTACAGGGCTGTATGTGGAGCCATCACACTATGTACAGGACTGTATGTGGAGTCATCACACTATGTACAGGACTGTATGTGGAGTCATCATACTATGTACAGGACTGTATGTGGAGTCATCATACTATGTACAGGACTGTATGTGGAGCCATCATACTATGTACAGGACTGTATGTGGAGCCATCATACTATGTACAGGACTGTATGTGGAGTCATCATACTATGTACAGGACTGTATGTGGAGCCATCATACTATGTACAGGACTGTATGTGGAGCCATCATACTATGTACAGGACTGTATGTGGAGCCATCATACTATGTACAGGGCTGTATGTGGAGTCATCATACTATGTACAGGACTGTATGTGGAGCCATCATACTATGTACAGGACTGTATGTGGAGCCATCATACTATGTACAGGACTGTATGTGGAGCCATCATACTATGTACAGGGCTGTATGTGGAGCCATCATACTATGTACAGGGCTGTATGTGGAGTCATCATACTATGTACAGGACTGTATGTGGAGCCATCATACTATGTACAGGACTGTATGTGGAGCCATCATACTATGTACAGGACTGTATGTGGAGCCATCATACTATGTACAGGACTGTATGTGGAGCCATCATACTATGTACAGGGCTGTATGTGGAGTCATCATACTATGTACAGGGCTGTATGTGGAGTCATCATACTATGTACAGGGCTGTATGTGGAGTCATCATACTATGTACAGGGCTGTATGTGGAGCCATCATACTATGTACAGGACTGTATGTGGAGCCATCATACTATGTACAGGGCTGTATGTGGAGTCATCATACTATGTACAGGACTGTATGTGGAGCCATCATACTATGTACAGGGCTGTATGTGGAGTCATCATACTATGTACAGGGCTGTATGTGGAGTCATCATACTATGTACAGGGCTGTATGTGGAGTCATCATACTATGTACAGGGCTGTATGTGGAGCCATCATACTATGTACAGGGCTGTATGTGGAGCCATCATACTATGTACAGGGCTGTATGTGGAGCCATCATACTATGTACAGGGCTGTATGTGGAGCCATCATACTATGTACAGGGCTGTATGTGGAGTCATCATACTATGTACAGGAATGTATGTGGAGCCATCTTACTATGTACAGGGCTGTATGTGGAGTCATCATACTATGTACAGGGCTGTATGTGGAGTCATCATACTATGTACAGGGCTGTATGTGGAGCCATCATACTATGTACAGGGCTGTATGTGGAGTCATCATACTATGTACAGGGCTGTATGTGGAGTCATCATACTATGTACAGGGCTGTATGTGGAGTCATCATACTATGTACAGGGCTGTATGTGGAGTCATCATACTATGTACAGGGCTGTATGTGGAGTCATCATACTATGTACAGGGCTGTATGTGGAGTCATCATACTATGTACAGGGCTGTATGTGGAGCCATCATACTATGTACAGGGCTGTATGTGGAGCCATCATACTATGTACAGGGCTGTATGTGGAGCCATCATACTATGTGCAGGGCTGTATGTGGAGTCATCATACTATGTACAGGACTGTATGTGGAGCCATCATACTATGTACAGGGCTGTATGTGGAGTCATCATACTATGTACAGGAATGTATGTGGAGCCATCTTACTATGTACAGGGCTGTATGTGGAGCCATCATACTATGTACAGGGCTGTATGTGGAGCCATCATACTATGTACAGGAATGTATGTGGAGTCATCATACTATGTACAGGACTGTATGTGGAGCCATCATACTATGTACAGGGCTGTATGTGGAGCCATCATACTATGTACAGGACTGTATGTGGAGCCATCATACTATGTACAGGACTGTATGTGGAGCCATCATACTATGTACAGGGCTGTATGTGGAGTCATCATACTATGTACAGGGCTGTATGTGGAGCCATCATACTATGTACAGGGCTGTATGTGGAGCCATCATACTATGTACAGGGCTGTATGTGGAGCCATCATACTATGTACAGGGCTGTATGTGGAGTCATCATACTATGTACAGGAATGTATGTGGAGCCATCTTACTATGTACAGGGCTGTATGTGGAGCCATCTTACTATGTACAGGGCTGTATGTGGAGTCATCATACTATGTACAGGGCTGTATGTGGAGTCATCATACTATGTACAGGAATGTATGTGGAGCCATCTTACTATGTACAGGGCTGTATGTGGAGCCATCTTACTATGTACAGGGCTGTATGTGGAGCCATCATACTATGTACAGGAATGTATGTGGAGTCATCATACTATGTACAGGACTGTATGTGGAGCCATCATACTATGTACAGGGCTGTATGTGGAGCCATCATACTATGTACAGGACTGTATGTGGAGCCATCATACTATGTACAGGACTGTATGTGGAGCCATCATACTATGTACAGGGCTGTATGTGGAGTCATCATACTATGTACAGGGCTGTATGTGGAGTCATCATACTATGTACAGGGCTGTATGTGGAGCCATCATACTATGTACAGGGCTGTATGTGGAGCCATCATACTATGTACAGGGCTGTATGTGGAGCCATCATACTATGTGCAGGGCTGTATGTGGAGTCATCATACTATGTACAGGACTGTATGTGGAGCCATCATACTATGTACAGGGCTGTATGTGGAGTCATCATACTATGTACAGGAATGTATGTGGAGCCATCTTACTATGTACAGGGCTGTATGTGGAGCCATCATACTATGTACAGGGCTGTATGTGGAGCCATCATACTATGTACAGGGCTGTATGTGGAGTCATCATACTATGTACAGGACTGTATGTGGAGCCATCATACTATGTACAGGACTGTATGTGGAGACATCATACTATGTGCAGGACTGTATGTGGAGCCATCATACTATGTACAGGGCTGTATGTGGAGCCATCATACTATGTACAGGGCTGTATGTGGAGTCATCATACTATGTACAGGACTGTATGTGGAGTCATCATACTATGTACAGGACTGTATGTGGAGCCATCATACTATGTACAGGACTGTATGTGGAGCCATCATACTATGTACAGGGCTGTATGTGGAGCCATCATACTATGTACAGGACTGTATGTGGAGCCATCATACTATGTACAGGACTGTATGTGGAGCCATCATACTATGTACAGGACTGTATGTGGAGACATCATACTATGTGCAGGACTGTATGTGGAGCCATCATACTATGTACAGGGCTGTATGTGGAGCCATCATACTATGTACAGGACTGTATGTGGAGTCATCATACTATGTACAGGACTGTATGTGGAGTCATCATACTATGTACAGGACTGTATGTGGAGCCATCATACTATGTACAGGACTGTATGTGGAGCCATCATACTATGTACAGGGCTGTATGTGGAGCCATCATACTATGTACAGGACTGTATGTGGAGCCATCATACTATGTACAGGACTGTATGTGGAGCCATCATACTATGTACAGGACTGTATGTGGAGCCATCATACTATGTACAGGACTGTATGTGGAGCCATCATACTATGTACAGGGCTGTATGTGGAGCCATCATACTATGTACAGGGCTGTATGTGGAGTCATCATACTATGTACAGGACTGTATGTGGAGCCATCATACTATGTACAGGGCTGTATGTGGAGCCATCATACTATGTACAGGACTGTATGTGGAGCCATCATACTATGTACAGGACTGTATGTGGAGCCATCATACTATGTACAGGGCTGTATGTGGAGCCATCATACTAATAACAGGGCTGTATGTGGAGTCATCATACTATGTACAGGGCTGTATGTGGAGTCATCATACTATGTACAGGGCTGTATGTGGAGCCATCATACTAATAACAGGGCTGTATGTGGAGTCATCATACTATGTACAGGGCTGTATGTGGAGCCATCATACTATGTACAGGGCTGTATGTGGAGCCATCATACTATGTACAGGGCTGTATGTGGAGTCATCATACTATGTACAGGACTGTATGTGGAGCCATCATACTATGTACAGGGCTGTATGTGGAGTCATCATACTATGTACAGGACTGTATGTGGAGCCATCATACTATGTACAGGGCTGTATGTGGAGTCATCATACTATGTACAGGACTGTATGTGGAGCCATCATACTATGTACAGGGCTGTATGTGGAGCCATCATACTATGTACAGGGCTGTATGTGGAGCCATCATACTAATAACAGGGCTGTATGTGGAGTCATCATACTATGTACAGGGCTGTATGTGGAGCCATCATACTATGTACAGGACTGTATGTGGAGCCATCATACTATGTACAGGGCTGTATGTGGAGTCATCATACTATGTACAGGGCTGTATGTGGAGTCATCATACTATGTACAGGACTGTATGTGGAGCCATCATACTATGTACAGGGCTGTATGTGGAGCCATCATACTATGTACAGGGCTGTATGTGGAGTCATCATACTATGTACAGGACTGTATGTGGAGCCATCATACTATGTACAGGGCTGTATGTGGGGCCATCATACTATGTACAGGGCTGTATGTGGAGTCATCATACTATGTACAGGACTGTATGTGGAGCCATCATACTATGTACAGGACTGTATGTGGAGCCATCATACTATGTACAGGGCTGTATGTGGAGCCATCATACTATGTACAGGGCTGTATGTGGAGTCATCATACTATGTACAGGACTGTATGTGGAGCCATCATACTATGTACAGGGCTGTATGTGGAGCCATCATACTATGTACAGGACTGTATGTGGAGCCATCATACTATGTACAGGACTGTATGTGGAGCCATCATACTATGTACAGGGCTGTATGTGGAGTCATCATACTATGTACAGGGCTGTATGTGGAGTCATCATACTATGTACAGGGCTGTATGTGGGGCCATCATACTAATAACAGGGCTGTATGTGGAGTCATCATACTATGTACAGGGCTGTATGTGGAGCCATCATACTATGTACAGGACTGTATGTGGAGCCATCATACTATGTACAGGACTGTATGTGGAGTCATCATACTATGTACAGGACTGTATGTGGAGCCATCATACTATGTACAGGACTGTATGTGGAGTCATCATACTATGTACAGGATTGTATGTGGAGCCATCATACTATGTACAGGGCTGTATGTGGAGCCATCATACTATGTACAGGACTGTATGTGGAGCCATCATACTATGTACAGGACTGTATGTGGAGCCATCATACTATGTACAGGATTGTATGTGGAGCCATCATACTATGTACAGGACTGTATGTGGAGCCATCATACTATGTACAGGGCTGTATGTGGAGCCATCATACTATGTACAGGGCTGTATGTGGAGTCATCATACTATGTACAGGAATGTATGTGGAGCCGTCATACTATGTACAGGGCTGTATGTGGAGCCGTCATACTATGTACAGGGCTGTATGTGGAGCCATCATACTATGTACAGGGCTGTATGTGGAGCCATCATACTATGTACAGGGCTGTATGTGGAGCCGTCATACTATGTACAGGACTGTATGTGGAGCCGTCATACTATGTACAGGGCTGTATGTGGAGCCGTCATACTATGTACAGGGCTGTATGTGGAGCCGTCATACTATGTACAGGGCTGTATGTGGAGCCGTCATACTATGTACAGGGCTGTATGTGGAGCCGTCATACTATGTACAGGGCTGTATGTGGAGCCGTCATACTATGTACAGGGCTGTATGTGGAGCCGTCATACTATGTACAGGACTGTATGTGGAGTCATCATACTATGTACAGGACTGTATGTGGAGTCATCATACTATGTACAGGACTGTATGTGGAGTCATCATACTATGTACAGGGCTGTATGTGGCGCCATCATACTGTGTACAGGGTTGTATGTGGAGCCGTGTGCGCCATGACCTACAGCGACCGACAGAGGGCGGCAGACAAGTGCGAGGAGATGGAGGAGGCTACAGCCAGTGCTCCCAGCTCCTGTACGGTGAGTACAGACAATCCACCTGGCCACGTACAAGACATCGTTCACACTTACCTGCCATTTTTTACATTTTCTTAAATGCATATATTTTGATTTTATTAAAAATGGGATTTATTAAAATTTTTGGGTCTGACATCTGTTTAATGAGTTAACTGAGAATTCATCAGTGAGCTTGCAGCTTTTTTTTTTAAGCTGTCATTTTACTGAGCCTACATGAAAGCTGAGCAGAACTTTGTGTCAGTGAGAGGAGCTCACTGACAGGTCCTCAGTTGACTCATTCCACAGCCACTTAAAAAGCCTGTAAAAGCCAAACTGTGAAAAATTTTTAATGGAACCAATTTGCAAAAAATATTTGGCTCAAAAATAAATGCATTTAAATACAAAAGAAAGTCCCCAAAGGTGACCATAACCTTTAAAGGGGAAATGCCCGCTCAAACCAGATCCCTATGGTTAGAGATTTCCTGGACACAGCCCTGCTCAGAGTGGAAAAACATGGCTGCTCTGGTACAGAAACAGCGCCACATCTGCTCACAGGCGGTATTGTAGGACCCTGAGCTGTAATACCAAATACAACCCATGGGTCAGGGTGGCGCTGTTTTCCGTAACAATTATTTAAATGTTTTTATTCCCTGACGAAGTAAATGGTGAAGAATAAAAACGCAAGGTATATAAGAAAGCGCCTGCAGTTTATTCCGGCGGGCGGGATGCTGAAGCTTCGATCCCCATGGTGCGAGCCTCCATGTGAGGCCGGTGTGGGGACTCGCCTCCTCTCCTGCCTGGAGGGCGCACATTAACGGCCGCTGTAGGCGGATTAGGATGAACGGCTGGAATGTGCCGGATTATAGGGCCCCGGCTCTCACCGCTCCGGGCTGAGACAATAATCGTCTGCGCGCTGATTCCATCACTCAGAGGCGAACGCCCAGTAACCCTGTACGGCCGGGTCTGCCAGTCACTATAGCGGCAGGATGGGCCCTGAACACTGTCAGGAGTCAGTCATAGCAGGGGTCCTCCAAGTCACAGCTGCTACCTACAGGGCACCAGGTCCAAGCCCAGAGGCCGGTAACTGACCTCCTCCCAGCGAGTGAGGCCGCACCCAGCGGAGGCCATACAGGAACAGAAGGGAGGCCATTGTAGAGCAAGTGCCCGGAAATGTGGCACCCAGAGAAGTCACCGCATACAAGCGCCCAGAGCTGAGCCCTCATCTAAGCCCAAAACAGGTTTAAGACGAGGAGGGATTAATGCAGGAGAAAAACAGCGCAAATAATGATGGCAATACCGCCACTCATACCAGTATCATAGCAGATATATTCTTATACAGGGGCAGTATCATAGCAGTTATATTCTTATACAGGGGCAGTATTATAGCAGTTATATTCTTATACAGGGGCAGTATCATAGCAGTTATATTCTTATACAGGGGCAGTATATAGCAGTTATATTCTTATACAGGGGCAGTATATAGCAGTTATATTTTTATACAGGGGCAGTATCATAGCAGTTATATTCTTATACAGGGGCAGTATTATAGCAGTTATATTCTTATACAGGGGCAGTATTATAGTAGTTATATTCTTATACAGGGGCAGTATCATAGCAGTTATATTCTTATACAGGGGCAGTATATAGCAGTTATATTCTTATACAGGGGCAGTATTATAGCAGTTATATTCTTATACAGGGGCAGTATCATAGCAGTTATATTCTTATACAGGGGCAGTATCATAGCAGTTATATTCTTATACAGGGGCAGTATCATAGCAGTTATATTCTTATACAGGGACAGTATTATAGTAGTTATATTCTTATACAGGGGCAGTATTCTAGTAGTTATATTCTTATACAGAGGCAGTATCATAGCAGTTATATTCTTATACAGGGGCAGTATCATAGCAGTTATATTCTTATACAGGGGCAGTATCATAGCAGTTATATTCTTATACAGGGGCAGTATCATAGCAGTTATATTCTTATACAGGGGCAGTATCATAGCAGTTATATTCTTATACAGGGGCAGTATCATAGCAGTTATATTCTTATACAGGGGCAGTATCATAGCAGTTATATTCTTATACAGGGGCAGTATCATAGCAGTTATATTCTTATACAGGGGCAGTATTATAGCAGTTATATCCTTATACAGGGGCAGTATCATAGCAGTTATATTCTTATACAGGGGCAGTATCATAGCAGTTATATTCTTATACAGGGGCAGTATTATAGCAGTTATATTCTTATACAGGGGCAGTATTATAGCAGTTATATTCTTATACAGGGGCAGTATTATAGCAGTTATATTCTTATACAGGGGCAGTAATATAGCAGTTATATTCTTATACAGGGGCAGTATGATAGCAGTTATATTCTTATACAGGGGCAGTATCATAGCAGTTATATTCTTATACAGGGGCAGTATCATAGCAGTTATATTCTTATACAGGGGCAGTATTATAGCAGTTATATTCTTATACAGGGGCAGTATCATAGCAGTTATATTCTTATACAGGGGCAGTATTATAGCAGTTATATTCTTATACAGGGGCAGTATTATAGCAGTTATATTCTTATACAGGGGCAGTATTATAGCAGTTATATTCTTATACAGGGGCAGTATTATAGCAGTTATATTCTTATACAGGGGCAGTATCATAGCAGTTATATTCTTATACAGGGGCAGTATCATAGCAGTTATATTCTTATACAGGGGCAGTATCATAGCAGTTATATTCTTATACAGGGGCAGTATCATAGCAGTTATATTCTTATACAGGGGCAGTATTATAGCAGTTATATTCTTATACAGGGGCAGTAATATAGCAGTTATATTCTTATACAAGGGCAGTATCATAGCAGTTATATTCTTATACAGGGGCAGTATCAAAGCAGTTATATTCTTATACAGGGGCAGTATCATAGCAGTTATATTCTTATACAGGGGCAGTATCATAGCAGTTATATTCTTATACAGGGGCAGTATCATAGCAGTTATATTCTTATACAGGGGCAGTATCATAGCAGTTATATTCTTATACAGGGGCAGTATCATAGCAGTTATATTCTTGTATATAGGGAGTTGTATTATAGTAGTTATATTCTTGTACATAGGAGCTGTATTATAGTAGTTGTATTCTTGTATATAGGTGCAGTATTATAGTAGTTGTATTCTTGTACATAGGGAGCAGTATTATAGTAGTTACATTCTTGTACATAGGATGCTGTATTATAGTAGTTATATTCCTGTACATAGGGGGCAGTATTATAGTACTTATATTCTTGTACATAGAAGCAGTATTATAGTAGTTATATTCTTGTACATAGGAGCTGTATTATAGTAGTTGTATTCTTGTATATAGGGGCAGTATCATAGCAGTTATATTCTTATACAGGGGCAGTATCATAGCAGTTATATTCTTATACAGGGACAGTATTATAGCAGTTATATTCTTATACAGGGGCAGTATAATAGCAGTTATATTCTTATACAGGGGCAGTATCATAGCAGTTATATTCTTATACAGGGGCAGTATTATGGCAGTTATATTTTTATACAGGGGCAGTATTATAGCAGTTATATTCTCATACAGGGGCAGTATCATGGCAGTTATTATTATACAGGGGCAGTATTATAGCAGTTATATTCTTATACAGGGGCAGTATCATAGCAGTTATATTCTTATACAGGGGCAGTATCATAGCAGTTATATTCTTATACAGGGGCAGTATCATAGCAGTTATATTCTTATACAGGGGCGGTATTATAGCAGTTATATTCTTGTACATAGGGGCAGTATTATAGCAGTTATATTCTTGTACATGGGAGCAGCATTATAGTAATTATATTCTTGTACATAGGAGCTGTATTATAGTAGTTATATTCTTGTACATAGAGGGCAATATTATAGTAATTATATTCTTGTACATAGGGGGCTGTATTATAGTAGTTATATTCATGTACATTACAGACCAAAAGTTTGGACACACCTCATTTAAAGATTTTTCTGTATTTTCATTACTATGAAAATTGTGCTTTCACACTGAAGGCATCAAAACTATGAATTAACACATGTGGAATTATATACTTAACAAAAAAGTGTGAAACAACTGAAAATATGTCTTATATTCTAGGTTCTTCAAAGTAGCCACCTTTTGCTTTGATGACTGCTTTGCACACTCTTGGCATTCTCTTGATGAGCTTCAAGAGGTAGTCACCGGAAATGGTTTTCACTTCACAGGTGTGCCCTCTCTGGCTTAATAAGTGGGATTTCTTGCCTTATAAATGGGGTTGGGACCATCAGTTATGTTGTGCAGAAGTCTGGTGGATACACAGCTGATAGTCCTACTGAATAGACTGTTAGAATTTGTATTATGGCAAGAAAAAAGCAGCTAAGAAAAGAAAAACGAGTGGCCATCATTACTTTAAGGAATGAAGGTCAGTCAGTGCGAAAAATTGGGCAAACTTTGAAAGTGTCCCCAAGTGCAGTTGCAAAAACCATCAAGCGCTACAAAGAAACTGGCTCACATGAGGACCGCCCCAGGAAAGGAAGACCAAGACCTGCTTCTGACGATAAGTTTATCCGAGTCACCAGCGTCAGAAATCGCAGGTTAACAGCAGCTCAGATTAGAGACCAGGTCAATGCCACACAGAGTTCTAGCAGCAGACACATCTCTTCAACAACTGTTAAGAGGAGACTTTGTGCAGCAGGCCTTCATGGTAAAATAGCTGCTGGGAAACCACTGCTAAGGACAGGCAACAAGCAGAAGAGACTTGTTTGGGCTCAAGAACACAAGGAATGGACATTAGACCAGTGGAAATCTGTGCTTTGGTCTGATGAGTCCAAATTTGAGATCTTTGGTTGCAACCACCGTGTCTTTGTGCGACGCAGAAAAGGTGAACGGATGGACTCTACATGCCTGGTTCCCACCGTGAAGCATGGAGGAGGAGGTGTGATGGTGTGGGGGTGCTTTGCTGGTGACACTGTTGGGGATTTATTCAAAATTGAAGGCATACTGAACCGGCATGGCTACTTCAGCATCTTGCAGCGGCATGCTATTCCATCCGGTTTGCGTTTAGTTGGACCATCATTTATTTTTCAACAGGACAATGACCCCAAACACACCTCCAGGCTGTGTAAGGGCTATCTGACCAAGGTGGAAAGTGATGGGGTGCTACGCCAGATGACCTGGCCTCCACAGTCACCAGACCTGAACCCAATCGAGATGGTTTGGGGTGAGCTGGACCGCAGAGTGAAGGCAAAAGGGCCAACAAGTGCTAAGCATCTCTGGGAACTCCTTCAAGATTGTTGGAAGACCATTTCCGGTGACTACCTCTTGAAGCTCATCAAAAGAATGCCAAGAGTGTGCAAAGCAGTCATCAAAGCAAAAGGTGGCTACTTTGAAGAACCTAGAATATAAGACATATTTTCAGTTGTTTCACACTTCTTTGTTAAGTATATGATTCCACATGTGTTAATTCATAGTTTTGATGCCTTCAGTGTGAATGTACAATTTTCACAGTCATGAAAATACAGAAAAATCTTTAAATGAGAAGGTGTGTCCAAACTTTTGGTCTGTACTGTACATGGGAGCAGTATTATAGTAGTTATATTCTTGTACATAGGAGCAGTATTATAGTAATTATATTCTTGTACATAGGAGGCAGTATTATAGTAGTTATATTCTTGTACATAGGGGCTGTATTATAGTAGTTATATTCTTGTACATAGGAGCAGTATTATAGTAGTTATATTCTTGTACATAGGAGCAGTATTATAGTAGTTATATTCTTGTACATAGGAGCAGTATTATAGTAGTTATATTCATGTACAGGGAGCAGTATTATAGTAGTTATATTCTTGTACAAAAAGAGCAGTATTATAGTAGTTGTATTCTTGTACATAGGAGCTGTATTATAATAGTTATATTCTTGTACATAGGGGGCGGTATTATAGTAGTTATACAGTTAGGTCCATATATATTTGGACAGAGGCAACATTTTTTCTAATTTTGGTTCTAGACATTACCACAATGAATTTTAAACAAAACAATTCAGATGCAGTTGAAGTTCAGACTTTCAGCTTTCATTTGAGGGTATCCACATTAAAATTGGATGAAGGGATTAGGAGTTTCAGCTCCTTAACATGTGACACCCTGTTTTTAAAGGGACCAAAAGTAATTGGACAGATTAAATAATTGTAAATAAAATGTTCATTTCTAGTAGTTAGTTGAAAACCCTTTGTTGGCAATGACTGCCTGAAGTCTTGAACTCATGGACATCACCAGACTCTGAGTTTCCTCCTTTTTGATGCTCTGCCAGGCCTTCACTGCGGAGGTTTTCAGTTGCTGTTTGTTTGTGGGCCTTTCTGTCTGAAGTTTAGTCTTTAACAAGTGAAATGCATGCTCAGTTGGGTTGAGATCAGGTGACTGACTTGGCCATTCAAGAATATTCCACTTCTTTTCTTTAATAAACTCCTGGGTTGCTTTGGCTTTATGTTTTGGGTCATTGTCCATCTGTAGTATGAAACGACGACCAATCAGTTTGGCTGCATTCAGCTGGATCTGAGCAGACAGTATGGCTCTGAATACATCAGAATTCATTCGGTTCCTTCTGTCCTGTGTCACATCATCAATAAACACTAGTGACCCAGTGCCACTGGCAGCCATGCATGCCCAAGCCATCACACTGCCTCCGCCGTGTTTTCCAGATGATGTGGTATGCTTTGGATCATGAGCTGTACCACGCCTTCACCATACTTTTCGCTTTCCATCATTCTGGTAGAGGTTGATCTTGGTTTCATCTGTCCAAAGAATGTTCTTCCAGAACTGTGCTGGCTTTTTTAGATGTTTTTTAGCAAAGTCCAGTCTAGCCTTTTTATTCCTGATGCTTATGAGTGGCTTGCACTGTGCAGTGAACCCACTGTATTTACTTTCATGCAGTCTTCTCTTTATGGTAGATTTGGATATTGATACGCCTACCTCCTGGAGAGTGTTGTTCACTTGGTTGGCTGTTGTGAAGGGGTTTCTCTTCACCATGGAGATTATTCTGCGATCATACACCACTGTTGTCTTCCGAGGGCGCCCAGGTCTTTTTGCATTGATGAGTTCACCAGTGCTTTCTTTCTTTCTCAGAATGTACCAAACTGTAGATTTTGCCACTCATAATATTGTAGCAATTTCTCGGATGGGTTTTTTCTGTTTTTGCAGGTTAATGATGGCTTGTTTCACCTGCACGGAGAGCGCCTTTGATCGCATGTTTACTTCACAGCAAAACCTTCCAAACGCAAGCACCACACATCAAATCAACTCCAGGCCTTTTATCTGCTTAATTGAGAATGACATAACGAAGGGATTGCCCACACCGGTCCATGAAATAGCCTTGGAGTCAATTGTCCAATTACTTTTGGTCCCTTTAAAAACAGGGTGTCACATGTTAAGGAGCTGAAACTCCTAAACCCTTCATCCAATTTTAGTGTGGATACCCTCAAATGAAAGCTGAAAGTCTGAACTTCAACTGCATCTGAATTGTTTTGTTTAAAATTCATTGTGGTAATGTCTAGAACCAAAATTAGAAAAATGTTGTCTCTGTCCAAATATATATGGACCTAACTGTATTCATGTACATGGGAGCAGTATTATAGTAGTTATATTCTTGTACATAGGAGCTGTATTATAGTAGTTGTATTCTTGTACATAGGGGGCTGTATTATAGTATTTGTATTCTTGTACATAGGAGAGTATTATAGTAGTTATATTCTTGTACATAGGAGCTGTATTATAGTAGTTGTATTCTTGTACATAGGGGGCTGTATTATAGTATTTGTATTGTTGTACATAGGAGCTGTATTATAGTTATTATATTCTTGTACATAGGGAGCAGTATTATGGTAGTTATATTCTTGTACATAGGGGGCAGTCTTATAGTAGTTATATTCCTGTACATAGAAGCAGTATTATAGCAGTTATATTCTTGTACATAGAAGCAGTATTATAGTAGTTGTATTCTTGTGCATAGGGGGCAGTATTATAGTATTTGTATTCTTGTACATAGGAGCAGTATTATAGTAGTTGTATTCTTGTACACAGGGGGCTGTATTATAGTAGTTGTATTCTTGTACATGGGAGCAGTATTATAGTAGTTATATTCTTGTACATGGGAGCAGTATTATAGTAGTTATATTCTTGTACATAGAAGCAGTATTATAGTATTTGTATTCTTGTACATAGGATCAGTATTATAGTATTTGTATTCTTGTCCATAGGAGAGGATAGACGTGTGCTTGAGAGCTCTCAGCAGGGCGGAGGCATGGCTTCTGACCCAGGTGGAGGGGAGGGGAGCTGGGCTGATGATCCAGGGAAAGACCCTGGTCTGGAGTCCGGCCTGCAGCCTGCACCTGATGGTAATGGAAAGCTGGAGATGGTGGCTGGTGAGTCTTCTAAACCTGCTTGTTATGTTGGAGGATTAAATTCTAAAGTTACAAGGCAAAGTATATTTAAGCTGGAATTGCATATCAGCAAACTAAAAGAAGAAATTAAGAAAGAGACTGATCCTAAGGTAAAACTGATGAAGTGCGAGTGTCTGGATGATTGCAGCCGAGAGCTGCTGATCAGGAAAGAAAAACTGGAGAAAGGTTTAAACTCTGTGCCCAGAAAGGAGACTTGGGCTAAAGAGAAAAAAAAAGAATCCAGAGCCCAGACTGTGAGCAGAAAACGCTTTATTGGGAATAAGGACATTAAATATAAAACTGTGTACAGCATTGTGGAGCAAGGAAGCCCAGTGAGAAGTGCAGCGCTGATATCAGGGGCACAATGTGAGGGGTCCGAGACACCAGAAAGTGCTGCAGAGGAAAGTGTGCCAGCAAACGAGGGGTTAACTGCAGTGACCTCTCTATGCAGCAATGAAGTGAGCTCAGCTGCTGAGAGTGAGAAAGAAAGTGCACCCTGTACTGATACTGTGAGTGAGACCCCCCTCAGCGCTGTGAGTGAGACCCCGCTCACTGGTGCTAGTGAATGTCTGTCTGCAACAGATAATACAAATATTATAATGGACTCTGAACCATCCATGTCAGTGAATGGAGATAATACTGTGCAGCAATCAGTGGTGATGGACTCTATGTCATGTATGTCAGCGGATGGAGACCACACTGCAGTGGTAATGGACTCTGAGCCCTCCATGTCAGTGAATAGAGACAATACTGTGCAACCATCAGTGGTAATGGACTCTATGTCAGCGGATGGAGACCACACTGCAGTAGTAATGGACTCTCAACCCTCCATGTCAGTGAATGGAGATAATACTGTGCAGCAATCAGTGGTGATGGACTCTATGTCATGTATGTCAGCGGATGGAGACCACACTGCAGTGGTAATGGACTCTCAACCCTCCATGTCAGTGAATAGAGACAATACTGTGCAACCATCAGTAGTAGATCTGGGTGTTGTTGCAGCACAGTCAGGTGTCAGTAATCATGGAGCTAGGGAGAGCTCCAGCACTAATCCTCCAGCAGCGGTGGAGATTTCCAGCACTGATCCACCTGCGGCTGGTGAAAGCTCCGGCACTGACGCATCTGCGGCTGGTGATAGCTCCGGCACTGACGCATCTGCGGCTGGTGAAAGCTCCGGCACTGACCCATCTGCTGACCATCAGTTCAGGAGACTGTTCTCTAATGTCACCAGACCAGTGAACCCCCCGCCTCAGAGGAGAAACGCAGTCAGGATAAAATACACAGGACCAGAGGAGAACATCCCATCCAGAATTTACATTGGGAAAGTTCTCCTAAAAGACTTCATGAAGTTCAATGCGTCTGAGGTCTACGCTCTGATCCATATCCCATCCAGCAGGATCTATGACATCAGCTTTAAGCTCCAGTGTGATCTGGATTTGTTCTGGAACATCTATAATGACACCAGAGAAGATGAGATCTGGGATCACCTCCATTGTATCCAGCTGTCTAAGCCGCAGGAGATAACGGCCACTGTCCTGTTCCAGTCTGAGGTGGTGGCGGTGGCGGATCTGCAGCACTGGCTGAACCGGCAGTGCATAGTGAGAAGTCATCCTGACAAGATCTATGATGAGGAGCAGATATGGAATGGAGGATATACACTGAAAATCCAGCTGATACAAGAGAGCGGTGTGACCAGACATCTGCCGCACTCCTACCTGGGCTCAGAGAGGGGGATCTGCTACTACCCTGGTCAGCCACGTCTGTGCCATAGATGTGGGGGCCGGCATCTCGCCATAAACTGCTCTCGTATCACATGCTCATTATGTGGACAGTCAGGTCATACAAAGGACAACTGCACAGGACCCGTCATCTGTAATCTGTGCTCAGAACCAGGGCATACGTTCCGGGATTGCCGGCATGCAGAACACAATAAATATAATGGCCAGACCTCCTCAGAAGTTGTACAGGAAGATGTCACCAGAGGTTCTGATGTCCCAGAAGCTGGTATGGATGAGGACAGAAGTCACAGTATCAGTGAACCTGCTCCAGAGTCTGAGGTACTAACGGATGCTGCACTACTAGGACCACCAGCCACTGAAGAACCACCTAAAGGCCCACCAGCCACTAAAGAAAGACCTAAACCGCCATCAGCCAATATAATAAGACCTAAGCTTCGATCAGCCACTAAAGTAGGGCCTAAAATGCCAGTTGTTAAAGAGAGGCCTAAGGGGTCCAGAAAGCCTGCCACCAAACCAACCAAACATCAGCCCAGTACATCTGTGGAAGCAGTTAGTCCGCCTGCACTGTCCAGTGTGGATGAGGAAGGCTTTGTGACCGTAAAAAGAAAAAATGCATCTGTGGATCCCACCAGAAAAGTCACAACAGTACAGAAAACCTCTGAGCCTCCAGTGCTGGCGATAAGTCCTGGACGTTACAATGTGCTGGGAGAAGACCAAGATGAAGAGTCACAAATGGAGCAAAGTCCTTCATGCGTCCTTGAAAACGTCTCTGATGAGGGGGATCCTGACCCTCCCGTGTCCACAAAGAGATGGGGCACTACAGGTGACAGCAGTGGAAGGAGGAAGAAGACCAAAAAGTCTAAGTGATCAGGATGCGGCTGAGAATAAACTCCATTAATGTGAACAGTGTGAGGACTGTGAGCCGGCGGCAGACGATTTACCAGCGTTTGTCTGACGAGAGATCTGATGTCTTCTTCTTGCAGGAGACGTATTTGAAGAGCAATGCTCATGTGTATGCAGCCAAGAGAGACTGGAGACTTGGGCCGTCATACTGGTCCTTCGGTCTGGAGAGAAATGACGGTGTGGGGGTCCTCTTTAATACCATGAATGTCCAGGTGGACAGAGTCCTGGAGATCTGTCCGGGTCGCTGTCTGATGCTGGACTTTACATTGGACTCCATCCATTATAGAGCGATAAACATTTATGCTCCGCAGACCAGGAAAGAGCGGAGGGAACTATTTGACCACATGAAACCATATTGCTTTACATCTAAAGTATTTATATTGTGTGGGGACTTTAATAATGTGTCCTGTAATGTGGACAGATCCAGCAGTCATAAGCAACTAAGATATGATGTGACGTTCCTTAATAATATAGTCCAGCAGGCCCACCTAGTAGACCCCTATGGGTCTCATCATACCAGTAAGACGTACACTTACCATAAGGGTGTTAATGCCAGTAGGATAGACCGGGTGTATATAAAGAGGGAGGTGAGATGCTCTCAGTACAGGATCAGCCCCCTGGAGTATTCGGACCATTGTATGGTGAGTGTGACGCTGGATCTGGCCCAAGCTGTGGTCTGTGGAAAGGGGTACTGGAAGGTGAACAGCTCTGTGGTCCAAGATCCTCGGTTCAGAGAGGCCTTCACCACATTCTATAATAAACGTAGGACCACCCAGTGTATGTGTGATGACACAGCTGAGTGGTGGGAGATCATGAAGAGTGACATCAAGCAGTTTATTATACGAGCAGCCAGGAGACGTAGTAATATGGATTATATGAGATACACAGCCCTGAGACTGCACCTCAGCCGGCTATACAGCAGGATGAATGGTGGTGAGGAGGTGGACGGACGGAGCGTCAGCCATATAAAGCAGCGGATGAGGGAGCTGCAGTACGATCGCCTCAAGTCTCTCAAGGCGGAGGGACAGTTTGATAGTTGGAGCATCCATAACCCAGATCCCTTTATTGCCTGTAAGAACAGGGTTAGTAAGAAGCTGATCACTGGCTTGTTAGATGAGAATGGGGTGGAGCAGTCTGAGCCGGAGAAAGTCCACAGGATCATTGGGGATTATTATAGAGATCTGTATAAAGGGGCTCATATTAAAAAGGATGACATTAAAGCTTATCTGAAGGGGGTGTCCCTACCAACGTTAGACCTGGTGCAGGCAGATAGTATGGCCGATCCCATAACTGAGGATGAGGTGAAGAGGAGCATTGACTCCTTAAAGGCCAACAAGAGCCCAGGACTAGACGGCATGACCAGCGGGTTTTACAAAGAGTTCAGGGACTTGTTTGCTCCGGACCTGGTGCAGGTCTATAATGATTGCCTCTCTGCAGGGAAGCCTCTACAGTCCCAGTATAGATCTGTTCTGGTTCTCTTAGCAAAGAAGGGAAATCTAAAAGATGTAAGGAACTGGCGTCCACTGTCTTTGCTAAACACTGACTATAAAATCCTGGCCAAGATCTTGTATTATCGGCTGAGTGAGGTGGCGGGTGAGCTGATCATCGCCAACCAGACGTGTGGTGTGAAGGGTCGGACGATAGAGGACTCATTGCTGCTGGTGAGAGAAGCTGTGACGTACATTAACCCCTTAATAACATCTGACGTACTAATACGCGTCTGTGCTCTGGGACTTAAGAGCCAGACCCGTATTAGTACGTCATCGCGATCGCCGCCGGGTGTCAGCTGATTGTCACAGCTGACACCCGGTACTATGTGCAGGGAGCGGTCCTGCACCGCCTCCAGCACATTAACCCCTGCGATGCTGCGATCGAAGTCGATCGCGGCATTGCGGGGGCAAGGGGAGGTGATCGCCGATACTCACCTTCTCTTCCGGCTTCCAGCGCAGTCTGCAAAGGCTTCCCGGGTGTTGCCATGACGACCCGATGTCGTCATGACAACATCCGGGTCACCAGACAGCAGGAAGATTGTTTGGACATGCGCAGTGCATCTCCAAACAATCTTCACACTGTGCACCGCTGATAGCCTGCATGGCATAGGGATGGTGCTGCATTCCTGTGCCATGCAGGCGATCAGAGAAAAAAAAGTGAAAGTCCCAGAGTGGGACAAAGTAATAAAGTGTATAAACTGTCTGAAAGTGGAAAAAAAAAAAAAAAAATTGCAAAAATATAAAAAAAAATAAAAAAAATAATCCACCAAAAATAAAAATATAATGTACCCATCAATAAATATTATTATAAAAAAAAAAAATAAAAAAAATAAAAGTACACTTATTTGGTATCGCCGCGTCCGGAACAACCTGACCTATAAAACTGTCCCACTAGTTAACCCCTTCAGTGAACACGGTAGAAAAAAAAAAAAAACGAAGAAAAAAACAATGCTTTATCACCATACCGCCAAACAAAAAGTGGAATAACACACGATCAAAAAGACACATATAAATAAAAATGGTACCGCTGAAAACGTCATCTCGTCCCGCAAAAAACAAGCCGCCATACAGCTCCATCAGCCGAAAAATAAAAAAGTTATAGCTCTCAGAATAAAGCGATGCTAAAAAATATTTTTTTCTATAAAATAGCTTTTATTGTGTATAAGCGCCAAAACATAGAAAAATGATACAAATGTGGTACCGCTGTAAACGTACTGACCCGAAGAATAAAGCTACCTTATCAATTTTACCACACGCGGAACAGAATAAAAAAAAACAAAAAAAAAAAACAATTCCTGAATTGTTGGTTTTTGTTTATTCTGCCTCCCAAAAATCGGAATAGAAAGCGATCAAAAAATGTCACGTGCCTGAAAATGGCACCAATAACAACGTCAAGTCATCCCACAAAAAACGAGCCGTCACATGACTGTCTGCCAAAATCTGGAAAAATTATAGCTCTCAAAATATGGCGATGCAAAAACTAGATTTTACAAAAAATGCGTCTTTTAGTGTGTGACAGCTGTCAGTCATAAAAACCCCATATGATTCTGGCATTGCTGTAATCACACCGACCTGAAGAATAAAGTCGTCTAATCACTTATACCGCACAAGGAACGGCGTCAAAAATAAACTCTTGGGCTGGGTTTGGGGCTAGGGTTGTGCTGGGGCTAGGGTTGTGCTATGGTTAGGGTTGTGCTAGGGTTAGGGCTGGGGTTGGGATTTTTTTCAAAAGTAAGAAAAAAAGATGACGATATGGCGACTAGTGTTGAGCGCAAGTGCTCGCTACTTGAGTTTGCATCGGGTGCTCTGGTATGCATTGAGTATCATGGGTATTTGAGTGACATGCTCGAGTCTCTGCCCCATATGCTTCGCGGCCAAAAAAACTTTACGGGGATTGCCTGCCATGCACGAGCGATCCCCGCATGTTTTTTTTTGGGTGTCTAATAACCGTGAAACATGTGGAGCAGGGACTCGAGCATGTCACTCGAGCACACGCTGTACATGGTGCATACCTGAGTACCCGATGCAAACTCAAGTAGCGAGCACTTGCGCTCAAGAATAATGACAACTTATTCAATATGATGACCTAATGTAAACAAATTCTGTGCCGTACCTCTGGGTTCAAAATGTTCACTATACACCTTAATAAAATCCTTGAGGGGTATAGTTTCCAAAATGGGGACACTTGTGGGGGAGCTCCACTGTTTAGGCACATCACGGGCTCTCCAAACGCGACATGGTGTCCGCTAACGAATTAAATGGAAAATCGGCTCAAATTGTTAGCGGACGCCATGTTGCGTTTGGAGAGCCCCTGTGTGCCCAAACATTGGAGCTCCCCCACAAGTGACCCCATTTTGGAAACTAGACCCCCAAGGCACCTATCTAGATGCATAGTAAGCACTTGGAATCCCCAGGTGCTTCACAAATTGATTCGTAAAAATGAAAAAGTGAAAAAAAAAACAGATGGTAATCTCGCCTGAAGAAGGAGCCTCTGTGCTCTGAAAACTTGCATATATATATATTTTCTGGTTAGCCAATAAAGGTATCACCCCAAGAATACTTTTGTCATTTTTGGCATACAAGTATTTACATCGATTTTTCTGGCTAGCACGGTGCCACAATATAACTTTGTATTGTACATCATGATAATGGAAGATACCCCAATGTATCGATCACAGATGGATCTGAAAAACCTCCTGAAGAAACTGGCACAAATGAACAGCGACATTTTCTTTCTATCCAGATGCAAAAAAGAAAACTTAATCCCCAAAGGCCTCATAATAAGGAATCCGACTCAGTTTACCTACAATACTCATTTTTCACAGAAACTTTGCTACAGATCATCTGAGAGACTGCGGAATCACCGCATTGGATTTTTCTACAACAAGAAGAAGAAGAGGACCATCCATAAAGAGATAACTTCTCTACAGGGCCGAATACAAGGACCAGATTCATGTCTAATCAAGGAGACATTACAGGATTTTTACAAAAAATTGCAACATCACCTTATTATCAATAAGAAAAAGAAACTTGACAGACTGAGGAAGAAAGCAGGTCTCAATGTAGTTGAAGGTAAGCCCAATTTACAAAATCATTTTAATACATCGTCCTCTGTTGTGAACCTCTCACAGTATGAGCCAAACGCAGGAGAAATGAATGTTTTATCAAAGGGACTAACATTCTGTCCTACAAAACAACTTGATACGGCTCAATTTTGTAGTGATATTGAGGAATTCTTCCGCAGATTACGGCTTAAAGAATTCTTTCACAACCATGCAGATATCACACCACAAGATAATCTGAACAACACATCAAAAAAGAAAAAGAGGACAAACTGGACCCCCCAACCTGGGCACAACCAAACTCTGGATCACTACGTAGACTGTTTCCGTAAAAAAGTTAAATCTGACATTTTGGACAGATGCCACAAAGTGCCGCACAATATCAGTATGGAGGAAAGAAAAGCCATACAGTCTTTAAAAGCAAATAACAATATCATCATCAAACCAGCAGACAAAGGAGGAGCTGTAGTCATTATGAACATGTCAGATTACATCCAAGAAGCACACAGACAACTCTTGGATATAAAATACTACACTCCACTTCAGGAAGATCCCACCAAAAAATACACAGAGGAACTAACACATATCATCAATGGGTTTGATTCTACTTCATCCTCACTACTGGAACTAATACCAGACAATCCCCAAACAGGTACCTTCTACATGTTTCCTAAAATACATAAAGTAGGTAATCCTGAGAGGCCAATCATTTCTGGCATTGGGACATTAACGGAAAATATCTCCGGCTGGGTGGAGAACATTCTGAAACCCCTGGTGAGACGCACACCCAGCTATATCCAGGACACCACGGATAGCCTCTGCAAACTGTCAGCTCTCGGCCCACTTCCGGAGGACACAATACTAGCCACCATGGATGTAGAGTCTCTCTACTCCAACATTCCTCATGAGGATGGGATTGTAGCAAGCAAACATTTCCTACAAAAAAACAATCTGGCTACAGAACCAACTCTGCAATTCATCAGGTTTGTGCTCCATCACAATTATTTCTCCTTTGGCAACAATTTATACCAACAATGTATGGGTAGCGACATGGGAAGCAAAATGTCCCCACAATATGCTAACCTATTTATGGCTAAACTACAGGAGGAGTTTTTGTCATCTTGCTCTATTAAACCTCTAGCATACTTCTGCTACATTGATGATCTGCTAATAATCTGGACAGGCTCAAAAGATGATCTGCTGACCTTCCACGATAACTTCAACAGGTTCCACCCAACCATCAAGCTCACCCTCAACTTCTCAAAATCCCAAATACATTTTCTGGACATGACCATATACATCAAAGACAACACCATACAGACATCAATTTACCATAAGCCCACAGGACCAGAGATGAGCGTTGTTCTACTCGAACTGTTCGCCAATCTCAAATTCGAGCTGTTTTGGGCGGTGTTCGAGCCGTTCGGCGAACACGAACAATTTGAGAAAAATTCGGCTGTTCGAGGTTATGTTTGATAACTGTTCGTGCACCAAAATCATAACTGGATTTTTTCTCAGTAATGATGAAAATTAATGTTAATACGCAGTTTGAGTGTACAGCGGGGCGGGGGGAGGGGCAGGGGATGGATCTCTGCAGGAACAATGAAGATCTCCATTTTTTTTTTCTCTTTCCCGCATTTACAGTGGGGAGGTGCAATCTGTCAGCCTATCAGCAGCGCACACACGGAGCGAAGTGCTTTTTTTCACACAAGCAAGGGCATGTGTCATTGGCAGTGTATGTCACATGTCCTTGCCCTATAAGACCAAGCCATTTTCCCCGTCGCCACCATTTTCTCACTGCTGCAGCTGCGTGTTAGACGGCACCGCTGTTGCTGTGTGCGCTATACCTTGTTAATTTCAAGCCAATTTTCGCACAAATCTACAGATAGCTTGGGAGTAGGGAATAGTTGTGATTGCAGTCCTTTTAAGGACTAGGTTACAGCATTTCCTACGACTTTTATCAGGCAGGTCTGTGCTCTTAAATAGATAGATTGTGGGAGTAAAGACTAATTGTAATTGCAGTCCTTTTCAGGACTAGGTTACATCAGTTCCTATCAGTTTTTGCCAGGCAGGTCTGTGCCAGTGCTGTGCAAGTTTTTTTCACAGCATTTGGCTGAATCTAGCAAAGCTAATCCTTTTTGGCCTATTGCAGAGTGTGTTAGTCAGTGGAGTAGCCTATCTGTGTTGCAAGATATACCACCTGTGTATAGAATACCAATTTTTTTACTGCACCTAGTGAAGTAAAATCTTTTCGCCATAGCATCATTCTATTAGTCCATCTATACTGACCTCCATCAGGTTGCAAATTAAATATAATTTTTTTCTGCATCTACCTCTGAAAAAATATTGGGCTTCTAGCTGTGTGTGGGACTTGTTGTATTAGTCCATCTATACTGACCTCCATCAGGTTGCAAACTAAATATATTTTTTTCTGCATCTACCTCTGAAAAAATATTGGGCTTCTAGCTGTGTGTGGGACTTGTTCTATTAATCCATCTATACAGACCTCCATCAGGTTGCAAACTGAATATATTTTTTTCTGCATCTACCTCTGAAAAAATATTGGGCTTCTAGCTGTGTGTGGGACTTGTTCTATTAATCCATCTATACAGACCTCCATCAGGTTGCAAACTGAATATATTTTTTTTCTGCATCTACCTCTGAAAAAATATTGGGCTTCTAGCTGTGTGTGGGACTTGTTCTATTAATCCATCTATACAGACCTCCATCAGGTTGCAAACTGAATATATTTTTTTCTGCATCTACCTCTGAAAAAATATGTGGCCTTCTAGCAGTGTGTGGGACTTTCTCTATTAGTCCATCTATACTGACCTCCATCAGGTTGCAAACTGAATATAATTTTTTTCTGCATCTAGCTCTGAAAAAATATTTGGCCTTCTAGCAGTGTGTGGGACTTTCTCTATTAGTCCATCTATACTGACCTCCATCAGGTTGCAAATTAAAAATAATTTTTATCTGCATCTACAGTACCTCTGAAAAAATATTTGGGCTTCTAGCTGTGTGTGGGACTTGTTCTATTAGTCCATCTATACTGACCTCCATCAGGTTGCAAATTGAATATAATTTTTATCTGCATCTAGCTCTGAAAAAATATTTGGCCTTCTAGCAGTGTGTGGGACTTTCTCTATTAGTCCATCTATACTGACCTCCATCAGGTTGCAAATTAAAAATAATTTTTTTCTGCATCTAGCTCTGAAAAAATATTTGGGCTTCTAGCAGTGTGTGGGACTTGGTCTATTAGTCCATCTATACTGACCTCCATCAGGTTGCAAATTAAAAATAATTTTTTTCTTCATTTATCTCTGAAAAAATATTTGGGCTTCTAGCAGCGTGTGGGACTTGTTCTATTAGTCCATCTATACTGACCTCCATCAGGTTGCAAATTGAATATAATTTTTATCTGCATCTAGCTCTGAAAAAATATTTGGCCTTCTAGCAGTGTGTGGGACTTTCTCTATTAGTCCATCTATACTGACCTCCATCAGGTTGCAAACTGAATATATTTTTTTCTGCATCTACCTCTGAAAAAATATTGGGCTTCTAGCTGTGTGTGGGACTTGTTCTATTACTCCATCTATACAGACCTCCATCAGGTTGCAAACTGAATATATTTTTTTCTGCATCTACCTCTGAAAAAATATGTGGCCTTCTAGCAGTGTGTGGGACTTTCTCTATTAGTCCATCTATACTGACCTCCATCAGGTTGCAAACTGAATATAATTTTTTTCTGCATCTAGCTCTGAAAAAATATTTGGCCTTCTAGCAGTGTGTGGGACTTTCTCTATTAGTCCATCTATACTGACCTCCATCAGGTTGCAAATTAAAAATAATTTTTATCTGCATCTACCTCTGAAAAAATATTTGTGCTTCTAGCTGTGTGTGGGACTTGTTCTATTACTCCATCTATACTGACCTCCATCAGGTTGCAAACTGAATATATTTTTTTCTGCATCTACCTCTGAAAAAATATGTGGCCTTCTAGCAGTGTGTGGGACTTTCTCTATTAGTCCATCTATACTGACCTCCATCAGGTTGCAAACTGAATATAATTTTTTTCTGCATCTAGCTCTGAAAAAATATTTGGCCTTCTAGCAGTGTGTGGGACTTTCTCTATTAGTCCATCTATACTGACCTCCATCAGGTTGCAAATTAAAAATAATTTTTATCTGCATCTACAGTACCTCTGAAAAAATATTTGGGCTTCTAGCTGTGTGTGGGACTTGTTCTATTAGTCCATCTATACTGACCTCCATCAGGTTGCAAATTGAATATAATTTTTATCTGCATCTAGCTCTGAAAAAATATTTGGCCTTCTAGCAGTGTGTGGGACTTGGTCTATTAGTCCATCTATACTGACCTCCATCAGGTTGCAAATTAAAAATAATTTTTTTCTTCATTTATCTCTGAAAAAATATTTGGGCTTCTAGCAGCGTGTGGGACTTGTTCTATTAGTCCATCTATACTGACCTCCATCAGGTTGCAAATTGAATATAATTTTTATCTGCATCTAGCTCTGAAAAAATATTTGGCCTTCTAGCAGTGTGTGGGACTTTCTCTATTAGTCCATCTATACTGACCTCCATCAGGTTGCAAACTGAATATATTTTTTTCTGCATCTACCTCTGAAAAAATATTGGGCTTCTAGCTGTGTGTGGGACTTGTTCTATTACTCCATCTATACAGACCTCCATCAGGTTGCAAACTGAATATATTTTTTTCTGCATCTACCTCTGAAAAAATATGTGGCCTTCTAGCAGTGTGTGGGACTTTCTCTATTAGTCCATCTATACTGACCTCCATCAGGTTGCAAACTGAATATAATTTTTTTCTGCATCTAGCTCTGAAAAAATATTTGGCCTTCTAGCAGTGTGTGGGACTTTCTCTATTAGTCCATCTATACTGACCTCCATCAGGTTGCAAATTAAAAATAGTTTTTATCTGCATCTACAGTACCTCTGAAAAAATATTTGGGCTTCTAGCTGTGTGTGGGACTTGTTCTATTAGTCCATCTATACTGACCTCCATCAGGTTGCAAATTGAATATAATTTTTATCTGCATCTAGCTCTGAAAAAATATTTGGCCTTCTAGCAGTGTGTGGGACTTTCTCTATTAGTCCATCTATACTGACCTCCATCAGGTTGCAAATTAAAAATAATTTTTATCTGCATCTACCTCTGAAAAAATATTTGTGCTTCTAGCTGTGTGTGGGACTTGTTCTATTACTCCATCTATACTGACCTCCATCAGGTTGCAAACTGAATATATTTTTTTCTGCATCTACCTCTGAAAAAATATGTGGCCTTCTAGCAGTGTGTGGGACTTTCTCTATTAGTCCATCTATACTGACCTCCATCAGGTTGCAAACTGAATATAATTTTTTTCTGCATCTAGCTCTGAAAAAATATTTGGCCTTCTAGCAGTGTGTGGGACTTTCTCTATTAGTCCATCTATACTGACCTCCATCAGGTTGCAAACTGAATATAATTTTTTTCTGCATCTAGCTCTGAAAAAATATTTGGCCTTCTAGCAGTGTGTGGGACTTTCTCTATTAGTCCATCTATACTGACCTCCATCAGGTTGCAAATTGAATATAATTTTTTTCTGCATCTAACCCAGCCAATAGTTTTGGCCTAATACCACAGTTTGGCCACTCAGCTCTGCTCGGTTCCCATCCATTGTTTTTTTGTGCAAACAACTCCAGAGTTGTGAATTAGTTAACCACCAAAATGAGTGGAAAAAGGCCTGCTGCTGGTGGAAAGGGGAATAGGCCTGTTGGGAAGGGGAAAAAAGGTTGTGTCCGTGGGGTAGGTGTTCAAGCAACAGTAACATCTGCAGAAGAAAGACCATCTTCCAGCCAAACTAAAATGTCTACTTTTAGCGGACAATGTGATAAGATCCCTTTCTTACGGCCACGCCAATCGCTACAAATTCCAGATGAGGCACAAAAACAGCAGGTGCTTCAACGGATATCAAGTGCTCCTTTAAGTGGGCTCTCCTCCACATCAACTTCAACATCACAAATACTCCAGTCCTCAAAGGTGTCACCCCAATCGCACTTGCTTCCTCACAGCTCCCAAATCTCCAGCTGCCCGTCTGAGTATGAGGTAGAACAGATGGTTGAGTCTGCAGAGCTGTTTACTCATACTATAGCCTGGGAATCAGAGGTCGACTCCAGCGCTTCTGTGAATCCAGACGAGGAAATAATCTGCACTGATGCCCAGAATCTTTATGAGTCGGATCCAGGACCAGACGCAGAAGGTTCTGACCATAATGTAGACCCTCATTCCCAAACTGTAACTCCTGTTGGTGGAGACAATGAGGAAGACGATGATAAGACTCAAATACCTGATTGGAGTGACAACTTTAGTTTTTTGTCAGGGCAGGAACAGGTTGGCTCTGAGGACGACGGGTGTGATAACGCACAGGGTGATGATGATGAGGTTGGAGATCCCACTTACTGTCAACCCACAGTCAGCCAAGAGATGAGGTCAGCAGAGGAGGTGGAGGAAGATGCTAGTGACGACGAGGTCAGGTTGCGCCTTCCTGGACAGAGACGTAGTACTGGAAGCACGTCAACAACTGCATCCTCAAACACAACTCTGCCTCTCACCACAAGTCGTGGTGGCTCTTCAGGTCGCATGGGTGCTAAGCCTTGCATAGCCTGGGCATTTTTTCAGATCGATAAAGATGACCCAACTCGTGTTATCTGTAACATTTGTCAGCAAAAGCTAAGTAGAGGCCAAAAAATACATAGTTTGAGTACTTCATGCATGAACCGGCACATGGACATGAAGCATAAGTTGCAGTGGGAAGCTCAGTGTGCTACAATGCGGCCTAGCCGGCCGGGCCAACCACCGTCTGCCATATCTTGTGCATCCGCAGCCTCTTCATCCTCTGTGATTGGGGGGACAGCAGTCACACCTGTTTTGGGGCGCAGACCTGCCACCTCTTTACCCGCAACAGCCAGCGTGATTGGCAGGTCATCATTTTCTTTGGAGGTGGTAACACCAGCTGGTGTTGAGCGCTGTCCGACATCGATAGCACCACCTTTGGATCAAGGCAACCTAACATGTCCGTCTGCATCTTCCTCACAGACCGGCAGTTTGCCGGGGACACCCTTATCAACCCCGTCTAAGCACAATAGCCAGCCCTCGGTCCCTCAGATGTGGACAAGTAAAAGACCATTTCCTCGTAGCCATGAGAAAGCTAAGAGGTTGAATTTCACCATCTGCAAGCTCTTGGCTACAGAAATGCTGCCTTTCCGCCTGGTGGACACAGAGGATTTTCGAGACCTTATGTCCGTCGCAGTGCCCCAGTACCAGATGCCCAGTCGGCACTACTTCTCAAAGAAAGGTGTGCCTGCGCTCCACCAGCATGTCGCACACAACATCACCGCTTCTTTGAGAAACTCTGTGTGTGACAGGGTGCATTTCACCACAGACACTTGGACGAGTAGGCATGGACAGGGGCGTTACATGTCGCTGACTGGGCACTGGGTAACTATGGTGACAGCAGGACAAGGGGCTGCTGTCCAAGTCTTGCCGTCCCCACGAGTTGTGCGTCAATCCTCTTTATGTCAAAGTTCCTCCACTGCTTCTGCCTCCTCAACCTCCTCTCGGTCTTCCACCTGCACCCAAAGCCTGTCTGGTCATGCCACAAGCTTTCTAACTGCGCAGAAGGGATCCTGCACACCTCCTTACTATGCTGGCAGTAGGGCTCAACGTCATCAGGCGGTTTTTACATTGAAATGTCTGGGAAATGTGAGTCACACAGCTGAGGAGTTGTGGTCAGCTCTGGAGAACCAATTTCATGAATGGTTGTCTCCACTGGACCTGAAACCAGGGAAGGCCGTGTGCAACAATGCTGCAAACCTGGGTGCGGCCCTTCGCCGGGGCAATGTCACACACGTGCCTTGTATGGCTCACGTGTTGAACCTGGTTGTCCAGCAATTTTTAGCCCACTATCCCAGACTAGATGGCCTTCTGCAGAGGGCACGGTCGCTGTGTGCTCACTTCCGCCGTTCGCATCCCGCAGCTCAGCGACTTACATCTCTACAGAAGTCGTTGGGCCTGCCACTTCACCGGCTAAAATGCGATGTGCCTACCCGGTGGAATTCAACTCTGCACATGTTGCAGCGACTGTGACAGCACCGACAAGCCCTGGTGCAATACGTTCTGACGTATAGCCTGGGCCAACGAGATCCAGAGGTGGGGCAAATCACGCTGGAGGAGTGGTCTCAGATCAGGGACCTATGCACCCTTCTGCACAGTTTTGAAATGGCGATGAAGATGTTTAGTGCTGACGATGCCATTATCAGCATGACTATTCCGGTGATTTACATGCTGGAGCACATGTTAAACAGAATTCGGAGTCAGGTGGTGGCACAAGAGGAGGTGGAGGAAGTAGAGGAGGAGGAGTTGTATGCGGAAGGGCTAACATCTGCAAGGTCCAGACGGTCGGCAGCACCAAGGCGGCAGGCATGTGAGGGTGGGGGAGATGGTTTTACCAGGGCGCATGGTAGCAGCCAAATTAGTGAGGAAGGTGCAGGAGCCCAGGAAGAAGTGGAGGACGAACTGATGGAAGACTCATCAGATGAGGGAGACCTTGATCACATTTCTGTTGTGCGAGGTTGGGGGGAGAGGACAGAGGAAGGAAGCATGATTGTTACCTCGCCACCAACACAACAGGGACTTGGTGCTCCTGGATGCGCAACACACATGAGTGCCTTCTTGCTGCACTACCTGCAACATGACCCTCGAATTGTGAGAATTAGAAATAATCCTGACTACTGGGTTGCCACACTGTTAGATCCCCGGTACAAAAGTAAATTTGCAGAAATTATTCCTGCCATAGAAAGAGATGCACGCATGCAGGAGTATCAGCAGAGACTGTTGCAGAATCTTACATGTGCTTTTCCACAAAATACCAGTGGTGCACGTAGTGAATCTCACAGTTCCAACTTGCCAACCGTGGGACCGTCAAGTGTTCAGCACTCAAACCGTAACAGAACCACAGTATCTGCTGGTAACATCAATTTTGCGGAATCATTTCACCACTTTTTTAGCCCATCCTTTGCAAGGCCACAGGAGACAAGAAGTCTGACACATAGTCAACGCCTAGAGACGATGGTACAGGAGTATCTCCAAGTAAACATTGAAGCCACGACTGTGTCACTGGACCCTTGCTCTTTTTGGGCTTCCAATCTGGATAAATGGCTGGAGCTAGCCACTTACGCCTTGGAGATCTTGTCATGCCCCGCAGCCAGCGTTCTGTCTGAACGTATGTTCAGCGCTGCTGGTGGTGTGCTGACAGATAAGCGCACGCGGCTCTCCACTGATAATGTAGACAGACTCACGTTCATAAAGATGAACAAATCATGGATCCGAAACGACTTTTCTACCCCTGTGTCATCCTGGGGAGAGTAAAAGCTTGATGATTGGTTAAAATCACCCTACCAACCGTTTTAAGCTTTCAAATTACTAAGCATGTTTATCTGTATCTTGGCTGGAAAATAATTTGGGCTTTGTAGCAGTGTGCAGCACTGATTCTATTAGGCCATCTATAATAAGCTCCACCAGATTTAAAATTACTAATCATGTTTATCTGTATCTTGGCTGGAAAATAATTTGGGCTTTGTAGCAGTGTGCAGCACTGATCCTATTAGGCCATCTATACTAAAGCTTCACCAGATTTAAAATTAACAATAATTTTTAGCTGCATCTAGCCCGGAAAATAATTTTGGGGCTCCGAGATGCGCAAGACACATAAGTGCCTTCTTGCTGCACTACCTGCAGCATGACCCTCATATTGTCAGAATTCGAAGTAATCATGACTACTGGGTTGCCACACTCTTAGATCCCCCAAACTTTTCGATCAACCTTTTCATTTTAATAAAGACCAAAAAAATGGTCATTTTTGAAATTATAAGCATTAGCAGGTTGTTAGAAACTGAAATCAAACAGTTTTCAACTCAAAACTTTATTCTAGGTGATGTTACATTTTCACATAGGACCCCTTGTTCGAAAGGAGCTTCTGAACTCTCTCGTCCATTGAATTTGTCAGGTTTTGGATGGTTTCTGCTTCAATTGTTTTGCATGAGGACAGAATACCCTCCCAGAGCTGTTGCTTAGATGTGAACTGCCTCCCGCCATCATAGACACTCCTTTTAATGATGCTCCAAAGGTTCTGAATGGGGTAGAGGTCAGGGGAGCATGGGGTCACACCATAAGTTTGTCCCCTTTTATGCCCATATCAGCCAGAGATGCAGATGTTTTATGTGCAGCATGAGATGGTGCATTATCATGCAAAAAAATGATCTTGCTGTGAAATACACGGTTCTTCTTCTTGAACCATGGCAGGAAGTGCTGTTTGAGAAAATCCACATACATTATGGAGTTCATCTTTAGCGCCTTCAGGGATCCTAAAGGGGCCGACAATCTCTCTCCCCATGATTCCAGCCCAAAACATTACTCCACCTCCTCCTTGTTGGCGCTGTAGCCGTGTTTACGTGGGGTGTCCATCAACCAGCCATCCTCCACTCCATCCATCTGGACCATCGAGCGCTGCACGGCACTCATCCGTGAACAAAACAGTTTTGAAATCAGTCTTCATGTAATGTTTGGCCCACTGGAGCCGTTTCTGCTTGTGTGAAGTGGATAGAGGAGGTCGACAGGATGGCGTATGCACAGCTGCAAACCTCTGAAGGACCCTGCATCTTGTTGTTCGGGGGACGTTGGAGGCACCAGCAGCTTCAAAAACTTGTCTGCTGCTATGACAAGGCTTTTTTGCCGCTGCTCTTTCAACCTGACGTAATTGCCTGTAGGAAAGAGTCCTCAATTTGCCCTTATCAGCACGCACACGTGTGTACTGTGAATCAGCTACATACTTCTTGATTGCCAAGACACTTCATCCTGATCATCGCACAATGTTGATTGTAGTCATGCCTTGACCTAAACACTCCACAATTTGTTGCTTCTCAGCAGCCGACACATCCTTTTTCTTTCCCATTTTGGCAGAAAATGTAGGCTGCTTAATAATGTGAGACAGCCTTCTTAAGTAGTCTTGCCTTTCATTGGACACACCTGCCAAACTAATTAGCACAGGTGTCTGCAATTGCTTACAGTGATATAAAGAGCCCTGACACACATCACCATCAATGAGTTTAACTGACAAACAAACAAATTCTTACCTTATCACTCCTAAACACTTTTTGCATAATAATTTGGAACACAGTGTACATGTGCTTTTCCACAAAACACCAGTGGTTCACGTAGTGAATCTTACAGTTCTAACTTGCCAACCGTGGTCTGTATGGAGTTGTTCAATAAAGGGCCCAAAATTAAGATAATATAGATGGGAGAGGTCTCTATGAATAGGAATTCCTAAGTATTTGATACCCTGTGAGGGCCAGGCAAAGGGAAAGTTGAACTGGATGGAATCCTATATGGATTTGGGGAGGGAGACATCGAGGGCCTCAGACTTCGCTGCATTGATTTTAAAATTTGACCATGTAACAAAGTGATCTATTTCAGCCATAACAGCATGGATGGATATATGTGATTGAGTGATATATACTAGGACATCATCAGCAAATAGAGAGCACTTGTACTCGGTGCCTTCCACCTAAAATTGGGGTTATGACGAATTGATGAGAGCAGGTGCTCCGTCACTAGGATGTATAAGAGAGGGGACAGAGGACATCCCTGCCTTGTCCCATTGGTGATTGTGAAAGGTGATGAAAATGTTCTCACGCGCCCCCTGGGCCTTGGGACACCCGGAGCCGGACCCTTTTTGGTGGATGCTGGTGGTTGTAGTCTCCGTGGCGGCGACCCGGTTCCGTGGCTCAGGGCGGTCAAACCAGTGGCGGAACTATTTATGTGGTTTTGATGTTTAAATATCCGACTACGCCACCCGTGGATTGCGGTCAGAGTGAACCGCCGCTCCAGGGCAGACCGCTGAGGCTGGTGTTGTGGGTGCAGCAGAGCGTAGCATAACTCCCCACGGGAGGAGTATAGCCTCAGGGCAGTGTATGCGGAGGATGGGGGTGATGGTGCAGGGCAGCAGCAGTAGCGACACGGAGTCAGTGATGCAGTCCAGGGCCTTTACTCACACAGTTCTTATTATCCAGACCACGTCTGCAGGTAACGGCTGCCCATGTCGTACTGTGCTCACCAGGTGAGGGGCTCAGACAACTCCCAGATAACTTTGGAGCGCTTCACAGGACCCCCTTTGTGTGTCCTTTGTCTGGCCTTTCTTACCAACCCTTCTGTCCGGCTGCCTCGGGCCTCCTCTTGGTAAACTTGGCGCCAGTTTCCCTGACCCTATGTGGTGCCTTCCTAGCGGGTGTAGCGAGGGGCTGCGCCACATAAAATGTCACAGCCTCCTGTTTCTAGCTGAGGGTCGTTTCCTGCCTCCACTAGTTTCGGGGACCGGTCTCCCCCTTTGGCCTGACCCCTCCACGCAGGTGGATTCGGGCGTGCGGTGGCGACTCGCCCGTCCGCACCCCTGGGATCCCTTCGTTCCTCGTTCCTGGAGCCTTCTCCGCTCCTCTTCCTTCCTTCTCCCTCTTCCAGGCCTGGGCCTCTGTTACTAGGCCCGCCTCCGGAGCAGAGCTCATGCAGAGCCCCTGCTCCCTGCCACTTCTGCTCAGACTTCTCTGCACTGAACTAAGATGGTGCCCACCTTTTATACTCCCTTCTCAATGCACCCAGGAACTGCTTCCTCCCTGCTCCTGCACTACAGGGTTCCCCTTCCTCAGTGTTCCCTCCCCTCACTCCAGCCAGGGACAGGGACTGTCGTGCCCATCTCAGGGGCATATTGGTCGCCCTGCCCCACGGCAATGTGGTGTAATGCATGCAGGTGTGGGGTCCTGATCCACACTACATCCTTACCTGAGAGTGAGATATCACACCTCTGGGTGAGGTGCAATACCTCTGTAGCAACCGAGCCCTCAGGGTGCTACAGTTCCATTTATCTTCAGCCTAGGTGACGTATTGCGATACAGGGCCGTGATTTTGGCTATAAAAGGGTCCCCTAGACCCCTACCCCAAGCTTTTTAAGAGAATCATATATGGCGTGCCAGGAGACTCTATGGAATGCTTTCTCAGCATCCAACGAGAGTATCTAATTACAAATTTTTAATTGCATCTAGCCCAGGAAATACTTTGTGCCTAGTAGCAGTGTCTGCTAGTCAGCGGATTATCCTGGCTGTTAAGCAAGCTACACCACCTGTAGTTTGGACACTTATTTTTTTCAAAGGAAATGCTTCGGGACCACGGGATACTCAGTGAAGAGCATCAGGAGGCACCCCAAGGCATAGGGGCTGGGACTGGCAGTAGGATGCCTTGCGGTGGACAGCCGAGCTCGATCCTTATAAAAGCTTTTTAACTGCAGCAGCTTTAGTGGACGCTACTGGAGCTGGAATTACGCGGCTGCTTGCATGAGACTTGCCCTCCAATAGATCCTTGTAAATGGATTTAAAGTGTATTCATTCAAATTAGAGAGACTATTTAAATTAAAAAGCTTAGAGCTGCCTCCACCACAGGGGGGCTCGCTCGACCCACCAGCGGACAGGCACCAGTATTGGGAGAGGGGGGCTGGCCGTCAGGGTTCACCGCGGCTCTGGCACAAACCCGGCGACGCGGAGGTGGCATGGGCAGGAGCGGACTGAACGTGTCGGCTTCTCACTTTTTGGATTTTAGAAGGGCATGACATGCCTATATCTGTGTCTCCCCCTCCTTTTACTCCTCCACCTCTTTTCTTTTCGCATGACTATATGTACTTGTCACTTTTCCATGTGTTAGTTGTGTCTTCTGGGCAGTTTGTCAGCTTTTGGACACCTTTGAAGGTGTTTTCTATGTGTTTCTATGTGTTTTTGTTTGCCTGCCATTGGTTTTAACGGTGTTCGAAGGTGTTCGACGAACAGTTCGGCGAACACACGGGTGTTCGACGAACCGAACCGAACTCGAACACTACGGGGGTGGCTCAACACTACACAGGACGTCCAGCATATCTTAGATGGAACAGCTTTCATCCAAGACACACAAAAAAATCCATCATCTACAGTCAAGCTCTGAGGTACATTCGAATCTGTTCAGACAGCAAGGACAGAAAACTGCAGCTACTATCCCTGAGGAATACATTCCTACAACAAGGATCCCATCCACTGGTAATAGATGAACAAATTCACAGAGCTACAAGGATACCAAGAAGTAGCCTCCTGGATTACAGACAAAGGGAGGACAACAACAGGCTTCTCTTGTGGTCACATACAACTCCCACATGAACATCCTAAGGAAAATTGGTGCTGATCTCCAACCCATATTCCACAGAGACCACAAACTGAAAGAAATATTCCCAGAACTACCACTTCTCTCCTACAAACAGCCCCCTAACTTAAGGAATCTCCTTGTCAGAAGTGTCCTCTGATCACCATCAGTGACGGGCACATTCCCATGTAAAAACAAAAAATGCAAAACTTGTATCCACATATCACCATCAAATACAGTCTGTATACCTAACACAAATCAGGACTACAAAATCATGGATGTCTTTTCATGTACATCCTCCAGTGTGGTGACATGATACAATGTACAAGGTGTCCGGAAGGAGTTTATATTGGAGAAACGATGCAAAAACTGCAAACAAGAATGAATTTACACAGACACACAATTAAGAATGAACAGGACACACCTGTGGGAAAACATTTCTCTGGCCGGGGACACTGTATGAAAGATCTAAAAGTTTTAATACTAAAAGGTCACTTCAAGGGCAACAGAGAAAGAAAAATTTGGGAATTCAAATTGATAAGGATGTTCAATTCACTGACAACAGAACTAAATATAACACCTGGCTTTATGACTCACTACATGGACACAATTCACACCTCCAGATAATTAAACATTCCCAAGGCCTCTCATTTTGCAAAAAAAAACAAAACAACTAATTTGCTCTCCCTAACTTATCTGTAGGAGGCATCACGACTTACACCTCATGAACAAATGTCTTGTTGTAACATCTCTCAAATGCTGTGCCTTTTGTCTCATGAATTCATTTGTAATCTTGCCTGAAGAAGGAGCCTCTGTGCTCTGAAAGCTTGCATATATATATATATAATTTCTGGTTATCCAATAAAGGTATCACTCCGAGAATACTTTTGTCATTTTTGGCATACAAGTATTTACATCGATTTTTCTGGCCACAATATAACTTTGTATTGTACATCAAACATAGTGTTAGAAAGTTCAGAAAATTCCATTTTGCAATGATTAAAGTTCCGTTGTGAATTTTAGCGTGACTGGACCGTTCTTACGGAAATGTTTCCTGCCTCCTTCACTTAGATTCAGATCATACAGATAGTCAGACACCGCATTATCTCTGATACTATGGCCGATACAGCGCACATATAGATTATACTATAGAGTCCAAAAGTTTTGCTTTTTTTTTTTTAAAATGTGATGACTTCTGTCTGGTTGTTGTGATGCCATTTCCCTGGTGAGGAATTGAAAGTGCATGAAGTTGTCATCATACAAGACCTTAATTGTAACCAAAATGCTTTTGAATATCATTCATATTCTCTGAAACAACTTTTGAGCACAACTGTATCCTTGTTCATGGTAGCATTCATATTTCCATCAATTCTATGCCAAGGGCCAATGGCAGATGCAGAAAAGCAGCCCAAAACCATGAGATTGCCACCACCATGTTTCACTGTATGCGTTTGGTACCTTACATCATTACGTTTTCCAACTCTGCAGTATATACAGTGCTGCCATCACTACCAAACAGATTGAACTTGGATTCAACCGACCCCAACACCTTAGACCAATCTGTCTCTTTCCGTTGGCCGTGTTCTTTGGCAAACACAAGTTGGACCTTCCGGTTCTTTGCAGAGATGAAAGGCTTCTTGACTGGAACTCGTGCATTCAGCCCTACTGCTTAGTCCTCGCGACTCACTTTGACCCCATATTCTTTGTTCATTTTGTGGACATCAGATACTGACTTTTTCTTTATAATGTGATCAACTCTGGAGGAAGTTCTCCTTGGTCGTCCACTTCTAGGTTTGTCGGCTGTTCCAGAACCTTCTTTTTCTTTCTTTAATATACCTGACACTTGACTCTGAGAACAGGTGAATTCCATAGCTGCCTCTTTATGGCTTTTCCCTGACTTCACTCCCAGAATAATAAGCTTCCTGACATCTGGTGATAAATTTGGCTTTGTCTCTGCCATGTTTTTAACCTTAAAACGCAAAAAAAAAAATTTAGGCAAAATTCGACTGCCCATAACAAAATAGGCAAAACATTTGGCCCAGCAAATGTTGAAAACTAACACATAAAGGGATAAAACAATGTCCAACACAATTTTTGTCCTGATAGCTGACAATCATTTGCTTCCAGTTAACTAAAATCACCAGAAAAATGGCCTCACAACAACCAAACAGAAGCAATCACAATTTAAAAAAAAAATGCTAAACTTTTGGTGGCTACTGTATTCATACAGTCAGGTTTAGCAGAGCTGCCTTTATCATTTGGCACAAAGTACAGTATCACAACATTTAATGCGGCTGCAGGGAAACTAGGCTGTACTTTTGGAGATGCATATAAAAATATTTTTGGTTTTGTCACTCGGCCTCAAAAAATTTAGTTACATATCTGGTAAAAATCCCTGAGCTCTCCTGAACCCTGCTGCTTTTTTGCCGTTTTGCACTGCGTCGCTCCATTGCAGAGATACTCACATTTGTTGCTTTCGGAGTGCAGTATGTGAAATCTCTGCTTTGCAGTCCAACTTTGCATTTTTTCAGTCTTATTTGGGAGTGCGCACTTTCAGCCCTCCCTCCAAGACGCTGCCAATGATCACATGCTCGACTACTAGATCTTCTCCTGATCTGTGGAAGCAGAGAAGAAACAGCCCGTTGCACTACAAGCAGAGATTTCACATGCAGTGCTCCAAAAGACGCAAATGTGAATATCTCTGCAATGGAGCGACGCAGCGAAAAACGGAAAAGAGCTGCAGAATCGGGGGAGCTCAGGGACTTTTACAAGGTATTTAAGGAATCACCCTGTAAGAATTGAATTTTATCGTTCTGGGTCCAATTACTGGAAAGTGGATTGTATTATGTGTTGTGCACAGATATTACTCAGTATTGCAGGGTCTGATTACTGCACACTGGGGTCAGGTGGCTTTAGTGGTCCTATCACTGTCTTATTACAGTTTTTGTGGAGCATTATATGGCGGCACACGCAGTTTGGTACATGTGATGGGTCTCCTAACCATTTTCCTTCTGTATTTTTTTACAGAGAAGGACGGGAAGGCTTTCCATCCAACCTACGAGGAGAAGCTGAGGCTGGTGGCTCTGCACAAACAAGTCCTCCTGGGACTGTACAACCCCGACACGTGCCCCGAAGTCGGCTTCTTCGATGTCCTGGGCAACGATAGGAGGTAACGAATGTCGTGTGGTTTGTTTCACTGTATCACATTCCTATAAAAAAGTAGCCACTTTGTAAATAGCCTAACGTTTTCTTACCGTTTTGTATACACAGCACTGATGCAGATCTGTGTGTCTCCATGGTTACAGACTACACTACATATGTAGTCTGATCCTGCCATTGTATATTTTTCACCACTAAAGTAGCAGTCAGCGACTGCAGGGTGAACCTCATTACCATGAGCATTTATGGGAGCTGTGTACGCAAAACGGCAACAGATTTTCCATCATGGGCATGCATCGATCTGATGTGTCCAAAAAAAAAAAATAGGAATTGAAATGCAAAGTTTAATAGAAAACTGCAGACTGTTTCTTGCATAAAACTGAACGACGACGCGTTTCTAACCTCTTCATAGAAGCCTTTGCTCCCTCTGAGTGTCGTTCACACACTGTCTTTCTCACAGGAAAGAATGGGCGGCCCTGGGCAACCTGAGCAAGCAGGAAGCCATGACGGAGTTTATCACCCTCCTGAACAGATGCTGCCACCTCTTCTCCACATACGTCACATCCCATAAAATAGAGAAAGAAGAGCAGGAGAGAAAAAGGTACTAATCCCTACAATCCGTACATCCGGCATCGGTGGGGCACGGTGACTGCTGGTTTCCTCCCGAAACAGCGCCACACGTGTCCACAGGCTGTGCCTGGTATTGCAGCTCAGTACTATTAAAGTGAGTGGGGCTGAGCGGCAAGGTGATGCACAACCTGCAGACAGGTACCTGAAGACAACTCCAGCACTAATAGTTACTGGAGACGTTCTTAAAGGGACCGCTCTGCAGATTGTGCAGTGAACCCACCCCAACTCTACCAGAAGAGGCGCTGGTGATGCTGATAGATAGGAGATGGTTTGCAGCGGTTTTCTATGGATGCCGGACCTGGGTCCTGCAAATCTTTCCGCTCCAGTCTATAGCAGAGGTTAGCGGCAGTCGCTATCTCACAAGATAGATGATGATCGACATCTGGGTCACGTTTTTCCACACTTAAAGGGGTTGTCTGTTAGTTTAAAGGAGCTTTCTGTTTCCTGCAGGGATAACGTCACGTCACTCTATCAGATTGCTGCAGCCAATCACTGGCATGTACAGCATGAGACCGTAGAAACCAGTGATCGACTGCAGCAGTCACATGGATTATACAACATCATCGCTGCAGGAAAAAAAGTGATGGCCGCCAGAGTGTGAGCACGGGAGAAGCGAAGGAGTCATCAGGCGAGAAATATTTGTTTTTTATGGGTCAATTTTGTAAAATTTCCAACTGCCTTAAGTGGTATCAAATCCCTATCATATCACTAACTTAAAGCCGCAGGAGTTCTTAAACTTTGACTAAGTTTGATACATAGAATCCAACCTGCAGTGTAAAGCATGGGGGACAAAACAGCAGTATGAGACTGACAGGACATGAGGCATCTTTCAGGTTACCTCCTACTCCAGTACTAATTGCAGTATAGCTGGAGTCAGTGATTATGGATTTACGGAGCAGTCGGTATGTAAGACCGGAGGGATCATGGACCGGACTTCTGCTTTAAGTCCCAGGAAGTGAGAACGGTTGACGCTGCTGCAAAAATCATGTCCGACATAGTTCAGTGTAAAGCGTCATCTGCTGACTTTACTGGAGAGAAGAGAAGCGGAGGAAAGAAGAGGAGCAGAGGCTGCGGAGAGAGGAGGAAGAGAGGATGCGAGCGGAGGATGAACGGTTTAGAATGGAACAGCAGAAGTAAGTACTCCCATCGGAAGTCACTCATCTTTCTTAAAGGATATTTTTGGGTGGGTCACTCATTCAGGACCCTCGTAGTATGAGCCATAGTGCAAGGAGCAGTCTGTTGTATGCAATGCTGGTGACCGGTTGGAGGGTACATGCGCTGGGGTCACCAACAATGGGGTCCACGGAGCACTGTCACATTCATTTTAATGGAAAATTACTAAAGCTCTGCCGGCCACAGGCAATGGCGGGTGCAGCAGTCATTAGGGCAGGACCGTGCATTTGTGTTTCAAATCTTAATTCTATTTTTTTTTTTTTGCAGGCAGCAGATCATGGCCGCCCTGAACTCGCAGACAGCGGTGCAGTTTCAGCAGTACGCAGCGCAGCAGTACCCGGGGAACTTCGAGCAACAGCAGCTCCTGATCCGGCAGCTGCAGGAACAGCACTACCAGCAGTACATGCAGCAGCTGTACCAAGTGCAGCTCGCTCAGCAACAGGTAGACGCAGCGCACAGACCCCCGAGCCTCGCTGCTCTGAGCTGCATTTACCTGTCGGACCATGTTCCCACGTAGCATAAATGCTGCAGGGTTTGTTTTTTTTTGCAGAAAATCCCCTGTGTTTAAAACGGTGTTTCCCAAACTCCAGTCCTCACGGCCCCCATAGGTCATGTTTTCAGGATTTCCTTAGTATTTCCATCACCTGTGTAATACTATCAAGGCATCAGGAATTCTCTCACCTGTGTAATACTGTCAGGGTAAAAGAGAATATATATATATTTTCTTGTAACTTTTATACTTTTGTAACTTTTATACGCTTTTTTGCTAATGTACTAACCACCATTTTGTGTCCTATAACAATAAGCTTTCCTTGCTATTATTACTCAAATCGAAACTTAAACTAAGACAGTTCCAGTGTTGCCAGGACTTATTTCAGAGAAACGAAACAAGATTATAAGCTGACGGCTGCAATATCTGCCCAGAGACTGAGATAAGGAGATGTGGACCAATCAGGAGTGGCCAGACACTGGACTTTCATGGTTTACCCCGCCCCGGACAACCCCTTTTCCCTCCCATTATGTAGTGTATTTAGATTTGTGTATGTAAAAATAAACGCAGAACATTGCTGAGAACGTTGTCTGTAGTAGTCTTTTGAGCGTGCTCTGAGTTTGAACCAGCTTGTTGTCTGACTCATTCTTTGAATGGTTGACCCATGCTCATAGTTTGAATTTGGAGTGACTGGAGGACGAGTGGAATGTCATCACGACCCTCACAATACGAAGGAGATCCTGAAACATGACCTGTGGGGGCCGTGAGGACTGGAGTTTTGGAAACACTGGTTTAAAAGTTTGAGGAAACTTCTTGTGCTTCCCGGAAAACTCCTGGCCGCTGTGCATCTAAAGACGTTGCTGAAATTTGTGTTTTTTTGGTTTGTTTATTTTTTCCTGTGGAGCCGAAAAAATGCATGAAAAAATGCCCTCGCTTCTTGTACAGAATTAATAAAACCTTCAGATCTTCAACAATAAATGGGGTAAAAACAGCTGTAAAAATACAATAATCAGAGTAGATTGCTATTGCGGGTTTTGATGTAGAAAATAAACCCTGCACTTTACGCTCCCTGGAACCTGAACTAATTAACTAATTGTTTTTAGTAAGAAAAAAATTGCGCGGCTGAGTTTTGCTCTTGATGATGGCGGTGCGCTGAGTAGCTGGTTGATTAGATGCAGCGTTTATAAGTGGAAGACAGTGGGATTTGTGTGCAGCGTCTATTGGAGCCTGTGGTTGTCTGAAACGCTGCCTCATTAGAAGTTAAGCTTCTTTGTTCTTCCCCTCATGCTTTACACTGCAGTTTTGCTTTGCAGCATACAAGAAATGAAGAATGCTCATAAATGACGTGGTGTTACCCTCTCCTTACCCTCTCGGCCTTACAGAAACAGCAGGAGGCACTTTCGGCAGGAACCAGCTCCCCTGTCAGTTCTCCATCCAAGATGAACATGGGAAGCATCACCGGCTCCGGAGAAGCCCCCTCGGTCAATGGACAAACCCACCCACACATAGACAATGCTGAGAAAGAACTGGAGGCCGACCCCGCTGGAAGACCTGCTGGAGAACGCGCCTAAAGGTGCGTCCTATTGACCCCAGTGGGGTTGGGGTCTGTTGGGTGGACAAACAGACGATACCTGGACATTGGCTAATGGTTTATGTTTGCTCATTATTTTTCCACTTCCTTCTCTCTACAGAGTCCACGCCGGTCATTGCTGCCCCATCCATGTGGACAAGACCCCAAATTAAAGACTTCAAAGAGAAGATCCGGCAGGACGCGGATTCAGTCATCACCGTCGGAAGAGGAGAGGTGGTCACAGTCCGGGTCCCCACACACAAGGAGGGCTCCTATCTTTTCTGGGAGTTTGCCACAGATAACTTTGACATTGGTTTTGGGGTTTACTTTGAATGGACAGACTCCCCAAACACGGCTGTGAGCGTGCACGTCAGCGAGTCCAGCGAGGACGAGGACGAAGGTACTTTGTACAATTTTCATACTTCATTCCTGTACAATAAATACTGTAGCAGGTCTTCACTGCGTTTCACCCCCTCTTCCTGAAGAGGTCGGGGGTCTCTCGAGAAGCAGCATCTTACCCCCTCGTTTTAAGGAGGTTGGGGCCTCTCGAGAAGCAGTGTCTTACCCCCTCGTCTTAAGGAGGTTGGGGCCTCTCAAGAAGCAGTGTCTCACCCCCTCGTCTTGAGGAGGTTGGGGCCTCTCGAGAAGCAGCGTCTCACCCCTTTGATTTGAGGAGGTTGGGGCCTCTTGAGAAGCAGCATCTCACCCCTTCGTCCTGAGGAGGTCGGGGGGTCTCTCTAGAAGCAGCATCTCACCCTTTCGTCCTGAGGAGTTAGGGGGTCTCACCCCCTCGCCCTGAAGAGTTCTGGGGGTCCTATTGAAGCAGCGTCTCACCCCCTCGTCCTGAGCAGGTTGGGGGCCTGTTGAGAAGCAGCGTCTCACCACCTCATCCGGACGAGGTAGGGGGCCTTTCGAGAAGCAGCGTCTCACCCCCTCATCCGGACGAGGTAGGGGGCCTTTCGAGAAGCAGCGTCTCACCCCCTCATCCGGACGAGGTCGGGGCCTCTTGAGAAGCAGCGTCCCACCCCCTTGTTCCGAGGAGGTCGGAGGCTTCTGGAGAAGCACCAACTGGTCATGGATGTTCACCTCTGCAGGAGATCAAAAACCAACAATGTGCTCTCTGGGGCGTTACTGTGGTCTCTCTTGCTTTCCATAGGTTAAGATTGACCTATCAGACTGGCGGGATGGTTGAGTCGCTGCCTAATTTATCCTCTCCCCATTGCCAGTAGTGGAGGAGCTGTGCCTCTGCAGAGGGAAAACGGGCCGCATCTAGCGTCAGAGAGGCTCATTCACACTTTAAAGTAAAAAGCTTGCGAGCGTGCTCTCCTTGCCAAGGAAACCAGTCACCACTGATAGTTTGTAGAGGTGGCCGGTATCCTAGGCAACCAGCTGTAAACTATAGAATTAAGAATACCTCCATATTTGACAACAGAGATACTTTTTAATAAAGAGTGAAATGTAAAGTTCCTGGTGTTTACAAGCACTTTGCAATTTTACCCAGCGAAGATGGAGGAAAAACCGCACCAAAAACGGATCAGATCAGCATGAGTCGCCCTGTACTCTCTCTGCGGGATTTCTGTAAGACTGCTTGTTTCCGGATTATTCCCGGAAGACCCCTTTATGCTTCTGTTTTAGCTCCGCGCCCATGACTTGTCCCACTCTGATATCCTGGACTCACTCCTGACTTGTGTCTGTTCTTTACAGAGAATCCCAACAACGAAGAGAAAGCCGAAAAGAACGCCAACAAGCCTCAGCTGGAGGAGATTGTGCCGGTCTACAGGCGGGATCGTCACGAAGAGGTGGACGCCGGCAGCCACCAGTACCCCGGCCGGGGGCTCTACCTGCTCAAATTTGACAACTCTTATTCCTTGTGGCGTTCAAAATCTGTGTACTACAGAGTGTATTATACTAGATAAAGGAGGGGCCTGCGGTCAGGGGGAGGAGCCGGCAATCAGGGGGAGGGGCAAGTGATCATGGGGCGGGGCCTGCAATCAGGGGGAGGGGCCAGGGCAGTAAGTCGCTCACATGACCTGGATCCTTTTCGATAAGTGTCGCCTCCTCATCGCTCCTCGTGGCGGCCGACACTAATTCAGAGTGCTGTGATTTAACCCGTTCTTTGCCACTACGATTGGTGGACATGAAAGGGGTTAAACATAATTTGGCTGCGCCTGCACTTTTGTGTTTTGTGTTTTTTTTCGCACTTGTTTGGGATTTTTAATTCTATTCTATGTGCGCCCACTCGGGGGCATTTCATGATCTGTTCAGAAGATGAACGCGCATGAGAAGCGTCATGGAGGAGGGGGCACCTTTGTGTTGGGTACCAGGGTAGTGGGCGCCCCCTCAAGACTGGTGGAAGGGTAAAGGTCCCATGTGTTCCCCTCGGTCTGCCCTATTCTGTACCACGCGCAGGTAGCTCAGCGCCATCGCAAACAGCAACGGTTTCTCCTCCACTATAGGTCAGGGCAAATCCGAAATGTGCTGTTGCCTCTCTGGTATCAGCCGTCTGTAGCGGGCAGGAGAGGGTAGTGGGGAAAGTTTCTTATCTCTTCTCTCATCAGTCTGATTTGTCTGATCTTGTACCATGTAAAATATGTAACAAATATGAGAAATGGTTTATAATAATAATAATCATATGGAATAATCTGTCCTGTGTGATCTGGTGGAAACACTGCACCTCCCCCAATGCCCCGCAGCAGAGCATGCGCTATGTGAGACCACCAGGGGTGGGCCGCAGGGCGGAGGGGGGGGTTCACGAAGCCTGAGAAGCTAGGAGGAATCTGGCAGACTTGCGATTACTGCTCTGGAGGTGATAACAGCATTTCCTATAGATTTTACCTGTATGATGCTGCACTACGCCTTGTTGCCGTATAAGGGTAAGTCACAGAGCAACGGTCTCTGGTTGTTGTGAAACTACAACTCCCAGCATGCCCGGACAGCTCCTTGACTTTAGTCTGACTTGCACTAATACATTCTGTAATTTCGGTTGTTTTCTATGAAGGCGTCGCTTTTCTATATCGCGTCCAATGAGCTGGATGAGGGCAGAATACGGCCGCCATACATTTACCATGGGAGATGGCTGATCGGCTCTGTGTATCGCTCAGTGCACCTATGTGGGAGCAGTCAGGGCGGCCATATTGCTCATCACTCAGCTTTCCCAGAAACTGAACGGAGGGATAGAATTTGCCCCTGCAAATGATACTATGAGCTGTAGGGATTAATGGCCAGACATTTAGATCCAGACTGTAGAGATGGTGGACGGTGGGGATCAGGCTGGTCACAGGACAGGGCCGTGCAGATGGTTTCCGCTCTGCATTGGGGGGCGCAGGTATCGTATACGGCTCCTATTATAAGGCGCTATACAGGTCGGGTGTTGGACTTTGCTGCCAGCACTTCTCCCTGCAGAAATGAGACCACCCATCCCCTTCAGCAGAGCAGTGATCAGAGCTATGGACGGGTGGGCTGTAACATTAGGGGCCCCTGGTACTCAACTTTCAGCCTGGAAGCAAGAAAAATCTCAGGTGCCAGTTTCTGATCATGTGGTTCAGTGTGATGTGAATGTTCAGGAATCTGCACCAATTTATTTACTATGTCTAAAGTCTGTCTTCTAATACAAGAATTAAGGTGCTGCCAGCAGCCTCCACTAGAGGGCGCCTGTGGTGTATGCACTGAGCTCTGCGCTGCCAGCAGCCACCACTAGAGGGCACCAGTGGTGTATGCACTGAGCTCTGCGCTGGCAGCAGCCTCCACTAGAGGGCACCTGTGGTGTATGCACTGAGCTCTGCGCTGCCAGCAGTCTCCACTAGAGGGCGCCTGTGGTGTATGCACTGAGCTCTGCGCTGCCAGCAGCCTCCACTAGAGGGCACCTGTGGTGTATGCACTGAGATCTGCACTGCCAGCAGCCTCCACTAGAGGGCACCTGTGGTGTATGCACTGAGATCTGCACTGCCAGCAGCCTCCACTAGAGGGCACCTGTGGTGTATGCACTGAGATCTGCAGTGCCAGCAGCCTCCACTAGAGGGCACCTGTGGTGTATGCACTGAGCTCTGCTCTGCCAGAAGTCTCCACTAGAGGGCGCCTGTGGTGTATGCACTGAGCTGTGCGCTGCCAGCAGTCTCCACTAGAGGGCACCTGTGGTGTATGCACTGAGATCTGCACTGCCAGCAGCCACCACTAGAGGGCACCTGTGGTATGTTGAATGCACTGAGCTCCATACCACCATCAGCCACCACTAGAGGGCACCTGTGCTGTTGTATGCACTGAGCTGTGCCTTTCCTGTGCTGTTGTATGGACAGAGCTCTGCGCTGCCAGCAGCCACCACTAGAGGGCGCCTGCGGTATGTTGTATGCACTGAACTCTGCGCTGGCTGCTGCCACCACTGGAGGGCACTTTCGTTATGTACTGAGCTCCATGCAGCCAGCGGTCACCATTAGAGGACGCCTGTTGTATGTACTGAGCTCCGCACTGCCTGCAGTAACCACTAGAGGATGCCTGTGGTGTATGCACTGAGCTCTGCGCTGCCAGCAGCCTCCACTAGAGGATGCCTGTGGTGAATGCCCTGAGATCTGCGCTGCCAGCAGCCACCACTAGAGGGCGCCTGTGGTGTATGCACTGAGATCTGCACTGCCAGCAGCCTCCACTAGAGGACGCCTGTGGTGTATGCACTGAGATCTGCGCTGCCAGCAGCCACCACTAGAGGGCGCCTGTGGTGTATGCACTGAGATCTGCGCTGCCAGCTGTCACCACTAGAGGGCGCCTGTGGTGTATGCACAGAGATCTGCGCTGCCAGCAGTCACCACTAGAGGGCGCCTGTGGTATGGTGTATGCACTGTGCTCTGCGCTGCCAGCAGCCACCACTAGAGGGAGCCTGTGGTGTATGCACAGAGATCTGCGCTGCCAGCAGTCACCACTAGAGGGCGCCTGTGGTATGGTGTATGCACTGTGCTCTGCGCTGCCAGCAGCCACCACTAGAGGGCGCCTGTGGTATGGTGTATGCACTGTGCTCTGCGCTGTCAGCAGCCACCACTAGAGGGCGCCTGTGGTGTATGCACTGAGCTCTGCGCTGCCAGTAGCCACCACTAGAGGGTGCCTGTGATGTGTTGTATGCACTGAGATCTGCGCTGTCAGCAGCCTCCACTAGAGGGCGCCTGTGGTGTATGCACTGAGATCTGCGCTGCCAGCAGCCTCCACTAGAGGGCGCCTGTGGTGTATGCACTGAGATCTGCGCTGCCAGCAGCCTCCACTAGAGGGCGCCTGTGGTGTATGCACTGAGATCTGCGCTGCCAGCAGCCTCCACTAGAGGGCACCTGTGGTGTATGCACTGAGATCTGCGCTGTCAGCAGCCTCCACTAGAGGGTGCCTGTGGTGTATGCACTGAGATCTGCGCTGCCAGCAGCCTCCACTAGAGGGCGCCTGTGGTGTATGCGCTGAGCTCTGCATTGCCTGCGCTGTTGTATGGACAGAGCTCTGCGTTGCCAGCAGCCACCACTAGAGGGCGCCTACGGTATGTTGTATGCACTGAACTCTGCGCTAGCTGCAGCCACCACTGGAGGGCACCTGCTGTATATAATGAGCTTCATGCTGCCTGCGGTCACCACTAGAGGGCGCCTGTGGTGTGTTGTATGCACTGAGCTCCCCCTAGTGGTGGCTGTGAGTAATCAGCATTTTAAAGTCTTATGTAAAAAGATAAAATAAATTAAAATTGTGTACAACTTGGAAAGGTGGACAGGTCACTAATGGGCTCCAATATTGAATTTGCCCTGAAAAATCAGCTATTCCCATCAATGAGCTCTCGCTGAGCAGCACATATGTGCTTAACCCCTTATTAGTCAATCATTCCTGAAAACCCCCCCATTACCCTGCAGTAACCCTAAATCCCCGTAGCCTTTGCAGGGCGTCCGTGTGTTATACCTGCACTGAATCTGTATTTCAGCCTCTCGTCCTTTGGGGCCTCAGGATCTTGACGAGTTCCCCTGAAGACCCCCAGATGCAGAATGTCCCCATGATGGAAGGTTTCCCAGCATATAGCATCCATCGCCCCTTGTCAGCGCTGCCTGCCGGGGCCGGACGTTAACCCTTTCTTTCCCCGTGAGCCCCCTCTCGTCTCGTTGCTGCCTTCCAGCTCTTCACCAATCAGCGAATCGTATTAGTGAGGACCGGGGAGCGCCGCTGCCTGTGCGGATACTTCCACTCCGAGAAGCCGAGAGATGAGCGACTGCTCGCAGCAGAAGTATCCCGACCCGCAGCGCCGCTCCCCGGTCCTCCCTTCACACCCTAGCCGCTGATGTCCCCACAGTATCCGCATGGTGTTACAAAGGTCCGGACATTTGTGTTAAAAATCGCTGATTGGTCGCTGGCGCTGCCCGCGACCAATCACCGATTTGGGCGCCAAATTTAAATATCGGCCGCGACCAATCACCGATCTTGGCTCCACATTTAAACACCGCTCTCGGCTTCTCGGAGTGGAAGTATCCGCACAGGCAGCGGCGCTCCCCGGTCCTCACTAATACGATTCCGCTCCCCGCTCCTCACCAATACGATTCGCTGATTGGTCGCGTGCGGAGAGCGCGACCAATCAGTGATGTTGGCGCTAAAGTTAAACACCACTGTGCTGATTGGTCGCCGACGCTGTGCGCGACCAATCACCGATTTGGGCGGCACATTTAAATAGCGTCCGCGACCAATCAGTACAGCGGTGTTTAAATGTGGAGCCAAGATCGGTGATTGGTCGCGGCCGATATTTAAATTTGGCGCCGAAATCGGTGATTGGTTGCGGGCAGCGCCAGCGACCAATCAGCGATTTTTAACACAAATGCTGACATCCATGCGGCTAGGGCGTGAAGGGAGGACCGGGGAGCGGCGCTGCGGGTTCAATTGGTCGCGGCCGCTATTTAAATGTGCCGCACAAATCGTTGATTGGTCGCGGACTTGGCCCGCGACCAAGCACTGATCTTGCGGCCAAAGTTAAACACTACTGTGCTGATTGGTCGCGGACTCTGCCCGCGACCAATCACGGATTTGGGCGCCAAATTTAAATATCGGCCGCGACCAATCACCGATCTTGGCTCCACATTTAAACACCGCTGTGCTGATTGGTCGCTGCCGATATTTAAATGTGGCTCCCAAACCGGTGAGTGGTCGCGGGCGGCGTCGCCGACCAATCAGCACAGCGGTGTTTAAATGTGGAGCCAAGATCAGTGATTGGTCGGGTCCGAAGACCGCGACCAATCATCGAATCTTCTTGGTGAGGACCGGGGAGCGCCGTTGCCTGTGCGGCTACTTACGCTGCGAGAACCCGGGACATAGTGGGCGCTGGCAGCAGAAGTATCCCGACCCGCAGCGCCGCTCCCCGGTCCTCCCTTCCGCATGGAGGTCAGTGGCACCGGCGGTCCTTCCGCTGCTACCAGCCGGGAGATGAGCGCCTTGCGCCGCTCATCTCCCGGCTGCATCTCCGTCCCGCAGATGGGTCCGGCGGTCGGGTTCCTTCTGCTGTTGCCGGCCGGGAGATGAGCGCCTCGCGGAGCTCATCTCCCAGCTGCATCGCCGCTCAGCTCCGTCCCCCAGATGAGCCGCTAACGGCCGCCATCTTTTTTCAGAAATCCCGCAGCGCTGATTGGCCGCTGCCGGACCAATGAGTGACGCGGGATTTCCTGGACAGACAGACAGACAGACAGATGGGATAAGACGATTATATATATAGATAATTTACCTTTCTCCTCATTAAAGATGGAATTAGCGGCTTTTTGATTTTCTTATGATGTAAAAACTGCGCCTGAGATGATTCATTACGGTGTAATACAATCACCCCACGAGGAGCTTTTACAATCTGTTATAGAGACCTGATGCTTAAAGGGGTTGTCTACTTTTATATACCCCCCCCCCCCCCCTATAAGGGGATGGGGGGCAGTGATGGCATTTAATGGGGGTTGGTCACGCTCCCTTTATTAGTATGACACCAGCTTGTCTGTTCTGCTTAAAAGCCTCTCTATATGCCCTATTACTTCCTATGGCTATCATGCAGAATATTTGTAACTTTTAGGTTGTTCTGTGCTATATTATTTTTTAATAGCATCAAAATTCCCCATGTAAATTATACATTTCTTTCTGCTTTGCTCATAGCCACCACTAGAGGGTGCCACATGCATACAGATTTGTGTTCCTTATATAAACAGAATGCAAAGAACTCCCCCTAGTGTTGGCTGCAGGTACCTAGAATGTGAGATCAATGACTTGGGTTGAGGAAATAAAACGTACAATTATGTACTAAATGGTAAAACAATGGGTAAAATAGTCGCTATAGACTTGCGTGTATGGGCGGAAGTTGAAGTCCACTTTAGTGACCAGTGGCCGGCAAATAAAATGATGGGATGCATTAAAAGAGGCCGAGCTGCTCCTGAGGAGAACGTCCTTCTGCCTTTATACAAGTCCCTATTGCGGCCACACAGGACTGGGGACAATTTTGGGCTCCAGTCTATAAGGAAGATATAGATGAACTAGAGCGGGTGCAGAACAACCAAGGTGATGAAGGGAATGAGGGACTGCAGAGGACGAGGGATCAGACTGGGGGTTATTCAGTTTGGAGAAAAGACGGCTGACGGGAAATCTCATTACAATGGAGAAATGGATGAGGGGACAGGACCCAGATTTTCTGATGATCTTTCTACACCTTGATCTGCAACAATGACAAGGAGGCGTCCTCTACATCTTCTATATATATAATTCAGTCAGTCAGTCAGTCAGTCAAGGAAATCCCGCGTCGCTCATTGGTCCGGCAGCGGCCAATCAACGCCGCGGGATTTCTGAAAAAAGATGGCGGCAGTTAGCGGCTCATCTCCCGGCCAGCAACAGCAGAAGGAACCCGACCGCCGGACCCATCTGCGGGACGGAGATGCAGCCGGGAGATGAGCGGCGCGAGGCGCTCATCTCCCGGCCGGTAGCAGGGGAAGGACCGCCGGCGCCGCTGACCTCCATGCGGAAGGGAGGACCGGGGAGCGGCGCTGCGGGTCGGGATACTTCTGCTGCGAGCGCCCGCTATGTCCCGGGTTCTCGCAGCATAAGTAGCCGCACAGGCAGCGCTGCTCCCCGGTCCTCACCAAGACGATTCGATTATTGGTCGCGGTCTTCGGACCCGACCAATCACTGATCTTAGCGCAAAAGTTAAATACCGCTGTGCTGATTGGTCGCCGACGCTGCCCGTGACCAATCACCGATTTGGGCGCCACATTTAAATATCGGCCGCGACCAATCAGCACAGCGGTGTTTAAATGTGGAGCAAAGATCTGTGATTGGTCGCGACCGATATTTAAATTTGGTGCCCAAATCGGTGATTGGTCGCGGGCAGCGTCCGAGACCAATCAGCACAGTAGTGTTTCACTTTGGCCGCAAGATCAGTGATTGGTCGCGGGCCAAGTCCGCGACCAATTAACGATTTGTGCGGCACATTTAAATACCGGCCACGACCAATTGGATGTCAGCGCCGCTCCCCGGTCCTCCCTTCACGCCCTAGCCGCATGGATGTCAGCGGCGCTGCCTGTGCGGCTACTTCTGCTCCGAGAACCCGGGACATGAGCGGGCGCTCGGAGCAGAAGTATCCCGACCCGCAGCGCCGCTCCCCGGTCCTCCCTTCACACCCTAGCCGCTGATGTCCCCACAGTATCCGCATGGTGTTACAAAGGTCCGGACATTTGTGTTAAAAATCGCTGATTGATCACTGGCGCTGCCTGCGACCAATCACCGATTTGGGCGCCAAATTTAAATATCGGCCGCGACCAATCACCGATCTTGGCTCCACATTTAAACACCGCTGTGCTGATTGGTCGCGGTCGATATTTGAATTTGGCACCCAAATCGGTGATTGGTCGCGGGCAGCACCAGCGACCAATCAGCGATTTTTAACACAAATGTCCGGACCTTTGTAACACCATGCGGATACTGTGGAGACATCAGCGGCTAGGGTGTGAAGGGAGGACCGGGGAGCGGCGCTGCCGGTCGGGATATTTCTGCTGCGAGCGCCCGCTCATGTCCCGGGTTCTCGCAGTGGAAGTAGCCGCACAGGCAGCGGCGCTCCCCGGTCCTCACTAATACGATTCCGCTCCCCGCTCCTCACCAATACGATTCGCTGATTGGTCGCGTGCAGAGAGCGTGACCAATCAGTGATCTTGGCGCTAAAGTTAAACACCGCTGTGCTGATTGGATGCGGACGCCAGACGCGTCCAATCACCGAGATTGGCGCCAAATTTAAACAACGCTCTGCTGATTGGTCGCGGACTCCAGCTGCGACCAATCAGCTATTTTGGCGCCAAATTTAAACACCGCTCTGCTGATTGATCGCGGTCGCTGGCCGAGATCAATCAGCAGTATTGGGGCCAAATTTAAACCTCACTCTGCTGATTGGTCGCAACCACCGGCCGCGACCAATCTGCGTTATTTTGTGCCAAATTTAAACAACGCTCTGCTGATTGGTCGCGGCCGTCAGCCGCGATTAATTAGCGATTTTGGCGCCAAATTTAAACATGCTCTCCAGTCCTCACTAACACGGTTTGCTGATTGGTCGCGGCCGCCGCCCGCGACTAAGCGATTTTGGCGCAAAATTCAACCACCGCTCTGCTGATTGGTCGAGGCCGCCGGCCGAGATCAATCAGCAGTATTGGTGCCAAATTTAAACACCGCTTCGCTGATTGGTCGCGGTGGCCGGCCGCGACCAAGCAGCGAAATTGGCGCCAAATTTAAACGCTCTGCTGATTGGTCACGGCCGGCGGCCTCGACCAATCAGCCATATTGGTGCCAAATTTAAACACCGCTTCGCTGATTGGTCGCGGTGGCCGGCCGCGACCAAGCAGCGAAATTGGCGCCAAATTTAAACACCGCTCTGCTGATTGGTCGCGGTTACCGGTCTCGAATAATCAGCATTATTAGTGCCAAATTTAAACACCGCTGTGCTGATTACTCGCGACCAATCTGCGATATAGGCGCCAAATTTTAACACCGCTTTGCTGATTGGTTACGGTTGCCGGCCTCGACCAATCAGCGATTTTGCCGCAAAATTGAAACACAGCTCTGCTGATTGCGCCCGGTCGGCCGCATACCTATTCTAGAATACCCGATGCATTAGAATCGGGCCACCATCTAGTCTAATCATAATAACAGACGGGGATTCTTTACTGTAAGAGCATTAAGACTATGGATCTCTCTGTCACATGATGCTGTCATGGTGGATTCACTACCAGTATACAAGGAGGGCCTGGACACCTTTCTTGAAGAATATAATCTTATAGTTTCTAGATTGTGTGATGATGGTGATCCAGGGAACTCGCCTGATTGCCGTTTGTGGAGTCAGGAAGGAATTTTCCCCTGATATGGGGCAATTAGCATCTGTCTCCCGTGGTTTTTGTTTTCTTTCCTCTAGATCAGTGTTTCCCAAACTCCAGTCCTCATGGCCCCACAGGTCATGTTTTCAGGATCTCCTTAGTGTTACACAGGTGATGGAAGTATCATCAAGACATCAGGAATTCTCTCACCTGTGCAACACTATGGAAATCCTGAAAACGTGACCTGTGGGGGCCGTGAGGATGGGGTTTGGGGAACACTGCTCTAGATCAACGTGTTATTGTACTGGTTGAACTTGATGGACTTGTGCAGTCAACCTAAAAGGGAGTCAGCACAGAATGACTGTTCAAACCAAGCGCAGGCGCTTAGTGCATCATGGTGCAGCCAAACATTGAAGGTCGCCTTCCCACGTGCTTGTTTTCTCTCCATTTGCACACCTCGCCCCCCCCCCACCTTTGATGATAGCTCTGGCTTCATAGAGCAATGTTTGGCCAAATCACGGTGCACCGAGGGCCGGTGCTTGGTTTAAACAGTCGTTCTGTGCTGTCAGACTCGTTTTAAATGTTTGGCCTCGCCAAAGGTGCACTAAGCGCCTGTGTTATCACAGAATAGTGAGGACCGGTGTAGAGCGTGAGGCGTGGACATGGTGGTATCACAATAGTGAGGACTGGTGTAGAGCGTGAGGCGTGGACATGGTGGTATCACAATAGTGAGGACGGATGTAGAGCGTGAGGCGTGGACATGGTGGTATCACAATAGTGAGGACGGGTGTAGAGCGTGAGGCGTGGACATGGTGGTATCACAATAGTGAGGACGGGTGTAGAGCGTGAGGCGTGGACGGGTGTAGAGCGTGAGGCGTGGACATGGTGGTATCACAATAGTGAGGACGGATGTAGAGCGTGAGGCGTGGACATGGTGGTATCACAATAGTGAGGACGGGTGTAGAGCGTGAGGCGTGGACATGGTGGTATCACAATAGTGAGGATGGGTGTAGAGCGTGAGGCGTGGACATGGTGGTATCACAATAGTGAGGACGGGTGTAGAGCGTGAGGCGTGGACATGGTGGTATCACAATAGTGAGGACGGGTGAGATCGTGAGGCGTGGACATGGTGGTATCACAATAGTGAGGACGGGTGAGATCGTGAGGCGTGGACATGGTGGTATCACAATAGTGAGGACGGGTGTAGAGCGTGAGGCGTGGACATGGTGGTATCACAATAGTGAGGACGGGTGTAGAGCGTGAGGCGTAGACATGGTGGTATCACAATAGTGAGGATGGGTGAGATCGTGAGGCGTGGATATGGTGGTATCACAATAGTGAGGACGGGTGTAGAGCGTGAGGCGTGGACATGGTGGTATCACAATAGTGAGGACGGGTGTAGAGCGTGAGGCGTGGACATGGTGGTATCACAATAGTGAGGACGGGTGTAGAGCGTGAGGCGTGGACATGGTGGTATCACAATAGTGAGGATGGGTGTAGAGCGTGAGGCGTGGACATGGTGGTATCACAATAGTGAGGACGGGTGTAGAGCGTGAGGCGTGGACATGGTGGTATCACAATAGTGAGGACGGGTGAGATCGTGAGGCGTGGACATGGTGGTATCACAATAGTGAGGACGGGTGAGATCGTGAGGCGTGGACATGGTGGTATCACAATAGTGAGGACGGGTGTAGAGCGTGAGGCGTGGACATGGTGGTATCACAATTGTGAGGACGGGTGTAGAGCGTAAGGCGTGGACATGGTGGTATCACAATAGTGAGGATGGGTGTAGAGCGTGAGGCGGGGACATTGTGGTATCACAATAGTGAGGACGGGTGTAGAGCGTGAGGCGTGGACATGGTGGTATCACAATAGTGATGACGGGTGTAGAGCGTGAGGGGTGGACATGGTGGTAACACAATAGTGAGGACGGGTGTAGGGCGTGAGGCGTGGACATGGTGGTAGCACAATAGTGAGGAAGGGTGTAGAGCGTGAGGCATGGACATGATAATCACAATAGTGAGGACGGGTGTAGAGCGTGAGGTGTGGACATGGTGGTAGCACAATAGTGAGGACGGGTGTAGAGCGTGAGGCATGGACATGGTGGTAGCACAATAGTGAGGACGGGTGTAGAGCGTGAGGCGTGGACATGGTGGTAGCACAATAGTGAGGACGGGTGTAGAGCGTGAGGCATGGACATGGTGGTAGCACAATAGTGAGGACGGGTGTAGAGCGTGAGGCATGGACATGGTGGAAACACAATAGTTAGGACGGGTGTAGAGCGTGAGGCGTGGACTCTGTGTTGTCACACAATATAATCACATCTAGTAACAGAACCTTTAATGGATGTTTTATACAAAAGTGAACATTCGCTCTGAACCCTTAAAACCCTATAATTCAAGAAACTATTTCCTCCATACGAAATGCACGTGTAGATAGTGAGTCGTGGACACGGTGGTATCACAATAGTGAGCACGGGTGTAGAGCGTGAGTCGTGGACGCGGTAGTGTCACAATAGTGAGGACGGGTGTAGATCGTGAGTCGTAGACGCGGTGGTATCACAATAGTGAGGACGGGTGTAGATCGTGAGTCGTGGACACGGTGGTATCACAATAGTGAGGACGAGTGTAGATCGTGAGTCGTGGACGCGGTGGTATCACAATAGTGAGGACGAGTGTAGAGCGTGAGTCGTGGACGCGGTATCACAATAGTGAGGACGGGTGTAGATCGTGAGTCGTGGACGCGATGGTATCACAATAGTGAGGACGAGTGTAGATCGTGAGTCGTGGACGCGGTGGTATCACAATAGTGAGGACGGGTGTAGAGCGTGAGTCGTGGACGCGGTGGTATCACAATAGTGAGGACGGGTGTAGAGCGTGAGTCGTGGACACGGTGGTATCACAATAGTGAGGACGGGTGTAGAGCGTGAGTCGTGGGAGCGGTGGTATCACAATAGTGAGGACGGGTGTAGAGCGTGAGTCGTGGACACGGTGGTATCACAATAGTGAGGACGGGTGTAGAGCGTGAGTCGTGGACGTGGTGGTATCACAATAGTGAGGACGGGTGTAGAGCGTGAGGCGTGGACATGGTGGTAACACAATAGTGAGGACGGGTGTAGATCGTGAGTCGTGGACACGGTGGTATCACAATAGTGAGGACGATTGTAGATCGTGAGTCGTGGACGCGGTGGTAACACACAATAGTGAGGACAGGTGTAGATCGTGAGTCGTGCACGCGGTAGTGTCACAATAGTGAGGACGGGTGTAGAGCGTGAGGCGTGGACATGGTGGTAGCACAATAGTGAGGACGGGTGTAGATCATGAGTCGTGGACGGGGTGGTAACACACAATAGTGAGGACGGGTGTAGAGCGCGAGTCGTGGACATGGTGGTATCACAATAGTGAGGACGGGTGTAGATCGTGAGTCGTGGGCGCGGTGGTAACACAATAGTGAGGACGGGTGTAGATCGTGAGTCGTGGGCGCGGTGGTAACACAATAGTGAGGACGGGTGTAGATCGTGAGTCGTGGACGCGGTGGTAACACACAATAATGAGGACGGGTGTAGATCGTGAGTCGTGGACCCGATGGTATCATACAATAGTGAGGACGGGTGGAGAGCGTGAGTCGTGGACGCGGTGGTATCACAATAGTGAGGACGGGTGTAGAGCGTGAGTCGTGGACACGGTGGTATCACAATAGTGAGGACGGGTGTAGAGCGTGAGTCGTGGACGTGGTGGTATCACAATAGTGAGGATGGGTGTAGAGCGTGAGTCGTGGACATGGTGGTAACACAATAGTGAGGACGGGTGTAGATCGTGAGTCGTGGACACGGTGGTATCACAATAGTGAGGTCGATTGTAGATCGTGAGTCGTGGACGCGGTGGTAACACACAATAGTGAGGACAGGTGTACATCGTGAGTCGTGCACGCGGTAGTGTCACAATAGTGAGGACGGGTGTAGATCATGAGTCGTGGACGGGGTGGTAACACACAATAGTGAGGACGGGTGTAGAGCGCGAGTCGTGGACATGGTGGTATCACAATAGTGAGGACGGGTGTAGATCGTGAGTCGTGGGCGCGGTGGTAACACAATAGTGAGGACGGGTGTAGATCGTGAGTCGTGGGCGCGGTGGAGTCACACAATAGTGAGGACGGGTGTAGATCGTGAGTCGTGGACGCAGTGGTAACACACAATAATGAAGACGGGTGTAGATCGTGAGTCGTGGACCCGATGGTATCATACAATAGTGAGGACGGGTGGAGAGCGTGAGTCGTGGACGCGGTGGTATCACAATAGTGAGGACGGGTGTAGATCGTGAGGCGTGGACATGGTGGTACACAATAGTGAGGACGGGTGTAGATCACGAGTCGTGCACGCGGTGGTAACACACAATAGTGAGGACGGGTGTAGAGCGTGAGTCGTGGGCGCGGTGGTATCATACAATAGTGAGGACGGGTGTAGATCGTGAGTCGTGGATGTGGTGGTAACACACAATAGTGAGGACGGGTGTAGAGCGTGAGTCGTGGGCGCGGTGGAGTCACACAAAAGTGAGGACGGGTGTAGATCGTCAGTCGTGGATGCGGTGGTATCATACAATAGTGAGGACGGGTGTAGATCGGGAGTCGTGGGCGCGGTGGTATCATACAATAGTGAGGACGGGTGTAGAGCGTGAGTCATGGACGCGGTGGTAACACACAATAGTGAGGACGGGTGTAGATCGTGAGTCGTGGACCCGGTGGTATCACAATAGTGAGGACGGGTGTAGATCGTGAGTCGTGGGCGCGGTGGTAACACACAATAGTGAGGACGGGTGTAGATCGTGAGCGCAGTGGTAACACACAATAGTGAGAACGGGTGTAGATCGTGAGTCGTGGACCCGGTGGTATCATACAATAGTGAGGACGGGTGTAGAGCGTGAGTCGTGGACGCGGTGGTATCACACAATAGTGAGGACGGGTGTAGAGCGTGAGTCGTGGACATGGTGGTATCACAATAGTGAGGACGGGTGTAGATCGTGAGTCGTGGGCACGGTGGTAACACACAATAGTGAGAACGGGTGTAGATCGTGAGGTCGTGGGCGCGGTGGTAACACACAATAGTGAGGACGGGTGTAGATCGTGAGTCGTGGACGCGGTGGTAACACAATAGTGAGGACGGGTGTAGAGCGTGAGTCGTGGGCGCGGTGGTATCATACAATAGTGAGGACGGGTGTAGATCGTGAGTCGTGGATGTGGTGGTAACACACAATAGTGAGGACGGGTGTAGAGCGCGAGTCATGGACGCGGTGGTAACACACAATAGTGAGGACGGGTGTAGATTGTGAGTCGTGGGTGCGGTGGTAACACAATATTGAGGACGGGTGTAGATCGTGAGTCGTGGGCGCGGTAGTGTCACAGTAGTGAGGACGGGTGTAGAGCGTGAGTGGTGGGCGTGGTGGATTCACACAATAGTGAGGACGGGTGTAGATCGTGAGCGCGGTGGATTCACACAATAGTGAGGACGGGTGTAGATCGTGAGTCGTGGGCGCGGTGGATTCACACAATAGTGAGGACGGGTGTAGAGCGTGAGTCGTGGGCGCGGTGGATTCACACAATAGTGTGGACGGGTGTAGATCGTGAGTTGTGGGCGCGGTGGATTCACACAATAGTGAGGACGGGTGTAGATCGTGAGTCGTGGGCGCGGTAGAGTCACACAATAGTGAGGACGGGTGTAGATCGTGAGTCGTGGGCGCGGTGGTAACACACAATAGTGAGGACGGGTGTAGATCGTGAGTCGTGGGTGCGGTGGAGTCACAATAGTGAGGACGGGTGTAGATCGTGAGTCGTAGGCGCGGTGGTAACACACAATAGTGAGGACGGGTGTAGATCGTGAGTCGTGGGTGCGGTGGAGTCACACAATAGTGAGGACGGGTGTAGATCGTGAGTCGTAGGCGCAGTGGTAACACACAATAGTGAGGACGGGTGTAGATCGTGAGTCGTGGGTGCGGTGGTAACACACAATAGTGAGGACGGGTGTAGAGCGTGAGTCGTGGGTGCGGTGGAGTCACACAATAGTGAGGACGGGTGTAGAGCGTGAGTTGTGGGCGTGGTGGAGTCACACAATATAACATCTAGTAACAGAACGCTTCCTTTAATGGATGTTTTATACAAAAGTGAAGCCATAAAACCCTATAATACAAGAAACAATATTTCCTCCGTCCACATCGCACAATTTCCTTCTCACAGAGCAGCAGTAACAGAACGCTGCAGATTCTCTGCAGAAACCTTTGGTGCCGTCTACACGACAGGAACGAGGCCACATTTTACCATTTGTACCACAAGACCCCGAACAACAGACAAGAAACACGAGGACATGAACAGAAGGAGAAAAGAAATCAGGAATCTCCTCCGTGTAACCAGAAGTGGGATCAGCGGAGACTCGTCCTCGCACACCTTATCCAGACATGGCGGCCGCCAGCGCCTTCACTTCAAAGGCCTCCGGAGGAATGGCACCCCGACTCTGTAAAGGGAAACCGATAATAAAGGAAAACCAAATCATACGTGTAAACCTGGAGACCAGACCAGACAGAAGCATCATTTACCCCTTTATACAGTCAGGGGGTGAGCGCTCTTAAAGGGGTTCTCCATTTATATGGAGATAAACATTAAATGGATTCTCTTATCAAGACGACTGCTCTCTATATACCGTATTAGTGCTTATAGATATTATAGAGGGGTCTCCAGCCCTGAACCCCCAGCTGTGAGCTAGAATAATACCTGGCCCCACCATCCCCCCCGGTGCATAACGTCCGGCACCATCTTGCCCCCCCCGGTGTATAATGTCCTGCCCCATTTCGTCCCCTCCCCGGATGTATCATGTCCGGTCCCATCCCCCCCCTTCCTGGTGTATAACATCCAGCCCCATTGCTCCTCCTGTGCATAACGTCCGGTCCCATCGACCCCCGATGCATAACGTCTGGCCCTTCCCCCCGCTGTGCATAACATTCAGTGCCATCGCCCCCCATGCATAACTTCCGACCCCATCGTCCCCCGGTGTAACATCTGGTCCCGTTGCGGTGTGATGTGTTCTGGATGAAGGGGTAACAATTCCCACCAATGCCTCCAAAATCTTATAGAAATCCTTCCCAGAAGAGCAGAAGCCGTTCTATCTGTGGAGGAGCGACTCCATATTAATGTCTATGGGTGTAAGATGGGAGGTGAGAGCTCCCTGGAGGTGAATGTGGAGGGGGCACATACTTTTCTCCAGATATTGTATGTACAGTGATTCCATAGAACAAGAACTGATCTTTGCAGCTGTAATCAGCTCTGGCCAATAGAGGGCAGCACTGAACCTCTAAACACCTCCACAGGACACATGCAAAGACCTTCAGAGATACAGTGCAGGTGTCGGCTTCAGGTCACTGGAGACAGTCAGCAAGTAGGTTGCTTAATAAAACCATTTACCTTCAGGTGATGAAACACTTTCTTTGCTTGATGCACATCCCAGTTGTTGTCGTCAAGACATCTGTATGGGGAAAAGAGATTTTATCAAAAGACACCGACCACGGCGGCAGGAAGCCCATCGCCCGTGGCTGGTGTCACCTAAAGTTACATGATATAGAGGCAAAACCTCAGCTGTGAGAAGTGTCGGGGCTGCACAGGTTTTCAGTACCTTAATGGAAAGTGAAATGTTCCTATTCAGTGACAGAAAGCAGAGATCTTGGATACAAAGTGTATGATGAGGTTACAGAACCCCCCGCGCCCAGTGCTGCGCACCGCGGTCTCACTCACTTCAGAGCCCAGTCCGGCTTCATCCTCGTGTACGCGGAGAATGAGTGGACGGTGTCCCTGGCGGCGGCGGAAGGGGCTTTCTCACAGATCGCCGGGACAGGTTTGGGGGGCTCAAGTGATGGAGTTTCTTGCGGAACCCCGTATGCATTCAGTATAACCATCTGATCATTCAAAATCTGAGCGCTGGAAAAAGAGGAAAACAAAAAAGTAACTGAATTATTAGTGATTTCAATATCTCGGCTTGCTTTCAGTGAATGGGACCATGTTTGTTACACAGACTGGATTCCTCTCACTGCTAATCATTTACTAACTGGGGTCTACGCAATCCCCCGTGAGCCAAAACTGACAGATTTTACCTGCGCTGATACACTGTAACGAATCAGAGAGTATTAATCACCCGATCTGTGGAGCCAACAAAGGATTGTCTGGGCTGGATCCAGCGCTAACGAACCTTATGCTGTACAGATTTTATGCCTCGCGATGTAATTAAGAATATTCTCATTCATTGATGGCAAGCAGAGATCTGAAAACGCTGAAAAAATAGAAATATAAATTACCGTATATGCTCGAGTATAAGCCAAGGCACCTAATTTTACCACAAAAAACTGGGAAAACTTATTGACTTGAGTATAAACCCTAATTTGGGAAATGCAGCAGCTACTGGTAAATTTCCCCATCCTGGTACGCATGGCCCCCTCATCCCCAATCCTGGTATGCATGGACCCCTCATCCCTAATTCTGTTGTGCATGGCTCCCTCATCCCCAATCCTGGTACGCATGGCCCCCTCATCCCCAATCCTGGTACGCATGGCCCCCTCATCCCCAATCCTGGTACGCATGGCCCCCTCATCCCCAATCCTGGTACGCATGGCACCCTCATCCCCAATTCTGTTGTACATGGCCCCCTCATCCCTAATCCTGGTATACATGGCCCCCTCATCCCCAATCCTGGTATGCATGGCAGCCCTCATCCCCAATCCAGGTATGCATGGCAGCCCTCATCCCCAATCCAGGTATGCATGGCAGCCCTCATCCCCCAATCCAGGTATGTATGGCACCCCTCATCCCCCAATCCTGGTATGTACGGTACCCCTCATCCCCCAATCCTGGTATGCATGCCCCCCCATCCCCAATCCTCGTATGCATGGCACCCTCATGTCTAATCCTGGTATGTATGGTCCCCTCATCCCCAATCCTGGTATGCATGGCCTCCTCATCCCCAATCCTGGTATGCATGGCACCCCCATCCCCAATCCTGGTATGTGTGGGCCCCCTCATCCCCCAATCCGGGTTTGTATGCCCCCCATCCCCAATCCTGGTATGCATGGCCTCCTCATACCCAATCCTGGTATGTATGGCCTTCCCATCCCCAATCCTGGTATGTATGGACCCCCTCATTCCCCAATCCTGGTATGCATGGCCGCATTACTGCACACACAAAAAAATAATCAAACACTGAAGGTACGTGCACACGATCAGTAATTGCTGCGGATTGTACGCTGCGCACTTGCGCTGCGTGCAATCCGCAGATGCCAGATGTTATAGAATAGTGGATGGGATTTATACAGATCCCATGCCCACTATGCGTCTCCATACACCTGCGGCTCACCCGCAGACACGGACATGCGGCGCGTCTTCCCAGACCTCAGTATGTCAATTTCTCTTGCGGAGACACTAGTCTCCGCAAGAGAAATTCTATCAGTGCAATGTATAGGATGCGGTGAATCCGCATGGCTCAATGAACACATGCGGATTTACCAGCGTGCAGCGCTTTGGACGCAGCATAAAGTATGCTGCGTTCAAAGCGCTGCCAATAACGCCCATGTGCACATACCCTTATACTCACCTTCCTTCCTCACCTCTGCTCTGCATCCTTTTCTGCTGCAGCAGCTCATGTCAGCATCTGAGCAGCGCATGACGTCACTGCCATGCGCTCTCAGACGCTGAGCTGCTGGCACATTCACTCCTCTCCACCCCGGGACTATGGGCGTGGAGAAGAGTGAATATGCACTCTCTTTAGTAGCGGGCACTGTCAGCAGGAACTGCGGCTCAAAGCTTCTCTGTGTCTGCTACTAAAGAGAATGAATATTCATTCTTCTCCACGCCCATGGGAGTGGAGAAGAGGGAATATTAATTTCTCTTTAGCGCGGGCACACGTGGTAGCTGCAGCAGCGGCTACTGCGTGTGCCCCGCTCCTCCACCGTCGCAACCTCCCCCAGCACTATCCACCACCAGAATTTCTATATACTCGAGTATATACCAGAGTATAAGCCGAGAGGGGCTTTATCAGAACAAAAAATGTGCTGAAAAACTCGGCTTATACTCGAGTATATACGGTATATTAAAAATCTGGTGAATTACATGATGATTGGAAGAGATGAGATCAATCATAACCTATGCAGCGGATACCACCACTGGCGGCCTCAGTATTCCTGTAGCCAGAAGACCACCGCCAGGAGGAGTTAACAGAGCGGCCGGTCATACGTGCACTCTGCCTCCGCCAGGAGGAGTTAACAGAGCGGCCGGTCATACATGCACCCTGCCTCCGCCAGGAGGAGTTAACAGAGCGGCCGGTCATACATGTGTAGCACCCTGAGGGCTCGGCTGCTACAGGGGTATTGCACCTCGACCCAGAGGTGTGATATTCCACTCCCGGGTAAGGATGGAGTGTGGACCAGGACTCAGTAAGCTGCATACACCACACACACCCCATTTTCGAGGGACAGCTCTACGGGGCTCCCATTTATATATATATGTAGGCACAACTGACCATGTCCCTGGCTGGAGTGGGGAGGGGGAGGAAAACCCAGTGGTGTAGGAGCAGATAGGGGTGGCTCTCTGGGCATAGGTAGGAGCCCATTGGTTGCTAGTCACCTGGGCTCACACATAGAGGGAGGTATATAAGGTGGGCACCATCTTAGAGTAGTCAGTTCAGTCCAGTCAGGAGGAGAAGAGAGAAGGAGAGTTCAGCCAGAGAGGGCTGACAGGGAGCTGTGGCTCAGTCTGGGCCCAGCTCCACGAGGCCGGCCTGGAGTGGAGGCCAGAGCCAGAGGAGAGGAACTGGAACAGAAAGGAAACAAGGAACAGCACATTAAGAGAGGCTCAGAGACACCAGAGAAGAAGGGACCCCATAGGCCCAGGAGAGTGCGGGTGAAGGGTTGGCAGAGCAGGGTACCGGAACCCAAATTGGTGGAGGCAACAAATTCCTCAGCCAAAGACCGAAGGTTGTGACCACATCTTGGTGCGACCCCTCACTACATCCACCAGGAAAGCATACCACATAGGGTCAGGGAAACCGGAGAGAGGTTTCGCCAAGAGAAGGCCCGAGGAAGCTGGACAAAGGTGGGTCACTGGTGGGGACGGCCAGAGCAAGAAAGAGAAGGGAGCCCTGTGCCACGCTCTGGAATTGCCTGGGAGTTGGTCGAGCCCCTTGCCTGGTGGACGCAGCACGGCTTGGGCAGTCACCGCCGGTACAGACGTGACTAGGACCAGTAAAGAACTGTGAGTAAAGCATTGGAAACTGCAACCACACGTCTCTGTGTTTCATCGCCGCACCAGCACCATTAGTACTGGGACGCTCACACCATCACTCCCATCATGCACACTAGCTGCCCTGAGGCAATGCTTCTCCCGTGGGGAGTTATCCCATACTTGGCTGCGCATACAACATCAGCAGTCTGCGGCACAGCGGCGGTCTCCACTGACCGCAATCCACGGGTAGCGTAGTCGGACACTTATTATTACACTAAGACTGCCACTGGTTTGAAAGCCCTGGGCACGGACCGGGTCACCGCCACTGAAGACTACAACCCCCAGCGATAGTCTTCCGTGGCGATAGGTGATATTACAGCTCACCTCCTCCTCCTGTACAATGACTGATAACACCTCTATATATAGTAGATTACACAGGATCCACCATTCACAATAGGTGATATCACAGCACACCTCCTCCTCCTGTATAATGACTGATAACACCTCTATATACAGTAGATAACACAGGATCCACCATTTACAATAGGTGAGATCACAGCTCACCCCCTCCTCCTCCTGTACAATGACTGATAACACCTCTATATACAGTAGATAACACAGGATCCACCATTTACAATAGGTGAGATCACAACTCATCTCCTCCTCCTCCTCCTTTATAATGACTGATAACACCTCTATATACAGTAGGTAACACAGGATCCACCATTCACAATAGATATCACAGCTCAACTCCTCTTCCTGTATAATGACTGATAACACCTCTATATACAGTAGGTAACACAGTATCCACCATTCACAATAGGTGAGATCACAGCTCACCCCCTCCTCCTCCTGTACAATGACTGATAACACCTCTATATACAGTAGATAACACAGGGGACCCACCATTCACAATAGGTGATATCACAGCTCACCTCCTACTGTACAATGACTGATAACACCTCACCTCCTCCTGTACAATGACTGATAACACCTCTATATACAGTAGATAACACAGGGGACCCACCATTCACAATAGGTGATATCACAGCTCACCTCCTCATCCTGTATAATGACTGATAACACCTCTATATACAGTAGATAACACAGGATCCACCATTCACAATAGGTGAGATCACAGCTCACCCCCTCCTCCTCCTATACAATGACTGATAACACATCTATATACAGTAGATAGCACAGGATCCACCATTCACAATAGGTGATATCACAGCTCACCTTCTCCTCCTGTACAATGACTGATAACACCTCTATATACAGTAGATAACACAGGATCCACCATTCACAATAAGTGTCATCACAGCTCACCTCCTGTACAATGACTGATAACACATCTATATACAGTAGTTAACACAGGGGACCAAACATTCACAATAGGTGATATCACAGCTCACCTCCTCCTCCTATATAATGACTGATAACACCTCTATATACAGTAGGTAACACAGGATCCACCATTCACAATAAGTGATATCACAGCTAACCTCCTCCTCCTATACAATGACAGATAACACCTCTATATACAGTACATAACAAAGGGGACCCACCATTCACAATAGGTGGTATTACAGCTCACCTTCTCCCCCTGTATAATGACTGATAACACATCTATATACAGTAGGTAACACAGGATCCACAATTCACAATAGGTGATATCACAGCTCACCTACTCCTCCTCCTGTACAATGACTGATAACACCTCTATATACAGTAGTTAACATAGGATCCACCATTCACAATAGGCGATATCACAGCTCACCTCCTCCTCCTCCTGTACAATGACTGATAACACAGGATCCAACATTCACAATAGGTGAGATCACAGCTCACCCCTTCCTCCTCCTGTACAATGACTAATAACACCTCTATATACAGTAGATAACACAGAGGACCCACCATTCACAATAGGTGATATCACAGCTCACCTCCTCTTCCTGTATAATGATTGATAACAAATCTATGTACCGCAGGTAACACAGGATCCTCCATTCACAATAGGTGATGTCACAGCTCACCTCCTCCTCCTCCTGTACAATGACTGATGAAACCTCTATAAACAGTAGGTAACACAGGATCCACCATTCACAATAGGCGATATCACAGATCACCTCCTCCTCCTGTACAATGAATGATAACACCTCTATATACAGTAGATTACACAGAATCCACCATTCACAATAGGTGAGATCACAGCTCACCTCCTCCTCTGTACAATGACTGATAACACCTCTATATACAGTAGATAAAACAGGATACACCATTCACAATAGGCGAGATCACAGCTCACCTCTTCCTGTACAATGAATGATAACACCTCTATATACAGTAGATAACACAGGGGACCCACCATTCACAATAGGTGGTATTACAGCTCACCTCCTCCCCTGTACAATGACTGATAACACCTCTATATACAGTAGATAACACAGGATCCACCATTCACAATAGGTGATATCACAGCTCACCTCCTCCTCCTCCTGTACAATGACTATTAACACCTCTATATACAGTAGATTACACAGGATCCACCATTCACAATAAGTGAGATCACAGCTCATCTCCTCCTCCTGTACAATGACTGATAACACGTCTATATATAGTAGATGACACAGAGGACCCACCATTCACAATAGGTGATGTCACAGCTCACCTCCTCCTCCTCCTGTACAATGACTGATAACACCTCTATATACAATAGGTAACACAGGAGACCCACCATTCACAATAGGCGATATCACAGATCACCTCCTCCTCCTGTACAATGAACGATAACACCTCTATATACAGTAGATTACACAGGATCCACCATTCACAATAGGTGATATCACAACTCACCTCCGGCTCCTGTACAATGAACGATAACACCTCTATATACAGTAGATTACACAGGATCCACCATTCACAATAAGTGAGATCACAGCTCACCTCCCCCTCCTGTACAATGAATGATAACAACTCTATATACAGTAGATTACACAGGATCCACCATTCACAATAGGTGACATCACAGCTCACCTCCTCCTCCTCCTCTACAAGGACTGATAACACCTCTATATACAGTAGATTACACAGGATCCACCATTCACAATAGGTGATATCACAGCTCACCTCCTCCTCCTGTACAATGAATGATAACACCTCTATATACAGTAGATAACACAGGATCCACCATTCACAATAGGTGATGTCACAGTTCACCTCCTCCTCCTGTACAATGAATGATAACACCTCTATATACATTAGATTACACAGGATCCACCATTCACAATCGGTAAGATCACAGCTCACCCCCTCCTCTTCCTGTACAATGACTGATAACACCTCTACATACAGTAGATAACACAGGGGACCCAACAATCACAATAGGTGGTATTACAGCTCACCTCCTCCTCCTCCTGCACAATGACTGATAACACCTCTATATACAGTAGATAACACAGGATCCACCATTCACAATAGGTGATATCACAGCTCACCTCCTCCTCCTGTACAATGACTGATAACACCTCTATGTACAGTAGATAACACAGGATCCACTATTCACAATAGGTGAGATCACAGCTCACCTCCTCCTCCTTTACAATGACTGATATCACCTCTTTATACAGTAGATAACACAGGATCCACCTTTCACAATAGGTGATATCACAGCTCACCTCCTCCAACTCCTGTACAATGACTGATATCACCTCTATATACAGTAGATGACACAGGGAACACACCATTCACAATAGGTGATGTCACAGCTCACCTCTCCAACTGTACAATTACTGATAACACCTCTATATACAGTAGATAACACAGGATCCACAATCCACAAAAGGTGATATCACAGCACACCTCCTCATGCTCTACAATGACTGATAACACCTCTATATACAGTAGATGACACAGGGGACCCTCCATTCACAATAGGTGATGTCACAGCTCACCTCCTCCTCCTCCTGTACTATGACTGATGAAACCTCTATATACAGTAGATTACACAGGATCCTCCATTCACAATAGGTGAGATCACAGCTCACCTCCTCCTCCTCCTGTACAATGACTGATAACACCTCTTTATACAGTAGATAACAAAGGGGACCCATCATTCACAATAGGTGGTATCACAGCTCACCTCATCCCCCTGTATAATGACTGATAACACCTCTATATACAGTAGGTAACACAGGATCCACCATTCACAATAGGTGATATCACAGCTCACCTCCTCCTCCTGTACAATGACTGATAACACCTTTGTATACAGTAGATAACACAGGATCCTCCATTCACAATAGGTGATATCACAGCTCACCTCCTCCTCCTGTACAAGGACTGATAACACCTCTATATACAGTAGAAAACACAGGTTCCACCATTCACAATAGGTGGTATTACAGCTCACCTCCTCCTCCTATACAATGACGGATAACACCTCTATATACAGTACATAACAAAGGGGACCCACCATTCACAATAGGTGGTATTACAGCTCACCTTCTCCCCCTGTATAATAACTGATAACACCTCTATATACAGTAGGTAACACAGGATCCACCATTCACAATAGGCGAGATCACAGCTCACCTCTTCCTGTACAATGAATGATAACACCTCTATATACAGTAGATAACACAGGATCCACCATTCACAAAAGGAAATATCACAGCTCACCTCTTCCTCCTGTACAATGACTGATAACACCTCTATATACAGTAGATAACACAGGATCCACCATTCACAATAGGTGATATCACAGCTCACCTCCTCATGCTGTACAATGACTGATAACACCTCTATATATAGCAGATGACACAGGGGACCCACCATTCACAATAGGTGATGTCACAGCTCTCCTCCTCCTCCTCCTCCTGTACAATGACTGATAACACCTCTATATATAGTAGATAACACAGGACCCACCATTCACAATAGGTGATATCACAGCTCACCTCCTCATGCTGTACAATGACTGATAACACCTCTATATATAGCAGATGACACAGGGGACCCACCATTCACAATAGGTGATGTCACAGCTCTCCTCCTCCTCCTCCTGTACAATGACTGATAACACCTCTATATACAGTAGATAACACAGGATCCACCATTCACAATAGGTGAGATCACAGCTCATCTACGCCGCCTGTACAATGAATGATAACTATATATACAGTAGATTACACAGGATCCACCATTAACAATAGGTGAGATCACAGCTCACCTCCTCCTCCTGTACAATGACTGATAACACCTCTTTATACAGTAGGTAACACAGGATCCACCATTCACAATAGGTGAGATCACAGCTCACCTCCTCCTCCTCCTGTACAATGACTGATAACCTCTATATACAGTAGGTAACACAGGATCCACCATTCACAATAGGTGATATCACAGCTCACCTACTCCTCCTCCTGTACAATGACTGATAACACCTCTATATACAGTAGATAACACAGGATCCACCATTCACAATAGGTGGTATTACAGCTCACCTCATCCTCCTCCTGTTCAATGACTGGTAACACCTCTATATACAGTAGATAACACAGGGTCCACCATTCACAATAGGTGAGATCACAGCTCACCTCTTCCTGTACAATGAATGATAACACCTCTATATACAGTAGATAACACAGGATCCACCATTCACAATAGGTGGTATTACAGCTCACCTCATCCTCCTCCTGTTCAATGACTGGTAACACCTCTATATACAGTAGATAACACAGGATCCTCTATTCACAATAGGTGAGATCACAGCTCACCTCCTTCTCCTCCTCCTGTACAATGACTGAAAACACCCCTATGTACAGTAGATGACACAGGGGACCAACCATTCACAATAGGTGATATCACAGCTCACCTCCTCCTCCTGTATAATGACTGATCACACCTCTATATACAGTAGATAACACAGGATCCACCATTCACAATAGGTGATATCACAGCTCACCTCCTCATGCTGTACAATGACTGATAACACCTCTATATACAGTAGATAACACAGGATCCACCATTCACAATAGGTGAGATCACAGCTCATCTCCTCCTCCTCCTGTACAATGAATGATAACACCTCTATATACAGTAGATGACACAGGGGATCCACCATTCACAATAGGTGAGATCACAGCTCACCTCCTCCTCCTCCTGTACAATGACTGATAACCTCTATATACAGTAGGTAACACGGGATCCACCATTCACAATAGGTGATATCACAGCTCACCTCCTCCTCCTGTACAATGAATGATAACACCTCTATATACAGTAGATAACACAGGATCCACCATTCACAATAGGTGAGATCACAGCTCACCTCCTCCTGTACAATGACTGATAACACCTCTATATACAGTAGATAACACAGGATCCACCATTCACAATAGGTGATATCACAGCTCACCTCCTCCTCCTGTATAATGCGGATTGCACATTTTCTGTACAATAAACCTCATTTCAAGGCAGAAACATTACTGTGTCCAACAGTTATTACATAGATCAAACTGAAATAGCTGTTGCAAAAACACCAATTTTAAGAAAGCATTAAGCTTAAGATTAATAGGGGTGCCCAAACTTTTTCATATAACTGTATATATAATTATATACACAGTGGGGGAAATAATTATTTGATCCCCTGCTGTCTTTCTTAGTTTGCCCACTGACAAAGACATGAACAGTCTATAATTTTAAGGGTAGGTTAATTTTAACATTGAGAGATAGAATATCCCAAAAAAAAATGAAGAAAATCACATTGTATAAATTAGATGATTTTTCTGCATTTTGCAGTGAGAAATAAGTATTTGATCCCTCTGGAAAACAACACTTAATACTTGGTGGTAAAACACATGTTGGCAGCACAGCAGTCAGACGTTGTTTGTAGCTGATGATGAGGGTTGTGCACATGTCGGGAGGAATTTTGCTCCACTCCTCTTTGCAGATCATCTCTAAATCATTAAGATTTTAAGGCTGTCGCTTGGCAAATCGGAGCTTTAACTCCCTCCATAAGTTTTCTATGGGATTAAGGCCTGGAGACTGGCTAGGCCACTCCATGACCTTACTGTAGTTCTTTATGATCCACTCCTTTGTTGCTTTGGCTGTATGTTTTGGGTCATTGCCTTGCTGGAAAGACCTAGCCACGACCCATCTTCAATGCTCTTACTGAGGGAAGGAGGTTGTTGGCCAAAATCTCGCGATACATGACGCCATCCATCTTCCCTTCAATACGGTGCAGTCGTCATGTCCCCTTTGCAGAAAAGCACCCCCAAAGTATGTTTCCCCCACCATGCTTCACGGTTGGAACAATGTTCTTAGGGTTGTACTTCCTTCTTCTTCCTCCAAACACGGCCAATTGAGTTAATGCTAAAGAGCTCAATTTTTGTCTCATCTGACCACAGCACCTTCTCCCAATAACTCACAGAATCATCCAGGTATTCATTGCCAAACTTCAGATGGGCCTGCACATGTGCCTTCTTGAGCAGGGGGACCTCGCGGGCACTGCAGGATTTTTAACCTTTAAAGCGGAATGTGTTACCAATGGTTTGCTTGGTGACTGTGGTCCCAGCTGCCTGGAGATCATTAGCAAGTTCCCCCCGTGTAGTTTTAGACTGATCTCTCACCTTCCTCATGATCAAGGATACCCCACGAGGTGAGATTTTGCATGGTGCCCCAGATCAATGTCGATTGACAGTCATTTTGTATTTCTTTCATTTTCTTACAATTGCACCAACAGTTGTCTCCTTCTCACCCAGAGTCTTACTTATGGTTTTGTAGCCCATTCCAGCTTTGTGCAGGTCTATGATCTGGTCCCCGACATCCTTAGAAAGCTCTTTGGTCTTGCCCATGTGGTAGAGGTTAGAGTCTGACTGATTAATGGAGTCTGTGGACAAGAGTCTTTTATACAGGTGACTATGTAAGACAGCTGTCTTTACTGCAGGTAACGAGTTGATTAGGAGCGTCTAACTGGTCTGTAGCAGCCAGAACTCATAATGGTTTGTAGGGGATGAAATACTTATTTCTCACTGCAAAATGCAAAAAAAAATTATCTAATTTATACAATGTGATTTTCTTGATTTTTTTGGGCAGGGATATTCTATCTCTCAATGTTAAAATTACCCTTAAAATTATAGACTGTTCATGTCTTTGTCAGTGGGCAAACTTAGAAAAACAGCAAGGGATCAAATATTTATTTCCCCCAGTGTGTGTGTGTGTGTGTGTGTGTGTGTGTGTGTGTGTGTGTGTGGGGAGGTGTTTGTGTGTGTGTGTGTGTGTGTGTGTGTGTGTGTGTGTGTGTGTGTGTGGGGGCAGGTGTGTGTGTGTGTGTGGGGAGGTGTTTGTGTGTGTGGGCAGGTGTGTGTATGTGTGTGTGTGTGTGTGGGCAGGTGTGTGTGTGTGTGGGCAGGTGTGTGTGTGTGTGTGGGCAGGTGTGTATGTGTGTGGGCAGGTGTGTGTATGTGTGTGTGTGTGTGTGGGCAGGTGTGTGTGTGTGTGGGCAGGTGTGTATGTGTGTGTGTGTGGGGAGGTGTTTGTGTATGTGTGTGGGCAGGTGTGTGTATGTGTGTGTGTGTGTGGGCAGGTGTGTGTGTGTGTGGGCAGGTGTGTGTGTGTGTGTGGGCAGGTGTTTGTGTGTGTGTGTGGGCAGGTGTGTATGTGTGTGTGTGTGGGCAGGTGTGTGTGTGTATGTGTGTGTGTGTGGGCAGGTGTGTGTGTGTGGGCAGGTGTGTTTGTGTGTGGGCAGGTGTGTTTGTGTGGGCAGGTGTGTGTGTGTGTGTGGGCAGGTGTGTATGTGTGTGGGCAGGTGTATGTGTGTGTGGGGGGGCAGGTGTGTGTGTGTGTCTGTGTGGGCAGATGTGTGTGTGTGTCTGTGTGGGCAGGTGTGTGTCTGTGTCTGTGTGGGCAGCTGTGTGTGTGTGTATATGTGTGTGTGTGTGTGTGTGTGTATATGTGTGTGTGTCTGTGTGGGCAGGTGTGTGTGTGTGTGTGTGTGTGGGCAGGTGTGTGTGTGTCTGTGTGGGCAGGTGTGTGTGTGTGTCTGTGTGGGCAGGTGTGTGTGTGTATATGTGTGTGTGTGTGTGTGTGTGGGCAGGTTAGAAAGTCTTGCCCTGTTGAACACTACACCTGACTTGAGGCCACCACCTCTTGGTTGTCCAATGTTCTTGCTTCTCTAGGGCTCTTCTCAGATATTCATTATACCAGCTCCCCAGAATACCAAAGTTATGGTGGGTGACCGCGAGCCCTGGTGGTGGTCATAACTGCGGCCACCCAGGGGCAATACTCCATAACAACAATCCCCTGAGGTGGTGTAGGATGTAAGGACCTATTCACACTACATTCAGCGCTGCATTCAGGTCTTTACACAAGGCTTACAACTGAATCCCTGAAATTCAGGATTGTGCTGTCTGAAATGAGACATCTGAAAGCAGAGAAAATGGAGCCTAAAGATTCAGACTTTAGCCTCGGTTTGCCTTTGTTCAAATCAATGGCTATGTCAAGGCACATCTGAATGCCATTTTTCAGGGATTTAGATAGAAGCCTGGAAAGAGGAGATGAATGCATTGCAAAATTCAGTGTGAATAGGCCCTTATATCTGGAGTCTTGATATTGATGCCACAAGCATTTTACTTGTTTTTAACTTAAAAAAAAATACACACACACAAATTATACACACACACACACACACACTATACATACACACACACTATACATACACACACACTACACATACACACACATTATACACACACACACAAACACTATACATACACACACACACACTACACATACACACACACACACTATACATACACACACACTATACATACACACACATTATACACACACACACACTATACATACACACACACAAATGTGTGTGTGGGCAGGTGTGTGTGTGTGGGCAGGTGTGTGTGTGTGGGCAGGTGTGTGTGTGTGTGGGCAGGTGTGTGTGTGTGATGTCTGTCTGTTTGTGTGTGTGTTTGTGTGGGCAGATTTCATTGTGTGATGTCTGTTTGCATGTATTTTTGTGTTTCAAATGTGTTTATGCGTGTCTGTATATGTTTGTGTGTGTGTATGACTGCATGCGGCCTACTGCTGAGTATAGTTGGCGCCGTGCGGCCTCCTGATGTCTCTGGGGGGGCTCCGTCCAGCCTCCTGCTGTGTATAGATGGCTACGTGCGGCTCCCCGCTGTGTATAGATGGCTACGTGCGCCCCCCCGCTGTTTATAGACGGCGCCGTGCGGCCCCCCGCTGTGTATAGATGGCTACGTGCGCCCCCCGCTGTGTATAGATAGCTATGTGCGGCCCCCCGCTGAGTATAGATGTCGCCGTGCGGCCTCCTGCTGTGTATAGATGGCTACGTGCGCCCCCCGCTGTGTATAGATAGCTATGTGCGGCCCCCCGCTGAGTATAGATGTCGCCGTGCGGCCTCCTGCTGTGTATAGATGGCTACGTGCGGTCTCCCGCTGAGTATAGATGGCGCTGTGCGGCCTCCTGCTGTCTCTGGGGGGAGCGCCGTGCGGCATCTATACTCAGCAGGAGGCCGCACGTAGCCATCTATACACGTGTACTCAGCAGGAGGCCGCACGTAGCCATCTATACGGTGCCATCTATACACAGCGGGAGGCCGCACGGCGCCATCTATACACAGCGGGAGGCCGCACGGTGCCATCTATACACAGCGGGAGGCCGCACGGCGCCATCTATACACAGCGGGAGTCTCAGTGCTTTGCAAGAGCAGTCAATAAATTCTGCTTGACTAATTCTGAGCACCATAAAGTCTGGTTCGCTTCTAACCTGCTGTCTTCATTTTCAGCTTGCTGAATTCTAACTCATTTACTGTCATTCGAGACGATGCCTTTGCTGGTCTCTTTCACCTTGAATACCTGTAAGTGCTCCACTTAATGTCATATTTTTGATTCTGTTCTTCTTCATCTTTTGGCATGTGCAATTGTATGAGCAAGTATTCATATGAATTTATGACCTACTTAAATCTTGGAGGACCTTAAATTTTATTCAATCAAGTTTTTTTCCAGTTTAAAACTATGGGACATATATGTGCCTTGGTCCTCAAAGGGTTTTTAAAGGGGCTGCAAACATAAATACGAAAAAAATAATTCAATTAGTGCTTTATGTGTTCATTTAATTTTTATTTGAAGTCCATTTTTTTTATATACCTTGAAATTAAGCCCTACCCCATGGAATGAAGCCCTACCTACATGACATCTGAGAGCTACATGGATCCCGCTTGTGTGGTGCCTGTCCGTCACTGCTATTCAGTTTTAGGGTCCACTCACTAAGCCATATATTCTCTCATGCAAGAGAATAGGGCCAATTATGCTAATGACACTGGGCTCAAACTCTGTCAGAGCTTCAACTGAGTGTGATCCGATTCTCTCGCAGCACAGATATGGAGAAGATGGAGAACTTAATTTCTCCATCTTCTCCATAGTCTCTGTGAGTGTTCATCGGACTGCACTTGGATGACATCCGAGTGCAGTCCAATGTTTTACGTGCACCCATAGACTTGTATGGGTGCACATGGTCCGAATATCGAATGAGATTATTTTCTCATGCCAATAATCGCACTGTCCCATAGTATAACATAGGGCCGAGTCCTATCCGATAAAACATCACATAGCATTCGGCCGTGTTATACGACAGTGTGAGCGAGCCCTTAGAGTCAAGGAATATTTACATGTAGATGATGATATTACTCTCCAAGTGTATATTTTTTTAGGCGAGTTCATAGTAAATGCTTTGCATTTTTGACATGTGATCAACTAAAGAACAAGAAAGATTTAGGACCTCGCCTATAGAGAAACGGAAAATAGTTTGGAGGACTTGCATGTCCTTTTTATTTATTATGAGAAAATCATAAAAGATCCCGTTTTTTAACCATGCTGTGACTTTCTGCTGAGGGAGAGGGAGAGAGCTGCCCTATTCAGAGTCTGTAATAAGACCTGCTGACAAAAGTGTTGAAGATACAGTCGAATGTGAATTAACAATGAAAAAAAGTTAATTTAACAAATGGCTTGTATTTTTTTTAATACAAACTTTTTTGTCTTTACAGCTCTTTTAAAGGGAATCTGTCATCAGGTTTTTGCCACCTAATCTGAGAGCAGCATAATGTAGGGTTAGAGGCACTGATTCCAGTAATGTGTCACTTACTGGGCTGCTTAGTGTTGTTTTGATAAAATCATTGATTTGTCAGAAGGTAATTATCACTAGATGACTAGTAAGTTCTGTAGGACCCCACCCCCATCACTGATCAGTAGATTTCTGTGTACACTGAGCATGGGCAGAAAGCTGCCAATCAGTGGTGTGGGTGGGGCTATACAGAGCGCAGCATTCAGAGAGCTGCTAGATCTGCAGCAGATAAAACGGTGATTTTCTCAAAATGACAACAAGCAGCTGAAAAAGTGACACATCGCTGGAATCAGGGTATCTGCCCCAATATTGTGCTGCTCTCAGATGAGGCAGCACAATTAATATTATGCCAAATTAATTTCCCGTGAACTATCACATGATCTATCACAGGGGATCATGTGACATGTCACGTGATAAATCAGGTGTGTGGAGGGGGCCCGCGCCTTCTAAACTGCCCGGGGCCCTTGATACTCTTAATCCACCCCTGCCTATATCCCCGGAGCGGCCTGGCTGCCCCAGTATGCCGGCGAGTCGCATACCTTGGGCGACTTTAAAGAAAGGCTGTATAGACTGTTCAAAGTTTATCCCCTGACAGAAGAACAGAAGGTAAGCATACTGATAGGGCAGTTAACTGGTGCGGCCCAGCGGGAGGTAAAGTCTTAGACAGCTGAGGAGAAAAGGACTGTAAGGGGGGTTCTGACCCGTCTACGGGACACCTTTGATACCCGTACCTCAGCAGAAATCAAAATGCGGTTCTATGGATGTAAGCAGCGAGCTCAAGATAGCATCCGAGATTATGCCCTAAATTTACAGGAAGCCTTGGGGGCAATTAAGCAAGCTGACCCTGGCAGCGTGCAGGATACAGATAAACTATTGACTGACCAGTTCATAGAAGGTCTGCTGTCCAGCGCCCACAGAACCCAGCTGCGCCTCATGGCCCTACAGAACCCCGATTTGACTTTTGCACAGTTCAAAGATAGGGCCATCCGGGTGCTCCGAGAACCTGCACCGGGTGGCGCTGTAGCTTCCCGGCGCCCTGCCATCCCTTACCACCAGGGGGCGGCGCCCTATCCCGCAGACCTTGTGGGGGCTGATGCGCAGGCCCTAAATCCATCCCCGCCTGCAAACCTGCACCATCAGGTCCAAGAACTAACAAAGAGTGTTGCTGCATTGACCAGGACCATACAGTCATTACAAATGGACCCGTCAGGACCAATCAAGCTGGCTTCCAGTCCGGAGGATGTCCCGTGGCGTCGACGGAGGAGGATCCCGTCGTTCAGAGGGAGGCCCGCCGATCATTACACTGAGGATGGACAGCCGATTTGCCGCTGTTGCAGCTAGCCGGGACACGTAGCCAGGTACTGTACTTTAAATGGGTCCGACCTGGGGCAAAGGGCCAACCCCCAGGCATAAGGTCATCAGGCCCATCTAATTGGCGTGATAAGTACGTAGGGGGACGCCCGGTTTTACCCGTAGTGCTGGACGGTATCCCCATAAGTGCACTGCTGGACACCGGGTCCCAAGTGACTACCATCCCCTATGTACTTTTCAAGCAGTACTGGAGTGACACTGATATAACTCGTTATCCAGACGATGACTTGAGCATCATCGCCAGCAATGGTCAACCCGTGCCGCAGGTGGGGTTCAGAGAGATGACCATTAAGATTGGTAAACTTGAACTGCCGGCACAGGGAGTGATCATTGTGGACATTGACCGTCGAGAAAGTCACCCTAAAATAACCTTGGGTACTAATGTGATTGAAAATTGTCTTTCAGAAGTAATTGTAATTTTGCAGCAGGTGGCGATGAATGCAAGCTCCAGCCAACAGAGGGTCCTCCAGAAGGAGATAAGAGCCCTGATGAGATGGCAACAGGTAGAACTGTCTGGTGGTGAGATCGGTAGCGTGAGGATGAGCGACCCGTTCCCCATTGCCATGCCCCCCAAAAGTGAAATGATCTGGTGTCGGACTGCAATCGGGTTAAGAGGGAGAGACTACCAAGCCATGGTAGAACCCGTGTACTCAGACAGCAGGCCCACCATTTTGACAGCCAGGGGGGTGGTCGATGTCCGCCATGGAAGGGTGCCCGTCCGGATCTTAAACTTTGGGGAAAGGGAAGTACACTTGCCCCGGTACGCTACACTAGCCAAATTGTATACTGTTGAACACAATGCTGTCAGGGCCATGGAACCCTTGCCTCCATCTCCCCAGGCGGAGGGTAATGGTTCCCAGAAACCCAAGGAGGACTGGTGCCAGAAACTCCACGTGGGTGCTGACTCCACTCCCTTGCACCAAAAACTTGGAGTCTATCGGGTGGTTCAAGAGTACGAGAGAATCTTTAGTAAGCACCCGCTAGACTTCGGCAGAGTGAAAGGGGTAGAACACCACATCCCCACGGGGAGCCACCCACCAATAAAAGAAAGATACAGACCTGTACCACCCCGCACGCTATCAGAACGCAAAGGGCATGCTGAGAGAAATGAAGGAAGCCGGGGTCATTAGAGACAGTTGTAGCCCCTGGGCAGCCCCCTTGGTTCTGGTAAAAAAGAAAGACTGTACTATGAGAATGTGCGTGGACTATAGAGAAGTCAATCGTATCACCCATAAAGACGCATACCCGTTGCCTAGAATAGAGGAGTCTTTGGTCGCACTAAAATCAGCTAATTTCTTCTCTACTTTGGACCTTACTAGTGGGTACTGGCAGGTTCCTGTGGCAGAGGCTGATAAGGAGAAGACCGCCTTCACCACCCTGATGGGATTAAGTAAATTCAACTATATGCCGTTCGGGCTCTGCAACGCACCCGGGACCTTCCAGAGGCTGATGGAATGCTGTCTAGGGCACCGAAACTTTGAGACGGTCCTACTTTACCTGGACGACGTGATTGTCTATTCGAAGACTTACGAGGACCATCTAAAGCACCTGGCCGAGGTGTTCGAGGCCCTGGCAGGCTTTGGCATGAAAGTGAAACCCTCCAAGTGCCATCTGTTAAAGCCGAAGGTACAGTACCTGGGACACGTGGTGAGTGCAGAAGGAGTAGCCCCCGACCCTGACAAAATCATGGCAATAAAGAACAGGCCAAGCCCCTCTAACATAAAAGAAGTGAGGCAGTTCGTCGGGTTGGTAGGCTACTACCGAAGGTTCATCCCCAGGTTCACCAAGATGGCAGCCCCTATGCAGGACCTCCTTATAGGACAATCTAAGACCAGAAGCCAAAAGCCACCCTTCAAGTGGGACAAGCCGGAAGAGGAGTCCTTCCGCCAGCTGAAGATGGCCCTCACGGGGGATGAGATCCTGGCATACCCTGATTATGGCCAGCCTTTTATCCTCCACACAGACGCCAGTAATGTGGGGCTGGGGGCCGTACTGTCACCGAACCAACAGGACAGAGAAAGGGTGATCGCGTACGACAGCCGAGAGAAACCCGGAGAATTACAGCTCCTTTAAGCTGGAGTCCTTGGCAGTGGTGTGGGCCGTAACAGAACGTTTCAAGCATTACCTGGCCTCTGTGAAGTTCACTGTGTACACGGACAACAATCCGTAGACACATCTGGACAATGCGAGACTTGGTGCCCTAGAGCAGCGGTGGATGGCCCGGCTAGCAAACTATGACTTCACCATCAAGTACCGGGCAGGCCGAGCCAATGCCAATGCAGATGCCCTATCGAGAATGCCCCACTTGCCCGATGAGGGAGAAGATCCAGATGAGTTGGAGGAAATAGAGCTCCCTGCATTCCACCGGTACGGAAGGAAGGACGGTACCAGCCAGAAGACGCCCTTGATGCCCATCGTCACCAGGCAGCCTCTTGAGCTGGTAGCTCTGGACCATGTGAAACTGGCTCCAAGCCGGTCGGGCTACGTCTATGCCCTGACAATAGTGGACCACTATTCCCGGTTCCTGGTGGTGGTTCCTGTTAAAGACTTGACAGCCCAAACAGCGGCCAGAGCCTTCCAACAACACTTCTGCCATCCACACGGGTATCCGGAACAGTTCTTGACAGATCAAGGTCCAGCGTTTGAGGCTGAAATCTTCCAGGAGTTCTGCAACCTCTACGGCTGTAAGAAGATTCGGACAACATCTTACCACCCACAAACCAACGGGCTATGTGAGAAAATGAATAATATCGTCATTGATCTCCTCAAAACGTTGCCCCTGGAAGAACGCAGCCTGTGGCCGGAGAAGCTGCCAGACCTGATAGACTTATACAACCATATCCCGGTGAATGCTACAAATTGCACCCCGGCTTACCTGATGAGGGCAAGACCAGGTAAGCTGCCGATAGACCTGGACATGGGAGTCCTCCCCACCTCCCCAGACGCGGACTGGGATACGGAACGGCGGCTACAGTACAAGAAGGTACAGGAGAATGTGGAGAGGAGTCTGGCTCAAGTGAGAGAAAAGCAAGAGAGGCTCTTCAACCAACACGCCCCTGCTGGTCCCCTGGAACCTGGTGAGCAGGTCCTGAAGCAGAAGAGAAGGCTTCACAAGCTAGATGACCAGTTGGAGAGCGACCCGTACACAGTACTGCAGTCCAACCACAACAACCCGAAGGTATGTGTAATTGCCAAGGATGGAGGAGAAACCACTAGCACCGTCTCCAGAGACCACCTAAAAAGGTGCCCCAAGCAACTACAGAGTGCAGGAGAAGATCAATATGACCTTGAACCCGCAGAAGACAAGAAAGAAATGATCAGCACAGTTCTTGGAGAGTTCCCCCGGTCCTGGACTCGGATAAATGATGCAATAGTGGTACCCGTCCTACACTTCCTTCAACCAACCCAGCAGGAACCTACAGGAGAGCAGGAGGAATCAGAAGACCAAGCAGCCCTAGAGGCAGAAGAACCCATGCCAGCAGCCCAGGAGAGTCAACCCTCTGCTGACAGTGAGCCTGCCATACCTGCGGTAAGCCAAAGCACCCGCAGATAGCTGCCTGCACTGCCTGTAAACCCAGCTAGTAGCTGTACCCTGAATGCTAGTGGGGAAAGTCAGGTTAGACCACCACCAGACAGTGGGTTACGCAGGTCAACCCGGAGCACTAGGGGGCAAATACCAGCTCGCTGGAATATCTAAATGCTGTATATTGTAAATGTTTTATGTTTGTTGCCTGGTTGCTAATTATGTTTTTCCAGTCTTTCTAGTTCATGGACTAACAGGTTATGGACGCTGAATAACCGGAACTGTCTTGTAGATAGTTGCACTTGGTGCCCTCTTTCGAAGATGGCCACGGAAGAAAAATCTGTCCGGTGTGGCCTCCTTGTGGCCCAAAGTAGAGAGCTCAGCCTTGTCGCCACGCCCAAGGCGAGGAACTTGGGGTTTATGGAAACAGGTCCCCACACCGTGGAAAACTTCACACCTTGTTGGGTGACATGGACACCCGTCACGGAAGCGCCGTGACCTCAAGGACAAAATATACTTGTATATATGTTATGTTGTCATTTATACCCTGCATTTGTGTTTCCTGTTTAGTCCGGAGTAATAAATTTTACTAGGGGAGAATGTGTCACCCCAGGCCTGGATGCCACAAACAATAATCTGTGTCTGAGAGCAGGAGGGAGGTCCCCTGGTTAGGGACAATTAGCATACAGTACCTCCTGTCCCAGGCCAGCAGGGGGAGCTGGCTGCCCCTATAAAAGCTGGAACTGGGGGCAGGGTTAGAGAGAACTGGAAGACCTAGCTCAGGAGTGAGACTAGTCCCAGAGAAGGAGGGACAGTTCAGCTGTAGCTGAGGAGTCCGTGAGGCAGAGGAGAAACTGCAAGCCAGGGACAGAGGTGACGAGAGCCGGTCCTGGAAGAGAACCAATCTACCGGGCATTGGGGTCCGGGGCTGTCAGGGTTACAAGCCCAGCAGCAGAGAACCAACCTGCGAGGGATTTCAGGTCCCTTGGCCTAAGAAGCCTGGAGGCTCCGCCACACAGAGGGACCAGTACAGCGAGGAGCAAGCAGCAGGTACCCAAGGCCCTAGTCGCATGCCATACAGGCGAGAAGTACACGGCCAGCTCAGGGACGTGGGCTATTACACCACGAAAAGGGGGATAGTCAGAAAGAGCATAGAGAGAACGGTAGGCCTACACACTCACCCTGACCAGTGGGGCTCGCCCGAATGCTCTCAGACACCCAGGCCCATTCCTAACCGGTACTGTTGGGTCATTAATAATATCTACAATAAAGACCCTGAACTGTTTGAAGCGGACTCTGAACTCTTACTATTGCGGCCTGCACTATCACCCCCAACATCCACCTACACTGCCCTGAGGCTACACTCTTCCCGTGGGGAGTTATCCTACACCTGTGCTGCACACCAACACCAGCCTCAGCAGTCTGCCTCGCAGCGGCGGTTATCCCTGACCGCAATCCACGGGTGGCGTAGTCGGACATTCAAAACACTGATAAATAGACTGCCACCATTTGGTCTGACCACCCTGAGCCACGGGATCGGGTTGCCACTACTACCCCCATCAGCACCGTACACTAGAAGGCCCGGTTCCGTGTACCCCACGGCCCAGGGGGCGAGTCATGTGCATCAAATTATACATACACATATGGGGCAGTGGGGCTTCATACTATATACAGGTGCTTCTCACAAAATTAGAATATCATCAAAAGTTAGTTTATTTCAGTTCTTCAATGCAAAAAGTGAAACTCCTATATTATATAGAGTCATTACACACAGAGTGATCTATTATATAGAGTCATTACGCAGAGGGATCTATTATATAGAGTCATTACACACAGAGGGATCTATTATATAGAGTCATTACACACAGAGTGATCTATTATATAGAGTCATTACACACAGAGTGATCTATTATATAGAGTCATTACACAGAGGGATCTATTATATAGAGTCATTACACACAGAGTGATCTATTATATAGAGTCATTACACAGAGGGATCTATTATATAGAGTCATTACACACAGAGGGATCTATTATATAGAGTCATTACACACAGAGGGATCTATTATATAGACTCATTACACACAGAGGGATCTATTATATAGAGTCATTACACACAGAGGGATCTATTATATAGAGTCATTACACACAGAGGGATCTATTATATAGAGTCATTACACACAGAGGGATCTATTATATAGAGTCATTACACACAGAGGGATCTATTATATAGAGTCTTTATGACGCACCCCCTGGGCCATATTCTTTAGGGGAATACCCGGAGCCGGATCAGATGGGGGTTGTAGTCTCCGAGTGGCTGTGACCCGGTCCGTGCCCAGGGTGTCAAGCTCAGTGTGTGGCAGTCCTTACTGATGTTACTAAAGTTCTTTATGTCGACTACGCCACCCGTTGGATTGCGGTCACTACGGCCGCCGCTGCAGCAGGGTCCGCTGAGGCTGATGGTGTTGGTGCAGCTTTAGATAGTATAACCCCCAACGGGAGGGGTATAGCCTCAGGGGGTCAGGTGCAGAGGATGGGGGTTGTGGTGGTGCAGCATAGATGGTAATTAAAGACAGAGTCGGGTTGTGCAGTTTAGGGTATTTACTTACTGCTGATGTTCCGGTCACTCCAGCTTCAAGTGACCACCCGAGCCGTGCTGCGTCCACCAGGTCCTGGACTCAGCCAACCCCCAAGCAAGTCCGGAGCGTGACCCTGAGCCCTCCTTCCTGTCCTGTCTTCTGGCCGTCCCCACCAGGGATCCACCTAGGTCCAGCTCCCTCGGGCCTTCTGTTGGGAAACCCTTGGCCTTGGGTTCCCTGACCCTACATGTGGTTTGCCTTCAGGGTGGATGTGGTGGGTGGCCGTGGCAGATCCTGCCCACGGCCTCCGGTCTCTGGCTAGGGTGTGCTTTAGCCCCCACCAGTTTGGGATCCGGTACCCTTTTGCCAACTCTTCACCCGGTGATGGACTTTGGGTTCTCAGAGTCCTTTTCTTTCACCCCCTCTGGGTCTTTCTTCCTTTCTCCTCTCTCTCTCTCTGGGGCTGCTCTGCTCCTCTTCTTTCTTCTACTCCTCTGCAAAGACTGGCTGACTGACCCTGATCTTAGATGGTGCCCACCTTAAATACTCCCTCTATGTGTGAGCTCAGGTGACCAGCACCCAATGAGCTCCTATCTTTACCCAGGCTGCTCCCCCTATCTGCCCCTACACTACTGGGATGTACCACCCCCCTCCCACTCCAGCCAGGAACAGACTCGGTCGTACCTGCACATTTCTAAGTGGGAGTACCGTTGGTCTGTTCCTCGGAAATGGGATGTGTGTAGTGCATGCAGCTTTCTGGGCTCAGTTCCACACTCCATCCTTACCCGGGAGTGGAATATCACACCTCTGGGTTGAGGTGCAATACCCCTGTAGCAGCCGAATCCTCAGGGTGCTACATTCCCCCCCGGTAAACCACAGCACGTCCTCGGGCTGTAAGATATGAAACACCAAAACATACATTTTTTTTTTTTTTTCATAAACATATAAAACATCATATAAAACATTATATATATATATATCAATAAAACTTTTCATATAAAACATTCTTGTAGACTTTTCCTCGCTTCTAGCTCCTCCTCCAGACACTGTGCAACGTGTGCCCGGGAAAAGTGCAACAGTTTCTCTAGAAAAATGGTTTTCCTATAAAACCGGTAGGGGGCGCTTTAGGAAGCGCAACTATTTACAAGGGATATGGCCGCTCTCAGTCCTCGGCCAGGTATTAGGGAGGAATGACCGCTCTCAGTCCTCGGTCAGTGGGATTTAAGGGATAAACGGGTAAACAGTTCAATTCTCTGGTCCCAACGGGGACTATATTAGCAGCAACAGTTTCTTTGGTACCCCTACGGGTAACTATATACAGCTTCTACTCTGCCGTACTCAACGACGACGTCCTCCTGCTCTTTCTTTGTGGTTACCTTTAGCTTCAGACCCGTCCGGGTCCTCTTGTTCTTCCTCCTCACACCGCAGCTCTTCCTCCGTCAGGCGATGCACATGGAGGGCGTAGGGTCCTTTGGCACACTTGTGCCGGGTAAAGGTGACCTCGTCCCCGATGTAAAGGTCACGACCTCTGTGTCCCTCCGGTAGGTGGGACTCAACGTCTCTCCTGGTCACGAAGACGTCGCCTGGGGTGCGGTGGTCTCGGATGAAGCCCCACCCATGCTGCATGTTAAACTTGATCACAGTCCCGGTGGTGCGGGGACTATGCGCTGCACGGGGGTCTCTCCTGGCCCGACTCTTCTGCTCCGCGCTCCTTATCTGGGCTTGTTGTTCCCGGACCCGCCTCTCTCTCCGCTCCCTCTCAAAGACCTCGAGCTGCTGGCGGCAGCACTCTGCACGCTCCGCTGCGGCTGCCCGGGTCTCCTGAGTGAACCCCATGAGATCTTCTCCGGTGGGGTCCCACTCAAACTGTGCCTCCTCTAGCGGGGGCGAGGTCCTTTTTACGGGCTTTGGAGCCGGGATCAGGGGTTCATCTAGGAGTCTCTCTTTCCGGAGTCGGGGATGGTGAAACTCCGGTGGCCAAATAAAGGGCTGCCCATCCGGGCACGTATGTTGGGCGAACAGATCTTCTCCCAGATGCGGCACTCTTGGTTTTATGGGCGCGGTGGTGGTGGCGCCCGGGTTGCCCAGGCCTTGCGGCCAGGCCTGGGGCACCTGGAAAGTGAAGGGCACCGTAAGGACGGCGGCGCCCTGGGCTACTTGGCCCTGCGACCAGGCCGGTGGCTCCGCGGAGGTAGGGGGCGCTGTTGGTATTGCGGCGCCCGGGGGTACTAGGCCTTGCGACCAGGCTGGTGGTACTTCCTGCTTGGTCACGCTCGGGGTCGAGGCGTGTGACGTCACAGGGGTCGCGGCTGCGGCTTCCGGTTGAGGCCTAGTCTGTGGCGGTGACGTTGTGGTTACGGGCACGGCAGGGGGTACTTCGGGCTCTGCGACGGGGAGCTGGGGCAGGTACGCGGTTTCCCGGTTTGGGGTAGAGACGTCCCCTTTACCTGCCTCCTTTCGTTCGGCTCCCTTCTCGGCGCCGTCTCCGGCCTTCAGTCCTCCTGCGCCATCCTCAGAGGCGGTCTGTCTCCTCGTCTCGGGTGGCGTGCTCCGCTGACGAGTCTCGGTCTGCTGGGCCATCTCACGGCTCCACTCCGCCAACGTCTCTCGCTGCACCCGGGCCATCCTCCGTGCGAGGCCCTCCAGAGCGGTCTGCGCACACTCCCGGTCTCGGGGAAGCTGTGCTAGGACCTCCACTAGGCCTAGTGGGGTCGTTGCTTCTAGCAGGCTCCTGACCAACGGGTCGGTGCTGCTCTGCTCTCCTTCTGCTGTTCCCGGCAGGCTCCTGGCCAGCGGGCCGGTGCTGCTCTGCTCTTCTCCCATCTCCGGGTAAGCTTCTTCTGGACTCAGCTCTAGGCTTCTTGTCTCCGGGTGCGCTCTCTCCAGACTGCTCCAGGCGACACCTATCTTTGTTCTCTTCTTCTCAGTCCTCCCACTTCGAGGGCGGTCCCGGGGCCACTTGGTGATTGTCAGCTCCAGGGGCAGTTCTTTCACGCTGACAGACACCTCTAGCATCACAGTCTCTGTTGGTGGGGGCGGTTTCCACTTTTGGCGCCATTTTCGGTCCTGGCCCACGATGGGAGGTGGCCTCTTGCCACCCTCTGGCACGCCCATAATGGCGTCCGCTCCCCCAAGGCGGGAAATCTTCGGAAATGGCGGGAATCGTCTCCCAGTGGCGGGAAACTCTGCAGATGGCGGGAAAAAGCTGTTAATGGCGGACAACCGGCGGGAATCGACCTGTGATGGAGTCCGATGGCGGGGACCCTCCGGAACCGGCAGGAGACTTCTTTTTGAGGTAAACTCGTTCTTTCCTTCAGGCACGCAGTACCCGGGTGTTGCGGGCACGTAATCCTGCCGACTACGCCAAAGTTGACGCGCCCCCTGGGCCATATTCTTTAGGGGAATACCCGGAGCCGGATCAGATGGGGGTTGTAGTCTCCGAGTGGCTGCGACCCGGTCCGTGCCCAGGGTGTCAAGCTCAGTGTGTGGCAGTCCTTACTGATGTTACTAAAGTTCTTTATGTCGACTACGCCACCCGTTGGATTGCGGTCACTACGGCCGCCGCTGCAGCAGGGTCCGCTGAGGCTGATGGTGTTGGTGCAGCTTTAGATAGTATAACCCCCAACGGGAGGGGTATAGCCTCAGGGGGTCAGGTGCAGAGGATGGGGGTTGTGGTGGTGCAGCATAGATGGTAATTAAAGACAGAGTCGGGTTGTGCAGTTTAGGGTATTTACTTACTGCTGATGTTCCGGTCACTCCAGCTTCAAGTGACCACCCGAGCCGTGCTGCGTCCACCAGGTCCTGGACTCAGCCAACCCCCAAGCAAGTCCGGAGCGTGACCCTGAGCCCTCCTTCCTGTCCTGTCTTCTGGCCGTCCCCACCAGGGATCCACGTAGGTCCAGCTCCCTCGGGCCTTCTGTTGGGAAACCCTTGGCCTTGGGTTCCCTGACCCTACATGTGGTTTGCCTTCAGGGTGGATGTGGTGGGTGGCCGTGGCAGATCCTGCCCACGGCCTCCGGTCTCTGGCTAGGGTGTGCTTTAGCCCCCACCAGTTTGGGATCCGGTACCCTTTTGCCAACTCTTCACCCGGTGATGGACTTTGGGTTCTCAGAGTCCTTTTCTTTCACCCCCTCTGGGTCTTTCTTCCTTTCTCCTCTCTCTCTCTCTGGGGCTGCTCTGCTCCTCTTCTTTCTTCTACTCCTCTGCAAAGACTGGCTGACTGACCCTGATCTTAGATGGTGCCCACCTTAAATACTCCCTCTATGTGTGAGCTCAGGTGACCAGCACCCAATGAGCTCCTATCTTTACCCAGGCTGCTCCCCCTATCTGCCCCTACACTACTGGGATGTACCACCCCCCTCCCACTCCAGCCAGGAACAGACTCGGTCGTACCTGCACATTTCTAAGTGGGAGTACCGTTGGTCTGTTCCTCGGAAATGGGATGTGTGTAGTGCATGCAGCTTTCTGGGCTCAGTTCCACACTCCATCCTTACCCGGGAGTGGAATATCACACCTCTGGGTTGAGGTGCAATACCCCTGTAGCAGCCGAATCCTCAGGGTGCTACAATTACACACAGAGGGATCTATTTTAATTGTTTATTTCTGTTAATGTTGATGATTATGGCTTACAGCCAATGAAAACACAAACGTCATTATCTCAGTAAATTAGAATACTTCATAACAACAGCTTGAAAAATGTTTTTAAAATCAGAAAAGTTGGCCTACTGAAATGTATGTTTAGTAAATGCCCTCAATACTTGTTCGGGCTCCTCGTGCATCAATTACTGCATCAATGCGGCAATGTGGCATGGAGGGATCAGCCTGTGGCACTGCTGAGGTGTTATGGAAACCCAGGTGGCTTTGATAGCAGCCTTCAGCTCATCTGTATTGTGGGGTCTGGGGTCTCATCTTCCTCTTGACAATACCCCATAGATTCTCTATAATAGATTCTCTATGGGGTTAAGGTCAGGCGAGTTTGCTGCCAATCAAGCACAGTGATACTGTTGTGTGTAAACCAGGTATTGGTACTTTTGGCAGTGTGGACAGGGGCCAAGTCCTGCTGGAGAATGACATTTCCATCTCCATAAAGCTTGTGGGCAGAGGGAAGCATGAAGTGCTGTAAAATGTCCTGGTAGACAGCTGCGCTGACTTTGGTCTTCATAAAACACAGTGGACCTCCACCAGCAGATGACATGGCTCCCCAAACCATCACTGATTGTGGAAACTTCACACCAGACCTCCAGCAGCTTGGATTGTGGCCTCTCCACTCTTCCTCCAGACTCTGGGACCTTGATTTCCAAATGAAATGCAAAATTTACTTTTCATCTGAAAACAACACCTTGGACCACTGAGCATCAGTCCAGGTCTTTTTCTCTTTGGCCCAGGTAAGACGCTTCTGGCGTTGTCTATTGGTCATGAGGGGCTTGACACAAGCAATGCGACACTTGTAGCCCATGTCCTGGATACGTCTGTGTGTGGTGGCTCTTGAAGCAATGACTCCAGCAGCAGTCCACTCCTTGTGAATCTCCCCCAAATTTTTGAATGGCCTTTTCTTAGCAATCCTTTCAAGGCTGCGGTTATCCCAGTTGCTTGTGCACCTTTTTCTGCCACACTTTTTCCTTCCACGTCCATTAATATGCTCGGATACAGCACTCTGTGAACAGCTGCTTCTTTAGCAATGACCTTTTGTGGCTTACCCTCCTTGAGGAGTGTGTCAATAACTGCCTTTTGGACATCTGTCAAGTCAGCAGTCTTGCCCATGATTGTGGAGCCTACTGAAACTGACTAAGGGACCTTTTTAAATGCTTAGGAAGCCTTTCCAGGTGTTTCTTGTTAATTCTAATTTACTGAGATAATGACTTTTGTGTTTTCATTGGCTGTAAGCCATAATCATCAACATTAGCAGAAATTAACACTTAAAACAGATCACTCTGTTTGTAATGACTCTGTATAATATATGAGTTTCACTTTTTGGATTTAAGAACTGAAATAAATTCACTTTTTGATGATATTCTAATTTTCTGAGAAGCACCTGTATGTAGCAGTGCGGCAATTATACTATATACAGTCAGGAGTATAAGTACTTGATACACTGATAATTTCGAAAGTTTTTCCACCTACAAAGAATGAAGAGGTCTGTTTTGTTCTACTTAACTGCTGCAACTTGGACCTTTAACAGGATTTATATTTCACCTATGAGAAAGCATACTATGTGTATTTGGCAGATTAACTCAGGCATGTTTATGATAAACTGAATACCTGGATTGGAGTCCTATTTGTATACAGAATATTGACTATTAATGCTGGCAGAGTAAGTCTTAGGTTATATTCACACTAGGTGTTTTTTTCTGCAGCAAAACATAATCTCTTGGCAGGAAAGAAGTAGCGTCAAAAACGCAGGTTTTGGTGTGTTTTTTTGCAGTGGCTCTTGGTGCATTTTTGGTGCGTTTTTCAGGATCCCAAAGTTCAGCTTTGCTTCCACCATAGACACATGAGAACAGGTCACCATTGCAAGACATATGTTCATGAAAAAGTACACATTACAAATGTAACAGGGGGCGGGTGGGGGGTGAATTGGTCTGGAATGGTTTATCTAAGACCCTGGCAGTGCATTGAATTTGTAGGACACTATTTACTTTCACATTATGGTTTGCCATTGAGTTGCTCAGGCATTGTTCATTTTCACACCTCCCTGGGCCACACGTGTTGTTCAATCTCACACCTAGCTCAACCAATGTTTACTTTGTAGGCATCACTAATTTAATTAAACTGTAATAATCCAAGCTGCTATCTCAGGTGACCAAGACAAGATGGTTTAAACTTGGGAAAATCACAAGAATAAATGTGTGTCACATACTTGCTTTTTTCACTAAAAACGCAGCAAAATGTTCACACTAGGCTTTTTTTCAGCATTTTTTTCCACCACCCTTTTTTTTAATGGGTGAAAAACGCTGAAACAAGTGACATACTCTATTGCAAAAAGCCATGGAAAGCACAAAATACTGAGGACAAATAAGCAAGCTTTGTGCATGAGATTTCGGAAATCTCATAGACTTTGTTGGTACTGTAAAACGCAGCTGAAAATTTGCATAAAAAAGCCCGCTAAAAAAACGTCTAGTGTGAATATAGCCTTGTATAACGGTTCGCCAATGAGTTAGGATATATGACCACGATGCAGAAATGCTGCGGATTTTTCCTAAGCGTTTCTGCATCTCCCTGGGTTGTCAAGCGCTTTGCCAAGTGATTTTAGTATCACTTGGAAAAGTGCTTGACAACTTGGTCACACTATATAATTCCATGCAACCGGCATGGATTTATATAGTGTGACCAAGTTACAATGCTGCAAATGCAGCATCAATAATGAAAAAAAAGAATAATAATGGTGAAAAATAAAAAAAAAACATTATACTCATCTTCCGATGGTCCTCGATCTCCTTCTCCGGTGCGTCCGGTGTCTTTGGCGGATCACGGTGCTGTAAAAGGACCTTTCATGACGTCATTTAGTCATGTGACAGGTCACGCAACCGCCGATGTCAGCGGTCACGTGACCTGTCACATGACTAAATGGCATCATGGAAGGTCCTTTTACCACCGCGAGCAGCCGAAGAGCCAGCAGCACCGCCGGGAGCAGACAGGGGCCATCAGAAGGTAAGTATATGTTTATTTTTTATTTTAATTCTATTTTAACTACAGGTACTATGGTACCCGGGTCTGGAGGAGAGTCTCTTCATCTCCAGACCCGGGTACCATCCACGCATTGAGTCGCATAATATCCACATGTGTATTTGTAGTCATGCGGATGTTATGCGTTCCAATGCAAGTCAATGGCAGCTAAATCGCAGCGACTCTGCAAAATTAATAGACGAGCTGCGGATTTTTCCGCAATGATAATCCGCAGCGGAAATCTCCGCAGCATGTGAACAGCACATGCGGATTATCATTGGGGACCATTGCAGACCTATCACCAAGCGTTTTTTAAGTGTTTCCGCAGCGAAAGTTACCCTGCAGAAACGCCTAAAAAACGCATAGTGGGCACACAGCCTTAAAAGTTCTATGGTGAAGAAAAACACGTGAGATAATAAATGCGAAATATACAATATTTCCCATAATATGACTGAGGATATCTTTAGGGTGTATTCACTGTTTTTTCTTCTGCAGCAATAAATGCTGTGTTTTACAGCACCATCTTAGTGAATGACATTTCTGAAATCTCATTCACATGCTGTTTTTTTGCATTTTTTTTAAATCTGCAGCTTGTCAAGTCTTTCAGAGGTTTTGCAGCATTTTTCACCCATTCAAATGAATGGAAAAAAAAACACAAGTAAAAACACCTGAATTTTAAGCAGCGCTTTTCCTGCCTCCTTTGATTTTTGAGGTAGAAAAAAAATGCTGCCAAAATACAACTTGTCAACACACCTTTATCCTGGTTGTGTTCTAATTGGATATAAAATAGAACGGCCATGATAACATGGGTAGTTAATTGTATAGTGTTTTCACTTTATATATTACCAGGCCGCATTCTATTTGCGCAGAGCTGCTCCGTGAAGATTCTATCACAAGATTCCGTGATGACATCACAGGTGATGGTGACATCACTGCTCACAGTCGCTATATATACAATGCACATAGGCTCACCCGTGCCTTTCTTGGCTCTATAGTGACTGATAGCACTTGCAGTTTTTCACTATGGCTGGAATTGTTTTGGACATTTCTCAGGTAAAAGCACTATTGTTGATCCTTATGATCAATCGTCCTAACAGTGTGCTTCTACCACCCGATGGCGTCCTCAGCTTCACTCACCGGCTGGTGATGGAGCTAGTAAAGGATTGCGTGACCAAACACCGACAACGTCGTCTAACGTCAGACTATCTGACGGATTTACTTCAGAACATCAGGACATTACTACACCAGGTAAGTGGCGGACACTCTGCACAGAACATCTCAATATTAATAGATAATAATGGAGGGATAGAAGCTTTTTCTTCTAATATATCGTATTTTGCAGACCATAAGACGCACCAAAAATTTTTGGGAGTTAAATAGGAAAAACATTTATTATAATAAAATGGGGGTCTGTCTTATAGTCCTGTCTTATAGTCCGAATTTTTGGTTTCTTACTGAGGGGGGTGGTGGCAGTGGAGCGAGGTCACAGGAGGCAGAGTCGCTGCTGCAGGAAGTCGGCAGTAGGAGTGGGGCGCTGCTGTGGGCCCCAAGCTGGGAGGAGCGTGGTGTCCAGAAGGTGCGAGGCTGCGGGCCCTGGGCTTCAAGGAAATGTTAGCGGTAATTCAGGAGGGGAGGCCCTGCTCTGCTTATTGATTTCTCTGCAGTGGGCTTCAAGAAGTAGGCTGCTGGAGATGGCCAATACACAAATTGAGATCTCAGCTCGTCATTGAGCCGAGATCTAAATCTGCACATGCACTGCCTCCAGCGGCCATTTGCCTGAAGCCCACCGCCAGAAAATCAATGGGCAGAGCGGGGACTCCCCTCCTAAATCACCGCTAACATTTCCTTGAAGCCCAGGGCCCGCAGCCTCGCACGTCCTGGACACCCCGCTGGCCCGCAGGAGCGCCCCATTTCTACTGCCGGCTTCCTGCAGCAGTGACCCCACCTCCTGTGACCTCACTCCACCACAGCCACCCCCCTGGTAAGCTACATTCAGACAATTATTATTATTAATAATCTGTCTGATATGCTGGGGTGGAGAGCTCCAGAGTAGGGGGGATGCACGGGAGAAATCTTGTATGCGATTGTGGGAAGAGGAGATAAGAGGGGAGTAGAGAAGAAGATCTTGTGAGGATCGGAGGTTGCGTGCAGGTAAGTACCGGGAGACTAGGTCACAGATATATGGAGGAGACAGGTTGTGGGTGGCTTTGCATGCCAAGGTTAGGGTCTTGAACTGGAGTCTCTGGGTAATGTGGAGCCAGTGAAGGGATTGGCGGAGCGAGGGGAAAAGCCAGGAAATAGCGGGGGGACAGGTGGATTAGTCAGACAGCAGAGTTTAGGATAGATTGGAGGGGTGCGAGAGTGTTAGAAGGGAGGTCAAAAATTTTGGAAAAAAAAGCATCTTATAGTCCATAAAATACGGTAAAACACAACGAGTCCCCAAATACAGTATGTAGTCATTGTATCTGCAGACAGAGAACCGATGTCACATACAATTTCCGCCTCCATTCTGACCGCTCTCATCTGAAAATTCTCTTTTCCATTTTTCCTTCTTTATAGGCTGAAGAAAGATCTCAGACTGAAGATTTGGCTGTCTTTAAAGAACTGGCCGAAAAAGTCCTGTCTATACTAGAACGCTCATTGGAACGCCCGGTAAGGATCAATATTAATAGACGCATCTTAATCCACCGTATCTGAGGAGACTTTCTGAGAAAAGGTCTGAAGATGGCGCGGGATTTGTATCGTTACAATTGGTGCATCTGTAAATGTTGGTTTAGTCCTTCATGATTTATGTATTTGGTGATTTAGTGAAATCTTCCACATATTAATTATATATATTATATCTATCAGGAAACAACAGGAGGCGACGCCAAATATGGGCAAAATGTGACCCCGAAAATCCCTGACCCTAATAGGAGTCAGCCGGAGCTGAACAGCGATCTGATTACAGGTGAGCGATCACCCGACCTTCTACAAGGAATGTCCAGATTTTATAGAGGACGGAGGATAATGTTAGATTTACTCTCTACTCTGTGTAATGGGAACCTGGCAGCACAATGTTACATATAGAAGTAGTGGTGTGACGGTATAGGCCATTGTCCCCTAATAATAATTGTTTGTAGAAATCCAATGTGCCAGTCAGGAGAAATGTAAAGTAGACACCATATTCAAATTAGAATGGAAGTGCACTGGGGGCGTGAAAGAAGAAATCCAAGTGCAGTGACACGCCCCCAGTGCACTTCCAGGCTAATTTGCAAATCTCTCCTATGTTTCAGCTCTCTTACCATCACTCGTATGTGCAGCGTGGGTGGGGGCTTCCTCATTCATGTGATGGAGGGTCCATTCTGCAGTGCTATAGCAAGTAACATGAAATAAATTAAATTTAAATTGCATTACTGCTCTAGAAAATGGGAAAAAACTAAGATACTGAGCACATAATTTGGCCAATTCATGAATGCCCAGCAGCCAATGACAAGGCGATCTTTTTGTTGGAATCCTCTCCTAATGTGAATCCTCTCCTAGGCTGAAGCCTACATTTATATGGGTAGATAGGATCCTGTTGTAATTAAAACCACCCCAGGCTGATGTGTGGAGATAGGTTCCCAGCAAAAAAGGTCGCCTTGCCGTGACTGCTAGGCATGCACCCAGCAAAAGAAGGTCGTCTTGCCGTGACTGCTGGGCATGCACCCAGCAAAAAAAAGGGTCACCTTGCCGTGGCTACTTGGCATGCACCCAGAAAAAGAAGGTCGCCTTGCCGTGGCTGCTGGCCATGCATGAATTGGCCAAATTATGTGCTAAGTATCTTCCTTTTATCCTATTTTCTACAGCAGTAATGCAATTCAAATTTCATTTATTTCATGTTTACATGCTATAGCGTTACAGAGTGCAACTTTGTTAGTTATATATTTGGATGGCTACTCTTAGTATGCACCTGTTCACACCCATTTTCTTTTCGGAAGTGATGGTCAGTCTTTTGTTATTTATGAAGGGGTTCCTCCATCATTTACATTACATTTATCTATGGATTCCCCGTATATTCTCATATTTAGAATCCCCATATAACGAGTATTAATCCCATTTACAGACATCTTGTCATTTCTCCGTTATATTGCTGTATTATCTATGTAGGAATAATATCCTCTAATACATTTCATTTCTTCATCATTATTTTAGAAACAACTGAGCTGTCGAATCCTAACAATGGAATTAGTGAGATCCCGGAGATCCAAGAATCCGTAAGTATCATAGAGGGGGATGCGTGTGTGTCATCAGATCATGGGGTGTGAATGACTCGTCCAGTATTATCCCCCATACAACCATGGGACGTCTCTATTCTAAGTGTAGATGACCCTATGGTGTTAATTACATTTGAATTACAGGGAATCTGTCACCAGGTTTATGCTATTTGGTCTGAGAGAAGCATGATGCAGGGACAGAGACCCTGATTCCATGTGTTGATTACTTTACTCGGTGGAGTAGTTGTGATAAAATCACTATTTTTTTCTGCTGCAGAGCTCTGAATGCTGAGTCTTGTATAACCCCGCCCACACCATTGATTGGCAGCTTTCTGTGTACACTGTGCATAGGCAGAAAGCTGCTAATCAGTGGTGGAGGCAGGGGTACAGAGCAATAGGACTACCTGGCTAGACAGATAGTCTTCTAGTGATAATCTACTGATTTTATTGAAACAGCTACACACAGCCTAGTAAGTAACACATCACTGGAATCAGGGTCTCTGCCCCTACATCATGGTGCTTTCAGAATACATAGCAAACACCTGGTGACAGATTACCTGTAAGTCCTCCTCTGTGTGATCTCCCACATTATCCAGAATGTTATAGTAATGTATGATGACCGTTGCAGGGCGGCTCCAGGATTTCGTGGGCCCTGGGCGAAAGAGTCTCAGTGGCCCCTTTAACACATACCACGATTCATGATGCACAGATACCGCAGATAAATATATATATATAGTACAAGGCCGAAGATTTCACTTCTTACATTACATGAGCGATATCTATTGTAAATTCCACAATAACTCAGAAAGCGGCGAATCCTCACAGCTTACAGTGCAGACCGGACAGTAATGTCCTCCACACAGTATAATGGCACCACATAGTCCTCTATACCGTATTATGAGCTCCATATATTGCTTCATATAGAATAATGGACCCCATAAAATGCTCCACGCAGGCTGTGCCCCCATATAATGCCCCATGCAGGCTGTGACACCACACATAATGCCCCATGCAGGCTGGCCCCCCACATAATGCCCCATGCAGGCTTTGACCCCCCCACATAATGCTCCATGCAGGCTGTGACCCCCACATAATGCCCCATGCAGGCTTTGACCCCCCACATAATGCCCCATGCAGGCTGTGCCCAACCCCCCCGTGGTCCTGAGCAAGCATTGGGGGGGGGAGCAAGGCCCACTAGCTGGCGCTGGCACCACTCTCCTCTGCTCACCGGTCCCATAGCGCGCCAGGGTGCCCGACAGCAAGTGGGCCCCTCACCTACTCAGGGCCCCGGCACTTGCCTGGGTGTGCTGGGTGCTAGCGCCAGGTCTGCCCAGCGTCCGGTTTGTATCCTCCCAACATCATATCAGTGTAAATCATCTGGGACATAATATGGGGGGAGAAGTTTTTGCATCTGTAACTTTTTTCCTGCATCTTCAATAAATCAGTATTATTTCTTATTCTTTTATAGAGCGTGATCGATTCACTGGTTCCGGCGAGAAAGCCGCATATGAGCGACTATGAAACTTCCAAACTCATCAGCAGTGGAAATTTTGGGTGAGATTTCTGTTGCCATAATCCACATTTCTCAGGGTTCCCTATGACAATGCTTCTGCCCCTGCACTCTGCCATTCAGTGTTATCATAGGGAAATTATATGATCTGTAGCAAATCAAACTGTAAGGAAAGCGATTTAAATAATATAATTACATATAATATAATATATAATAATATAATATTACTACATTCGCCTGTGCTAGACCCTCATCTGTTCTTATGCTGCCTCCTCCACCTGAGCTTTTCTGCTCTCCACTCTGATCTTTGTTTTGATGGGGGGGGCTCCATTATGAAGCTGATCAGAGAAGTTGGCTACACATGGTCACATGAAGGGTGACACCATATTGACGTCAATGACATCTACACCCTCCACCATGACCATGTGGGCCCAATCACTGGCCTCAGCAGCAGAAGAGAGCCCTGGAGCACATTCATTTTGGACCAATTTTATTTGCACTAAATTGTATTTGGTCAGTTATAGCGAATCTGCCCAAAGAGAATTTCGATAGATTCTCGTATCTATAATGTGACCTGGGTGATGGCTCCGGCAGAAGTGGCATTGTGGAGACCTCCAATAGGTGATCTATGTAGTGCTATTTTATGTATTTCTAGATGTGCATTTATAGTGGCGGCCAGACTTTTAGTATTATACATATGCAAATTGTCTCTTCAGAGAGGAAGCAAACTAGAACTCCACCTATAGGAAGTAGCAATCCTAAAAGTCAATATCGACCCTTTAACAAGCCTTGTCACATGACTTAGGATAATAGCCAAAACCAAAATCTCAATTTGCAGGAACTGTGTTCTGGGGTACTGCCCCTCTTCAGTGCAAAGTGTGAGATATGGTTTGACTGGGTGAGAGGTGTCTGACCGGTATCCAAGGGGTTGACGTTTCTCCTTGGGGACATGAGGAGACTTTTAAGCCGCAATGCTCCTCTGGGAAATAGGATTGCTACTTCCTATAGGTGGCACTAGGGTGCTAGTTCTCTACCTCTCTGAAAAGAGACAATTTGCATATTTCCCAGAAGAGCATTGCAGCTTAAAAGTCTCCTCACCTTGACATGCTTAACATGGCTTTTTCCGCAAGGAGAAACGTTACCGCTTGGATCCCGGTCAGATGCCTCTCACCCAGCAAACCATATCTCACACTTTGCACTGATGAGTGCTTGTACCCCAAAACATAGTGTCCGAAAATTGAGATTTTGGTATGGCTATTATTCCATGTCATATGATAAGGCTCGTTAAAGGGTCGATATTGACTTTTAGGATTACTACTTCCTATAAGGGGCACTAGTGTTCTAGTTCTCTTCCTCTCTGAAGAGACAATTTGCATATTTCCCAGAGGATCATTGAGGCTTAAAAGTCTCCTCACCTTGACAAGCTTAACATTTCACTCTCCGCAAGGAGAAATGTTACCCCTTGGATACCAGTATTAAACATATAATGATTTCTATAGATGGATTATTAATAAGGATTTATTATAACCGATGGATTCTCCTTCTCTCCAGGGCCGTCTACTTAGTGCATCATAAAGACTCACACCAGACCTTTGCTATGAAGAAAATGGCTAAGCGGAACCTAAATACTGCACAGAGATTGGAATGGGCCTTTCTGGAGAGGGACATCTTAACATTTGCTGATTGTCCCTTTGTGGTCTCCATGCTCTGCTCCTTTCCAACTAGATCTCACCTGTGTATGGTCATGGAGTATGTAGGAGGTAAGACACATCTATTGTATTATATTCAGCCCATGTCTGCTTTCATCTTATCACTGCTCATATCATTAGGACATTGTTGGTTACATCCCCACAGAGTATTTACTATAGGTTATCTATTACCAAGATGCTCGTAAATTCATTGATCTTGGTGCAGGGGCGCTATGGGGCTCATCAGTCGGAGGGGGTCTGTCGACGCTCAGCAGTGGGCAGCATCCCTCCACCTGTCATCACAATTTCAGCGGTATTTGCTTCTTCAAGGAGGTGGGGCTGGTGGGGGCAAAAATACTGAGTAGGTGGCTAGTAGGGGCCAAAATACTGAAAGGGGGCCGTATGACTAGATATGGGGGGACTGTGAATGCTGAGTGGAGGTCATCATATTAAGTGGGGTGCTGTGGGGGTCCTCACTCTGTATGGAGGCCCCCATTCTGTGTGGGGACATCATACTGAGTGGGGAGTTATGCGGACCATTATATTGTGTGAGGGACTGTGGGAACCATTATCCTGAGTGGGAGGGTTGCTGTGGGTGCCATCACACCGAGTAGGGGGTTGTGGCTGGCCTCCTTCTAAGTGGTGGCCTCCTTAGGAGGATTCACTGTGGGGATACCATACTCATTGAGTGTGGGTGTGGGCATTTTTGGGAGCATCATACTCTAAAATGGCCATAAAAGTTGTATTGCTGGTGAGAACACCAAGCTGCTTCAACAGGGATATAAATATATTTCTTTTTTATTTTTTAGGGTTGGGGGCAATTACAACTTTTGATATGGGGTCTTGTGATTTCTATGTACGCCATTATCTGTGTGATCTCCCCAGGATGTTTCCGCTCACTGCTCATTATACATCATGGTTATCTGCTCGTGGTATATCATGGTCATCTGCTGTATAAACCCCTCACTGGTCATATTTCCTTTCTTCTATAGGTGGAGACTGTGGGACCCTTCTAAGCACCAGGGGTCCTTTCTCTGTCCCCATGGCCCGCTTGTACTTTGCAGAGGCGGTACTTGCCGTGGAATACCTGCATAGTTACGGTGTGGTGCACAGAGACCTGAAGCCGGAAAAGTAAGTGCCCCCGTAGTATAATAAAGTGGGGAAAGTTGTCATTTATTATCATTCAGTCTGTGAGGCTAAAACCATCTTCTCTTTTGCAGCCTCCTGATTACATCTACTGGACATATTAAAGTTACCGATTTTGGAATTTCAAAACTTGGTCTAATGATACCGAAAACCAACACCTACAAGGAATTAGCAGTGGACATCTCCAGAGAGTTCCAGGACCGTGAGGTCAGCATCACCTACAAGAACTTAGCTTGTTATTTGCAAATCTCATCACACTATTGTCTCTTCTCTACGTTCTTCCTTTCTAGAGAACTTTTCCACTAATATTTTATCTTCTGCATTGTGTTTTAACGATGATATCTTGTCATAATAATTGTTTCATCGATTCTCATCTCTTTGTTCTGTTGGTTTCCAGTTCTGTGGCACCCCATGTTACATAGCCCCAGAGATCATCCTGAAAGAAGGCTATGGAAGACCTGTTGACTGGTGGTCATTGGGGATCATCCTGTATAAATTCCTGCTGGGATGTGTACCATTTGATTCTGATTCCCTCACTGAGCTTTATAAAAGGGTTGTCATTGGTGAGTAGAATAATCCGATCATTGCGTTGATTGGTTACATTTGTTTAGTTATTTCCTTTGCTTTATGTTACAGTCCAGTAAAGAGGTTTTATTTTCTGTAATTTTCTATGTAACAGGAGAACTAATTTGGAATTGTGATCGCGCTCCACCCCTGGATGCTCAGAATCTCATCACTGAGCTGCTCAGAAGAAATCCTGTGCGTAGACTTGGGACAGGTAACAGATATACTAGTATTAATATTCCCTTATTAGACCAAGGACATATCGCTCATGTCCATGAAGATCAGCATTTCTCTATCAGCTCATCTACTGTATTTCTAGTTCTCCACACTAAGACTTTCAGTTTATTTCCTTCATGTCGGCTCAGTTTTGTCATTAGTTCAGATTACGATAAACTGTTCAGATATGGAGCCATCCCTGACTATGTCCGCATCACTTTTGTTTTTCTTTTTCTAGGAGGAGCATTTGAGATCAAGGTTCATCCATTCCTGAGTGACTTGGACTTTGACAACATTCTGAGCCAGGAGCTGGAGTATGTTCCTCAGCTTGTTTCAGATGCAGACACCAGCTTATTTATCAGTAAGTAGAAGGAGACGTCATCTAGACTAAGCGACTGTTTGTCTCATCTTCCCTAATATGTGATCATCTGTTCCCATTAATATTAGTGATAAATAGTGACTGTGTTATACTGACAACCTCTAATAATACTTCATTACCTATTTCTTGTAGATCATTCTGATATAAACAAACATCTGGTCTCAAAGGATGAGGAAGGCACAAGTGAGAACAATGAGAGCCTTGACTTCCAAAATTTTACGTCATCTTCTGAAAAGCTTTGTAAAGTAAGTATGTGATTAATAAATCCAAAATATGTAAAAAAAATGTAAAACAACTCTAAAAGTACATAAAAAAAATATTTTATATCTTATTTTTATCCGTATTTAGCTCTGTATCATCGCTACCAGGATGGTGAACAATGAGGATCCCAATGCCCCTCCAGAGTATACACCAGAAACCAACACAAACATCTCAGAAATGTGAGTAGATTATAAAGGGTCATTACTTCATTACTGGGAGTTCCAGGCTGATCTATGTACACAACACCAAATATAGGACATAAATATCAGAATATCAAATGCAGCATTCACCGCTTCATGGTTAACGGTCATTGTACTTTTGGCTTCAGAAAATGCAGAAGATAACAGCCCATAATTGTGGCAGGTCATGCATTTTTAGCACTGCCTACTCTGTAGGAGAGCTGTAGTATTACTTGCCAGCCATTCTTGGTAGTTGTGTTCTGATCCATGGAAGGTAGTTTTGAGCAGAAAACCTTCCCCACTATGACAGTCATATGTCCTATTAGGCCTTATAGTCAGTGTTCTTATAGTGAGACAACCCATTTTATACTGTGTTTACTTACGATTTACATGTTTTTCTTCTTCAAACAGGCAGAAAGAATCTGTTCCTGTATGTAATACAGACGATGCTGTTACCATCTTGCCACCCTCATCCCCATTGCCAGGTATGTACATGTCTACAGCACCAACAATGTGAATGTTGACTTCAAGGCTCAAATATTTCCACATGGTTTTTCTGGTCTACTATGTTATCCATGTTTCATGGATCTCAGCTATGTTGACCATGGGTTCGTACTGTATCCCTATTTCCTTAATTTTGTACAGGAGTTTTTTTTCATGTATTCTGTATATTACGTTGCATCATCTATTAACCTAGTGAGATATAGCGACTGTGTTATACTGACACCCTCTAACAATCCTTCATTACCTATGTCTTGTAGATCACTCTGATGAAAACAACCATCTGATCTCAGAGGATAAGGAGGGCACAAGTGAGGACGATGAGAACTTTATCTTCCGAATATTTGCATCATCATCTTCTGAGAGGCTTTCTAAAGTAAGTATGTGATCGATAAATCCAAAATATGTACAAAAAAAGGATCTATAAAATTAAAAAGTATGTATATTTAATAACTTATTGTTATCCACATTTAGCACTCTACCACCACTAACGGGATGGTGAACAACGAGGATCCCAAGGCCCCTCCAGAGTGTACACCAGAATCCAACACAAACATCTCAGAAATGTGAGTAGATTATGGGGTCATTACTGGGAGCTCCAGGCTGATATATGTGCACAACACCAAATATAGGACATAAATACCATAATATCAAATGTAGCATCCACCGCCCCATGGTTATGGGTCATTGTCCTTTCAGCTTTCGGAATTGTTGGATATAACAGCCCATAATTGTGGCCGGTCATGCACTTTTAGTGCTGCCCTCACTGTAGGAGAGATGTAGTATGAAATGCCGGCCATTCTTGGTAGTTGTTTTCCTCTCAGCTCTCTATAAAAGGTAGTCTTGAGCAGAAGACCTTCCCCACTATGACAGTCATATGTCCTACTAGGCCTTATAGTCGGTGTTCTTCTAGTGAGACAACCCCTTTTATATGGAGTTTACTTGAGATTTACATGTTTTTCTTCTTCAAACAGGCAGAAAGTATCTGTTCCTGTATGTAATACAGACGATGCTGTTACCATCTTGCCACCCTCGTCCCCATTGCCAGGTATGTACATGTCTACAGCACCAGCAATGTGAATGGTGACTTCAAGGCTCAAATATTCCCACATGGTTTTATACAATACTATAGGTCTCTTATGTTATCCATATTATGACAAAGCAGATCCTATAAGAATATATTGTTACTGATTTTTTTTTTAATTTTTCATCAGAATTTCCATCTCATGAAGAAAGAAAATCGGCAATAAATCTGAGTATGGAGCAACAAAACTCAGAAAATGGAAAAAATGGGAAAAAGAGACGAGGTAAGTGTGAGAATCAACTCCATGTTGTGTGATGTCAGTGAGAATAATTCATGTGGAGTAGATGTCATCTGTCAGTGATGGGATTGTCACATGTATGATTGCTGACAATGACCCCTGACCTCTGTATGATAATATTCCTCTGCCGTCCGGCCACAGTGACTGCACAGCATTATCATGTAATATGGAGTCCCATCACTTACATTATATTTATTTCTCTTCTCATAGGTTCCATCTTCCGCCGGATCTTATCATCCTGCCGGCGTGGATTATCCAGGGCTGCTCGCGCATTTGCATGCTGTCACTGTTGCCCTAAAACCATCTAAAAGACGGGACACCTAAGCATCTAGCGCCCTGAAGTCCAGCAGATCCATCATCACTGCTGGAGCTGTATAGAAGGACCTTCACCATCTACCTGTGGCCTTCTGACTGGTCAAACTGGACAAGTTTCAGTAACGCCTCTGTCATCGGGCTCCGCGGTATTCATACTGCTCGTCTGACTTGTCATTTACTGATCACCTGGTATCTGACCTCGGCTATCTTCCTGACTTTGATTTATTCTATTGACAATGTTCACGATTTTATTCATCCCATTATTAATTAAAAAAAAGTAAAATCTGTTACTGTTGCTCTGATTCCTTTTTGTCTTGAATTCACAAATACTTGTAACTCACTAATTGCTCTTCTTCCCACTAAATGTATTTCTCATTATCCTTAATGCAGCAGTCAGTCTCATATTTCTGTCCAGCAATTACACTGGTGCATCCACCCTGTACCAGTCATTACACTCATCCACAAACCTCTCCACACTGCTGCACAGTCCTGCATCTCTACCATATCTACACTCCAATGAGCTAAGATTAACATCCTCCATAATCAGGACCTCCCACTCTCATGTCCAAGACATTTTCTCTGCTGCACCAGCTCTCAGGAGTGCACTACTGCAGGCAATCAGGTTCATTCCCACTATCAGAGATTTTAAGTGTGCAGTAGAAACAGATTATTTGTGGCAGGACTGTCAAATCACCTCACTATTCTAAGTTTTTCCTACAGCACTCAGTAGCACTTAATATTTGTACATATACAGATAATGGTTGGTGACTGGTTCATGCAGCCTTAATTCCACAAAGATAGAAATAAAAGGTCAACATGTTTCATACATCCAAACCATCCTTAATCATGGCAGAAAAACATAATTTTAAGTTCCCACTATGAATATTTGGTGAGATATCACAGCTGTGTATTTTCACAGCACAAAGAACGCATCTTACAGATCAGCAAATCACAGTGTGCTGACGCTTAGTGTTGTAGTTTTGAACAACACCATTCATTTTATCATATAATGTGTTGAAAAATGAGAAAAAATGCCAGGTTTGGGTTCCTTCATTTTACAGTGTGTATTGTGTTGTAAAAACAAACTGACAAAATGATTCAGAGTCAGTAGTACGATTACTGTGATACCAAACTTATAAGGTTTATATATATATATATATATATATATACAGTACAGACCAAAAGTTTGGACACACCTTCTAATTTAAAGATTTTTCTGTATTTTCATGACTATGAAAATTGTACATTCACACTGAAGGCATCAAAACTATGAATTAACACATGTGGAATTATATACTTAACAAAAAAGTGTGAAACAACTGAAAATATGTCTTATATTCTAGGTTCTTCAAAGTAGCCACCTTTTGCTTTGATGACTGCTTTGCACACTCTTGACATTCTCTTGATGAGCTTCAAGAGGTAGTCACCGGAAATGGTCTTCCAACAATCTTGAAGGAGTTCCCAGAGATGCTTAGCACTTGTTGGCCCTTTTGCCTTCACTCTGTGGTCCAGCTCACCCCAAACCATCTCGATTGGGTTCAGGTCTGGTGACTGTGGAGGCCAGGTCATCCGGCGTAGCACCCCATCACTCTCCTCCTTGGTCAAATAGCCCTTACACAGCCTGGAGGTGTGTTTGGGGTCATTGTCCTGTTGAAAAACAAATGATGGTCCAACTAAACGCAAACCGGATGAAATAGCATGCCGCTGCAAGATGCTGTGGTAGCCATGCTGGTTCAGTATGCCTTCAATTTTGAATAAATCCCCAACTGTGTCTCCAGCAAAGCACCCCCACACCATCACACCTCCTCCTCCATGCTTCATGGTGGGAACCAGGCATGTAGAGCCATCCGTTCACCTTTTCTGCATCGCACAAAGTCACGGTGGTTGAAACCAAAGATCTCAAATTTGAACTCATCAGACCAAAGCACAGATTTCCACTGGTCTAATGTCCATTCCTTGTGTTCTTTAACCCAAACAAGTGTCTTCTGCTTGTTGCCTGTCCTTAGCAGTGGTTTCCTAGCAGCTATTTTACCATGAAGGCCTGCTGCACAAAGTCTCCTCTTAACAGTTGTTGAAGAGATGTGTCTGCTGCTAGAACTCTGTGTGGCATTGACCCGGCCTCTAATCTGAGCTGCTGTTAACCTGCGATTTCTGAGGTTCGTGACTCGGATAAACTTATCCTCAGAAGCAGAGCTGACTCTTGGTCTTCCTTTCGTGGGGTGGTCCTCATGTGAGCCAGTTTCTTTGTAGCGATTGATGGTTTTTGCAACTGCACTTGGGGACACTTTCAAAGTTTTCCCAATTTTTCGCACTGACTGACCTTCATTCCTTAAAGTAATGATGGCCACTCGTTTTTCTTTACTTAGCTGCTTTTTGCTTGCAATAATACAAATTCTAACAGTCTATTCAGTAGGACTATCAGCAGAGTATCGACCAGACTTCTGCACAACACAACTGATGGTCCCAACCCCATTTATAAGGCAAGAAATCCCACTTATTAAACCTGACAGGGCACACCTGTGAAGTGAAAACCTTTTTCGGTGACTACCTCTTGAAGCTCATCAAGAGAATGCCAAGAGTGTGCAAAGCAGTCATCAAAGCAAAAGGTGGCTACTTTGAAGAACCTAGAATATAAGACATATTTTCAGTTGTTTCATACTTTTTTGTTAAGTATATTATTCCACATGTGTTAATTCATAGTTTTGATGCCTTCAGTGTGAATGTACAATTTTCATAGTCTTGAAAATACAGAAAAATCTTTAACCGAGAAGGTGTGTCCAAACTTTTGGTCTGTACTGTATATATATATATATATATATATATATATATATATATATATATATATATATATATATATATATATACAGTGTTTAGCATAAATCAGTACACCCAAATAGATTTGTCAGCAAACCTGTAGTTTCCTTTCAGAATCATCATTTTATATGGGATACCATACTACAAAATACTCTTGCAAATTTGAGCCATTGAATGCAAACAAGATTTGGTATTTTGCAGACCCCAAAAAAGTAATTTTCTTAACAAACTCATTCAAGATCATGTTTCAAAAATGAGAACATCCCAGTAACAGTCTTAAGAGAAAAGCTAAGTTTAGACAACAAAATTATAATTAACAAGAACTGAACCACAGGTAAGTGTAATTATTCATTAAACAGATGTCCAGCAGACAGGTGTCTGTAAAAGGAAGTTACTTAATAAAGAAAACTCCTTCCCATTTCATGCTATCAGCAATGGCACCACATAGAAGGGAAATGTCACAAAACCTGAGAAAGAAAATAATTTCTTTGCAATAAATGTAAAGTCTACAAGAAGATCAGCAAAACTTTACTTATCAGTCAGAATACTGTAGCAAAAGTGATGCAAAACTATAACAAAGATGGAACTGCAACCATCTTACAGAGACGTCCAGGCCGACTATGGAAGTTAACACCTAAACAAAAGCGTCCTCTGATGAGAAGGGTAAGTGGCACCACATAGAAGAGAAATGTCACAAGACATTTCTGAGAAAGAAAATAATTTCTTTACAAAAAATGTGAAGTCTACAAGAAGATCAGCAAAGCTTTTCTTATCAGTCAGATGGAAGTTAACATCTAAACAAAAGCATCTTCTGATGAGAAGAAAATCGACAGGCAAATTCATTGCTATTAGCTGAAGAAGTAGAAAGCCAAACTAAGGTGAGTGTTTTCCATGACACGACACGGTGTACACTGCAAATGAATGGCATTCATGAGTGTCCTCCACAAAGGAAGCCTCTCTCCCTTAAAGCCCATGAACAATAAAAGTCCGTCTACAATTTGCCAGGGTCCATGCTTAAAACTATGAGGACTACCGGGACTCTATACTGTGTATGTGCATCTTATGTGTATGTCCGTATTTTATGTTTGTGTGCACTATGTATATGTGACGCGCCCTGGGCCTATGTGACGTAGCGTTGCGCACGCAGGGACTACCCGGAGCCGGATCTGATAGGGGTAGTAGTCTCGTGGCGGTGACCCGGTCCGTGCCCAGGGAGTCAGACTAAGTGGCGGTATATTAGCAGTAGATGTAGGATGACTACGCCACCCGTTGAATGCAGCTATGGAGCTGCCGCTGCAGGGCAGACCGCTGAGGCCGGTGGAAGGATGGTGCAGCGTGGATGGTATAACCCCCAACGGGAGGGGTATGACCTCAGGGCAGCCGACGTGGAAGATGGGGGTAGCAGGAACCACTCAGAGACGATGCGGTGTAGTTCAGGGTCTTTACTGGTGACAAAGACAGACCCTCCCGGAGTACTTGCTAGCGATCGGGGCCTGGTCAGTCCTTGAGCAGATGGGATCTCCCCTGGCCAGGTGGAGTTGTAGGCCTTCCCAACTAACTGTACTCTTCTGGCTACCTTGCTAGAGGCGGGTAAAAGTAGCCCACGTCCCTGAGTGTACCGTGTGGTGCTCACCCGTATGGCCGGTGACTCGGGGCCTTCTAGTGCCTTCCGCTCCACGACGGCGGTGCTGGTCCCACGCGTGTGACCGTGCCTTCGAGTTTCTGGGCCAGAGGACTTGAAATCCCCTGCCGGACGGTTTCTGCTGCTGGGTAAGGGTTAGTCCCCACAGCCTCGGACTCCGGGTCCGGTGATAACTTCTCAGTCAGGGCGAGCTCTGCAGCTGCCAGCCCCTGACTCCTTGTAGCACTGCTCCCACAGAGCTCCTGTTGTTTCTTCCTATGCTGCTTCTCTTCTCTGTCTCTACTTCTGGCATGGCCCGGGAGCTGGGCCCAGCCGGAGCCACAGCTCCCTGTCCGCCCTCCTGGCTCAACTCTCCCTTTGAACTCTCTAACCCTGCCTCAGCCCCAGGTTTATATAGGGGAAGTCCTTCCCCTCCCAGGACTGGGCAGGAGGTGTGGCATGCATAGGATTCCTGACCAAGAGACCTCCCACCTGCTCTCAGACATAACATTGCTGTTACTGTGGAAACCAGACCCCTGGGGTGCCACATTCCCCCCTAGTGAAATTTAGTACTCCGGGACTGAACATACTTTTGTCAACATAACAAGGCATAAAAAAAAAAATAACATTACAATAAGGAAACACATAAAGACGGTCACGGCGTGTCCGCAACCGGGTGCAGTCTTTGAAGAAAACAAAGGTGTCCATTTCACCAAAACAGGGAGACGTAACCAGGTAGGGGTCTGTCCTGCCCCGAGTCCTTAACAGTCTTTAGTCCATCCTGGGTTACGCTCCACTAACTGTACAAGGATTCCCGGTAAATCCACCAAGGACTCCTAAAAATAACTAGAAACACATAATTATTTACAGGATATGGCCGCTCTCAGGCCTCGGCCAGTGGGGATAAGGATTGGCTGCTCACAGTCCTCAGCCTGGTAAGGGATAGGGACACACGGGGAACAATTCACTAATCCCAACGGGGACCATATTTTAATTAGCAGCAGTCCTTGTACCCTAACGGGTAACTATGTACAGCTCTTTATTCACGCTACTTCCCTTCAGCAGCTATGTCCTCTTTGTGCTCCCTCCTGAGGGTAGTCCTCAGACCCGTCCGGGTCCTCTTGGCTTTCCTCATATTGGTAGTACTGCAGCTCCTCCTCGGTTAGCCGGGTTAGTATCTCTGCGACAGTCCTCCTCCCAGGTGGCCAGGACTTTACCTCCCTTTGGGCTGCCCCGGTTAATTGGGCCACCAGGATGCTCACTTTTTGCTCTTCTGTGAGGGGGTACACCTGGAAGAGGCTATCCAGCTTTTCTCTAAAGTCATGTAGGGTATGTGACTCCCCTGAGTACTGGGGTAGCCAGGCCGCTCCCGGGATATAGGGCATGGTGAAAGGCATGACTGCAGCAGCGGTGGCGCTGGCGGGGGTTGAGGCAGTGAAGCTCTCCTCCGTATCCGACATCTTCCTCCCCCCTAGTGGACCGTGGCCTACCTTGCGATGATCCTCTTCCGTAGGCCGCGGCTCCGCAGTGGATCGTCAGGGTTGAGGACCTCTCGTCGCGCTCCTGTGACGTCGGCGTCTGCTGGGCTCCTTCCAGGACCTTACGCAACGTCCGGACGTGAGGCGGGGCTTCAGTTCTCGCGGGCTTTTTGGAGTCCACGCCCCTCTTCTTCCCGCGCGGCGTCCTCAAAATGGCGTCCAACGGCGGGAAAACTCCACAGATGGCGGGAAGAAGGCTGAAGATGGCGCCGGATGGCGGGAAAACTTCACGGATTGCGGGAAGAAGGCTGAAGATGGCGCCGGATGGCGGGAATCTTCACCACAGGTAAGTTTTAAAAGTCTCTCTTTCAGGCACGCAGTACCCGGTGGTTGCGGGCACGAAATCCTGCCGACTACGCCAAAAGTTGACGCGCCCTGGGCCTATGTGACGTAGCGTTGCGCACGCAGGGACTACCCGGAGCCGGATCTGATAGGGGTAGTAGTCTCGTGGAGGTGACCCGGTCCGTGCCCAGGGAGTCAGACTAAGTGGCGGTATATTAGCAGTAGATGTAGGATGACTATGCCACCTGTTGAATGCAGCTATGGAGCTGCCGCTGCAGGGCAGACCGCTGAGGCCGGTGGAAGGATGGTGCAGCGTGGATGGTATAACCCCCAACGGGAGGGGTATTTCCTCAGGGCAGCCGACGTGGAAGATGGGGGTAGCAGGAACCACTCAGTTCAGGGTCTTTACTGGTGACAAAGACAGACCCTCCCGGAGTACTTGCTAGCGATCGGGGCCTGGTCAGTCCTTGAGCAGATGGGATCTCCCCTGGCCAGGTGGAGTTGTAGGCCTTCCCAACTAACTGTACTCTTCTGGCTACCTTGCTAGAGGCGGGTAAAATTAGCCCACGTCCCTGAGTGTACCGTGTGGTGCTCACCCGTATGGCCGGTGACTCGGGGCCTTCTAGTGCCTTCCGCTCCACGACGGCGGTGCTGGTCCCACGCGTGTGACCGTGCCTTCGGGTTTCTGGGCCAGAGGACTTGAAATCCCCTGCCGGACGGTTTCTGCTGCTGGGTAAGGGTTAGTCCCCACAGCCTCGGACTCCGGGTCCGGTGATAACTTCTCAGTCAGGGCGAGCTCTGCAGCTGCCAGCCCCTGACTCCTTGTAGCACTGCTCCCACAGAGCTCCTGTTGTTTCTTCCTATGCTGCTTCTCTTCTCTGTCTCTACTTCTGGCATGGCCCGGGAGCTGGGCCCAGCCGAAGCCAGAGCTCCCTGTCCGCCCTCCTGGCTCAACTCTCCCTTTGAACTCTCTAACCCTGCCTCAGCCCCAGGTTTATATAGGGGAAGTCCTTCCCCTCCCAGGACTGGGCAGGAGGTGTGGCATGCATAGGATTCCTGACCAAGAGACCTCCCACCTGCTCCTAGACATAACATTGCTGTTACTGTGGAAACCAGACCCCTGGGGTGCCACATATGCATACGTTAAAATGTGTATAGAGTATTAGCATGTGCAAATTTTATATGTGTGCCTAATATAAATATACATGGAAATGTATATGTAGGTGGTGCCTGATGGAGGGTGGGGGGCCCAGATCAGAAGTCCTGATTAAGGGCCCTTCACTGTCATTGTCTGCCCCTTATATAAACAGTAAAATCCTCTTTAATAACTGGACTTCCATTGGGGTGGACTTCTCATAGATGGCCAGTATGCATACTATATTGTGAATCTGGGCATCTCTCACAGAAAATCTGATCTGGATATGAGGGTGGTCTTCTATAAGCGGTGATGTTTTGGAGAGATTTAGGGAAAAGTCCCAATTCTTATCCATCGATCTGGTAATTTGAGTAAAATATTTGTGTTGATAACTGATCACAAAGTCACAAAATATGTAAGATTTGGCATAACCTGGTTCATTTTTCAAAAAGTTATGCTCAATTTTTTTAGCACCAAGTTTTGTTGCTTTTTTGTAGACTTACACTAACTTAGTATATTGTGTGAGAATTAAATGAATTATGAATTAGTTGGCGCATTTTACCACACTCTGGGGGTCCCTGACAGTCCTTCTTTACCGGCCCTGTAGTGATGCCAATGTAAACTTCCAAGTGACCGCGCAGTCAATCACTGTCACGAATGCAGGACAACCTATGATTAGCTAATTTTTGGGAAATCCTTATAACAAAAGGGGATTGAAAATATTTACAATTATTTTAAAAGCATTAAAAAAAAAACAGACCCAATACTTATAATTAGTTTGTTGAAAGTAGTCTAATTAAAGGGAGCTGAAAGGATTAGAGATTATGAACCCGATTCACCAGTGTTTTTGCCAGAAAACTGGCATAAAGCTCTTGAAAAGTTGCAAAGTTTTGTGACTTTTCCCATTTTCACATAATTTTAACTTCTTTAAAGCCCAAGACGTACTGATACGTATCTGCGCCCTGGGACTTAAGAGCCTGATACGTATTAGTACATCTTTGCGATCGCGCCCGCACACAGGCTGTGCGGGCGTGATCGCCGCCGGGTGTCAACTGATTGTCACAACTGACACCCGGTGCTATGTACTGGGAGAGGTCCCGCACATTAACCCCCGCAATGCTGGGATCTAAGTCGTTCGCAGCATTGCGGGGGCAAGGGGAGGTGATCGGGATAGTCACCTCTCCTGCCGGCGTCCAGCAATGTGTGCCGCGGCTTCCCGGATGTTGTCATGATGACCCGATTCACTGAGGGGTGCAGTTTTAAGAATGGTGTCACTTTTGGGTATTTTCAGTCATAAAGACCCCTCAAAGTGACTTCAAATGTGATGCGGTCCCTAATAAAATGGTTTTGTAAATTTTGTTGGAAAAATGAGAAATCGCTGGTCAATTTTAACCCTTATAGCTCCCTAATAAAAATAAATTTGGGTTCCAAAATTGTGCTGATGTAAAGTAGACATATGGGAAATGTTATTTATTAACTTTTTTTGTGTGACATATCTCTCCGATTTAAGGGCATAAAAATTCAAATTTTGAAAATTGCAAAATTTTCTAAATTTTCGCCAAATATCTGTTTTTTTCACAAATAAACACAAGTGATATCGAAGAAATTTTACCACAATCATAAAGTACAATATGTCATGAAAAAATATTCTCAGAACCAGGGGGATCCGTTGAAGCGTTCCAGAGTAATTACCTCATAAAGTGACAGTGGTCAGAATTGTAAAAATTGGCCTTCTCATTAGCGTGCAAACCACTTTGGGTTGTAAAGGGGTTAAGGACTCTACCTGCATATACAGTCATGGCGGAAAGTGCTGGCACCCTTGAAATTGTTTCAGAAAATTACACATGTTTTATTACACGCATGTTTATTTCCTTTGTGTTTATTGGAACAACACAAAAAAACTGAGAAAAAAAAGGCAAATTGGACATAATTTCACACAAAACTCCAAAAATGGGCCGGAATACATATATATATTTTTGATGGGACAACACTGAAGATGTGACACTTTGATACAATGTACAGTAGTCAGTGTACAGCTTGTTTAACTGTAAATTTGGTGTGCCTGCAAAATAACTCAACACACAGCCATTAATGTCTAAACCGCTGGCAACAAAAGTGAGTACACCCCTAAGTGTGTTCTCAGCTGATGTTATTTGTTGGTTTTTCTTTGCATCCCGAACAATTTTCTTGGCAGTTGTGGCTGAAATTTTTGTTGGTCTACCTGACTGTGGTTTGGTTTTTACAGAGCATCTGATTTTCCATTTGTTAATCACAGTTTGAACACTGCAGACTGGCATTATCAATTCCTGGGATATCTTTTTGTATCCCTTTCCTGTGTTATACTCTTTTTGCCTCCCTTTCCTGTGTTATACAGTTCAACTACCTTTTCCCGTAGATCCGTTGATAATTCTTTTGCTTTCCCCATCTCAAAATCCAGAAACGTCAGTGGCTGGATCCCAGAAACTCACTCAGCTTTATGCACACACACTGATTACAAGCAAACAGGTCATAGGTGAGGATGTTACCTTTAGTAGCCATTCAAACCCATTTGTGTCAAATTCTGTGCATGTTATCAGGCCAAAATCACCAGGGTATGTAAACTTTTTGATCAGGATTATTTGGATGTTTTTGGTTGTCATTAGTGATGAGTGAGCACTAAAATGCTCGAGTACTCGTTGCTCGGGTCGAGCAAATTGAAATACTCGGGTGCTCAACCCGAGCAATGAGCCCAATATAAGTCTAGGGGAAACTTGAGCATTTTTCAGGTGGCTCCCCACGGCGGTCTGCAGAGGGCCTAAAAATTGCCCAAATCGATGGGAACTGTGCTCAAATGACATGTGAACAGCATGGGGAAGACCCCTGGAAGCATCTCTGACTCCCAGATCACTGCTGTCAACAACGTCGTCAGAGTATTACGCCACTTTTACGGCGTAAGGAACATCCTTTCCAGGGTGATGACTTGTATATAAGGCAAAATAAATAAACAAAAACACAAATACTCCTACACACCTTGGGCTATGTTCACACGTAGCATTTTTGACACGTTTTTGCACTTTTGCATTGCTTTCAACCAAGACAAATGCATTCACCAGGAAATGTCATTTTAACATTTTACAACCTTATCTGGCCATGTGGTGTGTGACACATCATCAGACACATGCATACAGTGCTGAAAAGACATGGGAACAGCAAGGGGAAGACCTCTGGAAACATCTCTGAATCCCAGGTCACTGCCTAAATGTGTGCCCATCATAAGTGATCCTTGGCACATGCGAAGATGCCTCCCGCCATGCACCTGTCGTTGCAGACTTGCAACAATCACCGTCCACGTCCTTGTCCCACTGCAGTGTTCAGTTGTCCCTACCCCATTCCTTGGAATGCAAGCACAAGAATGCCGGCAGCCACCCACCCACAGGCTGCAATACTATACTGCCAAATTTTTGACAGCTGCTTGCACTTGAAATGTGGCCTTTTAGGCTCGTGGAGGCGGAAGCTTTTCATAACCTCATGCCGGCGGCGGCCGGGTGTCCATACTCGGTCCCCAGTCGCCACTATATTTCCCGGTATCGCCTCCGCCTTCCACAACCACGGGTCCAATAACATTACCCGTGCCCTCCCCAGTGCACTTACTGGGAAGGACCGCCTAACCACAAACACGTGGACAGGTGAATGTGGCCAGGGACGGTACGGAGCCAGTCCACAACTTTTTTTGCTAAGAGTTGTATTTAGCTCGGTGAAAGGACTGGCATAGAGGGAAACCGTATCTACCCTGCGCGTCATTTCTCCCAGAAAATCCTGTAATTGAGCTTGTTGCAGAAGCAATGGCAGCCCATCCAACATCAACTCGCACTTGTCAATGGTGCTTTGACACACACACATCTTTCTTTGCGCATTTAATTTCTTGAATACAGAATTGGAAAATGGCCTGATCCGTAATGCGTTTTGAGAAATAACATGCATAAGCATGGCCGATCCGCATTAAAAAAGCAGCCATAGAGTGTCCAGGAACCTTCCCCCACACTTTTCTTAGCCAGGGCTGCTTTTCGGCAGGGTTGCACGGGCCCACCAGAGAACCAGAGACTCCTCCGGCGGGCCCTGGCTTCTCCTTCAGGAGAGTTCATAGTGCCGAGGTGAGGCCATGATGATGATAGAGGCCATCATCTGCTTAGTTTTCTGTTACTTGGAATGCAATTGCAAGTATGCAGCCAGCCACCCACCCACCCACAGGCCGCAACACTAAACTGACAGATTTCTGGGCAGCTCTTTGCACTTGAAATATGGCCTTTTAAGCTTGTGGAGGTGGAAGCTTTTCACAACCTCATGCAGGCGGCGGCCGGGTGTCCATACTCGGTCCCCAGCCGCCAGTATTTTTCCGGTATCGCCTTCGCCTTCCACAAGCACGGGTCCCACAACATTACCCATGCCCTACCCAGTGCACTTACTAAGAAGGACTGCCTAACCACAAACACGTGGACAGGTGAATGTGGCCAGGGACGGTACGGAGCCAGTCCACAACTTTTTTTGATAAGAGTTGTATTTAGCTCAGTGAAAGGACTGGCATAGAGGGAAACCGTATCTACCCTGAGTGTCATTTCTCCCAGGAAGCCCTCTAAAGCTGCTTGCACTTGAAATCTGGCCTGAACATTACTGCTGGTACTTTTCTGTGGCAATTTTCTTGCCTCCTACCAGCCTGGAATATTTCCAGCAAACTATGGTACAACACCATGGTATTAGCACTGCCCCCAGTACCAGCAGCGAAGCCATCCTCAATTTCCTTCTCTGGAATTTTATTTGGTAGACTGAGTGGCTGCCAAAATAAATTTTCTCACAAAGGAGCTGATGATAGAGTGGCAGTAGGTTCAAGTTTCTCCAGCCTGTTAGATATTAGAGGGTGAACGGCAGCACATTGGATCAGTGGTTAGCACTGAAGTCTTGCAGCACTGGGATCCTGGGTTCAAATCCCAGCAAGGACAACATCTGCAAGAAATTTGTATGTTCTCCCACAGGGTTGGACAGTCCCACCAGAGAATTCTCTGGTGTGTCTTGGCCTCTACCTCAGGAGAGTTCATGATAGCGCTAACTTTGCAGCTGCTATGGGGCTCTTGAGCGGGTGAGAAAGGTTAGCCCTCAGAAACAAATCCTCTGGTGGGCAGAATGTTTTTCAATCTGAAACAGCTTCTCAGTGGGAGTTGTATTTCACAGCATGCCATATTCTTTAGCTCTGTGAAAGGACTGGCATATAGGGAAACCTTATTTACCCCGGTTGTCATTTCTCCGTCACCAGGTTCCGCCCATTGTAACACAGGACCATGCCTGGCTGTATGTTCAGCGGTGAGAGCCACAGATCAAGCTGCTGTGTTACAGCTTTCAACAACTATGCAGCGCTGGGCGGTTTGTTAATTAAGCATTAAGCATGTTATCTTCAGCACAGCCTGCTGCTGTTTGGCCAAGGCAGTGCAGCAGTGCTGTCAGCTTGTGACTGATGTGGTCATTTCGGAGATGGAGGAGGAGGTGCATGAGCTGAACAATGTGATTACATTGAGGTTAAATTGGTGATGCTGTTTTTTATACTAAAGAAAGATCCTATTGTTATGTTTTTTTATGTTATTTTTTATGACAAATGCATTCACCGGGAAAAGTCATTTTAACATTTTACAACCTAATCTGGTAATGTGGTGTCATCAGACACATCCTGTTTTATTTATGATGGAGGGACTCTGAAAGTCATAAAGCCTATTTTTATAGGAACATCAGACGGCCCTTACTATTCTTAAAAGGCCAGCAGTCGGCCCTAGCTATTGTTAGAGAGCCATCAGAGGGCTATGCTTTGTTGTTCCCATTATTAACAAGTGGGTCTCCTATACTGTTATTGCACATCCAGTGACTGCAAGGGTTGTCAAAAATTTGGACGCAACCTAATACCCCTTTGAAGAGACATAGAGGAGGGTCTCAGTAAAAAAAATGTTCCCATTATAAAGGAGCGGGTCTTCTATAGTGGTAATGCCCATGCTGTGACTGCAAGGGTGGGCAAAATTTTTGAATAAAACACTAACAATTTAAAGACACAAAGAGCATGGCCACAGTAACAAGGTACGACATGTTCCCGTTAGAAAGGAGAGGGTCTGCTATACAGTTATAGGGTATGCAGTGAATCCAACGGCTGACAAATTTTAGGAAAAACCCCACTAAGAATTTAAGGACACACAGAGCAGGGCCACATTAACAAGGTACGACATGTTCCCATTAGAAAGGAGAGGGTCTGCTATACAGTTATAGGGTATGCAGTGAGTCCACCGGCTGACCAAGTTTAGGAAAAAACCCACTAAGAATTTAAAGACACATAGACCAGGCCACAGTAATGACAAATTCCCATTAGAAAGGAGAGAGTCTCCCATAGTGTTGGACTATGCAGTGACTGCAAGAGCTGCCAAAAATTTGGAGGCACTTCAATGGCCCTTGGAAGAGACGTGGAGGAGCGCATCATAAAAAATTGTTACCATTAGAAAGGAGCGGGCCTCCTATACTTGTAATGCCATGCACTAAGTGTATGGGCTGACAAACATTTACTCCTGGGGGGTATACATGAACATACTGTATAAAAAATTTTTTTTAAGGGCATCATAAAATGTAGCGCCCCGAGGGCTCGACCGCTACAGGGGTATTGCACCTCTGCCAGAGGTGTGATATTCCACTCCCGGGTAAGGATGGAGTATGGACCAGGGTTCAGTTAGCTGCATACAGCACACTCACCCCATTTCCGAGGGACAGCTCAACGGTGCTCCCATTAGACAGAAATGCAGGCACGACAGACCATGTCCCTGGCTGGAGTGGGGAGGGGGTAGGAATACCCAGTGATGTAGGAGCAGATAGGGGTTGGTTCCTGAGCGTAGATAGGAGCCCATTGTTTGCTGGTCACCTGGGCTCATGTTCTAGAGGGAGGTATAAAAGGTGGGCACCATCTTAGAACAGTGTTCAGTCAGAGAGAAGAAGTGACAGAGTGGGGGCCTCTGCAAGGGGCTCTTCTCCGTAGGCGGGCCTAGCCTCTGAGGCCCAGCCAGCACAGAGAGAAGAGAAGAAGAGAAGTTCAGTGAGTGGAGTAAGAGAAGGAGTTCAGCCAGAGAGGGCTGACAGGGAGCTGTGGCTCAGTCTGGGCCCAGCTCCACGAGGCAGGCCTAGGGTGAAGGCCAGGAACAGAAAGAAACAAGAACAGAAAGGAACAAGAACAGAAAGGAACAGAAGAGAAAGAGAAAGAGAGAAACAGAAGGGCTCAGGAACAAGACGGCAGAAGGGACCCTAAGAACCAACGAGAATACAGGGTGAAGGGTCAGGCAGATTAAGGGTACCGGATCCCAAGTTGGTGGAGGAGAAACAGCCCTCAGCCAAAGACCGGAGGTCGTGATCATTTATTGGTGCGACACCTCATCAAACCTGCTAGGAAGGCACCATATAGGACAGCGGGGAACGGGAACCACATTTACCCGCACAAGTCCGCGGCAGCTGGACAAAAGTGGGTCACTGGTGAGGCAGGCCAGAGAAAGGATTGAAGGGGTCCTGTGTCATGCTCCTGAACTGCCTGGGGTTGACCGAGCCCCTCACCTGGTGGACGCAGCACGGCTCGGGCGGTCATTGCTGACAGAAGTGACCCGGAGTACATGAACTGTGAGTAAAAGACATTGGACTGCAGTACGTTGTCTGTGTACTCTTTCGCTCCTCCAGCACTAACGGCACTGGGACTCTCTGCACCATCACCCCCACCATCCACTACACTGCCCTGGGGCTGCACTCTTCCCGTGGGGAGTCACACTACCTCAGCTGCATACATCATCAGCCCCAGCGATCTGCCTTGCAGCGGCGGTTCATAATAACCGCAATCCACGGGTGGCGCAGTCGGACATCACTTAGGACGGCTAAAGGACTACCACTGGTCTGACCACCCTGAGCCACGGAACCGGGTCGCCACTACTACCCCCACCGTCTCCCTATTGCCCGGCTCCGAGTGCCCCACGGCCCAGGGGCGAGTCAAACACCCTTAAAAAAAATTATGTGGGTGTTGCATCATGGACCACGGTCACCCTGGTGATATGGTGGTGGAAGATGAGGAGAAGGAGGAGGACAAGAGCAAATAGCCAAAATCAGGAAGCGTATACCCATGTGTGGGTGTGAAAAGGTGCATGGGAATACACCTCCCAAGAAAAGACACTGGATTTGAGTTTATGTTACGCTGCTATTGTAGCACCCTGAGGACTCGGCTGCTACAGGGGTATTGCACCTCAACCCAGAGGTGTGGTATTCCACTCCCGGGTAAGGATGGAGTGTGGAACTGAGCTTAGTAGGCTGCATGCACTACATACATCCCATTTCCGGGGGACAGAACTACGGTACTCCCACCAAGTATATATGTGCAGGCACGACAGCGTCTGTCCCTGGCTGGAGTGGGAAGGGGGGTGGAACATCCCAGTAGTGTAGGGGCAGATAGGGGGAGCACTCTGGGTAAAGCTAGGAGCTCATTGGGTGCTGGTCACCTGGGCTCACACATAGAGGGAGTATATAAGGTGGGCACCATCTTAGGACAGGGTCTTTTTAGGAGCTGAGGAAGAGTTCAGCCAGGAGGGCTGACAGGAGCTGTGGCTCCGTCTGGGCCCAGCTCCAGGGCTAGGCCTGCAGTGAGGAGAGAGGAAGAAGGAAGGCCCAGAGTGGAAGACAAGAGGGAACCCTGAGAACCCAGAATTAAGCCAGAAGGGTGAAGGGTTGGCGGACACGGGTACCGGAACCCAAGCTGGTGGAGGTCAATCATCCTCAGCCAGGAACCGGAGGTCATGGTCAAGATTTGCCACGACCCCCACCAAATCCACCAGAAAGGCACACCAAGTATAGGGTCAGGGAACCCAGAGAAGGTTTAACCACCAAGAGACCCGAGGGAGCCGGCCAAAGGTGGATCCCTGGTGGGGACGGCCAGGAGAAAGAGAGGAGAGAGGGAAGCTCAGGACCACGCTCCGGAACTGCCTGGGGGTTGGCCAAGTCCAGGACCTGGTGGACGCAGCACGGCTCGGGTGGTCACTCAAGGCCAGAGTGACCAAAGGAACACCCGTGAGTTAAAAACCCTGAAACTGCATCCCACGTCTCTGACTCTCCTTTCTACACTACAACTACCCCCATCATCCGCATCTGCTGCCCTGAGGCCATACCCCTCCCGTTGGGGGTTATACCACCACGCTGCACATCCTGATACACCTGGCCTCAGTGGACTGTTCTGCAGCGGCGGCTTCAAAGCCGCACTCAACGGGTGGCGTAGTCGATCAAGTTAACATCTACTGCCATAGACTGCCACTTAGTTTGACACCCTGGGCACGGACCGGGTCACCGCCACAAGGACTACTACCCCTATCCAGATCCGGCTCCGGGTATCCCCTGAACATGGCCCAGGGGGTGCGTCAACTTTGGCGTAGTCGGCAGGATTACGTGCCCGCAACCACCGGGTACTGCGTGCCTGAAGAAAAGTTCACATTTACCTCAAAAAGAAGTCTCCCGCCGGTTCCGGAGGGTCCCCGCCATCGGACGCCATCTCGGATCGTTTCCCGCCGTTTGCCAGTCATCTGCAGTCTTTTCCCGCCGTCCACGGAGTTTCCCGCCACTGGGAGACGATTCCCGCCATCTGAGAAGATTTCCCGCCCTGGCAGAGCGGACGCCATTATGGGCGTGCCAGAGGGTGGCAAGAGGCCACCTCCCATCGTGGGCCAGGTCCAAGAATGGCGCCAAAAGCGGAAACCGCCCCCACCAGCAGAGACTGTAATGATAGAGATGTCCATCAGCGTGAGGGGACTGCCCCTGGAACTGACAATCACCGAGTTGCCCCGGGACCGCCCTCAGTATGGGCGGATACAGAACAAAAGAGCGAGGATGGGTGCAGCCTGGAGGAGTCTGGAGAGGTCGCACCCGGAGATGGAGGGAGAGTCAGGCAGCACCGACCCTGTGGTCAGGAGCCTGTTGCAAGCAACCACCCCACTAGGCCTGGTGGAGATCCTGGCACAGCTCCCCCAAGACCGGGAGCGTGCACAGACCGCGCTGGAGGGCCTCGCACGGAGGATGGCCCGGGTGCAGCGAGAAATGCTGACTGAGTGGAGTAGGGAGATGGCCCAGCAGGCTGGAACCCGCCAGCGGAGCACGCCACCCGAGACGAGGAGTCTGACCGCCTCTGAGGATGGTGCAGGAGGAATGAAGGCCGGAGACGACGCCGAGGAAGGAGCCGAAGAGACGGAGGCAGGTAAAGGGGACGTCACAACCCCAAGCCTAATAACCGTGAACCTGCCCCAGCTCCCCGTCGCAGAGCCCGAAATTCCCCCTACCGTGCCTGTCGCTGCACCGCCACCGTTCCCAGCTAGGCCTCAAGCGGCAGGAGCCGCGGCCACGCCCCCTGTGACGTCACGCGCCTCAACCCTGAGCGCGGCCAAGCAGGAAATGCCACCGGCCTGGTCGCAGGGCCGAGTACCCCCGGGCGCCGCAGACCCAACAGCGCCCTCTACCTCCACTAAGCCACCGGCCTGGTCGCAAGGTCAAGTACCCCCGGGCGCCGCCGTCTCCACGGTGCCCTTTACCTTCAGGGTGCCCCAAGCCTGGTCGCAAGGCCTGGAAGACCCGGGCGCCGCTGCCACCACCGCGCCCTCAACTTCCACAGTGCCGCACCTGGGTGAAGACCTATTCGCCCAACACACTTGCCCGGATGGGCAGCCCTTTGTGTGGCCACCGGAGTACTACCATCTCCGACTCCGGAAGGAAGGACCCCTGTGCGAGCCCCTGATTCCGGCTCCGGCGCCTGTCAAGATCACCCCACTCTCGTTGGAGGAGGCGCAGTTCGCGTGGGACCCCACTGGAGGAGACCTCATCGGGTTCACTCAAGAAACCCGGGCGGCCGCAGCTGAGCGTGCGGAGTGCTGCCGGCAGCAATTGGAGGTCTTCGACAGGGAACGGAGAGAGAGGCGGGTCCGCGAGGAGCGGCTGCAAGTACAGAGTGCAGAGCAGAAGAGCCGGACCCGACGGAACCCCCGTGCAGCCCATGGTCCCCGTGCCACCGGGACTGTAATCAAATTCCAACTGCAGCATGGTTGGGGCTTCATCCGGGACCACCGCACCCCCGGCGACGTCTTTGTGACCCGCAGGGACGTCGAGAGCCATCTGCCGGAGGGACACAGAGGTCGTGACCTATACCTGGGTGACGAGGTCACCTTTACCCGGCATCAATGTGCCAAAGGACCCTACGCCCTTCATGTACACCGGTTGACGGAGGAAGAGCTGCGGTGTGAGGAAGGACAAGAGGACCCGGACGGGTCTGAAGCCTACCCGCGAGAAGGAGCAGGAGGACGCCGTTACTGAAGTACGGTAAAGTGGAACTGTAAATAGTTACCCGTAAGGGTACAGGAACTGTTGCCAGAAAAGTATAGTCCCCGTTGGGACAAGTGTGAACTGTTACCCGTGTGTCCCCTATCCCTTAACAGGCTGAGGACTGTGAACAGCCAATCCTTATCCCCACTGGCCGAGGACTGAGAGCGGCCATAACCCCTTGTATATAGTTGCGCTTCCTAAGGCGCCCCCTACCGGTTTTATAGGAAACTGTGTTTTTTCTAAAAGAGACTGTTGCACTTTACCCGGTCACAAGTTGCACCGTGGCCGGAGGACCAAGAATGTTTACAATGAAAAGTTTATTATGAAAAAGTTTTATGCTGCTGATAATGTATATAATGTTTTATATGTTTCTGGATGTTATGAAAAAAAATTGTATGTTTTGGTATGTTTTTATTCTTTTACAGCCCGAGGACGTGCTGTGATTTACCAGGGGGGAATGTAGCACCCTGAGGACTCGGCTGCTACAGGGGTATTGCACCTCAACCCAGAGGTGTGGTATTCCACTCCCGGGTAAGGATGGAGTGTGGAACTGAGCTTAGTAGGCTGCATGCACTACATACATCCCATTTCCGGGGGACAGAACTACGGTACTCCCACCAAGTATATATGTGCAGGCACGACAGCGTCTGTCCCTGGCTGGAGTGGGAAGGGGGGTGGAACATCCCAGTAGTGTAGGGGCAGATAGGGGGAGCACTCTGGGTAAAGCTAGGAGCTCATTGGGTGCTGGTCACCTGGGCTCACACATAGAGGGAGTATATAAGGTGGGCACCATCTTAGGACAGGGTCTTTTTAGGAGCTGAGGAAGAGTTCAGCCAGGAGGGCTGACAGGAGCTGTGGCTCCGTCTGGGCCCAGCTCCAGGGCTAGGCCTGCAGTGAGGAGAGAGGAAGAAGGAAGGCCCAGAGTGGAAGACAAGAGGGAACCCTGAGAACCCAGAATTAAGCCAGAAGGGTGAAGGGTTGGCGGACACGGGTACCGGAACCCAAGCTGGTGGAGGTCAATCATCCTCAGCCAGGAACCGGAGGTCATGGTCAAGATTTGCCACGACGCCCACCAAATCCACCAGAAAGGCACACCAAGTATAGGGTCAGGGAACCCAGAGAAGGTTTAACCACCAAGAGACCCGAGGGAGCCGGCCAAAGGTGGATCCCTGGTGGGGACGGCCAGGAGAAAGAGAGGAGAGAGGGAAGCTCAGGACCACGCTCCGGAACTGCCTGGGGGTTGGCCGAGTCGAGGACCTGGTGGACGCAGCACGGCTCGGGTGGTCACTCAAGGCCAGAGTGACCAAAGGAACACCCGTGAGTAAAAACCCTGAAACTGCATCCCACGTCTCTGACTCTCCTTTCTACACTACAACTACCCCCATCATCCGCATCTGCTGCCCTGAGGCCATACCCCTCCCGTTGGGGGTTATACCACCACGCTGCACATCCTGATACACCTGGCCTCAGTGGACTGTTCTGCAGCGGCGGCTTCAAAGCCGCACTCAACGGGTGGCGTAGTCGATCAAGTTAACATCTACTGCCATAGACTGCCACTTAGTTTGACACCCTGGGCACGGACCGGGTCACCGCCACAAGGACTACTACCCCTATCCAGATCCGGCTCCGGGTATCCCCTGAACATGGCCCAGGGGGCGCGTCACTATCATTCGGTGGTGTTGAGAAGTCTGGCCCAATCCAGCCCTTGTTCATTTTTATAAGAGTCAGCCTGTCAGCATTTTCAGTTGACAGGAGGATGCGCTTATCAGTTATAATTCCACCAGCGGCACTAAAAACCCGATCTGATAAAACGCTGGCAGCAGGGTAGGCCAGGACTTCCAAGGCATAGAGAGCCAGTTCATTCCACATATCTAGCTTGGATACCCAATATTTATAAGGCACAGAGGAATCACGGAGGACGTTGGTACGGTACGGCAAGGTACTCCCTCAGCATCTTCCCAAACTTTGCACTCCTTGTGAGAGTACCCTGCGCCTCAGGGCCTGTGCGATGGGAGGGTCTGAGAAAACTCTCCCAGAACTTTGACAGTGTTCCCCTGCCTCTGCTGGATTGAAGTTGTGTCTCTCTCGCCTGTACTCCTTGGTTGTCGAACGAAGTGTGCCCTCTGCCTCCAGCGTTTTCAGATGGGAATTTTTTTAATAGGTCCGCAACAAGGGCCTTCTGGTACTGCCTCATTTTTGTACACCTGTCCGCCTCAGGAATAAGAGATATAAAGTTCTCCTTGTAGAGTGGGTCTAGAAGTGTCACCAACCAGTAATGACCTAAAATTTTGAGAATTCGAGGGTCATGGGAAAGGCAGCATAACATAAACTCAGCCATGCGTGCCAGACTACTAACAGGCAAGACTTCCGTGTCCTCACCAAGAGGATGACTGACCATGCTCTCCTCCTCCTCCTCTCTGTCCTCTGGCCATCCACGCTGAACAGACGGTATGACAGCTGTGCAGATAGCACCGTCTATAGTGCATGAAACTAGTTCCTGTCCTTCCTCCTCCTCCTCTTCCTCATTGTCACCCAATCCACGTTGGGATGAGATGAGGCTTGGCTGTGTGTAATCACCCTGTATGGTTAATTGCTCCATCTTATCATTCTCCGCCTGCAATGCATCATCTTTGATTGTGAGCAGAGAGCGTTTCAGAAGACAGAGAAGCGGGATGGTGACGCTAATTATGGCGTCATCGCCGCTCACCATCTTGGTGGAGTCCTCAAAGTTTTGGAGGATGGTACATATGTCTGACATCCACGTCCACTACTGAGGTCTTATGTGTGGAGTCTGAACTGAATACCGATAGCCTTTTTGATGCTGGTACTCAACAACTGCCCTCTTCTGCTCACAAATCCTTCCCAACATCTGCAATGTAGAGTTCCAACGTGTGGGGACATCACACACCAGTCTGTGAGCCAGAAGCTGCAAACGCTGCTGAAACACTGCAAGGGCAGCGGAAGCTGTAGCTGACTTTCTAAAATGGGCACACAGGCGGCATACTTTAACAAGCAGATCCGGCAGCTCCGGGTAGGATTTGAGTAACCGCTGAACCACGAGGTTAAGCACATGGGCCAGGCATGGTACGTGTGTGAGCTCGCCTCGCCTCTGAGCCGCCACCAGGTTCCAGCCATTGTCACACGCGACCATGCCTGGCTGTAGGTTCAGCGGTTTGAGCCACAGATCTGCCTGCTCTTTCAGAGCTGTCCATAACTCTTCAGCATTGTGTGTTTTTTCACCTAAGCATATTAGCTTCAGCACAGCCTGTTGCCGCTTGGCCGAGGCAGTGCTGCAGTGCTTCCAGCTTGTGACTGATGTGGTCATTTCGGAGATGGAGGCTGAGGAGGAGGAGCAGGCTGAGGAGCATGAGGTTCAGGAGCTGTAGACCGTGGGGGCAACCCTGATTGACCTAGGGCCTGCAATCCTTGGCGTCGGGAGGACGTGTTCCGTCCCAAGGTCCGACTGGGTCCCGGCTTCCACTATGTTAACCCAGTGTGCCATCAGCGAGATGTACCGTCCCTGCCCACAAGCACTTGTCCACGTGTCCGTGTTTAGGTGGACTTTACCGGTAACTGCGTTGTTGAGGGCACGGCTAATGTTTTGGGACACTTGCTTGTGTAATGTGGGGACGGCACACTGGGAGAAATAGTGGCGGCTGGGGACAGAGTACCGAGGGACGGCCGCCGCCATCAGGTTGCGGAATGCTTCTGTTTCCACAAGCCTAAAAGGCAACATTTCGAGGGAAGCAGTCGTGAATTGTGAGAATTTAGTAGTGTGGCCTGTGGGACGTTGGCTGCATATTTGCGCTTGCATTCCAAGGACTGGAGTATGAACAACTGAACGCTGCGCTGGGACAAGGACATGGACGTGCTTCCTGATGCTGCTACTTGAGAGTGTGCAATGACAGGAGCAGGGCAGGAGGCATCTTTGCATGCACTATGGACAGGGGATTGACTTGCATGCACAACAGCAGAAGAAGCAATGGTGCCACCTGTAGACACTGTTCCTGGACCCTGGTGTTCGGCCCACAAAGTCGAGTGCTTTGCTGCCATGTGCCTCATCATGCTGGTGGTGGTCAGGCTGGTCGTTTTGCCACCCCTGCTGATGCTGGTCTGGCTCGTGATGCAAATGGCCTTTTTGGAGTTATCGGCAGAGTCTTTAAAAAACAACCAGACTCGGGAAGACCTAACAGTTGTAGTGGCAACTTCCTTCATGTTGGTGTTACGGGAAACGGTAGCCTGCCTTCTGTCTGCGGCCACCACACTGCTTCTTCCTGCCTGTTGGGGTGCTCTGCCTCCCTCCCCCTGTGTGCTGCTGTCCTTGCTCTGCATGTCCTCCTGCCAGGTTGGGTCAGTTACTATATCATCCACCACCTCGTCTCCCACTTCTGCACCCTGGTACTATTCCTGACTTTCTGTCAATTGTGTCTCATCATCGTCCACCTCTTATGACAGTTTCCCACCGTCGCCTTCGTGTGACCGTGGCTGCTCAAATATTTGGGCATCGCTACACGTGATCTCCTCTTGCCCCGCTTCAAGTGGACCGGGCGAGAGGCCCGAATCTATAAATGGAAAAGTGAACAGCTCTTCAGATTGTCCAAGTGTGGGATCAATTGTCTCTGGGTACTCGGCATGGTGGGAGGAAGGAGGATCAGGGTGAGGAATATGAGGTCCAGACTCATGGCTACTGAGACTTGACCGTGTGGAAGACAGGGTGGTGGTGGTGGTGGTGGCTAAGTGACTGGAAGCATTATCCGCTATCCAACCAACAACCTTTTGACACTGATCTGGGTTCAATAGTGGTGTGCTGCGGTCCCCTAGAAATTGGGACAGGAAGGTCAGGCGAGAAGATGTGGGTGTTTGTTGTGGCACAATTTCGGCTTGCCCACGGCCTTGTCCTCGGCCTCTGCATGCACCATTACCATCACGTCCAGTTCCCCGTCCCTTGCCACGTGCCTTGCCCATTTTAAATGGAGGATAGTATCTTCCACGCTCACTACAAATGATTGAGTTTGAAGCGAAGTTATATGTGATCGGTGTGATGGAGAAAACAGAGTTTTAAATACCTGGCCTGTAGGTAAGTAGTGTGAACAGCAAACTGCTGTGAATTGCTTCACTGACACACTGAAAAAATGGAGGCCAGAAATGGCAGTATTTTCTGACAACGTATATGTGATCTGTGTGACGGAGAAAACACAGTTTTAAATAGCTGGATTTCTAGCGCTCTAATATGGAAAGGACCTGGCTGTATTCTGCAGTGCCAACAAGCAAATGGTGCAGAAAAACGGTGTTCTCTGGATTGCTTTATAAGCAAATAATGAGGATTAAGATCCAAAGAAAAGTATTCCTCGCCCCTGAGACCTGGGCCTTTGTATAGAAATATCTAACAGCAGCAGAAGGCAGAATTGGAATGGAGCCTCTTGTGCTATATGCACTGCAGTCTGCTATATACACTGCCTGCCTGCCTATTTACACTGCCTGCCTGATATCTCTGCAGATGGATTAGTCCTCAGAAGGACTGTTTGTTGAGATGTATATGTGTAATGTGCGGTTTTTCTCACTACACTACCTAATGCACGATCAAATCTCTCCCTAACGCAGCAGCAGCTCTCCCTACACTGTCTGATCCGGAGTGACTGTGATGAGCATGGCGGTGCCAGGTCAGATATAGACCTGATGACGCTGTGCAGCCAGCCAATCACTGTAATGCCCACAACCAACATGGCTATGGCATTACAGTGCATGGCAGGCAATCCCTGCATGTTCATTGGCTCTGTAAAGAGCACCAAACATGCAGGGATGGGTCCCGACTTCCCGCCCGACCAACCCGGAAATACTCGGTGAGCGCAGAGCATCTCGAGCAGTGAGATACTCGGGCGAGCACCGAGCAGTAGCGAGCATGCTCGCTCATCACTAGTTGTCATTAAGATTTAAAAAGAGAAAACACAGAAATGTGACAGTAAATGGCTTCACCCAACCAATAACCATGAGTGGAGAAAAAGTGTTTTTGTTATCATTCATTTTTTCTGAAACAAGGCCAAGAAAGGAAAAATTCTGCCGGGGTATGTAAACTTTTGAGCAGAACTGTATATGCGCCAGCCCCAGTGTCTCCTATTCTATATACTCCAGCCCCAGTGTCTCCTATTCTATATACTCCAGCTTCTTCTGTGATGTATATGCTCTAGCCCCAATGTATCCTGTGATGAATATACGCCAGCCCCAGTGTCTCCTATTCTATATACTCCAGCCCCAGTGTCTCCTATTCTATATACTCCAGCTTCTTCTGTGATGTATATGCTCTAGCCCCAATGTATCCTGTGATGAATATACGCCAGCCCCAGTGTCTCCTATTCTATATACTCCAGCCCCAGTGTCTCCTATTCTATATACTCCAGCTTCTTCTGTGATGTATATGCTCTAGCCCCAATGTATCCTGTGATGAATATACGCCAGCCCCAGTGTCTCCTATTCTATATACTCCAGCTCCAGTGTCTTCTGTGACGTAGCTAATGTAGCCCTAATGTCTCTTATGCAGAGGCGTCGCATGATAAAGCAGTGGGACACAAGCTCCCTGCCCTATCACTATCTCTTTCATATGCCACAGATCGCCATAGGCCTGCGGTTAACGAGATGTCAGCATCCTCACGCAGGTGGCTCGGTGACATCATTGCATCGCTCTGCTCTGCTGTCCCGCCATGGAAGAGGAGACAGAGGCCGTGATGTAGGGAATCAGGATTAAGTGAGATATTTTTTTAAATGATCGGGCAGTGGAGCCATCCTACTATATATCTGGAGTAGTGGGTCCATCATACTACATATGGAGTAGTGGGGCCATTATACTATATGTATGTGGGGCAGTGGGACCATCATAGTATATACAGGTGCATCTCACTAAATTAGAATATCTTCAAAAAGTTAATTTATTCCAGTTCTTCAATACTGTTTCAGTATGCTCCACAATCATGAGGAAGACTGCTGACTTGACAGATGTCCAGAAGGCAGTCATTGACACACTCCACAAGGTCCTAGAGTTCCAATTTTCATTTGGAAATCAAGGTCCCAGAGTCTGGAGGAAGAGTGGAGAGTCCACAATCCAAGCTGCTTGAGGTCTAGTGTGAAGGCTCCACAATCAGTGATGGTTTGGGAGGCCATGTCATCTGCTGGTGTAGGTCCACTGTGTTTTATCAAGACCAAAGTCAGCACAGCCGGCTACCAGGACATTTTACAGCACTTCATGCTTCCCTCTGCCGACAAGCTTTTTGGAGATAAAAATGTCATTCTCCAGCAGGACTTGGCCCCTGTCCACACGGCCAAAAGTACCAATACCTGGTTTACACACAACAGTATCACTGTGCTTGATTGGCAGCAAACTCGCCTGACCTTAACCCCATAGAGAATCTATTATTGAGAATCTATGGGGTATTGTCAAGAGGAAGATGAGAGACACCAGACCCAACAATGCAGATGAGCTGAAAGACAGCTTTTTGTATTGAAGAACTGAAATAAATTAACTTTTTGATGATATTCTAATTTAGTGAGATGCACCTGTATATGGAGCAGTGGGACTATCATGCTATATATATGGAGGAGTGGGGGCATCATACTAAATATAGAGCAGTGTGTGTGTGTCACCCCAGGCCTGGATACCACAAACAATAATCTGTTTCTGAAAGCAGGAGGGAGGTCCCCTGGTTAGGGACAATTAGCATACAGCACCTCCTGTCCCAGGCCAGCAGGGGGAGCTGGCTGCCCCTATAAAAGCTGGAACTGGGGGCAGGGTTAGAGAGAACTGGAAGACCTAGCTCAGGAGTGAGACTAGTCCCAGAGAAGGAGGGACAGTTCAGCTGTTGCTGAGGAGTCCGTGAGGCAGAGGAGAAACTGCAAGCCAGGGACAGAGGCGACGAGAGCCGGTCCTGGCAGAGAACCAATCTACTGGACATTGGGGTCCGAGGCTGTCAGGGTTACAAGCCCAGCAGCAGAGAACCAAGCTGCGAGGGATTTCAGGTCCCTTGGCCTAAGAAGCCTGGAGGCTCCGCCACACAGAGGGACCAGTACATCGAGGAGCAACAAACAGGTACCCAAGGCCTGAGTCGCAAGCCATACAGGAGAGAAGTACACGGCCAGCTCAGGGACGTGGGCTATTACACCACGAAAAGGGGGATAGTCAGAAAGAGCATAGAGAGAACGGTAGGCCTACACACTCACCCTGACCAGTGGGGCTCGCCCGATTGCTCTCAGACACCCAGGCCCATTCCTAACCGGTACTGTTGGGCCATTAATAATATCTACAATAAAGACCCTGAACTGTTTGAAGCGGACTCTGAACTCTTACTATTGCGGCCTGCACTATCACCCCCAACATCCACCTACACTGCCCTGAGGCTACACTCTTCCCATGGGGAGTTATCCTACCCCTGTGCTGCACACCAGCACCAGCCTCAGCGGTCTGCCTTGCAGCGGCGGTTATCTCCAACCGCAATCCACGGGTGGCGTAGTCGGACATTCAAAACACTGATAAATAGACTGCCACCATTTGGTCTGACCACCCTGAGCCACGGGATCGGGTTGCCACTACTACCCCCATCAGCACCGTACACTAGAAGGCCCGGTTCCGGGTACCCCACGGCCCAGGGGGGGAGTCAGCTTTGGCGTAGTCGGCAGAATTGTGACCAACCCGCCACAAACGGGTATTGCGTGCCTGGAAAAGACTCTATACATATCTGAGTGAAGTTTCCCGCCATTTGGGGCCATTTCCCGCCAATCGGAGCCGTTTCCCGCCATCGGGCGCCATCTTCGGGACGACGCGCGGGAAGAAGAGGGGCGTGGACGTCCAAAAACGCGTGAGACCTGAAGCCCCGCCCTACGCTGAGACGCTGCTCAAGGTCGTGGATGGAGATCCAGCGGATGCCGACGTCATCACCGAGCAACGCAAGGTCCTCTCCCAGAGCATCGCGAGGGAAGCCGCGGCCTACAGAAGAGGATCGCCAGAAGGTAAGCCACGGTTAATTAGGAGGGAGGAAGATGTCGGACGCGGAGGGACCCTCTACCACCAGCGTAGCCGCTGCAGCTGTGATGCCGTTTTCCATGCCCTATATCCATAGGCGGATTATAATGAGGGCAATCCGGGCGACCGCCCAGGGCCCTGAGCCTGCAGGGGGTCCACGGCTCCAGGCGGGGTGTCTAATGCCGGATTGCCCTCATTATATGTGCGGGCCGCCGCGGCACATAGCGGTAGCAGTGGCGGGAGGGGGGGGCCTGGACTGCTCCCCCAGCAGCGGCCACCGCTACTTCTTCATCGGCCGGGCCAGCACTGCAGCAGTTAACTTCCCTGTGCTGGCCCGGCCGCGTCACTGCTAGGAGACATGGCCCTGTGCGCGGCTGTGTCTCCTAGCTGTGACGTCACACAGTGCGCCCCGGCCTGCAGTGCTGCACCGGAAAAGAGAGAGAGCAGGCAGGAGGAATTGAGCCGGGGGATGGTGAGTGTGTGTGTGTGTGAGCAGATGTGTGTGTGGGCAGGTGTGTGTGTGTTTGTGGGCAGGTGTCTGTGGGGGCAGGTGTCTGTGTGGGCAGGTGTGTGTGTGTGTGTATATGTGTGTGTGTGTATATGTGTGTGTGTCTGTGTGGGCAGGTGTGTGTGTGTATATGTGTGTGTGTGTATATGTGTGTGTGTGTGTGTGTGTGTGTGTGTGTGTGGGCAGGTGTCTGTGTGAGCAGGTGTGTGTGTGTGTGTGGGCAGGTGTGTGTGTGTGTGTGGGCAGGTGTGTGTGTGGGCAGGTGTGTGTATATGGGTGTGTGTGTGTGTTTGCGGGCAGGTGTCTGTGTGGGCAGATGTGTGTGTGGGCAGGTGTGTGTGTGTGTGTGGGCAGGTGTGTGTGTGTGTGTGGGCAGGTGTGTGTGTGTGTGGGCAGGTGTTGGTGTGTGTGTGTGGACAGGTGTGTATGTGTGTGGGCAGGTGTGTGTGTGTGTGGGCAGGTGTGTGTGTGGGCAGGTGTGTTTGTGTGTGGGCAGGTGTGTTTGTGTGTGGGCAGGTGTGTGTGTGTGTGTGTGGGCAGGTGTGTGTGTGTGTGTGTGGGCAGATGTGTATGTGTGTGGGCAGGTGTGTGTGTGTGTGTGTGTGTGGGCAGGTGTGTGTGTGTCTGTGTGGGCAGGTGTGTGTGTGTGTCTGTGTGGGCAGGTGTGTGTGTGTATATGTGTGTGTGTGTGTGTGTGTGGGCAGGTTAGAAAGTCTTGCCCTGTTGAACACTACACCTGACTTGAGGCCACCACCTCTTGGTTGTCCAATGTTCTTGCTTCTCTAGGGCTCTTCTCAGATATTCATTATACCAGCTCCCCAGAATACCAAAGTTAGGGTGGGTGACCGCGAGCCCTGGTGGTGGTCATAACTGCGGCCACCCAGGGGCAATACTCCATAACAACAATCCCCTGAGGTGGTGTAGGATGTAAGGACCTATTCACACTACATTCAGCGCTGCATTCAGGTCTTTACACAAGGCTTACAACTGAATCCCTGAAATTCAGGATTGTGCTGTCTGAAATGAGACATCTGAAAGCAGAGAAAATGGAGCCTAAAGATTCAGACTTTAGCCTCGGTTTGCCTTTGTTCAAATCAATGGCTATGTCAAGGCACATCTGAATGCCATTTTTCAGGGATTTAGATAGAAGCCTGGAAAGAGGAGATGAATGCATTGCAAAATTCAGTGTGAATAGGCCCTTATATCTGGAGTCTTGATATTGATGCCACAAGCATTTTACTTGTTTTTAACTTAAAAAAAAAATACACACACACAAATTATACACACACACACACACACACTATACATACACACACAGTATACATACACACACATTATACACACACACACACACTATACATACACACACACAGATGTGTATGTGGGCAGGTGTGTGTGTGTGGGCAGGTGTGTGTGTGGGCAGGTGTGTGTGTGTGTGATGTCTGTCTGTTTGTGTGTGTGTGTGTGTGTGTGGGCAGATGTCATTGTGTGATGCCTGTTTGTATGTATTTTTGTGTTTCAAATGTGTTTATGCGTGTCTGTATATGTTTGTGTGTGTGTATGACTGCATGCGGCCTCCTGCTGAGTATAGTTGGCGCCGTGCGGCCTCCTGATGTCTCTGGGGGGGCTCCGTGCAGCCTCCCGCTTTGTATAGATGGCTACGTGCGGCCCCTCGCTGTTTATAGACGGCGCCGTGCGCCCCCCCGCTGTGTATAGATGGCTACGTGCGCCCCCCGCTGAGTATAGATGTCGCCGTGCGGCCTCCTGCTGTGTATAGATGGCTACGTGCGGTCTCCCGCTGAGTATAGATGGCGCTGTGCGGCCTCCTGCTGTCTCTGGGGGGAGCGCCGTGCGGCATCTATACTCAGCAGGAGGCCGCACGTAGCCAGCTATACACGTATACTCAGCAGGAGGCCGCACGTAGCCATATATACGGTGCCATCTATACACAGCGGGAGGCCGCACGGCGCCATCTATACACAGTGGGAGGTCGCACGGCGCCATCTATACACAGCGGGAGGCCGCACGGAGCCATCTATACACAGCGGGAGTCTCAGTGTTTTGCAAGAGCAGTCAATAAATTCTGCTTGACTAATTCTGAGCACCATAAAGTCTGGTTCGCTTCTAACCTGCTGTCTTCATTTTCAGCTTGCTGAATTCTAACTCATTTACTGTCATTCGAGACGATGCCTTTGCTGGTCTCTTTCACCTTGAATACCTGTAAGTGTTCCACTTAATGTCATATTTTTGATTCTGTTCTTCTTCATCTTTTGGCATGTGCAATTGTATGAGCAAGTATTCATATGAATTTATGACCTACTTAAACCTTGGAGGACCTTAAATTTTATTCAATCAAGTTTTTTTCCAGTTTAAAACTATGGGACATATATGTGCCTTGGTCCTCAAAGGGTTTTTAAAGGGGCTGCAAACATAAATACGAAAAAAATAATTCAATTAGTGCTTTTTGTGTTTATTTAATTTTTATTTGAAGTCCATTTTTTTTATATACTTTGAAATTAAGCTCTACCCCATGGAATGAAGCCCTACCTACATGACATCTGAGAGCTACATGGATCCCGCTTGTGTGGTGCCTGTCCGTCACTACTATTCAGTTTTAGGGTCCACTCACTAAGCCATATATTCTCTCATGCAAGAGAATAGGGCCAATTATGCTAATGACACTCGGCTCAAACTCTGTCAGAGCTTCAACTGAGTGTGATCCGATTCTCTCGCAGCACAGATATGGAGAAGATGGAGAACTTACTTTCTCCATCTTCTCCATAGTCTCTGTGAGTGTTCATCGGACTGCACTTGGATGACGTCCGAGTGCAGTCCAATGTTTTACGTGCACCCATAGACTTGTATGGGTGCACATGGTCCGAATATCGAATGAGATTATTTTCTCATGCCAATAATCGCACTGTCCCATAGTATAACATAGAGCCGAGTCCTATCCGATAAAACATCACATAGCATTCGGCCGTGTTATACGACAGTGTGAGCGAGCCCTTAGAGTCAAGGAATATTTACATGTAGATGATGATATTACTCTCCAAGTGTATATTTTTTTAGGCGAGTTCATAGTAAATGCTTTGCATTTTTGACATGTGATCAACTAAAGAGCAAGAAAGATTTAGGACCTCCCCTATAGAGAAACGAAAAATAGTTTGGAGGACTTGCATGTCCTTTTTATTTATTATGAGAAAATCATAAAAGATCCAGTTTTTTAACCATGCTGTGACTTTCTGCTGAGGGAGAGGGAGAGAGCTGCCCTATTCAGAGTCTGTAATAAGACCTGCTGACAAAAGTGTTGAAGATACAGTCTAACGTGAATTAACAATGAAAAAAAGTTAATTTAACAAATGGCTTGTATTTTTTTTAATACAAACTTTTTTGTCTTTACAGCTCTTTTAAAGGGAATCTGTCATCAGGTTTTTGCCACCTAATCTGAGAGCAGCATAATGTAGGGTTAGAGGCACTGATTCCAGTAATGTGTCACTTACTGGGCTGTTTAGTGTTGTTTTGATAAAATCATTGATTTGTCAGAAGGTAATTATCACTAGATGACTAGTAAGTTCTGTAGGACCCCACCCCCATCACTGATCAGTAGATTTCTGTGTACACTGAGCATGGGCAGAAAGCTGCCAATCAGTGGTGTGGGTGGGGCTATACAGAGCGCAGCATTCAGAGAGCTGCTAGATCTGCAGCAGATAAAACGGTGATTTTCTCAAAATGGCAACAAGTAGCTGATAAAGTGACACATCGCTGGAATCAGGGTATCTGCCCCAATATTGTGCTGCTCTCAGATGAGGCAGCACAATTAATATTATGCCAAATTAATTTCCCATGAACTATCACATGATCTATCACAGGGGATCATGTGACATGTCACGTGATAAATCAGCTGTGTGGGGGGGCCCGCGCCTTCTAAACTGCCCGGGGCCCTTGCTACTCTTAATCCACCCCTGCCTATATCCCCGGAGCGGCCTGGCTGCCCCAGTATGCCGGCGAGTCGCATACCTTGGGCGACTTTAAAGAAAGGCTGCATAGCCTGTTCAAAGTTTATCCCCTGACAGAAGAACAGAAAGTAAGCATACTGATAGGGCAGTTAACTGGTGCGGCCCAGCGGGAGGTAAAGTCTTGGACAGCTGAGGAGAAAAGGACTGTAAGGGGGGTTCTGACCCGTCTACGGGACACCTTTGATGCCCGTACCTCAGCAGAAATCAAAATGCGGTTCTATGGATGTAAGCAGCGAGCTCAAGATAGCATCCGAGATTATGCCCTAAATTTACAGGAAGCCTTGGGGGCAATTAAGCAAGCTGACCCTGGCAGCGTGCAGGATACAGATAAACTATTGACTGACCAGTTCATAGAAGGTCTGCTGTCCAGCGCCCACAGAACCCAGCTGCGCCTCATGGCCCTACAGAACCCCGATTTGACTTTTGCACAGTTCAACGATAGGGCCATCCGGGTGCTCCGAGAACCTGCACCGGGTGGCGCTGTAGCTTCCCGGCGCCCAGCCATCCCTTACCACCAGGGGGCGGCACCCTATCCCGCAGACCTTGTGGGGGCTGATGCGCAGGCCCTAAATCCATCCCCGCCTGCAAACCTGCACCATCAGGTCCAAGAACTAACAAAGAGTGTTGCTGCATTGTCCAGGACCGTACAGTCGTTACAGATGGACCCGTCAGGACCAATCAAGCTGGCTTCCAGTCCGGAGGATGTCCCGTGGCGTCGACGGAGGAGGATCCCGTCGTTCAGAGGGAGGCCCGCCGATCATTACACTGAGGATGGACAGCCGATTTGCCGCCGTTGCAGCCAGCCGGGACACGTAGCCAGGTACTGTACTTTAAATGGGTCCGACCTGGTTCAAAGGGCCAACCCCCAGGCATAAGGTCATCAGGCCCATCTAATTGGCGTGATAAGTAGGTAGGGGAACGCCCGGTTTTACCCGTAGTGCTGGACGGTATCCCCATGAGTGCACTGCTGGACACCGGGTCCCAAGTGACTACCATCCAATATGTACTTTTTAAGCAGTACTGGAGTGACACTGATATAACTCGTTATCCAGATGATGACTTGAGCATCATCGCCAGCAATGGTCAACCCGTGCCGCAGGTGGGGTTCAGAGAGATGACCATTAAGATTGGTAAAGTTGAACTGCCGGCACAGGGAGTGATCATTGTGGACATTGACCGTCGAGAAAGTCACCCTAAAATAACCTTGGGTACTAATGTGATTGAAAATTGTCTTTCAGAAGCAATTGTAATTTTGCAGCAGGTGGCGATAAATGTGAGCTCCAGCCAGCAGAGGGTCCTCCAGAAGGAGATAAGAGCCCTGATGAGATGGCAACAGGTAGAACTGTCTGGTGGTGAGATCGGTAGCGTGAGGAATGGATGAGCGACCCGTTCCCCATTGCCATGCCCCCCAAAAGTGAAATGATCTGGTGTCGGAATGCAATCGGGTTAAGAGGGAGAGACTACCAAGCCATGGTAGAACCCGTGTACTCAGACAGCAGGCCCACCATTTTGACAGCCCAGGGGGTGGTCGATGTCCGCCATGGAAGGGTGCCCGTCTGGATCTTAAACATTGGGGAAAGGGAAGTACACTTGCCTTGGTACGCTACACTAGCCAAATTGTATACTGTTGAACACAATGCTGTCAGGGCCATGGAACCCTTGCCTCCATCTCCCCAAGCAGAGGGTAATGGTTCCCAGAAACCCAAGGAGGACTGGTGCCAGAAACTCCACGTGGGTGCTGACTCCACTCCCTTGCACCAAAAACAAGGAGTCTACCGGGTGGTTCAAGAGTACGAGAGAATCTTTAGTAAGCACCCGCTAGACTTCGGCAGAGTGAAAGGGGTAGAACACCACATCCCCATGGGGAGCCACCCACCAATAAAAGAAAGATACAGATCTGTACCACCCCGCACACTATCAGAACGCAAAGGGCATGCTGAGAGAAATGAAGGAAGCCGGGGTCATTAGAGACAGTTGTAGCCCCTGGGCAGCCCCCTTGGTTCTGGTAAAAAAGAAAGACTGTACTATGAGAATGTGCGTGGACTATAGAGAAGTCAATCGTATCACCCATAAAGACGCATACCCGTTGCCTAGAATAGAGGAGTCTTTGGTCGCACTAAAATCAGCTAATTTCTTCTCTACTTTGGACCTTACTAGTGGGTACTGGCAGGTTCCTGTGGCAGAGGCTGATAAGGAGAAGACCGCCTTCACCACCCCGATGGGATTAAGTGAATTCAACTATATGCCGTTCGGGTTCTGCAACGCACCTGGGACCTTCCAGAGGCTGATGGAATGCTGTCTAGGGCACCGAAACTTTGAGACGGTCCTACTTTACCTGGACGACGTGATTGTCTATTCGAAGACTTACGAGGACCATCTAAAGCACCTGGCCGAGGTGTTCGATGCCCTGGCAGGCTTTGGCATGAAAGTGAAACCCTCCAAGTGCCATCTGTTAAAGCCGAAGGTACAGTACCTGGGACATGTGGTGAGTGCAGAAGGAGTAGCCCCCGACCCTGCAAAATCACGGCAATAAAGAACTGGCCAAGCCCCTCTAACATAAAAGAAGTGAGGCAGTTCCTCGGGTTGGTAGGCTACTACCAAAGGTTCATCCCCAGGTTCACCAAGATGGCAGCCCCTATGCAGGACCTCCTTATAGGACAATCTAAGACCAGAAGCCAAAAGCCACCCTTCAAGTGAGACAAGCCGGAAGAGGAGTCCTTCCGCCAGCTGAAGATGGCCCTCACGGGGGATGAGATCCTGGCCTACCCTGATTATGGCCAGCCTTTTATCCTCCACACAGACGCCAGTAATGTGGGGCTGGGAGCCGTACTGTCACAGAACCAACAGGGCAGAGAAAGGGTGATCGCGTACGCCAGCCGGAAGCTGAGGCCCACCGAGAGAAACCCGGAGAATTACAGCTCCTTTAAGCTGGAGTCCTTGGCAGTGGTGTGGGACGTAACAGAACGTTTCAAGCATTACCTGGCCTCTGTGAAGTTCACTGTGTACACGGACAACAATCCGTAGACACATCTGGACAATGCGAGACTTGGTGCCCTAGAGCAGCGGTGGATGGCCCGGCTAGCAAACTATGACTTCACCATCAAGTACCGGGCAGGCCGAGCCAATGCCAATGCAGATGCCCTATCGAGAATTCCCCACTTGCCTGATGAGGGAGAAGATCCAGATGAGTTGGAGGAAATAGAGCTCCCTGCATTCCACCGGTACGGGGCCACTCAGTACTCCCACCGTGTAAGAGACAAAGACTTGACCACTGTCATGTTCAATCCCTTACCTCACCACGGCTGGGCTGAAACGCAAGATAGTGACCCTGCAATTCGCCTGGTGAAAGACCTGTTGACCCAGGCAGACGCTAGCCCTGGCTCGGACGCTCCAGAGGAAGCCAAGCAGTTATGGAAGGAGAAAAGCAGGCTATTCCTCTACGAAGGTAAGCTGTGCAGAAGGCTTGTCAACCACCGGACGCACGAGCTGACCTGGCAGGTAGTGGTCCCGAGACGAGATGCAGCAATGGTCCTGGAGGCCTACCATGACAGAGCGGGACACTTCGGGTGGAAGAAACTGGAGTTCCTACTGAGAGAGCGGTTCTACTGGGTCGGAATGAGAGGGGCCATAGAGAAGTGGTGCAGGGACTGCGGCCCATGTAACCTCAGAAGGAAGGACGGTACCAGCCAGAAGACGCCCTTGATGCCCATCATCACCAGGCAGCCTCTTGAGCTGGTAGCTCTGGACGATGTGAAACTGGCTCCAAGCCGGTTGGGCTACGTCTATGCCCTGACAATAGTGGACCACTATTCCCGGTTCCTGGTGGTGGTTCCTGTTAAAGACTTGACAGCCCAAACAGCGGCCAGAGCCTTCCAACAACACTTCTGCCGTCCACACGGGTATCCGGAACAGGTCTTGACAGATCAAGGTCCAGGGTTTGAGGCTGAAATCTTCCAGGAGTTCTGCAACCTCTACGGCTGTAAGAAGATTCGGACAACGTCTTACCACCCACAAACCAACGGGCTATGTGAGAAAATGAATAATATCGTCATTGATCTCCTCAAAACGTTGCCCCTGGAAGAACGCAGCCTGTAGCCGGAGAAGCTGCCAGACCTGATAGACTTATACAACCATATCTTGGTGAATGCTACAAATTGCACCCCGGCTTACCTGATGAGGGCAAGACCAGGTAAGCTGCCGATAGACCTGGACATGGGAGTCCTGACCCCCGAGGACACCTCCCCAGACGCGGACTGGGATACGGAACGGCGGCTACAGTACAAGAAGGTACAGGAGAGTGTGGAGAGGAGTCTGGCTCAAGCGAGAGAAAAGCAAGAGAGGCTCTTCAACCAACACGCCCCTGCTGGTTCCCTGGAACCTGGTGAGCATGTCCTGAAGCGGAAGAGAAGGCTTCACAAGCTAGATGACCAGTGGGAGAGCGACCCGTACACAGTACTGCAGTCCAACCACAACAACCCGAAGGTATGTGTAATTACCAAGGATGGAGGAGAAACCACTAGCACCGTCTCCAGAGACCACCTAAAAAGGTGCCCCAAGCAACTACAGAGTGCAGGAGAAGATCAAGATGACCTTGAACCCGCAGAAGACAAGAAAGAAATGATCAGCACAGTTCTTGGAGAGTTCCCCCGGTCCTGGACTCGGATAAATGATGCAATAGTGGTACCCGTCCTACACTTCCTTCAACCAACCCAGCAGGAACCTACAGGAGAGCAGGAGGAATTAGAAGACCAAGCAGCCCTAGAGGCAGAAGAACCCATGCCAGCAGCCCAAGAGAGTCAACCCTCTGCTGACAGTGAGCCTGCCATACCTGCGGTAAGCCAAAGGACCCGCAGATAGCTGCCTGCACTGCCTGTAAACCCAGCTAGAAGCTGTACCCTGAATGCTAGTGGGGAAAGTCAGGTTAGACCACCACCAGACAGTGGGTTACGCAGGTCAACCCGGAGCACTAGGGGGCAAATACCAGCTCGCTGGAAGATCTAAATGCTGTATATTGTAAATGTTTTATGTTTGTTGCCTGGTTGCTAATTATGTTTTTCCAGTCTTTCTAGTTCATGGACTAACAGGTTATGGACGCTGAATAACCGGAACTGTCTTGTAGATAGTTGCACTTGGTGCCCTCTTTCGAAGATGGCCACGGAAGAAAAATCTGTCCGGTGTGGCCTCCTTGTGGCCCAAAGTAGAGAGCTCAGCCTTGTCGCCACGCCCAAGGCCAGGAACTTGGGGTTTATGGAAACAGGTCCCCACACCGTGGAAAACTTCACCTTGTTGGGTGACATGGACACCCGGTCACGGAAGCGCTGTGACCTCAAGGACAAAATATACTTGTGTATATGTTATGTTGTCATTTATACCCTGTATTTGTGGTTCCTGTTTAGTCCGAAGTACTAAATTTTACTAGGGGAGAATGTGTCACCCCAGGCCTGGATGCCACAAACAATAATCTGTGTCTGAGAGCAGGAGGGAGGTCCACTGGTTAGGGACAATTAGCATACAGCACCTCCTGTCCCAGGCCAGCAGGGGGAGCTGGCTGCCCCTATAAAAGCTGGAACTGGGGGCAGGGTTAGAGAGAACTGGAAGACCTAGCTCAGGAGTGAGACTAGTCCCAGAGAAGGAGGGACAATTCAGCTGTAGCTGAGGAGTCCGTGAGGCAGAGGAGAAACTGCAAGCCAGGGACAGAGGCGACGAGAGCCGGTCCTGGAAGAGAACCAATCTACCGGGCATTGGGGTCCGGGGCTGTCAGGGTTACAAGCCCAGCAGCAGAGAACCAACCTGCGAGGGATTTCAGGTCCCTTGGCCTAAGAATCCTGGAGGCTCCGCCACACAGAGGGACCAGTACAGCGAGGAGCAAGTGACGCACCCCCTGGGCCAGTGTTGTTTGGGGGATACCCGGAGCCGGATCAGATGGGGGTTGTAGTCTCCGAGTGGCGGTGACCCGGTCCGTGCCCAGGGTGTCAAGCTCAGTGTGTGGCAGTCCTTACAGATGTTATTAGTGTTCTTTTGTGTCGACTACGCCACCCGTTGATGTGCGGTAAATACGGCCGCCGCTGCAGCAGGGTCCGCTGAGGCTGGTGGTGTGTGCGCAGCTTGGTAGTAGTATAACCCCCAACGGGAGGGGTATAGCCTCAGGGGGTCAGTCGCAGAGGATGGGGGTTGTGGTGGTGCAGTGAGAGTGGTAATAAGACTCCGAGTCGGGCTGTGCAGTTCAGGGTTTTTACTTACTGCAGATGTTCTGGTCACTCCGGCCTTGAGTGACCACCCGAGCCGTGCTGCGTCCACCAGGTCCTGGACTCGGCCAACCCCCAGGTGATTCTGGAGCGTGGTCCTGAGCTCCCTTTCTGACTTGTCCTCCTCTCTGGCCTTCCCCACCAGGGATCCACCTATGTCCGGCTCCCTCGGGCCTCTTGTTGGTAAACCCTTGTCTCTGGGTTCCCTGACCCTATGCACGGTTTGCCTTCCGGGTGGATTTAGTGGGTGGTCGTGACAGATTCTGCCCACGACCTCCGGTCTCTGGCTAAGGATTAGTGCCCTCCACCAGCTTGGGATCCGGTACCCTTGTGCCAACTCTTCACCCTCTGGTCTAATTTGGGCTCTTGGAGTTCCTTCTTTCTCCCCCTCTGGGTCCTTCTTTCTCCTCTCTCTCTCTGGGCCTTGGAGCTGCTCTGCTTCTCTGCTCTCTTCCTCTACAAAAGACAGGCTGACTGACTGACCCTGATCTAAGATGGTTCCCACCTTATATACTCCCTCTATGTGTGAGCTCAGGTGACCAGCACCCAATGAGCTCCTAGCATTACCCAGACTGCTCCCCCTATCTGCCCCTACACTACTGGGATGTTCCACCCCCCTCCCACTCCAGCCAGGAACAGACACGGTCGTACCTGCACATTTCTTAAGTGGGAGTACCGTTGGTCTGCCCCCCCGGAAATGGGATGTATGTAGTGCATGCAGTCTATCTGAGCTCAGTTCCACACTCCATCCTTACCCGGGAGTGGAATACCACACCTCTGGGTTGAGGTGCAATACCCCTGTAGCAGCCGAATCCTCAGGGTGCTACATTCCCCCCTGGTAAATCACAGCACGTCCTCGGGCTGTAAGATACAAAAACATCCAAAACATACAATTATTTTTCATAAACATCAACATATAAAACAACATATAAAACATCACATATATTATCAGCAATAAAAACTTTTTCATATAAAACATTCTTGTAAATATTCTTGTTTCTGGTTCCTCCGGTCACGGTGCAACTTGTGACCGGGTAAAGTGCGACAGTCTTTTCTTGAAAACAAAACTCGGCTTTCCTATAAAACCAGTAGGGGGCGCTTTAGGAAGCGCAACTATATACAAAAGGGGATATGGCCGCTCTCAGTCCTCGGCCAGGTATTAGGAATAGGGACACACGGGTAAACAGTTCACTCTTGTCCCAACGGGGACATATTTAAAGCAGCAACAGTTTTTGGTACCCCGACGGGCAACTATATACAGTCTCTTCTCTACCATACTCAACGACGGCGTCCTCCAGCTCTTTCTTTGGATTCAGTTTCTGTTTCAGACCCGTCCGGGTCCTCTTGCTCCTCCTCACACCGCAGCTCCTCCTCCGTCAGGCGATGCACATGGAGGGCGTAGGGTCCTTTGGCACACTTGTGCCGGGTGAAGGTGACCTCGTCCCCTAAATACAGGTCACGACCTCTGTGTCCCTCCGGCAGATGGCTCTCTACGTCTCTGCGTGTGACAAAGACGTCGCCGGGGGTATGATGGTCTCTGATGAAGCCCCACCCATGCTGCAGATTGAACTTTATCACAGTCCCGATGGTGCGGGGACCATGCGCTGCACGGGGATCTCTCCTGGTCCGGCTCTTCTGCTCCGCGCTCCTTATTTGGGCTTGCTGTTCCCGGACCCGCCTCTCTCTCCGCTCCTTCTCGAAAACCTCGAGCTGCTGCCGGCAGCACTCTGCACGCTCCGCTGCGGCCGCCCGAGTCTCCTGAGTGAACCCCATGAGGTCTTCTCCGGTGGGGTCCCACTCAAACTGTGCCTCCTCCAGCGGGGACGAGGTCCTCTTTACGGGCTTCGGAGCCGGAATCAGGGGCTCGCACATGGGCCTTGCTCTCTGGAGCTCCAGTTGAATGTACTCCTCAGGCCATATGAAGGGCTGCCCATCCGGGCACGTGTGCTGGGCAAATAGATTTTCGCCCAGGTGCGGCACTCGAGATGCTATAGGCGCTGTGGTGGTAGCGGCGCCCGGATTGACCAGGCCTTGCGACCAGGCCGGCGGCACCTTAAAGGCAAAGGGCACCGTAAGAACGGTGGCGCCCTGGGTTATTCGGCCCTGCGACCAGGCCGGGGGCTCCGCGGAGGTAGGGGGCGCTGTTGGTATTGCGGCGCCCGGGGGTACTAGGCCTTGCGACCAGGCCGATGGTACTTCCTGCTTGGCCACGCTCGAGGTCGAGGCGTGTGACGTCACAGGGGTCGCGGCCGCGGCTTCCGGTTGAGGCCTAGTCGGCGGCGGTGACGATGCAGCGACGGGCACGGCAGGGGGAACTTCGGGCTCTGCGACGGGGAGCTGGGGCAGGTACGCGGTTTCCCGGCTCGGGGTATAGACGTCCCCTTTACCTGCCTCCATTCGTTCGGCTCCCTTCTCGGCGCCGTCTCCGGCCTTCAGTCCTCCTGCACCATCCTCAGAGGCGGTCTGTCTCCTCGTCTCGGGTGGCGTGCTCCGCTGACGGGTTTCGGTCTGCTGGGCCATCTCTCGGCTCCACTCCGTCAACGCCTCCCGCTGCACCCGGGCCATCCTCCGTGCGAGGCCCTCCAGCGCAGTCTGTGCACACTCCCGATCTCGGGGGAGCTGTGCCAGGATCTCCACTAAGCCTAGTGGGCTTGTTGCTTGCAGCAGGCTCCTGACCACTGGGTCGGTGCTGCCTGTCTCTCCCTCCATCTCCGGGTATGTTCTCTCTGGACTCTTCTCCAGACGTCTTGTCTCCGGGTGCGCTCTCTCTAGACTGCTCCAGGCGGCACCCATCTTTGCTCTTTTGTTCTGTCTCCGCCCACATCGAGGGTGGTCCCGGGGCAACTTCAGTTCCAGGGGCAGTTCTCTCACGCTGATGGACACTTCCAGCATCACAGTCTCTGTTGGTGGGCGCGGTTTCCGCTTTTGGCGCCATTCTTCGACCTGGCCCACGATGGGAGGTGGCCTTTTGCCACCCTCTGGCACGCCCATAATGGCGTCCGCTCTTCCAAGGCGGGAAATCTTTGGAAATGGCGGGAATCGTCTCCCAGTGGCGGGAAACTCCATGGATGGCGGGAAAAAGCTGCAAATGGCGGGCAACCGGCGGGAAACGACTTGTGATGGGGCCCGTTGGCGGGGACCCTCCGGAACCGGCGGGAGACTTCTTTTTGAGGTAACGGTGAACTTTTCTTCAGGCACGCAGTACCCGGTTGTTGCGGGCACGTAATCCTGCCGACTACGCCAAAGTTGACGCACCCCCTGGGCCAGTGTTGTTTGGGGGATACCCGGAGCCGGATCAGATGGGGGTTGTAGTCTCCGAGTGGCGGTGACCCGGTCCGTGCCCAGGGTGTCAAGCTCAGTGTGTGGCAGTCCTTACAGATGTTATTAGTGTTCTTTTGTGTCGACTACGCCACCCGTTGATGTGCGGTAAATACGGCCGCCGCTGCAGCAGGGTCCGCTGAGGCTGGTGGTGTGTGCGCAGCTTGGTAGTAGTATAACCCCCAACGGGAGGGGTATAGCCTCAGGGGGTCAGTCGCAGAGGATGGGGGTTGGGGTGGTGCAGTGAGAGTGGTAATAAGACTCCGAGTCGGGCTGTGCAGTTCAGGGTTTTTACTTACTGCAGATGTTCTGGTCACTCCGGCCTTGAGTGACCACCCGAGCCGTGCTGCGTCCACCAGGTCCTGGACTCGGCCAACCCCCAGGTGATTCTGGAGCGTGGTCCTGAGCTCCCTTTCTGACTTGTCCTCCTCTCTGGCCTTCCCCACCAGGGATCCACCTATGTCCGGCTCCCTCGGGCCTCTTGTTGGTAAACCCTTGTCTCTGGGTTCCCTGACCCTATGCACGGTTTGCCTTCCGGGTGGATTTAGTGGGTGGTCGTGACAGATTCTGCCCACGACCTCCGGTCTCTGGCTAAGGATTAGTGCCCTCCACCAGCTTGGGATCCGGTACCCTTGTGCCAACTCTTCACCCTCTGGTCTAATTTGGGCTCTTGGAGTTCCTTCTTTCTCCCCCTCTGGGTCCTTCTTTCTCCTCTCTCTCTCTGGGCCTTGGAGCTGCTCTGCTTCTCTGCTCTCTTCCTCTACAAAAGACAGGCTGACTGACTGACCCTGATCTAAGATGGTTCCCACCTTATATACTCCCTCTATGTGTGAGCTCAGGTGACCAGCACCCAATGAGCTCCTAGCATTACCCAGACTGCTCCCCCTATCTGCCCCTACACTACTGGGATGTTCCACCCCCCTCCCACTCCAGCCAGGAACAGACACGGTCGTACCTGCACATTTCTTAAGTGGGAGTACCGTTGGTCTGCCCCCCGGAAATGGGATGTATGTAGTGCATGCAGTCTATCTGAGCTCAGTTCCACACTCCATCCTTACCCGGGAGTGGAATACCACACCTCTGGGTTGAGGTGCAATACCCCTGTAGCAGCCGAATCCTCAGGGTGCTACACAAGCAACAGGTACCCAAGGCCCTAGTCGCATGCCATACAGGCGAGAAGTACACGGCCAGTTCAGGGACGTGGGCTATTACACCACGAAAAGGGGGATAGTCAGAAAGAGCATAGAGAGAACGGTAGGCCTACACACTCACCCTGACCAGTGGGGCTCGCCCGAATGCTCTCAGACACCCAGGCCCATTCCTAACCGGTACTGTTGGGTCATTAATAATATCTACAATAAAGACCCTGAACTGTTTGAAGCGGACTCTGAACTCTTACTATTGCGGCCTGCACTATCACCCCCAACATCCACCTACACTGCCCTGAGGCTACACTCTTCCCGTGGGGAGTTATCCTACACCTGTGCTGCACACCAACACCAGCCTCAGCAGTCTGCCTCGCAGCGGCGGTTATCCCTGACCGCAATCCACGGGTGGCGTAGTCGGACATTCAAAACACTGATAAATAGACTGCCACCATTTGGTCTGACCACCCTGAGCCACGGGATCGGGTTACCACTACTACCCCCATCAGCACCGTACACTAGAAGGCCCGGTTCCGTGTACCCCACGGCCCAGGGGGCGAGTCATGTGCATCAAATTATACATACAGATATGGGGCAGTGGGGCTTCATACTATATACAGGTGCTTCTCACAAAATTAGAATATCATCAAAAGTTAGTTTATTTCATTTCTTCAATGCAAAAAGTGAAACTCCTATATTATATAGAGTCATTACACACAGAGTGATCTATTATATAGAGTCATTACACAGAGGGATCTATTATATAGAGTCATTACACACAGAGGGATCTATTATATAGAGTCATTACACAGAGGGATCTATTATATAGAGTAATTACACACAGAGGGATCTATTATATAGAGTCATTACACAAAGAGGGATCTATTATATAGAGTCATTACACACAGAGTGATCTATTATATAGAGTCATTACACACAGAGGGATCTATTATATACAGTCATTACACACAGAGGGATCTATTATATAGAGTCATTACACACAGAGGGATCTATTATATAGAGTCATTACACACAGAGGGATCTATTATATAGAGTCATTACACACAGAGGGATCTATTATATAGAGTCATTACACACAGAGGGATCTATTATATAGAGTCATTACACACAGAGGGATCTATTTTAAGTGTTTATTTCTGTTAATGTTGATGATTATAGCTTACAGCCAATGAAAACACAAACGTCATTATCTCAGTAAATTAGAATACTTCATAACAACAGCTTGAAAAATGTTTTTAAAATCCGAAAAGTTGGCCTACTGAAATGTATGTTTAGTAAATGCCCTCAATAGTTGTTCGGGCTCCTTGTGCATCAATTACTGCATCAATGCGGCAATGTGGCATGGAGGGATCAGCCTGTGGCACTGCTGAGGTGTTATGGAAGCCCAGGTGGCTTTGATAGCAGCCTTCAGCTCATCTGTATTGTGGGGTCTGGGGTCTCATCTTCCTCTTGACAATACCCCATAGATTCTCTATAATAGATTCTCTATGGGGTAAAGGTCAGGCGAGTTTGCTGCCAATCAAGCATAGTGATACTGTTGTGTGTAAACCAGGTATTGGTACTTTTGGCAGTGTGGACAGGGGCCAAGTCCTGCTGGAGAATGACATTTCCATCTCCATAAAGCTTGTGGGCAGAGGGAAGCATGAAGTGCTGTAAAATGTCCTGGTAGACGGCTGCGCTGACTTTGGTCTTGATAAAACACAGTGGACCTCCACCAGCAGATGACATAGCTCCCCAAACCATCACTGATTGTGGAGACTTCACACTAGACCTCCAGCAGCTTGGATTGTGGACTCTCCACTCTTCCTCCAGACTCTGGGACCTTGATTTCCAAATGAAATGCAAAATTTACTTTTCATCTGAAAACAACACCTTGGGCCACTGAGCATCAGTCCAGGTCTTTTTCTCTTTGGCCCAGGTAAGACGCTTCTGGTGTTGTCTATTGGTCATGAGGGGCTTGACACAAGCAATGCGACACTTGTAGCCCATGTCCTGGATACGTCTGTGTGTGGTGGCTCTTGAAGCAATGACTCCAGCAGCAGTCCACTCCTTGTGAATCTCCCCCAAATTTTTGAATGGCCTTTTCTTAGCAATCCTTTCAAGGCTGCGGTTATCCCAGTTGCTTGTGCACCTTTTTCTACCACACTTTTTCCTTCCACGTCCATTAATATGCTCGGATACAGCACTCTGTGAACAGCTGCTTCTTTAGCAATGACCTTTTGTGGCTTACCCTCCTTGAGGAGTGTGTCAATGACTGCCTTCTGGACATCTGTCAAGTCAGCAGTCTTGCCCATGATTGTGGAGCCTACTGAAACTGACTAAGGGACCTTTTTAAATGCTTAGGAAGCCTTTGCAGGTGTTTCTTGTTAATTCTAATTTAGTGAGATAATGACTTTTGTGTTTTCATTGGCTGTAAGCCATAATCATCAACATTAGCAGAAATAAACACTTAAAACAGATCACTCTGTTTGTAATGACTCTGTATAATATATGAGTTTCATTTTTTAGGATTGAAGAACTGAAATAAATTCACTTTTTGATGATATTCTAATTTTCTGAGAAGCACCTGTATGTAGCAGTGCGGCAATTATACTATATACAGTCAGGAGTATAAGTACTTGATACACTGAAAATTTCGAAAGTTTTTCCACCTACAAAGAATGAAGAGGTCTGTTTTGTTCTACTTAACTGCTGCAACTTGGACCTTTAACAGGATTTATATTTCACCTATGAGAAAGCATACTATGTGTATTTGGCAGATTAACTCAGGCATGTTTATGATAAACTGAATACCTGGATTGGAGTCCTATTTGTATACAGAATATTGACTATTAATGCTGGCAGAGTAAGTCTTAGGCTATATTCACACTAGGTGTTTTTTTTCTGCAGCAAAACATAATCTCTTGGCAAGAAAGAAGTAGCGTCAAAAACGCAGGTTTTGGTGTGTTTTTTTGCAGTGGTTCTTGGTGCATTTTTGGTGCGTTTTTCAGGATCCCAAAGTTCAGCTTTGCTTCCACCATAGACACATGAAAACAGGTCACCATTGCAAGACATATGTTCATGAAAAAGTACACATTACAAATGTAATAGGGGGGGTGAATTGGTCTGGAATAGTTTATCTAAGACCCTGGCAGTGCATTGAATTTGTAGGACACTATTTACTTTCACATTATGGTTTGCCATTGAGTTGCTCAGGCATTGTTCATTTTCACACCTCCCTGGGCCACACGTGTTGTTCAATCTCACACCTAGCTCAACCAATGTTTACTTTGTAGGCATCACTAATTTAATTAAACTGTAATAATCCAAGCTGCTATATCAGGTGACCAAGACAAGATGGTTTAAACTTGGGAAAATCACAAAAGTAAATGTGTGTCACATACTTGCTTTTTTCACTAAAAACGCAGCAAAATGTTCACACTAGGCTTTTTTTCAGCATTTTTTTCCACCACCCTTTTTTTTAATGGGTGAAAAACGCTGAAACAAGTGACATACTCTATTGCAAAAAGCCATGGAAAGCACAAAATACTGAGGACAAATAAGCAAGCTTTGTGCATGAGATTTCGGAAATCTCATAGACTTTGTTGGTACTGTAAAACGCAGCTGAAAATTTGCATAAAAAAGCCCGCTAAAAAAACGTCTAGTGTGAATATAGCCTTGTATAACAGTTCGCCAATGAGTTAGGATATATGACCATGATGCAGAAATGCTGCGGATTTTTCCTAAGCGTTTCTGCATCTCCCTGGATTGCCAAGCGCTTTGCCAAGTGATTTTAGCATCACTTGGAAAAGTGCTTGACAACTTGGTCACACTATATAATTCCATGCAACCGGCATGGATTTATATAGTGTGACCAAGTTACAATGCTGCAAATGCAGCATCAATAATAAAAAAAAAGAATAATAATGGTGAAAAATAAAAAAAAAACATTATACTCATCTTCCGATGGTCCTCGATCTTCTTCTCCGGTGCGTCCGGTGTCTTCGGCGGATCACGGTGCTGTAAAAGGACCTTCCATGACGTCATTTAGTCATGTGACAGGTCACGCGACCGCCGATGTCAGCGGTCGCTTGACCTGTCACATGACTAAATGGCATCATGGAAGGTCATTTTACCACCGCGAGCAGCCGAAGAGCCAGCAGCACCGCCGGGAGCAGACAGGGGCCATCAGAAGGTAAGTATATGTTTATTTTTTATTTTAATTCTATTTTAACTACAGGTACTATGGTACCCGGGTCTGGAGGAGAGTCTCTTCATCTCCTGACCCGGGTACCATCCATGCATTGAGTCGTATAGTATCCACATGTGTATTTTTAGTCATTCGGATGTTATGCGTTCCAATGCAAGTCAATGGCGGCTAAATCGCAGCGACTCTGCAAAATTAAAGGACGTGCTGCGGATTTTTCCGCAATGATAATCCGCAGCGGAAATCTCTGCAGCATGTGCACAGCACATGCGGATTATCATTGGGAACCATTGCAGACCTATCACCAAGCGTTTTTTAAGTGTTTCCGCGGCGGAAGTTACGCTGCAGAAACGCCTAAGAAACGCATAGTGGGCACACAGCCTTAAAAGTTCTATGGTGAAGAAAAACACGTGAGATAATAAATGCGAAATATACAATATTTCCCATAATATGACTGAGGATATCTTTAGGGTGTATTCACTGTTTTTTCTTCTGCAGCAATAAATGCTGTGTTTTACAGCACCATCTTAGTGAATGACATTTCTGAAATCTCATTCACATGCTGTTTTTTTGCATTTTTTTTAAATCTGCAGCTTGTCAAGTCTTTCAGAGGTTTTGCAGCATTTTTCACCCATTCAAATGAATGGAAAAATAAACACAAGTAAAAACACCTGAATTTTAAGCAGCGTTTTTCCTGCCTCCTTTGATTTTTGAGGTAGAAAAAAAATGCTGCCAAAATCCAACTTGTGAACACACCTTTATCCTGGTTGTGTTCTAATTGGATATAAAATAGAACGGCCATGATAACATGGGTAGTTAATTGTATGGTGTTTTCACTTTATATATTACCAGGCCGCATTCTATTTGCGCAGAGCTGCTCCGTGAAGATTCTATCACAAGATTCCGTGATGACATCACAGGTGATGGTGACATCACTGCTCACAGTCGCTATATATACAATGCACATAGGCTCACCCGTGCCTTTCTTGGCTCTATAGTGACTGATAGCACTTGCAGTTTTTCACTATGGCTGGAATTGTTTTGGACATTTCTCAGGTAAAAGCACTATTGTTGATCCTTATGATCAATCGTCCTAACAGTGTGCTTCTACCACCCGATGGCGTCCTCAGCTTCACTCACCGGCTGGTGATGGAGCTAGTAAAGGATTGCGTGACCAAACACCGACAACGTCGTCTAACGTCAGACTATCTGACGGATTTACTTCAGAACATCAGGACATTACTACACCAGGTAAGTGGCGGACACTCTGCACAGAACATCTCAATATTAATAGATAATAATGGAGGGATAGAAGCTTTTTCTTCTAATATATCGTATTTTGCAGACCATAAGACGCACCAAAAATTTTTGGGAGGTAAATAGGAAAAACATTTATTATAATAAAATGGGGGTCTGTCTTATAGTCCTGTCTTATAGTCCGAATTTTCGGTTTCTTACTGAGGGGGGTGGTGGCAGTGGAGCGAGGTCACAGGAGGCAGAGTCGCTGCTGCAGGAAGTCGGCAGTAGGAGTGGGGCGCTGCTGTGGGCCCCAAGCTGGGAGGAGCGGGGTGTCCAGAAGGTGCGAGGCTGTGGGCCCTGGGCTTCAAGGAAATGTTAGCGGTAATTCAGGAGGGGAGGCCCTGCTCTGCTTATTGATTTCTCTGCAGTGGGCTTCAAGAAGTAGGCTGCTGGAGATGGCCAATACACAAATTGAGATCTCAGCTCGTCATTGAGCCGAGATCTAAATCTGCACATGCACTGCCTCCAGCGGCCATTTGCCTGAAGCCCACCGCCAGAAAATCAATGGGCAGAGCGGGGACTCCCCTCCTAAATCACCGCTAACATTTCCTTGAAGCCCAGGGCCCGCAGCCTCGCACGTCCTGGACACCCCGCTGGCCCGCAGGAGTGCCCCATTTCTACTGCCGGCTTCCTGCAGCAGTGACCCCACCTCCTGTGACCTCACTCCACCACAGCCACCCCCCTGGTAAGCTACATTCAGACAATTATTATTATTAATAATCTGTCTGATATGCTGGGGTGGAGAGCTCCAGAGTAGGGGGGATGCACGGGAGAAATCTTGTATGCGATTGTGGGAAGAGGAGATAAGAGGGGAGTAGAGAAGAAGATCTTGTGAGGATCGGAGGTTGCGTGCAGGTAAGTACCGGGAGACTAGGTCACAGATATATGGAGGAGACAGGTTGTGGGTGGCTTTGCATGCCAAGGTTAGGGTCTTGAACTGGAGTCTCTGGGTAATGTGGAGCCAGTGAAGGGATTGGCGGAGCGAGGGGAAAAGCCAGGGAATAGCGGGGGGACAGGTGGATTAGTCAGACAGCAGAGTTTAGGATAGATTGGAGGGGTGCGAGAGTGTTAGAAGGGAGGTCAAAAATTTTGGGAAAAAAAGCATCTTATAGTCCATAAAATACGGTAAAACACGAGTCCCCAAATACAGTATGTAGTCATTGTATCTGCAGACAGAGAACCGATGTCACATACAATTTCCGCCTCCATTCTGACCGCTCTCATCTGAAAATTCTCTTTTCCATTTTTCCTTCTTTATAGGCTGAAGAAAGATCTCAGACTGAAGATTTGGCTGTCTTTAAAGAACTGGCCGAAAAAGTCCTGTCTATACTAGAACGCTCATTGGAACGCCCGGTAAGGATCAATATTAATAGACGTATCTTAATCCACCGTATCTGAGGAGACTTTCTGAGAAAAGGTCTGAAGATGGCGCGGGATTTGTATCGTTACAATTGGTGCATCTGTAAATGTTGGTTTAGTCCTTCATGATTTATGTATTTGGTGATTTAGTAAAATCTTCCACATATTAATTATATATATTATATCTATCAGGAAACAACAGGAGGCGACGCCAAATATGGGCAAAATGTGACCCCGAAAATCCCTGACCCTAATAGGAGTCAGCCGGAGCTGAACAGCGATCTGATTACAGGTGAGCGATCACCCGACCTTCTACAAGGAATGTCCAGATATTACAGAGGACGGAGGATAATGTTAGATTTACTCTCTACTCTGTGTAATGGGAACCTGGCAGCACATTGTTACATATAGAAGTAGTGGTGTGACGGTATAGGCCATTGTCCCCTAATAATAATTGTTTGTAGAAATCCAATGTGCCAGTCAGGAGAAATGTAAAGTAGACACCATATACAAATCAGAATGGAAGTGCGCTGGGGGCGTGAAAGAAGAAATCCAAGTGCAGTGACACGCCCCCAGTGCACTTCCAGGCTAATCTGCAAATCTCTCCTATGTTTCTGCTCTCTTACCATCACTCGTATGTGCAGCGTGGGTGGGGGCTTCCTCATTCATGTGATGGAGGGTCCATTCTGCAGTGCTATAGCAAGTAACATGAAATAAATTAAATTTAAATTGCATTACTGCTCTAGAAAATGGGAAAAAACTAAGATACTGAGCACATAATTTGGCCAATTCATGAATGCCCAGCAGCCAATGACAAGGCGATCTTTTTGTTGGAATCCTCTCCTAATGTGAATCCTCTCCTAGGCTGAAGCCTACATTTATATGGGTAGGTAGGATCCTGTTGTAATTAAAACCACCCCGGGCTGATGTGTGGAGATAGGTTCCCAGCAAAAAAGGTCGCCTTGCCGTGACTGCTAGGCATGCACCCAGCAAAAGAAGGTCGTCTTGCCGTGACTGCTGGGCATGCACCCAGCAAAAAAAAGGGTCACCTTGCCGTGGCTACTTGGCATGCACCCAGAAAAAGAAGGTCGCCTTGCCGTGGCTGCTGGCCATGCATGAATTGGCCAAATTATGTGCTAAGTATCTTCCTTTTATCCTATTTTATACAGCAGTAATGCAATTCAAATTTCATTTATTTCATGTTTACATGCTATAGCGTTACAGAGTGCAACTTTGTTAGTTATATATTTGGATGGCTACTCTTAGTATGCACCTGTTCACACCCATTTTCTTTTCGGAAGTGATGGTCAGTCTTTTGTTATTTATGAAGGGGTTCCTCCATCATTTACATGACATTTATCTATGGATTCCCCGTATATTCTCATATTTAGAATCCCCATATAACGAGTATTAATCCCATTTACAGACATCTTGTCATTTCTCCGTTTTATTGCTGTATTATCTATGTAGGAATAATATCCTCTAATACATTTCATTTCTTCATCATTATTTTAGAAACAACTGAGCTGTCGAATCCTAACAACGGAATTAGTGAGATCCCGGAGATCCAAGAATCCGTAAGTATCATAGAGGGGGATGCGTGTGTGTCATCAGATCATGGGGTGTGAATGACTCGTCCAGTATTATCCCCCATACAACCATGGTACGTCTCTATTCTAAGTGTAGATGACCCTATGGTGTTAATTACATGTGAATTACAGGGAATCTGTCACCAGGTTTATGCTATTTGGTCTGAGAGAAGCATGATGCAGGGACAGAGACCCTGATTCCATGTGTTGATTACTTTACTCGGTGGAGCAGTTGTGATAAAATCACTATTTTTTTCTGCTGCAGAGCTCTGAATGCTGAGTCTTGTATAACCCCGCCCACACCATTGATTGGCAGCTTTCTGTGTACACTGTGCATAGGCAGAAAGCTGCTAATCAGTGGTGGAGGCAGGGGTACAGAGCAATAGGACTACCTGGCTAGACAGATAGTCTTCTAGTGATAATCTACTGATTTTATTGAAACAGCCACACACAGCCTAGTAAGTAACACATCACTGGAATCAGGGTCTCTGCCCCTACATCATGGTGCTTTCAGAATACATAGCAAACACCTGGTGACAGATTACCTGTAAGTCCTCCTCTGTGTGATCTCCCACATTATCCAGAATGTTATAGTAATGTATGATGACCGTTGCAGGGCGGCTCCAGGATTTCGTGGGCCCTGGGCGATAGAGTCTCAGTGGCCCCTTTAACACATACCACGATTCATGATGCACAGATACCGCAGATAAATATATACATATATATATATATATATATATATATATATATATATAGTACAAGGCCGAAGATTTCACTTCTTACATTACATGAGCGATATCTATTGTAAATTCCACAATAACTCAGAAAGCGGCGAATCCTCACAGCTCACAGTGCAGACCGGACAGTAATGTCCTCCACACAGTATAATGGCACCACATAGTCCTCTATACCGTATTATGAGCTCCATATATTGCTCCATATAGAATAATGGACCCCATAAAATGCTCCACGCAGGCTGTGCCCCCATATAATGCCCCATGCAGGCTGTGACCCCACACATAATGCCCCATGCAGGCTGTGCCCCCCACATAATGCCCCATGCAGGCTTTGACCCCCCACATAATGCTTCATGCAGGCTGTGACCCTCACATAATGCCCCATGCAGGCTTTGACCCCCCACATAATGCCCCATGCAGGCTGTGCCCCCCCCACATAATGCCCCTTGCAGGATGTCCCCCTCCCACATAATGGCCCATGCAGGATGTCACCCCCCATATAATTCCCCATGCAGAATGTCCCTCCCACATAATGCCCCATGCAGGCTGTGCCCCCCACATAATGCCCCATGCAGGCTGTGCCCCCCCACATAATGGCCCATGCAGGATGTCACCCCCCATATAATTCCCCATGCAGGATGTCCCCTCCACATAATGCCCCATGCAGGATGTCCCACCCCACATAATGCCCCATGCAGGATGTCCCCCACACATAATGCCCCATGCAGGATATCCCCCCCACATAATGCCCCATGCAGGATGTCACCCCCCATATAATTCCCCATGCAGGATGTCCCCCCCACATAATGCTCCATGCAGGATGTCCCACCCCACATAATGGCCCATACAGGATGTCACCCCCCATATAATGCCCATGAAGAATATCACCCCCCCCATATAATACCCCATGCAGGATGTCCCCCCAACACATACTGCCCCATGTAGGATGTCACCTCTCACCCCATATATTGCCCCATGCAGGATGTCACCTCTCACCCCATATAATGCCCCATGCAGGATGTCACTTCTCCTCCCATATAATACCCCATGCAGAATGTCACTCCCCCCATATAATGCCCCATGCAGGATGTCACCCCCCATATAATGCCCCATGCAGAATGTCACCTCTCACCCCATATAAAGTCCTATGCTGGATGTCACTTCCCCCCCCCATATAATGACCCATGCAGGATATCACTTCTCCCCCTCATATAATACCCCATGCAGGATGTCACCCCCCTATACAATGCCCCATGCAGGATGTCCCCCCCATATAATGCCTCATGTAGGATGTCACCTCTCACCCCATATAATGCCCCATGCAGGATGTCACTCCCCCCATATAATGTCCCATGCAGGATGTCACTTCCCCCCCCCCCCATATAATACCCCACGCAGGATGTCCCTACCTCCCCCCCATACAATGCCCCATGCAGGATGTCACTTCTCCCCCCATATAATGCCCCATACCTCCATACATAAAAAAAAAAATTCAAATGCTCACCTCACTGCTCACCAGCTGTGGAGAGGTAAGTATTGTGCCGGCCGTGGTCCTGAGCAAGCATTGGGGGGGGGGCAAGGCCCACTAGCTGGCGCTGGCACCACTCTCCTCTGCTCACCGGTCCCATAGCGCGCCAGGGTGCCCGACAGCAAGTGGGCCCCTCGCCTACTCAGGGTGTGCTGGGTGCTAGCGCCAGGTCTGCCCAGCGTCCGGTTTGTATCCTCCCAACATCATATCAGTGTAAATCATCTGGGACATAATATGGGGGGAGAAGTTTTTGCATCTGTAACTTTTTTCCTGCATCTTCAATAAATCAGTATTATTTCTTATTCTTTCATAGAGCGTGATCGATTCATTGGTTCCGGCGAGAAAGCCGCATATGAGCGACTATGAAACTTCCAAACTCATCAGCAGTGGAAATTTTGGGTGAGATTTCTGTTGCCATAATCCACATTTCTCAGGGTTCCCTATGACAATGCTTCTGCCCCTGCACTCTGCCATTCAGTGTTATCATAGGGAAATTATGTGATCTGTAGCAAATCAAACTGTAAGGAAAGTGATTTAAATAATATAATTACATATAATATAATATATAATAATATAATATTATTACATTCGCCTGTGCTAGACCCTCATCTGTTCTTATGCTGCCTCCTCCACCTGAGCTTTTCTGCTCTCCACTCTGATCTTTGTTTTGATGGGGGGGGCTCCATTATGAAGCTGATCAAAGAAGTTGGCTACACATGGTCACATGAAGGGTGACACCATATTGACGTCAATGACATCTACACCCTCCACCATGACCATGTGGGCCCAATCACTGGCCTCAGCAGCAGAAGAGAGCCCTGGAGCACATTCATTTTGGACCAATTTTATTTGCACTAAATTGTATTTGGTCAGTTATAGCGAATCTGCCCAAAGAGAATTTCGATAGATTCTCGTATCTATAATGTGACCTGGGTGATGGCTCCGGCAGAAGTGGCATTGTGGAGACCTCCAATAGGTGATCTATGTAGTGCTATTTTATGTATTTCTAGATGTGCATTTATAGTGGCGGCCAGACTTTTAGTATTATACATATGCAAATTGTCTCTTCAGAGAGGAAGCAAACTAGAACTCCACCTATAGGAAGTAGCAATCCTAAAAGTCAATATCGACCCTTTAACAAGCCTTGTCACATGACTTAGGATAATAGCCAAAACCAAAATCTCAATTTGCAGGAACTGTGTTCTGGGGTACTGCCCCTCTTCAGTGCAAAGTGTGAGATATGGTTTGACTGGGTGAGAGGTGTCTGACCGGTATCCAAGGGGTTGACGTTTCTCCTTGCGGACATGAGGAGACTTTTAAGCCGCAATGCTCCTCTGGGAAATAGGATTGCTACTTCCTATAGGTGGCACTAGGGTGCTAGTTCTCTACCTCTCTGAAAAGAGACAATTTGCATATTTCCCAGAAGAGCATTGCAGCTTAAAAGTCTCCTCACCTTGACATGCTTAACATGGCTTTTTCCGCAAGGAGAAACGTTACCGCTTGGATCCCGGTCAGATGCCTCTCACCCAGCCAAACCATATCTCACACTTTGCACTGATGAGTGCTTGTACCCCAAAACATAGTGTCCGAAAATTGAGATTTTGGTTATGGCTTTTATTCCATGTCATATGATAAGGCTCGTTAAAGGGTCGATATTGACTTTTAGGATTACTACTTCCTATAAGGGGCACTAGTGTTCTAGTTCTCTTCCTCTCTGAAGAGACAATTTGCATATTTCCCAGAGGATCATTGAGGCTTAAAAGTCTCCTCACCTTGACAAGCTTAACATTTCACTCTCCGCAAGGAGAAATGTTACCCCTTGGATACCAGTATTAAACATATAATGATTTCTATAGATGGATTATTAATAAGGATTTATTATAACCGATGGATTCTCCTTCTCTCCAGGGCCGTCTACTTAGTGCATCATAAAGACTCACACCAGACCTTTGCTATGAAGAAAATGGCTAAGCGGAACCTAAATACTGCACAGAGATTGGAATGGGCCTTTCTGGAGAGGGACATCTTAACATTTGCTGATTGTCCCTTTGTGGTCTCCATGCTCTGCTCCTTTCCAACTAGATCTCACCTGTGTATGGTCATGGAGTATGTAGGAGGTAAGACACATCTATTGTATTATATTCAGCCCATGTCTGCTTTCATCTTATCACTGCTCATATCATTAGGACATTGTTGGTTACATCCCCACAGAGCATTTACTATAGGTTATCTATTACCAAAATGCTCGTAAATTCATTGATCTTGGTGCAGGGGCGCTATGGGGCTCATCAGTCGGAGGGGGTCTGTCGACGCTCGGCAGTGGGCAGCATCCCTCCACCTGTCATCACAATTTCAGCGGTATTTGCTTCTTCAAGGAGGTGGGGTTGGTGGGGGCAAAAATACTGAGTAGGTGGCTAGTAGGGGCCAAAATACTGAAAGGGGGCCGTATGACTAGATATGGGGGGACTGTGAATGCTGAGTGGAGGTCATCATATTAAGTGGGGTGCTGTGGGGGTCCTCACTCTATATGGAGGCTCCCATTCTGTGTGGGGACATCATACTGAGTGGGGAGTTATGCGGACCATTATATTGTGTGAGGGACTGTGGGAACCATTATCCTGAGTGGGAGGGTTGCTGTGGGTGCCATCACACCGAGTAGGGGGTTGTGGCTGGCCTCCTTCTAAGTGGTGGCCTCCTTAGGAGGATTCACTCTGGGGATACCATACTCATTGAGTGTGGGTGTGGGCATTTTTGGGAGCATCATACTCTAAAATGGCCATAAAAGTTGTCTTGCTGGTGAGAACACCAAGCTGCTTCAACAGGGATATAAATATATTTCTTTTTTATTTTTTAGGGTTGGGGGCAATTACAACTTTTGATATGGGGTCTTGTGATTTCTATGTACGCCACTATCTGTGTGATCTCCCCAGGATGTTTCCGCTCACTGCTCATTATACATCATGGTTATCTGCTCGTGGTATATCATGGTTATCTTCTGTATAAGCCCCTCACCGGTCATATTTCCTTTCTTCTATAGGTGGAGACTGTGGGACCCTTCTAAGCACCAGGGGTCCTTTCTCTGTCCCCATGGCCCGCTTGTACTTTGCAGAGGCGGTACTTGCCGTGGAATACCTGCATAGTTACGGTGTGGTGCACAGAGACCTGAAGCCGGAAAAGTAAGTGCCCCCGAAGTATAATAAAGTGGGGAAAGTTGTCATTTATTATCATTCAGTCTGTGAGGCTAAAACCATCTTCTCTTTTGCAGCCTCCTGATTACATCTACTGGACATATTAAAGTTACCGATTTTGGGATTTCAAAACTTGGTCTAATGATACCGAAAACCAACACCTACAAGGAATTAGCAGTGGACATCTCCAGAGAGTTCCAGGACCGTGAGGTCAGCATCACCTACAAGAACTTAGCTTGTTATTTGCAAATCTCATCACACTATTGTCTCTTCTCTACGTTCTTCCTTTCTAGAGAACTTTTCCACTAATATTTTATCTTCTGCATTGTGTTTTAACGATGATATCTTGTCATAATAATTGTTTCATCGATTCTCATCTCTATGTTCTGTTGGTTTCCAGTTCTGTGGCACCCCATGTTACATAGCCCCAGAGATCATCCTGAAAGAAGGCTATGGAAGACCTGTTGACTGGTGGTCATTGGGGATCATCCTGTATAAATTCCTGCTGGGATGTGTACCATTTGATTCTGATTCCCTCACTGAGCTTTATAAAAGGGTTGTCATTGGTGAGTAGAATAATCCGATCATTGCGTTGATTGGTTACATTTGTTTAGTTATTTCCTTTGCTCTAAGTTACAGTCCAGTAAAGAGGTTTTATTTTCTGTAATTTTCTATGTAACAGGAGAACTAATTTGGAATTGTGATCGCGCTCCACCCCTGGATGCTCAGAATCTCATCACTGAGCTGCTCAGAAGAAATCCTGTGCGTAGACTTGGGACAGGTAACAGATATACTAGTATTAATATTCCCTTATTAGACCAAGGACATATCGCTCATGTCCATGAAGATCAGCATTTCTCTATCTGCTCATCTACTGTATTTCTAGTTCTCCACACTAAGACTTCCAGTTTATTTCCTTCATGTCGGCTCAGTTTTGTCATTAGTTCAGATTCCGATAAACTGTTCAGATATGGAGCCATCCCTGACTATGTCCGCATCACTTTTGTTTTTCTTTTTCTAGGAGGAGCATTTGAGATCAAGGTTCATCCATTCCTGAGTGACTTGGACTTTGACAACATTCTGAGCCAGGAGCTGGAGTATGTTCCTCAGCTTGTTTCAGACGCAGACACCAGCTTATTTATCAGTAAGTAGAAGGAGACGTCATCTAGACTAAGCGACTGTTTGTCTCATCTTCCCTAATATGTGATCATCTGTTCCCATTAATATTAGTGATAAATAGTGACTGTGTTATACTGACAACCTCTAATAATACTTCATTACCTATTTCTTGTAGATCATTCTGATATAAACAAACATCTGGTCTCAAAGGATGAGGAAGGCACAAGTGAGAACAATGAGAGCCTTGACTTCCAAAATTTTACGTCATCTTCTGAAAAGCTTTGTAAAGTAAGTATGTGATTAATAAATCCAAAATATGTAAAAAAAAAAAGAAAAAAAACTCTAAAAGTACATAAAAAAATATTTTCTATCTTATTTTTATCCGTATTTAGCTCTGTACCATCGCTACCAGGATGGTGAACAATGAGGATCCCAATGCCCCTCCAGAGTATACACAAGAAACCAACACAAACATCTCAGAAATGTGAGTAGATTATAAAGGGTCATTACTTCATTACTGGGAGTTCCAGGCTGATCTATGTACACAACACCAAATATAGGACATAAATAACAGAATATCAAATGCAGCATTCACCGTTTCATGGTTAACGGTCATTGTACTTTTGGCTTCAGAAAATGCAGAAGATAACAGCCCATAATTGTGGCATGTCATGCATTTTTAGCACTGCCTACTCTGTAGGAGAGCTGTAGTATTACTTGCCAGACATTCTTGGTAGTTGTGTTCTGATCCATGGAAGGTAGTTTGGAGCAGAAAACCTTCCCCACTATGACAGTCATATGTCCTATTAGGCCTTATAGTCAGTGTTCTTATAGTGAGACAACCCATTTTATACTGTGTTTACTTACGATTTACATGTTTTTCTTCTTCAAACAGGCAGAAAGAATCTGTTCCTGTATGTAATACAGACTATGCTGTTACCATCTTGCCACCCTCGTCTCCATTGCTAGGTATGTACATGTCTACAGCACCAACAATGTGAATGTTGACTTCAAGGCTCAAATATTTCCACATGGTTTTTCTGGTCTACTATGTTATCCATGTTTCATGGATCTCAGCTATGTTGACCATGGGTTCGTACTGTATCCCTATTTCCCTAATTTTGTACAGGAGGTTTTTTTCATGTATTCTGTTTATTACGTTGCATCATCTTTTAACCTAGTGAGATATAGCGACTGTGTTATACTGACACCCTCTAACAATCCTTCCTTACCTATGTCTTGTAGATCACTCTGATGAAAACAACCATCTGATCTCAGAGGATAAGGAGGGCACAAGTGAGGACAATGAGAACTTTATCTTCCGAATATTTGCATCATCATCTTCTGAGAGGCTTTCTAAAGTAAGTATGTGATCGATAAATCCAAAATATGTACAAAAAAGGATCTACAAAATTAAAAAGTATATATATTTAATAACTTATTGTTATCCACATTTAGCACTCTACCACCACTAACGGGATGGTGAACAACGAGGATCCCAAGGCCCCTCCAGAGTGTACACCAGAATCCAACACAAACATCTCAGAAATGTGAGTAGATTATGGGGTCATTACTGGGAGCTCCAGGCTGATATATGTGCACAACGTCAAATATAGGACATAAATACCATAATATCAAATGCAGCATCCACCGCCCCATGGTTATGGGTCATTGTGCTTTCAGCTTTCGGAATTGTTGGATATAACAGCCCATAATTGTGGCCGGTCATGCACTTTTAGTGCTGCCCTCACTGTAGGAGAGATGTAGTATGAAATGCCGGCCATTCTTGGTAGTTGTTTTCCTCTCAGCTCTCTATAAAAGGTAGTCTTGAGCAGAAGATCTTCCCCACTATGACAGTCATATGTCCTACTAGGCCTTATAGTCGGTGTTCTTCTAGTGAGACAACCCCTTTTATACGGAGTTTACTTGTGATTTACATGTTTTTCTTCTTCAAACAGGCAGAAAGTATCTGTTCCTGTATGTAATACAGACGATGCTGTTACCATCTTGCTACCCTCGTCCCCATTGCCAGGTATGTACATGTCTACAGCACCAGCAATGTGAATGTTGACTTCAAGGCTCAAATATTCCCACATGGTTTTTATACAATACTATAGGTCTCTTATGTTATCCATATTATGACAAAGCAGATCCTATAAGAAGATATTGTTATTGATTTTTTTTTTTAATTTTTCATCAGAATTTCCATCTCATGAAGAAAGAAAATCGGCAATAAATCTGAGTATGGAGCAACACAACTCAGAAAATGGAAAAAATGGGAAAAAGAGACGAGGTAAGTGTGAGAATCAACTCCATGTTGTGTGATGTCAGTGAGAATAATTCATGTGGAGTAGATGTCATCTGTCAGTGATGGGATTGTCACATGTATGATTGCTGACAATGACCCCTGACCTCTGTATGATAATATTCCTCTGCCGTCCGGCCACAGTGACTGCACAGCATTATCATGTAATATGGAGTCCCATCACTTACATTATATTTATTTCTCTTGTCATAGGTTCCATCTTCCGCCGGATCTTATCATCCTGCCGGCGTGGATTATCCAGGGCTGCTCGCGCATTTGCATGCTGTCACTGTTGCCCTAAAACCATCTAAAAGACGGGACACCTAAGCATCTAGCGCCCTGAAGTCCAGCAGATCCATCATCACTGCTGGAGCTGTATAGAAGGACCTTCACCATCTACCTGTGGCCTTCTGACTGGTCAACCTGGACAAGTTTCAGTAACGCCTCTGTCATCGGGCTCCGCGGTATTCATACTGCTCGTCTGACTTGTCATTTACTGATCACCTGGTATCTGACCTCGGCTATCTTCCTGACTTTGATTTAGTCTTTTGATAATGTTCACGATTTTATTCATCCCATTATTAATTAAAAAAAAGTAAAATCTGTTACTGTTGCTCTGATTCCTTTTTGTCTTGAATTCACAAATACTTGTAACTCACTAATTGCTCTTCTTCTCACTAAATGTATTTCTCATTATCCTTAATGCAGCAGTCAGTCTCATATTTCTGTCCAGCAGTTACACTGGTGCCTCCACCCTGTACCAGTCATTACACTCATCCACAAACCTCTGCACCCTGCTGCACAGTCCTGCATCTCTACCATATCTACACTCCAATGAGCTAAGATTAACATCCTCCATAATCAGGACCTCCCACTCTCATGTCCAAGACATTTTCTCTGCTGCACCAGCTCTCAGGAGTGCACTACTGCAGGCAATCATGTTCATTCCCACTATCAGAGATTTTAAGTGTGCAGTAGAAACAGATTATTTGTGGCAGGACTATCAAATCACCTCACTATTCTAAGTTTTTCCTACAGCACTCAGTAGCACTTAATATTTGTACATATACAGATAATGGTTGGTGACTGGTTCATGCAGCCTTAATTCCACAAAGATAGAAATAAAAGGTCAACATGTTTCATACATCCAAACCATCCTTAATCATGGCAGAAAAACATAATTTTAAGTTCCCACTATGAATATTTGGAGAGATATCACAGCTGTGTATTTTCACAGCACAAAGAACGCATCTTACAGATCAGCAAATCACAGTGTGCTGACGCTTAGTGTTGTAGTTTTGAACAACACCATTCATTTTATCATATAATGTGTTGAAAAATGAGAAAAAATGCCAGGTTTGGGCTCCTTCATTTTACAGTGTGTATTGTGTTGTAAAAACAAACTGACAAAGTGATTCAGAGTCAGAAGTACGATTACTGTGATACCAAACTTATAAGGTTTATATATATATATATATATATATATATATATATATATATATATATATATATACAGTGTTTAGCATAAATCAGTACACCCAAATAGATTTGTCAGCAAACCTGTAGTTTCCTTTCAGAATCATCATTTTATATGGGATACCATACTACAAAATACTCTCGCAAATTTGAGCCATTGAATGCAAACAAGATTTGGTATTTTGCAGACCCCAAAAAAGTAATTTTCTTAACAAACTCATTCAAGATCATGTTTCAAAAATGAGAACATCCCAGTAACAGTCTTAAGAGAAAAGCTAAGTTTAGACAACAAAATTCTAATTAACAAGAACTGAACCACAGGTAAGTGTAATTATTCATTAAACAGATGTCCAGCAGACAGGTGTCTGTAAAAGGAAGTTACTTAATAAAGAAAACTCCTTCCCATTTCATGCTATCAGCAATGGCACCACATAGAAGGGAAATGTCACAAAACCTGAGAAAGAAAATAATTTCTTTGCAATAAATGTGAAGTCTACAAGAAGATCAGCAAAACTTTACTTATCAGTCAGAATACTGTAGCAAAAGTGATGCAAAACTATAACAAAGATGGAACTGCAACCATCTTACAGAGACGTCCAGGCCGACTATGGAAGTTAACACCTAAACAAAAGCGTCCTCTGATGAGAAGGGTAAGTGGCACCACATAGAAGAGAAATGTCACAAGACATTTCTGAGAAAGAAAATAATTTCTTTACAAAAAATGTGAAGTCTACAAGAAGATCAGCAAAGCTTTTCTTATCAGTCAGATGGAAGTTAACATCTAAACAAAAGCATCTTCTGATGAGAAGAAAATCGACAGGCAAATTCATTGCTATTAGCTGAAGAAGTAGAAAGCCAAACTAGGGTGAGTGTTTTCCATGACACGACACGGTGTACACTGCAAATGAATGGCATTCATGAGTGTCCTCCACAAAGGAAGCCTCTCTTCCTTAAAGCCCATGAACAATAAAAGTCCGTCTACAATTTGCCAGGGTCCATGCTTAAAACTATGAGGACTACCGGGACTCTATACTGTGTATGTGCATCTTATGTGTATGTCCGTATTTTATGTTTGTGTGCACTATGTATATGCATACGTTAAAATGTGTATAGAGTATTAGCATGTGCAAATTTTATATGTGTGCCTAATATAAATATACATGGAAATGTATATGTAGGTGGTGCCTGATGGAGGGTGGGGGGCCCAGATCAGAAGTCCTGATTAAGGGCCCTTCACTGTCATTGTCTGCCCCTTATATAAACAGTAAAATCCTCTTTAATAACTGGACTTCCATTGGGGTGGACTTCTCATAGATGGCCAGTATGCATACTATATTGTGAATCTGGGCATCTCTCACAGAAAATCTGATCTGGATATGAGGGTGGTCTTCTATAAGCGGTGATGTTTTGGAGAGATTTAGGGAAAAGTCCCAATTCTTATCCATCGATCTGGTAATTTGAGTAAAATATTTGTGTTGATAACTGATCACAAAGTCACAAAATATGTAAGATTTGGCATAACCTGGCTCATTTTTCAAAAAGTTATGCTCAATTTTTTTAGCACCAAGTTTTGTTGCTTTTTTGTAGACTTACACTAACTTAGTATATTGTGTGAGAATTAAATGAATTATGAATTAGTTGGCGCATTTTACCACACTCTGGGGGTCCCTGACAGTCCTTCTTTACCGGCCCTGTAGTGATGCCAATGTAAACTTCCAAGTGACCGCGCAGTCAATCACTGTCACGAATGCAGGACAACCTATGATTAGCTATTTTTTGGGAAATCCTTATAACAAAAGGGGATTGAAAATATTTACAATTATTTTAAAAGCATTAAAAAAAAACCAGACCCAATACTTATAATTAGTTTGTTGAAAGTAGTCTAATTAAAGGGAGCTGAAAGGATTAGAGATTATGAACCCGATTCACCAGTGTTTTTGCCAGAAAACTGGCATAAAGCTCTTGAAAAGTTGCAAAGTTTTGTGACTTTTCCCATTTTCACATAATTTTAACTTCTTTAAAGCCCAAGACGTACTGATACGTATCGGCGCCCTGGGACTTAAGAGCCTGATACGTATTAGTACATCTTTGCGATCGCGCCCGCACACAGGCTGTGCGGGCGTGATCGCCGCCGGGTGTCAACTGATTGTCACAACTGACACCCGGTGCTATGTGCTGGGAGAGGTCCCGCACATTAACCCCCGCAATGCTGGGATCGAAGTCGTTCGCAGCATTGCGGGGGCAAGGGGAGGTGATCGGGATAGTCACCTCTCCTGCCGGCGTCCAGCAATGTGTGCCGCGGCTTCCCGGATGTTGCCATGATGACCCGATTCACTGAGGGGTGCAGTTTTAAGAATGGAGTCACTTTTGGGTATTTTCAGTCATAAAGACCCCTCAAAGTGACTTCAAATGTGATGCGGTCCCTAATAAAAATGGTTTTGTAAATTTTGTTGGAAAAATGAGAAATCGCTGGTCAATTTTAACCCTTATAGCTCCCTAATAAAAATAAATTTGGGTTCCAAAATTGTGCTGATGTAAAGTAGACATATGGGAAATGTTATTTATTAACTTTTTTTGTGTGACATATCTCTCCGATTTAAGGGCATAAAAATTCAAATTTTGAAAATTGCAAAATTTTCTAAATTTTCGCCAAATATCTGTTTTTTTCACAAATAAACACAAGTGATATCGAAGAAATTTTACCACAATCATAAAGTACAATATGTCATGAAAAAATATTCTCAGAACCAGGGGGATCCGTTGAAGCGTTCCAGAGTAATTACCTCATAAAGTGACAGTGGTCAGAATTGTAAAAATTGGCCTTCTCATTAACGTGCAAACCACTTTGGGTTGTAAAGGGGTTAAGGACTCTACCTGCATATACAGTCATGGCGGAAAGTGCTGGCACCCTTGAAATTGTTTCAGAAAATTACACATGTTTTATTACACGCATGTTTATTTCCTTTGTGTTTATTGGAACAACACAAAAAAACTGAGAAAAAAAAGGCAAATTGGACATAATTTCACACAAAACTCCAAAAATGGGCCGGAATACATATATATATTTTTGATGGGACAACACTGAAGATGCGACACTTTGATACAATGTACAGTAGTCAGTGTACAGCTTGTTTAACTGTAAATTTGGTGTGCCTGCAAAATAACTCAACACACAGCCATTAATGTCTAAACCGCTGGCAACAAAAGTGAGTACACCCCTAAGTGTGTTCTCAGCTGATGTTATTTGTGGGTTTTTCTTTGCATCCCGAACAATTTTCTTGGCAGTTGTGGCTGAAATTTTTGTTGGTCTACCTGACTGTGGTTTGGTTTTTACAGAGCATCTGATTTTCCATTTGTTAATCACAGTTTGAACACTGCAGACTGGCATTATCAATTCCTGGGATATCTTTTTGTATCCCTTTCCTGTGTTATACTCTTTTGCCTCCCTTTCCTGTGTTATACAGTTCAACTACCTTTTCCCGTAGATCCGTTGATAATTCTTTTGCTTTCCCCATCTCAAAATCCAGAAACGTCAGTGGCTGGATCCCAGAAACTCACTCAGCTTTATGCACACACACTGATTACAAGCAAACAGGTCATAGGTGAGGATGTTACCTTTAGTAGCCATTCAAACCCATTTGTGTCAAATTCTGTGCATGTTATCAGGCCAAAATCATCAGGGTATGTAAACTTTTTGATCAGGATTATTTGGATGTTTTTGGTTGTCATTAGTGATGAGCGAGCACTAAAATGCTCGAGTACTCGTTGCTCGGGTCGAGCAAATTGAAATACTCGGGTGCTCAACCCGAGCAATGAGCCCAATATAAGTCTAGGGGAAACTTGAGCATTTTTCAGGTGGCTCCCCACGGCGGTCTGCAGAGGGCCTAAAAATTGCCCAAATCGATGGGAACTGTGCTCAAATGACATGTGAACAGCATGGGGAAGACCCCTGGAAGCATCTCTGACTCCCAGATCACTGCTGTCAACAACGTCATCAGAGTATTACGCCACTTTTACGGCGTAAGGAACATCCTTTCCAGGGTGATGACTTGTATATAAGGCAAAATAAATAAACAAAAACACAAATACTCCTACACACCTTGGGCTATGTTCACACGTAGCATTTTTGACACGTTTTTGCACTTTTGCATTGCTTTCAACCAAGACAAATGCATTCACCAGGAAATGTCATTTTAACATTTTACAACCTTATCTGGCCATGTGGTGTGTGACACATCATCAGACACATGCATACAGTGCTGAAAAGACATGGGAACAGCAAGGGGAAGACCTCTGTAAACATCTCTGAATCCCAGGTCACTGCCTAAATGTGTGCCCATCATAAGTGATCCTTGGCACATGCGAAGATGCCTCCCGCCATGCACCTGTCGTTGCAGACTTGCAACAATCACCGTCCACGTCCTTGTCCCACTGCAGTGTTCAGTTGTCCCTACCCCATTCCTTGGAATGCAAGCACAAGAATGCCGGCAGCCACCCACCCACAGGCTGCAATACTATACTGCCAAATTTTTGACAGCTGCTTGCACTTGAAATGTGGCCTTTTAGGCTCGTGGAGGCGGAAGCTTTTCATAACCTCATGCCGGCGGCGGCCGGGTGTCCATACTCGGTCCCCAGTCGCCACTATTTTCCCGGTATCGCCTCCGCCTTCCACAATCACGGGTCCAATAACATTACCCGTGCCCTCCCCAGTGCACTTACTGGGAATGACCGCCTAACCACAAACACGTGGACAGGTGAATGTGGCCAGGGACGGTACGGAGGCAGTCCACAACTTTTTTTGCTAAGAGTTGTATTTAGCTCGGTGAAAGGACTGGCATAGAGGGAAACCGTATCTACCCTGCGCATCATTTCTCCCAGAAAATCCTGTAATTGAGCTTGTTGCAGAAGCAATGGCAGCCCATCCAACATCAACTCGCACTTGTCAATGGTGCTTTGACACACACACATCTTTCTTTGCGCGTTTAATTTCTTGAATACAGAGTAGGAAAATGGCCTGATCCGTAATGCGTTTTGAGAAATAACATGCATAAGCATGGCCGATCCGCATTAAAAAAGCAGCCATAGAGTGTCCAGGAACCTTCCCCCACACTTTTCTTAGCCAGGGCTGCTTTTCGGCAGGGTTGCACGGGCCCACCAGAGAACCAGAGACTCCTCCGGCGGGCCCTGGCTTCTCCTTCAGGAGAGTTCATAGTGCCGAGGTGAGGCCATGATGATGATAGAGGCCATCATCTGCTTAGTTTTCTGTTACTTGGAATGCAATTGCAAGTATGCAGCCAGCCACCCACCCACCCACAGGCCGCAACACTAAACTGACAGATTTCTGGGCAGCTCTTTGCACTTGAAATATGGCCTTTTAAGCTTGTGGAGGTGGAAGCTTTTCACAACCTCATGCAGGCGGCGGCCGGGTGTCCATACTCGGTCCCCAGCCGCCAGTATTTTTCCCGGTATCGCCTTCGCCTTCCACAAGCACGGGTCCCACAACATTACCCATGCCCTACCCAGTGCACTTACTAAGAAGGACTGCCTAACCACAAACACGTGGACAGGTGAATGTGGCCAGGGACGGTACGGAGCCAGTCCACAACTTTTTTTGATAAGAGTTGTATTTAGCTCAGTGAAAGGACTGGCATAGAGGGAAACCGTATCTACCCTGAGTGTCATTTCTCCCAGGAAGCCCTCTAAAGCTGCTTGCACTTGAAATGTGGCCTGAACATTACTGCTGGTACTTTTCTGTGGCAATTTTCTTGCCTCCTACCAGCCTGGAATATTTCCAGCAAACTATGGTACAACACCATGGTATTAGCACTGCCCCCAGTACCAGCAGCGAAGCCATCCTCAATTTCCTTCTCTGGAATTTTATTTGGTAGACTGAGTGGCTGCCAAAATAAATTTTCTCACAAAGGAGCTGATGATAGAGTGGCAGTAGGTTCAAGTTTCTCCAGCCTGTTAGATATTAGAGGGTGAACGGCAGCACATTGGATCAGTGGTTAGCACTGAAGTCTTGCAGCACTGGGATCCTGGGTTCAAATCCCAGCAAGGACAACATCTGCAAGAAATTTGTATGTTCTCCCACAGGGTTGGACAGTCCCACCAGAGAATTCTCTGGTGTGTCTTGGCCTCTACCTCAGGAGAGTTCATGATAGCGCTAACTTTGCAGCTGCTATGGGGCTCTTGAGCGGGTGAGAAAGGTTAGCCCTCAGAAACAAATCCTCTGGTGGGCACAATGTTTTTCAATCTGAAACAGCTTCTCAGTGGGAGTTGTATTTCACAGCATGCCATATTCTTTAGCTCTGTGAAAGGACTGGCATATAGGGAAACCTTATTTACCCCGGTTGTCATTTCTCCGTCACCAGGTTCCGCCCATTGTAACACACGACCATGCCTGGCTGTATGTTCAGCGGTGAGAGCCACAGATCAAGCTGCTGTGTTACAGCTTTCAACAACTATGCAGCACTGGGCGGTTTGTTAATTAAGCATTAAGCATGTTATCTTCAGCACAGCCTGCTGCTGTTTGGCCAAGGCAGTGCAGCAGTGCTGTCAGCTTGTGACTGATGTGGTCATTTCGGAGATGGAGGAGGAGGTGCATGAGCTGAACAATGTGATTACATTGAGGTTAAATTGGTGATGCTGTTTTTTATACTAAAGAAAGATCCTATTGTTATGTTTTTTTATGTTATTTTTTATGACAAATGCATTCACCGGGAAAAGTCATTTTAACATTTTACAACCTAATCTGGCAATGTGGTGTCATCAGACACATCCTGTTTTATTTATGATGGAGGGACTCTGAAAGTCATAAAGCCTATTTTTATAGGAACATCAGACGGCCCTTACTATTCTTAAAAGGCCAGCAGTCGGCCCTAGCTATTGTTAGAGAGCCATCAGAGGGCTATGCTTTGTTGTTCCCATTATTAACAAGTGGGTCTCCTATACTGTTATTGCGCATCCAGTGACTGCAAGGGTTGTCAAAAATTTGGACGCAACCTAATACCCCTTTGAAGAGACATAGAGGAGGGTCTCAGTAAAAAAAATGTTCCCATTATAAAGGAGCGGGTCTTCTATAGTGGTAATGCCCATGCTGTGACTGCAAGGGTGGCCAAAATTTTTGAATAAAACACTAACAATTTAAAGACACAAAGAGCATGGCCACAGTAACAAGGTACGACATGTTCCCGTTAGAAAGGAGAGGGTCTGCTATACAGTTATAGGGTATGCAGTGAATCCAACGGCTGACAAATTTTAGGAAAAACCCCACTAAGAATTTAAGGACACACAGAGCAGGGCCACATTAACAAGGTACGACATGTTCCCATTAGAAAGGAGAGGGTCTGCTATACAGTTATAGGGTATGCAGTGAGTCCACCAGCTGACCAAGTTTAGGAAAAAACCCACTAAGAATTTAAAGACACATAGACCAGGCCACAGTAATGACAAATTCCCATTAGAAAGGAGAGAGTCTCCCATAGTGTTGGACTATGCAGTGACTGCAAGAGCTGCCAAAAATTTGGAGGCACTTCAATGGCCCTTGGAAGAGACGTGGAGGAGCGCATCATAAAAAATTGTTACCATTAGAAAGGAGCGGGCCTCCTATACTTGTAATGCCATGCACTAAGTGTATGGGCTGACAAACATTTACTCCTGGGGGGTATACATGAACATACTGTATAAAAAATTTTTTTTACGGGCATCATAAAAATGTAGCGCCCCGAGGGCTCGACCGCTACAGGGGTATTGCACCTCTGCCAGAGGTGTGATATTCCACTCCCGGGTAAGGATGGAGTATGGACCAGGGTTCAGTTAGCTGCATACAGCACACTCATCCCATTTCCGAGGGACAGCTCAACGGTGCTCCCATTAGACAGAAATGCAGGCACGACAGACCATGTCCCTGGCTGGAGTGGGGAGGGGGTAGGAATACCCAGTGATGTAGGAGCAGATAGGGGTTGGTTCCTGAGCGTAGATAGGAGCCCATTGTTTGCTGGTCACCTGGGCTCATGTTCTAGAGGGAGGTATAAAAGGTGGGCACCATCTTAGAACAGTGTTCAGTCAGAGAGAAGAAGTGACAGAGTGGGGGCCTCTGCAAGGGGCTCTTCTCCGTAGGCGGGCCTAGCCTCTGAGGCCCAGCCAGCAGAGAGAGAAGAGAAGAAGAGAAGTTCAGTGAGTGGAGTAAGAGAAGGAGTTCAGCCAGAGAGGGCTGACAGGGAGCTGTGGCTCAGTCTGGGCCCAGCTCCACGAGGCAGGCCTAGGGTGAAGGCCAGGAACAGAAAGGAACAAGAACAGAAAGGAACAAGAACAGAAAGGAACAGAAGAGAAAGAGAAAGAGAGAAACAGAAGGGCTCAGGAACAAGACGGCAGAAGGGACCCTAAGAACCAACGAGAATACAGGGTGAAGGGTCAGGCAGATTAAGAGTACCGGATCCCAAGTTGGTGGAGGAGAAACAGCCCTCAGCCAAAGACCGGAGGTCGTGATCATTTATTGGTGCGACACCTCATCAAACCTGCTAGGAAGGCACCATATAGGACAGCGGGGAACGGGAACCACATTTACCCGCACAAGTCCGCGGCAGCTGGACAAAAGTGGGTCACTGGTGAGGCAGGCCAGAGAAAGGATTGAAGGGGTCCTGTGTCATGCTCCTGAACTGCCTGGGGTTGACCGAGCCCCTCACCTGGTGGACGCAGCACGGCTCGGGCGGTCATTGCTGACAGAAGTGACCCGGAGTACATGAACTGTGAGTAAAAGACATTGGACTGCAGTACGTTGTCTGTGTACTCTTTCGCTCCTCCAGCACTAACGGCACTGGGACTCTCTGCACCATCACCCCCACCATCCACTACACTGCCCTGGGGCTGCACTCTTCCCGTGGGGAGTCACACTACCTCAGCTGCATACATCATCAGCCCCAGCGATCTGCCTTGCAGCGGCGGTTCATAATAACCGCAATCCACGGGTGGCGCAGTCGGACATCACTTAGGACGGCTAAAGGACTACCACTGGTCTGACCACCCTGAGCCACGGAACCGGGTCGCCACTACTACCCCCACCGTCTCCCTATTGCCCGGCTCCGAGTGCCCCACGGCCCAGGGGCGAGTCAAACACTCTTAAAAAAAATTATGTGGGTGTTGCATCATGGACCACGGTCACCCTGGTGATATGGTGGTGGAGGATGAGGAGAAGGAGGAGGACAAGAGCAAATAGCCAAAATCAGGAAGCGTATACCCATGTGTGGGTGTGAAAAGGTGCATGGGAATACACCTCCCAAGAAAAGACACTGGATTTGAGTTTATGTTACGCTGCTATCATTCGGTGGTGTTGAGAAGTCTGGCCCAATCCAGCCCTTGTTCATTTTTATAAGAGTCAGCCTGTCAGCATTTTCAGTTGACAGGAGGATGCGCTTATCAGTTATAATTCCACCAGCGGCACTAAAAACCCGATCTGATAAAACGCTGGCGGCAGGGTAGGCCAGGACCTCCAAGGCATAGAGAGCCAGTTCATTCCACATATCTAGCTTGGATACCCAATATTTATAAGGCACAGAGGAATCACGGAGGACGTTGGTACGGTACGGCAAGGTACTCCCTCAGCATCTTCCCAAACTTTGCACTCCTTGTGAGAGTACCCTGCGCCTCAGGGCCTGTGCGATGGGAGGGTCTGAGAAAACTCTCCCAGAACTTTGACAGTGTTCCCCTGCCTCTGCTGGATTGAAGTTGTGTCTCTCTCGCCTGTACTCCTTGGTTGTCGAACGAAGTGTGCCCTCTGCCTCCAGCGTTTTCAGATGGGAATTTTTTTAATAGGTCCGCAACAAGGGCCTTCTGGTACTGCCTCATTTTTGTACACCTGTCCGCCTCAGGAATAAGAGATATAAAGTTCTCCTTGTAGAGTGGGTCTAGAAGTGTCACCAACCAGTAATGACCTAAAATTTTGAGAATGCGAGGGTCATGGGAAAGGCAGCATAACATAAACTCAGCCATGCGTGCCAGACTACTAACAGGCAAGACTTCCGTGTCCTCACCAAGAGGATGACTGACCATGCTCTCCTCCTCCTCCTCTCTGTCCTCTGGCCATCCACGCTGAACAGACGGTATGACAGCTGTGCAGATAGCACCGTCTATAGTGCATGAAACTAGTTCCTGTCCTTCCTCCTCCTCCTCTTCCTCATTGTCACCCAATCCACGTTGGGATGAGATGAGGCTTGGCTGTGTGTAATCACCCTGTATGGTTAATTGCTCCATCTTATCATGCTCCGCCTGCAATGCATCATCTTTGATTGTGAGCAGAGAGCGTTTCAGAAGACAGAGAAGCGGGATGGTGACGCTAATTATGGCGTCATCGCCGCTCACCATCTTGGTGGAGTCCTCAAAGTTTTGGAGGATGGTACATATGTCTGACATCCACGTCCACTACTGAGGTCTTATGTGTGGAGTCTGAACTGAATACCGATAGCCTTTTTGATGCTGGTACTCAACAACTGCCCTCTTCTGCTCACAAATCCTTCCCAACATCTGCAATGTAGAGTTCCAACGTGTGGGGACATCACACACCAGTCTGTGAGCCAGAAGCTGCAAATGCTGCTGAAACACTGCAAGGGCAGCGGAAGCTGTAGCTGACTTTCTAAAATGGGCACACAGGCGGCATACTTTAACAAGCAGATCCGGCAGCTCCGGGTAGGATTTGAGTAACCGCTGAACCACGAGGTTAAGCACATGGGCCAGGCATGGTACGTGTGTGAGCTCGCCTCGCCTCTGAGCCGCCACCAGGTTCCAGCCATTGTCACACGCGACCATGCCTGGCTGTAGGTTCAGCGGTTTGAGCCACAGATCTGCCTGCTCTTTCAGAGCTGTCCATAACTCTTCAGCATTGTGTGTTTTTTCACCTAAGCATATTAGCTTCAGCACAGCCTGTTGCCGCTTGGCCGAGGCAGTGCTGCAGTGCTTCCAGCTTGTGACTGATGTGGTCATTTCGGAGATGGAGGCTGAGGAGGAGGAGCAGGCTGAGGAGCATGAGGTTCAGGAGCTGTAGACCGTGGGGGCAACCCTGATTGACCTAGGGCCTGCAATCCTTGGCGTCGGGAGGACGTGTTCCGTCCCAAGGTCCGACTGGGTCCCGGCTTCCACTATGTTAACCCAGTGTGCCATCAGCGAGATGTACCGTCCCTGCCCACAAGCACTTGTCCACGTGTCCGTGTTTAGGTGGACTTTACCGGTAACTGCGTTGTTGAGGGCACGGCTAATGTTTTGGGACACTTGCTTGTGTAATGTGGGGACGGCACACTGGGAGAAATAGTGGCGGCTGGGGACAGAGTACCGAGGGACGGCCGCCGCCATCAGGTTGCGGAATGCTTCTGTTTCCACAAGCCTAAAAGGCAACATTTCGAGCCAAGCAGTCGTGAATTGTGAGAATTTAGTAGTGTGGCCTGTGGGACGTTGGCTGCATATTTGCGCTTGCATTCCAAGGACTGGAGTATGAACAACTGAACGCTGCGCTGGGACAAGGACATGGATGTGCTTCCTGATGCTGCTACTTGAGAGTGTGCAATGACAGGAGCAGGGCAGGAGGCATCTTTGCATGCACTATGGACAGGGGATTGACTTGCATGCACAACAGCAGAAGAAGCAATGGTGCCACCTGTAGACACTGTTCCTGGACCCTGGTGTTCGGCCCACAAAGTCGAGTGCTTTGCTGCCATGTGCCTCATCATGCTGGTGGTGGTCAGGCTGGTCGTTTTGCCACCCCTGCTGATGCTGGTCTGGCTCGTGATGCAAATGGCCTTTTTGGAGTTATCGGCAGAGTCTTTAAAAAACAACCAGACTCGGGAAGACCTAACAGTTGTAGTGGCAACTTCCTTCATGTTGGTGTTACGGGAAACGGTAGCCTGCCTTCTGTCTGCGGCCACCACACTGCTTCTTCCTGCCTGTTGGGATGCTCTGCCTCCCTCCCCCTGTGTGCTGCTGTCCTTGCTCTGCATGTCCTCCTGCCAGGTTGGGTCAGTTACTATATCATCCACCACCTCGTCTCCCACTTCTGCACCCTGGTACTATTCCTGACTTTCTGTCAATTGTGTCTCATCATCGTCCACCTCTTATGACAGTTTCCCACCGTCGCCTTCGTGTGACCGTGGCTGCTCAAATATTTGGGCATCGCTACACGTGATCTCCTCTTGCCCCGCTTCAAGTGGACCGGGCGAGAGGCCCGAATCTATAAATGGAAAAGTGAACAGCTCTTCAGATTGTCCAAGTGTGGGATCAATTGTCTCTGGGTACTCGGCATGGTGGGAGGAAGGAGGGTCAGGGTGAGGAATATGAGGTCCAGACTCATGGCTACTGAGACTTGACCGTGTGGAAGACAGGGTGGTGGTGGTGGTGGCGGCTAAGTGACTGGAAGCATTATCCGCTATCCAACCAACAACCTTTTGACACTGATCTGGGTTCAATAGTGGTGTGCTGCGGTCCCCTAGAAATTGGGACAGGAAGGTCAGGCGAGAAGATGTGGGTGTTTGTTGTGGCACAATTTCGGCTTGCCCACGGCCTTGTCCTCGGCCTCTGCATGCACCATTACCATCACGTCCAGTTCCCCGTCCCTTGCCACGTGCCTTGCCCATTTTAAACGGAGGATAGTATCTTCCACGCTCACTACAAATGACTGAGTTTGAAGCGAAGTTATATGTGATCGGTGTGATGGAGAAAACAGAGTTTTAAATACCTGGCCTGTAGGTAAGTAGTGTGAACAGCAAACTGCTGTGAATTGCTTCACTGACACACTGAAAAAATGGAGGCCAGAAATGGCAGTATTTTCTGACAACGTATATGTGATCTGTGTGACGGAGAAAACACAGTTTTGAATAGCTGGATTTCTAGCGCTCTAATATGGAAAGGACCTGGCTGTATTCTGCAGTGCCAACAAGCAAATGGTGCAGAAAAATGGTGTTCTCTGGATTGCTTTATAAGCAAATAATGAGGATTAAGATCCAAAGAAAAGTATTCCTCGCCCCTGAGACCTGGGCCTTTGTATAGAAATATCTAACAGCAGCAGAAGGCAGAATTGGAATGGAGCCTCTTGTGCTATATGCACTGCAGTCTGCTATATACACTGCCTGCCTGCCTATTTACACTGCCTGCCTGATATCTCTGCAGATGGATTAGTCCTCAGAAGGACTGTTTGTTGAGATGTATATGTGTAATGTGCGGTTTTTCTCACTACACTACCTAATGCACGATCAAATCTCTCCCTAATGCAGCAGCAGCTCTCCCTACACTGTCTGATCCGGAGTGACTGTGATGAGCATGGCGGTGCCAGGTCAGATATAGACCTGATGACGCTGTGCAGCCAGCCAATCACTGTAATGCCCACAACCAACATGGCTATGGCATTACAGTGCATGGCAGGCAATCCCTGCATGTTCATTGGCTCTGTAAAGAGCACCAAACATGCAGGGATGGGTCCCGACTTCCCGCCCGACCAAACCGGAAATACTCGGTGAGCGCAGAGCATCTCGAGCAGTGAGATACTCGGGCAAGCACCGAGCAGTAGCGAGCATGCTCGCTCATCACTAGTTGTCATTAAGATTTAAAAAGAGAAAACACAGAAATGTGACAGTAAATGGCTTCACCCAACCAATAACCATGAGTGGAGAAAAAGTGTTTTTGTTATCATTCATTTTTTCTGAAACAAGGCCAAGAAAGGAAAAATTCTGCCGGGGTATGTAAACTTTTGAGCAGAACTGTATATGCGCCAGCCCCAGTGTCTCCTATTCTATATACTCCAGCCCCAGTGTCTCCTATTCTATATACTCCAGCTTCTTCTGTGATGTATATGCTCTAGCCCCAATGTATCCTGTGATGAATATACGCCAGCCCCAGTGTCTCCTATTCTATATACTCCAGCCCCAGTGTCTCCTATTCTATATACTCCAGCTTCTTCTGTGATGTATTTGCTCTAGCCCCAATGTATCCTGTGATGAATATACGCCAGCCCCAGTGTCTCCTATTCTATATACTCCAGCCCCAGTGTCTCCTATTCTATATACTCCAGCTTCTTCTGTGATGTATATGCTCTAGCCCCAATGTACCCTGTGATGAATATACGCCAACCCCAGTGTCTCCTATTCTATATACTCCAGCTCCAGTGTCTTCTGTGACGTAGCTAATGTAGCCCTAATGTCTCTTATGCAGAGGCGTCGCATGATAAAGCAGTGGGACACAAGCTCCCTGCCCTATCACTATCTCTTTCATATGCCACAGATCGCCATAGGCCTGCGGTTAACGAGATGTCAGCATACTCACGCAGGTGGCTCGGTGACATCATTGCATCGCTCTGCTCTGCTGTCCCGCCATGGAAGAGGAGACAGAGGCCGTGATGTAGGGAATCAGGATTAAGTGAGATATTTTTTTAAATGATCGGGCAGTGGAGCCATCCTACTATATATCTGGAGTAGTGGGTCCATCATACTACATATGGAGTAGTGGGGCCATTATACTATATGTATGTGGGGCAGTGGGACCATCATAGTATATACAGGTGCATCTCACTAAATTAGAATATCTTCAAAAAGTTAATTTATTCCAGTTCTTCAATACTGTTTCAGTATGCTCCACAATCATGAGGAAGACTGCTGACTTGACAGATGTCCAGAAGGCAGTCATTGACACACTCCACAAGGTCCTAGAGTTCCAATTTTCATTTGGAAATCAAGGTCCCAGAGTCTGGAGGAAGAGTGGAGAGTCCACAATCCAAGCTGCTTGAGGTCTAGTGTGAAGGCTCCACAATCAGTGATGGTTTGGGAGGCCATGTCATCTGCTGGTGTAGGTCCACTGTGTTTTATCAAGACCAAAGTCAGCACAGCCGGCTACCAGGACATTTTACAGCACTTCATGCTTCCCTCTGCCGACAAGCTTTTTGGAGATAGAAATGTCATTCTCCAGCAGGACTTGGCCCCTGTCCACACGGCCAAAAGTACCAATACCTGGTTTACACACAACAGTATCACTGTGCTTGATTGGCAGCAAACTCGCCTGACCTTAACCCCATAGAGAATCTATTATAGAGAATCTATGGGGTATTGTCAAGAGGAAGATGAGAGACACCAGACCCAACAATGCAGATGAGCTGAAAGACAGCTTTTTGTATTGAAGAACTGAAATAAATTAACTTTTTGATGATATTCTAATTTAGTGAGATGCACCTGTATATGGAGCAGTGGGACTATCATGCTATATATATGGAGGAGTGGGGGCATCATACTAAATATAGAGCAATGTGTGTGTGTCACCCCAGGCCTGGATGCCACAAACAATAATCTGTTTCTGAAAGTAGGAGGGAGGTCCCCTGGTTAGGGACAATTAGCATACAGCACCTCCTGTCCCAGGCCAGCAGGGGGAGCTGGCTGCCCCTATAAAAGCTGGAACTGGGGGCAGGGTTAGAGAGAACTGGAAGACCTAGCTCAGGAGTGAGACTAGTCCCAGAGAAGGAGGGACAGTTCAGCTGTAGCTGAGGAGTCCGTGAGGCAGAGGAGAAACTGCAAGCCAGGGACAGAGGCGACGAGAGCCGGTCCTGGCAGAGAACCAATCTACTGGACATTGGGGTCCGAGGCTGTCAGGGTTACAAGCCCAGCAGCAGAGAACCAAGCTGCGAGGGATTTCAGGTCCCTTGGCCTAAGAAGCCTGGAGGCTCCGCCACACAGAGGGACCAGTACATCGAGGAGCAAGCAACAGGTACCCAAGGCCTGAGTCGCAAGCCATACAGGAGAGAAGTACACGGCCAGCTCAGGGACGTGGGCTATTACACCACGAAAAGGGGGATAGTCAGAAAGAGCATAGAGAGAACGGTAGGCCTACACACTCACCCTGACCAGTGGGGCTCACCCGATTGCTCTCAGACACCCAGGCCCATTCCTAACCGGTACTGTTGGGCCATTAATAATATCTACAATAAAGACCCTGAACTGTTTGAAGCGGACTCTGAACTCTTGCTATTGCGGCCTGCACTATCACCCCCAACATCCACCTACACTGCCCTGAGGCTACACTCTTCCCATGGGGAGTTATCCTACCCCTGTGCTGCACACCAACACCAGCCTCAGCGGTCTGCCTTGCAGCGGCGGTTATCTCCAACCGCAATCCACGGGTGGCGTAGTCGGACATTCAAAACACTGATAAATAGACTGCCACCATTTGGTCTGACCACCCTGAGCCACGGGATCGGGTTGCCACTACTACCCCCATCAGCACCGTACACTAGAAGGCCCGGTTCCGGGTACCCCACGGCCCAGGGGGGGAGTCAGCTTTGGCGTAGTCGGCAGAATTGTGACCAACCCGCCACAAACGGGTATTGCGTGCCTGGAAAAGACTCTATACATATCTGAGTGAAGTTTCCCGCCATTTGGGGCCATTTCCCGCCAATCGGAGCCGTTTCCCGCCATCGGGCGCCATCTTCGGGACGACGCGCGGGAAGAAGAGGGGCGTGGACGTCCAAACACGCGTGAGACCTGAAGCCCCGCCCTACGCTGAGACGCTGCTCAAGGTCCTGGATGGAGATCCAGCGGATGCCAACGTCATCACCGAGCAACGCAAGGTCCTCTCCCAGAGCATCGCGAGGGAAGCCGCGGCCTACAGAAGAGGATCGCCAGAAGGTAGGCCACGGTTAATTAGGAGGGAGGAAGATGTCGGACGCGGAGGGACCCTCTACCACCAGCGTAGCCGCTGCAGCTGTGATGCCGTTTTCCATGCCCTATATCCATAGGCGGATTATAATGAGGGCAATCCGGGCGACCGCCCAGGGCCCCGAGCCTGCAGGGGGTCCGCGGCTCCAGGCGGGGTGTCTAATGCCGGATTGCCCTCATTATATGTGCGGGCCGCCGCGGCACATAGCGGTAGCAGTGGCGGGAGGGGGGGGCCTGGACTGCTCCCCCAGCAGCGGCCACCGCTACTTCTTCATCGGCCGGGCCAGCACTGCAGCAGTTAACTTCCCTGTGCTGGCCCGGCCGCGTCACTGCTAGGAGACATGGCCCTGTGCGCGGCTGTGTCTCCTAGCTGTGACGTCACACAGTGCGCCCCGGCCTGCAGTGCTGCACCGGAAAAGAGAGAGAGCAGGCAGGAGGAATTGAGCCGGGGGATGGTGAGTGTGTGTGTGTGTGAGCAGATGTGTGTGTGGGCAGGTGTGTGTGTGTTTGTAGGCAGGTGTCTGTGGGGGCAGGTGTCTGTGTGGGCAGGTGTGTGTGTGTGTGTATATGTGTGTGTGTATATGTGTGTGTGTCTGTGTGGGCAGGTGTGTGTGTGTGTATATGTGTGTGTGTGTATATGTGTGTGTGTGTGTGTGTGGGGGCAGGTGTCTGTGTGAGCAGGTGTGGGTGTGTGTGTGGGCAGGTGTGTGTGTGTGTGTGGGCAGGTGTGTGTGTGGGCAGGTGTGTGTATATGGGTGTGTGTGTGTGTTTGCGGGCAGGTGTCTGTGTGGGCAGATGTGTGTGTGGGCAGGTGTGTGTGTGTGTGTGTGTGGGCAGGTGTGTGTGTGTGTGTGGGCAGGTGTGTGTGTGTGTGGGCAGGTGTTGGTGTGTGTGTGTGGACAGGTGTGTATGTGTGTGGGCAGGTGTGTGTGTGTGTGGGCAGGTGTGTGTGTGTGGGCAGGTGTGTTTGTGTGTGGGCAGGTGTGTTTGTGTGTGGGCAGGTGTGTGTGTGTGTGTGGGCAGGTGTGTGTGTGTGTGGGCAGATGTGTATGTGTGTGGGCAGGTGTGTGTGTGTGTGTGTGGGCAGGTATGTGTGTGTCTGTGTGGGCAGGTGTGTGTGTGTGTCTGTGTGGGCAGGTGTGTGTGTGTATATGTGTGTGTGTGTGTGTGTGTGTGGGCAGGTTAGAAAGTCTTGCCCTGTTGAACACTACACCTGACTTGAGGCCACCACCTCTTGGTTGTCCAATGTTCTTGCTTCTCTAGGGCTCTTCTCAGATATTCATTATACCAGCTCCCCAGAATACCAAAGTTAGGGTGGGTGACCGCGAGCCCTGGTGGTGGTCATAACTGCGGCCACCCAGGGGCAATACTCCATAACAACAATCCCCTGAGGTGGTGTAGGATGTAAGGACCTATTCACACTACATTCAGCGCTGCATTCAGGTCTTTACACAAGGCTTACAACTGAATCCCTGAAATTCAGGATTGTGCTGTCTGAAATGAGACATCTGAAAGCAGAGAAAATGGAGCCTAAAGATTCAGACTTTAGCCTCGGTTTGCCTTTGTTCAAATCAATGGCTATGTCAAGGCACATCTGAATGCCATTTTTCAGGGATTTAGATAGAAGCCTGGAAAGAGGAGATTAATGCATTGCAAAATTCAGTGTGAATAGGCCCTTATATCTGGAGTCTTGATATTGATGCCACAAGCATTTTACTTGTTTTTAACTTAAAAAAAAAATACACACACACAAATTATACACACACACACACACACTATACATACACACACAGTATACATACACACACATTATACACACACACACTATACATACACACACACAGATGTGTATGTGGGCAGGTGTGTGTGTGTGGGCAGGTGTGTGTGTGGGCAGGTGTGTGTGTGTGTGATGTCTGTCTGTTTGTGTGTGTGTGTGTGTGTGTGGGCAGATGTCATTGTGTGATGCCTGTTTGTATGTATTTTTGTGTTTCAAATGTGTTTATGCGTGTCTGTATATGTTTGTGTGTGTGTATGACTGCATGCGGTCTCCTGCTGAGTATAGTTGGCGCCGTGCAGCCTCCTGATGTCTCTGGGGGGGCTCCGTGCAGCCTCCCACTGTGTATAGATGGCTACGTGCGGCCCCTCGCTGTTTATAGACGGCGCCGTGCGCCCCCCCGCTGTGTATAGATGGCTACGTGCGCCCCCCGCTGTGTATAGATGGCTACGTGCGGCCCCCCGCTGAGTATAGATGTCGCCGTGCGGCCTCCTGCTGTGTATAGATCGCTACGTGCGGTCTCCCGCTGAGTATAGATGGCGCTGTGCGGCCTCCTGCTGTCTCTGGGGGGAGCGCCGTGCGGCATCTATACTCAGCAGGAGGCCGCACGTAGCCAGCTATACACGTATACTCAGCAGGAGGCCGCACGTATCCATCTATACGGTGCCATCTATACACAGCGGGAGGCCGCACGGCGCCATCTATACACAGTGGGAGGTCGCACGGCGCCATCTATACACAGCGGGAGGCCGCACGGAGCCATCTATACACAGCGGGAGTCTCAGTGTTTTGCAAGAGCAGTCAATAAATTCTGCTTGACTAATTCTGAGCACCATAAAGTCTGGTTCGCTTCTAACCTGCTGTCTTCATTTTCAGCTTGCTGAATTCTAACTCATTTACTGTCATTCGAGACGATGCCTTTGCTGGTCTCTTTCACCTTGAATACCTGTAAGTGTTCCACTTAATGTCATATTTTTGATTCTGTTCTTCTTCATCTTTTGGCATGTGCAATTGTATGAGCAAGTATTCATATGAATTTATGACCTACTTAAACCTTGGAGGACCTTAAATTTTATTCAATGAATTTTTTTTCCAGTTTAAAACTATGGGACATATATGTGCCTTGGTCCTCAAAGGGTTTTTAAAGGGGCTGCAAACATAAATATGAAAAAAGTAATTCAATTAGTGCTTTTTGTGTTTATTTAATTTTTATTTGAAGTCCATTTTTTTTATATACCTTGAAATTAAGCTCTACCCCATGGAATGAAGCCCTACCTACATGACATCTGAGAGCTACATGGATCCCGCTTGTGTGGTGCCTGTCCGTCACTACTATTCAGTTTTAGGGTCCACTCACTAAGCCATATATTCTCTCATGCAAGAGAATAGGGCCAATTAAGCTAATGACACTCGGCTCAAACTCTGTCAGAGCTTCAACTGAGTGTGATCCGATTCTCTCGCAGCACAGATATGGAGAAGATGGAGAACTTACTTTCTCCATCTTCTCCATAGTCTCTGTGAGTATTCATCGGACTGCACTTGGATGACATCCGAGTGCAGTCCAATGTTTTACGTGCACCCATAGACTTGTATGGGTGCACATGGTCCGAATATCGAATGAGATTATTTTCTCATGCCAATAATCGCACTGTCCCATAGTATAACATAGAGCCGAGTCCTATCCGATAAAACATCACATAGCATTCGGCCGTGTTATACGACAGTGTGAGCGAGCCCTTAGAGTCAAGGAATATTTACATGCAGATGATGATATTACTCTCCAAGTGTATATTTTTTTAGGCGAGTTCATAGTAAATGCTTTGCATTTTTGACATGTGATCAACTAAAGAGCAAGAAAGATTTAGGACCTCCCCTATAGAGAAACGAAAAATAGTTTGGAGGACTTGCATGTCCTTTTTATTTATTATGAGAAAATCATAAAAGATCCAGTTTTTTAACCATGCTGTGACTTTCTGCTGAGGGAGAGGGAGAGAGCTGCCCTATTCAGAGTCTGTAATAAGACCTGCTGACAAAAGTGTTGAAGATACAGTCTAATGTGAATTAACAATGAAAAAAAGTTAATTTAACAAATGGCTTGTATTTTTTTTAATACAAACTTTTTTGTCTTTACAGCTCTTTTAAAGGGAATCTGTCATCAGGTTTTTGCCACCTAATCTGAAAGCAGCATAATGTAGGGTTAGAGGCACTGATTCCAGTAATGTGTCACTTACTGGGCTGTTTAGTGTTGTTTTGATAAAATCATTGATTTATCAGAAGGTAATTATCACTAGATGACTAGTAAGTTCTGTAGGACCCCACCCCCATCACTGATCAGTAGATTTCTGTGTACACTGAGCATGGGCAGAAAGCTGCCAATCAGTGGTGTGGGTGGGGCTATACAGAGCGCAGCATTCAGAGAGCTGCTAGATCTGCAGCAGGTAAAACGGTGATTTTCTCAAAATGGCAACAAGTAGCTGAAAAAGTGACACATCGCTGGAATCAGGGTATCTGCCCCAATATTGTGCTGCTCTCAGATGAGGCAGCACAATTAATATTATGCCAAATTAATTTCCCATGAACTATCACATGATCTATCACAGGGGATCATGTGACATGTCACGTGATAAATCAGGTGTGTGGAGGGGGCCCGCGCCTTCTAAACTGCCCGGGGCCCTTGCTACTCTTAATCCACCTCTGCCTATATCCCCGGAGCGGCCTGGCTGCCCCAGTATGCCGGCGAGTCGCATACCTTGGGCGACTTTAAAGAAAGGCTGTATAGCCTGTTCAAAGTTTATCCCCTGACAGAAGAACAGAAGGTAAGCATACTGATAGGGCAGTTAACTGGTGCGGCCCAGCGGGAGGTAAAGTCTTGGACAGCTGAGGAGAAAAGGACTGTAAGGGGGGTTCTGACCCGTCTACGGGACATCTTTGATACCCGTACCTCAGCAGAAATCAAAATGCGGTTCTATGGATGTAAGCAGCGAGCTCAAGATAGCATCCGAGATTATGCCCTAAATTTACAGGAAGCCTTGGGGGCAATTAAGCAAGCTGACCCTGGCAGCGTGCAGGATACAGATAAACTATTGACTGACCAGTTCATAGAAGGTCTGCTGTCCAGCGCCCACAGAACCCAGCTGCGCCTCATGGCCCTACAGAACCCCGATTTGACTTTTGCACAGTTCAACGATAGGGCCATCCAGGTGCTCCGAGAACCTGCACCGGGTGGCGCTGTAGCTTCCCGGCGCCCTGCCATCCCTTACCACCAGGGGGCGGCACCCTATCCCGCAGACCTTGTGGGGGCTGATGCGCAGGCCCTAAATCCATCCCCGCCTGCAAACCTGCACCATCAGGTCCAAGAACTAACAAAGAGTGTTGCTGCATTGTCCAGGACCGTACAGTCGTTACAGATGGACCCGTCAGGACCAATCAAGCTGGCTTCCAGTCCGGAGGATGTCCCGTGGCGTCGACGGAGGAGGATCCCGTCGTTCAGAGGGAGGCCCGCCGATCATTACACTGAGGATGGACAGCCGATTTGCCGCCGTTGCAGCCAGCCGGGACACGTAGCCAGGTACTGTACTTTAAATGGGTCCGACCTGGGGCAAAGGGCCAACCCCCAGGCATAAGGTCATCAGGCCCATCTAATTGGCGTGATAAGTAGGTAGGGGAACGCCCGGTTTTACCCGTAGTGCTGGACGGTATCCCCATGAGTGCACTGCTGGACACCGGGTCCCAAGTGACTACCATCCAATATGTACTTTTCAAGCAGTACTGGAGTGACACTGATATAACTTGTTATCCAGATGATGACTTGAGCATCATCGCCAGCAATGGTCAACCCGTGCCGCAGGTGGGGTTCAGAGAGATGACCATTAAGATTGGTAAAGTTGAACTGCCGGCACAGGGAGTGATCATTGTGGACATTGACCGTCGAGAAAGTCACCCTAAAATAACCTTGGGTACTAATGTGATTGAAAATTGTCTTTCAGAAGCAATTGTAATTTTGCAGCAGGTGGCGATGAATGTGAGCTCCAGCCAGCAGAGGGTCCTCCAGAAGGAGATAAGAGCCCTGATGAGATGGCAACAGGTAGAACTGTCTGGTGGTGAGATCGGTAGCGTGAGGAATGGATGAGCGACCCGTTCCCCATTGCCATGCCCCCCAAAAGTGAAATGATCTGGTGTCGGAATGCAATCGGGTTAAGAGGGAGAGACTACCAAGCCATGGTAGAACCCGTGTACTCAGACAGCAGGCCCACCATTTTGACAGCCCAGGGGGTGGTCGATGTCCGCCATGGAAGGGTGCCCTTCTGGATCTTAAACATTGGGGAAAGGGAAGTACACTTGCCTTGGTACGCTACACTAGCCAAATTGTATACTGTTGAACACAATGCTGTCAGGGCCATGGAACCCTTGCCTCCATCTCCCCAAGCAGAGGGTAATGGTTCCCAGAAACCCAAGGAGGACTGGTGCCAGAAACTCCACGTGGGTGCTGACTCCACTCCCTTGCACCAAAAACAAGGAGTCTACCGGGTGGTTCAAGAGTACGAGAGAATCTTTAGTAAGCACCCGCTAGACTTCGGCAGAGTGAAAGGGGTAGAACACCACATCCCCATGGGGAGCCACCCACCAATAAAAGAAAGATACAGATCTGTACCACCCCGCACACTATCAGAACGCAAAGGGCATGCTGAGAGAAATGAAGGAAGCCGGGGTCATTAGAGACAGTTGTAGCCCCTGGGCAGCCCCCTTGGTTCTGGTAAAAAAGAAAGACTGTACTATGAGAATGTGCGTGGACTATAGAGAAGTCAATCGTATCACCCATAAAGACGCATACCCGTTGCCTAGAATAGAGGAGTCTTTGGTCGCACTAAAATCAGCTAATTTCTTCTCTACTTTGGACCTTACTAGTGGGTACTGGCAGGTTCCTGTGGCAGAGGCTGATAAGGAGAAGACCGCCTTCACCACCCCGATGGGATTAAGTGAATTCAACTATATGCCGTTCGGGCTCTGCAACGCACCCGGGACCTTCCAGAGGCTGATGGAATGCTGTCTAGGGCACCGAAACTTTGAGACGGTCCTACTTTACCTGGACGACGTGATTGTCTATTCGAAGACTTACGAGGACCATCTAAAGCACCTGGCCGAGGTGTTCGATGCCCTGGCAGGCTTTGGCATGAAAGTGAAACCCTCCAAGTGCCATCTGTTAAAGCCGAAGGTACAGTACCTGGGACATGTGGTGAGTGCAGAAGGAGTAGCCCCCGACCCTGACAAAATCACGGCAATAAAGAACTGGCCAAGCCCCTCTAACATAAAAGAAGTGAGGCAGTTCCTCGGGTTGGTAGGCTACTACCAAAGGTTCATCCCCAGGTTCACCAAGATGGCAGCCCCTATGCAGGACCTCCTTATAGGACAATCTAAGACCAGAAGCCAAAAGCCACCCTTCAAGTGAGACAAGCCGGAAGAGGAGTCCTTCCGCCAGCTGAAGATGGCCCTCACGGGGGATGAGATCCTGGCCTACCCTGATTATGGCCAGCCTTTTATCCTCCACACAGACGCCAGTAATGTGGGGCTGGGAGCCGTACTGTCACAGAACCAACAGGGCAGAGAAAGGGTGATCGCGTACGCCAGCCGGAAGCTGAGGCCCACCGAGAGAAACCCGGAGAATTACAGCTCCTTTAAGCTGGAGTCCTTGGCAGTGGTGTGGGACGTAACAGAACATTTCAAGCATTACCTGGCCTCTGTGAAGTTCACTGTGTACACGGACAACAATCCGTAGACACATCTGGACAATGCGAGACTTGGTGCCCTAGAGCAGCGGTGGATGGCCCGGCTAGCAAACTATGACTTCACCATCAAGTACCGGGCAGGCCGAGCCAATGCCAATGCAGATGCCCTATCGAGAATTCCCCACTTGCCTGATGAGGGAGAAGATCCAGATGAGTTGGAGGAAATAGAGCTCCCTGCATTCCACCGGTACGGGGCCACTCAGTACTCCCACCGTGTAAGAGACAAAGACTTGACCACTGTCATGTTCAATCCCTTACCTCACCACGGCTGGGCTGAAACGCAAGATAGTGACCCTGCAATTCGCCTGGTGAAAGACCTGTTGACCCAGGCAGACGCTAGCCCTGGCTCGGACGCTCCAGAGGAAGTCAAGCAGTTATGGAAGGAGAAAAGCAGGCTATTCCTCTATGAAGGTAAGCTGTGCAGAAGGCTTGTCAACCACCGGACGCACGAGCTGACCTGGCAGGTAGTGGTCCCGAGACGAGATGCAGCAATGGTCCTGGAGGCCTACCATGACAGAGCGGGACACTTCGGGTGGAAGAAACTGGAGTTCCTACTGAGAGAGCGGTTCTACTGGGTCGGAATGAGAGGGGCCATAGAGAAGTGGTGCAGGGACTGCGGCCCATGTAACCTCAGAAGGAAGGACGGTACCAGCCAGAAGACGCCCTTGATGCCCATCATCACCAGGCAGCCTCTTGAGCTGGTAGCTCTGGACCATGTGAAACTGGCTCCAAGCCGGTTGGGCTACGTCTATGCCCTGACAATAGTGGACCACTATTCCCGGTTCCTGGTGGTGGTTCCTGTTAAAGACTTGACAGCCCAAACAGCGGCCAGAGCCTTCCAACAACACTTCTGCCGTCCACACGGGTATCCGGAACAGGTCTTGACAGATCAAGGTCCAGGGTTTGAGGCTGAAATCTTCCAGGAGTTCTGCAACCTCTACGGCTGTAAGAAGATTCGGACAACGTCTTACCACCCACAAACCAACGGGCTATGTGAGAAAATGAATAATATCGTCATTGATCTCCTCAAAACGTTGCCCCTGGAAGAACGCAGCCTGTGGCCGGAGAAGCTACCAGACCTGATAGACTTATACAACCATATCCTGGTGAATGCTACAAATTGCACCCCGGCTTACCTGATGAGGGCAAGACCAGGTAAGCTGCCGATAGACCTGGAGATGGGAGTCCTGACCCCCGAGGACACCTCCCCAGACGCGGACTGGGATACGGAACGGCGGCTACAGTACAAGAAGGTACAGGAGAGTGTGGAGAGGAGTCTGGCTCAAGCGAGAGAAAAGCAAGAGAGGCTCTTCAACCAACACGCCCCTGCTGGTCCCCTGGAACCTGGTGAGCAGGTCCTGAAGCGGAAGAGAAGGCTTCACAAGCTAGATGACCAGTGGGAGAGCGACCCGTACACAGTACTGCAGTCCAACCACAACAACCCGAAGGTATGTGTAATTACAAAGGATGGAGGAGAAACCACTAGCACCGTCTCCAGAGACCACCTAAAAAGGTGCCCCAAGCAACTACAGAGTGCAGGAGAAGATCAAGATGACCTTGAACCCGCAGAAGACAAGAAAGAAATGATCAGCACAGTTCTTGGAGAGTTCCCCTGGTCCTGGACTCGGATAAATGATGCAATAGTGGTACCCGTCCTACACTTCCTTCAACCAACCCAGCAGGAACCTACAGGAGAGCAGGAGGAATTAGAAGACCAAGCAGCCCTAGAGGCAGAAGAACCCATGCCAGCAGCCCAAGAGAGTCAACCCTCTGCTGACAGTGAGCCTGCCATACCTGCGGTAAGCCAAAGGACCCGCAGATAGCTGCCTGCACTGCCTGTAAACCCAGCTAGAAGCTGTACCCTGAATGCTAGTGGGGAAAGTCAGGTTAGACCACCACCAGACAGTGGGTTACGCAGGTCAACCCGGAGCACTAGGGGGCAAATACCAGCTCGCTGGAAAATCTAAATGCTGTATATTGTAAATGTTTTATGTTTGTTGCCTGGTTGCTAATTATGTTTTTCCAGTCTTTCTAGTTCATGGACTAACAGGTTATGGACGCTGAATAACCGGAACTGTCTTGTAGATAGTTGCACTTGGTGCCCTCTTTCGAAGATGGCCACGGAAGAAAAATCTGTCCGGTGTGGCCTCCTTGTGGCCCAAAGTAAAGAGCTCAGCCTTGTCGCCACGCCCAAGGCCAGGAACTTGGGGTTTATGGAAACAGGTCCCCACACCGTGGAAAACTTCACCTTGTTGGGTGACATGGACACCCGGTCACGGAAGCGCTGTGACCTCAAGGACAAAGTATACTTGTGTATATGTTATGTTGTCATTTATACCCTGTATTTGTGGTTCCTGTTTAGTCCGAAGTACTAAATTTTACTAGGGGAGAATGTGTCACCCCAGGCCTGGATGCCACAAACAATAATCTGTGTCTGAGAGCAGGAGGGAGGTCCACTGGTTAGGGACAATTAGCATACAGCACCTCCTGTCCCAGGCCAGCAGGGGGAGCTGGCTGCCCCTATAAAAGCTGGAACTGGGGGCAGGGTTAGAGAGAACTGGAAGACCTAGCTCAGGAGTGAGACTAGTCCCAGAGAAGGAGGGACAGTTCAGCTGTAGCTGAGGAGTCCGTGAGGCAGAGGAGAAACTGCAAGCCAGGGACAGAGGCGACGAGAGCCGGTCCTGGAAGAGAACCAATCTACCGGGCATTGGGGTCCGGGGCTGTCAGGGTTACAAGCCCAGCAGCAGAGAACCAACCTGCGAGGGATTTCAGGTCCCTTGGCCTAAGAATCCTGGAGGCTCCACCACACAGAGGGACCAGTACAGCGAGGAGCAAGCAACAGGTACCCAAGGCCCTAGTCGCATGCCATACAGGCGAGAAGTACACGGCCAGTTCAGGGACGTGGGCTATTACACCACGAAAAGGGGGATAGTCAGAAAGAGCATAGAGAGAACGGTAGGCCTACACACTCACCCTGACCAGTGGGGCTCGCCCGAATGCTCTCAGACACCCAGGCCCATTCCTAACCGGTACTGTTGGGTCATTAATAATATCTACAATAAAGACCCTGAACTGTTTGAAGCGGACTCTGAACTCTTACTATTGCGGCCTGCACTATCACCCCCAACATCCACCTACACTGCCCTGAGGCTACACTCTTCCCGTGGGGAGTTATCCTACACCTGTGCTGCACACCAACACCAGCCTCAGCAGTCTGCCTCGCAGCGGCGGTTATCCCTGACCGCAATCCACGGGTGGCGTAGTCGGACATTCAAAACACTGATAAATAGACTGCCACCATTTGGTCTGACCACCCTGAGCCACGGGATCGGGTTACCACTACTACCCCCATCAGCACCGTACACTAGAAGGCCCGGTTCCGTGTACCCCACGGCCCAGGGGGCGAGTCATGTGCTTCAAATTATACATACAGATATGGGGCAGTGGGGCTTCATACTATATACAGGTGCTTCTCACAAAATTAGAATATCATCAAAAGTTAGTTTATTTCATTTCTTCAATGCAAAAAGTGAAACTCCTATATTATATAGAGTCATTACACACAGAGTGATCTATTATATAGAGTCATTACACAGAGGGATCTATTATATAGAGTCATTACACACAGAGGGATCTATTATATAGAGTCATTACACAGAGGGATCTATTATATAGAGTAATTACACACAGAGGGATCTATTATATAGAGTCATTACACAAAGAGGGATCTATTATATAGAGTCATTACACACAGAGTGATCTATTATATAGAGTCATTACACACAGAGGGATCTATTATATACAGTCATTACACACAGAGGGATCTATTATATAGAGTCATTACACACAGAGGGATCTATTATATAGAGTCATTACACACAGAGGGATCTATTATATAGAGTCATTACACACAGAGGGATCTATTATATAGAGTCATTACACACAGAGGGATCTATTATATAGAGTCATTACACACAGAGGGATCTATTATATAGAGTCATTACACACGGAGGGATCTATTATATAGAGTCATTACACACAGAGAGATCTATTATATAGAGTCATTACACACAGAGGGATCTATTATATAGAGTCATTACACACAGAGGGATCTATTTTAAGTGTTTATTTCTGTTAATGTTGATGATTATAGCTTACAGCCAATGAAAACACAAACGTCATTATCTCAGTAAATTAGAATACTTCATAACAACAGCTTGAAAAATGTTTTTAAAATCCGAAAAGTTGGCCTACTGAAATGTATGTTTAGTAAATGCCCTCAATAGTTGTTCGGGCTCCTTGTGCATCAATTACTGCATCAATGCGGCAATGTGGCATGTAGGCGATCAGCCTGTGGCGCTGCTGAGGTGTTATGGAAGCCCAGGTGGCTTTGATAGCAGCCTTCAGCTCATCTGTATTGTGGGGTCTGGGGTCTCATCTTCCTCTTGACAATACCCCATAGATTCTCTATAATAGATTCTCTATGGGGTTAAGGTCAGGCGAGTTTGCTGCCAATCAAGCACAGTGATACTGTTGTGTGTAAACCAGGTATTGGTACTTTTGGCAGTGTGGACAGGGGCCAAGTCCTGCTGGAGAATGACATTTCCATCTCCATAAAGCTTGTGGGCAGAGGGAAGCATGAAGTGCTGTAAAATGTCCTGGTAGACGGCTGCGCTGACTTTGGTCTTGATAAAACACAGTGGACCTCCACCAGCAGATGACATAGCTCCCCAAACCATCACTGATTGTGGAGACTTCACACTAGACCTCCAGCAGCTTGGATTGTGGCCTCTCCACTCTTCCTCCAGACTCTGGGACCTTGATTTCCAAATGAAATGCAAAATTTACTTTTCATCTGAAAACAACACCTTGGGCCACTGAGCATCAGTCCAGGTCTTTTTCTCTTTGGCCCAGGTAAGACACTTCTGGCGTTGTCTATTGGTCATGAGGGGCTTGACACAAGCAATGCGACACTTGTAGCCCATGTCCTGGATACGTCTGTGTGTGGTGGCTCTTGAAGCAGTGACTCCAGCAGCAGTCCACTCCTTGTGAATCTCCCCCAAATTTTTGAATGGCCTTTTCTTAGCAATCCTTTCAAGGCTGCGGTTATCCCAGTTGCTTGTGCACCTTTTTCTACCACACTTTTTCCTTCCACGTCCATTAATATGCTCGGATACAGCACTCTGTGAACAGCTGCTTCTTTAGCAATGACCTTTTGTGGCTTACCCTCCTTGAGGAGTGTGTTAATGACTGCCTTCTGGACATCTGTCAAGTCAGCAGTCTTGCCCATGATTGTGGAGCCTACTGAAACTGACTAAGGGACCTTTTTAAATGCTTAGGAAGCCTTTGCAGGTGTTTCTTGTTAATTCTAATTTACTGAGATAATGACTTTTGTGTTTTCATTGGCTGTAAGCCATAATCATCAACATTAGCAGAAATAAACACTTAAAACAGATCACTCTGTTTGTAATGACTCTGTATAATATATGAGTTTCATTTTTTAGGATTGAAGAACTGAAATAAATTCACTTTTTGATGATATTCTAATTTTCTGAGAAGCACCTGTATGTAGCAGTGCGGCAATTATACTATATACAGTCAGGAGTATAAGTACTTGATACACTGAAAATTTCGAAAGTTTTTCCACCTACAAAGAATGAAGAGGTCTGTTTTGTTCTACTTAACTGCTGCAACTTGGACCTTTAACAGGATTTATATTTCACCTATGAGAAAGCATACTATGTGTATTTGGCAGATTAACTCAGGCTTGTTTATGATAAACTGAATACATGGATTGGAGTCCTATTTGTATACAGAATATTGACTATTAATGCTGGCAGAGTAAGTCTTAGGCTATATTCACACTAGGTGTTTTTTTTCTGCAGCAAAACATAATCTCTTGGCAGGAAAGAAGTAGCGTCAAAAACGCAGGTTTTGGTGTGTTTTTTTGCAGTGGTTCTTGGTGCATTTTTGGTGCGTTTTTCAGGATCCCAAAGTTCAGCTTTGCTTCCACCATAGACACATGAAAACAGGTCACCATTGCAAGACATATGTTCATGAAAAAGTACACATTACAAATGTAATAGGGGGGGGGTGAATTGGTCTGGAATAGTTTATCTAAGACCCTGGCAGTGCATTGAATTTGTAGGACACTATTTACTTTCACATTATGGTTTGCCATTGAGTTGCTCAGGCATTGTTCATTTTCACACCTCCCTGGGCCACACGTGTTGTTCAATCTCACACCTAGCTCAACCAATGTTTACTTTGTAGGCATCACTAATTTAATTAAACTGTAATAATCCAAGCTGCTATATCAGGTGACCAAGACAAGATGGTTTAAACTTGGGAAAATCACAAAAGTAAATGTGTGTCACATACTTGCTTTTTTCACTAAAAACGCAGCAAAATGTTCACACTAGGCTTTTTTTCAGCATTTTTTTCCACCACCCTTTTTTTTAATGGGTGAAAAACGCTGAAACAAGTGACATACTCTATTGCAAAAAGCCATGGAAAGCACAAAATACTGAGGACAAATAAGCAAGCTTTGTGCATGAGATTTCGGAAATCTCATAGACTTTGTTGGTACTGTAAAACGCAGCTGAAAATTTGCATAAAAAAGCCCGATAAAAAAACGTCTAGTGTGAATATAGCCTTGTATAACAGTTCGCCAATGAGTTAGGATATATGACCACGATGCAGAAATGCTGCGGATTTTTCCTAAGCGTTTCTGCATCTCCCTGGATTGTCAAGCGCTTTGCCAAGTGATTTTAGCATCACTTGGAAAAGTGCTTGACAACTTGGTCACACTATATAATTCCATGCAACCGGCATGGATTTATATAGTGTGACCAAGTTACAATGCTGCAAATGCAGCATCAATAATAACAAAAAAAGAATAATAATGGTGAAAAATAAAAAAAAACCATTATACTCATCTTCCGATGGTCCTCGATCTTCTTCTCCGGTGCGTCCGGTGTCTTCGGCGGATCACGGTGCTGTAAAAGGACCTTCCATGACGTCATTTAGTCATGTGACAGGTCACGCGACCGCCGATGTCAGCGGTCGCGTGACCTGTCACATGACTAAATGGCATCATGGAAGGTCATTTTACCACCGCGAGCAGCCGAAGAGCCAGCAGCACCGCCGGGAGCAGACAGGGGCCATCAGAAGGTAAGTATATGTTTATTTTTTATTTTAATTCTATTTTAACTACAGGTACTATGGTACCCGGGTCTGGAGGAGAGTCTCTTCATCTCCTGACCCGGGTACCATCCATGCATTGAGTCGTATAGTATCCACATGTGTATTTTTAGTCATTCGGATGTTATGCGTTCCAATGCAAGTCAATGGCGGCTAAATCGCAGCGACTCTGCAAAATTAAAGGACGTGCTGCGGATTTTTCCGCAATGATAATCCGCAGCGGAAATCTCTGCAGCATGTGCACAGCACATGCGGATTATCATTGGGAACCATTGCAGACCTATCACCAAGCGTTTTTTAAGTGTTTCCGCGGCGGAAGTTACGCTGCAGAAACGCCTAAGAAACGCATAGTGGGCACACAGCCTTAAAAGTTCTATGGTGAAGAAAAACACGTGAGATAATAAATGCGAAATATACAATATTTCCCATAATATGACTGAGGATATCTTTAGGGTGTATTCACTGTTTTTTCTTCTGCAGCAAAAATGCTGTGTTTTACAGCACCATCTTAGTGAATGACATTTCTGAAATCTCATTCACATGCTGTTTTTTTGCATTTTTTTTAAATCTGCAGCTTGTCAAGTCTTTCAGAGGTTTTGCAGCATTTTTCACCCATTCAAATGAATGGAAAAAAAAACACAAGTAAAAACACCTGAATTTTAAGCAGCGTTTTTCCTGCCACCTTTGATTTTTGGGGTAGAAAAAAATGCTGCCAAAATCCAACTTGTGAACACACCTTTATCCTGGTTGTGTTCTAATTGGATATAAAATAGAACGGCCATGATAACATGGGTAGTTAATTGTATGGTGTTTTCACTTTATATATTACCAGGCCGCATTCTATTTGCGCAGAGCTGCTCCGTGAAGATTCTATCACAAGATTCCGTGATGACATCACAGGTGATGGTGACATCACTGCTCACAGTCGCTATATATACAATGCACATAGGCTCACCCGTGCCTTTCTTGGCTCTATAGTGACTGATAGCACTTGCAGTTTTTCACTATGGCTGGAATTGTTTTGGACATTTCTCAGGTAAAAGCACTATTGTTGATCCTTATGATCAATCGTCCTAACAGTGTGCTTCTACCACCCGATGGCGTCCTCAGCTTCACTCACCGGCTGGTGATGGAGCTAGTAAAGGATTGCGTGACCAAACACCGACAACGTCGTCTAACGTCAGACTATCTGACGGATTTACTTCAGAACATCAGGACATTACTACACCAGGTAAGTGGCGGACACTCTGCACAGAACATCTCAATATTAATAGATAATAATGGAGGGATAGAAGCTTTTTCTTCTAATATATCGTATTTTGCAGACCATAAGACGCACCAAAAATTTTTGGGAGGTAAATAGGAAAAACATTTATTATAATAAAATGGGGGTCTGTCTTATAGTCCTGTCTTATAGTCCGAATTTTCGGTTTCTTACTGAGGGGGGTGGTGGCAGTGGAGCGAGGTCACAGGAGGCAGAGTCGCTGCTGCAGGAAGTCGGCAGTAGGAGTGGGGCGCTGCTGTGGGCCCCAAGCTGGGAGGAGCGGGGTGTCCAGAAGGTGCGAGGCTGCGGGCCCTGGGCTTCAAGGAAATGTTAGCGGTAATTCAGGAGGGGAGGCCCTGCTCTGCTTATTGATTTCTCTGCAGTGGGCTTCAAGAAGTAGGCTGCTGGAGATGGCCAATACACAAATTGAGATCTCAGCTCGTCATTGAGCCGAGATCTAAATCTGCACATGCACTGCCTCCAGCGGCCATTTGCCTGAAGCCCACCGCCAGAAAATCAGTGGGCAGAGCGGGGACTCCCCTCCTAAATCACCGCTAACATTTCCTTGAAGCCCAGGGCCCGCAGCCTCGCACCTCCTGGACACCCCGCTGGCCCGCAGGAGCGCCCCATTTCTACTGCCGGCTTCCTGCAGCAGTGACCCCACCTCCTGTGACCTCACTCCACCACAGCCACCCCCCTGGTAAGCTACATTCAGACAATTATTATTATTAATAATCTGTCTGATATGCTGGGGTGGAGAGCTCCAGAGTAGGGGGGATGCACGGGAGAAATCTTGTATGCGATTGTGGGAAGAGGAGATAAGAGGGGAGTAGAGAAGAAGATCTTGTGAGGATCGGAGGTTGCGTGCAGGTAAGTACCGGGAGACTAGGTCACAGATATATGGAGGAGACAGGTTGTGGGTGGCTTTGCATGCCAAGGTTAGGGTCTTGAACTGGAGTCTCTGGGTAATGTGGAGCCAGTGAAGGGATTGGCGGAGCGAGGGGAAAAGCCAGGGAATAGCGGGGGGACAGGTGGATTAGTCAGACAGCAGAGTTTAGGATAGATTGGAGGGGTGCGAGAGTGTTAGAAGGGAGGTCAAAAATTTTGGAAAAAAAAGCATCTTATAGTCCATAAAATACGATAAAACACAACGAGTCCCCAAATACAGTATGTAGTCATTGTATCTGCAGACAGAGAACCGATGTCACATACAATTTCCGCCTCCATTCTGATCGCTCTCATCTCAAAATTCTCCTTTCCATTTTTCCTTCTTTATAGGCTGAAGAAAGATCTCAGACTGAAGATTTGGCTGTCTTTAAAGAACTGGTCGAAAAAGTCCTGTCTATACTAGAACGCTCATTGGAACGCCCGGTAAGGATCAATATTAATAGACGTATCTTAATCCACCGTATCTGAGGAGACTTTCTGAGAAAAGGTCTGAAGATGGCGCGGGATTTGTATCGTTACAATTGGTGCATCTGTAAATGTTGGTTTAGTCCTTCATGATTTATGTATTTGGTGATTTAGTGAAATCTTCCACATATTAATTATATATATTATATCTATCAGGAAACAACAGGAGGCGACGCCAAATATGGGCAAAATGTGACCCCGAAAATCCCTGACCCTAATAGGAGTCAGCCGGAGCTGAACAGCGATCTGATTACAGGTGAGCGATCACCCGACCTTCTACAAGGAAATGTCCAGATATTACAGAGGACGGAGGATAATGTTAGATTTACTCTCTACTCTGTGTAATGGGAACCTGGCAGCACATTGTTACATATAGAAGTAGTGGTGTGACGGTATAGGCCATTGTCCCCTAATAATAATTGTTTGTAGAAATCCAATGTGCCAGTCAGGAGAAATGTAAAGTAGACACCATATACAAATCAGAATGGAAGTGCGCTGGGGGCGTGAAAGAAGAAATCCAAGTGCAGTGACACGCCCCCAGTGCACTTCCAGGCTAATGTGCAAATCTCTCCTATGTTTCAGCTCTCTTACCATCACTCGTATGTGCAGCATGGGTGGGGGCTTCCTCATTCATGTGATGGAGGGTCCATTCTGCAGTGTTATAGCAAGTAACATGAAATAAATTAAATTTAAATTGCATTACTGCTCTAGAAAATGGGAAAAAACTAAGATACTGAGCACATAATTTGGCCAATTCATGAATGCCCAGCAGCCAATGACAAGGCGATCTTTTTGTTGGAATCCTCTCCTAATGTGAATCCTCTCCTAGGCTGAAGCCTACATTTATATGGGTAGGTAGGATCCTGTTGTAATTAAAACCACCCCGGGCTGATGTGTGGAGATAGGTTCCCAGCAAAAAAGGTCGCCTTGCCGTGACTGCTAGGCATGCACCCAGCAAAAGAAGGTCGTCTTGCCGTGACTGCTGGGCATGCACCCAGCAAAAAAAAGGGTCACCTTGCCGTGGCTACTTGGCATGCACCCAGATAAAGAAGGTCGCCTTGCCGTGGCTGCTGGCCATGCATGAATTGGCCAAATTATGTGCTAAGTATCTTCCTTTTATCCTATTTTATACAGCAGTAATGCAATTCAAATTTCATTTATTTCATGTTTACATGCTATAGCGTTACAGAGTGCAACTTTGTTAGTTATGTATTTGGATGGCTACTCTTAGTATGCACCTGTTCACACCCATTTTCTTTTCGGAAGTGATGGTCAGTCTTTTGTTATTTATGAAGGGGTTCCTCCATCATTTACATTACATTTATCTATGGATTCCCCGTATATTCTCATATTTAGAATCCCCATATAACGAGTATTAATCCCATTTACAGACATCTTGTCATTTCTCCGTTTTATTGCTGTATTATCTATGTAGGAATAATATCCTCTAATACATTTCATTTCTTCATCATTATTTTAGAAACAACTGAGCTGTCGAATCCTAACAATGGAATTAGTGAGATCCCGGAGATCCAAGAATCCGTAAGTATCATAGAGGGGGATGCGTGTGTGTCATCAGATCATGGGGTGTGAATGACTCGTCCAGTATTATCCCCCATACAACCATGGGACGTCTCTATTCTAAGTGTAGATGACCCTATGGTGTTAATTACATTTGAATTACAGGGAATCTGTCACCAGGTTTATGCTATTTGGTCTGAGAGAAGCATGATGCAGGGACAGAGACCCTGATTCCATGTGTTGATTACTTTACTCGGTGGAGCAGTTGTGATAAAATCACTATTTTTTTCTGCTGCAGAGCTCTGAATGCTGAGTCTTGTATAACCCCGCCCACACCATTGATTGGCAGCTTTCTGTGTACACTGTGCATAGGCAGAAAGCTGCTAATCAGTGGTGGAGGCAGGGGTACAGAGCAATAGGACTACCTGGCTAGACAGATAGTCTTCTAGTGATAATCTACTGATTTTATTGAAACAGCCACACACAGCCTAGTAAGTAACACATCACTGGAATCAGGGTCTCTGCCCCTACATCATGGTGCTTTCAGAATACATAGCAAACACCTGGTGACAGATTACCTGTAAGTCCTCCTCTGTGTGATCTCCCACATTATCCAGAATGTTATAGTAATGTATGATGACCGTTGCAGGGCGGCTCCAGGATTTCGTGGGCCCTGGGCGAAAGAGTCTCAGTGGCCCCTTTAACACATACCACGATTCATGATGCACAGATACCGCAGATAAATATATATATATATATAAATATATATATATATATATATATATATATATATAGTACAAGCCCGAAGATTTCACTTCTTACATTACATGAGCGATATCTATTGTAAATTCCACAATAACTCAGAAAGCGGCGAATCCTCACAGCTCACAGTGCAGACCGGACAGTAATGTCCTCCACACAGTATAATGGCACCACATAGTCCTCTATACCGTATTATGAGCTCCATATATTGCTCCATATAGAATAATGGACCCCATAAAATGCTCCACGCAGGCTGTGCCCCCATATAATGCCCCATGCAGGCTGTGACCCCACACATAATGCCCCATGCAGGCTGGCCCCCCACATAATGCCCCATGCAGGCTTTGACCCCCCACATAATGCTCCATGCAGGCTGTGACCCCCACATAATGCCCCATGCAGGCTTTGACCCCCCACATAATGCCCCATGCAGGCTGTGCCCCCCCCCCACATAATGCCCCATGCAGGATGTCCCCCTCCCACATAATGGCCCATGCAGGATGTCACCCCCCATATAATTCCCCATGCAGAATGTCCCTCTCACATAATGTCCCATGCAGGCTGTGCCCACCACATAATGCCCCATGCAGGCTGTGCCCCCCCACATAATGGCCCATGCAGGATGTCACCCCCCATATAATTCCCCATGCAGGATGTCCCCTCCACATAATGCCCCATGCAGGATGTCCCACCCCACATAATGCCCCATGCAGGATGTCCCCCACACATAATGCCCCATGCAGGATATCCCCCCCACATAATGCCCCATGCAGGATGTCACCCCCCATATAATTCCCCATGCAGGATGTCCCCCCCACATAATGCTCCATGCAGGATGTCCCACCCCACATAATGGCCCATACAGGATGTCACCCCCCATATAATGCCCATGAAGAATATCACCCCCCCCATATAATGCCCCATGCAGGATGTCCCCCCAACACATACTGCCCCATGTAGGATGTCACCTCTCACCCCATATATTGCCCCATGCAGGATGTCACCTCTCACCCCATATAATGCCCCATGCAGGATGTCACTTCTCCCCCCATATAATGCCCCATGCAGAATGTCACTCCCCCCATATAATGCCCCATGCAGGATGTCACCCCCCATATAATGCCCCATGCAGAATGTCACCTCTCACCCCATATAAAGCCCTATGCTGGATGTCACTTCCCCCCCCCATATAATGACCCATGCAGTATGTCACTTCTCCCCCTCATATAATACCCCATGCAGGATGTCACCCCCCTATATAATGCCCCATGCAGGATGTCCCCCCCATATAATGCCTCATGTAGGATGTCACCTCTCACCCCATATAATGCCCCATGCAGGATGTCACTCCCCCCATATAATGCCCCATGCAGGATGTCACTTCTCCCCCCCCATATAATACCCCACGCAGGATGTCCCTACCTCCCCCCCATACAATGCCCCATGCAGGATGTCACTTCTCCCCCCATATAATGCCCCATACCTCCATACATAAAAAAAAAAAATCAAATGCTCACCTCACTGCTCACCAGCTGTGGAGAGGTAAGTATTGTGCCGGCCGTGGTCCTGAGCAAGCATTGGGGGGGGGGAGCAAGGCCCACTAGCTGGCGCTGGCACCACTCTCCTCTGCTCACCGGTCCCATAGCGCGCCAGGGTGCCCGACAGCAAGTGGGCCCCTCGCCTACTCAGGGCCCCGGCACTTGCCTGGGTGTGCTGGGTGCTAGCGCCAGGTCTGCCCAGCGTCCGGTTTGTATCCTCCCAACATCATATCAGTGTAAATCATCTGGGACATAATATGGGGGGAGAAGTTTTTGCATCTGTAACTTTTTTCCTGCATCTTCAATAAATCAGTATTATTTCTTATTCTTTTATAGAGCGTGATCGATTCATTGGTTCCGGCGAGAAAGCCGCATATGAGCGACTATGAAACTTCCAAACTCATCAGCAGTGGAAATTTTGGGTGAGATTTCTGTTGCCATAATCCACATTTCTCAGGGTTCCCTATGACAATGCTTCTGCCCCTGCACTCTGCCATTCAGTGTTATCATAGGGAAATTATATGATCTGTAGCAAATCAAACTGTAAGGAAAGCGATTTAAATAATATAATTACATATAATATAATATATAATAATATAATATTATTACATTCGCCTGTGCTGGACCCTCATCTGTTCTTATGCTGCCTCCTCCACCTGAGCTTTTCTGCTCTCCACTCTGATCTTTGTTTTGATGGGGGGGGCTCCATTATGAAGCTGATCAGAGAAGTTGGCTACACATGGTCACATGAAGGGTGACACCATATTGACGTCAATGACATCTACACCCTCCACCATGACCATGTGGGCCCAATCACTGGCCTCAGCAGCAGAAGAGAGCCCTGGAGCACATTCATTTTGGACCAATTTTATTTGCACTAAATTGTATTTGGTCAGTTATAGCGAATCTGCCCAAAGAGAATTTCGATAGATTCTCGTATCTATAATGTGACCTGGGTGATGGCTCCGGCAGAAGTGGCATTGTGGAGACCTCCAATAGGTGATCTATGTAGTGCTATTTTATGTATTTCTAGATGTGCATTTATAGTGGCGGCCAGACTTTTAGTATTATACATATGCAAATTGTCTCTTCAGAGAGGAAGCAAACTAGAACTCCACCTATAGGAAGTAGCAATCCTAAAAGTCAATATCGACCCTCTAACAAGCCTTGTCACATGACTTAGGATAATAGCCAAAACCAAAATCTCAATTTGCAGGAACTGCGTTCTGGGGTACTGCCCCTCTTCAGTGCAAAGTGTGAGATATGGTTTGACTGGGTGAGAGGTGTCTGACCGGTATCCAAGGGGTTGACGTTTCTCCTTGCGGACATGAGGAGACTTTTAAGCCACAATGATCCTCTGGGAAATAGGATTGCTACTTCCTATAGGTGGCACTAGGGTGCTAGTTCTCTTCCTCTCTGAAAAGAGACAATTTGCATATTTCCCAGAAGAGCATTGCAGCTTAAAAGTCTCCTCACCTTGACATGCTTAACATGGCTTTTTCCGCAAGGAGAAACGTTACCGCTTGGATCCCGGTCAGATGCCTCTCACCCAGCCAAACCATATCTCACACTTTGCACTGATGAGTGCTTGTACCCCAAAACATAGTGTCCGAAAATTGAGTTTTTGGTTATGGCTATTATTCCATGTCATGTGATAAGGCTCGTTAAAGGGTCGATATTGACTTTTAGGATTACTACTTCCTATAAGGGGCACTAGTGTTCTAGTTCTCTTCCTCTCTGAAGAGACAATTTGCATATTTCCCAGAGGATCATTGAGGCTTAAAAGTCTCCTCACCTTGACAAGCTTAACATTTCACTCTCCGCAAGGAGAAATGTTACCCCTTGGATACCAGTATTAAACATATAATGATTTCTATAGATGGATTATTAATAAGGATTTATTATAACCGATGGATTCTCCTTCTCTCCAGGGCCGTCTACTTAGTGCATCATAAAGACTCACACCAGACCTTTGCTATGAAGAAAATGGCTAAGCGGAACCTAAATACTGCACAGAGATTGGAATGGGCCTTTCTGGAGAGGGACATCTTAACATTTGCTGATTGTCCCTTTGTGGTCTCCATGCTCTGCTCCTTTCCAACTAGATCTCACCTGTGTATGGTCATGGAGTATGTAGGAGGTAAGACACATCTATTGTATTATATTCAGCCCATGTCTGCTTTCATCTTATCACTGCTCATATCATTAGGACATTGTTGGTTACTTCCCCACAGAGCATTTACTATAGGTTATCTATTACCAAGATGCTCGTAAATTCATTGATCTTGGTGCAGGGGCGCTATGGGGCTCATCAGTCGGAGGGGGTCTGTCGACGCTCGGCAGTGGGCAGCATCCCTCCACCTGTCAACACAATTTCAGCGGTATTTGCTTCTTCAAGGAGGTGGGGCTGGTGGGGGCAAAAATACTGAGTAGGTGGCTAGTAGGGGCCAAAATACTGAAAGGGGGCCGTATGACTAGATATGGGGGGACTGTGAATGATGAGTGGAGGTCATCATATTAAGTGGGGTGCTGTGGGGGTCCTCACTCTATATGGAGGCCCCCATTCTGTGTGGGGACATCATACTGAGTGGGGAGTTATGCGGACCATTATATTGTGTGAGGGACTGTGGGAACCATTATCCTGAGTGGGAGGGTTGCTGTGGGTGCCATCACACCGAGTAGGGGGTTGTGGCTGGCCTCCTTCTAAGTGGTGGCCTCCTTAGGAGGATTCACTGTGGGGATACCATACTCATTGAGTGTGGGTGTGGGCATTTTTGGGAGCATCATACTCTAAAATGGCCATAAAAGTTGTATTGCTGGTGAGAACACCAAGCTGCTTCAACAGGGATATAAATATATTTCTTTTTTATTTTTTAGGGTTGGGGGCAATTACAACTTTTGATATGGGGTCTTGTGATTTCTATGTACGCCACTATCTGTGTGATCTCCCCAGGATGTTTCCGCTCACTGCTCATTATACATCATGGTTATCTGCTCGTGGTATATCATGGTCATCTGCTGTATAAACCCCTCACCGGTCATATTTCCTTTCTTCTATAGGTGGAGACTGTGGGACCCTTCTAAGCACCAGGGGTCCTTTCTCTGTCCCCATGGCCCGCTTGTACTTTGCAGAGGCGGTACTTGCCGTGGAATACCTGCATAGTTACGGTGTGGTGCACAGAGACCTGAAGCCGGAAAAGTAAGTGCCCCCGAAGTATAATAAAGTGGGGAAAGTTGTCATTTATTATCATTCAGTCTGTGAGGCTAAAACCATCTTCTCTTTTGCAGCCTCCTGATTACATCTACTGGACATATTAAAGTTACCGATTTTGGGATTTCAAAACTTGGTCTAATGATACCGAAAACCAACACCTACAAGGAATTAGCAGTGGACATCTGCAGAGAGTTCCAGGACCGTGAGGTCAGCATCACCTACAAGAACTTAGCTTGTTATTTGCAAATCTCATCACACTATTGTCTCTTCTCTACGTTCTTCCTTTCTAGAGAACTTTTCCACTAATATTTTATCTTCTGCATTGTGTTTTAACGATGATATCTTGTCATAATAATTGTTTCATCGATTCTCATCTCTATGTTCTGTTGGTTTCCAGTTCTGTGGCACCCCATGTTACATAGCCCCAGAGATCATCCTGAAAGAAGGCTATGGAAGACCTGTTGACTGGTGGTCATTGGGGATCATCCTGTATAAATTCCTGCTGGGATGTGTACCATTTGATTCTGATTCCCTCACTGAGCTTTATAAAAGGGTTGTCATTGGTGAGTAGAATAATCCGATCATTGCGTTGATTGGTTACATTTGTTTAGTTATTTCCTTTGCTCTAAGTTACAGTCCAGTAAAGAGGTTTTATTTTCTGTAATTTTCTATGTAACAGGAGAACTAATTTGGAATTGTGATCGCGCTCCACCCCTGGATGCTCAGAATCTCATCACTGAGCTGCTCAGAAGAAATCCTGTGCGTAGACTTGGGACAGGTAACAGATATACTAGTATTAATATTCCCTTATTAGATCAAGGACATATCGCTCATGTCCATGAAGATCAGCATTTCTCTATCAGCTCATCTACTGTATTTCTAGTTCTCCACACTAAGACTTCCAGTTTATTTCCTTCATGTCGGCTCAGTTTTGTCATTAGTTCAGATTACGATAAACTGTTCAGATATGGAGCCATCCCTGACTATGTCCGCATCACTTTTGTTTTTCTTTTTCTAGGAGGAGCATTTGAGATCAAGGTTCATCCATTCCTGAGTGACTTGGACTTTGACAACATTCTGAGCCAGGAGCTGGAGTATGTTCCTCAGCTTGTTTCAGACGCAGACACCAGCTTATTTATCAGTAAGTAGAAGGAGACGTCATCTAGACTAAGCGACTGTTTGTCTCATCTTCCCTAATATGTGATCATCTGTTCCCATTAATATTAGTGATAAATAGTGACTGTGTTATACTGACAACCTCTAATAATACTTCATTACCTATTTCTTGTAGATCATTCTGATATAAACAAACATCTGGTCTCAAAGGATGAGGAAGGCACAAGTGAGAACAATGAGAGCCTTGACTTCCAAAATTTTACGTCATCTTCTGAAAAGCTTTGTAAAGTAAGTATGTGATTAATAAATCCAAAATATGTAAAAAAAAAGAAAAAAAACTCTAAAAGTACATAAAAAAATATTTTATATCTTATTTTTATCCGTATTTAGCTCTGTACCATCGCTACCAGGATGGTGAACAATGAGGATCCCAATGCCCCTCCAGAGTATACACAAGAAACCAACACAAACATCTCAGAAATGTGAGTAGATTAGAAAGGGTCATTACTTCATTACTGGGAGTTCCAGGCTGATCTATGTACACAACACCAAATATAGGACATAAATAACAGAATATCAAATGCAGCATTCACCATTTCATGGTTAACGGTCATTGTACTTTTGGCTTCAGAAAATGCAGAAGATAACAGCCCATAATTGTGGCATGTCATGCATTTTTAGCACTGCCTACTCTGTAGGAGAGCTGTAGTATTACTTGCCAGACATTCTTGGTAGTTGTGTTCTGATCCATGGAAGGTAGTTTGGAGCAGAAAACCTTCCCCACTATGACAGTCATATGTCCTATTAGGCCTTATAGTCAGTGTTCTTATAGTGAGACAACCCATTTTATACTGTGTTTACTTACGATTTACATGTTTTTCTTCTTCAAACAGGCAGAAAGAATCTGTTCCTGTATGTAATACAGACGATGCTGTTACCATCTTGCCACCCTCGTCTCCATTGCTAGGTATGTACATGTCTACAGCACCAACAATGTGAATGTTGACTTCAAGGCTCAAATATTTCCACATGGTTTTTCTGGTCTACTATGTTATCCATGTTTCATGGATCTCAGCTATGTTGACCATGGGTTCGTACTGTATCCCTATTTCCCTAATTTTGTACAGGAGTTTTTTTTCATGTATTCTGTTTATTACGTTGCATCATCTTTTAACCTAGTGAGATATAGCGACTGTGTTATACTGACACCCTCTAACAATCCTTCCTTACCTATGTCTTGTAGATCACTCTGATGAAAACAACCATCTGATCTCAGAGAATAAGGAGGGCACAAGTGAGGACGATGAGAACTTTATCTTCCGAATATTTGCATCATCATCTTCTGAGAGGCTTTCTAAAGTAAGTATGTGATCGATAAATCCAAAATATGTACAAAAAAGGATCTATAAAATTAAAAAGTATATATATTTAATAACTTATTGTTATCCACATTTAGCACTCTACCACCACTAACGGGATGGTGAACAACGAGGATCCCAAGGCCCCTCCAGAGTGTACACCAGAATCGAACACAAACATCTCAGAAATGTGAGTAGATTATGGGGTCATTACTGGGAGCTCCAGGCTGATATATGTGCACAACATCAAATATAGGACATAAATACCATAATATCAAATGCAGCATCCACCGCCCCATGGTTATGGGTCATTGTGCTTTCAGCTTTCGGAATTGTTGGATATAACAGCCCATAATTGTGGCCGGTCATGCACTTTTAGTGCTGCCCTCACTGTAGGAGAGATGTAGTATGAAATGCCGGCCATTCTTGGTAGTTGTTTTCCTCTCAGCTATCTATAAAAGGTAGTCTTGAGCAGAAGACCTTCCCCACTATGACAGTCATATGTCCTACTAGGCCTTATAGTCGGTGTTCTTCTAGTGAGACAACCCCTTTTATATGGAGTTTACTTGAGATTTACATGTTTTTCTTCTTCAAACAGGCAGAAAGTATCTGTTCCTGTATGTAATACAGACGATGCTGTTACCATCTTGCCACCCTCGTCCCCATTGCCAGGTATGTACATGTCTACAGCACCAGCAATGTGAATGTTGACTTCAAGGCTCAAATATTCCCACATGGTTTTTATACAATACTATAGGTCTCTTATGTTATCCATATTATGACAAAGCAGATCCTATAAGAAGATATTGTTATTGATTTTTTTTTTTAATTTTTCATCAGAATTTCCATCTCATGAAGAAAGAAAATCGGCAATAAATCTGAGTATGGAGCAACAAAACTCAGAAAATGGAAAAAATGGGAAAAAGAGACGAGGTAAGTGTGAGAATCAACTCCATGTTGTGTGATGTCAGTGAGAATAATTCATGTGGAGTAGATGTCATCTGTCAGTGATGGGATTGTCACATGTATGATTGCTGACAATGACCCCTGACCTCTGTATGATAATATTCCTCTGCCGTCCGGCCACAGTGACTGCACAGCATTATCATGTAATATGGAGTCCCATCACTTACATTATATTTATTTCTCTTGTCATAGGTTCCATCTTCCGCCGGATCTTATCATCCTGCCGGCGTGGATTATCCAGGGCTGCTCGCGCATTTGCATGCTGTCACTGTTGCCCTAAAACCATCTAAAAGACGGGACACCTAAGCATCTAGCGCCCTGAAGTCCAGCAGATCCATCATCACTGCTGGAGCTGTATAGAAGGACCTTCACCATCTACCTGTGGCCTTCTGACTGGTCAACCTGGACAAGTTTCAGTAACGCCTCTGTCATCGGGCTCCGCGGTATTCATACTGCTCGTCTGACTTGTCATTTACTGATCACCTGGTATCTGACCTCGGCTATCTTCCTGACTTTGATTTAGTCTTTTGATAATGTTCACGATTTTATTCATCCCATTATTAATTAAAAAAAAGTAAAATCTGTTACTGTTGCTCTGATTCCTTTTTGTCTTGAATTCACAAATACTTGTAACTCACTAATTGCTCTTCTTCTCACTAAATGTATTTCTCATTATCCTTAATGCAGCAGTCAGTCTCATATTTCTGTCCAGCAGTTACACTGGTGCCTCCACCCTGTACCAGTCATTACACTCATCCACAAACCTCTGCACCCTGCTGCACAGTCCTGCATCTCTACCATATCTACACTCCAATGAGCTAAGATTAACATCCTCCATAATCAGGACCTCCCATTCTCATGTCCAAGACATTTTCTCTGCTGCACCAGCTCTCAGGAGTGCACTACTGCAGGCAATCAGGTTCATTCCCACTATCAGAGATTTTAAGTGTGCAGTAGAAACAGATTATTTGTGGCAGGACTATCAAATCACCTCACTATTCTAAGTTTTTCCTACAGCACTCAGTAGCACTTAATATTTGTACATATACAGATAATGGTTGGTGACTGGTTCATGCAGCCTTAATTCCACAAAGATAGAAATAAAAGGTCAACATGTTTCATACATCCAAACCATCCTTAATCATGGCAGAAAAACATAATTTTAAGTTCCCACTATGAATATTTGGTGAGATATCACAGCTGTGTATTTTCACAGCACAAAGAACGCATCTTACAGATCAGGAAATCACAGTGTGCTGACGCTTAATGTTGTAGTTTTGAACAACACCATTCATTTTATCATATAATGTGTTGAAAAATGAGAAAAAATGCCAGGTTTGGGCTCCTTCATTTTACAGTGTGTATTGTGTTGTAAAAACAAACTGGCAAAATGATTCAGAGTCAGTAGTACGATTACTGTGATACCAAACTTATAAGGTTTATATATATATATATATATATATATATATATATATATATATATATATATACAGTGTTTAGCATAAATCAGTACACCCAAATAGATTTGTCAGCAAACCTGTAGTTTCCTTTCAGAATCATCATTTTATATGGGATACCATACTACAAAATACTCTCGCAAATTTGAGCCATTGAATGCAAACAAGATTTGGTATTTTGCAGACCCCAAAAAAGTAATTTTCTTAACAAACTCATTCAAGATCATGTTTCAAAAATGAGAACATCCCAGTAACAGTCTTAAGAGAAAAGCTAAGTTTAGACAACAAAATTCTAATTAACAAGAACTGAACCACAAGTAAGTGTAATTATTCATTAAACAGATGTCCAGCAGACAGGTGTCTGTAAAAGGAAGTTACTTAATAAAGAAAACTCCTTCCCATTTCATGCTATCAGCAATGGCACCACATAGAAGGGAAATGTCACAAAACCTGAGAAAGAAAATAATTTCTTTGCAATAAATGTGAAGCCTACAAGAAGATCAGCAAAACTTTACTTATCAGTCAGAATACTGTAGCAAAAGTGATGCAAAACTATAACAAAGATGGAACTGCAACCATCTTACAGAGACGTCCAGGCCGACTATGGAAGTTAACACCTAAACAAAAGCGTCCTCTGATGAGAAGGGTAAGTGGCACCACATAGAAGAGAAATGTCACAAGACATTTCTGAGAAAGAAAATAATTTCTTTACAAAAAATGTGAAGTCTACAAGAAGATCAGCAAAGCTTTTCTTATCAGTCAGATGGAAGCTAACATCTAAACAAAAGCATCTTCTGATGAGAAGAAAATCGACAGGCAAATTCATTGCTATTAGCTGAAGAAGTAGAAAGCCAAACTAGGGTGAGTGTTTTCCATAACACGACACGGTGTACACTGCAAATGAATGGCATTCATGAGTGTCCTCCACAAAGGAAGCCTCTCTCCCTTAAAGCCCATGAACAATAAAAGTCCGTCTACAATTTGCCAGGGTCCATGCTTAAAACTATGAGGACTACCGGGACTCTATACTGTGTATGTGCATCTTATGTGTATGTCTGTATTTTATGTTTGTGTGCACTATGTATATGCATACGTTAAAATGTGTATAGAGTATTAGCATGTGCAAATTTTATATGTGTGCCTAATATAAATATACATGGAAATGTATATGTAGGTGGTGCCTGATGGAGGGTGGGGGACCCAGATCAGAAGTCCTGATTAAGGGCCCTTCACTGTCATTGTCTGCCCCTTATATAAACAGTAAAATCCTCTTTAATAACTGGACTTCCATTGGGGTGGACTTCTCATAGATGGCCAGTAGGCATACTATATTATGAATCTGGGCATCTCTCACAGAAAATCTGATCTGGATATGAGGGTGGTCTTCTATAAGCGGTGATGTTTTGGAGAGATTTAGGGAAAAGTCCCAATGCTTATCCATCGATCTGGTAATTTGAGTAAAATATTTGTGTTGATAACTGATCACAAAGTCACAAAATATGTAAGATTTGGCATAACCTGGTTCATTTTTCAAAAAGTTATGCTCAATTTTTTTAGCACCAAGTTTTGTTGCTTTTTTGTAGACTTACACTAACTTAGTATATTGTGTGAGAATTAAATGAATTATGAATTAGTTGGCGCATTTTACCACACTCTGGGGGTCCCTGACAGTCCTTCTTTACCGGCCCTGTAGTGATGCCAATGTAAACTTCCAAGTGACCGCGCAGTCAATCACTGTCACGAATGCAGGACAACCTATGATTAGCTAATTTTTGGGAAATCCTTATAACAAAAGGGGATTGAAAATATTTACAATTATTTTAAAAGCATTAAAAAAAAAACAGACCCAATACTTATAATTAGTTTGTTGAAAGTAGTCTAATTAAAGGGAGCTGAAAGGATTAGAGATTATGAACCCGATTCACCAGTGTTTTTGCCAGAAAACTGGCATAAAGCTCTTGAAAAGTTGCAAAGTTTTGTGACTTTTCCCATTTTCACATAATTTTAACTTCTTTAACCCCTTAAGCCCCGCGGGTGGTTTGCACGTTAATGACCGGGCCAATTTTTACAATTCTGACCACTGTCACTTTATGAGGTAATTACTCTGGAACGCTTCAACGGATCCCCCTGATTCTGAGACTGTTTTTTCGTGACATATTGTACTTCATGATTGTGGAAAAATTTCTTCGATATCACTTGCGTTTATTTGTGAAAAAAACGGAAATTTGGCGAAAATTTTGAAAATTTTGCAATTTTCAAAATTTGAATTTTTAAGCCCTGAAATCAGAGCGATATGTCACACAAAAGAGTTAATAAATAACATTTCCCACATGTCTACTTTACATGGTATCCGCTAACAATTTGAGCCGATTTTCCATTCAATTTGTTAGCGGATACCATGTTGCATTTAGAGAGTCCCTGCGTGCCCAAACATTGGAGCTCCCCCACAAGTGACCCCATTTTGGAAACTAGACCCCCCAAGGCACCTATCTAGATTCATAGTGAGCACTTGGAACCCCAGGTGCTTCACAAATTGATTCATAAAAATGAAAAAGTGTTTTTTTTTTTCACTTTTTCATTTTTACGAATCAATTTGTGAAGCACCTGGGGATTCCAAGTGCTCACTATGCATCTAGATAGGTGCCTTCGGGGGTCTAGTTTCCAAAATGGGGTCACTTGTGGGGGAGCTCCAATGTTTGGGCACACAGGGGCTCTCCAAACGCAACATGGCGTCCGCTAACAATTTGAGCCGATTTTCCATTCAATTTGTTAGCGGACACCATGTCGCGTTTGGAGAGCCCGTGATGTGCCTAAACAGTGGAGCTCCCCCACAAGTGTCCCCATTTTGGAAACTATACCCCTCAAGGATTTTATTAAGGTGTATAGTGAACATTTTGAACCCAGAGGTACGGCACAGAATTTGTTTACATTAGGTCATCATATTGAATAAGTTGTCATTATTCTTGAGCGCAAGTGCTCGCTACTTGAGTTTGCATCGGGTACTCAGGTATGCACCATGTACAGCGTGTGCTCGAGTGACATGCTCGAGTCCCTGCTCCGCATGTTTCACGGTTATTAGACACCCCAAAAAAAACATGTGGGGATCGCTCGTGCATGGCAGGCAATCCCCGTAAAGTTTTTTGGCCGCGAAGCATATGGGGCAGAGACTCGAGCATGTCACTCAAATACCCACGATACTCAATGCATACCAGAGCACCCGATGCAAACTCAAATAGCGAGCACTTGCTCTCAACACTAGTCGCCATATCGTCATCTTTTTTTCTTACTTTTGAAAAAAATCCCAACCCCAGCCCTAACCCTAGCACAACCCTAGCCCCAGCACAACCCTAGCCCCAGCACAACCCTAGCCCCAGCACAACCCTAGCCCCAAACCCAGCCCTAACCCTAGCCCAATCCTAACCCAAGAGTTTATTTTTGACGCCGTTCCTTGTGCGGTATAAGTGATTAGACGACTTTATTCTTCGGGTCGGTGTGATTACAGCAATGCCAGAATCATATGGGGTTTTTATGACTGACAGCTGTCACACACTAAAAGACGCATTTTTTTTTAAATCTAGGTTTTGCATCGCCATATTTTGAGAGCTATAATTTTTCCAGATTTTGGCAGACAGTCATGTGACGGCTCGTTTTTTGCGGGATGACTTGACGTTGTTATTGGTGCCATTTTCAGGCACGTGACATTTTTTGATCGCTTTCTATTCCGAATTTTGGGAGGCAGAATAAACAAAAACCAACAATTCAGGAATTGTTTTTTTTTTTTTTTTTATTCTGTTCCGCGTGTGGTAAAATTGATGAGGTAGCTTTATTCTTCGGGTCAGTACGTTTACAGCGGTACCACATTTGTATCATTTTTCTATGTTTTGGCGCTTATACACAATAAAAGCTATTTTATAGAAAAAAATATTTTTTAGTATCGCTTTATTCTGAGAGCTATAACTTTTATTTTTCGGCTGATGGAGCTGTATGGCGGCTTGTTTTTTGCGGGACGAGATGACGTTTTCAGCAGTATCATTTTTATTTATATGCGTCTTTTTGATCGCGTGTTATTCCACTTTTTGTTTGGCGGTATGGTGATAAAGCATTGCTTTTTGCTTCGTTTTTTTTTTTTTTTTTTTACCGTGTTCACTGAAGGGGTTAACTAGTGGGACAGTTTTATAGGTCAGGTTTTTCCGGACGCGGCGATACCAAATATTTTTTTTATAATAATATTTATTGATGGGTACATTATATTTTTATTTTTGGTGTATTATTTTTTTTATTTTTTTATAATATTTTTGCACATTTTTTTTTTTTTTTTCCACTTTCACACAGTTTATACACTTTATTACTTTGTCCCACTCTGGGACTTTCACTTTTTTTTTTTCTGATCGCCTGCATGGCACAGGAATGGAGCACCATCCCTATGCCATGAAGGCTGTCAGAAATGCACAGTGTGAAGATTGCTTGGAGATGCACTGCGCATGTCCAAGCAATCTTCCTGCTCTCTGGTGACCCGGATGTTGTCATGACGACATCGGGTCGTCATGGCAACACCCGGGAAGCCTTTGCAGACTGCGCTGGAAGCCGGAAGAGGAGGTGAGTATCGCCGATCACCTCCCCTTGCCCCCGCAATGCCGCGATCGACTTCGATCGCAGCATCGCGGGGGTTAATGTGCTGGGAGCGGTGCAGGACCGCTCCCTGCACATAGTACCGGGTGTCAGCTGTGACAATCAGCTGACACCCGGCGGCGATCGCGCCCGCACAGCCTATGTGCGCGCGCGATCGCGATGACGTACTAATACGAGTCTGGCTCTTAAGTCCCAGGGCACAGACGCGTATTAGTACGTCAGATGTTATTAAGGGGTTAAAGCCCAAGACGTACTGATACGTATCTGCGCCCTGGGACTTAAGAGCCTGATATGTATTAGTACATCTTTGCGATCGCGCCCGCACACAGGCTGTGCGGGCGTGATCGCCGCCGGGTGTCAACTGATTGTCACAGCTGACACCCGGTGCTATGTGCTGGGAGAGGTCCCGCACATTAACCCCCGCAATGCTGCGATCGAAGTCGTTCGCAGCATTGCGGGGGCAAGGGGAGGTGATCGGGATAGTCACCTCTCCTGCCGGTTTCCAGCAATGTGTGCCGCGGCTTCCCGGATGTTGCCATGATGACCCGATTCACTGAGGGGTGCAGTTTTAAAAATGGTGTCACTTTTGGGTATTTTCAGTCATAAAGACCCCTCAAAGTGACTTCAAATGTGATGCGGTCCCTAATAAAATGGTTTTGTAAATTTTGTTGGAAAAATGAGAAATCGCTGGTCAATTTTAACCCTTATAGCTCCCTAATAAAAATAAATTTGGGTTCCAAAATTGTGCTGATGTAAAGTAGACATATGGGAAATGTTATTTATTAACTTTTTTTGTGTGACATATCTCTCCGATTTAAGGGCATAAAAATTCAAATTTTGAAAATTGCAAAATTTTCAACATTTTCGCCAAATATCTGTTTTTTCACAAATAAACACAAGTGATATCGAAGAAATTCTACCACAATCATAAAGTACAATATGTCATGAAAAAATATTCTCAGAACCAGGGGGATCCGTTGAAGCGTTCCAGAGTAATTACCTCATAAAGTGACAGTGGTCAGAATTGTAAAAATTGGCCTTCTCATTAACGTGCAAACCACTTTGGGTTGTAAAGGGGTTAAGGACTCTACCTGCATATACAGTCATGGCGGAAAGTGCTGGCACCCTTGAAATTGTTTCAGAAAATTTCACATGTTTTATTACACGCATGTTTATTTCCTTTGTGTTTATTGGAACAACACAAAAAAACTGAGAAAAAAAAGGCAAATTGGACATAATTTCACACAAAACTCCAAAAATGGGCCGGAATACATATATATATTTTTGATGGGACAACACTGAAGATGCGACACTTTAATACAATGTACAGTAGTCAGTGTACAGCTTGTTTAACTGTAAATTTGGTGTGCCTGCAAAATAACTCAACACACAGCCATTAATGTCTAAACCGCTGGCAACAAAAGTGAGTACACCCCTAAGTGTGTTCTCAGCTGATGTTATTTGTTGGTTTTTCTTTGCATCCCGAACAATTTTCTTGGCAGTTGTGGCTGAAATTTTTGTTGGTCTACCTGACTGTGGTTTGGTTTTTACAGAGCATCTGATTTTCCATTTGTTAATCACAGTTTGAACACTGCAGACTGGCATTATCAATTCCTGGGATATCTTTTTGTATCCCTTTCCTGTGTTATACTCTTTTTGCCTCCCTTTCCTGTGTTATACAGTTCAACTACCTTTTCCCGTAGATCCGTTGATAATTCTTTTGCTTTCCCCATCTCAAAATCCAGAAAAGTCAGTGGCTGGATCCCAGAAACTCACTCAGCTTTATGCACACACACTGATTACAAGCAAACAGGTCATAGGTGAGGATGTTACCTTTAGTAGCCATTCAAACCCATTTGTGTCAAATTCTGTGCATGTTATCAGGCCAAAATCACCAGGGTATGTGAACTTTTTGATCAGGATTATTTGGATGTTTTTGGTTGTCATTAGTGATGAGCGAGCACTAAAATGCTCGAGTACTCGTTGCTCGGGTCGAGCAAATTGAAATACTCGGGTGCTCAACCCGAGCAATGAGCCCAATATAAGTCTAGGGGAAACTTGAGCATTTTTCAGGTGGCTCCCCACGGCGGTCTGCAGAGGGCCTAAAAATTACCCAAATCGATGGGAACTGTGCTCAAATGACATGGGAACAACATGGGGAAGACCCCTGGAAGCATCTCTGACTCCCAGAACACTGCTGTCAACAACGTCGTCAGAGTATTACGCCACTTTTACGGCGTAAGGAACATCCTTTCCAGGGTGATGACTTGTATATAAGGCAAAATAAATAAACAAAAACAAAAATACTCCTACACACGTAGCATTTTTGACACGTTTTTGCACTTTTGCATTGCTTTCAACCAAGACAAATGGATTCACCAGGAAATGTCATTTTAACATTTTACAACCTTATCTGGCCATGTGGTGTGTGACACATCATCAGACACATGCATACAGTGCTGAAAAGACATGGGAACAGCAAGGGGAAGACCTCTGGAAACATCTCTGACTCCCAGGTCACTGCCTAAATGTGTGCCCATCATAAGTGATCCTTAGCACATGCGAAGATGCCTCCCGCCATGCACCTGTCGTTGCAGACTTGAAACAATCACCGTCCACGTCCTTGTCCCACTGCAGTGTTCAGTTGTCCCTACCCCATTCCTTGGAATGCAAGCACAAGAATGCCGGCAGCCACCCACCCACAGGCTGCAATACTATACTGCCAAATTTTTGACAGCTGCTTGCACTTGAAATGTGGCCTTTTAGGCTCGTGGAGGCGGAAGCTTTTCATAACCTCATGCCAGCGGCGGCCGGGTGTCCATACTCGGTCCCCAGCCGCCACTATATTTCCCGGTATCGCCTCCGCCTTCCACAATCACGGGTCCCATAACATTACCCGTGCCCGCCCCAGTGCACTTACTGGGAAGGACCGCCTAACCACAAACACGTGGACAGGTGAATGTGGCCAGGGACGGTACGGAGGCAGTCCACAACTTTTTTTGCTAAGAGTTGTATTTAGCTCGGTGAAAGGACTGGCATAGAGGGAAACCGTATCTACCCTGCGTGTCATTTCTCCCAGAAAATCCTGTAAATGAGCTTGTTGCAGAAGCAATGGCAGCCCATCCAACATCAACTTGCACTTGTCAATGGTGCTTTGACACACACACATCTTTCTTTGCGCATTTAATTTCTTGAATACAGAGTTGGAAAATGGCCTGATCCGTAATGCGTTTTGAGAAATAACATGCATAAGCATGGCCGATCCGCATTAAAAAAGCAGCCATAGAGTGTCCGGGAACCTTCCCCCACACTTTTCTTAGCCAGGGCTGCTTTTCGGCAGGGTTGGACGGGCCCACCAGAGAACCGGAGACTCCTCCGGCGGGCCCTGGCTTCTCCTTCAGGAGAGTTCATAGTGCCGAGGTGAGGCCATGATGATGATAGAGGCCATCATCTGCTTAGTTTTCTTTTACTTGGAATGCAATTGCAAGTATGCAGCCAGCCACCCACCCACCCACAGACCGCAACACTAAACTGACAGATTTCTGGGCAGCTCTTTGCACTTGAAATATGGCCTTTTAAGCTTGTGGAGATGGAAGCTTTTCACAACCTCATGCAGGCGGCGGCCGGGTGTCCATACTCGGTCCCCAGTCGCCAGTATTTTTCCCGGTATCGCCTTCGCCTTCCACAAGCACGGGTCCCACAACAGTACCCATGCCCTACCCAGTGCACTTACTAAGAAGGACTGCCTAACCACAAACACGTGGACAGGTGAATGTGGCCAGGGACGGTACGGAGCCAGTCCACAACTTTTTTTGATAAGAGTTGTATTTAGCTCAGTGAAAGGACTGGCATAGAGGGAAACCGTATCTACCCTGCGTGTCATTTCTCCCAGGAAGTCCTCTAAAGCTGCTTGCACTTGAAATGTGGTCTGAACATTACTGCTGGTACTTTTCTGTGGGAATTTTCTTGCCTCCTACCAGCCTGGAATATTTCCAGCAAACTATGGTACAACACCATGGTATTAGCACTGCCCCCAGTACCAGTAGCGAAGCCATCCTCAATTTCCTTCTCTGGAATTTTATTTGGTAGACTGAGTGGCTGCCCAAATAAATTTTCTCACAAAGGAGCTGATGATAGAGTGGCAGTAGGTTCAAGTTTCTCCAGCTTGTTAGATATTAGAGGGTGAACGGCAGCACATTGGATCAGTGGTTAGCACTGAAGTCTTGCAGCACTGGGATCCTGGGTTCAAATCCCAGCAAGGACAACATCTGCAAGAAATTTGTATGTTCTCCCCATGTTTGCATGTGTTTCCTCCTCAGTAAAAATAGAGTGTCCTGGAATCTTCCCACACACTTTTCTTAGCCAGGACTGCTTCTCAGCAGGGTTGGACAGTCCCACCAGAGAATTCTCTGGTGTGCCTTGGCTTCTACCTCAGGAGAGTTCATCATAGCGCTAACTTTGCAGCTGCTATGGGGCTCTTGAGCGGGTGAGAAAGGTTAGCTCTCAGAAACAAATCCTCTGGTGGGCACAATGTTTTTCAATCTGAAACAGCTTCTCAGTGGGAGTTGTATTTCACCACAGCCATATTCTTTAGCTCTGTGAAAGGACTAGCATAGAGGGAAACCTTATCTACCCCGGTTGTCATTTCTCTGTCACCAGGTTCCGCCCATTGTAACACATGACCATGCCTGGCTGTATGTTCAGCGGTGAGAGCCACAGATCAAGCTGCTGTGTTACAGCTTTCAACAACTATGCAGCGCTGGGCGGTTTGTCAATTAAGCATTAAGCATGTTATCTTCAGCACAGCCTGTTGCTGTTTGGCCAAGGCAGTGCTGCAGTGCTGTCAGCTTGTGACTGATGTGGTCATTTCGGAGATGGAGGAGGAGGTACATGAGCTGAACAATGTGATTACATTGAGGTTAAATTGGTGATGCTGTTTTTTATACTAAAGAAAGATCCTATTGTTATGTTTTTTTATGTTATTTTTTATGAAAAATGCATTCACCGGGAAATGTCACTTTAACATTTTACAACCTCATCTGGCAATGTTGTGTCATCAGACACATCCTGTTTTATTTATGATGGAGGGACTCTGAAAGTCATAAAGCCTATTTTTATAGGGACATCAGACGGCCCTTACTATTCTTAAAAGGCCAGCAGTCGGCCCTAGCTATTGTTAGAGAGCCATCAGAGGGCTATGCTTTGTTGTTCCCATTATTAACAAGTGGGTTTCCTATACTGTTATTGCGCATCCAGTGACTGCAAGGGTTGTCAAAAATTTGGACGCAACCTAATACCCCTTTGAAGAGACATAGAGGAGGGTCTCAGTAAAAAAAATGTTCCCATTATAAAGGAGCAGGTCTTCTATAGTGGTAATGCCCATGCTGTGACTGCAAGGGTGGCCAAAATTTTTGAAAAAAAACACTAACAATTTAAAGACACAAAGAGCATGGCCACAGTAACAAGGTACGACATGTTCCCGTTAGAAAGGAGAGGGTCTGCTATACAGTTATATGGTATGCAGTGAATCCAACGGCTGACAAATTTTAGGAAAAACCCCACTAAGAATTTAAGGACACACAGAGCAGGGCCACAGTAACAAGGTACGACATGTTCCCATTAGAAAGTAGAGGGTCTGCTATACAGTTATAGGGTATGCAGTGAATCCAACGGCTGACAAATTTTAATGAAAAACCTCAATAAGAATTTAAAGACACACAGAGCAGGGCCACAGTAACAAGGTACGACATGCTCCCATTAGAAAGGACAGGATCTGCTATACAGTTATAGGGTATGCAGTGAGTCCAACGGCTGACCAATTTTAGGAAAAAAACGACTAAGAATTTAAAGACACATAGAGCAGGGTCACAGTAACGACAAATTCCCATTAGAAATTCTTGGGTCGGCTATACTGTTATAGGGTATGCAGTGAGTCCAACGGCTGACAGATTTTAGGAAAATCCCCACTAAGAATTTAAAGACACACAGAGCAGGGCCACAGTAACAAGATATGACATGTTCCCATTAGAAAGGAGAGGGTCTGCTATACAGTTATAGGGTATGCAGTGAGTCCAACGGCTGACCAAGTTTAGGAAAAACCCACTAAGAATTTAAAGACACATAGACCAGGCCACAGTAATGACAAATTCCCATTAGAAAGGAGAGAGTCTCCCATAGTGTTGGACTATGCAGTGACTGCAAGGGCTGCCAAAAATTTGGAGGCACTTCAATGGCCCTTGGAAGAGACGTGGAGGAGCGCATCATAAATTTTTTTTACCATTAGAAAGGAGCGGGCCTCCTATACTTGTAATGCCATGCACTAAGTGTATGGGCTGACAAACATTTACTCCTGGGGGGTATACATGAACATACTGTATAAAAATTTTTTTTTTCGGGCATCATAAAAATGTAGCGCCCCGAGGGCTCGGCCGCTACAGGGGTATTGCACCTCTGCCAGAGGTGTGATATTCCACTCCCGGGTAAGGATGTAGTATGGACCAGGGTTCAGTTAGCTGCATACAGCACACTCACCCCATTTCCGAGGGACAGCTCAACGGTGCTCCCATTAGACAGAAATGCAGGCACGACAGACCATGTCCCTGGCTGGAGTGGGGAGGGGGTAGGAATACCCAGTGATGTAGGAGCAGATAGGGGTTGGTTCCTGAGCGTAGATAGGAGCCCATTGTTTGCTGGTCACCTGGGCTCATGTTCTAGAGGGCACCATCTTAGAACAGTGTTCAGTCAGAGAGAAGAAGTGACAGAGTGGGGGCCTTGGTTGTCGAACGAAGTGTGCCCTCTGCCTCCAGCGTTTTTAGATGGGAATTTTTTTAATAGTTCCGCAACAAGGGCCTTCTGGTACTGCCTCATTTTTGTACACCTGTCCGCCTCAGGAATAAGAGATATAAAGTTCTCCTTGTAGAGTGGGTCTAGAAGTGTCACCAACCAGTAATGACCTAAAATTTTGAGAATGCGAGGGTCATGGGAAAGGCAGCATAACATAAACTCAGCCATGCGTGCCAGACTACTAACAGGCAAGACTTCCGTGTCCTCACCAAGAGGATGACTGACCATGCTCTCCTCCTCCTCCTCTCTGTCCTCTGGCCATCCACGCTGAACAGACGGTATGACAGCTGTGCAGATAGCACCGTCTATAGTGCATGAAACTAGTTCCTGTCCTTCCTCCTCCTCCTCTTCCTCATTGTCACCCAATCCACGTTGGGATGAGATGAGGCTTGGCTGTGTGTAATCACCCTGTATGGTTAATTGCTCCATCTTATCGTGCTGAGCCTGCAATGCATCATCTTTGATTGTGAGCAAAGAGCTTTTCAGAAGACAGAGAAGCGGGATGGTGACGCTAATTATGGCGTCATCGCCGCTCACCATCTTGGTGGAGTCCGCAAAGTTTTGGAGGATGGTACATATGTCTGACATCCACGTCCACTACTGAGGTCTTATGTGTGGAGTCTGAACTGAATACCGATAGCCTTTTTGATGCTGGTACTCAACAACTGCCCTCTTCTGCTCACAAATCCTTCCCAACATCTGCAATGTAGAGTTCCAACGTGTGGTGACATCACACACCAGTCTGTGAGCCAGAAGCTGCAAACGCTGCTGAAACACTGCAAGGGCGGCGGAAGCTGTAGCTGACTTTCTAAAATGGGCACACAGGCGGCATACTTTAACAAGCAGATCCGGCAGCTCCGGGTAGGATTTGAGTAACCGCTGAACCACGAGGTTAAGCACATGGGCCAGGCATGGTACGTGTGTGAGCTCGCCTCGCCTCAGAGCCGCCACCAGGTTCCGGCCATTGTCACACACGACCATGCCTGGCTGTAGGTTCAGCGGTTTGAGCCACAGATCTGCCTGCTCTTTCAGAGCTGGCCATAACTCTTCAGCATTGTGTGTTTTTTCACCTAAGCATATTAGCTTCAGCACAGCCTGTTGCCGCTTGGCCGAGGCAGTGCTGCAGTGCTTCCAGCTTGTGACTGATGTGGTCATTTCGGAGATAGAGGCCGAGGAGGAGGAGGAGGCTGAGGAGCATGAGGTTCAGGAGCTGTAGACCGTGGGGACAACCCTGATTGACCTAGGGCCTGCAATCTTTGGCGTCGGGAGGACGTGTTCCGTCCCAAGGTCCGACTGGGTCCCGGCTTCCACTATGTTAACCCAGTGTGCCATCAGCGAGATGTACCGTCCCTGCCCACAAGCACTTGTCCACGTGTCCGTGGTTAGGTGGACTTTACCGGTAACTGCGTTGTTGAGGGCACGGCTAATGTTTTGGGACACGTGCTTGTGTAATGTGGGGACGGCACACTGGGAGAAATAGTGGCGGCTGGGGACAGAGTACCGAGGGACGGCCGCCGCCATCAGGTTGCGGAATGCTTCTGTCTCCACAAGCCTAAAAGGCAACATTTCGAGCCAAGCAGTCGTGAATTGTGAGAATTTAGTAGTGTGGCCTGTGGGACGTTGGCTGCATATTTGCGCTTGCATTCCAAGGACTGGAGTATGAACAACTGAACGCTGTGCTGGGAGAAGGACATGGACGTGCTTCCTGATGCTGCTACTTGAGAGTGTGCAATGACAGGTGCAGGGCAGGAGGCATCTTTGCATGCACTATGGACAGGGGATTGACTTGCATGCACAACAGCAGAAGAAGCAATGGTGCCACCTGTAGACACTGTTCCTGGACCCTGGTGTTCGGCCCACAAAGTCGAGTGATTTGCTGCCATGTGCCTGATCATGCTGGTGGTGGTCAGGCTGGTCGTTTTGCCACCCCTGCTGATGCTGGTCTGGCTCGTGATGCAAATGGCCTTTTTGGAGTTATCGGCAGAGTCTTTAAAAAACAACCAGACTCGGGAAGACCTAACAGTTGTAGTGGCAACTTCCTTCGTGTTGGTGTTACGGGAAACGGTAGCCTGCCTTCTGTCTGCGGCCACCACACTGCTTCTTCCTGCCTGTTGGGGTGCTCTGCCTCCCTCCCCCTGTGTGCTGCTGTCCTTGCTCTGCATGTCCTCCTGCCAGGTTGGGTCAGTTACTATATCATCCACCACCTAGTCACCCACTTCTGCACCCTGGTACTATTCCTGACTTTCTGCCAATTGTGTCTAATCATCGTCCACCTCTTGTGACAGTTTCCCACCGTCGCCTTCATGTGACCGTGGCTGCTCAAATATTTGGGCATCGCTACACGTGATCTCCTCTTGCCCCGCTTCAAGTGGACCGGGCGAGAGGCCCGAATCTATAAATGGAAAAGTGAACAGCTCTTCAGATTGTCCAAGTGTGGGATCAGTTGTCTCTGGGTACTCAGCATGGTGGGAGGAAGGAGGATCAGGGTGAGGAATATGAGGTCCAGACTCATGGCTACTGAGACTTGACCGTGTAGAAGACAGGGTGGTGGTGGTGGTGGCTAAGTGACTGGAAGCATTATCCGCTATCCAACCAACAACCTTTTGACACTGATCTGGGTTCAATAGTGGTGTGCTGCGGTCCCCTAGAAATTGGGACAGGAAGGTCAGGCGAGAAGATGTGGGTGTTTGCTGTGGCACAATTTCGGCTTGCCCACGGCCTTGTCCTCGGCCTCTGCATGCACCATTACCATCACGTTCAGTTCCCCGTCCCTTGCCACGTGCCTTGCCCATTTTAAATGGAGGATAGTATCTTCCACGCTCACTACAAATGACTGAGTTTGAAGCGAAGTTATATGTGATCGGTGTGATGGAGAAAACAGAGTTTTAAATACCTGGCCTGTAGGTAAGTAGTGTGAACAGCAAACTGCTGTGAATTGCTTCACTGACACACTGAAAAAATGGAGGCCAGAAATGGCAGTATTTTCTGACAACGTATATGTGATCCGTGTGACGGAGAAAACACAGTTTTAAATAGCTGGATTTCTAGCGCTCTAATATGGAAAGGACCTGGCTGTATTCTGCAGTGCCAACAAGCAAATGGCGCAGAAAAACTGTGTTCTCTGGATTGCTTTATAAGCAAATAATGAGGATTAAGATCCAAAGAAAAGTATTCCTCGCCCCTGAGACCTGGGCCTTTGTATAGAAATATCTAACAGCAGCAGAAGGCAGAATTGGAATGGAGCCTCTTGTGCTATATGCACTGCAGTCTGCTATATACCCTGCCTGCCTGCCTATATACACTGCCTGCCTGATATCTCTGCAGATGGATTAGTCCTCAGAAGGACTGTTTGTTGAGATAGATATGTGTAATGTGCGGTTTTTCTCACTACACTACCTAATGCACGATCAAATCTCTCCCTAACGCAGCAGCAGCTCTCCCTACACTGTCTGATCCAGAGTGACTGTGATGAGCATGGCGGTGCCAGGTCAGATATAGACCTGATGACGCTGTGCAGCCAGCCAATCACTGTAATGCCCACAACCAACATGGCTATGGCATTACAGTGCATGGCAGGCAATCCCTGCATGTTCATTGGCTCTGTAAAGAGCGCCAAACATGCAGGGAGGGGACCCGACTTCCCGCCCGACCAACCCGGAAATACTCGGTGAGCGCAGAGCATCTCGAGCAGTGAGATACTCGGGCAAGCACCGAGCAGTAGCGAGCATGCTCGCTCATCACTAGTTGTCATTAAGATTTAAAAAGAGAAAACACAGAAATGTGACAGTAAATGGCTTCACCCAACCAATAACCATGAGTGGAGAAAAAGTGTTTTTGTTATCATTCATTTTCTCTGAAACAAGGCCAAGAAAGGAAAAATTCTGCCGGGGTATGTAAACTTTTGAGCAGAACTGTATATGCGCCAGCCCCAGTGTCTCCTATTCTATGTACTCCAGCCCCAGTGTCTCCTATTCTATGTACTCCAGCCCCAGTGTCTCCTATTCTATATACTCCAGCTTCTTCTGTGATGTATATGCTCTAGCCCCAATGTATCCTGTGATGAATATACGCCAGCCCCAGTGTCTCCTATTCTATATACTCCAGCCCCAGTGTCTCCTATTCTATATACTCCAGCTTCTTCTGTGATGTATATGCTCTAGCCCCAATGTATCCTGTGATGAATATACGCCAGCCCCAGTGTCTCCTATTCTATATACTCCAGCTCCAGTGTCTTCTGTGACGTAGCTAATGTAGCCCTAATGTCTCTTATGCAGAGGCGTCGCATGATAAAGTAGTGAGACACAAGCTCCCTGCCCTATCACTATCTCTTTCATATGCCACAGATCGCCATAGGCCTGCGGTTAACGAGATGTCAGCATACTCACGCAGGTGGCTCGGTGACATCATTGCATCGCTCTGCTCTGCTGTCCCGCCATGGAAGAGGAGACAGAGGCCGTGATGTAGGGAATCAGGATTAAGTGAGAATAAACGTTATTTTTTTTTTTAAATGATTGGGCAGTGGAGCCATCCTACTATATATCTGGAGTAGTGGGTCCATCATACTACATATGGAGTAGTGGGGTCATTATACTATATGTATGTGGGGCAGTGGGACCATCATAGTATATACAGGTGCATCTCACTAAATTAGAATATCTTCAAAAAGTTAATTGATTCCAGTTCTTCAATACTGTTTCAGTATGCTCCACAATCATGAGGAAGACTGCTGACTTGACAGATGTCCAGAAGGCAGTCATTGACACACTCCACAAGGTCCTAGAGTTCCAATTTTCATTTGGAAATCAAGGTCCCAGAGTCTGGAGGAAGAGTGGAGAGTCCACAATCCAAGCTGCTTGAGGTCTAGTGTGAAGGCTCCACAATCAGTGATGGTTTGGGGGGCCATGTCATCTGCTGGTGTAGGTCCACTGTGTTTTATCAAGACCAAAGTCAGCACAGCCGGCTACCAGGACATTTTACAGCACTTCATGCTTGCCTCTGCCCACAAGCTTTTTGGAGATGGAAATGTCATTCTCCAGCAGGACTTGGCCCCTGTCCACACGGCCAAAAGTACCAATACCTGGTTTACACACAACAGTATCACTGTGCTTGATTGGCAGCAAACTCGCCTGACCTTAACCCCATAGAGAATCTATTATAGAGAATCTATGGGGTATTGTCAAGAGGTAGATGAGAGACACCAGACCCAACAATGCAGATGAGCTGAAAGACAGCTTTTTGTATTGAAGAACTGAAATAAATTAACTTTTTGATGATATTCCAATTTAGTGAGATGCACCTGTATATGGAGCAGTGGGACCATCATGCTATATATATGGAGGAGTGGGGGCATCATACTAAATATAGAGCAGTGTGTGTGTGTCACCCCAGGCCTGGATGCCACAAACAATAATCTGTTTCTGAAAGCAGGAGGGAGGTCCCCTGGTTAGGGACTATTAGCATACAGCACCTCCTGTCCCAGGCCAGCAGGGGGAGCTGGCTGCCCCTATAAAAGCTGGAACTGGTGGCAGGGTTAGAGAGAACTGGAAGACCTAGCTCAGGAGTGAGACTAGTCCCAGAGAAGGAGGGACAGTTCAGCTGTAGCTGAGGAGTCCGTGAGGCACAGGAGAAACTGCAAGCCAGGGACAGAGGCGACGAGAGCCGGTCCTGGCAGAGAACCAATCTACCGGACATTGGGGTCCGAGGCTGTCAGGGTTACAAGCCCAGCAGCAGAGAACCAACCTGCGAGGGATTTCAGGTCCCTTGGCCTAAGAAGCCTGGAGGCTCCGCCACACAGAGGGACCAGTACATCGAGGAGCAAGCAACAGGTACCCAAGGCCTGAGTCGCAAGCCATACAGGAGAGAAGTACACGGCCAGCTCAGGGACGTGGGCTATTACACCACGAAAAGGGGGATAGTCAGAAAGAGCATAGAGAGAACGGTAGGCCTACACACTCACCCTGACCAGTGGGGCTCGCCCGAATGCTCTCAGACACCCAGGCCCATTCCTAACCGGTACTGTTGGGTCATTAATAATATCTACAATAAAGACCCTGAACTGTTTGAAGCAGACTCTGAACTATTACTATTGCGGCCTGCACTATCACCCCCAACATCCACCTACACTGCCCTGAGGCTACACTCTTCCCGTGGGGAATTATCCTACCCCTGTGCTGCACACCAACACCAGCCTCAGCGGTCTGCCTTGCAGCAGCGGTTATCTCCAATCGCAATCCACGGGTGGCGTAGTCGGACATTCAAAACACTGATAAATAGACTGCCACCATTTGGTCTGTCCACCCTGAGCCACGGGATCGGGTTGCCACTACTACCCCCATCAGCACCGTACACTAGAAGGCCCGGTTCCGGGTACCCCACGGCCCAGGGGGCGAGTCAGCTTTGGCGTAGTCGGCAGAATTGTGACCAACCCGCAACAAACGGGTATTGCGTGCCTGGAAAAGACTCTATACATATCTGAGTGAAGTTTCCCTCCATTCAGGGCCATTTCCCGCCAATCGGAGCGTTTCCTGCCATCGGGCGCCATCTTCGGGACGCCACGCCTACGCTGAGACGCTGCTCAAGGTCCTGGAAGGAGATCCAGCGGATGCCGACGTCATCACCGAGCAAAGCAAGGTCCTCGCCCAGAGCATCGCGAGCGGAGCCGCGGCCTACAGAAGAGGATCGCCAGAAGGTAGGCCACAGTTAACTAGGGGGGAGGAAGATGTCGGACGCGGAGGGACCCTCTACCACCAGCGTAGCCGCTGCAGCTGTGATGCCGTTTTCCATGCCCTATATCCATAGGCGGATTATAATGAGGGCAATCCGGATTGCCCTCATTATATGTGCGGGCCGCCGCGGCACATAGCGGTAGCAGTGGCGGGAGGGGGGGGCCCGGACCGCTCCCCCAGCAGCGGCCGCCGCTACTTCTTCATCCGCCGGGCCAGCACTGCAGCAGTTAACTTCCCTGTGCTGGCCCGGCCGCATCACTGCTAGGAGACATGGCCCTGTGCGCGGCTGTGTCTCCTAGCTGTGACGTCACACAGTGCGCCCCGGCCTGCAGTGCTGCACCGGAAAAGAGAGAGAGCAGGCAGGAGGAATTGAGCCGGGGGATTGTGAGTGTGTGTGTGTGTGGGCAGATGTGTGTGTGGGCAGGTGTGTGTGTGTTTGTGGGCAGGTGTCTGTGGGGGCAGGTGTCTGTGTGGGCAGGTGTGTGTGTGTGTGTATATGTGTGTGTATATGTGTGTGTGTCTGTGTGGGCAGGTGTGTGTGTATATGTGTGTGTGTATATGTGTGTGTGTGTGGGGGGGGGCAGGTGTGTGTGTGGTCAGGTGTGTGTATATGGGTGTGTGTGTGTGTTTGCGGGCAGGTGTCTGAGTGAGCAGATGTGTGTGTGGGCAGGTGTGTGTGTGTGTGGGCAGGTGTGTGTGTGTGTGGGCAGGTGTGTGTGTGTGTGGGCAGGTGTTTGTGTGTGTGTGGGCAGGTGTGTATGTGTGTGGGCAGGTGTGTGTGTGTGTGTGTGGGCAGGTGTGTGTGTGTGGGCAGGTGTGTTTGTGTGTGGGCAGGTATGTTTGTGTGTGGGCAGGTGTGTGTGTGTGTGTGGGCAGGTGTGTGTGTGTGTGTGGGCAGGTGTGTATGTGTGTGGGCAGGTGTGTGTGTGTGTGTGGGCAGGTGTGTGTGTGTCTGTGTGGGCAGGTGTGTGTGTGTCTGTGTGGGCAGGTGTGTGTGTGTGTATATGTGTGTGTGGGCAGGTGTGTGTGTGTGTGTATATGTGTGTGTGTGTGGGCAGGTGTATGTGTGTGTGTGTGTGGGCAGGTGTGTGTGTGTGTGTGTGTGTGTGGGCAGGTGTGTGTGTGTCTGTGTGGGCAGGTGTGTGTGTGTGTATATGTGTGTGTGTGTGTGGGCAGGTGTGTGTGTGTGTGTATATGTGAGTGTGTGTGGGCAGGTGTGTGTGTGTGTGTGTGTGGGCAGGTGTGTGTGTGTGTGTGTGTGGGCAGGTGTGTGTGTGTGTCTGTGTGGGCAGGTGTGTGTATATGTGTGTGTGTGTGTGTGTGTGGGCAGGTTAGAAAGTCTTGCCCTTTTGAACACTACACCTGACTTGAGGCCACCACCTCTTGGTTGTCCAATGTTCTTGCTTCTCTAGGGCTCTTCTCAGATATTCATTATACCAGCTCCCCAGAATACCAAAGTTAGGGTGGGTGACCGCGAGCCCTGGTGGTGGTCATAACTGCGGCCACCCAGGGGCAATACTCCATAACAACAATCCCCTGAGGTGGTGTAGGATGTAAGGACCTATTCACACTACATTCAGCGCTGCATTCAGGTCTTTACACAAGGCTTACAACTGAATCCCTGAAATTCAGGATTGTGCTGTCTGAAATGAGACATCTGAAAGCAGAGAAAATGGAGCCTAAAGATTCAGACTTTAGCCTTGGTTTGCCTTTGTTCAAATCAATGGCTATGTCAAGGCACATCTGAATGCCAATTTTCAGGGATTTAGATAGAAGCCTGGAAAGAGGAGATGAATGCATTGCAAAATTCAGTGTGAATAGGCCCTTATATCTGGAGTCTTGATATTGATGCCACAAGCATTTTACTTGTTTTTAACTTAAAAAAAAAATACACACACACAAATTATACACACACACACACACTATACATACACACGCACTATACATACACACACATTATACACACACACACTATACATACACACACAGTATACATACACACACATTATACACACACACACACACAATACATACACACACACAGATGTGTATGTGGGCAGGTGTGTGTGTGTGGGCAGGTGTGTGTGTGTGTGGGCAGGTGTGTGTGTGTGATGTCTGTCTGTTTGTGTGTGTGTGTGTGGGCAGATGTCATTGTGTGATGTCTGTTTGTATGTATTTTTGTGTTTCAAATGTGTTTATGCGTGTCTGTATATGTTTGTGTGTGTGTATGACTGCATGCGGCCTCCTGCTGAGTATAGTTGGCGCCGTGCGGCCTCCTGATGTCTCTGGTGGGGCTCCGTGCATTATAGACGGCGCCGTGCGGCCCCCCGCTGTGTATAGATGGCTAAGTGCGCCCCCCGCTGTGTATAGATGGCTACGTGCGGCCCCCCGCTGAGTATAGATGTCGCCGTGCGGCCTCCTGCTGTGTATAGATGGCTACGTGCGGTCTCCCGCTGAGTATAGATGGCGCTGTGCGGCCTCCTGCTGTCTCTGGGGGGAGCGCCGTGAGGCATCTATACTCAGCAGGAGGCCGCACATAGCCATCTATACACGTATACTCAGCAGGAGGCCGCACGTAGCCATCTATACGGTGTCATCTATACACAGCAGGAGGCCGCACGGCGCCATCTATACACAGCGGGAGGCCGCACGGCGCCATCTATACACAGCGGAAGGCCGCACGGCGCCATCTATACACAGCGGGAGTCTCAGTGCTTTGCAAGAGCAGTCAATAAATTCTGCTTGACTAATTCTGAGCACCATAAAGTCTGGTTCGCTTCTAACCTGCTGTCTTCATTTTCAGCTTGCTGAATTCTAACTCATTTACTGTCATTCGAGACGATGCCTTTGCTGGTCTCTTTCACCTTGAATACCTGTAAGTGCTCCACTTAATGTCATATTTTTGATTCTGTTCTTCTTCATCTTTTGGCATGTGCAATTGTATGAACAAGTATTCATATGAATTTATGACCTACTTAAACCTTTGAGGACCTTAAATTTTATTCAATCAAATTTTTTTCCAGTTTAAAACTATGGGACATATATGTGCCTTGGTCCTCAAAGGGTTTTTAAAGGGGCTGCAAACATAAATACGAAAAAAATAATTCAATTAGTGCTTTATGTGTTCATTTAATTTTCATTTGAAGTCCATTTTTTTTATATACCTTGAAATTAAACCCTACCCCATGGAATGAAGCCCTACCTACATAACATCTGAGAGCTACATGAATCCCGCTTGTGAGGTGCCTGTCCGTCACTACTATTCAGTTTTAGGGTCCACTCACTAAGCCATATATTCTCTCATGCAAGAGAATAGGGCCAATTATGCTAATGACACTGGGCTCAAACTCTGTCAGAGCTTCAACTGAGTGTGATCCGATTCTCTCGCAGCACAGATATGGAGAAGATGGAGAACTTAATTTCTCCATCTTCTCCATAGTCTCTGTGAGTGTTCATCGGACTGCACTTGGATGACATCCGAGTGCAGTCCAATGTTTTACGTGCACCCATAGACTTGTATGGGTGCACATGGTCCGAATATCGAATGAGATTATTTTCTCATGCCAATAATCGCACTGTCCCATAGTATAACATAGGGCCGAGTCCTATCCGATAAAACATCACATAGCATTCGGCCGTGTTATACGACAGTGTGAGCGAGCCCTTAGAGTCAAGGAATATTTACATGCAAATGATGATATTACTCTCCAAGTGTATATTTTTTTAGGCGAGTTCATAGTAAATGCTTTGCATTTTTGACATGTGATCAACTAAAGAACAAGAAAGATTTAGGACCTTCCCTATAGAGAAACGGAAAATAGTTTGGAGGACTTGCATGTCCTTTTTTATTTATTATGAGAAAATCATAAAAGATCCCGTTTTTTAACCATGCTGTGACTTTCTGCTGAGGGAGAGGGAGAGAGCTGCCCTATTCAGAGTCTGTAATAAGACCTGCTGACAAAAGTGTTGAAGATACAGTCTAATGTGAATTAACAATAAAAAAAAGTTAATTTAACAAATGGCTTGTATTTTTTTTAATACAAACTTTTTTGTCTTTACAGCTCCTTTAAAGGGAATCTGTCATGAGGTTTTTGCCACCTAATCTGAGAGCAGCATAATGTAGGGTTAGAGGCACTGATTCCAGTAATGTGTCACTTACTGGGCTGCTTAGTGTTGTTTTGATAAAATCATTGATTTGTCAGAAGGTAATTATCACTAGATGACTAGTAAGTTCTGTAGGACCCCACCCCCATCACTGATCAGTAGATTTCTGTGTACACTGAGCATGGGCAGAAAGCTGCCAATCAGTGGTGTGGGTGGGGCTATACAGAGCGCAGCATTCAGAGAGCTGCTAGATCTGCAGCAGATAAAACGGTGATTTTCTCAAAATGACAACAAGCAGCTGAAAAAGTGACACATCGCTGGAATCAGGGTATCTGCCCCAATATTGTGCTGCTCTCAGATGAGGCAGCACAATTAATATTATGCCAAATAAATTTCCTGTGAACTATCACATGATCTATCACAGGGGATCATGTGACATGTCACGTGATAAATCAGGTGTGTGGAGGGGGCCCGCGCCTTCTAAACTGCCCGGGGCCCTTGCTACTCTTAATCCACCCCTGCCTATATCCCCGGAGCGGCCTGGATGCCCAGTATGCCAGCGAGTCGCATACCTTGGGCGACTTTAAAGAAAGGCTGTATAGACTGTTCAAAGTTTATCCCCTGACAGAAGAACAGAAGGTAAGCATACTGATAGGGCAGTTAACTGGTGCGGCCCAGCGGGAGGTAAAGTCTTGGACAGCTGAGGAGAAAAGGACTGTAAGGGGGGTTCTGACCCGTCTACGGGACACCTTTGATACCCGTACCTCAGCAGAAATCAAAATGCGGTTCTATGGATGTAAGCAGCGAGCTCAAGATAGCATCCGAGATTATGCCCTAAATTTACAGGAAGCCTTAGGGGCAATTAAGCAAGCTGACCCTGGCAGCGTGCAGGATACAGATAAACTATTGACTGACCAGTTCATAGAAGGTCTGCTGTCCAGCGCCCACAGAACCCAGCTGCGCCTCATGGCCCTACAGAACCCCGATTTGACTTTTGCACAGTTCAAAGATAGGGCCATCCGGGTGCTCCGAGAACCTGCACCGGGTGGCGCTGTAGCTTCCCGGCGCCCTGCCATCCCTTACCACCAGGGGGCGGCGCCCTATCCCGCAAACCTTGTGGGGGCTGATGCGCAGGCCCTAAATCCATCCCCGCCTGCAAACCTCCACCATCAGGTCCAAGAACTAACAAAGAGTGTTGCTGCATTGACCAGGACCGTACAGTCGTTACAGATGGACCTGTCAGGACCAATCAAGCTGGCTTCCAGGCCGGAGGATGTCCCGTGGCGTCGACGGAGGAGGATCCCGTCATTCAGAGGGAGGCCCGCCGATCATTACACTGAGGATGGACAGCCGATTTGCCGCCGTTGCAGCCAGCCGGGACACGTAGCCAGGTACTGTACTTTAAATGGGTCCGACCTGGGGCAAAGGGCCAACCCCCAGGCATAAGGTCATCAGGCCCATCTAATTGGCGTGATAAGTACGTAGGGGGACGCCCGGTTTTACCCGTAGTGCTGGACGGTATCCCCATGAGTGCACTGCTGGACACCGGGTCCCAAGTGACTACCATCCCCTATGTACTTTTCAAGCAGTACTGGAGTGACACTGATATAACTCGTTATCCAGACGATGACTTGAGCATCATCGCCAGCAATGGTCAACCCGTGCCGCAGGTGGGGTTCAGAGAGATGACCATTAAGATTGGTAAAGTTGAACTGCCGGCACAGGGAGTGATCATTGTGGACATTGACCATCGAGAAAGTCACCCTAAAATAACCTTGGGTACTAATGTGATTGAAAATTGTCTTTCAGAAGTAATTGTAATTTTTCAGCAGGTGGCGATGAATGCGAGCTCCAGCCAAGAGAGGGTCCTCCAGAAGGAGATAAGAGCCCTGATGAGATGGCAACAGGTAGAACTGTCTGGTGGTGAGATCGGTAGCGTGAGGATGAGCGACTCGTTCCCCATTGCTATGCCCCCCAAAAGTGAAATGATCTGGTGTCGGACTGCAATCGGGTTAAGAGGGAGAGACTACCAAGCCATGGTAGAACCCGTGTACTCAGACAGCAGGCCCACCATTTTGACAGCCCGGGGGGTGGTCTATGTCCGCCATGGAAGGGTGCCCGTCCGGATCTTAAACATTGGGGAAAGGGAAGTACATTTGCCCCGGTACGCTACACTAGCCAAATTGTATACTGTTGAACACAATGCTGTCAGGGCCGTGGAACCCTTGCCTCCATCTCCCCAGGCGGAGGGTAATGGTTCCCAGAAACCCAAGGAGGACTGGTGCCAGAAACTCCACATGGGTGCTGACTCCACTCCCTTGCACCAAAAACAAGGACTCTACCGGGTGGTTCAAGAGTACGAGAGAATCTTTAGTAAGCACCCGCTAGACTTCGGCAGAGTGAAAGGAGTAGAACACCACATCCCCACGGGGAGCCACCCACCAATTGCTGAAAGATACAGACCTGTACCACCCCGCACACTATCAGAACGCAAAGGGCATTCTGAGAGAAATGAAGGAAGCCAGGGTCAATAGAGACAGTTGTAGCCCCTGGGCAGCCACCTTGGTTCTGGTAAAAAAGAAAGACGGTACTATGAGAATGTGCGTGGACTATAGAGAAGTCAATCGTATCACCCATAAAGATAAATACCCGTTGCCTAGAATAGAGGAGTCTTTGGCCGCACTAAAATCAGCTAATTTCTTCTCTACTTTGGACCTTACTAGTGGGTACTGGCAGGTTCCTGTGGCAGAGGCTGATAAGGAGAAGACCGCCTTCACCACCCTGATGGGATTAAGTGAATTCAACTATATGCCGTTCGGGCTCTGCAACGCACCCGGGACCTTCCAGAGGCTGATGGAATGCTGTCTAGGGCACCGAAACTTTGAGACGGTCCTACTTTACCTGGACGACGTGATTGTCTATTCGAAGACTTACGAGGACCATCTAAAGCACCTGGCCGAGGTGTTCGAGGCCCTGGCAGGCTTTGGCATGAAAGTGAAACCCTCCAAGTGCCATCTGTTAAAGCCGAAGGTACAGTACCTGGGACACGTGGTGAGTGCAGAAGGAGTAGCCCCCGACCCTGACAAAATCACGGCAATAAAGAACTGGCCAAGCCCCTCTAACATAAAAGAAGTGAGGCAGTTCCTCGGGTTGGTAGGCTACTACCGAAGGTTCATCCCCAGGTTCACCAAGATGGCAGCCCCTATGCAGGACCTCCTTATAGGACAATCTAAGACCAGAAGCCAAAAGCCACCCTTCAAGTGGGACAAGCCAGAAGAGGAGTCCTTCCGCCAGCTGAAGATGGCCCTCACGGGGGATGAGAACCTGGCCTACCCTGATTATGGCCAGCCTTTTATCCTCCACACAGACGCCAGTAATGTGGGGCTGGGAGCCGTACTGTCACAGAACCAACAGGGCAGAGAAAGGGTGATCGCGTACGCCATCCGGAAGCTGAGGCCCACCGAGAGAAACACGGAGAATTACAGCTCCTTTAAGCTGGAGTCCTTGGCAGTGGTGTGGGCCGTAACAGAACGTTTCAAGCATTACGTGGCCTCTGTGAAGTTCACTGTGTACATGGACAACAATCCGTAGACACATCTGGACAATGCGAGACTTGGTGCCCTAGAGCAGCGGTGGATGGCCCGGCTAGCAAACTATGACTTCACCATCAAGTACCGGGCAGGCCGAGCCAATGCCAATGCAGATGCCCTATCGAGAATGCCCCACTTGCCCGATGAGGGAGAAGATCCAGACGAGTTGGAGGAAATAGAGCTCCCTGCATTCCACCGGTACGGGGCCACTCAGTACTCCCACCTTGTAAGAGACAAAGACTTGACCACTGTCATGTTCAATTCCTTACCTCACCACGGCTGGGCTGAAACGCAAGATAGTGACCCTGCAATTCGCCTGGTGAAAGACCTCTTGACCCAGGCAGACGCTAGCCCTGGCTCGGACGCTCCAGAGGAAGCCAAGCAGTTATGGAAGGAGAAAAGCAGGCTATTCCTCTACGAAGGTAAGCTGTGCAGAAGGCTTGTCAACCACCGGACGCACGAGCTGACCTGGCAGGTAGTGGTCCCGAGACGAGATGCAGCAATGGTACTGGAGGCCTACCATGACAGAGCGGGACACTTCGGGTGGAAGAAACTGGAGTTCCTACTGAGAGAGCGGTTCTACTGGGTCGGAATGAGAGGGGCCATAGAGAAGTGGTGCAGGGACTGTGGCCCATGTAACCTCAGAAGGAAGGCGGTACCAGCCAGAAGACGCCCTTGATGCCCATCGTCACCAGGCAGCCTCTTGAGCTGGTAGCTCTGGACCATGTGAAACTGGCTCCAAGCCGGTCGGGCTACGTCTATGCCCTGACAATAGTGGACCACTATTCCCGGTTCCTGCTGGTGGTTCCTGTTAAAGACTTGACAGCCCAAACAGCGGCCAGAGCCTTCCAACAACACTTCTGCCATCCACACGGGTATCCGGAACAGGTCTTGACAGATCAAGGTCCAGCGTTTGAGGCTGAAATCTTCCAGGAGTTCTGCAACCTCTACGGCTGTAAGAAGATTCGGACAACGTCTTACCACCCACAAACCAACGGGCTGTGTGAGAAAATGAATAATATCGTCATTGATCTCCTCAAAACGTTGCCCCTGGAAGAACGCAGCCTGTGGCCGGAGAAGCTGCCAGACCTGATAGACTTATACAACCATATCCCGGTGAATGCTACAAATTGCACCCCGGCTTACCTGATGAGGGCAAGACCAGGTAAGCTGCCGATAGACCTGGAGATGGGAGTCCTGACCCCCGAGGACACCTCCCCAGACGCGGACTGGGATACGGAACGGCAGCTACAGTACAAGAAGGTACAGGAGAGTGTGGAGAGGAGTCTGGCTCAAGCGAGAGAAAAGCAAGAGAGGCTCTTCAACCAACACGCCCCTGCTGGTCCCCTGGAACCTGGTGAGCAGGTCCTGAAGCGGAAGAGAAGGCTTCACAAGCTAGATGACCAGTGGGAGAGCGACCCGTACACAGTACTGCAGTCCAACCACAACAACCCGAAGGTATGTGTAATTACCAAGGTTGGAGGAGAAACCACTAGCACCGTCTCCAGACACCACCTAAAAAGGTGCCCCGAGCAACTACAGAGTGCAGGAGAAGATCAAGATGACCTTGAACCCGCAGAAGACAAGAAAGAAATGATCAGCACAGTTCTTGGAGAGTTCCCCCGGTCCTGGACTCGGATAAATGATGCAATAGTGGTACCCGTCCTACACTTCCTTCAACCAACCCAGCAGGAACCTACAGGAGAGCAGGAGGAATCAGAAGACCAAGCAGCCCTAGAGGCAGAAGAACCCATGCCAGCAGCCCAAGAGAGTCAACCCTCTGCTGACAGTGAGCCTGCCATACCTGCGGTAAGCCAAAGGACCCGCAGATAGCTGCCTGCACTGCCTGTAAACCCAGCTAGTAGCTGTACCCTGAATGCTAGTGGGGAAAGTCAGGTTAGACCACCACCAGACAGTGGGTTACGCAGGTCAACCCGGAGCACTAGGGGGCAAATACCAGCTCGCTGGAAGATCTAAATGCTGTATATTGTAAATGTTTTATGTTTGTTGCCTGGTTGCTAATTATGTTTTTCCAGTCTTTCTAGTTCATGGACTAACAGGTTATGGACGCTGAATAACCGGAACTATCTTGTAGATAGTTGCACTTGGTGCCCTCTTTCGAAGATGGCCACGGAAGAAAAATCTGTCTGGTGTGGCCTCCTTGTGGCCCAAAGTAGAGAGCTCAGCCTTGTCGCCACGCCCAAGGCCAGGAAATTGGGGTTTATGAAAACAGGTCCCCACACCGTGGAAAACTTCACCTTGTTGGGTGAAATGGACACCCGGTCACGGAAGCGCCGTGACCTCAAGGACAAAATATACTTGTATATATGTTATGTTGTCATTTATACCCTGTATTTGTGTTTCCTGTTTAGTCCGGAGTACTACATTTTACTAGGGGAGAATGTGTCACCCCAGGCCTGGATGCCACAAACAATAATCTGTGTCTGAGAGCAGGAGGGTGGTCCCCTGGTTAGGGACAATTAGCATACAGCACCTCCTGTCCCAGGCCAGCAGGGGGAGCTGGCTGCCCCTATAAAAGCTGGAACTGGGGGCAGGGTTAGAGAGAACTGGAAGACCTAGCTCAGGAGTGAGACTAGTCCCAGAGAAGGAGGGACAGTTCAGCTGTAGCTGAGGAGTCCGTGAGGCAGAGGAGAAACTGCAAGCCAGGGACAGAGGCGACGAGAGCCGGTCCTGGAAGAGAACCAATCTACCGGGCATTGGGGTCCGGGGCTGTCAGGGTTACAAGCCCAGCAGCAGAGAACCAACCTGCGAGGGATTTCAGGTCCCTTGGCCTAAGAAGCCTGGAGGCTCCGCCACACAGAGGGACCTGTACAGCGAGGAGCAAGCAACAGGTACCCAAGGCCCTAGTCGCATGCCATACAGGCGAGAAGTACACGGCCAGCTCAGGGACGTGGGCTATTACACCACGAAAAGGGGGATAGTCAGAAAGAGCATAGTGAAAACGGTAGGCCTACACACTCACCCTGACCAGTGGGGCTCACCCGAATTCTCTCAGACACCCAGGCCCATTCCTAACCGGTACTGTTGGGTCATTAATAATATCTACAATAAAGACCCTGAACTGTTTGAAGCGGACTCTGAACTCTTACTATTGCGGCCTGCACTATCACCCCCAACATCCACCTACACTGCCCTGAGGCTACACTCTTCCCGTGGGGAGTTATCCTACACCTGTGCTGCACACCAACACCAGCCTCAGTAGTCTGCCTCGCAGCGGCGGTTATCCCTGATCGCAATCCACTGGTGGCGTAGTCGGACATTCAAAACACTGATAAATAGACTGCCACCATTTGGTCTGACCACCCTGAGCCACGGGATCGGGTTGCCACTACTACCCCCATCAGCACCGTACACTAGAAGGCCCGGTTCCGTGTACCCCACGGCCCAGGGGGCGAGTCATGTGCATCAAATTATACATACACATATGGGGCAGTGGGGCTTCATACTATATACAGGTGCTTCTCACAAAATTAGAATATCATCAAAAGTTAGTTTATTTCAGTTCTTCAATGCAAAAAGTGAAACTCCTATATTATATAGAGTCATTACACACAGAGTGATCTATTATATAGAGTCATTACACAGAGGGATCTATTATATAGAGTCATTACACACGGAGGGATCTATTATATAGAGTCATTACACACAGAGGGATCTATTATATAGAGTCATTACACACAGAGGGATCTATTATATAGAGTCATTACACACAGAGGGATCTATTATATAGAGTCATTACACACAGAGGGATCTATTATATAGAGTCATTACACACAGAGGGATCTATTATATAGAGTCATTACACACAGAGGGATCTATTATATAGAGTCATTACACACAGAGGGATCTATTATATAGAGTCATTACACACAGAGGGATCTATTTTAAGTGTTTATTTCTGTTAATGTTGATGATTATGGCTTACAGCCAATGAAAACACAAAAGTCATTATCTCAGTAAATTAGAATACTTCATAACAACAGCTTGAAAAATGTTTTTAAAATCCGAAAAGGTGGCCTACTGAAATGTATGTTTAGTAAATGCCCTCAATACTTGGTCGGGCTCCTTGTGCATCAATTACTGCATCAATGCGGCAATGTGGCATGGAGGGATCAGCCTGTGGCGCTGCTGAGGTGTTATGGAAGCCCAGGTGGCTTTGATAGCAGCCTTCAGCTCATCTGTATTGTGGGGTCTGGGGTCTCATCTTCCTCTTGACAATACCCCATAGATTCTCTATAATAGATTCTCTATGGGGTTAAGGTCAGGCGAGTTTGCTGCCAATCAAGCACAGTGATACTGTTGTGTGTAAACCAGGTATTGGTACTTTTGGCAGTGTGGACAGGGGCCAAGTCCTGCTGGAGAATGACATTTCCATCTCCATAAAGCTTGTGGGCAGAGGGAAGCATGAAGTGCTGTAAAATGTCCTGGTAGACGGCTGCGCTGACTTTGGTCTTGATAAAACACAGTGGACCTCCACCAGCAGATGACATGGCTCCCCAAACCATCACTGATTGTGGAGACTTCACACCAGACCTCCAGCAGCTTGGATTGTGGCCTCTCCACTCTTCCTCCAGACTCTGGGACCTTGATTTCCTAATGAAATGCAAAATGTACTTTTCATCTGAAAACAACACCTTGGGCCACTGAGCATCAGTCCAGGTCTTTTTCTCTTTGGCCCAGGTAAGACGCTTCTGGCGTTGTCTATTGGTCATGAGGGGCTTGACACAAGCAATGCGACACTTGTAGCCCATGTCCTGGATACGTCTGTGTGTGGTGGCTCTTGAAGCAGTGACTCCAGCAGCAGTCCACTCCTTGTGAATCTCCCCCAAATTTTTGAATGGCCTTTTCTTAGCAATCCTTTCAAGGCTGCGGTTATCCCGGTTGCTTGTGCACCTTTTTCTACCACACTTTTTCCTTCCACGTCCATTAATATGCTCGGATACAGCACTCTGTGAACAGCTGCTTCTTTAGCAATGACCTTTTGTGGCTTACCCTCCTTGAGGAGTGTGTCAATGACTGCCTTTTGGACATCTGTCAAGTCAGCAGTCTTGCCCATGATTGTGGAGCCTACTAAAACAGACTAAGGGACCTTTTTAAATGCTTAGGAAGCCTTTGCAGGTGTTTCTTGTTAATTCTAATTTACTGAGATAGTGACTTTTGTGTTTTCATTGGCTGTAAGCCATAATCATCAACATTAGCAGAAATAAACACTTAAAACAGATCACTCTGTTTGTAATGACTCTGTATAATATGAGTTTCACTTTTTGGATTTAAGAACTGAAATAAATTCACTTTTTGATCATATTCTAATTTTCTGAGAAGCACCTGTATGTAGCAGTGCGGCAATTATACTATATACAGTCAGGAGTATAAGTACTTGATACACTGATAATTTCGAAAGTTTTTCCACCTACAAAGAATGAAGAGGTCTGTTTTGTTCTACTTAACTGCTGCAACTTGGACCTTTAACAGGATTTATATTTCACCTATGAGAAAGCATACTATGTGTATTTGGCAGATTAACTCAGGCTTGTTTATGATAAACTGAATACCTGGATTGGAGTCCTATTTTTATACAGAATATTGACTATTAATGCTGGCAGAGTAAGTCTTAGGCTATATTCACACTAGGTGTTTTTTTCTGCAGCAAAACATAATCTCTTGGCAGGAAAGAAGTAGCGTCAAAAACGCAGGTTTTGGTGTGTTTTTTTGCAGTGGTTCTTGGTGCATTTTTGGTGCATTTTTCAGGATCCCAAAGTTCAGCTTTGCTTCCACCATAGACACATGAAAACAGGTCACCATTGCAAGACATATGTTCATGAAAAAGTACACATTACAAATGTAACAGGGGGCGGGTGGGGGGTGAATTGGTCTGGAATGGTTTATCTAAGACCCTGGCAGTGCATTGAATTTGTAGGACACTATTTACTTTCACATTATGGTTTGCCATTGAGTTGCTCAGGCATTGTTCATTTTCACACCTCCCTGGGCCACACGTGTTGTTCAATCTCACACCTAGCTCAACCAATGTTTACTTTGTAGGCATCACTAATTTAATTAAACTGTAATAATCCAAGCTGCTATCTCAGGTGACCAAGACAAGATGGTTTAAACTTGGGAAAATCACAAGAATAAATGTGTGTCACATACTTGCTTTTTTCACTAAAAACGCAGCAAAATGTTCACACTAGGCTTTTTTTCAGCATTTTTTTCCACCACCCTTTTTTTTAATGGGTGAAAAACGCTGAAACAAGTGACATACTCTATTGCAAAAAGCCATGGAAAGCACAAAATACTGAGGACAAATAAGCAAGCTTTGTGCATGAGATTTCGGAAATCTCATAGACTTTGTTGGTACTGTAAAACGCAGCTGAAAATTTGCATAAAAAAGCCCGCTAAAAAAACGTCTAGTGTGAATATAGCCTTGTATAACGGTTCGCCAATGAGTTAGGATATATGACCACGATGCAGAAATGCTGCGGATTTTTCCTAAGCGTTTCTGCATCTCCCTGGGTTGTCAAGCGCTTTGCCAAGTGATTTTAGCATCACTTGGAAAAGTGCTTGACAACTTGGTCACACTATATAATTCCATGCAACCGTCATGGATTTATATAGTGTGACCAAGTTACAATGCTGCAAATGCAGCATCAATAATGAAAAAAAAGAATAATAATGGTGAAAAATAAAAAAAAAACATTATACTCATCTTCCGATGGTCCTCGATCTCCTTCTCCGGTGCGTCCGGTGTCTTTGGCGGATCACGGTGCTGTAAAAGGACCTTTCATGACGTCATTTAGTCATGTGACAGGTCACGCAACCGCCGATGTCAGCGGTCACGTGACCTGTCACATGACTAAATGGCATCATGGAAGGTCCTTTTACCACCGCGAGCAGCCGAAGAGCCAGCAGCACCGCCGGGAGCAGACAGGGGCCATCAGAAGGTAAGTATATGTTTATTTTTTATTTTAATTCTATTTTAACTACAGGTACTATGGTACCCGGGTCTGGAGGAGAGTCTCTTCATCTCCAGACCCGGGTACCATCCACGCATTGAGTCGCATAATATCCACATGTGTATTTGTAGTCATGCGGATGTTATGCGTTCCAATGCAAGTCAATGGCGGCTAAATCGCAGCGACTCTGCAAAATTAAAGGACGTGCTGCGGATTTTTCCGCAATGATAATCCGCAGCGGAAATCTCCGCGGCATGTGCACAGCACATGCGGATTATCATTGGGGACCATTGCAGACCTATCACCAAGCGTTTTTTAAGTGTTTCCGCAGCGAAAGTTACGCTGCAGAAACGCCTAAAAAACGCATAGTGGGCACACAGCCTTAAAAGTTCTATGGTGAAGAAAAACACGTGAGATAATAAATGCGAAATATACAATATTTCCCATAATATGACTGAGGATATCTTTAGGGTGTATTCACTGTTTTTTCTTCTGCAGCAATAAATGCTGTGTTTTACAGCACCATCTTAGTGAATGACATTTCTGAAATCTCATTCACATGCTGTTTTTTTTGCATTTTTTTAAAATCTGCAGCTTGTCAAGTCTTTCAGAGGTTTTGCAGCATTTTTCACCCATTCAAATGAATGGAAAAAAAAACACAAGTAAAAACACCTGAATTTTAAGCAGCGTTTTTCCTGCCTCCTTTGATTTTTGAGGTAGAAAAAAAATACTGCCAAAATCCAACTTGTGAACACACCTTTATCCTGGTTGTGTTCTAATTGGATATAAAATAGAACGGCCATGATAACATGGGTAGTTAATTGTATGGTGTTTTCACATTAAATATTACCAGGCCGCATTCTATTTGCGCAGAGCTGCTCCGTGAAGATTCTATCACAAGATTCCGTGATGACATCACAGGTGATGGTGACATCACTGCTCACAGTCGCTATATATGCAATGCACATAGGCTCACCCGTGCCTTTCTTGGCTCTATAGTGACTGATAGCACTTGCAGTTTTTCACTATGGCTGGAATTGTTTTGGACATTCCTCAGGTAAAAGCACTATTGATGATCCTTATGATCAATCGTCCTAACAGTGTGCTTCTACCACCCGATGGCGTCCTCAGCTTCACTCACCGGCTGGTGATGGAGCTAGTAAAGGATTGCCTGACCAAACACCGACAACGTCGTCTAACGTCAGACTATCTGACGGATTTACTTCAGAACATCAGGACATTACTACACCAGGTAAGTGGCGGACACTCTGCACAGAACATCTCAATATTAACAGATAATAATGGAGGGATAGAAGCTTTTTCTTCTAATATATCGTATTTTGCAGACCATAAGACGTACCAAAATTTTTTGGGAGGTAAATAGGAAAAACATTTATTATAATAAAATGGGGGTCTGTCTTATAGTCCGAATTTTCGGTTGCTTACTGAGGGGGGGTGGTGGCAGTGGAGCGAGGTCACAGGAGGCAGAGTCGCTGCTGCAGGAAGTCGGCAGTAGGAGTGGGGCGCTGCTGCGGGCTCCAAGCTGGGAGGAGCGGGGTGTCCAGAAGGTACGAGGCTGCGGGCCCTGGGCTTCAAGGAAATGTTAGCGGTAATTCAGGAGGGGAGGCCCTGCTCTGCTTATTGATTTCTCTGCAGTGGGCTTCAAGAAGTAGGCTGCTGGAGATGGCCAATACGCAGTTTGAGATCTCAGCTCCTCATTGAGCCGAGATCTAAATCTGCACATGCACTGCCTCCAGCGGCCATTTGCCTGAAGCCCACCGCCAGAAATTCAATGGGCAGAGCGGGGACTCCCCTCCTAAATCACCGCTAACATTTCCTTGAAGCCCAGGGCCCGCAGCCTCGCACCTCCTGGACACCCCGCTGGCCCGCAGGAGCTCCCCACTTCTACTGCTGGCTTCCTGCAGCAGTGACCCTACTTCCTGTGACCTCACTCCACCACAGCCACCCCCCTGGTAAGCTACATTCAGACAATTATTATTATTAATAATCTGTCTGATATGCTGGGGTGGAGAGTTCCAGAGTAGGGGGGATGCACGGGAGAAATCTTGTATGCGATTGTGGGAAGAGGAGATAAGAGGGGAGTAGAGAAGAAGACCTTGTGAGGATCGGAGGTTGCGTGCAGGTAAGTACCGGGAGACTAGGTCACAGATATATGGAGGAGACAGGTTGTGGGTGGCTTTGCATGCCAAGGTTAGGGTCTTGAACTGGAGTCTCTGGGTAATGTGGAGCCAGTGACGGGATTGGCGGAGCGAGGGGAAAAGCCAGGGAATAGCGGGGGGACAGGTGGATTAGTCAGACAGCAGAGTTTAGGATAGATTGGAGGGGTGCGAGAGTGTTAGAAGGGAGGTCAAAAATTTTGGAAAAAAAGGCATCTTATAGTCCAAAAAATACGGTAAAACACAACGAGTCCCCAAATACAGTATGTAGTCATTGTATCTGCAGACAGAGAACCGATGTCACATACAATTTCCGCCTCCATTCTGATCGCTCTCATCTCAAAATTCTCTTTTCCATTTTTCCTTCTTTATAGGCTGAAGAAAGATCTCAGACTGAAGATTTGGCTGTCTTTAAAGAACTGGCCGAAAAAGTCCTGTCTATACTAGAACGCTCATTGGAACGCCCGGTAAGGATCAATATTAATAGACGTATCTTAATCCACCGTATCTGAGGAGACTTTCTGAGAAAAGGTCTGAAGATGGCGCGGGATTTGTATCGTTACAATTGGTGCATCTGTAAATGTTGGTTTAGTCCTTCATGATTTATGTATTTGGTGATTTAGTGAAATCTTCCACATAGTAATTATATATATTATATCTATCAGGAAACAACAGGAGGCGACGCCAAATATGGGCAAAATGTGACCCCGAAAATCCCTGACCCTAATAGGAGTCAGCCGGAGCTGAACAGCGATCTGATTACAGGTGAGCGATCACCTGACCTTCTACAAGGAATATCCAGATATTACAGAGGACGGAGGATAATGTTAGATTTACTCTCTACTCTGTGTAATGGGAACCTGGCAGCACATTGTTACATATAGAAGTAGTGGTGTGACGGTATAGGCCATTGTCCCCTAATAATAATTGTTTGTAGAAATCCAATGTGCCAGTCAGGAGAAATGTAAAGTAGACATCATATTCAAATTAGAATGGAAGTGCACTGGGGGCGTGAAAGAAGAAATCCAAGTGCAGTGACACGCCCCCAGTGCACTTCCAGGCTAATTTGCAAATCTCTCCTATGTTTCAGCTCTCTTACCATCACTCATATGTGCAGCGTGGGTGGGGGCTTCCTCATTCATGTGCTGGAGGGTCCATTCTGCAGTGCTATAGCAAGTAACATGAAATAAATTAAATTTAAATTGCATTACTGCTCTAGAAAATGGGAAAAAACTAAGATACTGAGCACATAATTTGGCCAATTCATGAATGCCCAGCAGCCAATGACAAGGCGATATTTTTGTTGGAATCCTCTCCTAATGTGAATCCTCTCCTAGGCTGAAGCCTACATTTATATGGGTAGGTAGGATCCTGTTGTAATTAAAACCACCCCGGGCTGATGGGTGGAGATAGGTTCCCAGCAAAAAAGGTCGCCTTGCCGTGACTGCTGGGCATGCATCGAGCAAAAGAAGGTCGCCTTGCCGTGGCTGCTAGGCATGCACCCAGCAAAACAAGGTCGCCTTGTCGTGACTGCTGGGCATGCACCCAGCAAAAGAAGGTCGCCTTGTCGTGACTCCTGGGCATGCACCCAGCAAAAGAAGGTCGTCTTGCCGTGACTGCTGGGCGTGCACCCAGCAAAAAAAAAGGTCACCTTGCCGTGGCTACTTGGCATGCACCCAGAAAAAGAAGGTCGCCTTGCCGTGGCTGCTGGCCATGCATGAATTGGCCAAATTATGCGCTAAGTATCTTCCTTTTATCCTATTTTATACAGCAGTAATGCAATTCAAATTTAATTTATTTCATGTTTACATGCTATAGCGTTACAGAGTGCAACTTTGTTAGTTATGTATTTGGATGGCTACTCTTAGTATGCACCTGTTCACACCCATTTTCTTTTCGGAAGTGATGGTCAGTCTTTTGTTATTTATGAAGGGGTTCCTCCATCATTTACATTACATTTATCTATGGATTCCCCGTATATTCTCATATTTAGAATCCCCATATAACGAGTATTAATCCCATTTACAGACATCTTGTCATTTCTCCGTTTTATTGCTGTATTATCTATGTAGGAATAATATCCTCTAATACATTTCATTTCTTCATCATTATTTTAGAAACAACTGAGCTGTCGAATCCTAACAACGGAATTAGTGAGATCCCGGAGATCCAAGAATCCGTAAGTATCATAGAGGGGGATGCGTGTGTGTCATCAGATCATGGGGTGTGAATGACTCGTCCAGTATTATCCCCCATACAACCATGGTACGTCTCTATTCTAAGTGTAGATGACCCTATGGTGTTAATTACATGTGAATTACAGGGAATCTGTCACCAGGTTTATGCTATTTGGTCTGAGAGAAGCATGATGCAGGGACAGAGACCCTGATTCCATGTGTTGATTACTTTACTCGGTGGAGCAGTTGTGATAAAATCACTATTTTTTTCTGCTGCAGAGCTCTGAATGCTGAGTCTTGTATAACCCCGCCCACACCATTGATTGGCAGCTTTCTGTGTACACTGTGCATAGGCAGAAAGCTGCTAATCAGTGGTGGAGGCAGGGGTACAGAGCAATAGGACTACCTGGCTAGACAGATAGTCTTCTAGTGATAATCTACTGATTTTATTGAAACAGCCACACACAGCCTAGTAAGTAACACATCACTGGAATCAGGGTCTCTGCCCCTACATCATGGTGCTTTCAGAATACATAGCAAACACCTGGTGACAGATTACCTGTAAGTCCTCCTCTGTGTGATCTCCCACATTATCCAGAATGTTATAGTAATGTATGATGACCGTTGCAGGGCGGCTCCAGGATTTCGTGGGCCCTGGGCGAAAGAGTCTCAGTGGCCCCTTTAACACATACCACGATTCATGATGCACAGATACCGCAGATAAATATATATATATATATATATATATATATATATATATATATATATATATATATATATAGTACAAGGCCGAAGATTTCACTTCTTACATTACATGAGCGATATCTATTGTAAATTCCACAATAACTCAGAAAGCGGCGAATCCTCACAGCTCACAGTGCAGACCGGACAGTAATGTCCTCCACACAGTATAATGGCACCACATAGTCCTCTATACCGTATTATGAGCTCCATATATTGCTCCATATAGAATAATGGACCCCATAAAATGCTCCACGCAGGCTGTGCCCCCATATAATGCCCCATGCAGGCTGTGACCCCACACATAATGCCCCATGCAGGCTGTGCCCCCCACATAATGCCCCATGCAGGCTTTGACCCCCCACATAATGCTTCATGCAGGCTGTGACCCTCACATAATGCCCCATGCAGGCTTTGACCCCCCACATAATGCCCCATGCAGGCTGTGCCCCCCCCACATAATGCCCCTTGCAGGATGTCCCCCTCCCACATAATGGCCCATGCAGGATGTCACCCCCCATATAATTCCCCATGCAGAATGTCCCTCCCACATAATGCCCCATGCAGGCTGTGCCCCCCACATAATGCCCCATGCAGGCTGTGCCCCCCCACATAATGGCCCATGCAGGATGTCACCCCCCATATAATTCCCCATGCAGGATGTCCCCTCCACATAATGCCCCATGCAGGATGTCCCACCCCACATAATGCCCCATGCAGGATGTCCCCCACACATAATGCCCCATGCAGGATATCCCCCCCACAAAATGCCCCATGCAGGATGTCACCCCCCATATAATTTCCCATGCAGGATGTCCCCCCCCCCACATAATGCTCCATGCAGGATGTCCCACCTCACATAATGACCCATACAGGATGTCACCCCCCATATAATGCCCCATGCAGGATGTCACCCCCCCATATAATGCCCCATGTAGGATGTCACCTCTCACCCCATATATTATCCCATGCAGGATGTCACCTCTCACCCCATATAATGCCCCATGCAGGATGTCACTTCTCCCCCCATATAATACCCCATGCAGGATGTCACTCCCCCCATATAATGCCCCATGCAGGATGTCACCCCCCATATAATGCCCCATGCAGAATGTCACCTCTCACCCCATATAAAGCCCTATGCTGGATGTCACTCCCCCCCCCCATATAATGACCCATGCAGGATGTCACTTCTCCCCCTCATATAATACCCCATGCAGGATGTCACCCCCCTATATAATGCCCCATGCAGCATGTCCCCCCCATATAATGCCTCATGTAGGATGTCACCTCTCACCCCATATAATGCCCCATGCAGGATGTCACTCCCCCCCATATAATGCCCATTGCAGGATGTCACTTCTCCCCCCCATATAATACCCCACGCAGGATGTCCCTACCTCCCCCCCATATAATGCCCCATGCAGGATGTCACTTCTCCCCCCATATAATGTCCCATACCTCCATACATAAAAAAAAAAATCAAATGCTCACCTCACTGCTCACCAGCTGTGGAGAGGTAAGTATTGTGCCGGCCGTGGTCCTGGGCAAGCATTGAGGGGGGGGGAGCAAGGCCCGCCTACTCAGGGCCCCGGCACTTGCCTGGGTGTGCAGGGTGCTAGCGCCAGGTCTGCCCAGCGTCCGGTTTGTATCCTCCCAACATCATATCAGTGTAAATCATCTGGGACATAATATGGGGGGATAAGTTTTTGCATCTGTAACTTTTTTCCTGCATCTTCAATAAATCAGTATTATTTCTTATTCTTTTATAGAGTGTGATGGATTCATTGGTTCCGGCGAGAAAGCCGCATATGACCGACTATGAAACTTCCAAACTCATCAGCAGTGGAAATTTTGGGTGAGATTTCTGTTGCCATAATCCACATTTCTCAGGGTTCCCTATGACAATGCTTCTGCCCCTGCACTCTGCCATTCAGTGTTATCATAGGGAAATTATGTGATCTGTAGCAAATCAAACTGTAAGGAAAGCGATTTAAATAATATAATTACATATAATATAATATATAATAATATAATATTATTACATTCGCCTGTGCTAGACTCTCATCTGTTCTTATGCTGCCTCCTCCACCTGAGCTTTTCTGCTCTCCACTCTGATCTTTGTTTTGATGGGGGGGGCTCCATTATGAAGCTGATCAGAGAAGTTGGCTACACATGGTCACATGAAGGGTGACACCATATTGACGTCAATGACATCTACACCCTCCACCATGACCATGTGGGCCCAATCACTGGCCTCAGCAGCAGAAGAGAGCCCTGGAGCACATTCATTTTGGACCAATTTTATTTGCACTAAATTGTATTTGGTCAGTTATAGCGAATCTGCCCAAAGAGAATTTCAGTAGATTCTCGTATCTATAATGTGACCTGGGTGATGGCTCCGGCAGAAGTGGCATTGTGGAGACCTCCAATAGGTGATCTATGTAGTGCTATTTTATGTATTTCTAGATGTGGATTTATAGTGTCGGCCAGACTTCTAGTATTAAACATATGCAAATTGTCTCTTCTGAGAGGAAGCAAACTAGAACTCCACCTATAGGAAGTAGCAATCCTAAAAGTCAATATCGACCCTTTAACAAGCCTTGTCACATGACTTAGGATAATAGCCAAAACCAAAATCTCAATTTGCAGGAACTGTGTTCTGGGGTACTGCCCCTCTTCAGTGCAAAGTGTGAGATATGGTTTGACTTGGTGAGAGGTGTCTGACCGGTATCCAAGGGGTTGACATTTCTCCTTGCGGACATGAGGAGACTTTTAAGCCACAATGCTCCTCTGGGAAATAGGATTGCTACTTCCCATAGGTGGCACTAGGGTGCTAGTTCTCTTCCTCTCTGAAAAGAGACAATTTGCATATTTCCCAGAAGAGCATTGCAGCTTAAAAGTCTCCTCACCTTGACATGCTTAACATGGCTTTTTCCGCAAGGAGAAACGTTACCGCTTGGATCCCGGTCAGATGCCTCTTACCCAGCCAAACCATATCTCACACTTTGCACTGATGAGTGCTTGTACCCCAAAACATAGTGTCCGAAAATTGAGATTTTGGTTATGGCTATTATTCCATGTCATGTGATAAGGCTCGTTAAAGGGTCGATATTGACTTTTAGGATTACTACTTCCTATAGGTGGCACTAGAGTTCTAGTTCTCTTCCTCTCTGAAGAGACAATTTGCATATTTCCCAGAGGATCATTGAGGCTTAAAAGTCTCCTCACCTTGACAAGCTTAACATGTCACTCTCCGCAAGGAGAAATGTTACCAGGATACCAGTATTAAACATATAATGATTTCTATATATGGATTATTAATAAGGATTTATTATAACCGATGGATTCTCCTTCTCTCCAGGGCCGTCTACTTAGTGCATCATAAAGACTCACACCAGACCTTTGCTATGAAGAAAATGGCTAAGCGGAACCTAAATACTGCAGAGAGATTGGAATGGGCCTTTCTGGAGAGGGACATCTTAACATTTGCTGATTGTCCCTTTGTGGTCTCCATGCTCTGCTCCTTTCCAACTAGATCTCACCTGTGTATGGTCATGGAGTATGTAGGAGGTAAGACACATCTATTGTATTATATTCAGCCCATGTCTGCTTTCATCTTATCACTGCTCATATCATTAGGACATTGTTGGTTACTTCCCCACAGAGCATTTACTATAGGTTATCTATTACCAAGATGCTCGTAAATTCATTGATCTTGGTGCAGGGGCGCTATGGGGCTCATCAGTCGGAGGGGGTCTGTCGACGCTCAGCAGTGGGCAGCATCCCTCCACCTGTCATCACAATTTCAGCGGTATTTGCTTCTTCAAGGAGGTGGGGCTGGTGGGGGCAAAAATACTGAGTAGGTGGCTAGTAGGGGCCAACATACTGAAAGGGGGCCGTATGACTAGATATGGGGGGACTGTGAATGCTGAGTGGAGGTCATCATATTAAGTGGGGTGCTGTGGGGGTCCTCACTCTGTATGGAGGCCCCCATTCTGTGTGGGGACATCATACTGAGTGGGGAGTTATGCGGACCATTATATTGTGTGAGGGACTGTGGGAACCATTATCCTGAGTGGGAGGGTTGCTGTGGGTGCCATCACACCGAGTAGGGGGTTGTGGCTGGCCTCCTTCTAAGTGGTGGCCTCCTTAGGAGGATTCACTGTGGGGATACCATACTCATTGAGTGTGGGTGTGGGCATTTTTGGGAGCATCATACTCTAAAATGGCCATAAAAGTTGTATTGCTGGTGAGAACACCAAGCTGCTTCAACAGGGATATAAATATATTTCTTTTTTATTTTTTAGGGTGGGGGGCAATTACAACTTTTGATATGGGGTCTTGTGATTTCTATGTACGCCATTATCTGTGTGATCTCCCCAGGATGTTTCCGCTCACTGCTCATTATACATCATGGTTATCTGCTCGTGGTATATCATGGTCATCTGCTGTATAAACCCCTCACTGGTCATATTTCCTTTCTTCTATAGGTGGAGACTGTGGGACCCTTCTAAGCACCAGGGGTCCTTTCTCTGTCCCCATGGCCCGCTTGTACTTTGCAGAGGCGGTACTTGCCGTGGAATACCTGCATAGTTACGGTGTGGTGCACAGAGACCTGAAGCCGGAAAAGTAAGTGCCCCCGTAGTATAATAAAGTGGGGAAAGTTGTCATTTATTATCATTCAGTCTGTGAGGCTAAAACCATCTTCTCTTTTGCAGCCTCCTGATTACATCTACTGGACATATTAAAGTTACCGATTTTGGGATTTCAAAACTTGGTCTAATGATACCGAAAACTAACACCTACAAGGAATTAGCAGTGGACATCTCCAGAGAGTTCCAGGACCGTGAGGTCAGCATCACCTACAAGAACTTAGCTTGTTATTTGCAAATCTCATCACACTATTGTCTCTTCTCTACGTTCTTCCTTTCTAGAGAACTTTTCCACTAATATTTTATCTTCTGCATTGTGTTTTAACGATGATAACTTGTCATAATAATTGTTTCATCGATTCTCATCTCTATGTTCTGTTGGTTTCCAGTTCTGTGGCACCCCATGTTACATAGCCCCAGAGATCATCCTGAAAGAAGGCTATGGAAGACCTGTTGACTGGTGATCATTGGGGATCATCCTGTATAAATTCCTGCTGGGATGTGTACCATTTGATGCTGATTCCCTCACTGAGCTTTATAAAAGGGTTGTCATTGGTGAGTAGAATAATCCGATCATTGCGTTGATTGGTTACATTTGTTTAGTTATTTCCTTTGCTTTATGTTACAGTCCAGTAAAGAGGTTTTATTTTCTGTAATTTTCTATGTAACAGGAGAACTAATTTGGAATTGTGATCGCGCTCCACCCCTGGATGCTCAGAATCTCATCACTGAGCTGCTCAGAAGAAATCCTGTGCGTAGACTTGGGACAGGTAACAGATATACTAGTATTAATATTCCCTTATTAGACCAAGGACATATCGCTCATGTCCATGAAGATCAGCATTTCTCTATCAGCTCATCTACTGTATTTCTAGTTCTCCACACTAAGACTTTCAGTTTATTTCCTTCATGTCGGCTCAGTTTTGTCATTAGTTCAGATTACGATAAACTGTTCAGATATGGAGCCATCCCTGACTATGTCCGCATCACTTTTGTTTTTCTTTTTCTAGGAGGAGCATTTGAGATCAAGGTTCATCCATTCCTGAGTGACTTGGACTTTGACAACATTCTGAGCCAGGAGCTGGAGTATGTTCCTCAGCTTGTTTCAGACGCAGACACCAGCTTATTTATCAGTAAGTAGAAGGAGACGTCATCTAGACTAAGCGACTGTTTGTCTCATCTTCCCTAATATGTGATCATCTGTTCCCATTAATATTAGTGATAAATAGTGACTGTGTTATACTGACAACCTCTAATAATACTTCATTACCTATTTCTTGTAGATCATTCTGATATAAACAAACATCTGGTCTCAAAGGATGAGGAAGGCACAAGTGAGAACAATGAGAGCCTTGACTTCCAAAATTTTACGTCATCTTCTGAAAAGCTTTGTAAAGTAAGTATGTGATTAATAAATCCAAAACATGTAAAAAAAATGTAAAACAACTCTAAAAGTACATAAAAAAAATATTTTATATCTTATTTTTATCCGTATTTAGCTCTGTATCATCGCTACCAGGATGGTGAACAATGAGGATCCCAATGCCCCTCCAGAGTATACACCAGAAACCAACACAAACATCTCAGAAATGTGAGTAGATTATAAAGGGTCATTACTTCATTACTGGGAGTTCCAGGCTGATCTATGTACACAACACCAAATATAGGACATAAATATCAGAATATCAAATGCAGCATTCACCGCTTCATGGTTAACGGTCATTGTACTTTTGGCTTCAGAAAATGCAGAAGATAACAGCCCATAATTGTGGCAGGTCATGCATTTTTAGCACTGCCTACTCTGTAGGAGAGCTGTAGTATTACTTGCCAGCCATTCTTGGTAGTTGTGTTCTGATCCATGGAAGGTAGTTTTGAGCAGAAAACCTTCCCCACTATGACAGTCATATGTCCTATTAGCCTTATAGTCAGTGTTCTTATAGTGAGACAACCCATTTTATACTGTGTTTACTTACGATTTACATGTTTTTCTTCTTCAAACAGGCAGAAAGAATCTGTTCCTGTATGTAATACAGACGATGCTGTTACCATCTTGCCACCCTCGTCCCCATTGCCAGGTATGTACATGTCTACAGCACCAACAATGTGAATGTTGACTTCAAGGCTCAAATATTTCCACATGGTTTTTCTGGTCTACTATGTTATCCATGTTTCATGGATCTCAGCTATGTTGACCATGGGTTCGTACTGTATCCCTATTTCCCTAATTTTGTACAGGAGTTTTTTTTCATGTATTCTGTATATTACGTTGCATCATCTATTAACCTAGTGAGATATAGCGACTGTGTTATACTGACACCCTCTAACAATCCTTCATTACCTATGTCTTGTAGATCACTCTGATGAAAACAACCATCTGATCTCAGAGGATAAGGAGGGCACAAGTGAGGACGATGAGAACTTTATCTTCCGAATATTTGCATCATCATCTTCTGAGAGGCTTTCTAAAGTAAGTATGTGATCGATAAATCCAAAATATGTACAAAAAAAGGATCTATAAAATTAAAAAGTATGTATATTTAATAACTTATTGTTATCCACATTTAGCACTCTACCACCACTAACGGGATGGTGAACAACGAGGATCCCAAGGCCCCTCCAGAGTGTACACCAGAATCCAACACAAACATCTCAGAAATGTGAGTAGATTATGGGGTCATTACTGGGAGCTCCAGGCTGATATATGTGCACAACACCAAATATAGGACATAAATACCATAATATCAAATGTAGCATCCACCGCCCCATGGTTATGGGTCATTGTGCTTTCAGCTTTCGGAATTGTTGGAGATAACAGCCCATAATTGTGGCCGGTCATGCACTTTTAGTGCTGCCCTCACTGTAGGAGAGATGTAGTATGAAATGCCGGCCATTCTTGGTAGTTGTTTTCCTCTCAGCTCTCTATAAAAGGTAGTCTTGAGCAGAAGACCTTCCCCACTATGACAGTCATATGTCCTACTAGGCCTTATAGTCGGTGTTCTTCTAGTGAGACAACCCCTTTTATACGGAGTTTACTTGAGATTTACATGTTTTTCTTCTTCAAACAGGCAGAAAGTATCTGTTCCTGTATGTAATACAGACGATGCTGTTACCATCTTGCCACCCTCGTCCCCATTGCCAGGTATGTACATGTCTACAGCACCAGCAATGTGAATGTTGACTTCAAGGCTCAAATATTCCCACATGGTTTTATACAATACTATAGGTCTCTTATGTTATCCATATTATGACAAAGCAGATCCTATAAGAAGATATTGTTATTGATTTTTTTTTTAATTTTTCATCAGAATTTCCATCTCATGAAGAAAGAAAATCGGCAATAAATCTGAGTATGGAGCAACAAAACTCAGAAAATGGAAAAAATGGGAAAAAGAGACGAGGTAAGTGTGAGAATCAACTCCATGTTGTGTGATGTCAGTGAGAATAATTCATGTGGAGTAGATGTCATCTGTCAGTGATGGGATTGTCACATGTATGATTGCTGACAATGACCCCTGACCTCTGTATGATAATATTCCTCTGCCGTCCGGCCACAGTGACTGCACAGCATTATCATGTAATATGGAGTCCCATCACTTACATTATATTTATTTCTCTTCTCATAGGTTCCATCTTCCGCCGGATCTTATCATCCTGCCGGCGTGGATTATCCAGGGCTGCTCGCGCATTTGCATGCTGTCACTGTTGCCCTAAAACCATCTAAAAGACGGGACACCTAAGCATCCAGCGCCCTGAAGTCCAGCAGATCCATCATCACTGCTGGAGCTGTATAGAAGGACCTTCACCATCTACCTGTGGCCTTCTGACTGGTCAACCTGGACAAGTTTCAGTAATGCCTCTGTCATCGGGCTCCGCGGTATTCATACTGCTCGTCTGACGTGTCATTTACTGATCACCTGGTATCTGACCTCGGCTATCTTCCTGACTTTGATTTATTCTATTGACAATGTTCACGATTTTATTCATCCCATTATTAATTAAAAAAAAGTAAAATCTGTTACTGTTGCTCTGATTCCTTTTTGTCTTGAATTCACAAATACTTGTAACTCACTAATTGCTCTTCTTCTCACTAAATGTATTTCTCATTATCCTTAATGCAGCAGTCAGTCTCATATTTCTGTCCAGCAATTACACTGGTGCATCCACCCTGTACCAGTCATTACACTCATCCACAAACCTCTCCACACTGCTGCACAGTCCTGCATCTCTACCATATCTACACTCCAATGAGCTAAGATTAACATCCTCCATAATCAGGACCTCCCACTCTCATGTCCAAGACATTTTCTCTGCTGCACCAGCTCTCAGGAGTGCACTACTGCAGGCAATCAGGTTCATTCCCACTATCAGAGATTTTAAGTGTGCAGTAGAAACAGATTATTTGTGGCAGGACTGTCAAATCACCTCACTATTCTAAGTTTTTCCTACAGCACTCAGTAGCACTTAATATTTGTACATATACAGATAATGGTTGGTGACTGGTTCATGGAGCCTTAATTCCACAAAGATAGAAATAAAAGGTCAACATGTTTCATACATCCAAACCATCCTTAATCATGGCAGAAAAGCATAATTTTAAGTTCCCACTATGAATATTTGGTGAGATATCACAGCTGTGTATTTTCACAGCACAAAGAACGCATCTTACAGATCAGCAAATCACAGTGTGCTGACGCTTAGTGTTGTAGTTTTGAACAACACCATTCATTTTATCATATAATGTGTTGAAAAATGAGAAAAAATGCCAGGTTTGGGTTCCTTCATTTTACAGTGTGTATTGTGTTGTAAAAACAAACTGACAAAATGATTCAGAGTCAGTAGTACGATTACTGTGATACCAAACTTATAAGGTTATATATATATATATATATATATATATATATATATATATATACAGTACAGACCAAAAGTTTGGACACACCTTCTAATTTAAAGATTTTTCTGTATTTTCATGACTATGAAAATTGTACATTCACACTGAAGGCATCAAAACTATGAATTAACACATGTGGAATTATATACTTAACAAAAAAGTGTGAAACAACTGAAAATATGTCTTATATTCTAGGTTCTTCAAAGTAGCCACCTTTTGCTTTGATGACTGCTTTGCACACTCTTGACATTCTCTTGATGAGCTTCAAGAGGTAGTCACCGGAAATGGTCTTCCAACAGTCTTGAAGGAGTTCCCAGAGATGCTTAGCACTTGTTGGCCCTTTTGCCTTCACTCTGTGGTCCAGCTCACCCCAAACCATCTCGATTGGGTTCAGGTCTGGTGACTGTGGAAGCCAGGTCATCCGGCGTAGCACCCCATCACTCTCCTCCTTGGTCAAATAGCCCTTACACAGCCTGGAGGTGTGTTTGGGGTCATTGTCCTGTTGAAAAACAAATGATGGTCCAACTAAACGCAAACCGGATGAAATAGCATGCCGCTGCAAGATGCTGTGGTAGCCATGCTGGTTCAGTATGCCTTCAATTTTGAATAAATCCCCAACAGTGTCTCCAGCAAAGCACCCCCACACCATCACACCTCCTCCTCCATGCTTCATGGTGGGAACCAGGCATGTAGAGCCATCCGTTCACCTTTTCTGCATCGCACAAAGTCACGGTGGTTGAAACCAAAGATCTCAAATTTGAACTCATCAGACCAAAGCACAGATTTCCACTGGTCTAATGTCCATTCCTTGTGTTCTTTAACCCAAACAAGTGTCTTCTGCTTGTTGCCTGTCCTTAGCAGTGGTTTCCTAGCAGCTATTTTACCATGAAGGCCTGCTGCACAAAGTCTCCTCTTAACAGTTGTTGAAGAGATGTGTCTGCTGCTAGAACTCTGTGTGGCATTGACCCGGCCTCTAATCTGAGCTGCTGTTAACCTGCGATTTCTGAGGTTGGTGACTCGGATAAACTTATCCTCAGAAGCAGAGCTGACTCTTGGTCTTCCTTTCGTGGGGTGGTCCTCATGTGAGCCAGTTTCTTTGTAGCGATTGATGGTTTTTGCAACTGCACTTGGGGACACTTTCAAAGTTTTCCCAATTTTTCGCACTGACTGACCTTCATTCCTTAAAGTAATGATGGCCACTCGTTTTTCTTTACTTAGCTGCTTTTTGCTTGCAATAATACAAATTCTAACAGTCTATTCAGTAGGACTATCAGCAGAGTATCGACCAGACTTCTGCACAACACAACTGATGGTCCCAACACCATTTATAAGGCAAGAAATCCCACTTATTAAACCTGACAGGGCACACCTGTGAAGTGAAAACCTTTTTCGGTGACTACCTCTTGAAGCTCATCAAGAGAATGCCAAGAGTGTGCAAAGCAGTCATCAAAGCAAAAGGTGGCTACTTTGAAGAACCTAGAATATAAGACATATTTTCAGTTGTTTCATACTTTTTTGTTAAGTATATTATTCCACATGTGTTAATTCATAGTTTTGATGCCTTCAGTGTGAATGTACAATTTTCATAGTCTTGAAAATACAGAAAAATCTTTAACCGAGAAGGTGTGTCCAAACTTTTGGTCTGTACTGTATATATATATATATATATATATATATATATATATATATATATATATACAGTGTTTAGCATAAATCAGTACACCCAAATAGATTTGTCAGCAAACCTGTAGTTTCCTTTCAGAATCATCATTTTATATGGGATACCATACTACAAAATACTCTCGCAAATTTGAGCCATTGAATGCAAACAAGATTTGGTATTTTGCAGACCCCAAAAAAGTAATTTTCTTAACAAACTCATTCAAGATCATGTTTCAAAAATGAGAACATCCCAGTAACAGTCTTAAGAGAAAAGCTAAGTTTAGACAACAAAATTCTAATTAACAAGAACTGAACCACAGGTAAGTGTAATTATTCATTAAACAGATGTCCAGCAGACAGGTGTCTGTAAAAGGAAGTTACTTAATAAAGAAAACTCCTTCCCATTTCATGCTATCAGCAATGGCACCACATAGAAGGGAAATGTCACAAAACCTGAGAAAGAAAATAATTTCTTTGCAATAAATGTAAAGTCTACAAGAAGATCAGCAAAACTTTACTTATCAGTCAGAATACTGTAGCAAAAGTGATGCAAAACTATAACAAAGATGGAACTGCAACCATCTTACAGAGACGTCCAGGCCGACTATGGAAGTTAACACCTAAACAAAAGCGTCCTCTGATGAGAAGGGTAAGTGGTACCACATAGAAGAGAAATGTCACAAGACATTTCTGAGAAAGAAAATAATTTCTTTACAAAAAATGTGAAGTCTACAAGAAGATCAGCAAAGCTTTTCTTATCAGTCAGATGGAAGTTAACATCTAAACAAAAGCATCTTCTGATGAGAAGAAAATCGACAGGCAAATTCATTGCTATTAGCTGAAGAAGTAGAAAGCCAAACTAGGGTGAGTGTTTTCCATGACACGACACGGTGTACACTGCAAATGAATGGCATTCATGAGTGTCCTCCACAAAGGAAGCCTCTCTCCCTTAAAGCCCATGAACAATAAAAGTCCGTCTACAATTTGCCAGGGTCCATGCTTAAAACTATGAGGACTACCGGGACTCTATACTGTGTATGTGCATCTTATGTGTATGTCCGTATTTTATGTTTGTGTGCACTATGTATATGTGACGCGCCCTGGGCCTATGTGACGTAGCGTTGCGCACGCAGGGACTACCCGGAGCCGGATCTGATAGGGGTAGTAGTCTCGTGGCTGTGACCCGGTCCGTGCCCAGGGAGTCAGACTAAGTGGCGGTATATTAGCAGTAGATGTAGGATGACTACGCCACCCGTTGAATGCAGCTATGGAGCTGCCGCTGCAGGGCAGACCGCTGAGGCCGGTGGAAGGATGGTGCAGCGTGGATGGTATAACCCCCAACGGGAGGGGTATGGCCTCAGGGCAGCCGACGTGGAAGATGGGGGTAGCAGGAACAACTCAGAGACGATGCGGTGTAGTTCAGGGTCTTTACTGGTGACAAAGACAGACCCTCCCGGAGTACTTGCTAGCGATCGGGGCCTGGCCAGTCCTTGAGCAGATGGGATCTCCCCTGGCCAGGTGGAGTTGTAGGCCTTCCCAACTAACTGTACTCTTCTGGCTACCTTGCTAGAGGCGGGTAAAAGTAGCCCACGTCCCTGAGTGTACCGTGTGGTGCTCACCCGTATGGCCGGTGACTCGGGGCCTTCTAGTGCCTTCCGCTCCACGACGGCGGTGCTGGTCCCACGCGTGTGACCGTGCCTTCGGGTTTCTGGGCCAGAGGACTTGAAATCCCCTGCCGGACGGTTTCTGCTGCTGGGTAAGGGTTAGTCCCCACAGCCTCGGACTCCGGGTCCGGTGATAACTTCTCAGTCAGGGCGAGCTCTGCAGCTGCCAGCCCCTGACTCCTTGTAGCACTGCTCCCACAGAGCTCCTGTTGTTTCTTCCTATGCTGCTTCTCTTCTCTGTCTCTACTTCTGGCATGGCCCGGGAGCTGGGCCCAGCCGGAGCCACAGCTCCCTGTCCGCCCTCCTGGCTCAACTCTCCCTTTGAACTCTCTAACCCTGCCTCAGCCCCAGGTTTATATAGGGGAAGTCCTTCCCCTCCCAGGACTGGGCAGGAGGTGTGGCATGCATAGGATTCCTGACCAAGAGACCTCCCACCTGCTCTCAGACATAACATTGCTGTTACTGTGGAAACCAGACCCCTGGGGTGCCACATATGCATACGTTAAAATGTGTATAGAGTATTAGCATGTGCAAATTTTATATGTGTGCCTAATATAAATATACATGGAAATGTATATGTAGGTGGTGCCTGATGGAGGGTGGGGGGCCCAGATCAGAAGTCCTGATTAAGGGCCCTTCACTGTCATTGTCTGCCCCTTATATAAACAGTAAAATCCTCTTTAATAACTGGACTTCCATTGGGGTGGACTTCTCATAGATGGCCAGTATGCATACTATATTGTGAATCTGGGCATCTCTCACAGAAAATCTGATCTGGATATGAGGGTGGTCTTCTATAAGCGGTGATGTTTTGGAGAGATTTAGGGAAAAGTCCCAATTCTTATCCATCGATCTGGTAATTTGAGTAAAATATTTGTGTTGATAACTGATCACAAAGTCACAAAATATGTAAGATTTGGCATAACCTGGTTCATTTTTCAAAAAGTTATGCTCAATTTTTTTAGCACCAAGTTTTGTTGCTTTTTGGTAGACTTACACTAACTTAGTATATTGTGTGAGAATTAAATGAATTATGAATTAGTTGGCGCATTTTACCACACTCTGGGGGTCCCTGACAGTCCTTCTTTACCGGCCCTGTAGTGATGCCAATGTAAACTTCCAAGTGACCGCGCAGTCAATCACTGTCACGAATGCAGGACAACCTATGATTAGCTAATTTTTGGGAAATCCTTATAACAAAAGGGGATTGAAAATATTTACAATTATTTTAAAAGCATTAAAAAAAAAACAGACCCAATACTTATAATTAGTTTGTTGAAAGTAGTCTAATTAAAGGGAGCTGAAAGGATTAGAGATTATGAACCCGATTCACCAGTGTTTTTGCCAGAAAACTGGCATAAAGCTCTTGAAAAGTTGCAAAGTTTTGTGACTTTTCCCATTTTCACATAATTTTAACTTCTTTAAAGCCCAAGACGTACTGATACGTATCTGCGCCCTGGGACTTAAGAGCCTGATACGTATTAGTACATCTTTGTGATCGCGCCCGCACACAGGCTGTGCGGGCGTGATCGCCGCCGGGTGTCAACTGATTGTCACAGCTGACACCCGGTGCTATGTGCTGGGAGAGGTCCCGCACATTAACCCCCGCAATGCTGGGATCGAAGTCGTTCGCAGCATTGCGGGGGCAAGGGGAGGTGATCGGGATAGTCACCTCTCCTGCCGGCGTCCAGCAATGTGTGCCGCGGCTTCCCGGATGTTGCCATGATGACCCGATTCACTGAGGGGTGCAGTTTTAAGAATGGTGTCACTTTTGGGTATTTTCAGTCATAAAGACCCCTCAAAGTGACTTCAAATGTGATGCGGTCCCTAATAAAATGGTTTTGTAAATTTTGTTGGAAAAATGAGAAATCGCTGGTCAATTTTAACCCTTATAGCTCCCTAATAAAAATAAATTTGGGTTCCAAAATTGTGCTGATGTAAAGTAGACATATGGGAAATGTTATTTATTAACTTTTTTTGTGTGACATATCTCTCCGATTTAAGGGCATAAAAATTCAAATTTTGAAAATTGCAAAATTTTCTAAATTTTCGCCAAATATCTGTTTTTTTCACAAATAAACACAAGTGATATCGAAGAAATTTTACCACAATCATAAAGTACAATATGTCATGAAAAAATATTCTCAGAACCAGGGGGATCCGTTGAAGCGTTCCAGAGTAATTACCTCATAAAGTGACAGTGGTCAGAATTGTAAAAATTGGCCTTCTCATTAACGTGCAAACCACTTTGGGTTGTAAAGGGGTTAAGGACTCTACCTGCATATACAGTCATGGAGGAAAGTGCTGGCACCCTTGAAATTGTTTCCGAAAATTACACATGTTTTATTACACGTATGTTTATTTCCTTTGTGTTTATTGGAACAACACAAAAAAACTGAGAAAAAAAAGGCAAATTAGACATAATTTCACACAAAACTCCAAAAATGGGCCGGAATACATATATATATTTTTGATGGGACAACACTGAAGATGCGACACTTTGATACAATGTACAGTAGTCAGTGTACAGCTTGTTTAACTGTAAATTTGGTGTGCCTGCAAAATAACTCAACACACAGCCATTAATGTCTAAACAGCTGGCAACAAAAGTGAGTACACCCCTAAGTGTGTTCTCAGCTGATGTTATTTGTTGGTTTTTCTTTGCATCCCGAACAATTTTCTTGGCAGTTGTGGCTGAAATTTTTGTTGGTCTACCTGACTGTGGTTTGGTTTTTACAGAGCATCTGATTTTCCATTTGTTAATCACAGTTTGAACACTGCAGACTGGCATTATCAATTCCTGGGATATCTTTTTGTATCCCTTTCCTGTGTTATACTCTTTTTGCCTCCCTTTCCTGTGTTATACAGTTCAACTACCTTTTCCCGTAGATCCGTTGATAATTCTTTTGCTTTCCCCATCTCAAAATCCAGAAACGTCAGTGGCTGGATCCCAGAAACTCACTCAGCTTTATGCACACACACTGATTACAAGCAAACAGGTCATAGGTGAGGATGTTACCTTTAGTAGCCATTCAAACCCATTTGTGTCAAATTCTGTGCATGTTATCAGGCCAAAATCATCAGGGTATGTGAACTTTTTGATCAGGATTATTTGGATGTTTTGGTTGTCATTAGTGATGAGCGAGCACTAAAATGCTCGAGTACTCGTTGCTCGGGTCGAGCAAATTGAAATACTCGGGTGCTCAACCCGAGCAATGAGCCCAATATAAGTCTAGGGGAAACTTGAGCATTTTTCAGGTGGCTCCCCACGGCGGTCTGCAGAGGGCCTAAAAATTGCCCAAATCGATGGGAACTGTGCTCAAATGACATGTGAACAGCATGGGGAAGACCCCTGGAAGCATCTCTGACTCCCAGATCACTGCTGTCAACAACGTCGTCAGAGTATTACGCCACTTTTACGGCGTAAGGAACATCCTTTCCAGGGTGATGACTTGTATATAAGGCAAAATAAATAAACAAAAACACAAATACTCCTACACACCTTGGGCTATGTTCACACGTAGCATTTTTGACACGTTTTTGCACTTTTGCATTGCTTTCAACCAAGACAAATGCATTCACCAGGAAATGTCATTTTAACATTTTACAACCTTATCTGGCCATGTGGTGTGTGACACATCATCAGACACATGCATACAGTGCTGAAAAGACATGGGAACAGCAAGGGGAAGACCTCTGTAAACATCTCTGAATCCCAGGTCACTGCCTAAATGTGTGCCCATCATAAGTGATCCTTGGCACATGCGAAGATGCCTCCCGCCATGCACCTGTCGTTGCAGACTTGCAACAATCACCGTCCACGTCCTTGTCCCACTGCAGTGTTCAGTTGTCCCTACCCCATTCCTTGGAATGCAAGCACAAGAATGCCGGCAGCCACCCACCCACAGGCTGCAATACTATACTGCCAAATTTTTGACAGCTGCTTGCACTTGAAATGTGGCCTTTTAGGCTCGTGGAGGCGGAAGCTTTTCATAACCTCATGCCGGCGGCGGCCGGGTGTCCATACTCGGTCCCCAGTCGCCACTATATTTCCCGGTATCGCCTCCGCCTTCCACAACCACGGGTCCAATAACATTACCCGTGCCCTCCCCAGTGCACTTACTGGGAAGGACCGCCTAACCACAAACACGTGGACAGGTGAATGTGGCCAGGGACGGTACGGAGCCAGTCCACAACTTTTTTTGCTAAGAGTTGTATTTAGCTCGGTGAAAGGACTGGCATAGAGGGAAACCGTATCTACCCTGCACGTCATTTCTCCCAGAAAATCCTGTAATTGAGCTTGTTGCAGAAGCAATGGCAGCCCATCCAACATCAACTCGCACTTGTCAATGGTGCTTTGACACACACACATCTTTCTTTGCGCATTTAATTTCTTGAATACAGAGTTGGAAAATGGCCTGATCCGTAATGCGTTTTGAGAAATAACATGCATAAGCATGGCTGATCCGCATTAAAAAAGCAGCCATAGAGTGTCCAGGAACCTTCCCCCACACTTTTCTTAGCCAGGGCTGCTTTTCGGCAGGGTTGCACGGGCCCACCAGAGAACCAGAGACTCCTCCGGCGGGCCCTGGCTTCTCCTTCAGGAGAGTTCATAGTGCCGAGGTGAGGCCATGATGATGATAGAGGCCATCATCTGCTTAGTTTTCTGTTACTTGGAATGCAATTGCAAGTATGCAGCCAGCCACCCACCCACCCACAGGCCGCAACACTAAACTGACAGATTTCTGGGCAGCTCTTTGCACTTGAAATATGGCCTTTTAAGCTTGTGGAGGTGGAAGCTTTTCACAACCTCATGCAGGCGGCGGCCGGGTGTCCATACTCGGTCCCCAGCCGCCAGTATTTTTCCCGGTATCGCCTTCGCCTTCCACAAGCACGGGTCCCACAACATTACCCATGCCCTACCCAGTGCACTTACTAAGAAGGACTGCCTAACCACAAACACGTGGACAGGTGAATGTGGCCAGGGACGGTACGGAGCCAGTCCACAACTTTTTTTGATAAGAGTTGTATTTAGCTCAGTGAAAGGACTGGCATAGAGGGAAACCGTATCTACCCTGAGTGTCATTTCTCCCAGGAAGCCCTCTAAAGCTGCTTGCACTTGAAATGTGGCCTGAACATTACTGCTGGTACTTTTCTGTGGCAATTTTCTTGCCTCCTACCAGCCTGGAATATTTCCAGCAAACTATGGTACAACACCATGGTATTAGCACTGCCCCCAGTACCAGCAGCGAAGCCATCCTCAATTTCCTTCTCTGGAATTTTATTTGGTAGACTGAGTGGCTGCCAAAATAAATTTTCTCACAAAGGAGCTGATGATAGAGTGGCAGTAGGTTCAAGTTTCTCCAGCCTGTTAGATATTAGAGGGTGAACGGCAGCACATTGGATCAGTGGTTAGCACTGAAGTCTTGCAGCACTGGGATCCTGGGTTCAAATCCCAGCAAGGACAACATCTGCAAGAAATTTGTATGTTCTCCCACAGGGTTGGACAGTCCCACCAGAGAATTCTCTGGTGTGCCTTGGCTTCTACCTCAGGAGAGTTCATGATAGCGCTAACTTTGCAGCTGCTATGGGGCTCTTGAGCGGGTGAGAAAGGTTAGCCCTCAGAAACAAATCCTCTGGTGGGCAGAATGTTTTTCAATCTGAAACAGCTTCTCAGTGGGAGTTGTATTTCACAGCATGCCATATTCTTTAGCTCTGTGAAAGGACTGGCATATAGGGAAACCTTATTTACCCCGGTTGTCATTTCTCCGTCACCAGGTTCCGCCCATTGTAACACACGACCATGCCTGGCTGTATGTTCAGCGGTGAGAGCCACAGATCAAGCTGCTGTGTTACAGCTTTCAACAACTATGCAGCGCTGGGCGGTTTGTTAATTAAGCATTAAGCATGTTATCTTCAGCACAGCCTGCTGCTGTTTGGCCAAGGCAGTGCAGCAGTGCTGTCAGCTTGTGACTGATGTGGTCATTTCGGAGATGGAGGAGGAGGTGCATGAGCTGAACAATGTGATTACATTGAGGTTAAATTGGTGATGCTATTTTTTATACTAAAGAAAGATCCTATTGTTATGTTTTTTTATGTTATTTTTAAGGACAAATGCATTCACCGGGAAAAGTCATTTTAACATTTTACAACCTAATCTGGCAATGTGGTGTCATCAGACACATCCTGTTTTATTTATGATGGAGGGACTCTGAAAGTCATAAAGCCTATTTTTATAGGAACATCAGACGGCCCTTACTATTCTTAAAAGGCCAGCAGTCGGCCCTAGCTATTGTTAGAGAGCCATCAGAGGGCTATGCTTTGTTGTTCCCATTATTAACAAGTGGGTCTCCTATACTGTTATTGCGCATCCAGTGACTGCAAGGGTTGTCAAAAATTTGGACGCAACCTAATACCCCTTTGAAGAGACATAGAGGAGGGTCTCAGTAAAAAAAATGTTCCCATTATAAAGGAGCGGGTCTTCTATAGTGGTAATGCCCATGCTGTGACTGCAAGGGTGGCCAAAATTTTTGAATAAAACACTAACAATTTAAAGACACAAAGAGCATGGCCACAGTAACAAGGTACGACATGTTCCCGTTAGAAAGGAGAGGGTCTGCTATACAGTTATAGGGTATGCAGTGAATCCAACGGCTGACAAATTTTAGGAAAAACCCCACTAAGAATTTAAGGACACACAGAGCAGGGCCACATTAACAAGGTACGACATGTTCCCATTAGAAAGGAGAGGGTCTGCTATACAGTTATAGGGTATGCAGTGAGTCCACCGGCTGACCAAGTTTAGGAAAAAACCCACTAAGAATTTAAAGACACATAGACCAGGCCACAGTAATGACAAATTCCCATTAGAAAGGAGAGAGTCTCCCATAGTGTTGAACTATGCAGTGACTGCAAGAGCTGCCAAAAATTTGGAGGCACTTCAATGGCCCTTGGAAGAGACGTGGAGGAGCGCATCATAAAAAATTGTTACCATTAGAAAGGAGCGGGCCTCCTATACTTGTAATGCCATGCACTAAGTGTATGGGCTGACAAACATTTACTCCTGGGGGGTATACATGAACATACTGTATAAAAAAATTTTTTTACGGGCATCATAAAAATGTAGCGCCCCGAGGGCTCGACCGCTACAGGGGTATTGCACCTCTGCCAGAGGTGTGATATTCCACTCCTGGGTAAGGATGGAGTATGGACCAGGGTTCAGTTAGCTGCATACAGCACACTCACCCCATTTCCGAGGGACAGCTCAACGGTGCTCCCATTAGACAGAAATGCAGGCACGACAGACCATGTCCCTGGCTGGAGTGGGGAGGGGGTAGGAATACCCAGTGATGTAGGAGCAGATAGGGGTTGGTTCCTGAGCGTAGATAGGAGCCCATTGTTTGCTGGTCACCTGGGCTCATGTTCTAGAGGGAGGTATAAAAGGTAGGCACCATCTTAGAACAGTGTTCAGTCAGAGAGAAGAAGTGACAGAGTGGGGGCCTCTGCAAGGGGCTCTTCTCCGTAGGCGGGCCTAGCCTCTGAGGCCCAGCCAGCACAGAGAGAAGAGAAGAAGAGAAGTTCAGTGAGTGGAGTAAGAGAAGGAGTTCAGCCAGAGAGGGCTGACAGGGAGCTGTGGCTCAGTCTGGGCCCAGCTCCACGAGGCAGGCCTAGGGTGAAGGCCAGGAACAGAAAGGAATAAGAACAGAAAGGAACAAGAACAGAAAGGAACAGAAGAGAAAGAGAAAGAGAGAAACAGAAGGGCTCAGGAACAAGACGGCAGAAGGGACCCTAAGAACCAACGAGAATACAGGGTGAAGGATCAGGCAGTTTAAGGGTACCGGATCCCAAGTTGGTGGAGGAGAAACAGCCCTCAGCCAAAGACCGGAGGTCGTGATCATTTATTGGTGCGACACCTCATCAAACCTGCTAGGAAGGCACCATATAGGACAGCGGGGAACGGGAACCACATTTACCCGCACAAGTCTGCGGCAGCTGGACAAAAGTGGGTCACTGGTGAGGCAGGCCAGAGAAAGGATTGAAGGTGTCCTGTGTCATGCTCCTGAACTGCCTGGGGTTGACCGAGCCCCTCACCTGGTGGACGCAGCACGGCTCGGGCGGTCATTGCTGACAGAAGTGACCCGGAGTACATGAACTGTGAGTAAAAGACATTGGACTGCAGTACGTTGTCTGTGTACTCTTTCGCTCCTCCAGCACTAACGGCACTGGGACTCTCTGCACCATCACCCCCACCATCCACTACACTGCCCTGGGGCTGCACTCTTCCCGTGGGGAGTCACACTACCTCAGCTGCATACATCATCAGCCCCAGCGATCTGCCTTGCAGCGGCGGTTCATAATAACCGCAATCCACGGGTGGCGCAGTCGGACATCACTTAGGACGGCTAAAGGACTACCACTGGTCTGACCACCCTGAGCCACGGAACCGGGTCGCCACTACTACCCCCACCGTCTCCCTATTGCCCGGCTCCGAGTGCCCCACGGCCCAGGGGCGAGTCAAACACCCTTAAAAAAAATTATGTGGGTGTTGCATCATGGACCACGGTCACCCTGGTGATATGGTGGTGGAGGATGAGGAGAAGGAGGAGGACAAGAGCAAATAGCCAAAATCAGGAAGCGTATACCCATGTGTGGGTGTGAAAAGGTGCATGGGAATACACCTCCCAAGAAAAGACACTGGATTTGAGTTTATGTTACGCTGCTATCATTCGGTGGTGTTGAGAAGTCTGGCCCAATCCAGCCCTTGTTCATTTTTATAAGAGTCAGCCTGTCAGCATTTTCAGTTGACAGGAGGATGCGCTTATCAGTTATAATTCCACCAGCGGCACTAAAAACCCGATCTGATAAAACGCTGGCGGCAGGGTAGGCCAGGACCTCCAAGGCATAGAGAGCCAGTTCATTCCACATATCTAGCTTGGATACCCAATATTTATAAGGCACAGAGGAATCACGGAGGACGTTGGTACGGTACGGCAAGGTACTCCCTCAGCATCTTCCCAAACTTTGCACTCCTTGTGAGAGTACCCTGCGCCTCAGGGCCTGTGCGATGGGAGGGTCTGAGAAAACTCTCCCAGAACTTTGACAGTGTTCCCCTGCCTCTGCTGGATTGAAGTTGTGTCTCTCTCGCCTGTACTCCTTGGTTGTCGAACGAAGTGTGCCCTCTGCCTCCAGCGTTTTCAGATGGGAATTTTTTTAATAGGTCCGCAACAAGGGCCTTCTGGTACTGCCTCATTTTTGTACACCTGTCCGCCTCAGGAATAAGAGATATAAAGTTCTCCTTGTAGAGTGGGTCTAGAAGTGTCACCAACCAGTAATGACCTAAAATTTTGAGAATGCGAGGGTCATGGGAAAGGCAGCATAACATAAATTCAGCCATGCGTGCCAGACTACTAACAGGCAAGACTTCCGTGTCCTCACCAAGAGGATGACTGACCATGCTCTCCTCCTCCTCCTCTCTGTCCTCTGGCCATCCACGCTGAACAGACGGTATGACAGCTGTGCAGATAGCACCGTCTATAGTGCATGAAACTAGTTCCTGTCCTTCCTCCTCCTCCTCTTCCTCATTGTCACCCAATCCACGTTGGGATGAGATGAGGCTTGGCTGTGTGTAATCACCCTGTATGGTTAATTGCTCCATCTTATCATGCTTCGCCTGCAATGCATCATCTTTGATTGTGAGCAGAGAGCGTTTCAGAAGACAGAGAAGCGGGATGGTGACGCTAATTATGGCGTCATCGCCGCTCACCATCTTGGTGGAGTCCTCAAAGTTTTGGAGGATGGTACATATGTCTGACATCCACGTCCACTACTGAGGTCTTATGTGTGGAGTCTGAACTGAATACCGATAGCCTTTTTGATGCTGGTACTCAACAACTGCCCTCTTCTGCTCACAAATCCTTCCCAACATCTGCAATGTAGAGTTCCAACGTGTGGGGACATCACACACCAGTCTGTGAGCCAGAAGTTGCAAACGCTGCTGAAACACTGCAAGGGCAGCGGAAGCTGTAGCTGACTTTCTAAAATGGGCACACAGGCGGCATACTTTAACAAGCAGATCCGGCAGCTCCGGGTAGGATTTGAGTAACCGCTGAACCACGAGGTTAAGCACATGGGCCAGGCATGGTACGTGTGTGAGCTCGCCTCGCCTCTGAGCCGCCACCAGGTTCCAGCCATTGTCACACGCGACCATGCCTGGCTGTAGGTTCAGCGGTTTGAGCCACAGATCTGCCTGCTCTTTCAGAGCTGTCCATAACTCTTCAGCATTGTGTGTTTTTTCACCTAAGCATATTAGCTTCAGCACAGCCTGTTGCCGCTTGGCCGAGGCAGTGCTGCAGTGCTTCCAGCTTGTGACTGATGTGGTCATTTCGGAGATGGAGGCTGAGGAGGAGGAGCAGGCTGAGGAGCATGAGGTTCAGGAGCTGTAGACCGTGGGGGCAACCCTGATTGACCTAGGGCCTGCAATCCTTGGCGTCGGGAGGACGTGTTCCATCCCAAGGTCCGACTGGGTCCCGGCTTCCACTATGTTAACCCAGTGTGCCATCAGCGAGATGTACCGTCCCTGCCCACAAGCACTTGTCCACGTGTCCGTGTTTAGGTGGACTTTACCGGTAACTGCGTTGTTGAGGGCACGGCTAATGTTTTGGGACACTTGCTTGTGTAATGTGGGGACGGCACACTGGGAGAAATAGTGGCGGCTGGGGACAGAGTACCGAGGGACGGCCGCCGCCATCAGGTTGCGGAATGCTTCTGTTTCCACAAGCCTAAAAGTCAACATTTCGAGCCAAGCAGTCGTGAATTGTGAGAATTTAGTAGTGTGGCCTGTGGGACGTTGGCTGCATATTTGCGCTTGCATTCCAAGGACTGGAGTATGAACAACTGAACGCTGCGCTGGGACAAGGACATGGACGTGCTTCCTGATGCTGCTACTTGAGAGTGTGCAATGACAGGAGCAGGGCAGGAGGCATCTTTGTACTATGGACAGGGGATTGACTTGCATGCACAACAGCAGAAGAAGCAATGGTGCCACCTGTAGACACTGTTCCTGGACCCTGGTGTTCGGCCCACAAAGTCGAGTGCTTTGCTGCCATGTGCCTCATCATGCTGGTGGTGGTCAGGCTGGTCGTTTTGCCACCCCTGCTGATGCTGGTCTGGCTCGTGATGCAAATGGCCTTTTTGGAGTTATCGGCAGAGTCTTTAAAAAACAACCAGACTCGGGAAGACCTAACAGTTGTAGTGGCAACTTCCTTCATGTTGGTGTTACGGGAAATGGTAGCCTGCCTTCTGTCTGCGGCCACCACACTGCTTCTTCCTGCCTGTTGGGGTGCTCTGCCTCCCTCCCCCTGTGTGCTGCTGTCCTTGCTCTGCATGTCCTCCTGCCAGGTTGGGTCAGTTACTATATCATCCACCACCTCGTCTCCCACTTCTGCACCCTGGTACTATTCCTGACTTTCTGTCAATTGTGTCTCATCATCGTCCACCTCTTATGACAGTTTCCCACCGTCGCCTTCGTGTGACCGTGGCTGCTCAAATATTTGGGCATCGCTACACGTGATCTCCTCTTGCCCCGCTTCAAGTGGACCGGGCGAGAGGCCCGAATCTATAAATGGAAAAGTGAACAGCTCTTCAGATTGTCCAAGTGTGGGATCAATTGTCTCTGGGTACTCGGCATGGTGGGAGGAAGGAGGATCAGGGTGAGGAATATGAGGTCCAGACTCATGGCTACTGAGACTTGACCGTGTGGAAGACAGGGTGGTGGTGGTGGTGGTGGCTAAGTGACTGGAAGCATTATCCGCTATCCAACCAACAACCTTTTGACACTGATCTGGGTTCAATAGTGGTGTGCTGCGGTCCCCTAGAAATTGGGACAGGAAGGTCAGGCGAGAAGATGTCGGTGTTTGTTGTGGCACAATTTCGGCTTGCCCACGGCCTTGTACTCGGCCTCTGCATGCACCATTACCATCACGTCCAGTTCCCCGTCCCTTGCCACGTGCCTTGCCCATTTTAAATGGAGGATAGTATCTTCCACGCTCACTACAAATGATTGAGTTTGAAGCGAAGTTATATGTGATCGGTGTGATGGAGAAAACAGAGTTTTAAATACCTGGCCTGTAGGTAAGTAGTGTGAACAGCAAACTGCTGTGAATTGCTTCACTGACACACTGAAAAAATGGAGGCCAGAAATGGCAGTATTTTCTGACAACGTATATGTGATCTGTGTGACGGAGAAAACACAGTTTTAAATAGCTGGATTTCTAGCGCTCTAATATGGAAAGGACCTGGCTGTATTCTGCAGTGCCAACAAGCAAATGGTGCAGAAAAACGTTGTTCTCTGGATTGCTTTATAAGCAAATAATGAGGATTAAGATCCAAAGAAAAGTATTCCTCGCCCCTGAGACCTGGGCCTTTGTATAGAAATATCTAACAGCAGCAGAAGGCAGATTTGGAATGGAGCCTCTTGTGCTATATGCACTGCAGTCTGCTATATACACTGCCTGCCTGCCTATTTACACTGCCTGCCTGATATATCTGCAGATGGATTAGTCCTCAGAAGGACTGTTTGTTGAGATGTATATGTGTAATGTGCGGTTTTTCTCACTACACTACCTAATGCACGATCAAATCTCTCCCTAACGCAGCAGCAGCTCTCCCTACACTGTCTGATCCGGAGTGACTGTGATGAGCATGGCGGTGCCAGGTCAGATATAGACCTGATGACGCTGTGCGGCCAGCCAATCACTGTAATGCCCACAACCAACATGGCTATGGCATTACAGTGCATGGCAGGCAATCCCTGCATGTTCATTGGCTCTGTAAAGAGCACCAAACATGCAGGGATGGGTCCCGACTTCCCGCCCGACCAACCCGGAAATACTCGGTGAGCGCAGAGCATCTCGAGCAGTGAATCGGGCGAGCACCGAGCAGTAGCGAGCATGCTCGCTCATCACTAGTTGTCATTAAGATTTAAAAAGAGAAAACACAGAAATGTGACAGTAAATGGCTTCACCCAACCAATAACCATGAGTGGAGAAAAAGTGTTTTTGTTATCATTCATTTTTTCTGAAACAAGGCCAAGAAAGGAAAAATTCTGCCGGGGTATGTAAACTTTTGAGCAGAACTGTATATGCGCCAGCCCCAGTGTCTCCTATTCTATATACTCCAGCCCCAGTGTCTCCTATTCTATATACTCCAGCTTCTTCTGTGATGTATATGCTCTAGCCCCAATGTATCCTGTGATGAATATACGCCAGCCCCAGTGTCTCCTATTCTATATACTCCAGCCCCAGTGTCTCCTATTCTATATACTCCAGCTTCTTCTGTGATGTATATGCTCTAGCCCCAATGTATCCTGTGATGAATATACGCCAGCCCCAGTGTCTCCTATTCTATATACTCCAGCCCCAGTGTCTCCTATTCTATATACTCCAGCTTCTTCTGTGATGTATATGCTCTAGCCCCAATGTATCCTGTGATGAATATACGCCAGCCCCAGTGTCTCCTATTCTATATACTCCAGCTCCAGTGTCTTCTGTGACGTAGCTAATGTAGCCCTAATATCTCTTATGCAGAGGCGTCGCATGATAAAGCAGTGGGACACAAGCTCCCTGCCCTATCACTATCTCTTTCATATGCCACAGATCGCCATAGGCCTGCGGTTAACAAGATGTCAGCATCCTCACGCAGGTGGCTCGGTGACATCATTGCATCGCTCTGCTCTGCTGTCCCGCCATGGAAGAGGAGACAGAGGCCGTGATGTAGGGAATCAGGATTAAGTGAGATATTTTTTTAAATGATCGGGCAGTGGAGCCATCCTACTATATATCTGGAGTAGTGGGTCCATCATACTACATATGGAGTAGTGGGGCCATTATACTATATGTATGTGGGGCAGTGGGACCATCATAGTATATACAGGTGCATCTCACTAAATTAGAATATCTTCAAAAAGTTAATTTATTCCAGTTCTTCAATATTGTTTCAGTATGCTCCACAATCATGAGGAAGACTGCTGACTTGACAGATGTCCAGAAGGCAGTCATTGACACACTCCACAAGGTCCTAGAGTTCCAATTTTCATTTGGAAATCAAAGTCCCAGAGTCTGGAGGAAGAGTGGAGAGTCCACAATCCAAGCTGCTTGAGGTCTAGTGTGAAGGCTCCACAATCAGTGATGGTTTGGGAGGCCATGTCATCTGCTGGTGTAGGTCCACTGTGTTTTATCAAGACCAAAGTCAGCACAGCCGGCTACCAGGACATTTTACAGCACTTCATGCTTCCCTCTGCCGACAAGCTTTTTGGAGATAGAAATGTCATTCTCCAGCAGGACTTGGCCCCTGTCCACACGGCCAAAAGTACCAATACCTGGTTTACACACAACAGTATCACTGTGCTTGATTGGCAGCAAACTCGCCTGACCTTAACCCCATAGAGAATCTATTATAGAGAATCTATGGGGTATTGTCAAGAGGAAGATGAGAGACACCAGACCCAACAATGCAGATGAGCTGAAAGACAGCTTTTTGTATTGAAGAACTGAAATAAATTAACTTTTTGATGATATTCTAATTTAGTGAGATGCACCTATATATGGAGCAGTGGGACTATCATGCTATATATATGGAGGAGTGGGGGCATCATACTAAATATAGAGCAGTGTGTGTGTGTCACCCCAGGCCTGGATGCCACAAACAATAATCTGTTTCTGAAAGCAGGAGGGAGGTCCCCTGGTTAGGGACAATTAGCATACAGCACCTCCTGTCCCAGGCCAGCAGGGGGAGCTGGCTGCCCCTATAAAAGCTGGAACTGGGGGCAGGGTTAGAGAGAACTGGAAGACCTAGGTCAGGAGTGAGACTAGTCCCAGAGAAGGAGGGACAGTTCAGCTGTAGCTGAGGAGTCCGTGAGGCAGAGGAGAAACTGCAAGCCAGGGACAGAGGCGACGAGAGCCGGTCCTGGCAGAGAACCAATCTACTGGACATTGGGGTCCGAGGCTGTCAGGGTTACAAGCCCAGCAGCAGAGAATCAAGCTGCGAGGGATTTCAGGTCCCTTGGCCTAAGAAGCCTGGAGGCTCCGCCACACAGAGGGACCAGTACATCGAGGAGCAAGCAACAGGTACCCAAGGCCTGAGTCGCAAGCCATACAGGAGAGAAGTACACGGCCAGCTCAGGGACGTGGGCTATTACACCACGAAAAGGGGGATAGTCAGAAAGAGCATAGAGAGAACGGTAGGCCTACACACTCACCCTGACCAGTGGGGCTCGCCCGATTGCTCTCAGACACCCAGGCCCATTCCTAACCGGTACTGTTGGGCCATTAATAATATCTACAATAAAGACCCTGAACTGTTTGAAGCGGACTCTGAACTCTTACTATTGCGGCCTGCACTATCACCCCCAACATCCACCTACACTGCCCTGAGGCTACACTCTTCCCATGGGGAGTTATCCTACCCCTGTGCTGCACACCAACACCAGCCTCAGCGGTCTGCCTTGCAGCGGCGGTTATCTCCAACCGCAATCCACGGGTGGCGTAGTCGGACATTCAAAACACTGATAAATAGACTGCCACCATTTGGTCTGACCACCCTGAGCCACGGGATCGGGTTGCCACTACTACCCCCATCAGCACCGTACACTAGAAGGCCCGGTTCCGGGTACCCCACGGCCCAGGGGGGGAGTCAGCTTTGGCGTAGTCGGCAGAATTGTGACCAACCCGCCACAAATGGGTATTGCGTGCCTGGAAAAGACTCTATACATATCTGAGTGAAGTTTCCCGCCATTTGGGGCCATTTCCCGCCAATCGGAGCCGTTTCCCGCCATCGGGCGCCATCTTCGGGACGACGCGCGGGAAGAAGAGGGGCGTGGACGTCCAAAAACGCGTGAGACCTGAAGCCCCGCCCTACGCTGAGACGCTGCTCAAGGTCCTGGATGGAGATCCAGCGGATGCCGACGTCATCACCGAGCAACGCAAGGTCCTCTCCCAGAGCATCGCGAGGGAAGCCGCGGCCTACAGAAGAGGATCGCCAGAAGGTAGGCCACGGTTAATTAGGAGGGAGGAAGATGTCGGACGCGGAGGGACCCTCTACCACCAGCGTAGCCGCTGCAGCTGTGATGCCGTTTTCCATGCCCTATATCCATAGGCGGATTATAATGAGGGCAATCCGGGCGACCGCCCAGGGCCCCGAGCCTGCAGGGGGTCCGCGGCTCCAGGCGGGGTGTCTAATGCCGGATTGCCCTCATTATATGTGCGGGCCGCCGCGGCACATAGCGGTAGCAGTGGCGGGAGGGGGGGGCCTGGACTGCTCCCCCAGCAGCGGCCACCGCTACTTCTTCATCGGCCGGGCCAGCACTGCAGCAGTTAACTTCCCTGTGCTGGCCCGGCCGCGTCACTGCTAGGAGACATGGCCCTGTGCGCGGCTGTGTCTCCTAGCTGTGACGTCACACAGTGCGCCCCGGCCTGCAGTGCTGCACCGGAAAAGAGAGAGAGCAGGCAGGAGGAATTGAGCCGGGGGATGGTGAGTGTGTGTGTGTGTGAGCAGATGTGTGTGTGGGCAGGTGTGTGTGTGTTTGTGGGCAGGTGTCTGTGGGGGTAGGTGTCTGTGTGGGCAGGTGTGTGTGTGTGTGTATATGTGTGTGTGTGTATATGTGTGTGTGTCTGTGTGGGCAGGTGTGTGTGTGTGTATATGTGTGTGTGTGTGTGTGGGCAGGTGTCTGTGTGAGCAGGTGTGGGTGTGTGTGTGGGCAGGTGTGTGTGTGTGTGTGGGCAGGTGTGTGTGTGGGCAGGTGTGTGTATATAGGTGTGTGTGTGTGTGTTTGCGGGCAGGTGTCTGTGTGGGCAGATGTGTGTGTGGGCAGGTGTGTGTGTGTGTGTGGGCAGGTGTGTGTGTGTGGGCAGGTGTGTGTGTGTGGGCAGGTGTGTGTGTGTGTGGGCAGGTGTTGGTGTGTGTGTGTGGACAGGTGTGTATGTGTGGGCAGGTGTGTGTGTGTGGGCAGGTGTGTTTGTGTGTGGGCAGGTGTGTTTGTGTGTGGGCAGGTGTGTGTGTGTGTGGGCAGGTGTGTGTGTGTGTCTGTGTGGGCAGATGTGTGTGTGGGCAGGTGTGTGTGTGTGGGCAGGTGTGTGTGTGTCTGTGTGGGCAGGTGTGTGTGTGTGTCTGTGTGGGCAGGTGTGTGTGTGTATATGTGTGTGTGTGTGTGTGTGTGGGCAGGTTAGAAATTCTTGCCCTGTTGAACACTACACCTGACTTGAGGCCACCACCTCTTGGTTGTCCAATGTTCTTGCTTCTCTAGGGCTCTTCTCAGATATTCATTATACCAGCTCCCCAGAATACCAAAGTTAGGGTGGGTGACCGCGAGCCCTGGTGGTGGTCATAACTGCGGCCACCCAGGGGCAATACTCCATAACAACAATCCCCTGAGGTGGTGTAGGATGTAAGGACCTATTCACACTACATTCAGCGCTGCATTCAGGTCTTTACACAAGGCTTACAACTGAATCCCTGAAATTCAGGATTGTGCTGTCTGAAATGAGACATCTGAAAGCAGAGAAAATGGAGCCTAAAGATTCAGACTTTAGCCTCGGTTTGCCTTTGTTCAAATCAATGGCTATGTCAAGGCACATCTGAATGCCATTTTTCAGGGATTTAGATAGAAGCCTGGAAAGAGGAGATGAATGCATTGCAAAATTCAGTGTGAATAGGCCCTTATATCTGGAGTCTTGATATTGATGCCACAAGCATTTTACTTGTTTTTAGCTTAAAAAAAAAATACACACACACAAATTATACACACACACACACTATACATACACACACAGTATACATACACACACATTATACACACACACACACACACTATACATACACACACACAGATGTGTATGTGGGCAGGTGTGTGTGTGTGGGCAGGTGTGTGTGTGGGCAGGTGTGTGTGTGTGTGATGTCTGTCTGTTTGTGTGTGTGTGTGTGTGTGTGGGCAGATGTCATTGTGTGATGCCTGTTTGTATGTATTTTTGTGTTTCAAATGTGTTTATGCGTGTCTGTATATGTTTGTGTGTGTGTATGACTGCATGCGGCCTCCTGCTGAGTATAGTTGGCGCCGTGCGGCCTCCTGATGTCTCTGGGGGGGCTCCGTGCAGCCTCCCGCTGTGTATAGACGGCTACGTGCGGCCCCTCGCTGTTTATAGACGGCGCCGTGCGCCCCCCCGCTGTGTATAGAAGGCTACGTGCGCCCCCCGCTGTGTATAGATGGCTACGTGCGGCCCCCCGCTGAGTATAGATGTCGCCGTGCGGCCTCCTGCTGTGTATAGATCGCTACGTGCGGTCTCCCGCTGAGTATAGATGGCGCTGTGCGGCCTCCTGCTGTCTCTGGGGGGAGCGCCGTGCGGCATCTATACTCAGCAGGAGGCCGACCGTAGCCAGCTATACACGTATACTCAGCAGGAGGCCGCACGTAGCCATCTATACGGTGCCATCTATACACAGCGGGAGGCCGCACGGCGCCATCTATACAGTGGGAGGTCGCACGGCGCCATCTATACACAGCGGGAGGCCGCACGGAGCCATCTATACACAGCGGGAGTCTCAGTGTTTTGCAAGAGCAGTCAATAAATTCTGCTTGACTAATTCTGAGCACAATAAAGTCTGGTTCGCTTCTAACCTGCTGTCTTCATTTTCAGCTTGCTGAATTCTAACTCATTTACTGTCATTCGAGACGATGCCTTTGCTGGTCTCTTTCACCTTGAATACCTGTAAGTGTTCCACTTAATGTCATATTTTTGATTCTGTTCTTCTTCATCTTTTGGCATGTGCAATTGTATGAGCAAGTATTCATATGAATTTATGACCTACTTAAACCTTGGAGGACCTTACATTTTATTCAATCAATTTTTTTTCCAGTTTAAAACTATGGGACATATATGTGCCTTGGTCCTCAAAGGGTTTTTAAAGGGGCTGCAAACATAAATATGAAAAAAATAATTCAATTAGTGCTTTTTGTGTTTATTTAATTTTTATTTGAAGTCCATTTTTTTATATACCTTGAAATTAAGCTCTACCCCATGGAATGAAGCCCTACCTACATGACATCTGAGAGCTACATGGATCCCGCTTGTGAGGTGCCTGTCCGTCACTACTATTCAGTTTTAGGGTCCACTCACTAAGCCATATATTCTCTCATGCAAGAGAATAGGGCCAATTAAGCTAATGACACTCGGCTCAAACTCTGTCAGAGCTTCAACTGAGTGTGATCCGATTCTCTCGCAGCACAGATATGGAGAAGATGGAGAACTTACTTTCTCCATAGTCTCTGTGAGTGTTCATCGGACTGCACTTGGATGACATCCGAGTGCAGTCCAATGTTTTACGTGCACCCATAGACTTGTATGGGTGCACATGGTCCGAATATCGAATGAGATTATTTTCTCATGCCAATAATCGCACTGTCCCATAGTATAACATAGAGCCGAGTCCTATCCGATAAAACATCACATAGCATTCGGCCGTGTTATACGACAGTGTGAGCGAGCCCTTAGAGTCAAGGAATATTTACATGCAGATGATGATATTACTCTCCAAGTGTATATTTTTTTAGGCGAGTTCATAGTAAATGCTTTGCATTTTTGACATGTGATCAACTAAAGAGCAAGAAAGATTTAGGACCTCCCCTATAGAGAAACGAAAAATAGTTTGGAGGACTTGCATGTCCTTTTTATTTATTATGAGAAAATCATAAAAGATCCAGTTTTTTAACCATGCTGTGACTTTCTGCTGAAGGAGAGGGAGAGAGCTGCCCTATTCAGAGTCTGTAATAAGACCTGCTGACAAAAGTGTTGAAGATACAGTCTAATGTGAATTAACAATGAAAAAAAGTTAATTTAACAAATGGCTTGTATTTTTTTAATACAAACTTTTTTGTCTTTACAGCTCTTTTAAAGGGAATCTGTCATCAGGTTTTTGCCACCTAATCTGAGAGCAGCATAATGTAGGGTTAGAGGCACTGATTCCAGTAATGTGTCACTTACTGGGCTGTTTAGTGTTGTTTTGATAAAATCATTGATTTGTCAGAAGGTAATTATCACTAGATGACTAGTAAGTTCTGTAGGACCCCACCCCCATCACTGATCAGTAGATTTCTGTGTACACTGAGCATGGGCAGAAAGCTGCCAATCAGTGGTGTGGGTGGGGCTATACAGAGCGCAGCATTCAGAGAGCTGCTAGATCTGCAGCAGATAAAACTGTGATTTTCTCAAAATGGCAACAAGCAGCTGAAAAAGTGACACATCGCTGGAATCAGGGTATCTGCCCCAATATTGTGCTGCTCTCAGATGAGGCAGCACAATTAATATTATGCCAAATTAATTTCCCATGAACTATCACATGATCTATCACAGGGGATCATGTGACATGTCACGTGATAAATCAGGTGTGTGGAGGGGGCCCGCGCCTTCTAAACTGCCCGGGGCCCTTGCTACTCTTCATCCACCCCTGCCTATATCCCCGGAGCGGCCTGGCTGCCCCAGTATGCCGGCGAGTCGCATACCTTGGGCGACTTTAAAGAAAGGCTGTATAGACTGTTCAAAGTTTATCCCCTGACAGAAGAACAGAAGGTAAGCATACTGATAGGGCAGTTAACTGGTGCGGCCCAGCGGGAGGTAAAGTCTTGGACAGCTGAGGAGAAAAGGACTGTAAGGGGGGTTCTGACCCGTCTACGGGACACCTTTGATACCCGTACCTCAGCAGAAATCAAAATGCGGTTCTATGGATGTAAGCAGCGAGCTCAAGATAGCATCCGAGATTATGCCCTAAATTTACAGGAAGCCTTGGGCGCAATTAAGCAAGCTGACCCTGGCAGCGTGCAGGATACAGATAAACTATTGACTGACCAGTTCATAGAAGGTCTGCTGTCCAGCGCCCACAGAACCCAGCTGCGCCTCATGGCCCTACAGAACCCCGATTTGACTTTTGCACAGTTCAACGATAGGGCCATCCGGGTGCTCCGAGAACCTGCACCGGGTGGCGCTGTAGCTTCCCGGCGCCCTGCCATCCCTTACCACCAGGGGGCGGCACCCTATCCCGCAGACCTTGTGGGGGCTGATGCGCAGGCCCTAAATCCATCCCCGCCTGCAAACCTGCACCATCAGGTCCAAGAACTAACAAAGAGTGTTGCTGCATTGTCCAGGACCGTACAGTCGTTACAGATGGACCCGTCAGGACCAATCAAGCTGGCTTCCAGTCCGGAGGATGTCCCGTGGCGTCGACGGAGGAGGATCCCGTCGTTCAGAGGGAGGCCCGCCGATCATTACACTGAGGATGGACAGCCGATTTGCCGCCGTTGCAGCCAGCCGGGACACGTAGCCAGGTACTGTACTTTAAATGGGTCCGACCTGGGGCAAAGGGCCAACCCCCAGGTATAAGGTCATCAGGCCCATCTAATTGGCGTGGTAAGTAGGTAGGGGAACGCCCGGTTTTACCCGTAGTGCTGGACGGTATCCCCATGAGTGCACTGCTGGACACCGGGTCCCAAGTGACTACAATCCAATATGTACTTTTCAAGCAGTACTGGAGTGACACTGATATAACTCGTTATCCAGATGATGACTTGAGCATCATCGCCAGCAATGGTCAACCCGTGCCGCAGGTGGGGTTCAGAGAGATGACCATTAAGATTGGTAAAGTTGAACTGCCGGCACAGGGAGTGATCATTGTGGACATTGACCGTCGAGAAAGTCACCCTAAAATAACCTTGGGTAGTAATGTGATTGAAAATTGTCTTTCAGAAGCAATTGTAATTTTGCAGCAGGTGGCGATGAATGTGAGCTCCAGCCAGCAGAGGGTCCTCCAGAAGGAGATAAGAGCCCTGATGAGATGGCAACAGGTAGAACTGTCTGGTGGTGAGATCGGTAGCGTGAGGAATGGATGAGCGACCCGTTCCCCATTGCCATGCCCCCCAAAAGTGAAATGATCTGGTGTCGGAATGCAATCGGGTTAAGAGGGAGAGACTACCAAGCCATGGTAGAACCCGTGTACTCAGACAGCAGGCCCACCATTTTGACAGCCCAGGGGGTGGTCGATGTCCGCCATGGAAGGGTGCCCGTCTGGATCTTAAACATTGGGGAAAGGGAAGTACACTTGCCTTGGTACGCTACACTAGCCAAATTGTATACTGTTGAACACAATGCTGTCAGGGCCATGGAACCCTTGCCTCCATCTCCCCAAGCAGAGGGTAATGGTTCCCAGAAACCCAAGGAGGACTGGTGCCAGAAACTCCACATGGGTGCTGACTCCACTCCCTTGCACCAAAAACAAGGAGTCTACCGGGTGGTTCAAGAGTACGAGAGAATCTTTAGTAAGCACCCGCTAGACTTCGGCAGAGTGAAAGGGGTAGAACACCACATCCCCATGGGGAGCCACCCACCAATAAAAGAAAGATACAGATCTGTACCACCCCGCACACTATCAGAACGCAAAGGGCATGCTGAGAGAAATGAAGGAAGCCGGGGTCATTAGAGACAGTTGTAGCCCCTGGGCAGCCCCCTTGGTTCTGGTTAAAAAGAAAGACTGTACTATGAGAATGTGCGTGGACTATAGAGAAGTCAATCGTATCACCCATAAAGACGCATACCCGTTGCCTAGAATAGAGGAGTCTTTGGTCGCACTAAAATCAGCTAATTTCTTCTCTACTTTGGACCTTACTAGTGGGTACTGGCAGGTTCCTGTGGCAGAGGCTGATAAGGAGAAGACCGCCTTCACCACCCCGATGGGATTAAGTGAATTCAACTATATGCCGTTCGGGCTCTGCAACGCACCCGGGACCTTCCAGAGGCTGATGGAATGCTGTCTAGGGCACCGAAACTTTGAGACGGTCCTACTTTACCTGGACGACGTGATTGTCTATTCGAAGACTTACGAGGACCATCTAAAGCACCTGGCCGAGGTGTTCGATGCCTTGGCAGGCTTTGGCATGAAAGTGAAACCCTCCAAGTGCCATCTGTTAAAGCCGAAGGTACAGTACCTGGGACATGTGGTGAGTGCAGAAGGAGTAGCCCCCGACCCTGACAAAATCACGGCAATAAAGAACTGGCCAAGCCCCTCTAACATAAAAGAAGTGAGGCAGTTCCTCGGGTTGGTAGGCTACTACCAAAGGTTCATCCCCAGGTTCACCAAGATGGCAGCCCCTATGCAGGACCTCCTTATAGGACAATCTAAGACCAGAAGCCAAAAGCCACCCTTCAAGTGAGACAAGCCGGAAGAGGAGTCCTTCCGCCAGCTGAAGATGGCCCTCACGGGGGATGAGATCCTGGCCTACCCTGATTATGGCCAGCCTTTTCTCCTCCACACAGACGCCAGTAATGTGGGGCTGGGAGCCGTACTGTCACAGAACCAACAGGGCAGAGAAAGGGTGATCGCGTACGCCAGCCGGAAGCTGAGGCCCACCGAGAGAAACCCGGAGAATTACAGCTCCTTTAAGCTGGAGTCCTTGGCAGTGGTGTGGGACGTAACAGAACGTTTCAAGCATTACCTGGCCTCTGTGAAGTTCACTGTGTACACGGACAACAATCCGTAGACACATCTGGACAATGCGAGACTTGGTGCCCTAGAGCAGCGGTGGATGGCCCGGCTAGCAAACTATGACTTCACCATCAAGTACCGGGCAGGCCGAGACAATGCCAATGCAGATGCCCTATCGAGAATTCCCCACTTGCCTGATGAGGGAGAAGATCCAGACGAGTTGGAGGAAATAGAGCTCCCTGCATTCCACCGGTACGGGGCCACTCAGTACTCCCACCGTGTAAGAGACAAAGACTTGACCACTGTCATGTTCAATCCCTTACCTCACCACGGCTGGGCTGAAACGCAAGATAGTGACCCTGCAATTCGCCTGGTGAAAGACCTGTTGACCCAGGCAGACGCTAGCCCTGGCTCGGACGCTCCAGAGGAAGCCAAGCAGTTATGGAAGGAGAAAAGCAGGCTATTCCTCTACGAAGGTAAGCTGTGCAGAAGGCTTGTCAACCACCGGACGCACGAGCTGACCTGGCAGGTAGTGGTCCCGAGACGAGATGCAGCAATGGTCCTGGAGGCCTACCATGACAGAGCGGGACACTTCGGGTGGAAGAAACTGGAGTTCCTACTGAGAGAGCGGTTCTACTGGGTCGGAATGAGAGGGGCCATAGAGAAGTGGTGCAGGGACTGCGGCCCATGTAACCTCAGAAGGAAGGACGGTACCAGCCAGAAGATGCCCTTGATGCCCATCATCACCAGGCAGCCTCTTGAGCTGGTAGCTCTGGACCATGTGAAACTGGCTCCAAGCCGGTTGGGCTACGTCTATGCCCTGACAATAGTGGACCACTATTCCCGGTTCCTGGTGGTGGTTCCTGTTAAAGACTTGACAGCCCAAACAGCGGCCAGAGCCTTCCAACAACACTTCTGCCGTCCACACGGGTATCCGGAACAGGTCTTGACAGATCAAGGTCCAGGGTTTGAGGCTGAAATCTTCCAGGAGTTCTGCAACCTCTACGGCTGTAAGAAGATTCGGACAACGTCTTACCACCCACAAACCAACGGGCTATGTGAGAAAATGAATAATATCGTCATTGATCTCCTCAAAACGTTGCCCCTGGAAGAACGCAGCCTGTGGCCGGAGAAGCTGCCAGACCTGATAGACTTATACAACCATATCCTGGTGAATGCTACAAATTGCACCCCGGCTTACCTGATGAGGGCAAGACCAGGTAAGCTGCCGATAGACCTGGAGATGGGAGTCCTGACCCCCGAGGACACCTCCCCAGACGCGGACTGGGATACGGAACGGCGGCTACAGTACAAGAAGGTACAGGAGAGTGTGGAGAGGAGTCTGGCTCAAGCGAGAGAAAAGCAAGAGAGGCTCTTCAACCAACACGCCCCTGCTGGTCCCCTGGAACCTGGTGAGCAGGTCCTGAAGCGGAAGAGAAGGCTTCACAAGCTAGATGACCAGTGGGAGAGCGACCCGTACACAGTACTGCAGTCCAACCACAACAACCCGAAGGTATGTGTAATTACCAAGGATGGAGGAGAAACCACTAGCACCGTCTCCAGAGACCACCTAAAAAGGTGCCCCAAGCAACTACAGAGTGCAGGAGAAGATCAAGATGACCTTGAACCCGCAGAAGACAAGAAAGAAATGATCAGCACAGTTCTTGGAGAGTTCCCCCGGTCCTGGACTCGGATAAATGATGCAATAGTGGTACCCGTCCTACACTTCCTTCAACCAACCCAGCAGGAACCTACAGGAGAGCAGGAGGAATTAGAAGACCAAGCAGCCCTAGAGGCAGAAGAACCCATGCCAGCAGCCCAAGAGAGTCAACCCTCTGCTGACAGTGAGCCTGCCATACCTGCGGTAAGCCAAAGGACCCGCAGATAGCTGCCTGCACTGCCTGTAAACCCAGCTAGAAGCTGTACCCTGAATGCTAGTGGGGAAAGTCAGGTTAGACCACCACCAGACAGTGGGTTACGCAGGTCAACCCGGAGCACTAGGGGGCAAATACCAGCTCGCTGGAAGATCTAAATGCTGTATATTGTAAATGTTTTATGTTTGTTGCCTGGTTGCTGTTAGAACCTTGCTGTTAGGTTTTTTTTCCTTTGCTGGTCACATGACCTTGTTGGCCTATTTAATCCTGCTCCGCCCTTCTGGCTTTGCTGGACTTCATTGTATATCTACTTTCTAGCTAGCCTGTGCTCTGTATCTAACTCTGTTAGTTTGCTTGGTCTACGGACCTCTAGGTTCTATCTATTTTGTTTGTTCGTCTTTCTGCTGCTATTTCTGTTAGGAGGTGTCCCTTATTCCTCCCAGTCCTTAGTACTTGTAGGGATTCCCTCCCCAAATCTATAGGTCTCCGTACAGACTAGATTAGGACTTTAGCAGGTCTGATCGCAGGATCAGGTTCCCTGTTACATCGTAGGGATTCAGCTGAGTCTTATAGTAGGGACAGATCTCCTCTCTTTCCTTAGCTTTGGTAGCAGAACATAACAGTAAGTCCAGCCAGTAAATTCTCTAAGGAAAGATTTTTTTTTGTTCCATCATGGTGTCGGTTCAGGATTTGGCTAAACACCTGCAGGGACTCTCTCTGGAAGTGGCCGAGCTCCGTCAGCACGTGAGTAACTGTCCTGGAGCACATTTCTTGGAGCCTAAGGTATGTTTGCCGGATTTATTTTTTGGTGAACATCGAGAATTTTTTTCATTTAAAAATGCTTGCTTATTGTATTTTCGTTTGAGACCCAAGTCCTCTGGGGATGAATCCCAGCGCGTAGGGTTCATAATGTCACTTTTGCGCAAAGAGCCTCAGGAGTGGGCCTTTTCTTTGCAACCTAGTGATACATGCTTCAGATCAGTGGATAGTTTTTTTTCTGCTTTAGGACTATTATATGATGATCCTGACCGTGTCGCATCAGCTGAGACTGAGTTGAGACGTTTAAAACAAGGATCAGGTAATATGGAAAAATATTGTACACATTTTCGTCGTTGGTCCACTCAAACAGGGTGGAACGATTCTGCTCTGAAAAGTCTATTTCTTGCTGGGCTCAGTGAAAAGGTTAAAGACCTGCTAATTGCTTATCCTACACCTGAGGATTTGCAACAGGCTATGCAATTAGCTATACGGGTGGATAGGAGACTGCGTGCAAGGGTTAATGAGAGCAAATCCTCTGCTATGTCAGTTTCTGGTTATGATAATGTGTGTACTAACAGTGGTGAACCGATGGAGATTGGATCGGTGGCACCTCGCTCTCAAGAAAAACACCGTCGTTTTTCAGAAGGCTTGTGTTTCTATTGCGGGAAATCTGGTCATTTGATTAAAGGCTGTGAGCTTCGTATGAAGAAAGAAAAAAAAATGGTCAGTCACGCCCGTATTGCCTGTTTAAATTCCAAGGGTATATTTTTAGCTGCTTCCACGATTGCTCAGGAAAAATTAATGGAATTTCGGGTGTTTGTTGATTGCGGGTCTACACTGAATGTTATTGATGGGGGATTCGTGGAAAAACTCAATTTAAAACCTGAATCTTTATCATCCCCCATTGCTGTGGTTTCTGTGGATGGCTCCCCTTTGAAGAATATTACTCTCAAGGTCAGTGAATTTCCTCTCACTATTAATGGTGTTCACCATGAGAAATTGGATTTGGTAGTGTTGAATAACTTGCCTTCTCCAGTAATATTGGGATTGCCCTGGTTAAAATTTCACAATCCTGTACTGGATTGGTCTACCAGTGAAATTAAATCCTGGAGCCATAAATGTTATGACAAGTGTTGTAACGGGCGTATTGCAGCTTTGGATAGGGGAGAATTACCTGTTCCTATTCAGGATTTTTGGAGAGTTTTTTCTGAGAAAGAATCGCAGGTTTTGCCTCCCCATAGAGACTATGATTGTTCTATTGAATTTGTCCCTGGAGCGACTCTTCCTAAAAGTCGTTTATTTAACCTTACTATTCCTGAGAGGAAGGCTTTGGAGGAATACATACAGACAAGTTTGGCCGCCGGTCACATTAGGCCCTCTAAGTCTCCTGTGGCGGTTGGATTTTTTTTTTGTAAAAAAAAAGGACGGCGGTTTACGTCCTTGTCTGGATTTTCGTGAGATTAACAAAATTACGGTACGCAATCCTTACCCACTGCCATTGATTCTTGATCTGTTTAACCAGTTATTGGGGGCCAAGTGGTTCTCTAAAATTGACCTTAAGGGGGCATACAATCTGTTGCGCATGAAGGAGGGTGACGAATGGAAGACTGCTTTTAACACTCCTGTGGGTCATTTTGAGAATCTGGTTATGCCTTTTGGTCTTACTAATGCTCCTGCATTTTTTCAGAATCTGATTAATGACATCCTTAGACCTTTGATCGGTAAAAATGTGGTTGTGTATTTGGATGACATTTTGATTTATTCGCCAGATCTGGAGTCTCATTGGCGGAGCGTACGTGAGGTATTACAGTTATTAATGGACAATTCGCTTTTTGCTAAGCTGGAGAAATGTGAGTTCGCTGTACAGAGAATTAGTTTTTTGGGCTACATTATCTCCAGCAAAGGTTTTGAGATGGATCCGGTTAAGGTTCAGGCTGTGCAGGAATGGCCTAGGCCTATTGGTTTGAAATCGATACAGAGGTTTTTGGGTTTCGCCAATTACTATAGAAAATTCATAAAAAATTTTTCTAGTATTGTCAAACCTCTGACTGATCTCACTAGGAAAGGTGCTGATGCGGTTCAGTGGTCTTCTGAGGCCATTGAAGCTTTTGTGTATCTCAAGGAGAGGTTCACCTCTGCTCCCATCCTTATGCAGCCTGATGTTACTAGGCCGTTTTTGGTTGAGGTTGATGCTTCCTCTGTGGGGGTTGGCGCAGTATTGTCTCAGGATAACGGGGATGGATTACATCCCTGTGCATTTTTTTCAAAAAAATTTTCGGAGACTGAATTGAATTACGATATTGGTAATAGGGAATTATTGGCTATTAAACTCGCATTTGAACACTGGCGCCACTTCTTGGAAGGTGCGGAATTTCCCGTTCAGGTTCTTACGGATCATAAAAATCTGATATATCTTGACGCTGCCAAGCGCCTGAATGCCCGTCAGGCTAGGTGGGCACTGTTTTTCTCGCGGTTTAATTTCTCCGTTACTTACATCCCTGGTACTAAGAATGTTAAGGCGGATGCCTTGTCTCGCAGTTTTTCTCCCATAGTCGGTGCTGAGAAAGAGGAAAACATTTTACAAGAAGGTGTTGTGATAGCTGCTTTAGACTCCGTTTTGGAAGATGAGATTCTTAAAGCTCAGGAGAATGCCCCATCTAACACTCCTCATGGGAGGTTGTTTGTGCCTGGGACCTTTAGGAGAGATTTGTTTGTTGAGTGTCACGAATCTCGGTTGGCAGGTCATCCCGGAATCTCTGAGACCAAGAGACTGGTGGGTCGCAGTTTTTGGTGGCCTGGATGGCAGAAGGAAGTCATTAAGTGGGTGCGCCAATGTACTATATGTGCTAGATCTAAGTCCTCACATACTCCTGCTGCGGGGTTGCTTTGTCCTTTGGAGGTCCCCAGTGCTCCTTGGACACATTTGGCTATGGACTTTATAACTGACCTTCCCTCCTCTGAGGGTTTTACTGTCATCTGGGTGGTCGTGGACCGTTTTAGCAAAATGTGTCACTTGGTTCCCTTCGTCAAACTGCCCTGCGCTAAAACTCTCGCTAAGGCCTTTGTCAAGGAAATTGTCAGACTTCATGGCGTTCCTACTGACATTGTTTCTGATAGGGGTCCTCAGTTCGTGGCTCGTTTTTGGCGTGCCTTTTGTGACAGGTTGGGAATTCATTTGTCGTTTTCGTCCGGATATCATCCTGAATCTAATGGCCAGACAGAAAGGAAAAACCAGGATGTTGAGCAGTTCTTGCGTTGTTTTGTGGCAGACAATCAAGAGGGGTGGTCTGAGTTTCTGCCACTTGCCGAATTTGCTCTGAACAATCATACATCTTCTTCTGCTGGTTGTTCGCCTTTTTTTTGTTGTTCTGGGAGACATCCGTCGTTTGGGTCGTTCTCCAAGTTGGGATCTGCCGTGCCTGAGGAGGAGAATTTTTCCGGTGATTTGGAAAGAGTTTGGACGGATGTGCGTGGTAATCTTCAGGAGGCCAACAGAAAATCTAAAGACTACTTTGATAGGAAACGACAGGAGGTTTTGTTCGCTGTTGGTGACATGGTTTGGTTGTCCTCTAGGAATCTGCGGTTGAGGATTCCTTCTAAGAAATTGGGTCCCAAGTTTGTAGGGCCCTTTAAGGTGCTTCAGGTTGTCAACCAATCTGCTGTTAGGTTGGAGGTTCCTACCTCCTGGAGAATTAATCCGGTCTTTCATGTCTCTCTGTTAAAAAAAGCTGTTGTGTCGGATGGTGACGCCTCTGCCTCTGTTCCTCCGGTGGTGGAGGACGGGGAATATGAAATTTCTCGCATCCTTGACTCTAGACGGTATAGAGGTAGTTTGCAGTATCTTGTGGCCTGGAAAGGTTTCGGACCCGAGGATAACTCTTGGGTGAGGTCAGATGATGTTTCCGCGTCCAGACTTATCAGAGCGTTTCACAGGAGATTTCCTGATAAGCCTGGTCCTAGGGGATCCGGAGGATCCTCTTAGAAGGGGGGGTACTGTTAGAACCTTGCTGTTAGGTTTTTTTTCCTTTGCTGGTCACATGACCTTGTTGGCCTATTTAATCCTGCTCCGCCCTTCTGGCTTTGCTGGACTTCATTGTATATCTACTTTCTAGCTAGCCTGTGCTCTGTATCTAACTCTGTTAGTTTGCTTGGTCTACGGACCTCTAGGTTCTATCTATTTTGTTTGTTCGTCTTTCTGCTGCTATTTCTGTTAGGAGGTGTCCCTTATTCCTCCCAGTCCTTAGTACTTGTAGGGATTCCCTCCCCAAATCTATAGGTCTCCGTACAGACTAGATTAGGACTTTAGCAGGTCTGATCGCAGGATCAGGTTCCCTGTTACATCGTAGGGATTCAGCTGAGTCTTATAGTAGGGACAGATCTCCTCTCTTTCCTTAGCTTTGGTAGCAGAACATAACAGTTGCTAATTATGTTTTTCCAGTCTTTCTAGTTCATGGACTAACAGGTTATGGACGCTGAATAACCGGAACTGTCTTGTAGATAGTTGCACTTGGTGCCCTCTTTCGAAGATGGCCACGGAAGAAAAATCTGTCCGGTGTGGCCTCCTTGTGGCCCAAAGTAGAGAGCTCAGCCTTGTCGCCACGCCCAAGGCCAGGAACTTGGGGTTTATGGAAACAGGTCCCCACACCGTGGAAAACTTCACCTTGTTGGGTGACATGGACACCCGGTCACGGAAGCGCTGTGACCTCAAGGACAAAATATACTTGTGTATATGTTATGTTGTCATTTATACCCTGTATTTGTGGTTCCTGTTTAGTCCGAAGTACTAAATTTTACTAGGGGAGAATGTGTCACCCCAGGCCTGGATGCCACAAACAATAATCTGTGTCTGAGAGCAGGAGGGAGGTCCCCTGGTTAGGGACAATTAGCATACAGCACCTCCTGTCCCAGGCCAGCAGGGGGAGCTGGCTGCCCCTATAAAAGCTGGAACTGGGGGCAGGGTTAGAGAGAACTGGAAGACCTAGCTCAGGAGTGAGACTAGTCCCAGAGAAGGAGGGACAGTTCAGCTGTAGCTGAGGAGTCCGTGAGGCAGAGGAGAAACTGCAAGCCAGGGACAGAGGCGACGAGAGCCGGTCCTGGAAGAGAACCAATCTACCGGGCATTGGGGTCCGGGGCTGTCAGGGTTACAAGCCCAGCAGCAGAGAACCAACCTGCGAGGGATTTCAGGTCCCTTGGCCTAAGAATCCTGGAGGCTCCGCCACACAGAGGGACCAGTACAGCGAGGAGCAAGCAACAGGTACCCAAGGCCCTAGTCGCATGCCATACAGGCGAGAAGTACACGGCCAGTTCAGGGACGTGGGCTATTACACCACGAAAAGGGGGATAGTCAGAAAGAGCATAGAGAGAACGGTAGGCCTACACACTCACCCTGACCAGTGGGGCTCGCCCGAATGCTCTCAGACACCCAGGCCCATTCCTAACCGGTACTGTTGGGTCATTAATAATATCTACAATAAAGACCCTGAACTGTTTGAAGCGGACTCTGAACTCTTACTATTGCGGCCTGCACTATCACCCCCAACATCCACCTACACTGCCCTGAGGCTACACTCTTCCCGTGGGGAGTTATCCTACACCTGTGCTGCACACCAACACCAGCCTCAGCAGTCTGCCTCGCAGCGGCGGTTATCCCTGACCGCAATCCACGGGTGGCGTAGTCGGACATTCAAAACACTGATAAATAGACTGCCACCATTTGGTCTGACCACCCTGAGCCACGGGATCGGGTTACCACTACTACCCCCATCAGCACCGTACACTAGAAGGCCCGGTTCCGTGTACCCCACGGCCCAGGGGGCGAGTCATGTGCATCAAATTATACATACAGATATGGGGCAGTGGGGCTTCATACTATATACAGGTGCTTCTCACAAAATTAGAATATCATCAAAAGTTAGTTTATTTCATTTCTTCAATGCAAAAAGTGAAACTCCTATATTATATAGAGTCATTACACACAGAGTGATCTATTATATAGAGTCATTACACAGAGGGATCTATTATATAGAGTCATTACACACAGAGGGATCTATTATATAGAGTCATTACACACAGAGGGATCTATTATATAGAGTCATTACACACAGAGGGATCTATTATATAGAGTCATTACACACAGAGGGATCTATTATATAGAGTCATTACACACAGAGGGATCTATTATATAGAGTCATTACACACAGAGGGATCTATTTTAAGTGTTTATTTCTGTTAATGTTGATGATTATAGCTTACAGCCAATGAAAACACAAACGTCATTATCTCAGTAAATTAGAATACTTCATAACAACAGCTTGAAAAATGTTTTTAAAATCCGAAAAGGTGGCCTACTGAAATGTATGTTTAGTAAATGCCCTCAATAGTTGTTCGGGCTCCTTGTGCATCAATTACTGCATCAATGCGGCAATGTGGCATGGAGGGATCAGCCTGTGGCACTGCTGAGGTGTTATGGAAGCCCAGGTGGCTTTGATAGCAGCCTTCAGCTCATCTGTATTGTGGGGTCTGGGGTCTCATCTTCCTCTTGACAATACCCCATAGATTCTCTATAATAGATTCTCTATGGGGTAAAGGTCAGGCGAGTTTGCTGCCAATCAAGCACAGTGATACTGTTGTGTGTAAACCAGGTATTGGTACTTTTGGCAGTGTGGACAGGGGCCAAGTCCTGCTGGAGAATGACATTTCCATCTCCATAAAGCTTGTGGGCAGAGGGAAGCATGAAGTGCTGTAAAATGTCCTGGTAGACAGCTGCGCTGACTTTGGTCTTGATAAAACACAGTGGACCTCCACCAGCAGATGACATAGCTCCCCAAACCATCACTGATTGTGGAGACTTCACACTAGACCTCCAGCAGCTTGGATTGTGGCCTCTCCACTCTTCCTCCAGACTCTGGGACCTTGATTTCCAAATGAAATGCAAAATTTACTTTTCATCTGAAAACAACACCTTGGGCCACTGAGCATCAGTCCAGGTCTTTTTCTCTTTGGCCCAGGTAAGACGCTTCTGGCGTTGTCTATTGGTCATGAGGGGCTTGACACAAGCAATGCGACACTTGTAGCCCATGTCCTGGATACGTCTGTGTGTGGTGGCTCTTGAAGCAGTGACTCCAGCAGCAGTCCACTCCTTGTGAATCTCCCCCAAATTTTTGAATGGCCTTTTCTTAGCAATCCTTTCAAGGCTGCGGTTATCCCAGTTGCTTGTGCACCTTTTTCTACCACACTTTTTCCTTCCAAGTCCATTAATATGCTCAGATACAGCACTCTGTGAACAGCTGCTTCTTTAGCAATGACCTTTTGTGGCTTACCCTCCTTGAGGAGTGTGTCAATGACTGCCTTCTGGACATCTGTCAAGTCAGCAGTCTTGCCCATGATTGTGGAGCCTACTGAAACTGACTAAGGGACCTTTTTAAATGCTTAGGAAGCCTTTGCAGGTGTTTCTTGTTAATTCTAATTTACTGAGATAATGACTTTTGTGTTTTCATTGGCTGTAAGCCATAATCATCAACATTAGCAGAAATAAACACTTAAAACAGATCACTCTGTTTGTAATGACTCTGTATAATATATGAGTTTCATTTTTTAGGATTGAAGAACTGAAATAAATTCACTTTTTGATGATATTCTAATTTTCTGAGAAGCACCTGTATGTAGCAGTGCGGCAATTATACTATATACAGTCAGGAGTATAAGTACTTGATACACTGAAAATTTCGAAAGTTTTTCCACCTACAAAGAATGAAGAGGTCTGTTTTGTTCTACTTAACTGCTGCAACTTGGACCTTTAACAGGATTTATATTTCACCTATGAGAAAGCATACTATGTGTATTTGGCAGATTAACTCAGGCTTGTTTATGATAAACTGAATACATGGATTGGAGTCCTATTTGTATGCAGAATATTGACTATTAATGCTGGCAGAGTAAGTCTTAGGCTATATTCACACTAGGTGTTTTTTTTCTGCAGCAAAACATAATCTCTTGGCAGGAAAGAAGTAGCGTCAAAAACGCAGGTTTTGGTGTGTTTTTTTGCAGTGGTTCTTGGTGCATTTTTGGTGCGTTTTTCAGGATCCCAAAGTTCAGCTTTGCTTCCACCATAGACACATGAAAACAGGTCACCATTGCAAGACATATGTTCATGAAAAAGTACACATTACAAATGTAATAGGGGGGGGTGAATTGGTCTGGAATAGTTTATCTAAGACCCTGGCAGTGCATTGAATTTGTAGGACACTATTTACTTTCACATTATGGTTTGCCATTGAGTTGCTCAGGCATTGTTCATTTTCACACCTCCCTGGGCCACACGTGTTGTTCAATCTCACACCTAGCTCAACCAATGTTTACTTTGTAGGCATCACTAATTTAATTAAACTGTAATAATCCAAGCTGCTATATCAGGTGACCAAGACAAGATGGTTTAAACTTGGGAAAATCACAAAAGTAAATGTGTGTCACATACTTGCTTTTTTCACTAAAAACGCAGCAAAATGTTCACACTAGGCTTTTTTTCAGCATTTTTTTCCACCACCCTTTTTTTTAATGGGTGAAAAACGCTGAAACAAGTGACATACTCTATTGCAAAAAGCCATGGAAAGCACAAAATACTGAGGACAAATAAGCAAGCTTTGTGCATGAGATTTCGGAAATCTCATAGACTTTGTTGGTACTGTAAAACGCAGCTGAAAATTTGCATAAAAAAGCCCGCTTAAAAAAACGTCTAGTGTGAATATAGCCTTGTGTAACAGTTCGCCAATGAGTTAGGATATATGACCACGATGCAGAAATGCTGCGGATTTTTCCTAAGCGTTTCTGCATCTCCCTGGATTGTCAAGCGCTTTGCCAAGTGATTTTAGCATCACTTGGAAAAGTGCTTGACAACTTGGTCACACTATATAATTCCATGCAACCGGCATGGATTTATATAGTGTGACCAAGTTACAATGCTGCAAATGCAGCATCAATAATAAAAAAAAAGAATAATAATGGTGAAAAATAAAAAAAACCCATTATACTCATCTTCCGATGGTCCTCGATCTTCTTCTCCGGTGCGTCCGGTGTCTTCGGCGGATCACGGTGCTGTAAAAGGACCTTCCATGACGTCATTTAGTCATGTGACAGGTCACGCGACCGCCGATGTCAGCGGTCGCGTGACCTGTCACATGACTAAATGGCATCATGGAAGGTCATTTTACCACCGCGAGCAGCCGAAGAGCCAGCAGCACCGCCGGGAGCAGACAGGGGCCATCAGAAGGTAAGTATATGTTTATTTTTTATTTTAATTCTATTTTAACTACAGGTACTATGGTACCCGGGTCTGGAGGAGAGTCTCTTCATCTCCTGACCCGGGTACCATCCATGCATTGAGTCGTATAGTATCCACATGTGTATTTTTAGTCATTCGGATGTTATGCGTTCCAATGCAAGTCAATGGCGGCTAAATCGCAGCGACTCTGCAAAATTAAAGGACGTGCTGCGGATTTTTCCGCAATGATAATCCGCAGCGGAAATCTCTGCAGCATGTGCACAGCACATGCGGATTATCATTGGGAACCATTGCAGACCTATCACCAAGCGTTTTTTAAGTGTTTCCGCGGCGGAAGTTACGCTGCAGAAACGCCTAAGAAACGCATAGTGGGCACACAGCCTTAAAAGTTCTATGGTGAAGAAAAACACGTGAGATAATAAATGCGAAATATACAATATTTCCCATAATATGACTGAGGATATCTTTAGGGTGTATTCACTGTTTTTTCTTCTGCAGCAAAAATGCTGTGTTTTACAGCACCATCTTAGTGAATGACATTTCTGAAATCTCATTCACATGCTGTTTTTTTGCATTTTTTTTAAATCTGCAGCTTGTCAAGTCTTTCAGAGGTTTTGCAGCATTTTTCACCCATTCAAATGAATGGAAAAATAAACACAAGTAAAAACACCTGAATTTTAAGCAGCGTTTTTCCTGCCTCCTTTGATTTTTGAGGTAGAAAAAAAATGCTGCCAAAATCCAACTTGTGAAAACACCTTTATCCTGGTTGTGTTCTAATTGGATATAAAATAGAACGGCCATGATAACATGGGTAGTTAATTGTATGGTGTTTTCACTTTATATATTACCAGGCCGCATTCTATTTGCGCAGAGCTGCTCCGTGAAGATTCTATCACAAGATTCCGTGATGACATCACAGGTGATGGTGACATCACTGCTCACAGTCGCTATATATACAATGCACATAGGCTCACCCGTGCCTTTCTTGGCTCTATAGTGACTGATAGCACTTGCAGTTTTTCACTATGGCTGGAATTGTTTTGGACATTTCTCAGGTAAAAGCACTATTGTTGATCCTTATGATCAATCGTCCTAACAGTGTGCTTCTACCACCCGATGGCGTCCTCAGCTTCACTCACCGGCTGGTGATGGAGCTAGTAAAGGATTGCGTGACCAAACACCGACAACGTCGTCTAACGTCAGACTATCTGACGGATTTACTTCAGAACATCAGGACATTACTACACCAGGTAAGTGGCGGACACTCTGCACAGAACATCTCAATATTAATAGATAATAATGGAGGGATAGAAGCTTTTTCTTCTAATATATCGTATTTTGCAGACCATAAGACGCACCAAAAATTTTTGGGAGGTAAATAGGAAAAACATTTATTATAATAAAATGGGGGTCTGTCTTATAGTCCTGTCTTATAGTCCGAATTTTCGGTTTCTTACTGAGGGGGGTGGTGGCAGTGGAGCGAGGTCACAGGAGGCAGAGTCGCTGCTGCAGGAAGTCGGCAGTAGGAGTGGGGCGCTGCTGTGGGCCCCAAGCTGGGAGGAGCGGGGTGTCCAGAAGGTGCGAGGCTGCGGGCCCTGGGCTTCAAGGAAATGTTAGCGGTAATTCAGGAGGGGAGGCCCTGCTCTGCTTATTGATTTCTCTGCAGTGGGCTTCAAGAAGTAGGCTGCTGGAGATGGCCAATACACAAATTGAGATCTCAGCTCGTCATTGAGCCGAGATCTAAATCTGCACATGCACTGCCTCCAGCGGCCATTTGCCTGAAGCCCACCGCCAGAAAATCAATGGGCAGAGCGGGGACTCCCCTCCTAAATCACCGCTAACATTTCCTTGAAGCCCAGGGCCCGCAGCCTCGCACGTCCTGGACACCCCGCTGGCCCGCAGGAGCGCCCCATTTCTACTGCCGGCTTCCTGCAGCAGTGACCCCACCTCCTGTGACCTCACTCCACCACAGCCACCCCCCTGGTAAGCTACATTCAGACAATTATTATTATTAATAATCTGTCTGATATGCTGGGGTGGAGAGCTCCAGAGTAGGGGGGATGCACGGGAGAAATCTTGTATGCGATTGTGGGAAGAGGAGATAAGAGGGGAGTAGAGAAGAAGATCTTGTGAGGATCGGAGGTTGCGTGCAGGTAAGTACCGGGAGACTAGGTCACAGATATATGGAGGAGACAGGTTGTGGGTGGCTTTGCATGCCAAGGTTAGGGTCTTGAACTGGAGTCTCTGGGTAATGTGGAGCCAGTGAAGGGATTGGCGGAGCGAGGGGAAAAGCCAGGGAATAGCGGGGGGACAGGTGGATTAGTCAGACAGCAGAGTTTAGGATAGATTGGAGGGGTGCGAGAGTGTTAGAAGGGAGGTCAAAAATTTTGGAAAAAAAAGCATCTTATAGTCCATAAAATACGGTAAAACACAACGAGTCCCCAAATACAGTATGTAGTCATTGTATCTGCAGACAGAGAACCGATGTCACATACAATTTCCGCCTCCATTCTGACCGCTCTCATCTGAAAATTCTCTTTTCCATTTTTCCTTCTTTATAGGCTGAAGAAAGATCTCAGACTGAAGATTTGGCTGTCTTTAAAGAACTGGCCGAAAAAGTCCTGTCTATACTAGAACGCTCATTGGAACGCCCGGTAAGGATCAATATTAATAGACGTATCTTAATCCACCGTATCTGAGGAGACTTTCTGAGAAAAGGTCTGAAGATGGCGCGGGATTTGTATCGTTACAATTGGTGCATCTGTAAATGTTGGTTTAGTCCTTCATGATTTATGTATTTGGTGATTTAGTAAAATCTTCCACATATTAATTATATATATTATATCTATCAGGAAACAACAGGAGGCGATGCCAAATATGGGCAAAATGTGAGCCCGAAAATCCCTGACCCTAATAGGAGTCAGCCGGAGCTGAACAGCGATCTGATTACAGGTGAGCGATCACCCGACCTTCTACAAGGAATATCCAGATATTACAGAGGACGGAGGATAATGTTAGATTTACTCTCTACTCTGTGTAATGGGAACCTGGCAGCACATTGTTACATATAGAAGTAGTGGTGTGACGGTATAGGCCATTGTCCCCTAATAATAATTGTTTGTAGAAATCCAATGTGCCAGTCAGGAGAAATGTAAAGTAGACACCATGTACAAATCAGAATGGAAGTGCGCTGGGGGCGTGAAAGAAGAAATCCAAGTGCAGTGACACGCCCCCAGTGCACTTCCAGGCTAATTTGCAAATCTCTCCTATGTTTCAGCTCTCTTACCATCACTCGTATGTGCAGCGTGGGTGGGGGCTTCCTCATTCATGTGATGGAGGGTCCATTCTGCAGTGCTATAGCAAGTAACATGAAATAAATTAAATTTAAATTGCATTACTGCTCTAGAAAATGGGAAAAAACTAAGATACTGAGCACATAATTTGGCCAATTCATGAATGCCCAGCAGCCAATGACAAGGCGATCTTTTTGTTGGAATCCTCTCCTAATGTGAATCCTCTCCTAGGCTGAAGCCTACATTTATATGGGTAGGTAGGATCCTGTTGTAATTAAAACCACCCCGGGCTGATGTGTGGAGATAGGTTCCCAGCAAAAAAGGTCGCCTTGCCGTGACTGCTAGGCATGCACCCAGCAAAAGAAGGTCGTCTTGCCGTGACTGCTGGGCATGCACCCAGCAAAAAAAAGGGTCACCTTGCCGTGGCTACTTGGCATGCACCCAGAAAAAGAAGGTCGCCTTGCCGTGGCTGCTGGCCATGCATGAATTGGCCAAATTATGTGCTAAGTATCTTCCTTTTATCCTATTTTCTACAGCAGTAATGCAATTCAAATTTAATTTATTTCATGTTTACATGCTATAGCGTTACAGAGTGCAACTTTGTTAGTTATATATTTGGATGGCTACTCTTAGTATGCACCTGTTCACACCCATTTTCTTTTCGGAAGTGATGGTCAGTCTTTTGTTATTTATGAAGGGGTTCCTCCATCATTTACATTACATTTATCTATGGATTCCCCGTATATTCTCATATTTAGAATCCCCATATAACGAGTATTAATCCCATTTACAGACATCTTGTCATTTCTCCGTTATATTGCTGTATTATCTATGTAGGAATAATATCCTCTAATACATTTCATTTCTTCATCATTATTTTAGAAACAACTGAGCTGTCGAATCCTAACAATGGAATTAGTGAGATCCCGGAGATCCAAGAATCCGTAAGTATCATAGAGGGGGATGCGTGTGTGTCATCAGATCATGGGGTGTGAATGACTCGTCCAGTATTATCCCCCATACAACCATGGGACGTCTCTATTCTAAGTGTAGATGACCCTATGGTGTTAATTACATTTGAATTACAGGGAATCTGTCACCAGGTTTATGCTATTTGGTCTGAGAGAAGCATGATGCAGGGACAGAGACCCTGATTCCATGTGTTGATTACTTTACTCGGTGGAGTAGTTGTGATAAAATCACTATTTTTTTCTGCTGCAGAGCTCTGAATGCTGAGTCTTGTATAACCCCGCCCACACCATTGATTGGCAGCTTTCTGTGTACACTGTGCATAGGCAGAAAGCTGCTAATCAGTGGTGGAGGCAGGGGTACAGAGCAATAGGACTACCTGGCTAGACAGATAGTCTTCTAGTGATAATCTACTGATTTTATTGAAACAGCCACACACAGCCTAGTAAGTAACACATCACTGGAATCAGGGTCTCTGCCCCTACATCATGGTGCTTTCAGAATACATAGCAAACACCTGGTGACAGATTACCTGTAAGTCCTCCTCTGTGTGATCTCCCACATTATCCAGAATGTTATAGTAATGTATGATGACCGTTGCAGGGCGGCTCCAGGATTTCATGGGCCCTGGGCGAAAGAGTCTCAGTGGCCCCTTTAACACATACCACGATTCATGATGCACAGATACCGCAGATAAATATATATATATAGTACAAGGCCGAAGATTTCACTTCTTACATTACATGAGCGATATCTATTGTAAATTCCACAATAACTCAGAAAGCGGCGAATCCTCACAGCTCACAGTGCAGACCGGACAGTAATGTCCTCCACACAGTATAATGGCACCACATAGTCCTCTATACCGTATTATGAGCTCCATATATTGCTCCATATAGAATAATGGACCCCATAAAATGCTCCACGCAGGCTGTGCCCCCATATAATGCCCCATGCAGGCTGTGACCCCACACATAATGCCCCATGCAGGCTGGCCCCCCACATAATGCCCCATGCAGGCTTTGACCCCCCACATAATGCTCCATGCAGGCTGTGACCCCCACATAATGCCCCATGCAGGCTTTGACCCCCCACATAATGCCCCATGCAGGCTGTGCCCCCCCCCACATAATGCCCCATGCAGGATGTCCCCCTCCCACATAATGGCCCATGCAGGATGTCACCCCCCATATAATTCCCCATGCAGAATGTCCCTCCCACATAATGTCCCATGCAGGCTGTCCCCACCACATAATGCCCCATGTAGGCTGTGCCCCCCCACATAATGGCCCATGCAGGATGTCACCCCCCATATAATTCCCCATGCAGGATGTCCCCTCCACATAATGCCCCATGCAGGATGTCCCACCCCACATAATGCCCCATGCAGGATGTCCCCCACACATAATGCCCCATGCAGTATATCCCCCCCACATAATGCCCCATGCAGGATGTCACCCCCCATATAATTCCCCATGCAGGATGTCCCCCCCACATAATGCTCCATGCAGGATGTCCCACCCCACATAATGGCCCATACAGGATGTCACCCCCCATATAATGCCCATGAAGAATATCACCCCCCCCATATAATGCCCCATGCAGGATGTCCCCCCAACACATACTGCCCCATGTAGGATGTCACCTCTCACCCCATATATTGCCCCATGCAGGATGTCACCTCTCACCCCATATAATGCCCCATGCAGGATGTCACTTCTCCCCCCATATAATACCCCATGCAGAATGTCACTCCCCCCATATAATGCCCCATGCAGGATGTCACCCCCCATATAATGCCCCATGCAGAATGTCACCTCTCACCCCATATAAAGCCCTATGCTGGATGTCACTTCCCCCCCCCATATAATGACCCATGCAGGATGTCACTTCTCCCCCTCATATAATACCCCATGCAGGATGTCACCCCCCTATATAATGCCCCATGCAGGATGTCCCCCCCATATAATGCCTCATGTAGGATGTCACCTCTCACCCCATATAATGCCCCATGCAGGATGTCACTCCCCCCATATAATGCCCCATGCAGGATGTCACTTCCCCCCCCCCATATAATACCCCACGCAGGATGTCCCTACCTCCCCCCCATACAATGCCCCATGCAGGATGTCACTTCTCCCCCCATATAATGCCCCATACCTCCATACATAAAAAAAAAAAATCAAATGCTCACCACACTGCTCACCAGCTGTGGAGAGGTAAGTATTGTGCCGGCCGTGGTCCTGAGCAAGCATTGGGGGGGGAGCAAGGCCCACTAGCTGGCGCTGGCACCACTCTCCTCTGCTCACCGGTCCCATACCGCGCCAGGGTGCCCGACAGCAAGTGGGCCCCTCGCCTACTCAGGGCCCCGGCACTTGCCTGGGTGTGCTGGGTGCTAGCGCCAGGTCTGCCCAGCGTCCGGTTTGTATCCTCCCAACATCATATCAGTGTAAATCATCTGGGACATAATATGGAGGGAGAAGTTTTTGCATCTGTAACTTTTTTCCTGCATCTTCAATAAATCAGTATTATTTCTTATTCTTTTATAGAGCGTGATCGATTCATTGGTTCCGGCGAGAAAGCCGCATATGAGCGACTATGAAACTTCCAAACTCATCAGCAGTGGAAATTTTGGGTGAGATTTCTGTTGCCATAATCCACATTTCTCAGGGTTCCCTATGACAATGCTTCTGCCCCTGCACTCTGCCATTCAGTGTTATCATAGGGAAATTATGTGATCTGTAGCAAATCAAACTGTAAGGAAAGCGATTTAAATAATATAATTACATATAATATAATATATAATAATATAATATTATTACATTCGCCTGTGCTAGACTCTCATCTGTTCTTATGCTGCCTCCTCCACCTGAGCTTTTCTGCTCTCCACTCTGATCTTTGTTTTGATGGGGGGGGCTCCATTATGAAGCTGATCAGAGAAGTTGGCTACACATGGTCACATGAAGGGTGACACCATATTGACGTCAATGACATCTACACCCTCCACCATGACCATGTGGGCCCAATCACTGGCCTCAGCAGCAGAAGAGAGCCCTGGAGCACATTCATTTTGGACCAATTTTATTTGCACTAAATTGTATTTGGTCAGTTATAGCGAATCTGCCCAAAGAGAATTTTGATAGATTCTCGTATCTATAATGTGACCTGGGTGATGGCTCCGGCAGAAGTGGCATTGTGGAGACCTCCAATAGGTGATCTATGTAGTGCTATTTTATGTATTTCTAGATGTGCATTTATAGTGGCGGCCAGACTTTTAGTATTAAACATATGCAAATTGTCTCTTCAGAGAGGAAGCAAACTAGAACTCCACCTATAGGAAGTAGCAATCCTAAAAGTCAATATCGACCCTTTAACAAGCCTTGTCACATGACTTAGGATAATAGCCAAAACCAAAATCTCAATTTGCAGGAACTGTGTTCTGGGGTACTGCCCCTCTTCAGTGCAAAGTGTGAGATATGGTTTGACTGGGTGAGAGGTGTCTGACCGGTATCCAAGGGGTTGACGTTTCTCCTTGCGGACATGAGGAGACTTTTAAGCCACAATGCTCCTCTGGGAAATACGATTGCTACTTCCTATAGGTGGCACTAGGGTGCTAGTTCTCTTCCTCTCTGAAAAGAGACAATTTGCATATTTCCCAGAAGAGCATTGCAGCTTAAAAGTCTCCTCACCTTGACATGCTTAACATGGCTTTTTCCGCAAGGAGAAACGTTACCGCTTGGATCCCGGTCAGATGCCTCTCACCCAGCCAAACCATATCTCACACTTTGCACTGATGAGTGCTTGTACCCCAAAACATAGTGTCCGAAAATTGAGTTTTTGGTTATGGCTATTATTCCATGTCATATGATAAGGCTCGTTAAAGGGTCGATATTGACTTTTAGGATTACTACTTCCTATAAGGGGCACTAGTGTTCTAGTTCTCTTCCTCTCTGAAGAGACAATTTGCATATTTCCCAGAGGATCATTGAGGCTTAAAAGTCTCCTCACCTTGACAAGCTTAACATTTCACTCTCCGCGAGGAGAAATGTTACCCCTTGGATACCAGTATTAAACATATAATGATTTCTATAGATGGATTATTAATAAGGATTTATTATAACCGATGGATTCTCCTTCTCTCCAGGGCCGTCTACTTAGTGCATCATAAAGACTCACACCAGACCTTTGCTATGAAGAAAATGGCTAAGCGGAACCTAAATACTGCACAGAGATTGGAATGGGCCTTTCTGGAGAGGGACATCTTAACATTTGCTGATTGTCCCTTTGTGGTCTCCATGCTCTGCTCCTTTCCAACTAGATCTCACCTGTGTATGGTCATGGAGTATGTAGGAGGTAAGACACATCTATTGTATTATATTCAGCCCATGTCTGCTTTCATCTTATCACTGCTCATATCATTAGGACATTGTTGGTTACATCCCCACAGAGCATTTACTATAGGTTATCTATTACCAAGATGCTCGTAAATTCATTGATCTTGGTGCAGGGGCGCTATGGGGCTCATCAGTCGGAGGGGGTCTGTCGACGCTCGGCAGTGGGCAGCATCCCTCCACCTGTCAACACAATTTCAGCGGTATTTGCTTCTTCAAGGAGGTGGGGTAGGTGGGGGCAAAAATACTGAGTAGGTGGCTAGTAGGGGCCAAAATACTGAAAGGGGGCCGTATGACTAGATATGGGGGGACTGTGAATGATGAGTGGAGGTCATCATATTAAGTGGGGTGCTGTGGGGGTCCTCACTCTATATGGAGGCCCCCATTCTGTGTGGGGACATCATACTGAGTGGGGAGTTATGCGGACCATTATATTGTGTGAGGGACTGTGGGAACCATTATCCTGAGTGGGAGGGTTGCTGTGGGTGCCATCACACCGAGTAGGGGGTTGTGGCTGGCCTCCTTCTAAGTGGTGGCCTCCTTAGGAGGATTCACTGTGGGGATACCATACTCATTGAGTGTGGGTGTGGGCATTTTTGGGAGCATCATACTCTAAAATGGCCATAAAAGTTGTATTGCTGGTGAGAACACCAAGCTGCTTCAACAGGGATATAAATAAAAAAGAAATATATTTTTTAGGGTTGGGGGCAATTACAACTTTTGATATGGGGTCTTGTGATTTCTATGTACGCCACTATCTGTGTGATCTCCCCAGGATGTTTCCGCTCACTGCTCATTATACATCATGGTTATCTGCTCGTGGTATATCATGGTTATCTTCTGTATAAACCCCTCACCGGTCATATTTCCTTTCTTCTATAGGTGGAGACTGTGGGACCCTTCTAAGCACCAGGGGTCCTTTCTCTGTCCCCATGGCCCGCTTGTACTTTGCAGAGGCGGTACTTGCCGTGGAATACCTGCATAGTTACGGTGTGGTGCACAGAGACCTGAAGCCGGAAAAGTAAGTGCCCCCGAAGTATAATAAAGTGGGGAAAGTTGTCATTTATTATCATTCAGTCTGTGAGGCTAAAACCATCTTCTCTTTTGCAGCCTCCTGATTACATCTACTGGACATATTAAAGTTACCGATTTTGGGATTTCAAAACTTGGTCTAATGATACCGAAAACCAACACCTACAAGGAATTAGCAGTGGACATCTCCAGAGAGTTCCAGGACCGTGAGGTCAGCATCACCTACAAGAACTTAGCTTGTTATTTGCAAATCTCATCACACTATTGTCTCTTCTCTACGTTCTTCCTTTCTAGAGAACTTTTCCACTAATATTTTATCTTCTGCATTGTGTTTTAACGATGATATCTTGTCATAATAATTGTTTCATCGATTCTCATCTCTATGTTCTGTTGGTTTCCAGTTCTGTGGCACCCCATGTTACATAGCCCCAGAGATCATCCTGAAAGAAGGCTATGGAAGACCTGTTGACTGGTGGTCATTGGGGATCATCCTGTATAAATTCCTGCTGGGATGTGTACCATTTGATGCTGATTCCCTCACTGAGCTTTATAAAAGGGTTGTCATTGGTGAGTAGAATAATCCGATCATTGCGTTGATTGGTTACATTTGTTTAGTTATTTCCTTTGCTCTAAGTTACAGTCCAGTAAAGAGGTTTTATTTTCTGTAATTTTCTATGTAACAGGAGAACTAATTTGGAATTGTGATCGCGCTCCACCCCTGGATGCTCAGAATCTCATCACTGAGCTGCTCAGAAGAAATCCTGTGCGTAGACTTGGGACAGGTAACAGATATACTAGTATTAATATTCCCTTATTAGACCAAGGACATATCGCTCATGTCCATGAAGATCAGCATTTCTCTATCAGCTCATCTACTGTATTTCTAGTTCTCCACACTAAGACTTCCAGTTTATTTCCTTCATGTCGGCTCAGTTTTGTCATTAGTTCAGATTACGATAAACTGTTCAGATATGGAGCCATCCCTGACTATGTCCGCATCACTTTTGTTTTTCTTTTTCTAGGAGGAGCATTTGAGATCAAGGTTCATCCATTCCTGAGTGATTTGGACTTTGACAACATTCTGAGCCAGGAGCTGGAGTATGTTCCTCAGCTTGTTTCAGACGCAGACACCAGCTTATTTATCAGTAAGTAGAAGGAGACGTCATCTAGACTAAGCGACTGTTTGTCTCATCTTCCCTAATATGTGATCATCTGTTCCCATTAATATTAGTGATAAATAGTGACTGTGTTATACTGACAACCTCTAATAATACTTCATTACCTATTTCTTGTAGATCATTCTGATATAAACAAACATCTGGTCTCAAAGGATGAGGAAGGCACAAGTGAGAACAATGAGAGCCTTGACTTCCAAAATTTTACGTCATCTTCTGAAAAGCTTTGTAAAGTAAGTATGTGATTAATAAATCCAAAATATGTAAAAAAAAAAGAAAAAAAACTCTAAAAGTACATAAAAAAATATTTTATATCTTATTTTTATCCGTATTTAGCTCTGTACCATCGCTACCAGGATGGTGAACAATGAGGATCCCAATGCCCCTCCAGAGTATACACAAGAAACCAACACAAACATCTCAGAAATGTGAGTAGATTAGAAAGGGTCATTACTTCATTACTGGGAGTTCCAGGGTGATCTATTTACACAACACCAAATATAGGACATAAATAACAGAATATCAAATGCAGCATTCACCGTTTCATGGTTAACGGTCATTGTACTTTTGGCTTCAGAAAATGCAGAAGATAACAGCCCATAATTGTGGCATGTCATGCATTTTTAGCACTGCCTACTCTGTAGGAGAGCTGTAGTATTACTTGCCAGACATTCTTGGTAGTTGTGTTCTGATCCATGGAAGGTAGTTTGGAGCAGAAAACCTTCCCCACTATGACAGTCATATGTCCTATTAGGCCTTATAGTCAGTGTTCTTATAGTGAGACAACCCATTTTATACTGTGTTTACTTACGATTTACATGTTTTTCTTCTTCAAACAGGCAGAAAGAATCTGTTCCTGTATGTAATACAGACTATGCTGTTACCATCTTGCCACCCTCGTCTCCATTGCTAGGTATGTACATGTCTACAGCACCAACAATGTGAATGTTGACTTCAAGGCTCAAATATTTCCACATGGTTTTTCTGGTCTACTATGTTATCCATGTTTCATGGATCTCAGCTATGTTGACCATGGGTTCGTACTGTATCCCTATTTCCCTAATTTTGTACAGGAGTTTTTTTTCATGTATTCTGTTTATTACGTTGCATCATCTTTTAACCTAGTGAGATATAGCGACTGTGTTATACTGACACCCTCTAACAATCCTTCATTACCTATGTCTTGTAGATCACTCTGATGAAAACAACCATCTGATCTCAGAGGATAAGGAGGGCACAAGTGAGGACGATGAGAACTTTATCTTCCGAATATTTGCATCATCATCTTCTGAGAGGCTTTCTAAAGTAAGTATGTGATCGATAAATCCAAAATATGTACAAAAAAGGATCTATAAAATTAAAAAGTATATATATTTAATAACTTATTGTTATCCACATTTAGCACTCTACCACCACTAACGGGATGGTGAACAACGAGGATCCCAAGGCCCCTCCAGAGTGTACACCAGAATCGAACACAAACATCTCAGAAATGTGAGTAGATTATGGGGTCATTACTGGGAGCTCCAGGCTGATATATGTGCACAACATCAAATATAGGACATAAATACCATAATATCAAATGCAGCATCCACCGCCCCATGGTTATGGGTCATTGTGCTTTCAGCTTTCGGAATTGTTGGATATAACAGCCCATAATTGTGGCCGGTCATGCACTTTTAGTGCTGCCCTCACTGTAGGAGAGATGTAGTATGAAATGCCGGCCATTCTTGGTAGTTGTTTTCCTCTCAGCTATCTATAAAAGGTAGTCTTGAGCAGAAGACCTTCCCCACTATGACAGTCATATGTCCTACTAGTCCTTATAGTCGGTGTTCTTCTAGTGAGACAACCCCTTTTATATGGAGTTTACTTGAGATTTACATGTTTTTCTTCTTCAAACAGGCAGAAAGTATCTGTTCCTGTATGTAATACAGACGATGCTGTTACCATCTTGCCACCCTCGTCCCCATTGCCAGGTATGTACATGTCTACAGCACCAGCAATGTGAATGGTGACTTCAAGGCTCAAATATTCCCACATGGTTTTTATACAATACTATAGGTCTCTTATGTTATCCATATTATGACAAAGCAGATCCTATAAGAAGATATTGTTATTGATTTTTTTTTTTAATTTTTCATCAGAATTTCCATCTCATGAAGAAAGAAAATCGGCAATAAATCTGAGTATGGAGCAACAAAACTCAGAAAATGGAAAAAATGGGAAAAAGAGACGAGGTAAGTGTGAGAATCAACTCCATGTTGTGTGATGTCAGTGAGAATAATTCATGTGGAGTAGATGTCATCTTTCAGTGATGGGATTGTCACATGTATGATTGCTGACAATGACCCCTGACCTCTGTATGATAATATTCCTCTGCCGTCCGGCCACAGTGACTGCACAGCATTATCATGTAATATGGAGTCCCATCACTTACATTATATTTATTTCTCTTGTCATAGGTTCCATCTTCCGCCGGATCTTATCATCCTGCCGGCGTGGATTATCCAGGGCTGCTCGCGCATTTGCATGCTGTCACTGTTGCCCTAAAACCATCTAAAAGACGGGACACCTAAGCATCTAGCGCCCTGAAGTCCAGCAGATCCATCATCACTGCTGGAGCTGTATAGAAGGACCTTCACCATCTACCTGTGGCCTTCTGACTGGTCAACCTGGACAAGTTTCAGTAACGCCTCTGTCATCGGGCTCCGCGGTATTCATACTGCTCGTCTGACTTGTCATTTACTGATCACCTGGTATCTGACCTCGGCTATCTTCCTGACTTTGATTTAGTCTTTTGATAATGTTCACGATTTTATTCATCCCATTATTAATTAAAAAAAAGTAAAATCTGTTACTGTTGCTCTGATTCCTTTTTGTCTTGAATTCACAAATACTTGTAACTCACTAATTGCTCTTCTTCTCACTAAATGTATTTCTCATTATCCTTAATGCAACAGTCAGTCTCATATTTCTGTCCAGCAGTTACACTGGTGCCTCCACCCTGTACCAGTCATTACACTCATCCACAAACCTCTGCACCCTGCTGCACAGTCCTGCATCTCTACCATATCTACACTCCAATGAGCTAAGATTAACATCCTCCATAATCAGGACCTCCCACTCTCATGTCCAAGACATTTTCTCTGCTGCACCAGCTCTCAGGAGTGCACTACTGCAGGCAATCATGTTCATTCCCACTATCAGAGATTTTAGGTGTGCAGTAGAAACAGATTATTTGTGGCAGGACTATCAAATCACCTCACTATTCTAAGTTTTTCCTACAGCACTCAGTAGCACTTAATATTTGTACATATACAGATAATGGTTGGTGACTGGTTCATGCAGCCTTAATTTCACAAAGATAGAAATAAAAGGTCAACATGTTTCATACATCCAAACCATCCTTAATCATGGCAGAAAAACATAATTTTAAGTTCCCACTATGAATATTTGGTGAGATATCACAGCTGTGTATTTTCACAGCACAAAGAACGCATCTTACAGATCAGCAAATCACAGTGTGCTGACGCTTAATGTTGTAGTTTTGAACAACACCATTCATTTTATCATATAATGTGTTGAAAAATGAGAAAAAATGCCAGGTTTGGGCTCCTTCATTTTACAGTGTGTATTGTGTTGTAAAAACAAACTGGCAAAATGATTCAGAGTCAGTAGTACGATTACTGTGATACCAAACTTATAAGGTTTATATATATATATATATATATATATACAGTGTTTAGCATAAATCAGTACACCCAAATAGATTTGTCAGCAAACCTGTAGTTTCCTTTCAGAATCATCATTTTATATGGGATACCATACTACAAAATACTCTCGCAAATTTGAGCCATTGAATGCAAACAAGATTTGGTATTTTGCAGACCCCAAAAAAGTAATTTTCTTAACAAACTCATTCAAGATCATGTTTCAAAAATGAGAACATCCCAGTAACAGTCTTAAGAGAAAAGCTAAGTTTAGACAACAAAATTCTAATTAACAAGAACTGAACCACAGGTAAGTGTAATTATTCATTAAACAGATGTCCAGCAGACAGGTGTCTGTAAAAGGAAGTTACTTAATAAAGAAAACTCCTTCCCATTTCATGCTATCAGCAATGGCACCACATAGAAGGGAAATGTCACAAAACCTGAGAAAGAAAATAATTTCTTTGCAATAAATGTGAAGTCTACAAGAAGATCAGCAAAACTTTACTTATCAGTCAGAATACTGTAGCAAAAGTGATGCAAAACTATAACAAAGATGGAACTGCAACCATCTTACAGAGACGTCCAGGCCGACTATGGAAGTTAACACCTAAACAAAAGCGTCCTCTGATGAGAAGGGTAAGTGGCACCACATAGAAGAGAAATGTCACAAGACATTTCTGAGAAAGAAAATAATTTCTTTACAAAAAATGTGAAGTCTACAAGAAGATCAGCAAAGCTTTTCTTATCAGTCAGATGGAAGCTAACATCTAAACAAAAGCATCTTCTGATGAGAAGAAAATCGACAGGCAAATTCATTGCTATTAGCTGAAGAAGTAGAAAGCCAAACTAGGGTGAGTGTTTTCCATAACACGACACGGTGTACACTGCAAATGAATGGCATTCATGAGTGTCCTCCACAAAGGAAGCCTCTCTCCCTTAAAGCCCATGAACAATAAAAGTCCGTCTACAATTTGCCAGGGTCCATGCTTAAAACTATGAGGACTACCGGGACTGTATACTGTGTATGTGCATCTTATGTGTATGTCTGTATTTTATGTTTGTGTGCACTATGTATATGCATACGTTAAAATGTGTATAGAGTATTAGCATGTGCAAATTTTATATGTGTGCCTAATATAAATATACATGGAAATGTATATGTAGGTGGTGCCTGATGGAGGGTGGGGGGCCCAGATCAGAAGTCCTGATTAAGGGCCCTTCACTGTCATTGTCTGCCCCTTATATAAACAGTAAAATCTCCTTTAATAACTGGACTTCCATTGGGGTGGACTTCTCATAGATGGCCAGTAGGCATACTATATTGTGAATCTGGGCATCTCTCACAGAAAATCTGATCTGGATATGAGGGTGGTCTTCTATAAGCGGTGATGTTTTGGAGAGATTTAGGGAAAAGTCCCAATGCTTATCCATCGATCTGGTAATTTGAGTAAAATATTTGTGTTGATAACTGATCACAAAGTCACAAAATATGTAAGATTTGGCATAACCTGGTTCATTTTTCAAAAAGTTATGCTCAATTTTTTTAGCACCAAGTTTTGTTGCTTTTTTGTAGACTTACACTAACTTAGTATATTGTGTGAGAATTAAATGAATTATGAATTAGTTGGCGCATTTTACCACACTCTGGGGGTCCCTGACAGTCCTTCTTTACCGGCCCTGTAGTGATGCCAATGTAAACTTCCAAGTGACCGCGCAGTCAATCACTGTCACGAATGCAGGACAACCTATGATTAGCTAATTTTTGGGAAATCCTTATAACAAAAGGGGATTGAAAATATTTACAATTATTTTAAAAGCATTAAAAAAAAAACAGACCCAATACTTATAATTAGTTTGTTGAAAGTAGTCTAATTAAAGGGAGCTGAAAGGATTAGAGATTATGAACCCGATTCACCAGTGTTTTTGCCAGAAAACTGGCATAAAGCTCTTGAAAAGTTGCAAAGTTTTGTGACTTTTCCCATTTTCACATAATTTTAACTTCTTTAACCCCTTAAGCCCCGCGGGTGGTTTGCACGTTAATGACCGGGCCAATTTTTACAATTCTGACCACTGTCACTTTATGAGGTAATTACTCTGGAACGCTTCAACGGATCCCCCTGATTCTGAGATTGTTTTTTCGTGACATATTGTACTTCATGATTGTGGAAAAATTTCTTCGATATCACTTGCGTTTATTTGTGAAAAAAACGGAAATTTGGCAAAAATTTTGAAAATTTTGCAATTTTCAAAATTTGAATTTTTAAGCCCTGAAATCAGAGCGATATGTCACACAAAAGAGTTAATAAATAACATTTCCCACATGTCTACTTTACATGGTATCCGCTAACAATTTGAGCCGATTTTCCATTCAATTTGTTAGCGGATACCATGTTGCATTTAGAGAGTCCCTGCGTGCCCAAACATTGGAGCTCCCCCACAAGTGACCCCATTTTGGAAACTAGACCCCCCAAGGCACCTATCTAGATTCATAGTGAGCACTTGGAACCCCAGGTGCTTCACAAATTGATTCATAAAAATGAAAAAGTGTTTTTTTTTTTCACTTTTTCATTTTTACGAATCAATTTGTGAAGCACCTGGGGATTCCAAGTGCTCACTATGCATCTAGATAGGTGCCTTCGGGGGTCTAGTTTCCAAAATGGGGTCACTTGTGGGGGAGCTCCAATGTTTGGGCACACAGGGGCTCTCCAAACGCAACATGGCGTCCGCTAACAATTTGAGCCGATTTTCCATTCAATTTGTTAGCGGACACCATGTCGCGTTTGGAGAGCCCGTGATGTGCCTAAACAGTGGAGCTCCCCCACAAGTGTCCCCATTTTGGAAACTATACCCCTCAAGGATTTTATTAAGGTGTATAGTGAACATTTTGAACCCAGAGGTACGGCACAGAATTTGTTTACATTAGGTCATCATATTGAATAAGTTGTCATTATTCTTGAGCGCAAGTGCTCGCTACTTGAGTTTGCATCGGGTACTCAGGTATGCACCATGTACAGCGTGTGCTCGAGTGACATGCTCGAGTCCCTGCTCCGCATGTTTCACGGTTATTAGACACCCCAAAAAAAACATGTGGGGATCGCTCGTGCATGGCAGGCAATCCCCGTAAAGTTTTTTGGCCGCGAAGCATATGGGGCAGAGACTCGAGCATGTCACTCAAATACCCACGATACTCAATGCATACCAGAGCACCCGATGCAAACTCAAGTAGCGAGCACTTGCTCTCAACACTAGTCGCCATATCGTCATCTTTTTTTCTTACTTTTGAAAAAAATCCCAACCCCAGCCCTAACCCTAGCACAACCCTAGCCCCAGCACAACCCTAGCCCCAGCACAACCCTAGCCCCAAACCCAGCCCTAACCCTAGCCCAATCCTAACCCAAGAGTTTATTTTTGACGCCGTTCCTTGTGCGGTATAAGTGATTAGACGACTTTATTCTTCGGGTCGGTGTGATTACAGCAATGCCAGAATCATATGGGGTTTTTATGACTGACAGCTGTCACACACTAAAAGACGCATTTTTTTTTAAATCTAGTTTTTGCATCGCCATATTTTGAGAGCTATAATTTTTCCAGATTTTGGCAGACAGTCATGTGACGGCTCGTTTTTTGCGGGATGACTTGACGTTGTTATTGGTGCCATTTTCAGGCACGTGACATTTTTTGATCGCTTTCTATTCCGATTTTTGGGAGGCAGAATAAACAAAAACCAACAATTCAGGAATTGTTTTTTTTTTTTTTTTTTATTCTGTTCCGCGTGTGGTAAAATTGATGAGGTAGCTTTATTCTTCGGGTCAGTACGTTTACAGCGGTACCACATTTGTATCATTTTTCTATGTTTTGGCGCTTATACACAATAAAAGCTATTTTATAGAAAAAAATATTTTTTAGTATCGCTTTATTCTGAGAGCTATAACTTTTATTTTTCGGCTGATGGAGCTGTATGGCGGCTTGTTTTTTGCGGGACGAGATGACGTTTTCAGCAGTATCATTTTTATTTATATGCGTCTTTTTGATCGCGTGTTATTCCACTTTTTGTTTGGCGGTATGGTGATAAAGCATTGTTTTTTGCTTCGTTTTTTTTTTTTTTTTTTTTACCGTGTTCACTGAAGGGGTTAACTAGTGGGACAGTTTTATAGGTCAGGTTTTTCCGGACGCGGCGATACCAAATATTTTTTTTATAATAATATTTATTGATGGGTACATTATATTTTTATTTTTGGTGTATTATTTTTTTTATTTTTTTATAATATTTTTGCACATTTTTTTTTTTTTTTTCCACTTTCACACAGTTTATACACTTTATTACTTTGTCCCACTCTGGGACTTTCACTTTTTTTTTTTCTGATCGCCTGCATGGCACAGGAATGGAGCACCATCCCTATGCCATGAAGGCTGTCAGAAATGCACAGTGTGAAGATTGCTTGGAGATGCACTGCGCATGTCCAAGCAATCTTCCTGCTCTCTGGTGACCCGGATGTTGTCATGACGACATCGGGTCGTCATGGCAACACCCGGGAAGCCTTTGCAGACTGCGCTGGAAGCCGGAAGAGGAGGTGAGTATCGCCGATCACCTCCCCTTGCCCCCGCAATGCCGCGATCGACTTCGATCGCAGCATCGCGGGGGTTAATGTGCTGGGAGCGGTGCAGGACCGCTCCCTGCACATAGTACCGGGTGTCAGCTGTGACAATCAGCTGACACCCGGCGGCGATCGCGCCCGCACAGCCTATGTGCGCGCGCGATCGCGATGACGTACTAATACGAGTCTGGCTCTTAAGTCCCAGGGCACAGACGCGTATTAGTACGTCAGATGTTATTAAGGGGTTAAAGCCCAAGACGTACTGATACGTATCTGCGCCCTGGGACTTAAGAGCCTGATATGTATTAGTACATCTTTGCGATCGCGCCCGCACACAGGCTGTGCGGGCGTGATCGCCGCCGGGTGTCAACTGATTGTCACAGCTGACACCCGGTGCTATGTGCTGGGAGAGGTCCCGCACATTAACCCCCGCAATGCTGCGATCGAAGTCGTTCGCAGCATTGCGGGGGCAAGGGGAGGTGATCGGGATAGTCACCTCTCCTGCCGGTTTCCAGCAATGTGTGCCGCGGCTTCCCGGATGTTGCCATGATGACCCGATTCACTGAGGGGTGCAGTTTTAAAAATGGTGTCACTTTTGGGTATTTTCAGTCATAAAGACCCCTCAAAGTGACTTCAAATGTGATGCGGTCCCTAATAAAATGGTTTTGTAAATTTTGTTGGAAAAATGAGAAATCGCTGGTCAATTTTAACCCTTATAGCTCCCTAATAAAAATAAATTTGGGTTCCAAAATTGTGCTGATGTAAAGTAGACATATGGGAAATGTTATTTATTAACTTTTTTTGTGTGACATATCTCTCCGATTTAAGGGCATAAAAATTCAAATTTTGAAAATTGCAAAATTTTCAACATTTTCGCCAAATATCTGTTTTTTCACAAATAAACACAAGTGATATCGAAGAAATTCTACCACAATCATAAAGTACAATATGTCATGAAAAAATATTCTCAGAACCAGGGGGATCCGTTGAAGCGTTCCAGAGTAATTACCTCATAAAGTGACAGTGGTCAGAATTGTAAAAATTGGCCTTCTCATTAACGTGCAAACCACTTTGGGTTGTAAAGGGGTTAAGGACTCTACTTGCATATACAGTCATGGAGGAAAGTGCTGGCACCCTTGAAATTGTTTCAGAAAATTACACATGTTTTATTACACGCATGTTTATTTCCTTTGTGTTTATTGGAACAACACAAAAAAACTGAGAAAAAAAAGGCAAATTGGACATAATTTCACACAAAACTCCAAAAATGGGCCGGAATACATATATATATTTTTGATGGGACAACACTGAAGATGCGACACTTTGATACAATGTACAGAAGTCAGTGTACAGCTTGTTTAACTGTAAATTTGGTGTGCCTGCAAAATAACTCAACACACAGCCATTAATGTCTAAACCGCTGGCAACAAAAGTGAGTACACCCCTAAGTGTGTTCTCAGCTGATGTTATTTGTTGGTTTTTCTTTGCATCCCGAACAATTTTCTTGGCAGTTGTGGCTGAAATTTTTGTTGGTCTACCTGACTGTGGTTTGGTTTTTACAGAGCATCTGATTTTCCATTTGTTAATCACAGTTTGAACACTGCAGACTGGCATTATCAATTCCTGGGATATCTTTTTGTATCCCTTTCCTGTGTTATACTCTTTTTGCCTCCCTTTCCTGTGTTATACAGTTCAACTACCTTTTCCCGTAGATCCGTTGATAATTCTTTTGCTTTCCCCATCTCAAAATCCAGAAAAGTCAGTGGCTGGATCCCAGAAACTCACTCAGCTTTATGCACACACACTGATTACAAGCAAACAGGTCATAGGTGAGGATGTTACCTTTAGTAGCCATTCAAACCCATTTGTGTCAAATTCTGTGCATGTTATCAGGCCAAAATCACCAGGGTATGTGAACTTTTTGATCAGGATTATTTGGATGTTTTTGGTTGTCATTAGTGATGAGCGAGCACTAAAATGCTCGAGTACTCGTTGCTCGGGTCGAGCAAATTGAAATACTCGGGTGCTCAACCCGAGCAATGAGCCCAATATAAGTCTAGGGGAAACTTGAGCATTTTTCAGGTGGCTCCCCACGGCGGTCTGCAGAGGGCCTAAAAATTACCCAAATCGATGGGAACTGTGCCCAAATGACATGGGAACAACATGGGGAAGACCCCTGGAAGCATCTCTGACTCCCAGAACACTGCTGTCAACAACGTCGTCAGAGTATTACGCCACTTTTACGGCGTAAGGAACATCCTTTCCAGGGTGATGACTTGTATATAAGGCAAAATAAATAAACAAAAACAAAAATACTCCTACACACGTAGCATTTTTGACACGTTTTTGCACTTTTGCATTGCTTTCAACCAAGACAAATGCATTCACCAGGAAATGTCATTTTAACATTTTACAACCTTATCTGGCCATGTGGTGTGTGACACATCATCAGACACATGCATACAGTGCTGAAAAGACATGGGAGCAGCAAGGGGAAGACCTCTGGAAACATCTCTGACTCCCAGGTCACTGCCTAAATGTGTGCCCATCATAAGTGATCCTTGGCACATGCGAAGATGCCTCCCGCCATGCACCTGTCGTTGCAGACTTGAAACAATCACCGTCCACGTCCTTGTCCCACTGCAGTGTTCAGTTGTCCCTACCCCATTCCTTGGAATGCAAGCACAAGAATGCCGGCAGCCACCCACCCACAGGCTGCAATACTATACTGCCAAATTTTTGACAGCTGCTTGCACTTGAAATGTGGCCTTTTAGGCTCGTGGAGGCGGAAGCTTTTCATAACCTCATGCCAGCGGCGGCCGGGTGTCCATACTCGGTCCCCAGCCGCCACTATATTTCCCGGTATCGCCTCCGCCTTCCACAATCACGGGTCCCATAACATTACCCGTGCCCGCCCCAGTGCACTTACTGGGAAGGACCGCCTAACCACAAACACGTGGACAGGTGAATGTGGCCAGGGACGGTACGGAGCCAGTCCACAACTTTTTTTGCTAAGAGTTGTATTTAGCTCGGTGAAAGGACTGGCATAGAGGGAAACCGTATCTACCCTGCGTGTCATTTCTCCCAGAAAATCCTGTAAATGAGCTTGTTGCAGAAGCAATGGCAGCCCATCCAACATCAACTTGCACTTGTCAATGGTGCTTTGACACACACACATCTTTCTTTGCGCATTTAATTTCTTGAATACAGAGCTGGAAAATGGCCTGATCCGTAATGCGTTTTGAGAAATAACATGCATAAGCATGGCCGATCCGCATTAAAAAAGCAGCCATAGAGTGTCCGGGAACCTTCCCCCACACTTTTCTTAGCCAGGGCTGCTTTTCGGCAGGGTTGGACGGGCCCACCAGAGAACCGGAGACTCCTCCGGCGGGCCCTGGCCTCTCCTTCAGGAGAGTTCATAGTGCCGAGGTGAGGCCATGATGATGATAGAGGCCATCATCTGCTTAGTTTTCTTTTACTTGGAATGCAATTGCAAGTATGCAGCCAGCCACCCACCCACCCACAGACCGCAACACTAAACTGACAGATTTCTGGGCAGCTCTTTGCACTTGAAATATGGCCTTTTAAGCTTGTGGAGATGGAAGCTTTTCACAACCTCATGCAGGCGGCGGCCGGGTGTCCATACTCGGTCCCCAGCCGCCAGTATTTTTCCCGGTATCGCCTTCGCCTTCCACAAGCACGGGTCCCACAACAGTACCCATGCCCTACCCAGTGCACTTACTAAGAAGGACTGCCTAACCACAAACACGTGGACAGGTGAATGTGGCCAGGGACGGTACGGAGCCAGTCCACAACTTTTTTTGATAAGAGTTGTATTTAGCTCAGTGAAAGGACTGGCATAGAGGGAAACCGTATCTACCCTGCGTGTCATTTCTCCCAGGAAGTCCTCTAAAGCTGCTTGCACTTGAAATGTGGTCTGAACATTACTGCTGGTACTTTTCTGTGGGAATTTTCTTGCCTCCTACCAGCCTGGAATATTTCCAGCAAACTATGGTACAACACCATGGTATTAGCACTGCCCCCAGTACCAGTAGCGAAGCCATCCTCAATTTCCTTCTCTGGAATTTTATTTGGTAGACTGAGTGGCTGCCCAAATAAATTTTCTCACAAAGGAGCTGATGATAGAGTGGCAGTAGGTTCAAGTTTCTCCAGCCTGTTAGATATTAGAGGGTGAACGGCAGCACATTGGATCAGTGGTTAGCACTGAAGTCTTGCAGCACTGGGATCCTGGGTTCAAATCCCAGCAAGGACAACATCTGCAAGAAATTTGTATGTTCTCCCCATGTTTGCATGTGTTTCCTCCTCAGTAAAAATAGAGTGTCCTGGAATCTTCCCACACACTTTTCTTAGCCAGGACTGCTTCTCAGCAGGGTTGGACAGTCCCACCAGAGAATTCTCTGGTGTGCCTTGGCTTCTACCTCAGGAGAGTTCATGATAGCGCTAACTTTGCAGCTGCTATGGGGCTCTTGAGCGGGTGAGAAAGGTTAGCTCTCAGAAACAAATCCTCTGGTGGGCACAATGTTTTTCAATCTGAAACAGCTTCTCAGTGGGAGTTGTATTTCACCACAGCCATATTCTTTAGCTCTGTGAAAGGACTGGCATAGAGGGAAACCTTATCTACCCCGGTTGTCATTTCTCTGTCACCAGGTTCCGCCCATTGTAACACATGACCATGCCTGGCTGTATGTTCAGCGGTGAGAGCCACAGATCAAGCTGCTGTGTTACAGCTTTCAACAACTATGCAGCGCTGGGCGGTTTGTCAATTAAGCATTAAGCATGTTATCTTCAGCACAGCCTGTTGCTGTTTGGCCAAGGCAGTGCTGCAGTGCTGTTAGCTTGTGACTGATGTGGTCATTTCGGAGATGGAGGAGGAGGTACATGAGCTGAACAATGTGATTACATTGAGGTTAAATTGGTGATGCTGTTTTTTATACTAAAGAAAGATCCTATTGTTATGTTTTTTTATGTTATTTTTTATGAAAAATGCATTCACCGGGAAATGTCACTTTAACATTTTACAACCTCATCTGGCAATGTTGTGTCATCAGACACATCCTGTTTTATTTATGATGGAGGGACTCTGAAAGTCATAAAGCCTATTTTTATAGGGACATCAGACGGCCCTTACTATTCTTAAAAGGCCAGCAGTCGGCCCTAGCTATTGTTAGAGAGCCATCAGAGGGCTATGCTTTGTTGTTCCCATTATTAACAAGTGGGTTTCCTATACTGTTATTGCGCATCCAGTGACTGCAAGGGTTGTCAAAAATTTGGACGCAACCTAATACCCCTTTGAAGAGACATAGAGGAGGGTCTCAGTAAAAAAAATGTTCCCATTATAAAGGAGCGGGTCTTCTATACTGGTAATGCCCATGCTGTGACTGCAAGGGTGGCCAAAATTTTTGAAAAAAAACACTAACAATTTAAAGACACAAAGAGCATGGCCACAGTAACAAGGTACGACATGTTCCCGTTAGAAAGGAGAGGGTCTGCTATACAGTTATATGGTATGCAGTGAATCCAACGGCTGACAAATTTTAGGAAAAACCCCACTAAGAATTTAAGGACACACAGAGCAGGGCCACAGTAACAAGGTACGACATGTTCCCATTAGAAAGTAGAGGGTCTGCTATACAGTTATAGGGTATGCAGTGAATCCAACGGCTGACAAATTTTAATGAAAAACCTCAATAAGAATTTAAAGACACACAGAGCAGGGCCACAGTAACAAGGTACGACATGCTCCCATTAGAAAGGACAGGATCTGCTATACAGTTATAGGGTATGCAGTGAGTCCAACGGCTGACCAATTTTAGGAAAAAAACGACTAAGAATTTAAAGACACATAGAGCAGGGTCACAGTAACGACAAATTCCCATTAGAAATTCTAGGGTCGGCTATACTGTTATAGGGTATGCAGTGAGTCCAACGGCTGACAGATTTTAGGAAAATCCCCACTAAGAATTTAAAGACACACAGAGCAGGGCCACAGTAACAAGATATGACATGTTCCCATTAGAAAGGAGAGGGTCTGCTATACAGTTATAGGGTATGCAGTGAGTCCAACGGCTGACCAAGTTTAGGAAAAACCCACTAAGAATTTAAAGACACATAGACCAGGCCACAGTAATGACAAATTCCCATTAGAAAGGAGAGAGTCTCCCATAGTGTTGGACTATGCAGTGACTGCAAGGGCTGCCAAAAATTTGGAGGCACTTCAATGGCCCTTGGAAGAGACGTGGAGGAGCGCATCATAAATTTTTTTTACCATTAGAAAGGAGCGGGCCTCCTATACTTGTAATGCCATGCACTAAGTGTATGGGCTGACAAACATTTACTCCTGGGGGGTATACATGAACATACTGTATAAAAATTTTTTTTTTCGGGCATCATAAAAATGTAGCGCCCCGAGGGCTCGGCCGCTACAGGGGTATTGCACCTCTGCCAGAGGTGTGATATTCCACTCCCGGGTAAGGATGGAGTATGGACCAGGGTTCAGTTAGCTGCATACAGCACACTCACCCCATTTCCGAGGGACAGCTCAACGGTGCTCCCATTAGACAGAAATGCAGGCACGACAGACCATGTCCCTGGCTGGAGTGGGGAGGGGGTAGGAATACCCAGTGATGTAGGAGCAGATAGGGGTTGGTTCCTGAGCGTAGATAGGAGCCCATTGTTTGCTGGTCACCTGGGCTCATGTTCTAGAGGGCACCATCTTAGAACAGTGTTCAGTCAGAGAGAAGAAGTGACAGAGTGGGGGCCTTGGTTGTCGAACGAAGTGTGCCCTCTGCCTCCAGCGTTTTTAGATGGGAATTTTTTTAATAGTTCCGCAACAAGGGCCTTCTGGTACTGCCTCATTTTTGTACACCTGTCCGCCTCAGGAATAAGAGATATAAAGTTCTCCTTGTAGAGTGGGTCTAGAAGTGTCACCAACCAGTAATGACCTAAAATTTTGAGAATGCGAGGGTCATGGGAAAGGCAGCATAACATAAACTCAGCCATGCGTGCCAGACTACTAACAGGCAAGACTTCCGTGTCCTCACCAAGAGGATGACTGACCATGCTCTCCTCCTCCTCCTCTCTGTCCTCTGGCCATCCACGCTGAACAGACGGTATGACAGCTGTGCAGATAGCACCGTCTATAGTGCATGAAACTAGTTCCTGTCCTTCCTCCTCCTCCTCTTCCTCATTGTCACCCAATCCACGTTGGGATGAGATGAGGCTTGGCTGTGTGTAATCACCCTGTATGGTTAATTGCTCCATCTTATCGTGCTGAGCCTGCAATGCATCATCTTTGATTGTGAGCAAAGAGCTTTTCAGAAGACAGAGAAGCGGGATGGTGACGCTAATTATGGCGTCATCGCCGCTCACCATCTTGGTGGAGTCCGCAAAGTTTTGGAGGATGGTACATATGTCTGACATCCACGTCCACTACTGAGGTCTTATGTGTGGAGTCTGAACTGAATACCGATAGCCTTTTTGATGCTGGTACTCAACAACTGCCCTCTTCTGCTCACAAATCCTTCCCAACATCTGCAATGTAGAGTTCCAACGTGTGGTGACATCACACACCAGTCTGTGAGCCAGAAGCTGCAAACGCTGCTGAAACACTGCAAGGGCGGCGGAAGCTGTAGCTGACTTTCTAAAATGGGCACACAGGCGGCATACTTTAACAAGCAGATCCGGCAGCTCCGGGTAGGATTTGAGTAACCGCTGAACCACGAGGTTAAGCACATGGGCCAGGCATGGTACGTGTGTGAGCTCGCCTCGCCTCAGAGCCGCCACCAGGTTCCGGCCATTGTCACACACGACCATGCCTGGCTGTAGGTTCAGCGGTTTGAGCCACAGATCTGCCTGCTCTTTCAGAGCTGGCCATAACTCTTCAGCATTGTGTGTTTTTTCACCTAAGCATATTAGCTTCAGCACAGCCTGTTGCCGCTTGGCCGAGGCAGTGCTGCAGTGCTTCCAGCTTGTGACTGATGTGGTCATTTCGGAGATAGAGGCCGAGGAGGAGGAGGAGGCTGAGGAGCATGAGGTTCAGGAGCTGTAGACCGTGGGGACAACCCTGATTGACCTAGGGCCTGCAATCTTTGGCGTCGGGAGGACGTGTTCCGTCCCAAGGTCCGACTGGGTCCCGGCTTCCACTATGTTAACCCAGTGTGCCATCAGCGAGATGTACCGTCCCTGCCCACAAGCACTTGTCCACGTGTCCGTGGTTAGGTGGACTTTACCGGTAACTGCGTTGTTGAGGGCACGGCTAATGTTTTGGGACACGTGCTTGTGTAATGTGGGGACGGCACACTGGGAGAAATAGTGGCGGCTGGGGACAGAGTACCGAGGGACGGCCGCCGCCATCAGGTTGCGGAATGCTTCTGTCTCCACAAGCCTAAAAGGCAACATTTCGAGCCAAGCAGTCGTGAATTGTGAGAATTTAGTAGTGTGGCCTGTGGGACGTTGGCTGCATATTTGCGCTTGCATTCCAAGGACTGGAGTATGAACAACTGAACGCTGTGCTGGGAGAAGGACATGGACGTGCTTCCTGATGCTGCTACTTGAGAGTGTGCAATGACAGGTGCAGGGCAGGAGGCATCTTTGCATGCACTATGGACAGGGGATTGACTTGCATGCACAACAGCAGAAGAAGCAATGGTGCCACCTGTAGACACTGTTCCTGGACCCTGGTGTTCGGCCCACAAAGTCGAGTGATTTGCTGCCATGTGCCTGATCATGCTGGTGGTGGTCAGGCTGGTCGTTTTGCCACCCCTGCTGATGCTGGTCTGGCTCGTGATGCAAATGGCCTTTTTGGAGTTATCGGCAGAGTCTTTAAAAAACAACCAGACTCGGGAAGACCTAACAGTTGTAGTGGCAACTTCCTTCGTGTTGGTGTTACGGGAAACGGTAGCCTGCCTTCTGTCTGCGGCCACCACACTGCTTCTTCCTGCCTGTTGGGGTGCTCTGCCTCCCTCCCCCTGTGTGCTGCTGTCCTTGCTCTGCATGTCCTCCTGCCAGGTTGGGTCAGTTACTATATCATCCACCACCTAGTCACCCACTTCTGCACCCTGGTACTATTCCTGACTTTCTGCCAATTGTGTCTAATCATCGTCCACCTCTTGTGACAGTTTCCCACCGTCGCCTTCATGTGACCGTGGCTGCTCAAATATTTGGGCATCGCTACACGTGATCTCCTCTTGCCCCGCTTCAAGTGGACCGGGCGAGAGGCCCGAATCTATAAATGGAAAAGTGAACAGCTCTTCAGATTGTCCAAGTGTGGGATCAGTTGTCTCTGGGTACTCAGCATGGTGGGAGGAAGGAGGATCAGGGTGAGGAATATGAGGTCCAGACTCATGGCTACTGAGACTTGACCGTGTAGAAGACAGGGTGGTGGTGGTGGTGGCTAAGTGACTGGAAGCATTATCCGCTATCCAACCAACAACCTTTTGACACTGATCTGGGTTCAATAGTGGTGTGCTGCGGTCCCCTAGAAATTGGGACAGGAAGGTCAGGCGAGAAGATGTGGGTGTTTGCTGTGGCACAATTTCGGCTTGCCCACGGCCTTGTCCTCGGCCTCTGCATGCACCATTGCCATCACGTCCAGTTCCCCGTCCCTTGCCACGTGCCTTGCCCATTTTAAATGGAGGATAGTATCTTCCACGCTCACTACAAATGACTGAGTTTGAAGCGAAGTTATATGTGATCGGTGTGATGGAGAAAACAGAGTTTTAAATACCTGGCCTGTAGGTAAGTAGTGTGAACAGCAAACTGCTGTGAATTGCTTCACTGACACACTGAAAAAATGGAGGCCAGAAATGGCAGTATTTTCTGACAACGTATATGTGATCCGTGTGACGGAGAAAACACAGTTTTAAATAGCTGGATTTCTAGCGCTCTAATATGGAAAGGACCTGGCTGTATTCTGCAGTGCCAACAAGCAAATGGCGCAGAAAAACTGTGTACTCTGGATTGCTTTATAAGCAAATAATGAGGATTAAGATCCAAAGAAAAGTATTCCTCGCCCCTGAGACCTGGGCCTTTGTATAGAAATATCTAACAGCAGCAGAAGGCAGAATTGGAATGGAGCCTCTTGTGCTATATGCACTGCAGTCTGCTATATACCCTGCCTGCCTGCCTATATACACTGCCTGCCTGATATCTCTGCAGATGGATTAGTCCTCAGAAGGACTGTTTGTTGAGATAGATATGTGTAATGTGCGGTTTTTCTCACTACACTACCTAATGCACGATCAAATCTCTCCCTAACGCAGCAGCAGCTCTCCCTACACTGTCTGATCCAGAGTGACTGTGATGAGCATGGCGGTGCCAGGTCAGATATAGACCTGATGACGCTGTGCAGCCAGCCAATCACTGTAATGCCCACAACCAACATGGCTATGGCATTACAGTGCATGGCAGGCAATCACTGTATGTTCATTGGCTCTGTAAAGAGCGCCAAACATGCAGGGAGGGGACCCGACTTCCCGCCCGACCAACCCGGAAATACTCGGTGAGCGCAGAGCATCTCGAGCAGTGAGATATTCGGGCAAGCACCGAGCAGTAGCAAGCATGCTCGCTCATCACTAGTTGTCATTAAGATTTAAAAAGAGAAAACACAGAAATGTGACAGTAAATGGCTTCCCCCAACCAATAACCATGAGTGGAGAAAAAGTGTTTTTGTTATCATTCATTTTCTCTGAAACAAGGCCAAGAAAGGAAAAATTCTGCCGGGGTATGTAAACTTTTGAGCAGAACTGTATATGCGCCAGCCCCAGTGTCTCCTATTCTATGTACTCCAGCCCCAGTGTCTCCTATTCTATATACTCCAGCTTCTTCTGTGATGTATATGCTCTAGCCCCAATGTATCCTGTGATGAATATACGCCAGCCCCAGTGTCTCCTATTCTATATACTCCAGCCCCAGTGTCTCCTATTCTATATACTCCAGCTTCTTCTGTGATGTATATGCTCTAGCCCCAATGTATCCTGTGATGAATATACGCCAGCCCCAGTGTCTCCTATTCTATATACTCCAGCTCCAGTGTCTTCTGTGACGTAGCTAATGTAGCCCTAATGTCTCTTATGCAGAGGCGTCGCATGATAAAGCAGTGGGACACAAGCTCCCTGCCCTATCACTATCTCTTTCATATGCCACAGATCGCCATAGGCCTGCGGTTAACGAGATGTCAGCATACTCACGCAGGTGGCTCGGTGACATCATTGCATCGCTCTGCTCTGCTGTCCCGCCATGGAAGAGGAGACAGAGGCCGTGATGTAGGGAATCAGGATTAAGTGAGAATAAACGTTATTTTTTTTTTTAAATGATTGGGCAGTGGAGCCATCCTACTATATATCTGGAGTAGTGGGTCCATCATACTACATATGGAGTAGTGGGGCCATTATACTATATGTATGTGGGGCAGTGGGACCATCATAGTATATACAGGTGCATCTCACTAAATTAGAATATCTTCAAAAAGTTAATTGATTCAATACTGTTTCAGTATGCTCCACAATCATGAGGAAGACTGCTGACTTGACAGATGTCCAGAAGGCAGTCATTGACACACTCCACAAGGTCCTAGAGTTCCAATTTTCATTTGGAAATCAAGGTCCCAGAGTCTGGAGGAAGAGTGGAGAGTCCACAATCCAAGCTGCTTGAGGTCTAGTGTGAAGGCTCCACAATCAGTGATGGTTTGGGGGGCCGTGTCATCTGCTGGTGTAGGTCCACTGTGTTTTATCAAGACCAAAGTCAGCACAGCCGGCTACCAGGACATTTTACAGCACTTCATGCTTGCCTCTGCCCACAAGCTTTTTGGAGATGGAAATGTCATTCTCCAGCAGGACTTGGCCCCTGTCCACACGGCCAAAAGTACCAATACCTGGTTTACACACAACAGTATCACTGTGCTTGATTGGCAGCAAACTCGCCTGACCTTAACCCCATAGAGAATCTATTATAGAGAATCTATGGGGTATTGTCAAGAGGTAGATGAGAGACACCAGACCCAACAATGCAGATGAGCTGAAAGACAGCTTTTTGTATTGAAGAACTGAAATAAATTAACTTTTTGATGATATTCTAATTTAGTGAGATGCACCTGTATATGGAGCAGTGGGACCATCATGCTATATATATGGAGGAGTGGGGGCATCATACTAAATATAGAGCAGTGTGTGTGTGTCACCCCAGGCCTGGATGCCACAAACAATAATCTGTTTCTGAAAGCAGGAGGGAGGTCCCCTGGTTAGGGACTATTAGCATACAGCACCTCCTGTCCCAGGCCAGCAGGGGGAGCTGGCTGCCCCTATAAAAGCTGGAACTGGGGGCAGGGTTAGAGAGAACTGGAAGACCTAGCTCAGGAGTGAGACTAGTCCCAGAGAAGGAGGGACAGTTCAGCTGTAGCTGAGGAGTCCGTGAGGCACAGGAGAAACTGCAAGCCAGGGACAGAGGCGACGAGAGCCGGTCCTGGCAGAGAACCAATCTACCGGACATTGGGGTCCGAGGCTGTCAGGGTTACAAGCCCAGCAGCAGAGAACCAACCTGCGAGGGATTTCAGGTCCCTTGGCCTAAGAAGCCTGGAGGCTCCGCCACACAGAGGGACCAGTACATCGAGGAGCAAGCAACAGGTACCCAAGGCCTGAGTCGCAAGCCATACAGGAGAGAAGTACACGGCCAGCTCAGGGACGTGGGCTATTACACCACGAAAAGGGGGACAGTCAGAAAGAGCATAGAGAGAACGGTAGGCCTACACACTCACCCTGACCAGTGGGGCTCGCCCGAATGCTCTCAGACACCCAGGCCCATTCCTAACCGGTACTGTTGGGTCATTAATAATATCTACAATAAAGACCCTGAACTGTTTGAAGCAGACTCTGAACTATTACTATTGCGGCCTGCACTATCACCCCCAACATCCACCTACACTGCCCTGAGGCTACACTCTTCCCGTGGGGAATTATCCTACCCCTGTGCTGCACACCAACACCAGCCTCAGCGGTCTGCCTTGCAGCAGCGGTTATCTCCAATCGCAATCCACGGGTGGCGTAGTCGGACATTCAAAACACTGATAAATAGACTGCCACCATTTGGTCTGACCACCCTGAGCCACGGGATCGGGTTGCCACTACTACCCCCATCAGCACCGTACACTAGAAGGCCCGGTTCCGGGTACCCCACGGCCCAGGGGGCGAGTCAGCTTTGGCGTAGTTGGCAGAATTGTGACCAACCCGCAACAAACGGGTATTGCGTGCCTGGAAAAGACTCTATACATATCTGAGTGAAGTTTCCCTCCATTCAGGGCCATTTCCCGCCAATCGGAGCGTTTCCTGCCATCGGGCGCCATCTTCGGGACGCCACGCCTACGCTGAGACGCTGCTCAAGGTCCTGGAAGGAGATCCAGCGGATGCCGACGTCATCACCGAGCAAAGCAAGGTCCTCGCCCAGAGCATCGCGAGCGGAGCCGCGGCCTACAGAAGAGGATCGCCAGAAGGTAGGCCACAGTTAACTAGGGGGGAGGAAGATGTCGGACGCGGAGGGACCCTCTACCACCAGCGTAGCCGCTGCAGCTGTGATGCCGTTTTCCATGCCCTATATCCATAGGCGGATTATAATGAGGGCAATCCGGATTGCCCTCATTATATGTGCGGGCCGCCGCGGCACATAGCGGTAGCAGTGGCGGGAGGAGGGGGCCCGGACCGCTCCCCCAGCAGCGGCCGCCGCTACTTCTTCATCCGCCGGGCCAGCACTGCAGCAGTTAACTTCCCTGTGCTGGCCCGGCCGCATCACTGCTAGGAGACATGGCCCTGTGCGCGGCTGTGTCTCCTAGCTGTGACGTCACACAGTGCGCCCCGGCCTGCAGTGCTGCACCGGAAAAGAGAGAGAGCAGGCAGGAGGAATTGAGCCGGGGGATTGTGAGTGTGTGTGTGTGTGTGTGGGCAGATGTGTGTGTGGGCAGGTGTGTGTGTGTTTGTGGGCAGGTGTCTGTGGGGGCAGGTGTCTGTGTGGGCAGGTGTGTGTGTGTGTGTATATGTGTGTGTGTGTATATGTGTGTGTGTCTGTGTGGGCAGGTGTGTGTGTATATGTGTGTGTGTATATGTGTGTGTGTGTGGGGGGGGCAGGTGTGTGTGTGGGCAGGTGTGTGTATATGGGTGTGTGTGTGTGTTTGCGGGCAGGTGTCTGAGTGAGCAGATGTGTGTGTGGGCAGGTGTGTGTGTGTGTGGGCAGGTGTGTGTGTGTGTGGGCAGGTGTGTGTGTGTGTGGGCAGGTGTTTGTGTGTGTGTGGGCAGGTGTGTATGTGTGTGGGCAGGTGTGTGTGTGTGGGCAGGTGTGTTTGTGTGTGGGCAGGTATGTTTGTGTGTGGGCAGGTGTGTGTGTGTGTGTGGGCAGGTGTGTGTGTGTGTGTGGGCAGGTGTGTATGTGTGTGGGCAGGTGTGTGTGTGTGTGTGGGCAGGTGTGTGTGTGTCTGTGTGGGCAGGCGTGTGTGTGTGTATATGTGTGTGTGTGTGTGGGCAGGTGTGTGTGTGTGTGTATATGTGTGTGTGTGTGGGCAGGTGTATGTGTGTGTGTGTGTGGGCAGTTGTGTGTGTGTGTGTGTGTGTGTGTGTGGGCAGGTGTGTGTGTGTCTGTGTGGGCAGGTGTGTGTGTGTGTATATGTGTGTGTGTGTGTGGGCAGGTGTGTGTGTGTGTGTATATGTGAGTGTGTGTGGGCAGGTGTGTGTGTGTGTGTGTGTGTGGGCAGGTGTGTGTGTGTGTGTGTGTGTGTGTGTGGGCAGGTGTGTGTGTGTGTCTGTGTGGGCAGGTGTGTGTATATGTGTGTGTGTGTGTGGGCAGGTGTGTGTATATGTGAGTGTGTGTGGGCAGGTGTGTGTGTGTGTGTGTGTGTGTGGGCAGGTGTGTGTGTGTGTGTGTGTGTCTGTGTGGGCAGGTGTGTGTGTGTCTGTGTGGGCAGGTGTGTGTGTGTATATGTGTGTGTGTGTGTGGGCAGGTGTGTGTATATGTGAGTGTGTGTGGGCAGGTGTGTGTGTGTGTGTGTGTGTGGGCAGGCGTGTGTGTGTGTGTGTGTGTGTGTGGGCAGGTGTGTGTGTGTGTCTGTGTGGGCAGGTGTGTGTATATGTGTGTGTGTGGGGGGGGGGGCAGGTTAGAAAGTCTTGCCCTGTTGAACACTACACCTGACTTGAGGCCACCACCTCTTGGTTGTCCAATGTTCTTGCTTCTCTAGGGCTCTTCTCAGATATTCATTATACCAGCTCCCCAGAATACCAAAGTTAGGGTGGGTGACCGCGAGCCCTGGTGGTGGTCATAACTGCGGCCACCCAGGGGCAATACTCCATAACAACAATCCCCTGAGGTGGTGTAGGATGTAAGGACCTATTCACACTACATTCAGCGCTGCATTCAGGTCTTTACACAAGGCTTACAACTGAATCCCTGAAATTCAGGATTGTGCTGTCTGAAATGAGACATCTGAAAGCAGAGAAAATGGAGCCTAAAGATTCAGACTTTAGCCTCGGTTTGCCTTTGTTCAAATCAATGGCTATGTCAAGGCACATCTGAATGCCAATTTTCAGGGATTTAGATAGAAGCCTGGAAAGAGGAGATGAATGCATTGCAAAATTCAGTGTGAATAGGCCCTTATATCTGGAGTCTTGATATTGATGCCACAAGCATTTTACTTGTTTTTAACTTAAAAAAAAAATACACACACACAAATTATACACACACACACACACTATACATACACACGCACTATACATACACACACATTATACACACACACACACACTATACATACACACACAGTATACATACACACACATTATACACACACACAATACATACACACACACAGATGTGTATGTGGGCAGGTGTGTGTGTGTGGGCAGGTGTGTGTGTGTGTGGGCAGGTGTGTGTGTGTGATGTCTGTCTGTTTGTGTGTGTGTGTGTGTGTGTGGGCAGATGTCATTGTGTGATGTCTGTTTGTATGTATTTTTGTGTTTCAAATGTGTTTATGCGTGTCTGTATATGTTTGTGTGTGTGTATGACTGCATGCGGCCTCCTGCTGAGTATAGTTGGCGCCGTGCGGCCTCCTGATGTCTCTGGTGGGGCTCCGTGCATTATAGACGGCGCCGTGCGGCCCCTCGCTGTGTATAGATGGCTAAGTGCGCCCCCCGCTGTGTATAGATGGCTACGTTCGCCCCCCCGCTGAGTATAGATGTCGCCGTGCAGCCTCCTGCTGTGTATAGATGGCTACGTGCGGTCTCCCGCTGAGTATAGATGGCGCTGTGCGGCCTCCTGCTGTCTCTGGGGGGAGCGCCGTGAGGCATCTATACTCAGCAGGAGGCCGCACGTAGCCATCTATACACGTATACTCAGCAGGAGGCCGCACGTATCCATCTATACGGTGCCATCTATACACAGCGGGAGGCCGCACGGCGCCATCTATACACAGCGGGAGGCCGCACGGCGCCATCTATACACAGCGGAAGGCCGCACGGCGCCATCTATACACAGCGGGAGTCTCAGTGCTTTGCAAGAGCAGTCAATAAATTCTGCTTGACTAATTCTGAGCACCATAAAGTCTGGTTCGCTTCTAACCTGCTGTCTTCATTTTCAGCTTGCTGAATTCTAACTCATTTACTGTCATTCGAGACGATGCCTTTGCTGGTCTCTTTCACCTTGAATACCTGTAAGTGCTCCACTTAATGTCATATTTTTGATTCTGTTCTTCTTCATCTTTTGGCATGTGCAATTGTATGAGCAAGTATTCATATGAATTTATGACCTACTTAAACCTTTGAGGACCTTAAATTTTATTCAATCAAATTTTTTTCCAGTTTAAAACTATGGGACATATATGTGCCTTGGTCCTCAAAGGGTTTTTAAAGGGGCTGCAAACATAAATACGAAAAAAATAATTCAATTAGTGCTTTATGTGTTCATTTAATTTTCATTTGAAGTCCATTTTTTTTATATACCTTGAAATTAAACCCTACCCCATGGAATGAAGCCCTACCTACATAACATCTGAGAGCTACATGGATCCCGCTTGTGAGGTGCCTGTCCGTCACTACTATTCAGTTTTAGGGTCCACTCACTAAGCCATATATTCTCTCATGCAAGAGAATAGGGCCAATTATGCTAATGACACTGGGCTCAAACTCTGTCAGAGCTTCAACTGAGTGTGATCCGATTCTCTCGCAGCACAGATATGGAGAAGATGGAGAACTTAATTTCTCCATCTTCTCCATAGTCTCTGTGAGTGTTCATCGGACTGCACTTGGATGACATCCGAGTGCAGTCCAATGTTTTACGTGCACCCATAGACTTGTATGGGTGCACATGGTCCGAATATCGAATGAGATTATTTTCTCATGCCAATAATCGCACTGTCCCATAGTATAACATAGGGCCGAGTCCTATCCGATAAAACATCACATAGCATTCGGCCGTGTTATACGACAGTGTGAGCGAGCCCTTAGAGTCAAGGAATATTTACATGCAAATGATGATATTACTCTCCAAGTGTATATTTTTTTAGGCGAGTTCATAGTAAATGCTTTGCATTTTTGACATGTGATCAACTAAAGAACAAGAAAGATTTAGGACCTTCCCTATAGAGAAACGGAAAATAGTTTGGAGGACTTGCATGTCCTTTTTTATTTATTATGAGAAAATCATAAAAGATCCCGTTTTTTAACCATGCTGTGACTTTCTGCTGAGGGAGAGGGAGAGAGCTGCCCTATTCAGAGTCTGTAATAAGACCTGCTGACAAAAGTGTTGAAGATACAGTCTAATGTGAATTAACAATAAAAAAAAAGTTAATTTAACAAATGGCTTGTATTTTTTTTAATACAAACTTTTTTGTCTTTACAGCTCCTTTAAAGGGAATCTGTCATGAGGTTTTTGCCACCTAATCTGAGAGCAGCATAATGTAGGGTTAGAGGCACTGATTCCAGTAATGTGTCACTTACTGGGCTGCTTAGTGTTGTTTTGATAAAATCATTGATTTGTCAGAAGGTAATTATCACTAGATGACTAGTAAGTTCTGTAGGACCCCACCCCCATCACTGATCAGTAGATTTCTGTGTACACTGAGCATGGGCAGAAAGCTGCCAATCAGTGGTGTGGGTGGGGCTATACAGAGCGCAGCATTCAGAGAGCTGCTAGATCTGCAGCAGATAAAACGGTGATTTTCTCAAAATGACAACAAGCAGCTGAAAAAGTGACACATCGCTGGAATCAGGGTATCTGCCCCAATATTGTGCTGCTCTCAGATGAGGCAGCACAATTAATATTATGCCAAATAAATTTCCTGTGAACTATCACATGATCTATCACAGGGGATCATGTGACATGTCACGTGATAAATCAGGTGTGTGGAGGGGGCCCGCGCCTTCTAAACTGCCCGGGGCCCTTGCTACTCTTAATCCACCCCTGCCTATATCCCCGGAGCGGCCTGGATGCCCAGTATGCCGGCGAGTCGCATACCTTGGGCGACTTTAAAGAAAGGCTGTATAGACTGTTCAAAGTTTATCCCCTGACAGAAGAACAGAAGGTAAGCATACTGATAGGGCAGTTAACTGGTGCGGCCCAGCGGGAGGTAAAGTCTTGGACAGCTGAGGAGAAAAGGACTGTAAGGGGGGTTCTGACCCGTCTACGGGACACCTTTGATACCCGTACCTCAGCAGAAATCAAAATGCGGTTCTATGGATGTAAGCAGCGAGCTCAAGATAGCATCCGAGATTATGCCCTAAATTTACAGGAAGCCAAGGGGCAATTAAGCAAGCTGACCCTGGCAGCGTGCAGGATACAGATAAACTATTGACTGACCAGTTCATAGAGGGTCTGCTGTCCAGCGCCCACAGAACCCAGCTGCGCCTCATGGCCCTACAGAACCCCGATTTGACTTTTGCACAGTTCAAAGATAGGGCCATCCAGGTGCTCCGAGAACCTGCACCGGGTGGCGCTGTAGCTTCCCGGCGCCCTGCCATCCCTTACCACCAGGGGGCGGCGCCCTATCCCGCAAACCTTGTGGGGGCTGATGCGCAGGCCCTAAATCCATCCCCGCCTGCAAACCTCCACCATCAGGTCCAAGAACTAACAAAGAGTGTTGCTGCATTGACCAGGACCGTACAGTCGTTACAGATGGACCTGTCAGGACCAATCAAGCTGGCTTCCAGTCCGGAGGATGTCCCGTGGCGTCGACGGAGGAGGATCCCGTCATTCAGAGGGAGGCCCGCCGATCATTACACTGAGGATGGACAGCCGATTTGCCGCCGTTGCAGCCAGCCGGGACACGTAGCCAGGTACTGTACTTTAAATGGGTCCGACCTGGGGCAAAGGGCCAACCCCCAGGCATAAGGTCATCAGGCCCATCTAATTGGCGTGATAAGTACGTAGGGGGACGCCCGGTTTTACCCGTAGTGCTGGACAGTATCCCCATGAGTGCACTGCTGGACACCGGGTCCCAAGTGACTACCATCCCCTATGTACTTTTCAAGCAGTACTGGAGTGACACTCATATAACTCGTTATCCAGACGATGACTTGAGCATCATCGCCAGCAATGGTCAACCCGTGCCGCAGGTGGGGTTCAGAGAGATGACCATTAAGATTGGTAAAGTTGAACTGCCGGCACAGGGAGTGATCATTGTGGACATTGACCATCGAGAAAGTCACCCTAAAATAACCTTGGGTACTAATGTGATTGAAAATTGTCTTTCAGAAGTAATTGTAATTTTTCAGCAGGTGGCGATGAATGCGAGCTCCAGCCAACAGAGGGTCCTCCAGAAGGAGATAAGAGCCCTGATGAGATGGCAACAGGTAGAACTGTCTGGTGGTGAGATCGGTAGCGTGAGGATGAGCGACTCGTTCCCCATTGCTATGCCCCCCAAAAGTGAAATGATCTGGTGTCGGACTGCAATCGGGTTAAGAGGGAGAGACTACCAAGCCATGGTAGAACCCGTGTACTCAGACAGCAGGCCCACCATTTTGACAGCCCGGGGGGTGGTCTATGTCCGCCATGGAAGGGTGCCCATCCGGATCTTAAACATTGGGGAAAGGGAAGTACATTTGCCCCGGTACGCTACACTAGCCAAATTGTATACTGTTGAACACAATGCTGTCAGGGCCGTGGAACCCTTGCCTCCATCTCCCCAGGCGGAGGGTAATGGTTCCCAGAAACCCAAGGAGGACTGGTGCCAGAAACTCCACGTGGGTGCTGACTCCACTCCCTTGCACCAAAAACAAGGACTCTACCGGGTGGTTCAAGAGTACGAGAGAATCTTTAGTAAGCACCCGCTAGACTTCGGCAGAGTGAAAGGAGTAGAACACCACATCCCCACGGGGAGCCACCCACCAATTGCTGAAAGATACAGACCTGTACCACCCCGCACACTATCAGAACGCAAAGGGCATTCTGAGAGAAATGAAGGAAGCCAGGGTCAATAGAGACAGTTGTAGCCCCTGGGCAGCCCCCTTGGTTCTGGTAAAAAAGAAAGACGGTACTATGACAATGTGCGTGGACTATAGAGAAGTCAATCGTATCACCCATAAAGATAAATACCCGTTGCCTAGAATAGAGGAGTCTTTGGCCGCACTAAAATCAGCTAATTTCTTCTCTACTTTGGACCTTACTAGTGGGTACTGGCAGGTTCCTGTGGCAGAGGCTGATAAGGAGAAGACCGCCTTCACCACCCTGATGGGATTAAGTGAATTCAACTATATGCCGTTCGGGCTCTGCAACGCACCCGGGACCTTCCAGAGGCTGATGGAATGCTGTCTAGGGCACCGAAACTTTGAGACGGTCCTACTTTACCTGGACGACGTGATTGTCTATTCGAAGACTTACGAGGACCATCTAAAGCACCTGGCCGAGGTGTTCGAGGCCCTGGCAGGCTTTGGCATGAAAGTGAAACCCTCCAAGTGCCATCTGTTAAAGCCGAAGGTACAGTACCTGGGACACGTGGTGAGTGCAGAAGGAGTAGCCCCCGACCCTGACAAAATCACGGCAATAAAGAACTGGCCAAGCCCCTCTAACATAAAAGAAGTGAGGCAGTTCCTCGGGTTGGTAGGCTACTACCGAAGGTTCATCCCCAGGTTCACCAAGATGGCAGCCCCTATGCAGGACCTCCTTATAGGACAATCTAAGACCAGAAGCCAAAAGCCACCCTTCAAGTGGGACAAGCCGGAAGAGGAGTCCTTCCGCCAGCTGAAGATGGCCCTCACGGGGGATGAGAACCTGGCCTACCCTGATTATGGCCAGCCTTTTATCCTCCACACAGACGCCAGTAATGTGGGGCTGGGAGCCGTACTGTCACAGAACCAACAGGGCAGAGAAAGGGTGATCGCGTACGCCATCCGGAAGCTGAGGCCCACCGAGAGAAACCCGGAGAATTACAGCTCCTTTAAGCTGGAGTCCTTGGCAGTGGTGTGGGCCGTAACAGAACGTTTCAAGCATTACGTGGCCTCTGTGAAGTTCACTGTGTACACGGACAACAATCCGTAGACACATCTGGACAATGCGAGACTTGGTGCCCTAGAGCAGCGGTGGATGGCCCGGCTAGCAAACTATGACTTCACCATCAAGTACCGGGCAGGCCGAGCCAATGCCAATGCAGATGCCCTATCGAGAATGCCCCACTTGCCCGATGAGGGAGAAGATCCAGACGAGTTGGAGGAAATAGAGCTCCCTGCATTCCACCGGTACGGGGCCACTCAGTACTCCCACCTTGTAAGAGACAAAGACTTGACCACTGTCATGTTCAATTCCTTACCTCACCACGGCTGGGCTGAAACGCAAGATAGTGACCCTGCAATTCGCCTGGTGAAAGACCTCTTGACCCAGGCAGACGCTAGCCCTGGCTCGGACGCTCCAGAGGAAGCCAAGCAGTTATGGAAGGAGAAAAGCAGGCTATTCCTCTACGAAGGTAAGCTGTGCAGAAGGCTTGTCAACCACCGGACGCACGAGCTGACCTGGCAGGTAGTGGTCCCGAGACGAGATGCAGCAATGGTACTGGAGGCCTACCATGACAGAGCGGGACACTTCGGGTGGAAGAAACTGGAGTTCCTACTGAGAGAGCGGTTCTACTGGGTCGGAATGAGAGGGGCCATAGAGAAGTGGTGCAGGGACTGTGGCCCATGTAACCTCAGAAGGAAGGCGGTACCAGCCAGAAGACGCCCTTGATGCCCATCGTCACCAGGCAGCCTCTTGAGCTGGTAGCTCTGGACCATGTGAAACTGGCTCCAAGCCGGTCGGGCTACGTCTATGCCCTGACAATAGTGGACCACTATTCCCGGTTCCTGCTGGTGGTTCCTGTTAAAGACTTGACAGCCCAAACAGCGGCCAGAGCCTTCCAACAACACTTCTGCCATCCACACGGGTATCCGGAACAGGTCTTGACAGATCAAGGTCCAGCGTTTGAGGCTGAAATCTTCCAGGAGTTCTGCAACCTCTACGGCTGTAAGAAGATTCGGACAACGTCTTACCACCCACAAACCAACGGGCTGTGTGAGAAAATGAATAATATCGTCATTGATCTCCTCAAAACGTTGCCCCTGGAAGAACGCAGCCTGTGGCCGGAGAAGCTGCCAGACCTGATAGACTTATACAACCATATCCCGGTGAATGCTACAAATTGCACCCCGGCTTACCTGATGAGGGCAAGACCAGGTAAGCTGCTGATAGACCTGGAGATGGGAGTCCTGACCCCCGAGGACACCTCCCCAGACGCGGACTGGGATACGGAACGGCAGCTACAGTACAAGAAGGTACAGGAGAGTGTGGAGAGGAGTCTGGCTCAAGCGAGAGAAAAGCAAGAGAGGCTCTTCAACCAACACGCCCCTGCTGGTCCCCTGGAACCTGGTGAGCAGGTCCTGAAGCGGAAGAGAAGGCTTCACAAGCTAGATGACCAGTGGGAGAGCGACCCGTACACAGTACTGCAGTCCAACCACAACAACCCGAAGGTATGTGTAATTACCAAGGTTGGAGGAGAAACCACTAGCACCGTCTCCAGACACCACCTAAAAAGGTGCCCCGAGCAACTACAGAGTGCAGGAGAAGATCAAGATGACCTTGAACCCGCAGAAGACAAGAAAGAAATGATCAGCACAGTTCTTGGAGAGTTCCCCCGGTCCTGGACTCGGATAAATGATGCAATAGTGGTACCCGTCCTACACTTCCTTCAACCAACCCAGCAGGAACCTACAGGAGAGCAGGAGGAATCAGAAGACCAAGCAGCCCTAGAGGCAGAAGAACCCATGCCAGCAGCCCAGGAGAGTCAACCCTCTGCTGACAGTGAGCCTGCCATACCTGCGGTAAGCCAAAGGACCCGCAGATAGCTGCCTGCACTGCCTGTAAACCCAGCTAGTAGCTGTACCCTGAATGCTAGTGGGGAAAGTCAGGTTAGACCACCACCAGACAGTGGGTTACGCAGGTCAACCCGGAGCACTAGGGGGCAAATACCAGCTCGCTGGAAGATCTAAATGCTGTATATTGTAAATGTTTTATGTTTGTTGCCTGGTTGCTAATTATGTTTTTCCAGTCTTTCTAGTTCATGGACTAACAGGTTATGGACGCTGAATAACCGGAACTATCTTGTAGATAGTTGCACTTGGTGCCCTCTTTCGAAGATGGCCACGGAAGAAAAATCTGTCTGGTGTGGCCTCCTTGTGGCCCAAAGTAGAGAGCTCAGCCTTGTCGCCACGCCCAAGGCCAGGAAATTGGGGTTTATGAAAACAGGTCCCCACACCGTGGAAAACTTCACCTTGTTGGGTGAAATGGACACCCGGTCACGGAAGCGCCGTGACCTCAAGGACAAAATATACTTGTATATATGTTATGTTGTCATTTATACCCTGTATTTGTGTTTCCTGTTTAGTCCGGAGTACTACATTTTACTAGGGGAGAATGTGTCACCCCAGGCCTGGATGCCACAAACAATAATCTGTGTCTGAGAGCAGGAGGGTGGTCCCCTGGTTAGGGACAATTAGCATACAGCACCTCCTGTCCCAGGCCAGCAGGGGGAGCTGGCTGCCCCTATAAAAGCTGGAACTGGGGGCAGGGTTAGAGAGAACTGGAAGACCTAGCTCAGGAGTGAGACTAGTCCCAGAGAAGGAGGGACAATTCAGCTGTAGCTGAGGAGTCCGTGAGGCAGAGGAGAAACTGCAAGCCAGGGACAGAGGCGACGAGAGCCGGTCCTGGAAGAGAACCAATCTACCGGGCATTGGGGTCCGGGGCTGTCAGGGTTACAAGCCCAGCAGCAGAGAACCAACCTGCGAGGGATTTCAGGTCCCTTGGCCTAAGAAGCCTGGAGGCTCCGCCACACAGAGGGACCTGTACAGCGAGGAGCAAGCAACAGGTACCCAAGGCCCTAGTCGCATGCCATACAGGCGAGAAGTACACGGCCAGCTCAGGGACGTGGGCTATTACACCACGAAAAGGGGGATAGTCAGAAAGAGCATAGAGAAAACGGTAGGCCTACACACTCACCCTGACCAGTGGGGCTCACCCGAATTATCTCAGACACCCAGGCCCATTCCTAACCGGTACTGTTGGGTCATTAATAATATCTACAATAAAGACCCTGAACTGTTTGAAGCGGACTCTGAACTCTTACTATTGCGGCCTGCACTATCACCCCCAACATCCACCTACACTGCCCTGAGGCTACACTCTTCCCGTGGGGAGTTATCCTACACCTGTGCTGCACACCAACACCAGCCTCAGTAGTCTGCCTCGCAGCGGCGGTTATCCCTGATCGCAATCCACTGGTGGCGTAGTCGGACATTCAAAACACTGATAAATAGACTGCCACCATTTGGTCTGACCACCCTGAGCCACGGGATCGGGTTGCCACTACTACCCCCATCAGCACCGTACACTAGAAGGCCCGGTTCCGTGTACCCCACGGCCCAGGGGGCGAGTCATGTGCATCAAATTATACATACACATATGGGGCAGTGGGGCTTCATACTATATACAGGTGCTTCTCACAAAATTAGAATATCATCAAAAGTTAGTTTATTTCAGTTCTTCAATGCAAAAAGTGAAACTCCTATATTATATAGAGTCATTACACACAGAGTGATCTATTATATAGAGTCATTACACAGAGGGATCTATTATATAGAGTCATTACACACGGAGGGATCTATTATATAGAGTCATTACACACAGAGGGATCTATTATATAGAGTCATTACACACAGAGGGATCTATTATATAGAGTCATTACACACAGAGGGATCTATTATATAGAGTCATTACACACAGAGGGATCTATTATATAGAGTCATTACACACAGAGGGATCTATTATATAGAGTCATTACACACAGAGGGATCTATTATATAGAGTCATTACACACAGAGGGATCTATTATATAGAGTCATTACACACAGAGGGATCTATTATATAGAGTCATTACACACAGAGGGATCTATTATATAGAGTCATTACACACAGAGGGATCTATTTTAAGTGTTTATTTCTGTTAATGTTGATGATTATGGCTTACAGCCAATGAAAACACAAAAGTCATTATCTCAGTAAATTAGAATACTTCATAACAACAGCTTGAAAAATGTTTTTAAAATCCGAAAAGCTGGCCTACTGAAATGTATGTTTAGTAAATGCCCTCAATACTTGGTCGGGCTCCTTGTGCATCAATTACTGCATTAATGCGGCAATGTGGCATGGAGGGATCAGCCTGTGGCGCGGCTGAGGTGTTATGGAAGCCCAGGTGGCTTTGATAGCAGCCTTCAGCTCATCTGTATTGTGGGGTCTGGGGTCTCATCTTCCTCTTGACAATACCCCATAGATTCTCTATAATAGATTCTCTATGGGGTTAAGGTCAGGCGAGTTTGCTGCCAATCAAGCACAGTGATACTGTTGTGTGTAAACCAGGTATTGGTACTTTTGGCAGTATGGACAGGGGCCAAGTCCTGCTGGAGAATGACATTTCCATCTCCATAAAGCTTGTGGGCAGAGGGAAGCATGAAGTGCTGTAAAATGTCCTGGTAGACGGCTGCGCTGACTTTGGTCTTGATAAAACACAGTGGACCTCCACCAGCAGATGACATGGCTCCCCAAACCATCACTGATTGTGGAGACTTCACACCAGACCTCCAGCAGCTTGGATTGTGGCCTCTCCACTCTTCCTCCAGACTCTGGAACCTTGATTTCCTAATGAAATGCAAAATTTACTTTTCATCTGAACACAACACCTTGGGCCACTGAGCATCAGTCCAGGTCTTTTTCTCTTTGGCCCAGGTAAGACGCTTCTGGCGTTGTCTATTGGTCATGAGGGGCTTGACACAAGCAATGCGACACTTGTAGCCCATGTCCTGGATACGTCTGTGTGTGGTGGCTCTTGAAGCAGTGACTCCAGCAGCAGTCCACTCCTTGTGAATCTCCCCCAAATTTTTGAATGGCCTTTTCTTAGCAATCCTTTCAAGGCTGCGGTTATCCCGGTTGCTTGTGCACCTTTTTCTACCACACTTTTTCCTTCCACGTCCATTAATATGCTCGGATACAGCACTCTGTGAACAGCTGCTTCTTTAGCAATGACCTTTTGTGGCTTACCCTCCTTGAGGAGTGTGTCAATGACTGCCTTTTGGACATCTGTCAAGTCAGCAGTCTTGCCCATGATTGTGGAGCCTACTAAAACAGACTAAGGGACCTTTTTAAATGCTTAGGAAGCCTTTGCAGGTGTTTCTTGTTAATTCTAATTTACTGAGATAGTGACTTTTGTGTTTTCATTGGCTGTAAGCCATAATCATCAACATTAGCAGAAATAAACACTTAAAACAGATCACTCTGTTTGTAATGACTCTGTATAATATATGAGTTTCACTTTTTGGATTTAAGAACTGAAATAAATTCACTTTTTGATGATATTCTAATTTTCTGAGAAGCACCTGTATGTAGCAGTGCGGCAATTATACTATATACAGTCAGGAGTATAAGTACTTGATACACTGATAATTTCGAAAGTTTTTCCACCTACAAAGAATGAAGAGGTCTGTTTTGTTCTACTTAACTGCTGCAACTTGGACCTTTAACAGGATTTATATTTCACCTATGAGAAAGCATACTATGTGTATTTGGCAGATTAACTCAGGCTTGTTTATGATAAACTGAATACCTGGATTGGAGTCCTATTTTTATACAGAATATTGACTATTAATGCTGGCAGAGTAAGTCTTAGGCTATATTCACACTAGGTGTTTTTTTCTGCAGCAAAACATAATCTCTTGGCAGGAAAGAAGTAGCGTCAAAAACGCAGGTTTTGGTGTGTTTTTTTGCAGTGGTTCTTGGTGCATTTTTGGTGCGTTTTTCAGGATCCCAAAGTTCAGCTTTGCTTCCACCATAGACACATGAAAACAGGTCACCATTGCAAGACATATGTTCATGAAAAAGTACACATTACAAATGTAACAGGGGGCGGGTGGGGGGTGAATTGGTCTGGAATGGTTTATCTAAGACCCTGGCAGTGCATTGAATTTGTAGGACACTATTTACTTTCACATTATGGTTTGCCATTGAGTTGCTCAGGCATTGTTCATTTTCACACCTCCCTGGGCCACACGTGTTGTTCAATCTCACACCTAGCTCAACCAATGTTTACTTTGTAGGCATCACTAATTTAATTAAACTGTAATAATCCAAGCTGCTATCTCAGGTGACCAAGACAAGATGGTTTAAACTTGGGAAAATCACAAGAATAAATGTGTGTCACATACTTGCTTTTTTCACTAAAAACGCAGCAAAATGTTCACACTAGGCTTTTTTTCAGCATTTTTTTCCACCACCCTTTTTTTTAATGGGTGAAAAACGCTGAAACAAGTGACATACTCTATTGCAAAAAGCCATGGAAAGCACAAAATACTGAGGACAAATAAGCAAGCTTTGTGCATGAGATTTCGGAAATCTCATAGACTTTGTTGGTACTGTAAAACGCAGCTGAAAATTTGCATAAAAAAGCCCGCTAAAAAAACGTCTAGTGTGAATATAGCCTTGTATAACTGTTCGCCAATGAGTTAGGATATATGACCACGATGCAGAAATGCTGCGGATTTTTCCTAAGCGTTTCTGCATCTCCCTGGGTTGTCAAGCGCTTTGCCAAGTGATTTTAGCATCACTTGGAAAAGTGCTTGACAACTTGGTCACACTATATAATTCCATGCAACCGTCATGGATTTATATAGTGTGACCAAGTTACAATGCTGCAAATGCAGCATCAATAATGAAAAAAAAGAATAATAATGGTGAAAAATAAAAAAAAAACATTATACTCATCTTCCGATGGTCCTCGATCTCCTTCTCCGGTGCGTCCGGTGTCTTTGGCGGATCACGGTGCTGTAAAAGGACCTTTCATGACGTCATTTAGTCATGTGACAGGTCACGCAACCGCCGATGTCAGCGGTCACGTGACCTGTCACATGACTAAATGGCATCATGGAAGGTCCTTTTACCACCGCGAGCAGCCGAAGAGCCAGCAGCACCGCCGGGAGCAGACAGGGGCCATCAGAAGGTAAGTATATGTTTATTTTTTATTTTAATTCTATTTTAACTACAGGTACTATGGTACCCGGGTCTGGAGGAGAGTCTCTTCATCTCCAGACCCGGGTACCATCCACTCATTGAGTCGCATAATATCCACATGTGTATTTGTAGTCATGCGGATGTTATGCGTTCCAATGCAAGTCAATGGCGGCTAAATCGCAGCGACTCTGCAAAATTAAAGGACGTGCTGCGGATTTTTCCGCAATGATAATCCGCAGCGGAAATCTCTGCGGCATGTGCACAGCACATGCGGATTATCATTGGGGACCATTGCAGACCTATCACCAAGCGTTTTTTAAGTGTTTCCGCAGCGAAAGTTACGCTGCAGAAACGCCTAAAAAACGCATAGTGGGCACACAGCCTTAAAAGTTCTATGGTGAAGAAAAACACGTGAGATAATAAATGCGAAATATACAATATTTCCCATAATATGACTGAGGATATCTTTAGGGTGTATTCACTGTTTTTTCTTCTGCAGCAAAAATGCTGTGTTTTACAGTACCATCTTAGTGAATGACATTTTTGAAATCTCATTCACATGCTGTTTTTTTGCATTTTTTTTAAATCTGCAGCTTGTCAAGTCTTTCAGAGGTTTTGCAGCATTTTTCACCCATTCAAATGAATGGAAAAATAAACACAAGTAAAAACACCTGAATTTTAAGCAGCGTTTTTCCTGCCTCCTTTGATTTTTGAGGTAGAAAAAAAATGCTGCCAAAATCCAACTTGTGAACACACCTTTATCCTGGTTGTGTTCTAATTGGATATAAAATAGAACGGCCATGATAACATGGGTAGTTAATTGTATGGTGTTTTCACTTTATATATTACCAGGCCGCATTCTATTTGCGCAGAGCTGCTCCGTGAAGATTCTATCACAAGATTCCGTGATGACATCACAGGTGATGGTGACATCACTGCTCACAGTCGCTATATATACAATGCACATAGGCTCACCCGTGCCTTTCTTGGCTCTATAGTGACTGATAGCACTTGCAGTTTTTCACTATGGCTGGAATTGTTTTGGACATTTCTCAGGTAAAAGCACTATTGTTGATCCTTATGATCAATCGTCCTAACAGTGTGCTTCTACCACCCGATGGCGTCCTCAGCTTCACTCACCGGCTGGTGATGGAGCTAGTAAAGGATTGCGTGACCAAACACCGACAACGTCGTCTAACGTCAGACTATCTGACGGATTTACTTCAGAACATCAGGACATTACTACACCAGGTAAGTGGCGGACACTCTGCACAGAACATCTCAATATTAATAGATAATAATGGAGGGATAGAAGCTTTTTCTTCTAATATATCGTATTTTGCAGACCATAAGACGCACCAAAAATTTTTGGGAGGTAAATAGGAAAAACATTTATTATAATAAAATGGGGGTCTGTCTTATAGTCCTGTCTTATAGTCCGAATTTTCGGTTTCTTACTGAGGGTGGTGGTGGCAGTGGAGCGAGGTCACAGGAGGCAGAGTCGCTGCTGCAGGAAGTCGGCAGTAGGAGTGGGGCGCTGCTGTGGGCCCCAAGCTGGGAGGAGCGGGGTGTCCAGAAGGTGCGAGGCTGCGGGCCCTGGGCTTCAAGGAAATGTTAGCGGTAATTCAGGAGGGGAGGCCCTGCTCTGCTTATTGATTTCTCTGCAGTGGGCTTCAAGAAGTAGGCTGCTGGAGATGGCCAATACACAAATTGAGATCTCAGCTCGTCATTGAGCCGAGATCTAAATCTGCACATACACTGCCTCCAGCGGCCATTTGCCTGAAGCCCACCGCCAGAAAATCAATGGGCAGAGCGGGGACTCCCCTCCTAAATCACCGCTAACATTTCCTTGAAGCCCAGGGCCCGCAGCCTCGCACCTCCTGGACACCCCGCTGGCCCGCAGGAGCGCCCCATTTCTACTGCCGGCTTCCTGCAGCAGTGACCCCACCTCCTGTGACCTCACTCCACCACAGCCACCCCCCTGGTAAGCTACATTCAGACAATTATTATTATTAATAATCTGTCTGATATGCTGGGGTGGAGAGCTCCAGAGTAGGGGGAATGCACGGGAGAAATCTTGTATGCGATTGTGGGAAGAGGAGATAAGAGGGGAGTAGAGAAGAAGATCTTGTGAGGATCGGAGGTTGCGTGCAGGTAAGTACCGGGAGACTAGGTCACAGATATATGGAGGAGACAGGTTGTGGGTGGCTTTGCATGCCAAGGTTAGGGTCTTGAACTGGAGTCTCTGGGTAATGTGGAGCCAGTGAAGGGATTGGCGGAGCGAGGGGAAAAGCCAGGGAATAGCGGGGGGACAGGTGGATTAGTCAGACAGCAGAGTTTAGGATAGATTGGAGGGGTGCGAGAGTGTTAGAAGGGAGGTCAAAAATTTTGGAAAAAAAAGCATCTTATAGTCCATAAAATACGGTAAAACACAACGAGTCCCCAAATACAGTATGTAGTCATTGTATCTGCAGACAGAGAACCGATGTCACATACAATTTCCGCCTCCATTCTGACCGCTCTCATCTGAAAATTCTCTTTTCCATTTTTCCTTCTTTATAGGCTGAAGAAAGATCTCAGACTGAAGATTTGGCTGTCTTTAAAGAACTGGCCGAAAAAGTCCTGTCTATACTAGAACGCTCATTGGAACGCCCGGTAAGGATCAATATTAATAGACGTATCTTAATCCACCGTATCTGAGGAGACTTTCTGAGAAAAGGTCTGAAGATGGCGCGGGATTTGTATCGTTACAATTGGTGAATCTGTAAATGTTGGTTTAGTCCTTCATGATTTATGTATTTGGTGATTTAGTAAAATCTTCCACATATTAATTATATATATTATATCTATCAGGAAACAACAGGAGGCGACGCCAAATATGGGCAAAATGTGACCCCGAAAATCCCTGACCCTAATAGGAGTCAGCCGGAGCTGAACAGCGATCTGATTACAGGTGAGCGATCACCCGACCTTCTACAAGGAATGTCCAGATATTACAGAGGACGGAGGATAATGTTAGATTTACTCTCTACTCTGTGTAATGGGAACCTGGCAGCACATTGTTACATATAGAAGTAGTGGTGTGACGGTATAGGCCATTGTCCCCTAATAATAATTGTTTGTAGAAATCCAATGTGCCAGTCAGGAGAAATGTAAAGTAGACACCATATACAAATCAGAATGGAAGTGCGCTGGGGGCGTGAAAGAAGAAATCCAAGTGCAGTGACATGCCCCCAGTGCACTTCCAGGCTAATTTGCAAATCTCTCCTATGTTTCAGCTCTCTTACCATCACTCGTATGTGCAGCGTGGGTGGGGGCTTCCTCATTCATGTGATGGAGGGTCCATTCTGCAGTGCTATAGCAAGTAACATGAAATAAATTAAATTTAAATTGCATTACTGCTCTAGAAAATGGGAAAAAACTAAGATACTGAGCACATAATTTGGCCAATTCATGAATGCCCAGCAGCCAATGACAAGGAGATCTTTTTGTTGGAATCCTCTCCTAATGTGAATCCTCTCCTAGGCTGAAGCCTACATTTATATGGGTAGGTAGGATCCTGTTGTAATTAAAACCACCCCGGGCTGATGTGTGGAGATAGGTTCCCAGCAAAAAAGGTCGCCTTGCCGTGACTGCTAGGCATGCACCCAGCAAAAGAAGGTCGTCTTGCCGTGACTGCTGGGCATGCACCCAGCAAAAAAAAGGGTCACCTTGCCGTGGCTACTTGGCATGCACCCAGAAAAAGAAGGTCGCCTTGCCGTGGCTGCTGGCCATGCATGAATTGGCCAAATTATGTGCTAAGTATCTTCCTTTTATCCTATTTTCTACAGCAGTAATGCAATTCAAATTTAATTTATTTCATGTTTACATGCTATAGCGTTACAGAGTGCAACTTTGTTAGTTATATATTTGGATGGCTACTCTTAGCATGCACCTGTTCACACCCATTTTCTTTTCGGAAGTGATGGTCAGTCTTTTGTTATTTATGAAGGGGTTCCTCCATCATTTACATTACATTTATCTATGGATTCCCCGTATATTCTCATATTTAGAATCCCCATATAACGAGTATTAATCCCATTTACAGACATCTTGTCATTTCTCCGTTATATTGCTGTATTATCTATGTAGGAATAATATCCTCTAATACATTTCATTTCTTCATCATTATTTTAGAAACAACTGAGCTGTCGAATCCTAACAATGGAATTAGTGAGATCCCGGAGATCCAAGAATCCGTAAGTATCATAGAGGGGGATGCGTGTGTGTCATCAGATCATGGGGTGTGAATGACTCGTCCAGTATTATCCCCCATACAACCATGGGATGTCTCTATTCTAAGTGTAGATGACCCTATGGTGTTAATTACATTTGAATTACAGGGAATCTGTCACCAGGTTTATGCTATTTGGTCTGAGAGAAGCATGATGCAGGGACAGAGACCCTGATTCCATGTGTTGATTACTTTACTCGGTGGAGTAGTTGTGATAAAATCACTATTTTTTTCTGCTGCAGAGCTCTGAATGCTGAGTCTTGTATAACCCCGCCCACACCATTGATTGGCAGCTTTCTGTGTACACTGTGCATAGGCAGAAAGCTGCTAATCAGTGGTGGAGGCAGGGGTACAGAGCAATAGGACTACCTGGCTAGACAGATAGTCTTCTAGTGATAATCTACTGATTTTATTGAAACAGCCACACACAGCCTAGTAAGTAACACATCACTGGAATCAGGGTCTCTGCCCCTACATCATGGTGCTTTCAGAATACATAGCAAACACCTGGTGACAGATTACCTGTAAGTCCTCCTCTGTGTGATCTCCCACATTATCCAGAATGTTATAGTAATGTATGATGACCGTTGCAGGGCGGCTCCAGGATTTCGTGGGCCCTGGGCGAAAGAGTCTCAGTGGCCCCTTTAACACATACCACGATTCATGATGCACAGATACCGCAGATAAATATATATATATAGTACAAGGCCGAAGATTTCACTTCTTACATTACATGAGCGATATCTATTGTAAATTCCACAATAACTCAGAAAGCGGCGAATCCTCACAGCTCACAGTGCAGACCGGACAGTAATGTCCTCCACACAGTATAATGGCACCACATAGTCCTCTATACCGTATTATGAGCTCCATATATTGCTCCATATAGAATAATGGACCCCATAAAATGCTCCACGCAGGCTGTGCCCCCATATAATGCCCCATGCAGGCTGTGACCCCACACATAATGCCCCATGCAGGCTGGCCCCCCACATAATGCCCCATGCAGGCTTTGACCCCCCACATAATGCTCCATGCAGGCTGTGACCCCCACATAATGCCCCATGCAGGCTTTGACCCCCCACATAATGCCCCATGCAGGCTGTGCCCCCCCCCACATAATGCCCCATGCAGGATGTTCCCCTCCCACATAATGGCCCATGCAGGATGTCACCCCCCATATAATTCCCCATGCAGAATGTCCCTCCCACATAATGTCCCATGCAGGCTGTGCCCACCACATAATGCCCCATGTAGGCTGTGCCCCCCCACATAATGGCCCATGCAGGATGTCACCCCCCATATAATTCCCCATGCAGGATGTCCCCTCCACATAATGCCCCATGCAGGATGTCCCACCCCACATAATGCCCCATGCAGGATGTCCCCCACACATAATGCCCCATGCAGTATATCCCCCCCACATAATGCCTCATGCAGGATGTCACCCCCCATATAATTCCCCATGCAGGATGTCCCCCCCACATAATGCTCCATGCAGGATGTCCCACCCCACATAATGGCCCATACAGGATGTCACCCCCCATATAATGCCCATGAAGAATATCACCCCCCCATATAATGCCCCATGCAGGATGTCCCCCCAACACATACTGCCCCATGTAGGATGTCACCTCTCACCCCATATATTGCCCCATGCAGGATGTCACCTCTCACCCCATATAATGCCCCATGCAGGATGTCACTTCTCCCCCCATATAATACCCCATGCAGAATGTCACTCCCCCCATATAATGCCCCATGCAGGATGTCACCCCCCATATAATGCCCCATGCAGAATGTCACCTCTCACCCCATATAAAGCCCTATGCTGGATGTCACTTCCCCCCCCATATAATGACCCATGCAGGATGTCACTTCTCTCCCTCATATAATACCCCATGCAGGATGTCACCCCCCTATATAATGCCCCATGCAGGATGTCCCCCCCATATAATGCCTCATGTAGGATGTCACCTCTCACCCCATATAATGCCCCATGCAGGATGTCACTCCCCCCATATAATGCCCCATGCAGGATGTCACTTCCCCCCCCCATATAATACCCCACGCAGGATGTCCCTACCTCCCCCCCATACAATGCCCCATGCAGGATGTCACTTTTCCCCCCATATAATGCCCCATACCTCCATACATAAAAAAAAAAAATCAAATGCTCACCTCACTGCTCACCAGCTGTGGAGAGGTAAGTATTGTGCCGGCCGTGGTCCTGAGCAAGCATTGGGGGGGGGAGCAAGGCCCACTAGCTGGCGCTGGCACCACTCTCCTCTGCTCACCGGTCCCATACCGCGCCAGGGTGCCCGACAGCAAGTGGGCCCCTCGCCTACTCAGGGCCCCGGCACTTGCCTGGGTGTGCTGGGTGCTAGCGCCAGGTCTGCCCAGCGTCCGGTTTGTATCCTCCCAACATCATATCAGTGTAAATCATCTGGGACATAATATGGGGGGAGAAGTTTTTGCATCTGTAACTTTTTTCCTGCATCTTCAATAAATCAGTATTATTTCTTATTCTTTTATAGAGCGTGATCGATTCATTGGTTCCGGCGAGAAAGCCGCATATGAGCGACTATGAAACTTCCAAACTCATCAGCAGTGGAAATTTTGGGTGAGATTTCTGTTGCCATAATCCACATTTCTCAGGGTTCCCTATGACAATGCTTCTGCCCCTGCACTCTGCCATTCAGTGTTATCATAGGGAAATTATATGATCTGTAGCAAATCAAACTGTAAGGAAAGCGATTTAAATAATATAATTACATATAATATAATATATAATATTATTACATTCGCCTGTGCTAGACCCTCATCTGTTCTTATGCTGCCTCCTCCACCTGAGCTTTTCTGCTCTCCACTCTGATCTTTGTTTTGATGGGGGGGCTCCATTATGAAGCTGATCAAAGAAGTTGGCTACACATGGTCACATGAAGGGTGACACCATATTGACGTCAATGACATCTACACCCTCCACCATGACCATGTGGGCCCAATCACTGGCCTCAGCAGCAGAAGAGAGCCCTGGAGCACATTCATTTTGGACCAATTTTATTTGCACTAAATTGTATTTGGTCAGTTATAGCGAATCTGCCCAAAGAGAATTTCGATAGATTCTCGTATCTATAATGTGACCTGGGTGATGGCTCCGGCAGAAGTGGCATTGTGGAGACTTCCAATAGGTGATCTATGTAGTGCTATTTTATGTATTTCTAGATGTGCATTTATAGTGGCTGCCAGACTTTTAGTATTATACATATGCAAATTGTCTCTTCAGAGAGGAAGCAAACTAGAACTCCACCTATAGGAAGTAGCAATCCTAAAAGTCAATATCGACCCTTTAACAAGCCTTGTCACATGACTTAGGATAATAGCCAAAACCAAAATCTCAATTTGCAGGAACTGTGTTCTGGGGTACTGCCCCTCTTCAGTGCAAAGTGTGAGATATGGTTTGACTGGGTGAGAGGTGTCTGACCGGTATCCAAGGGGTTGACGTTTCTCCTTGCGGACATGAGGAGACTTTTAAGCCACAATGCTCCTCTGGGAAATAGGATTGCTACTTCCTATAGGTGGCACTAGGGTGCTAGTTCTCTTCCTCTCTGAAAAGAGACAATTTGCATATTTCCCAGAAGAGCATTGCAGCTTAAAAGTCTCCTCACCTTGACATGCTTAACATGGCTTTTTCCGCAAGGAGAAACGTTACCGCTTGGATCCCGGTCAGATGCCTCTCACCCAGCCAAACCATATCTCACACTTTGCACTGATGAGTGCTTGTACCCCAAAACATAGTGTCCGAAAATTGAGTTTTTGGTTATGGCTATTATTCCATGTCATATGATAAGGCTCGTTAAAGGGTCGATATTGACTTTTAGGATTACTACTTCCTATAAGGGGCACTAGTGTTCTAGTTCTCTTCCTCTCTGAAGAGACAATTTGCATATTTCCCAGAGGATCATTGAGGCTTAAAAGTCTCCTCACCTTGACAAGCTTAACATTTCACTCTCCGCAAGGAGAAATGTTACCCCTTGGATACCAGTATTAAACATATAATGATTTCTATAGATGGATTATTAATAAGGATTTATTATAACCGATGGATTCTCCTTCTCTCCAGGGCCGTCTACTTAGTGCATCATAAAGACTCACACCAGACCTTTGCTATGAAGAAAATGGCTAAGCGGAACCTAAATACTGCACAGAGATTGGAATGGGCCTTTCTGGAGAGGGACATCTTAACATTTGCTGATTGTCCCTTTGTGGTCTCCATGCTCTGCTCCTTTCCAACTAGATCTCACCTGTGTATGGTCATGGAGTATGTAGGAGGTAAGACACATCTATTGTATTATATTCAGCCCATGTCTGCTTTCATCTTATCACTGCTCATATCATTAGGACATTGTTGGTTACATCCCCACAGAGCATTTACTATAGGTTATCTATTACCAAGATGCTCGTAAATTCATTGATCTTGGTGCAGGGGCGCTATGGGGCTCATCAGTCGGAGGGGGTCTGTCGACGCTCGGCAGTGGGCAGCATCCCTCCACCTGTCATCACAATTTCAGCGGTATTTGCTTCTTCAAGGAGGTGGGGTTGGTGGGGGCAAAAATACTGAGTAGGTGGCTAGTAGGGGCCAAAATACTGAAAGGGGGCCGTATGACTAGATATGGGGGGACTGTGAATGCTGAGTGGAGGTCATCATATTAAGTGGGGTGCTGTGGGGGTCCTCACTCTATATGGAGGCCCCCATTCTGTGTGGGGACATCATACTGAGTGGGGAGTTATGCGGACCATTATATTGTGTGAGGGACTGTGGGAACCATTATCCTGAGTGGGAGGGTTGCTGTGGGAGCCATCACACCGAGTAGGGGGTTGTGGCTGGCCTCCTTCTAAGTGGTGGCCTCCTTAGGAGGATTCACTGTGGGGATACCATACTCATTGAGTGTGGGTGTGGGCATTTTTGGGAGCATCATACTCTAAAATGGCCATAAAAGTTGTATTGCTGGTGAGAACACCAAGCTGCTTCAACAGGGATATAAATATATTTCTTTTTTATTTTTTAGGGTTGGGGGCAATTACAACTTTTGATATGGGGTCTTGTGATTTCTATGTACGCCACTATCTGTGTGATCTCCCCAGGATGTTTCCGCTCACTGCTCATTATACATCATGGTTATCTGCTCGTGGTATATCATGGTTATCTTCTGTATAAACCCCTCACCGGTCATATTTCCTTTCTTCTATAGGTGGAGACTGTGGGACCCTTCTAAGCACCAGGGGTCCTTTCTCTGTCCCCATGGCCCGCTTGTACTTTGCAGAGGCGGTACTTGCCGTGGAATACCTGCATAGTTACGGTGTGGTGCACAGAGACCTGAAGCCGGAAAAGTAAGTGCCCCCGAAGTATAATAAAGTGGGGAAAGTTGTCATTTATTATCATTCAGTCTGTGAGGCTAAAACCATCTTCTCTTTTGCAGCCTCCTGATTACATCTACTGGACATATTAAAGTTACCGATTTTGGGATTTCAAAACTTGGTCTAATGATACCGAAAACCAACACCTACAAGGAATTAGCAGTGGACATCTCCAGAGAGTTCCAGGACCGTGAGGTCAGCATCACCTACAAGAACTTAGCTTGTTATTTGCAAATCTCATCACACTATTGTCTCTTCTCTACGTTCTTCCTTTCTAGAGAACTTTTCCACTAATATTTTATCTTCTGCATTGTGTTTTAACGATGATATCTTGTCATAATAATTGTTTCATCGATTCTCATCTCTATGTTCTGTTGGTTTCCAGTTCTGTGGCACCCCATGTTACATAGCCCCAGAGATCATCCTGAAAGAAGGCTATGGAAGACCTGTTGACTGGTGGTCATTGGGGATCATCCTGTATAAATTCCTGCTGGGATGTGTACCATTTGATGCTGATTCCCTCACTGAGCTTTATAAAAGGGTTGTCATTGGTGAGTAGAATAATCCGATCATTGCGTTGATTGGTTACATTTGTTTAGTTATTTCCTTTGCTCTAAGTTACAGTCCAGTAAAGAGGTTTTATTTTCTGTAATTTTCTATGTAACAGGAGAACTAATTTGGAATTGTGATCGCGCTCCACCCCTGGATGCTCAGAATCTCATCACTGAGCTGCTCAGAAGAAATCCTGTGCGTAGACTTGGGACAGGTAACAGATATACTAGTATTAATATTCCCTTATTAGACCAAGGACATATCGCTCATGTCCATGAAGATCAGCATTTCTCTATCAGCTCATCTACTGTATTTCTAGTTCTCCACACTAAGACTTCCAGTTTATTTCCTTCATGTCGGCTCAGTTTTGTCATTAGTTCAGATTACGATAAACTGTTCATATATGGAGCCATCCCTGACTATGTCCGCATCACTTTTGTTTTTCTTTTTCTAGGAGGAGCATTTGAGATCAAGGTTCATCCATTCCTGAGTGACTTGGACTTTGACAACATTCTGAGCCAGGAGCTGGAGTATGTTCCTCAGCTTGTTTCAGACGCAGACACCAGCTTATTTATCAGTAAGTAGAAGGAGACGTCATCTAGACTAAGCGACTGTTTGTCTCATCTTCCCTAATATGTGATCATCTGTTCCCATTAATATTAGTGATAAATAGTGACTGTGTTATACTGACAACCTCTAATAATACTTCATTACCTATTTCTTGTAGATCATTCTGATATAAACAAACATCTGGTCTCAAAGGATGAGGAAGGCACAAGTGAGAACAATGAGAGCCTTGACTTCCAAAATTTTACGTCATCTTCTGAAAAGCTTTGTAAAGTAAGTATGTGATTAATAAATCCAAAATATGTAAAAAAAAAGAAAAAAAACTCTAAAAGTACATAAAAAAATATTTTATATCTTATTTTTATCCGTATTTAGCTCTGTACCATCGCTACCAGGATGGTGAACAATGAGGATCCCAATGCCCCTCCAGAGTATACACAAGAAACCAACACAAACATCTCAGAAATGTGAGTAGATTAGAAAGGGTCATTACTTCATTACTGGGAGTTCCAGGCTGATCTATGTACACAACACCAAAAATAGGACATAAATAACAGAATATCAAATGCAGCATTCACCGTTTCATGGTTAACGGTCATTGTACTTTTGGCTTCAGAAAATGCAGAAGATAACAGCCCATAATTGTGGCATGTCATGCATTTTTAGCACTGCCTACTCTGTAGGAGAGCTGTAGTATTACTTGCCAGACATTCTTGGTAGTTGTGTTCTGATCCATGGAAGGTAGTTTGGAGCAGAAAACCTTCCCCACTATGACAGTCATATGTCCTATTAGGCCTTATAGTCAGTGTTCTTATAGTGAGACAACCCATTTTATACTGTGTTTACTTACGATTTACATGTTTTTCTTCTTCAAACAGGCAGAAAGAATCTGTTCCTGTATGTAATACAGACGATGCTGTTACCATCTTGCCACCCTCGTCCCCATTGCCAGGTATGTACATGTCTACAGCACCAACAATGTGAATGTTGACTTCAAGGCTCAAATATTTCCACATGGTTTTTCTGGTCTACTATGTTATCCATGTTTCATGGATCTCAGCTATGTTGACCATGGGTTCGTACTGTATCCCTATTTCCCTAATTTTGTACAGGAGTTTTTTTTCATGTATTCTGTTTATTACGTTGCATCATCTTTTAACCTAGTGAGATATAGCGACTGTGTTATACTGACACCCTCTAACAATCCTTCCTTACCTATGTCTTGTAGATCACTCTGATGAAAACAACCAAATGATCTCAGAGGATAAGGAGGGCACAAGTGAGGACGATGAGAACTTTATCTTCCGAATATTTGCATCATCATCTTCTGAGAGGCTTTCTAAAGTAAGTATGTGATCGATAAATCCAAAATATGTACAAAAAAGGATCTACAAAATTAAAAAGTATATATATTTAATAACTTATTGTTATCCACATTTAGCACTCTACCACCACTAACGGGATGGTGAACAACGAGGATCCCAAGGCCCCTCCAGAGTGTACACCAGAATCCAACACAAACATCTCAGAAATGTGAGTAGATTATGGGGTCATTACTGGGAGCTCCAGGCTGATATATGTGCACAACATCAAATATAGGACATAAATACCATAATATCAAATGCAGCATCCACCGCCCCATGGTTATGGGTCATTGTGCTTTCAGCTTTCGGAATTGTTGGATATAACAGCCCATAATTGTGGCCGGTCATGCACTTTTAGTGCTGCCCTCACTGTAGGAGAGATGTAGTATGAAATGCCGGCCATTCTTGGTAGTTGTTTTCCTCTCAGCTCTCTATAAAAGGTAGTCTTGAGCAGAAGACCTTCCCCACTATGACAGTCATATGTCCTACTAGTCCTTATAGTCAGTGTTCTTCTAGTGAGACAACCCCTTTTATATGGAGTTTACTTGAGATTTACATGTTTTTCTTCTTCAAACAGGCAGAAAGTATCTGTTCCTGTATGTAATACAGACGATGCTGTTACCATCTTGCCACCCTCGTCCCCATTGCCAGGTATGTACATGTCTACAGCACCAGCAATGTGAATGTTGACTTCAAGGCTCAAATATTCCCACATGGTTTTTATACAATACTATAGGTCTCTTATGTTATCCATATTATGACAAAGCAGATCCTATAAGAAGATATTGTTATTGATTTTTTTTTTTAATTTTTCATCAGAATTTCCATCTCATGAAGAAAGAAAATCGGCAATAAATCTGAGTATGGAGCAACAAAACTCAGAAAATGGAAAAAATGGGAAAAAGAGACGAGGTAAGTGTGAGAATCAACTCCATGTTGTGTGATGTCAGTGAGAATAATTCATGTGGAGTAGATGTCATCTGTCAGTGATGGGATTGTCACATGTATGATTGCTGACAATGACCCCTGACCTCTGTATGATAATATTCCTCTGCCGTCCGGCCACAGTGACTGCACAGCATTATCATGTAATATGGAGTCCTATCACTTACATTATATTTATTTCTCTTCTCATAGGTTCCATCTTCCGCCGGATCTTATCATCCTGCCGGCGTGGATTATCCAGGGCTGCTCGCGCATTTGCATGCTGTCACTGTTGCCCTAAAACCATCTAAAAGACGGGACACCTAAGCATCTAGCGCCCTGAAGTCCAGCAGATCCATCATCACTGCTGGAGCTGTATAGAAGGACCTTCACCATCTACCTGTGGCCTTCTGACTGGTCAACCTGGACAAGTTTCAGTAACGCCTCTGTCATCGGGCTCCGCGGTATTCATACTGCTCGTCTGACTTGTCATTTACTGATCACCTGGTATCTGACCTCGGCTATCTTCCTGACTTTGATTTAGTCTATTGATAATGTTCACGATTTTATTCATCCCATTATTAATTAAAAAAAAGTAAAATCTGTTACTGTTGCTCTGATTCCTTTTTGTCTTGAATTCACAAATACTTGTAACTCACTAATTGCTCTTCTTCTCACTAAATGTATTTCTCATTATCCTTAATGCAGCAGTCAGTCTCATATTTCTGTCCAGCAGTTACACTGGTGCCTCCACCCTGTACCAGTCATTACACTCATCCACAAACCTCTCCACACTGCTGCACAGTCCTGCATCTCTACCATATCTACACTCCAATGAGCTAAGATTAACATCCTCCATAATCAGGACCTCCCACTCTCATGTCCAAGACATTTTCTCTGCTGCACCAGCTCTCAGGAGTGCACTACTGCAGGCAATCATGTTCATTCCCACTATCAGAGATTTTAAGTGTGCAGTAGAAACAGATTATTTGTGGCAGGACTATCAAATCACCTCACTATTCTAAGTTTTTCCTACAGCACTCAGTAGCACTTAATATTTGTACATATACAGATAATGGTTGGTGACTGGTTCATGCAGCCTTAATTCCACAAAGATAGAAATAAAAGGTCAACATGTTTCATACATCCAAACCATCCTTAATCATGGCAGAAAAACATAATTTTAAGTTCCCACTATGAATATTTGGTGAGATATCACAGCTGTGTATTTTCACAGCACAAAGAACGCATCTTACAGATCAGCAAATCACAGTGTGCTGACGCTTAGTGTTGTAGTTTTGAACAACACCATTCATTTTATCATATAATGTGTTGAAAAATGAGAAAAAATGCCAGGTTTGGGCTCCTTCATTTTACAGTGTGTATTGTGTTGTAAAAACAAACTGACAAAATGATTCAGAGTCAGTAGTACGATTACTGTGATACCAAACTTATAAGGTTTATATATATATATATATATATATATATATATATATATATATATATATATATATATACAGTGTTTAGCATAAATCAGTACACCCAAATAGATTTGTCAGCAAACCTGTAGTTTCCTTTCAGAATCATCATTTTATATGGGATACCATACTACAAAATACTCTCGCAAATTTGAGCCATTGAATGCAAACAAGATTTGGTATTTTGCAGACCCCAAAAAAGTAATTTTCTTAACAAACTCATTCAAGATCATGTTTCAAAAATGAGAACATCCCAGTAACAGTCTTAAGAGAAAAGCTAAGTTTAGACAACAAAATTCTAATTAACAAGAACTGAACCACAGGTAAGTGTAATTATTCATTAAACAGATGTCCAGCAGACAGGTGTCTGTAAAAGGAAGTTACTTAATAAAGAAAACTCCTTCCCATTTCATGCTATCAGCAATGGCACCACATAGAAGGGAAATGTCACAAAACCTGAGAAAGAAAATAATTTCTTTGCAATAAATGTGAAGTCTACAAGAAGATCAGCAAAACTTTACTTATCAGTCAGAATACTGTAGCAAAAGTGATGCAAAACTATAACAAAGATGGAACTGCAACCATCTTACAGAGACGTCCAGGCCGACTATGGAAGTTAACACCTAAACAAAAGCGTCCTCTGATGAGAAGGGTAAGTGGCACCACATAGAAGAGAAATGTCACAAGACATTTCTGAGAAAGAAACTAATTTCTTTACAAAAAATGTGAAGTCTACAAGAAGATCAGCAAAGCTTTTCTTATCAGTCAGATGGAAGTTAACATCTAAACAAAAGCATCTTCTGATGAGAAGAAAATCGACAGGCAAATTCATTGCTATTAGCTGAAGAAGTAGAAAGCCAAACTAGGGTGAGTGTTTTCCATGACACGACACGGTGTACACTGCAAATGAATGGCATTCATGGTGTCCTCCACAAAGGAAGCCTCTCTCCCTTAAAGCCCATGAACAATAAAAGTCCGTCTACAATTTGCCAGGGTCCATGCTTAAAACTATGAGGACTACCGGGACTGTATACTGTGTATGTGCATCTTATGTGTATGTCCGTATTTTATGTTTGTGTGCACTATGTATATGCATACGTTAAAATGTGTATAGAGTATTAGGATGTGCAAATTTTATATGTGTGCCTAATATAAATATACATGGAAATGTATATGTAGGTGGTGCCTGATGGAGGGTGGGGGGCCCAGATCAGAAGTCCTGATTAAGGGCCCTTCACTGTCATTGTCTGCCCCTTATATAAACAGTAAAATCTCCTTTAATAACTGGACTTCCATTGGGGTGGACTTCTCATAGATGGCCAGTATGCATACTATATTATGAATCTGGGCATCTCTCACAGAAAATCTGATCTGGATATGAGGGTGGTCTTCTATAAGCGGTGATGTTTTGGAGAGATTTAGGGAAAAGTCCCAATGCTTATCCATCGATCTGGTAATTTGAGTAAAATATTTGTGTTGATAACTGATCACAAAGTCACAAAATATGTAAGATTTGGCATAACCTGGTTCATTTTTCAAAAAGTTATGCTCAATTTTTTTAGCACCAAGTTTTGTTGCTTTTTTGTAGACTTACACTAACTTAGTATATTGTGTGAGAATTAAATGAATTATGAATTAGTTGGCGCATTTTACCACACTCTGGGGGTCCCTGACAGTCCTTCTTTACCGGCCCTGTAGTGATGCCAATGTAAACTTCCAAGTGACCGCGCAGTCAATCACTGTCACGAATGCAGGACAACCTATGATTAGCTAATTTTTGGGAAATCCTTATAACAAAAGGGGATTGAAAACATTTACAATTATTTTAAAAGCATTAAAAAAAAACAGACCCAATACTTATAATTAGTTTGTTGAAAGTAGTCTAATTAAAGGGAGCTGAAAGGATTAGAGATTATGAACCCGATTCACCAGTGTTTTTGCCAGAAAACTGGCATAAAGCTCTTGAAAAGTTGCAAAGTTTTGTGACTTTTCCCATTTTCACATAATTTTAACTTCTTTAACCCCTTAAGCCCCGCGGGTGGTTTGCACGTTAATGACCGGGCCAATTTTTACAATTCTGACCACTGTCACTTTATGAGGTAATTACTCTGGAACGCTTCAACGGATCCCCCTGATTCTGAGATTGTTTTTTCGTGACATATTGTACTTCATGATTGTGGAAAAATTTCTTCGATATCACTTGCGTTTATTTGTGAAAAAAACGGAAATTTGGCGAAAATTTTGAAAATTTTGCAATTTTCAAAATTTTAATTTTTAAGCCCTGAAATCAGAGCGATATGTCACACAAAAGAGTTAATAAATAACATTTCCCACATGTCTACTTTACATGGTATCCGCTAACAATTTGAGCCGATTTTCCATTCAATTTGTTAGCGGATACCATGTTGCATTTAGAGAGTCCCTGCGTGCCCAAACATTGGAGCTCCCCCACAAGTGACCCCATTTTTTTCACTTTTTCATTTTTACGAATCAATTTGTGAAGCACCTGGGGATTCCAAGTGCTCACTATGCATCTAGATAGGTGCCTTCGGGGGTCTAGTTTCCAAAATGGGGTCACTTGTGGGGGAGCTCCAATGTTTGGGCACACAGGGGCTCTCCAAACGCAACATGGCGTCCGCTAACAATTTGAGCCGATTTTCCATTCAATTTGTTAGCGGACACCATGTCGCGTTTGGAGAGCCCGTGATGTGCCTAAACAGTGGAGCTCCCCCACAAGTGTCCCCATTTTGGAAACTATACCCCTCAAGGATTTTATTAAGGTGTATAGTGAACATTTTGAACCCAGAGGTACGGCACAGAATTTGTTTACATTAGGTCATCATATTGAATAAGTTGTCATTATTCTTGAGCGCAAGTGCTCGCTACTTGAGTTTGCATCGGGTACTCAGGTATGCACCATGTACAGCGTGTGCTCGAGTGACATGCTCGAGTCCCTGCTCCGCATGTTTCACGGTTATTAGACACCCCAAAAAAAACATGTGGGGATCGCTCGTGCATGGCAGGCAATCCCCGTAAAGTTTTTTGGCCGCGAAGCATATGGGGCAGAGACTCGAGCATGTCACTCAAATACCCACGATACTCAATGCATACCAGAGCACCCGATGCAAACTCAAGTAGCGAGCACTTGCTCTCAACACTAGTCGCCATATCGTCATCTTTTTTTCTTACTTTTGAAAAAAATCCCAACCCCAGCCCTAACCCTAGCACAACCCTAGCCCCAGCACAACCCTAGCCCCAGCACAACCCTAGCCCCAGCACAACCCTAGTCCCAAACCCAGCCCTAACCCTAGCCCAATCCTAACCCAAGAGTTTATTTTTGACGCCACTCCTTGTGCGGTATAAGTGATTAGACGACTTTATTCTTCGGGTCGGTGTGATTACAGCAATGCCAGAATCATATGGGGTTTTTATGACTGACAGCTGTCACACACTAAAAGACGCCTTTTTTTTTTAAATCTAGTTTTTGCATCGCCATATTTTGAGAGCTATAATTTTTCCAGATTTTGGCAGACAGTCATGTGACGGCTCGTTTTTTGCGGGATGACTTGACGTTGTTATTGGTGCCATTTTCAGGCACGTGACATTTTTTGATCGCTTTCTATTCCGATTTTTGGGAGGCAGAATAAACAAAAACCAACAATTCAGGAATTGTTTTTTTTTTTTTTTTTTATTCTGTTCCGCATGTGGTAAAATTGATGAGGTAGCTTTATTCTTCGGGTCAGTACGTTTACAGCGGTACCACATTTGTATCATTTTTCTATGTTTTGGCGCTTATACACAATAAAAGCTATTTTATAGAAAAAAATATTTTTTAGTATCGCTTTATTCTGAGAGCTATAACTTTTTTATTTTTCGGATGATGGAGCTGTATGGCGGCTTGTTTTTTGCGGGACGAGATGACGTTTTCAGCGGTATCATTTTTATTTATATGCGTCTTTTTGATCGCGTGTTATTCCACTTTTTGTTTGGCGGTATGGTGATAAAGCATTGCTTTTTGCTTCTTTTTTTTTTTTTTTTTTTTTACCGTGTTCACTGAAGGGGTTAACTAGTGGGACAGTTTTATAGGTCAGGTTTTTCCGGACGCGGCGATACCAAATATTTTTTTTATAATAATATTTATTGATGGGTACATTATATTTTTATTTTTGGTGTATTATTTTTTTTATTTTTTTATAATATTTTTGCACATTTTTTTTTTTTCCACTTTCACACAGTTTATACACTTTATTACTTTGTCCCACTCTGGGACTTTCACTTTTTTTTTTTATGATCGCCTGCATGGCACAGGAATGGAGCACCATCCCTATGCCATGAAGGCTGTCAGAAATGCACAGTGTGAAGATTGCTTGGAGATGCACTGCGCATGTCCAAGCAATCTTCCTGCTCTCTGGTGACCCGGATGTTGTCATGACGACATCGGGTCGTCATGGCAACACCCGGGAAGCCTTTGCAGACTGCGCTGGAAGCCGGAAGAGGAGGTGAGTATCGCCGATCACCTCCCCTTGCCCCCGCAATGCAGCGATCGACTTCGATCGCAGCATCGCGGGGGTTAATGTGCTGGGAGCGGTGCAGGACCGCTCCCTGCACATAGTACCGGGTGTCAGCTGTGACAATCAGCTGACACCCGGCGGCGATCGCGCCCGCACAGCCTATGTGCGCGCGCGATCGCGATGACGTACTAATACGAGTCTGGCTCTTAAGTCCCAGGGCACAGACGCGTATTAGTACGTCAGATGTTATTAAGGGGTTAAAGCCCAAGACGTACTGATACGTATCTGCGCCCTGGGACTTAAGAGCCTGATATGTATTAGTACATCTTTGCGATCGCGCCCGCACACAGGCTGTGCGGGCGTGATCGCCGCCGGGTGTCAACTGATTGTCACAGCTGACACCCGGTGCTATGTGCTGGGAGAGGTCCCGCACATTAACCCCCGCAATGCTGCGATCAAAGTCGTTCGCAGCATTGCGGGGGCAAGGGGAGGTGATCGGGATAGTCACCTCTCCTGCCGATTTCCAGCAATGTGTGCCGCGGCTTCCCGGATGTTGCCATGATGACCCGATTCATTGAGGGGTGCAGTTTTAAAAATGGTGTCACTTTTGGGTATTTTCAGTCATAAAGACCCCTCAAAGTGACTTCAAATGTGATGCGGTCCCTAATAAAATGTTTTTGTAAATTTTGTTGGAAAAATGAGAAATCGCTGGTCAATTTTAACCCTTATAGCGCCCTAATAAAAATAAATTTGGGTTCCAAAATTGTGCTGATGTAAAGTAGACATATGGGAAATGTTATTTATTTACTTTTTTTGTGTGACATATCTCTCCGATTTAAGGGCATAAAAATTCAAATTTTGAAAATTGCAAAATTTTCAACATTTTCGCCAAATATCTGTTTTTTCACAAATAAACACAAGTGATATCGAAGAAATTCTACCACAATCATAAAGTACAATATGTCATGAAAAAATATTCTCAGAACCAGGGGGATCCGTTGAAGCGTTCCAGAGTAATTACCTCATAAAGTGACAGTGGTCAGAATTGTAAAAATTGGCCTTCTCATTAACGTGCAAACCACTTTGGGTTGTAAAGGGGTTAAGGACTCTACTTGCATATACAGTCATGGCGGAAAGTGCTGGCACCCTTGAAATTGTTTCAGAAAATTACACGTTTTATTACACGCATGTTTATTTCCTTTGTGTTTATTGGAACAACACAAAAAAACTGAGAAAAAAAAGGCAAATTGGACATAATTTCACACAAAACTCCAAAAATGGGCCGGAATACATATATATATTTTTGATGGGACAACACTGAAGATGTGACACTTTGATACAATGTACAGTAGTCAGTGTACAGCTTGTTTAACTGTAAATTTGGTGTGCCTGCAAAATAACTCAACACACAGCCATTAATGTCTAAACCGCTGGCAACAAAAGTGAGTACACCCCTAAGTGTGTTCTCAGCTGATGTTATTTGTTGGTTTTTCTTTGCATCCCGAACAATTTTCTTGGCAGTTGTGGCTGAAATTTTTGTTGGTCTACCTGACTGTGGTTTGGTTTTTACAGAGCATCTGATTTTCCATTTGTTAATCACAGTTTGAACACTGCAGACTGGCATTATCAATTCCTGGGATATCTTTTTGTATCCCTTTCCTGTGTTATACTCTTTTTGCCTCCCTTTCCTGTGTTATACAGTTCAACTACCTTTTCCCGTAGATCCGTTGATAATTCTTTTGCTTTCCCCATCTCAAAATCCAGAAAAGTCAGTGGCTGGATCCCAGAAACTCACTCAGCTTTATGCACACACACTGATTACAAGCAAACAGGTCATAGGTGAGGATGTTACCTTTAGTAGCCATTCAAACCCATTTGTGTCAAATTCTGTGCATGTTATCAGGCCAAAATCACCAGGGTATGTGAACTTTTTGATCAGGATTATTTGGATGTTTTTGGTTGTCATTAGTGATGAGCGAGCACTAAAATGCTCGAGTACTCGTTGCTCGGGTCGAGCAAATTGAAATACTCGGGTGCTCAACCTGAGCAATGAGCCCAATATAAGTCTAGGGGAAACTTGAGCATTTTTCAGGTGGCTCCCCACGGCGGTCTGCAGAGGGCCTAAAAATTACCCAAATCGATGGGAACTGTGCTCAAATGACATGGGAACAACATGGGGAAGACCCCTGGAAGCATCTCTGACTCCCAGAACACTGCTGTCAACAACGTCGTCAGAGTATTACGCCACTTTTACGGCGTAAGGAACATCCTTTCCAGGGTGATGACTTGTATATAAGGCAAAATAAATAAACAAAAACAAAAATACTCCTACACACGTAGCATTTTTGACACGTTTTTGCACTTTTGCATTGCTTTCAACCAAGACAAATGCATTCACCAGGAAATGTCATTTTAACATTTTACAACCTTATCTGGCCATGTGGTGTGTGACACATCATCAGACACATGCATACAGTGCTGAAAAGACATGGGAACAGCAACGGGAAGACCTCTGGAAACATCTCTGACTCCCAGGTCACTGCCTAAATGTGTGCCCATCATAAGTGATCCTTGGCACATGCGAAGATGCCTCCCGCCATGCACCTGTCGTTGCAGACTTGAAACAATCACCGTCCACGTCCTTGTCCCACTGCAGTGTTCAGTTGTCCCTACCCCATTCCTTGGAATGCAAGTACAAGAATGCCGGCAGCCACCCACCCACAGGCTGCAATACTATACTGCCAAATTTTTGACAGCTGCTTGCACTTGAAATGTGGCCTTTTAGGCTCGTGGAGGCGGAAGCTTTTCATAACCTCATGCCGGCGGCGGCCGGGTGTCCATACTCGGTCCCCAGCCGCCACTATATTTCCCGGTATCGCCTCCGCCTTCCACAATCACGGGTCCCATAACATTACCCGTGCCCGCCCCAGTGCACTTACTGGGAAGGACCGCCTAACCACAAACACGTGGACAGGTGAATGTGGCCAGGGACGGTACGGAGCCAGTCCACAACTTTTTTTGCTAAGAGTTGTATTTAGCTCGGTGAAAGGACTGGCATAGAGGGAAACCGTATCTACCCTGCGTGTCATTTCTCCCAGAAAATCCTGTAAATGAGCTTGTTGCAGAAGCAATGGCAGCCCATCCAACATCAATTTGCACTTGTCAATGGTGCTTTGACACACACACATCTTTCTTTGCGCATTTAATTTCTTGAATACAGAGTTGGAAAATGGCCTGATCCGTAATGCGTTTTGAGAAATAACATGCATAAGCATGGCCGATCCGCATTAAAAAAGCAGCCATAGAGTGTCCGGGAACCTTCCCCCACACTTTTCTTAGCCAGGGCTGCTTTTCGGCAGGGTTGGACGGGCCCACCAGAGAACCGGAGACTCCTCCGGCGGGCCCTGGCTTCTCCTTCAGGAGAGTTCATAGTGCCGAGGTGAGGCCATGATGATGATAGAGGCCATCATCTGCTTAGTTTTCTTTTACTTGGAATGCAATTGCAAGTATGCAGCCAGCCACCCACCCACCCACAGACCGCAACACTAAACTGACAGATTTCTGGGCAGCTCTTTGCACTTGAAATATGGCCTTTTAAGCTTGTGGAGGTGGAAGCTTTTCACAACCTCATGCAGGCGGCGGCCGGGTGTCCATACTCGGTCCCCAGCCGCCAGTAATTTTCCCGGTATCGCCTTCGCCTTCCACAAGCACGGGTCCCACAACAGTACCCATGCCCTACCCAGTGCACTTACTAAGAAGGACTGCCTAACCACAAACACGTGGACAGGTGAATGTGGCCAGGGACGGTACGGAGCCAGTCCACAACTTTTTTTGATAAGAGTTGTATTTAGCTCAGTGAAAGGACTGGCATAGAGGGAAACCGTATCTACCCTGCGTGTCATTTCTCCCAGGAAGTTCTCTAAAGCTGCTTGCACTTGAAATGTGGTCTGAACATTACTGCTGGTACTTTTCTGTGGGAATTTTCTTGCCTCCTACCAGCCTGGAATATTTCCAGCAAACTATGGTACAACACCATGGTATTAGCACTGCCCCCAGTACCAGTAGCGAAGCCATCCTCAATTTCCTTCTCTGGAATTTTATTTGGTAGACTGAGTGGCTGCCCAAATAAATTTTCTCACAAAGGAGCTGATGATAGAGTGGCAGTAGGTTCAAGTTTCTCCAGCTTGTTAGATATTAGAGGGTGAACGGCAGCACATTGGATCAGTGGTTAGCACTGAAGTCTTGCAGCACTGGGATCCTGGGTTCAAATCCCAGCAAGGACAACATCTGCAAGAAATTTGTATGTTCTCCCCATGTTTGCATGTGTTTCCTCCTCAGTAAAAATAGAGTGTCCTGGAATCTTCCCACACACTTTTCTTAGCCAGGACTGCTTCTCAGCAGGGTTGGACAGTCCCACCAGAGAATTCTCTGGTGTGCCTTGGCTTCTACCTCAGGAGAGTTCATGATAGCGCTAACTTTGCAGCTGCTATGGGGCTCTTGAGCGGGTGAGAAAGGTTAGCTCTCAGAAACAAATCCTCTGGTGGGCACAATGTTTTTCAATCTGAAACAGCTTCTCAGTGGGAGTTGTATTTCACCACAGCCATATTCTTTAGCTCTGTGAAAGGACTGGCATAGAGGGAAACCTTATCTACCCCGGTTGTCATTTCTCTGTCACCAGGTTCCGCCCATTGTAACACATGACCATGCCTGGCTGTATGTTCAGCGGTGAGAGCCACAGATCAAGCTGCTGTGTTACAGCTTTCAACAACTATGCAGCGCTGGGCGGTTTGTCAATTAAGCATTAAGCATGTTATCTTCAGCACAGCCTGTTGCTGTTTGGCCAAGGCAGTGCTGCAGTGCTGTCAGCTTGTGACTGATGTGGTCATTTCGGAGATGGAGGAGGAGGTACATGAGCTGAACAATGTGATTACATTGAGGTTAAATTGGTGATGCTGTTTTTTATACTAAAGAAAGATCCTATTGTTATGTTTTTTTATGTTATTTTTTATGAAAAATGCATTCACCGGGAAATGTCACTTTAACATTTTACAACCTCATCTGGCAATGTGGTGTCATCAGACACATCCTGTTTTATTTATGATGGAGGGACTCTGAAAGTCATAAAGCCTATTTTTATAGGGACATCAGACGGCCCTTACTATTCTTAAAAGGCCAGCAGTCGGCCCTAGCTATTGTTAGAGAGCCATCAGAGGGCTATGCTTTGTTGTTCCCATTATTAACAAGTGGGTTTCCTATACTGTTATTGCGCATCCAGTGACTGCAAGGGTTGTCAAAAATTTGGACGCAACCTAATACCCCTTTGAAGAGACATAGAGGAGGGTCTCAGTAAAAAAAATGTTCCCATTATAAAGGAGCGGGTCTTCTATAGTGGTAATGCCCATGCTGTGACTGCAAGGGTGGCCAAAATTTTTGAAAAAAAACACTAACAATTTAAAGACACAAAGAGCATGGCCACAGTAACAAGGTACGACATGTTCCCGTTAGAAAGGAGAGGGTCTGCTATACAGTTATAGGGTATGCAGTGAATCCAACGGCTGACAAATTTTAGGAAAAACCCCACTAAGAATTTAAGGACACACAGAGCAGGGCCACAGTAACAAGGTACGACATGTTCCCATTAGAAAGTAGAGGGTCTGCTATACAGTTATAGGGTATGCAGTGAATCCAACGGCTGACAAATTTTAATGAAAAACCTCAATAAGAATTTAAAGACACACAGAGCAGGGCCACAGTAACAAGGTACGACATGCTCCCATTAGAAAGGACAGGATCTGCTATACAGTTATAGGGTATGCAGTGAGTCCAACGGCTGACCAATTTTAGGAAAAAAACGACTAAGAATTTAAAGACACATAGAGCAGGGTCACAGTAACGACAAATTCCCAATAGAAATTCTAGGGTCGGCTATACTGTTATAGGGTATGCAGTGAGTCCAACGGCTGACAGATTTTAGGAAAATCCCCACTAAGAATTTAAAGACACACAGAGCAGGGCCACAGTAACAAGATATGACATGTTCCCATTAGAAAGGAGAGGGTCTGCTATACAGTTATAGGGTATGCAGTGAGTCCAACGGCTGACCAAGTTTAGGAAAAACCCACTAAGAATTTAAAGACACATAGACCAGGCCACAGTAATGACAAATTCCCATTAGAAAGGAGAGAGTCTCCCATAGTGTTGGACTATGCAGTGACTGCAAGGGCTGCCAAAAATTTGGAGGCACTTCAATGGCCCTTGGAAGAGACGTGGAGGAGCGCATCATAAATTTTTTTTACCATTAGAAAGGAGCGGGCCTCCTATACTTGTAATGCCATGCACTAAGTGTATGGGCTGACAAACATTTACTCCTGGGGGGTATACATGAACATACTGTATAAAAAATTTTTTTTTCGGGCATCATAAAAATGTAGCGCCCCGAGGGCTCGGCCGCTACAGGGGTATTGCACCTCTGCCAGAGGTGTGATATTCCACTCCCGGGTAAGGATGGAGTATGGACCAGGGTTCAGTTAGCTGCATACAGCACCCTCACCCCATTTCCGAGGGACAGCTCAACGGTGCTCCCATTAGACAGAAATGCAGGCACGACAGACCATGTCCCTGGCTGGAGTGGGGAGGGGGTAGGAATACCCAGTGATGTAGGAGCAGATAGGGGTTGGTTCCTGAGCGTAGATAGGAGCCCATTGTTTGCTGGTCACCTGGGCTCATGTTCTAGAGGGCACCATCTTAGAACAGTGTTCAGTCAGAGAGAAGAAGTGACAGAGTGGGGGCCTTGGTTGTCGAACGAAGTGTGCCCTCTGCCTCCAGCGTTTTTAGATGGGAATTTTTTTAATAGTTCCGCAACAAGGGCCTTCTGGTACTGCCTCATTTTTGTACACCTGTCCGCCTCAGGAATAAGAGATATAAAGTTCTCCTTGTAGAGTGGGTCTAGAAGTGTCACCAACCAGTAATGACCTAAAATTTTGAGAATGCGAGGGTCATGGGAAAGGCAGCATAACATAAACTCAGCCATGCGTGCCAGACTACTAACAGGCAAGACTTCCGTGTCCTCACCAAGAGGATGACTGACCATGCTCTCCTCCTCCTCCTCTCTGTCCTCTGGCCATCCACGCTGAACAGACGGTATGACAGCTGTGCAGATAGCACCGTCTATAGTGCATGAAACTAGTTCCTGTCCTTCCTCCTCCTCCTCTTCCTCATTGTCACCCAATCCACGTTGGGATGAGATGAGGCTTGGCTGTGTGTAATCACCCTGTATGGTTAATTGCTCCATCTTATCGTGCTCCGCCTGCAATGCATCATCTTTGATTGTGAGCAAAGAGCTTTTCAGAAGACAGAGAAGCGGGATGGTGACGCTAATTATGGCGTCATCGCCGCTCACCATCTTGGTGGAGTCCGCAAAGTTTTGGAGGATGGTACATATGTCTGACATCCACGTCCACTACTGAGGTCTTATGTGTGGAGTCTGAACTGAATACCGATAGCCTTTTTGATGCTGGTACTCAACAACTGCCCTCTTCTGCTCACAAATCCTTCCCAACATCTGCAATGTAGAGTTCCAACGTGTGGTGACATCACACACCAGTCTGTGAGCCAGAAGCTGCAAACGCTGCTGAAACACTGCAAGGGCGGCGGAAGCTGTAGCTGACTTTCTAAAATGGGCACACAGGCGGCATACTTTAACAAGCAGATCCGGCAGCTCCGGGTAGGATTTGAGTAACCGCTGAACCACGAGGTTAAGCACATGGGCCAGGCATGGTACGTGTGTGAGCTCGCCTCGCCTCAGAGCCGCCACCAGGTTCCGGCCATTGTCACACACGACCATGCCTGGCTGTAGGTTCAGCGGTTTGAGCCACAGATCTGCCTGCTCTTTCAGAGCTGGCCATAACTCTTCAGCATTATGTGTTTTTTCACCTAAGCATATTAGCTTCAGCACAGCCTGTTGCCGCTTGGCCGAGGCAGTGCTGCAGTGCTTCCAGCTTGTGACTGATGTGGTCATTTCGGAGATAGAGGCCGAGGAGGAGGAGGAGGCTGAGGAGCATGAGGTTCAGGAGCTGTAGACCGTGGGGACAACCCTGATTGACCTAGGGCCTGCAATCTTTGGCGTCGGGAGGACGTGTTCCGTCCCAAGGTCCGACTGGGTCCCGGCTTCCACTATGTTAACCCAGTGTGCCATCAGCGAGATGTACCGTCCCTGCCCACAAGCACTTGTCCACGTGTCCGTGGTTAGGTGGACTTTACCGGTAACTGCGTTGTTGAGGGCACGGCTAATGTTTTGGGACACGTGCTTGTGTAATGTGGGGACGGCACACTGGGAGAAATAGTGGCGGCTGGGGACAGAGTACCGAGGGACGGCCGCCGCCATCAGGTTGCGGAATGCTTCTGTCTCCACAAGCCTAAAAGGCAACATTTCGAGCCAAGCAGTCGTGAATTGTGAGAATTTAGTAGTGTGGCCTGTGGGACGTTGGCTGCATATTTGCGCTTGCATTCCAAGGACTGGAGTATGAACAACTGAACGCTGTGCTGGGAGAAGGACATGGACGTGCTTCCTGATGCTGCTACTTGAGAGTGTGCAATGACAGGTGCAGGGCAGGAGGCAACGTTGCATGCACTATGGACAGGGGATTGACTTGCATGCACAACAGCAGAAGAAGCAATGGTGCCACCTGTAGACACTGTTCCTGGACCCTGGTGTTCGGCCCACAAAGTCGAGTGATTTGCTGCCATGTGCCTGATCATGCTGGTGGTGGTCAGGCTGGTCGTTTTGCCACCCCTGCTGATGCTGGTCTGGCTCGTGATGCAAATGGCCTTTTTGGAGTTATCGGCAGAGTGTTTAAAAAACAACCAGACTCGGGAAGACCTAACAGTTGTAGTGGCAACTTCCTTCGTGTTGGTGTTACGGGAAACGGTAGCCTGCCTTCTGTCTGCGGCCACCACACTGCTTCTTCCTGCCTGTTGGGGTGCTCTGCCTCCCTCCCCCTGTGTGCTGCTGTCCTTGCTCTGCATGTCCTCCTGCCAGGTTGGGTCAGTTACTATATCATCCACCACCTAGTCACCCACTTCTGCACCCTGGTACTATTCCTGACTTTCTGCCAATTGTGTCTAATCATCGTCCACCTCTTGTGACAGTTTCCCACCGTCGCCTTCATGTGACCGTGGCTGCTCAAATATTTGGGCATCGCTACACGTGATCTCCTCTTGCCCCGCTTCAAGTGGACCGGGCGAGAGGCCCGAATCTATAAATGGAAAAGTGAACAGCTCTTCAGATTGTCCAAGTGTGGGATCAGTTGTCTCTGGGTACTCGGCATGGTGGGAGGAAGGAGGATCAGGGTGAGGAATATGAGGTCCAGACTCATGGCTACTGAGACTTGACCGTGTAGAAGACAGGGTGGTGGTGGTGGTGGCTAAGTGACTGGAAGCATTATCCGCTATCCAACCAACAACCTTTTGACACTGATCTGGGTTCAATAGTGGTGTGCTGCGGTCCCCTAGAAATTGGGACAGGAAGGTCAGGCGAGAAGATGTGGGTGTTTGCTGTGGCACAATTTCGGCTTGCCCACAGCCTTGTCCTCGGCCTCTGCATGCACCATTACCATCACGTCCAGTTCCCCGTCCCTTGACACGTGCCTTGCCCATTTTAAATGGAGGATAGTATCTTCCACGCTCACTACAAATGACTGAGTTTGAAGCGAAGTTATATGTGATCGGTGTGATGGAGAAAACAGAGTTTTAAATTCCTGGCCTGTAGGTAAGTAGTGTGAACAGCAAACTGCTGTGAATTGCTTCACTGACACACTGAAAAAATGGAGGCCAGAAATGGCAGTATTTTCTGACAACGTATATGTGATCCGTGTGACGGAGAAAACACAGTTTTAAATAGCTGGATTTCTAGCGCTCTAATATGGAAAGGACCTGGCTATATTCTGCAGTGCCAACAAGCAAATGGCGCAGAAAAACGGTGTTCTCTGGATTGCTTTATAAGCAAATAATGAGGATTAAGATCCAAAGAAAAGTATTCCTCGCCCCTGAGACCTGGGCCTTTGTATAGAAATATCTAACAGCAGCAGAAGGCAGAATTGGAATGGAGCCTCTTGTGCTATATGCACTGCAAAACACCTAAACAAAATATCACATGAGGGGCCTAGTAAATAGAGACAACCAGCAGACACATAGCCCCCCTAAAAATTTACTTTTATTAATAATCTCTAAAAAGGACCTAAAAGTCCATAGACAAACAACAATAATACTCTAAATGATAGGACATATAGAATCAGGTAATACACCGACCGGGAGGGAATACAGATTAAAGCTGTCCCTATTATGTCCCTAAATCCTGTCTCTACCTGACAGCGGAGGTTGGCACCCTAATTTGTACTTCGTGGCGCCCCCGCTCAACGTCGGTAACCCTAATGTCCCTACAAGGACCCTTGTCTTAAATTAAACAAAACCACAATAGTGAGAAAGGGTAGAAAAAGTGAACGTATAAATACAGAAGCCGATAATAAGTCAATAATTATAGATGGCCAAATTCATTTGGTCGGGTAAACATAAATGCTCTAGGGTAGAGGAGCACAGTGCTTGTTTTTCATAGCCAAAACAAATCAAAATAGCAGCCAGAGCAATCAAATATGGACACATGCTACACTTTGATAGTCCAGCTATATACCTCAAAGGGGGCTCAGAAAGCAGAATCCCACCCAGGTAGATGTCTCCCCATACATCAAATGGGATTTAACCTTAATGGTCCCCAATTCCAGCAGTCAGAAAGGAGATATCATTAGTAAGTAAAAAAAAAAAAAGACACTTATCCTTAGTAGTCCCAACGCGTTTCCCCCTAGTTTCCACCAGGGTTCATCAGGGGATCTGGGGAAGACCTCAATCCCTCACCCCAGATTGCCAGACAATTCTGCATGTGTAGGACACATGCAGCATTGTCTGGCAATCTGGGGTGAGGGATTGAGGTGAGGGATTGAGGTCTTCCCCAGATCCCCTGATGAACCCTGGTGGAAACTAGGGGGAAACGCGTTGGGACTACTAAGGATAAGTGTCATTTTTTTTTTTTACTTACTAATGATATCTCCTTTCTGACTGCTGGAATTGGGGACCATTAAGGTTTTAGTGTTATTGTTTATTTACTAATGAAAATGTATACTTTGATTGCCATTTTCTGGTCTTTTGAAAAGGAATAGGGACCAACAATGATGAGTGTCTCTCTTTCGATAATCTATTTTTTGATTGTTGGGACTAGGGACCATCAAGGTTAAGTGCTATTGTTTACTTACCAATGGATATTTATATTCTGATTACCATTCTCTAGTTTTTTGAAAAGGTATAGGGACTAATAATGATAAGTGTCCTTCTTTCTGTCTACTATTATGTACATCTATGACAGACAGAGTCTGGACCTGATACTTTGATATAGATATTATGCTTTTTCAAATACCAATACTTAAATCCCATTTGATGTATGGGGAGACATCTACCTGGGTGGGATTCTGCTTTCTGAGCCCCCTTTGAGGTATATAGCTGGACTATCAAAGTGTAGCATGTGTCCATATTTGATTGCTCTGGCTGCTATTTTGATTTGTTTTGGCTATGAAAAACAAGCACTGTGCTCCTCTACCCTAGAGCATTTATGTTTACCCGACCAAATGAATTTGGCCATCTATAATTATTGACTTATTATCGGCTTCTGTATTTATACGTTCACTTTTTCTACCCTTTCTCACTATTGTGGTTTTGTTTAATTTAAGACAAGGGTCCTTGTAGGGACATTAGGGTTACCGACGTTGAGCGGGGGCGCCACGAAGTACAAATTAGGGTGCCAACCTCCGCTGTCAGGTAGGGACAGGATTTAGGGACATAATAGGGACAGCTTTAATCTGTATTCCCTCCCGGTCGGTGTATTACCTGATTCTATATGTCCTATCATTTAGAGTATTATTGTTGTTTGTCTATGGACTTTTAGGTCCTTTTTAGAGATTATTAATAAAAGTTAATTTTTAGGGGGGCTATGTGTCTGCTGGTTGTCGCTATATGCACTGCAGTCTGCTATATACCCTGCCTGCCTGCCTATATACACTGCCTGCCTGATATCTCTGCAGATGGATTAGTCCTCAGAAGGACTGTTTGTTGAGATGGATATGTGTAATGTGCGGTTTTTCTCACTACACTACCTAATGCACGATCAAATCTCTTCCTAACGCAGCAGCAGCTCTCCCTACACTGTCTGATCCAGAGTGACTGTGATGAGCATGGCGGCGCCAGGTCAGATATAGACCTGATGACGCTGTGCGGCCAGCCAATCACTGTAATGCCCACAACCAACATGGCTATGGCATTACAGTGCATGGCAGGCAATCACTGTATGTTCATTGGCTCTGTAAAGAGCGCCAAACATGCAGGGAGGGGACCCGACTTCCCGCCCGACCAACCCGGAAATACTCGGTGAGCGCAGAGCATCTCGAGCAGTGAGATACTCGGGCAAGCACCGAGCAGTAGCGAGCATGCTCGCTCATCACTAGTTGTCATTAAGATTTAAAAAGAGAAAACACAGAAATGTGACAGTAAATGGCTTCCCCCAACCAATAACCATGAGTGGAGAAAAAGTGTTTTTGTTATCATTCATTTTCTCTGAAACAAGGCCAAGAAAGGAAAAATTCTGCCGGGGTATGTAAACTTTTGAGCAGAACTGTATATGCGCCAGCCCCAGTGTCTCCTATTCTATGTACTCCAGCCCCAGTGTCTCCTATTCTATGTACTCCAGCCCCAGTGTCTCCTATTCTATGTACTCCAGCCCCAGTGTCTCCTATTCTATATACTCCAGCTTCTTCTGTGATGTATATGCTCTAGCCCCAATGTATCCTGTGATGAATATACGCCAGCCCCAGTGTCTCCTATTCTATGTACTCCAGCCCCAGTGTCTCCTATTCTATATACTCCAGCTTCTTCTGTGATGTATATGCTCTAGCCCCAATGTATCCTGTGATGAATATACGCCAGCCCCAGTGTCTCCTATTCTATATACTCCAGCCCCAGTGTCTCCTATTCTATATACTCCAGCTTCTTCTGTGATGTATATGCTCTAGCCCCAATGTATCCTGTGATGAATATACGCCAGCCCCAGTGTCTCCTATTCTATATACTCCAGCCCCAGTGTCTTCTGTGACGTAGCTAATGTAGCCCTAATGTCTCTTATGCAGAGGCGTCGCATGATAAAGTAGTGAGACACAAGCTCCCTGCCCTATCACTATCTCTTTCATATGCCACAGATCGCCATAGGCCTGCGGTTAACGAGATGTCAGCATCCTCACACAGGTGGCTCGGTGACATCATTGCATCGCTCTGCTCTGCTGTCCCGCCATGGAAGAGGAGACAGAGGCCGTGATGTAGGGAATCAGGATTAAGTGAGAATAAACGTTATTTTTTTTTTTAAATGATCGGGCAGTGGAGCCATCCTACTATATATCTGGAGTAGTGGGTCCATCATACTACATATGGAGTAGTGGGGCCATTATACTATATGTATGTGGGGCAGTGGGACCATCATAGTATATACAGGTGCATCTCACTAAATTAAAATATCTTCAAAAAGTTAATTTATTCCAGTTCTTCAATACTGTTTCAGTATGCTCCACAATCATGAGGAAGACTGCTGACTTGACAGATGTCCAGAAGGCAGTCATTGACACACTCCACAAGGTCCTAGAGTTCCAATTTTCATTTGGAAATCAAGGTCCCAGAGTCTGGAGGAAGAGTGGAGAGTCCACAATCCAAGCTGCTTGAGGTCTAGTGTGAAGGCTCCACAATCAGTGATGGTTTGGGGGGCCATGTCATCTGCTGGTGGAGGTCCACTGTGTTTTATCAAGACCAAAGTCAGCACAGCCGGCTACCAGGACATTTTACAGCACTTCATGCTTCCCTCTGCCCACAAGCTTTTTGGAGATGGAAATGTCATTCTCCAGCAGGACTTGGCCCCTGTCCACACGGCCAAAAGTACCAATACCTGGTTTACACACAACAGTATCACTGTGCTTGATTGGCAGCAAACTCGCCTGACCTTAACCCCATAGAGAATCTATTATAGAGAATCTATGGGGTATTGTCAAGAGGTAGATGAGAGACACCAGACCCAACAATGCAGATGAGCTGAAAGACAGCTTTTTGTTTTGAAGAACTGAAATAAATTAACTTTTTGATGATATTCTAATTTAGTGAGATGCACCTGTATATGGAGCAGTGGGACCATCATGCTATATATATGGAGGAGTGAGGGCATCATACTAAATATAGAGCAGTGTGTGTGTGTCACCCCAGGCCTGGATGCCACAAACAATAATCTGTTTCTGAAAGCAGGAGGGAGGTCCCCTGGTTAGGGACTATTAGCATACAGCACCTCCTGTCCCAGGCCAGCAGGGGGAGCTGGCTGCCCCTATAAAAGCTGGAACTGGGGGCAGGGTTAGAGAGAACTGGAAGACCTAGCTCAGGAGTGAGACTAGTCCCAGAGAAGGAGGGACAGTTCAGCTGTAGCTGAGGAGTCCGTGAGGCACAGGAGAAACTGCAAGCCAGGGACAGAGGCGACGAGAGCCGGTCCTGGCAGAGAACCAATCTACCGGACATTGGGGTCCGAGGCTGTCAGGGTTACAAGCCCAGCAGCAGAGAACCAACCTGCGAGGGATTTCAGGTCCCTTGGCCTAAGAAGCCTGGAGGCCCCGCCACACAGAGGGACCAGTACATCGAGGAGCAAGCAACAGGTACCCAAGGCCTGAGTCGCAAGCCATACAGGAGAGAAGTACACGGCCAGCTCAGGGACATGGGCTATTACACCACGAAAAGGGGGATAGTCAGAAAGAGCATAGAGAGAACGGTAGGCCTACACACTCACCCTGACCAGTGGGGCTCGCCCGAATGCTCTCAGACACCCAGGCCCATTCCTAACCGGTACTGTTGGGTCATTAATAATATCTACAATAAAGACCCTGAACTGTTTGAAGCGGACTCTGAACTCTTACTATTGCGGCCTGCACTATCACCCCCAACATCCACCTACACTGCCCTGAGGCTACACTCTTCCCGTGGGGAATTATCCTACCCCTGTGCTGCACACCAACACCAGCCTCAGCGGTCTGCCTTGCAGCAGCGGTTATCTCCAACCGCAATCCACGGGTGGCGTAGTCGGACATTCAAAACACTAATAGACTGCCACCATTTGGTGAGACCACCCTGAGCCACGGGATCGGGTTGCCACTACTACCCCCATCAGCACCGTACACTAGAAGGCCCGGTTCCGGGTACCCCACGGCCCAGGGGGCGAGTCAGCTTTGGCGTAGTCGGCAGAATTGTGACCAACCCGCAAAAAACGGGTATTGCGTGCCTGGAAAAGACTCTATACATATCTGAGTGAAGTTTCCCTCCATTCGGGGCCATTTCCCGCCAATCGGAGCGTTTCCCGCCATCGGGCGCCATCTTCGGGACGCCACGCCTACGCTGAGACGCTGCTCAAGGTCCTGGAAGGAGATCCAGCGGATGCCGACGTCATCACCGAGCAAAGCAAGGTCCTCGCCCAGAGCATCGCGAGCGGAGCCGCGGCCTACAGAAGAGGATCGCCAGAAGGTAGGCCACAGTTAACTAGGGGGGAGGAAGATGTCGGACGCGGAGGGACCCTCTACCACCAGCGTAGCCGCTGCAGCTGTGATGCCGTTTTCCATGCCCTATATCCATAGGCGGATTATAATGAGGGCAATCCGGATTGCCCTCATTATATGTGCGGGCCGCCGCGGCACATAGCGGTAGCAGTGGCGGGAGGGGGGGGCCCGGACCGCTCCCCCAGCAGCGGCCGCCGCTACTTCTTCATCCGCCGGGCCAGCACTGCAGCAGTTAACTTCCCTGTGCTGGCCCGGCCGCATCACTGCTAGGAGACATGGCCCTGTGCGCGGCTGTGTCTCCTAGCTGTGACGTCACACAGTGCGCCCCGGCCTGCAGTGCTGCACCGGAAAAGAGAGAGAGCAGGCAGGAGGAATTGAGCCGGGGGATTGTGAGTGTGTGTGGGCAGATGTGTGTGTGGGCAGGTGTGTGTGTGTTTGTGGGCAGGTGTCTGTGGGGGCAGGTGTCTGTGTGGGCAGGTGTGTGTGTGTGTGTATATGTGTGTGTGTGTATATGTGTGTGTGTCTGTGTGGGCAGGTGTGTGTGTATGTGTGTGTGTGTGTGTGTGTGTGTGGGGGCAGGTGTCTGTGTGGGCAGGTGTCTGTGTGGGCAGGTGTGTGTGTGTGTGTGGGCAGGTGTGTGTGTGTGTATGGTCAGGTGTGTGTATATGTGTGTGTGTGTGTGTTTGCGGGCAGGTGTCTGAGTGAGCAGATGTGTGTGTGGGCAGGTGTGTGTGTGTGTGTGGGCAGGTGTTTGTGTGTGTGTGTGGGCAGGTGTGTATGTGTGTGGGCAGGTGTGTGTGTGTGTGTGTGTGGGCAGGTGTGTGTGTGTGGGCAGGTATGTTTGTGTGTGGGCAGGTGTGTGTGTGTGTGTGGGCAGGTGTGTGTGTGTGTGTGTGGGCAGGTGTGTATGTGTGTGGGCAGGTGTGTGTGTGTGGGCAGGTGTGTGTGTGTCTGTGTGGGCAGGTGTGTGTGTGTGTGTCTGTGTGGGCAGGTGTGTGTGTGTGTATATGTGTGTGTGTGTGTGGGCAGGTGTGTGTGTGTGTATATGTGTGTGTGTGTGTGTGTGTGGGCAGGTGTATGTGTGTGTGTGGGCAGGTGTGTGTGTGTGTGTGTGTGTGTGTGGGCAGGTGTGTCTGTGTGGGCAGGTGTGTGTGTGTGGGGGGGGGGGGCAGGTTAGAAAGTCTTGCCCTGTTGAACACTACACCTGACTTGAGGCCACCACCTCTTGGTTGTCCAATGTTCTTGCTTCTCTAGGGCTCTTCTCAGATATTCATTATACCAGCTCCCCAGAATACCAAAGTTAGGGTGGGTGACCGCGAGCCCTGGTGGTGGTCATAACTGCGACCACCCAGGGGCAATACTCCATAACAACAATCCCCTGAGGTGGTGTAGGATGTAAGGACCTATTCACACTACATTCAGCGCTGCATTCAGGTCTTTACACAAGGCTTACAACTGAATCCCTGAAATTCAGGATTGTGCTGTCTGAAATGAGACATCTGAAAGCAGAGAAAATGGAGCCTAAAGATTCAGACTTTAGCCTTGGTTTGCCTTTGTTCAAATCAATGGCTATGTCAAGGCACATCTGAATGCCAATTTTCAGGGATTTAGATAGAAGCCTGGAAAGAGGAGATGAATGCATTGCAAAATTCAGTGTGAATAGGCCCTTATATCTGGAGTCTTGATATTGATGCCACAAGCATTTTACTTGTTTTTAACTTAAAAAAAAAATACACACACACAAATTATACACACACACACTATACATACACACACATTATACACACACACACACACTATACATACACACACACACACACACTATACATACACACACAGTATACATACACACACATTATACACACACACACACAATACATACACACACACAGATGTCTATGTGGGCAGGTGTGTGTGTGTGGGCAGGTGTGTGTGTGTGTGGGCAGGTGTGTGTGTGTGATGTCTGTCTGTTTGTGTGTGTGTGTGTGTGGGCAGATGTCATTGTGTGATGTCTGTTTGTATGTATTTTTGTGTTTCAAATGTGTTTATGCGTGTCTGTATATGTTTGTGTGTGTGTATGACTGCATGCGGCCTCCTGCTGAGTATAGTTGGCGCCGTGCGGCCTCCTGATGTCTCTGGTGGGGCTTCGTGCATTATAGACGCGCCGTGCGGCCCCCCGCTGTGTATAGATGGCTAAGTGCGCCCCCCGCTGTGTATAGATGGCTACGTGCGGCCCCCCGCTGAGTATAGATGTCGCCGTGCGGCCTCCTGCTGTGTATAGATGGCTACGTGCGGTCTCCCGCTGAGTATAGATGGCGCTGTGCAGCCTCCTGCTGTCTCTGGGGGGAGCGCCGTGAGGCATCTATACTCAGCAGGAGGCCGCACATAGCCATCTATACACGTATACTCAGCAGGAGGCCGCACGTAGCCATCTATACGGTGCCATCTATACACAGCGGGAGGCCGCACGGCGCCATCTATACACAGCGGGAGGCCGCACGGCGCCATCTATACACAGCGGAAGGCCGCACGACGCCATCTATACACAGCGGGAGTCTCAGTGCTTTGCAAGAGCAGTCAATAAATTCTGCTTGACTAATTCTGAGCACCATAAAGTCTGGTTCGCTTCTAACCTGCTGTCTTCATTTTCAGCTTGCTGAATTCTAACTCATTTACTGTCATTCGAGACGATGCCTTTGCTGGTCTCTTTCACCTTGAATACCTGTAAGTGCTCCACTTAATGTCATATTTTTGATTCTGTTCTTCTTCATCTTATGGCATGTGCAATTGTATGAGCAAGTATTCATATGAATTTATGACCTACTTAAACCTTTGAGGACCTTAAATTTTATTCAATCAAATTTTTTTCCAGTTTAAAACTATGGGACATATATGTGCCTTGGTCCTCAAAGGGTTTTTAAAGGGGCTGCAAACATAAATACGAAAAAAATAATTCAATTAGTGCTTTATGTGTTCATTTAATTTTCATTTGAAGTCCATTTTTTTTATATACCTTGAAATTAAACCCTACCCCGTGGAATGAAGCCCTACCTACATAACATCTGAGAGCTACATGGATCCCGCTTGTGAGGTGCCTGTCCGTCACTACTATTCAGTTTTAGGGTCCACTCACTAAGCCATATATTCTCTCATGCAAGAGAATAGGGCCAATTATGCTAATGACACTGGGCTCAAACTCTGTCAGAGCTTCAACTGAGTGTGATCCGATTCTCTCGCAGCACAGATATGGAGAAGATGGAGAACTTAATTTCTCCATCTTCTCCATAGTCTCTGTGAGTGTTCATCGGACTGCACTTGGATGACATCCGAGTGCAGTCCAATGTTTTACGTGCACCCATAGACTTGTATGGGTGCACATGGTCCGAATATCGAATGAGATTATTTTCTCATGCCAATAATCGCACTGTCCCATAGTATAACATAGGGCCGAGTCCTATCCGATAAAACATCACATAGCATTCGGCCGTGTTATACGACAGTGTGAGCGAGCCCTTAGAGTCAAGGAATATTTACATGCAAATGATGATATTACTCTCCAAGTGTATATTTTTTTAGGCGAGTTCATAGTAAATGCTTTGCATTTTTGACATGTGATCAACTAAAGAACAAGAAAGATTTAGGACCTTCCCTATAGAGAAACGGAAAATAGTTTGGAGGACTTGCATGTCCTTTTTTATTTATTATGAGAAAATCATAAAAGATCCCGTTTTTTAACCATGCTGTGACTTTCTGCTGAGGGAGAGGGAGAGAGCTGCCCTATTCAGAGTCTGTAATAAGACCTGCTGACAAAAGTGTTGAAGATACAGTCTAATGTGAATTAACAATAAAAAAAAGTTAATTTAACAAATGGCTTGTATTTTTTTTAATACAAACTTTTTTGTCTTTACAGCTCCTTTAAAGGGAATCTGTCATGAGGTTTTTGCCACCTAATCGGAGAGCAGCATAATGTAGGGTTAGAGGCACTGATTCCAGTAATGTGTCACTTACTGGGCTGCTTAGTGTTGTTTTGATAAAATCATTGATTGGTCAGAAGGTAATTATCACTAGATGACTAGTAAGTTCTGTAGGACCCCACCCCCATCACTGATCAGTAGATTTCTGTGTACACTGAGCATGGGCAGAAAGCTGCCAATCAGTGGTGTGGGTGGGGCTATACAGAGTGCAGCATTCAGAGAGCTGCTAGATCTGCAGCAGATAAAACGGTGATTTTCTCAAAATGACAACAAGCAGCTGAAAAAGTGACACATCGCTGGAATCAGGGTATCTGCCCCAATATTGTGCTGCTCTCAGATGAGGCAGCACAATTAATATTATGCCAAATAAATTTCCTGTGAACTATCACATGATCTATCACAGGGGATCATGTGACATGTCACGTGATAAATCAGGTGTGTGGAGGGGGCCCGCGCCTTCTAAACTGCCCGGGGCCCTTGCTACTCTTAATCCACCCCTGCCTATATCCCCGGAGCGGCCTGGATGCCCAGTATGCTGGCGAGTCGCATACCTTGGGCGACTTTAAAGAAAGGCTGTATAGCCTGTTCAAAGTTTATCCCCTGACAGAAGAACAGAAAGTAAGCATACTGATAGGGCAGTTAACTGGTGCGGCCCAGCGGGAGGTAAAGTCTTGGACAGCTGAGGAGAAAAGGACTGTAAGGGGGGTTCTGACCCGTCTACGGGACACCTTTGATACCCGTACCTCAGCAGAAATCAAAATGCGGTTCTATGGATGTAAGCAGCGAGCTCAAGATAGCATCCGAGATTATGCCCTAAATTTACAGGAAGCCTTAGGGGCAATTAAGCAAGCTGACCCTGGCAGCGTGCAGGATACAGATAAACTATTGACTGACCAGTTCATAGAAGGTCTGCTGTCCAGCGCCCACAGAACCCAGCTGCGCCTCATGGCCCTACAGAACCCCGATTTGACTTTTGCACAGTTCAAAGATAGGGCCATCCAGGTGCTCCGAGAACCTGCACCGGGTGGCGCTGTAGCTTCCCGGCGCCCTGCCATCCCTTACCACCAGGGGGCGGCGCCCTATCCCGCAAACCTTGTGGGGGCTGATGCGCAGGCCCTAAATCCATCCCCGCCTGCAAACCTCCACCATCAGGTCCAAGAACTAACAAAGAGTGTTGCTGCATTGACCAGGACCGTACAGTCGTTACAGATGGACCTGTCAGGACCAATCAAGCTGGCTTCCAGTCCAGAGGATGTCCCGTGGCGTCGACGGAGGAGGATCCCGTCATTCAGAGGGAGGCCCACCGATCATTACACTGAGGATGGACAGCCGATTTGCCGCCGTTGCAGCCAGCCGGGACACGTAGCCAGGTACTGTACTTTAAATGGGTCCGACCTGGGGCAAAGGGCCAACCCCCAGGCATAAGGTCATCAGGCCCATCTAATTGGCGTGATAAGTACGTAGGGGGACGCCCGGTTTTACCCGTAGTGCTGGACGGTATCCCCATGAGTGCACTGCTGGACACCGGGTCCCAAGTGACTACCATCCCCTATGTACTTTTCAAGCAGTACTGGAGTGACACTGATATAACTCGTTATCCAGACGATGACTTGAGCATCATCGCCAGCAATGGTCAACCCGTGCCGCAGGTGGGGTTCAGAGAGATGACCATTAAGATTGGTAAAGTTGAACTGCCGGCACAGGGAGTGATCATTGTGGACATTGACCGTCGAGAAAGTCACCCTAAAATAACCTTGGGTACTAATGTGATTGAAAATTGTCTTTCAGAAGTAATTGTAATTTTGCAGCAGGTGGCGATGAATGCGAGCTCCAGCCAACAGAGGGTCCTCCAGAAGGAGATAAGAGCCCTGATGAGATGGCAACAGGTAGAACTGTCTGGTGGTGAGATCGGTAGCGTGAGGATGAGCGACTCGTTCCCCATTGCTATGCCCCCCAAAAGTGAAATGATCTGGTGTCGGACTGCAATCGGGTTAAGAGGGAGAGACTACCAAGCCATGGTAGAACCCGTGTACTCAGACAGCAGGCCCACCATTTTGACAGCCCGGGGGGTGGTCTATGTCCGCCATGGAAGGGTGCCCGTCCGGATCTTAAACATTGGGGAAAGGGAAGTACATTTGCCCCGGTACGCTACACTAGCCAAATTGTATACTGTTGAACACAATGCTGTCAGGGCCGTGGAACCCTTGCCTCCATCTCCCCAGGCGGAGGGTAATGGTTCCCAGAAACCCAAGGAGGACTGGTGCCAGAAACTCCACGTGGGTGCTGACTCCACTCCCTTGCACCAAAAACAAGGAGTCTACCGGGTGGTTCAAGAGTACGAGAGAATCTTTAGTAAGCACCCGCTAGACTTCGGCAGAGTGAAAGGAGTAGAACACCACATCCCCACGGGGAGCCACCCACCAATTGCTGAAAGATACAGACCTGTACCACCCCGCACACTATCAGAACGCAAAGGGCATTCTGAGAGAAATGAAGGAAGCCAGGGTCAATAGAGACAGTTGTAGCCCCTGGGCAGCCCCCTTGGTTCTGGTGAAAAAGAAAGACGGTACTATGAGAATGTGCGTGGACTATAGAGAAGTCAATCGTATCACCCATAAAGATAAATACCCGTTGCCTAGAATAGAGGAGTCTTTGGCCGCACTAAAATCAGCTAATTTCTTCTCTACTTTGGACCTTACTAGTGGGTACTGGCAGGTTCCTGTGGCAGAGGCTGATAAGGAGAAGACGGCCTTCACCACCCTGATGGGATTAAGTGAATTCAACTATATGCCGTTCGGGCTCTGCAACGCACCCGGGACCTTCCAGAGGCTGATGGAATGCTGTCTAGGGCACCGAAACTTTGAGACGGTCCTACTTTACCTGGACGACGTGATTGTCTATTCGAAGACTTACGAGGACCATCTAAAGCACCTGGCCGAGGTGTTCGAGGCCCTGGCAGGCTTTGGCATGAAAGTGAAACCCTCCAAGTGCCATCTGTTAAAGCCGAAGGTACAGTACCTGGGACACGTGGTGAGTGCAGAAGGAGTAGCCCCCGACCCTGACAAAATCACGGCAATAAAGAACTGGCCAAGCCCCTCTAACATAAAAGAAGTGAGGCAGTTCCTCGGGTTGGTAGGCTTCTACCGAAGGTTCATCCCCAGGTTCACCAAGATGGCAGCCCCTATGCAGGACCTCCTTATAGGACAATCTAAGACCAGAAGCCAAAAGCCACCCTTCAAGTGGGACAAGCCGGAAGAGGAGTCCTTCCGCCTGCTGAAGATGGCCCTCACGGGGGATGAGAACCTGGCCTACCCTGATTATGGCCAGCCTTTTATCCTCCACACAGACGCCAGTAATGTGGGGCTGGGAGCCGTACTGTCACAGAACCAACAGGGCAGAGAAAGGGTGATCGCGTACGCCAGCCGGAAGCTGAGGCCCACCGAGAGAAACCCGGAGAATTACAGCTCCTTTAAGCTGGAGTCCTTGGCAGTGGTGTGGGCCGTAACAGAACGTTTCAAGCATTACGTGGCCTCTGTGAAGTTCACTGTGTACACGGACAACAATCCGTAGACACATCTGGACAATGCGAGACTTGGTGCCCTAGAGCAGCGGTGGATGGCCCGGCTAGCAAACTATGACTTCACCATCAAGTACCGGGCAGGCCGAGCCAATGCCAATGCAGATGCCCTATCCAGAATGCCCCACTTGCCCGATGAGGGAGAAGATCCAGACGAGTTGGAGGAAATAGAGCTCCCTGCATTCCACCGGTACGGGGCCACTCAGTACTCCCACCTTGTAAGAGACAAAGACTTGACCACTGTCATGTTCAATTCCTTACCTCACCACGGCTGGGCTGAAACGCAAGATAGTGACCCTGCAATTCGCCTGGTGAAAGACCTCTTGACCCAGGCAGACGCTAGCCCTGGCTCGGACGCTCCAGAGGAAGCCAAGCAGTTATGGAAGGAGAAAAGCAGGCTATTCCTCTACGAAGGTAAGCTGTGCAGAAGGCTTGTCAACCACCGGACGCACGAGCTGACCTGGCAGGTAGTGGTCCCGAGACGAGATGCAGCAATGGTACTGGAGGCCTACCATGACAGAGTGGGACACTTCGGGTGGAAGAAACTGGAGTTCCTACTGAGAGAGCGGTTCTACTGGGTCGGAATGAGAGGGGCCATAGAGAAGTGGTGCAGGGACTGTGGCCCATGTAACCTCAGAAGGAAGGCGGTACCAGCCAGAAGACGCCCTTGATGCCCATCGTCACCAGGCAGCCTCTTGAGCTGGTAGCTCTGGACCATGTGAAACTGGCTCCAAGCCGGTCGGGCTACGTCTATGCCCTGACAATAGTGGACCACTATTCCCGGTTCCTGCTGGTGGTTCCTGTTAAAGACCTGACAGCCCAAACAGCGGCCAGAGCCTTCCAACAACACTTCTGCCGTCCACACGGGTATCCGGAACAGGTCTTGACAGATCAAGGTCCAGCGTTTGAGGCTGAAATCTTCCAGGAGTTCTGCAACCTCTACGGCTGTAAGAAGATTCGGACAACGTCTTACCACCCACAAACCAACGGGCTGTGTGAGAAAATGAATAATATCATCATTGATCTCCTCAAAACGTTGCCCCTGGAAGAACGCAGCCTGTGGCCGGAGAAGCTGCCAGACCTGATAGACTTATACAACCATATCCCGGTGAATGCTACAAATTGCACCCCGGCTTACCTGATGAGGGCAAGACCAGGTAAGCTGCCGATAGACCTGGAGATGGGAGTCCTGACCCCCGAGGACACCTCCCCAGACGCGGACTGGGATACGGAACGGCAGCTACAGTACAAGAAGGTACAGGAGAGTGTGGAGAGGAGTCTGGCTCAAGCGAGAGAAAAGCAAGAGAGGCTCTTCAACCAACACGCCCCTGCTGGTCCCCTGGAACCTGGTGAGCAGGTCCTGAAGCGGAAGAGAAGGCTTCACAAGCTAGATGACCAGTGGGAGAGCGACCCGTACACAGTACTGCAGTCCAACCACAACAACCCGAAGGTATGTGTAATTACCAAGGTTGGAGGAGAAACCACTAGCACCGTCTCCAGACACCACCTAAAAAGGTGCCCCGAGCAACTACAGAGTGCAGGAGAAGATCAAGATGACCTTGAACCCGCAGAAGACAAGAAAGAAATGATCAGCACAGTTCTTGGAGAGTTCCCCCGGTCCTGGACTCGGATAAATGATGCAATAGTGGTACCCGTCCTACACTTCCTTCAACCAACCCAGCAGGAACCTACAGGAGAGCAGGAGGAATCAGAAGACCAAGCAGCCCTAGAGGCAGAAGAACCCATGCCAGCAGCCCAGGAGAGTCAACCCTCTGCTGACAGTGAGCCTGCCATACCTGCAGTAAGCCAAAGGACCCGCAGATAGCTGCCTGCACTGCCTGTAAACCCAGCTAGTAGCTGTACCCTGAATGCTAGTGGGGAAAGTCAGGTTAGACCACCACCAGACAGTGGGTTACGCAGGTCAACCCGGAGCACTAGGGGGCAAATACCAGCTCGCTGGAAGATCTAAATGCTGTATATTGTAAATGTTTTATGTTTGTTGCCTGGTTGCTAATTATGTTTTTCCAGTCTTTCTAGTTCATGGACTAACAGGTTATGGACGCTGAATAACCGGAACTATCTTGTAGATAGTTGCACTTGGTGCCCTCTTTCGAAGATGGCCACGGAAGAAAAATCTGTCTGGTGTGGCCTCCTTGTGGCCCAAAGTAGAGAGCTCAGCCTTGTCGCCACGCCCAAGGCCAGGAAATTGGGGTTTATGAAAACAGGTCCCCACACCGTGGAAAACTTCACCTTGTTGGGTGAAATGGACACCCGGTCACGGAAGCGCCGTGACCTCAAGGACAAAATATACTTGTATATATGTTATGTTGTCATTTATACCCTGTATTTGTGTTTCCTGTTTAGTCCGGAGTACTACATTTTACTAGGGGAGAATGTGTCACCCCAGGCCTGGATGCCACAAACAATAATCTGTGTCTGAGAGCAGGAGGGAGGTCCCCTGGTTAGGGACAATTAGCATACAGCACCTCCTGTCCCAGGCCAGCAGGGGGATCTGGCTGCCCCTATAAAAGCTGGAACTGGGGGCAGGGTTAGAGAGAACTGGAAGACCTAGCTCAGGAGTGAGACTAGTCCCAGAGAAGGAGGGACAGTTCAGCTGTAGCTGAGGAGTCCGTGAGGCAGAGGAGAAACTGCAAGCCAGGGACAGAGGCGACGAGAGCCGGTCCTGGCAGAGAACCAATCTACCGGGCATTGGGGTCCGGGGCTGTCAGGGTTACAAGCCCAGCAGCAGAGAACCAACCTGCGAGGGATTTCAGGTCCCTTGGCCTAAGAAGCCTGGAGGCTCCGCCACACAGAGGGACCTGTACAGTGAGGAGCAAGCAACAGGTACCCAAGGCCCTAGTCGCATGCCATACAGGCGAGAAGTACACGGCCAGCTCAGGGACGTGGGCTATTACACCACGAAAAGGGGGATAGTCAGAAAGAGCATAGAGAAAACGGTAGGCCTACACACTCACCCTGACCAGTGGGGCTCGCCCGAATTCTCTCAGACACCCAGGCCCATTCCTAACCGGTACTGTTGGGTCATTAATAATATCTACAATAAAGACCCTGAACTGTTTGAAGCGGACTCTGAACTCTTACTATTGCGGCCTGCACTATCACCCCCAACATCCACCTACACTGCCCTGAGGCTACACTCTTCCCGTGGGGAGTTATCCTACACCTGTGCTGCACACCAACACCAGCCTCAGTAGTCTGCCTCGCAGCGGCGGTTATCCCTGACCGCAATCCACGGGTGGCGTAGTCGGACATTCAAAACACTGATAAATAGACTGCCACCATTTGGTCTGACCACCCTGAGCCACGGGATCGGGTTGCCACTACTACCCCCATCAGCACCGTACACTAGAAGGCCCGGTTCCGTGTACCCCACGGCCCAGGGGGCGAGTCATGTGCATCAAATTATACATACACATATGGGGCAGTGGGGCTTCATACTATATACAGGTGCTTCTCACAAAATTAGAATATCATCAAAAGTTAGTTTATTTCAGTTCTTCAATGCAAAAAGTGAAACTCCTATATTATATAGAGTCATTACACACAGAGTGATCTATTATATAGAGTCATTACACACAGAGTGATCTATTATATAGAGTCATTACACAGAGGGATCTATTATATAGAGTCATTACACACGGAGGGATCTATTATATAGAGTCATTACACACAGAGGGATCTATTATATAGAGTCATTACACACAGAGGGATCTATTATATAGAGTCATTACACACAGAGGGATCTATTTTAAGTGTTTATTTCTGTTAATGTTGATGATTATGGCTTACAGCCAATGAAAACACAAAAGTCATTATCTCAGTAAATTAGAATACTTCATAACAACAGCTTGAAAAATGTTTTTAAAATCCGAAAAGCTGGCCTACTGAAATGTATGTTTAGTAAATGCCCTCAATACTTGGTCGGGCTCCTTGTGCATCAATTACTGCATTAATGCGGCAATGTGGCATGGAGGCGATCAGCCTGTGGCGCTGCTGAGGTGTTATGGAAGCCCAGGTGGCTTTGATAGCAGCCTTCAGCTCATCTGTATTGTGGGGTCTGGGGTCTCATCTTCCTCTTGACAATACCCCATAGATTCTCTATAATAGATTCTCTATGGGGTTAAGGTCAGGCGAGTTTGCTGCCAATCAAGCACAGTGATACTGTTGTGTGTAAACCAGGTATTGGTACTTTTGGCAGTATGGACAGGGGCCAAGTCCTGCTGGAGAATGACATTTCCATCTCCATAAAGCTTGTGGGCAGAGGGAAGCATGAAGTGCTGTAAAATGTCCTGGTAGACGGCTGCGCTGACTTTGGTCTTGATAAAACACAGTGGACCTCCACCAGCAGATGACATGGCTCCCCAAACCATCACTGATTGTGGAGACTTCACACTAGACCTCCAGCAGCTTGGATTGTGGCCTCTCCACTCTTCCTCCAGACTCTGGGACCTTGATTTCCTAATGAAATGCAAAATTTACTTTTCATCTGAACACAACACCTTGGGCCACTGAGCATCAGTCCAGGTCTTTTTCTCTTTGGCCCAGGTAAGACGCTTCTGGCGTTGTCTCTTGGTCATGAGGGGCTTGACACAAGCAATGCGACACTTGTAGCCCATGTCCTGGATACGTCTGTGTGTGGTGGCTCTTGAAGCAATGACTCCAGCAGCAGTCCACTCCTTGTGAATCTCCCCCAAATTTTTGAATGGTCTTTTCTTAGCAATCCTTTCAAGGCTGCGGTTATCCCAGTTGCTTGTGCACCTTTTTCTACCACACTTTTCCCTTCCACGTCCATTAATATGCTCGGATACAGCACTCTGTGAACAGCTGCTTCTTTAGCAATGACCTTTTGTGGCTTACCCTCCTTGAGGAGTGTGTCAATGACTGCCTTTTGGACATCTGTCAAGTCAGCAGTCTTGCCCATGATTGTGGAGCCTACTAAAACAGACTAAGGGACCTTTTTAAATGCTTAAGAAGCCTTTGCAGGTGTTTCTTGTTAATTCTAATTTACTGAGATAGTGACTTTTGTGTTTTCATTGGCTGTAAGCCATAATCATCAACATTAGCAGAAATAAACACTTAAAACAGATCACTCTGTTTGTAATGACTCTGTATAATATATGAGTTTCACTTTTTGGATTTAAGAACTGAAATAAATTCACTTTTTGATGATATTCTAATTTTTTGAGAAGCACCTGTATGTAGCAGTGCGGCAATTATACTATATACAGTCAGGAGTATAAGTACTTGATACACTGACAATTTCGAAAGTTTTTCCACCTACAAAGAATGAAGAGGTCTGTTTTGTTCTACTTAACTGCTGCAACTTGGACCTTTAACAGGATTTATATTTCACCTATGAGAAAGCATATTATGTGTATTTGGCAGATTAACTCAGGCATGTTTATGATAAACTGAATACCTGGATTGGAGTCCTATTTATATACAGAATATTGACTATTAATGCTGGCAGAGTAAGTCTTAGGCTATATTCACACTAGGTGTTTTTTTTCTGCAGCAAAACATAATCTCTTGGCAGGAAAGAAGTAGCGTCAAAAACGCAGGTTTTGGTGTTTTTTTTGCAGTGGTTCTTGGTGCATTTTTGGTGCGTTTTTCAGGATCCCAAAGTTCAGCTTTGCTTCCACCATAGACACATGAAAACAGGTCACCATTGCAAGACATATGTTCATGAAAAAGTACACATTACAAATGTAACAGGGGGCGGGTGGGGGGTGAATTGGTCTGGAATGGTTTATCTAAGACCCTGGCAGTGCATTGAATTTGTAGGACACTATTTACTTTCACATTATGGTTTGCCATTGAGTTGCTCAGGCATTGTTCATTTTCACACCTCCCTGGCCAACACGTGTTGTTCAATCTCACACCTAGCTCAACCAATGTTTACTTTGTAGGCATCACTAATTTAATTAAACTGTAATAATCCAAGCTGCTATCTCAGGTGACCAAGACAAGATGGTTTAAAGTTGGGAAAATCACAGGAATAAATGTGTGTCACATACTTGCTTTTTTCACTAAAAACGCAGCAAAATGTTCACACTAGGCTTTTTTTCAGCATTTTTTTCCACCACCCTTTTTTTTAATGGGTGAAAAACGCTGAAACAAGTGACATACTCTATTGCAAAAAGCCATGGAGAGCACAAAATACTGAGGACAAATAAGCAAGCTGTGTGCATGAGATTTCGGAAATCTCATAGACTAAGTTGGTACTGTAAAACGCAGCTGAAAATTTGCATAAAAAAGCCCGCTAAAAAAACGTCTAGTGTGAATATAGCCTTGTATAACAGTTTGCCAATGAGTTAGGATATATGACCACGATGCAGAAATGCTGCGGATTTTTCCTAAGCGTTTCTGCATCTCCCTGGGTTGTCAAGCGCTTTGCCAAGTGATTTTAGCATCACTTGGAAAAGTGCTTGACAACTTGGTCACACTATATAATTCCATGCAACCGGCATGGATTTACATAGTGTGACCAAGTTACAATGCTGCAAATGCAGCATCAATAATAAAAAAAAAGAATAATAATGGTGAAAAATAAAAAAAAAACATTATACTCATCTTCCGATGGTCCTCGATCTCCTTCTCCGGTGAGTCCGGTGTCTTCGGCGGATCACGGTGCTGTAAAAGGACCTTCCATGACGTCATTTAGTCATGTGACAGGTCACCCGACCGCCGATGTCAGCGGTCGCGTGATCTGTCACATGACTAAATGGCGTCATGGAAAGTCCTTTTACCATCGCGAGCAGCCGAAGAGCCAGCAGCACCGCCGGGAGCAGACAGGGGCCATCAGAAGGTAAGTATATGTTTATTTTTTATTTTAATTCTATTTTAACTACAGGTACTATGGTACCCGGGTCTGGAGGAGAGTCTCTTCATCTCCAGACCCGGGTACCCTCCACGCATTGAGTCGCATAATATCCACATGTGTATTTGTAGTCATGCGGATGTTATGCGTTCCAATGCAAGTCAATGGCGGCTAAATCGCAGCGACTCTGCAAAATTAATAGACGAGCTGCGGATTTTTCCGCAATGATAATCCGCAGCGGAAATCTCCGCAGCATGTGAACAGCACATGCGGATTATCATTGGGGACCATTGCAGACCTATCACCAAGCGTTTTTTAAGTGTTTCCACGGCGGAAGTTACGCTGCAGAAACGCATAAAAAACGCATAGTGGGCACACAGCCTTAAAAGTTCTATGGTGAAGAAAAACACGTGAGATAATAAATGCGAAATATACAATATTTCCCATAATGTAACTGAGCATATCTTTAGGGTGTATTCACTGTTTTTTCTTCTGCAGCAATAAATGCTGTGTTTTACAGCACCATCTTAGTGAATGACATTTCTGAAATCTCATTCACATGCTGTTTTTTTGCATTTTTTTAAATCTGCAGCTTGTCAAGTCTTTCAGAGGTTTTGCAGCATTTTTCACCCATTCAAATGAATGGAAAAAAAAACACAAGTTAAAACACCTGAATTTTAAGCAGCGTTTTTCCTGCCTCCTTTGATTTTTGGGGTAGAAAAAAATGCTGCCAAAATCCAACTTGTCAACACACCTTTATCCTGGTTGTGTTCTAATTGGATATAAAATAGAACGGTCATGATAACATGGGTAGTTAATTGTATGGTGTTTTCACTTTATATATTACCAGGCCGCATTCTATTTGCGCAGAGCTGCTCCGTGAAGATTCTATCACAAGATTCCGTGATGACATCACAGGTGATGGTGACATCACTGCTCACAGGCGCTATATATACAATGCACATAGGCTCACCCGTGCCTTTCTTGGCTCTATAGTGACTGATAGCACTTGCTGTTTTTCACTATGGCTGGAATTGTTTTGAACATTCCTCAGGTAAAAGCACTATTGTTGATCCTTATGATCAATCGTCCTAACAGTGTGCTTCTACCACCCGATGGCGTCCTCAGCTTCACTCACCGGCTGGTGATGGAGCTAGTAAAGGATTGCCTGACCAAACACCGACAACGTCGTCTAACGTCAGACTATCTGACGGATTTACTTCAGAACATCAGGACATTACTACACCAGGTAAGTGGAGGACACTCTGCACAGAACATCTCAATATTGATAGATAATAATGGAGGGATAGAAGCTTTTTCTTCTAATATATCATATTTTGCAGACCATAAGACGCACCAAAAATTTTTGGGAGGAAAATAGGAAAAACATTTATTATAATAAAATGGGGGTCTGTGTTATAGTCCGAATTTTCGGTTGCTTACTGAGGGGGGTGGTGGCAGTGGAGCGAGGTCACAGGAGGCAGAGTCGCTGCTGCAGGAAGTCGGCAGTAGGAGTGGGGCACTGCTGCGGGCCCCAAGCTGGGAGGAGCGGGGTGTCCAGAAGGTGCGAGGCTGCGGGCCCTGGGCTTCAAGGAAATGTTAGCGGTAATTCAGGAGGGGAGGCCCTGCTCTGCTTATTGATTTCTCTGCAGTGGGCTTCAAGAAGTAGGCTGCTGGAGATGGCCAATACGCAAATTGAGATCTCAGCTCGTCATTGAGCCGAGATCTAAATCTTCACATGCACTGCCTCCAGCGGCCATTTGCCTGAAGCCCACCGCCAGAAAATCAATGGGCAGAGCGGGGACTCCCCTCCTAAATCACCGCTAACATTTCCTTGAAGCCCAGGGCCCGCAGCCTCGCACCTCCTGGACACCCCGCTGGCCCGCAGGAGCGCCCCATTTCTACTGCCGGCTTCCTGCAGCAGTGACCCCACCTCCTGTGACCTCACTCCACCACAGCCACCCCCCTGGTAAGCTACATTCAGACAATTATTATTATTAATAATCTGTCTGATATGCTGGGGTGGAGAGCTCCAGAGTAGGGGGGATGCACGGGAGAAATCTTGTATGCGATTGTGGGAAGAGGAGATAAGAGGAGAGTAGAGAAGAAGATCTTGTGAGGATCGGAGGTTGCGTGCAGGTAAGTACCGGGAGACTAGGTCACAGATATATGGAGGAGACAGGTTGTGGGTGGCTTTGCATGCCAAGGTTAGGGTCTTGAACTGGAGTCTCTGGGTAATGTGTAGCCAGTGAAGGGATTGGCGGAGCGAGGGGAGAAGCCAGGGAATAGCGGGGGGACAGGTGAATTAGTCAGACAGCAGAGTTTAGAATAGATTGGAGGGGTGCGAGAGTGTTAGAAGGGAGGTCAAAAATTTTGGAAAAAAAGGCATCTTATAGTCCAAAAAATACGGTAAAACACGAGTCCCCAAATACAGTATGTAGTCATTGTATCTGCAGACAGAGAACTGATGTCACATACAATTTCCGCCTCCATTCTGACCGCTCTCATCTCAAAATTCTCCTTTCCATTTTTCCTTCTTTATAGGCTGAAGAAAGATCTCAGACTGAAGATTTGGCTGTCTTTAAAGAACTGGCCGAAAAAGTCCTGTCTATACTAGAACGCTCATTGGAACGCCCGGTAAGGATCAATATTAATAGACGTATCTTAATCCACCGTATCTGAGGAGACTTTCTGAGAAAAGGTCTGAAGATGGCGCGGGATTTGTATCGTTACAATTGGTGCATCTGTAAATGTTGGTTTAGTCCTTCATGATTTATGTATTTGGTGATTTAGTGAAATCTTCCACATATTAATTATATACATTATATCTATCAGGAAACAACAGGAGGCGACGCCAAATATGGGCAAAATGTGACCCCGAAAATCCCTGACCCTAATAGGAGTCGGCCGGAGCTGAACAGCGATCTGATTACAGGTGAGCGATCACCCGACCTTCTACAAGGAATGTCCAGATATTACAGAGGATGGAGGATAATGTTAGATTTACTCTCTACTCTGTGTAATGGGAACCTGGCAGCACATTGTTACATATAGAAGTAGTGGTGTGACGGTATAGGCCATTGTCCCCTAATAATAATTGTTTGTAGAAATCCAATGTGCCAGTCAGGAGAAATGTAAAGTAGACACCATATACAAATCAGAATGGAAGTGCGCTGGGGGCGTGAAAGAAGAAATCCAAGTGCAGTGACACGCCCCCAGTGCACTTCCAGGCTAATTTGCAAATCTCTCCTATGTTTCAGCTCTCTTACCATCACTCGTATGTGCAGCGTGGGTGGGGGGTTCCTCATTCATGTGATGGAGGGTCCATTCTGCAGTGCTATAGCAAGTAACATGAAATAAATTAAATTTAAATTGCATTACTGCTCTAGAAAATGGGAAAAAACTAAGATACTGAGCACATAATTTGGCCAATTCATGAATGCCCAGCAGCCAATGACAAGGCGATCTTTTTGTTGGAATCCTCTCCTAATGTGAATCCTCTCCTAGGCTGAAGCCTACATTTATATGGGTAGGTAGGATCCTGTTGTAATTCAAACCACCGCGGGCTGATGGGTGGAGATAGGTTCCCAGCAAAAAAGGTCGCCTTGCCGTGACTGCTGGGCATGCACCGAGCAAAAGAAGGTCGCCTTGCCGTGGCTGCTGGGCATGCACCGAGCAAAAGAAGGTCGCCTTGTCGTGACTGCTTGGCATGCACCCAGCAAAAGAAGGTCGCCTTGTCGTGACTGCTGGGCAAGCACCCAGCAAAAGAAGGTCGTCTTGCCGTGACCGCTGGGCATGCACCCAGCAAAAAAAAAGGTCACCTTGCCGTGGCTACTTGGCATGCACCCAGAAAAAGAAGGTCGCCTTGCCGTGGCTGCTGGCCATGCATGAATTGGCCAAATTATGCACTAAGTATCTTCCTTTTATCCTATTTTCTACAGCAGTAATGCAATTCAAATTTCATTTATTTCATGTTTACATGCTATAGCGTTACAGAGTGCAACTTTGTTAGTTATGTATTTGGATGGCTACTCTTAGTATGCACCTGTTCACACCCATTTTCTTTTCGGAAGTGATGGTCAGTCTTTTGTTATTTATGAAGGGGTTCCTCCATCATTTACATGACATTTATCTATGGATTCCCCGTATATTCTCATATTTAGAATCCCCATATAACGAGTATTAATCCCATTTACAGACATCTTGTCATTTCTCCGTTATATTGCTGTATTATCTATGTAGGAATAATATCCTCTAATACATTTCATTTCTTCATCATTATTTTAGAAACAACTGAGCTGTCGAATCCTAACAATGGAATTAGTGAGATCCCGGAGATCCAAGAATCCGTAAGTATCATAGAGGGGGATGCGTGTGTGTCATCAGATCATGGGGTGTGAATGACTCGTCCAGTATTATCCCCCATACAACCATGGGACGTCTCTATTCTAAGTGTAGATGACCCTATGGTGTTAATTACATTTGAATTACAGGGAATCTGTCACCAGGTTTATGCTATTTGGTCTGAGAGAAGCATGATGCAGGGACAGAGACCCTGATTCCTGTGTTGATTACTTTACTCGGTGGAGCAGTTGTGATAAAATCACTATTTTTTTCTGCTGCAGAGCTCTGAATGCTGAGTCTTGTATAACCCCGCCCACACCATTGATTGGCAACTTTCTGTGTACACTGTGCATAGGCAGAAAGCTGCTAATCAGTGGTGGAGGCAGGGGTACAAAGCAATAGGACTACCTGGCTAGACAGATAGTCTTCTAGTGATAATCTACTGATTTTATTGAAACAGCCACACACAGCCTAGTAAGTAACACATCACTGGAATCAGGGTCTCTGCCCCTACATCATGGTGCTTTCAGAATACATAGCAAACACCTGGTGACAGATTACCTGTAAGTCCTCCTCTGTGTGATCTCCCACATTATCCAGAATGTTATAGTAATGTATGATGACCGTTGCAGGGCGGCTCCAGGATTTCGTGGGCCCTGGGCGAAAGAGTCTCAGTGGCCCCTTTAACACATACCACGATTCATGATGCACAGATACCGCAGATAAATATATATATATATATATATATATATATATATATATAGTACAAGCCCGAAGATTTCACTTCTTACATTACATGAGCGATATCTATTGTAAATTCCACAATAACTCAGAAAGCGGCGAATCCTCACAGCTCACAGTGCAGACCGGACAGTAATGTCCTCCACACAGTATAATGGCACCACATAGTCCTCTATACCGTATTATGAGCTCCATATATTGCTCCATATAGAATAATGGACCCCATAAAATGCTCCACGCAGGCTGTGCCCCCATATAATGCCCCATGCAGGCTGTGACCCCACACATAATGCCCCATGCAGGCTGTGCCCCCCACATAATGCCCCATGCAGGCTGTGCCCCCCACATAATGCTCCATGCAGGCTGTGCCCCCCACATAATGCTCCATGCAGGATGTGCCCCCCACATAATGCCCCATGCAGGCTGTGCCCCCCCCTACATAATGCCCCATGCAGGCTGTGCCCCCCCCCACATAATGCCCCATGCAGGCTGTGACCCCACACATAATGCCCCATGCAGGCTGTGCCCCCCACATAATGCCCCATGCAGGCTTTGACCCCCCACATAATGCTCCATGCAGGCTGTGACCCCCACATAATGCCCCATGCAGGCTTTGACCCCCCACATAATGCCACATGCAGGCTGTGCCCCCCCCCCACATAATGCCCCATGCAGGATGTCCCCCTCCCACATAATGGCCCATGCAGGATGTCACCCCCCATATAATTCCTCATGCAGAATGTCCCTCCCACATAATGCCCCATGCAGGCTGTGCCCCCCACATAATGCCCCATGCAGGCTGTGCCCCCCCACATAATGGCCCATGCAGGATGTCACCCCCCATATAATTCCCCATGCAGGATGTCCCCTCCACATAATGCCCCATGCAGGATGTCCCACCCCACATAATGCCCCATGCAGGATGTCCCTCACACATAATGCCCCATGCAGGATATCCCCCCGACATAATGCCCCATGCAGGATGTCACCCCCCATATAATTCCCCATGCAAGATGTCCCCCCCACATAATGCTCCATGCAGGATGTTCCACCCCACATAATGGCCCATACAGGATGTCACCCCCCATATAATGCCCCATGCAGGATGTCACCCCCCATTAAATGCCCCATGCAGGATGTCCCCCCAACACATACTGCCCCATGTAGGATGTCACCTCTCACCCCATATATTGCCCCATGCAGGATGTCACCTCTCACCCCATATAATGCCCCATGCAGGATGTCACTTCTCCCCCCATATAATACCCCATGCAGGATGTCACTTCCCCCATATAATGCCCCATGCAGGATGTCACCCCCCATATAATGCCCCATGCAGAATGTCACCTCTCACCCCATATAAAGCCCTATGCTGGATGTCACTTCCCCCCCCCATATAATGACCCATGCAGGATGTCACCTCTCACACCATATAATGCCCCATGCAGGATGTCACTTCTCCCCCCATATAATACCCCATGCAGGATGTCACTTCCCCCATATAATGCCCCATGCAGGATGTCACCCCCCATATAATGCCCCATGCAGAATGTCACCTCTCACCCCATATAAAGCCCTATGCTGGATGTCACTTCCCCCCCCATATAATGACCCATGCAGGATGTCACTTCTCCCCCTCATATAATACCCCATGCAGGATGACACCCCCCTATATAATGGCCCATGCAGGATGTCACCCCCCATATAATTCCCCATGCAGGATGTCCCCTCCACATAATGCCCCATGCAGGATGTCCCACCCCACATAATGCCCCATGCAGGGTGTCCCCCACACATAATGCCCCATGCAGGATATCCCCCCCACATAATGCCCCATGCAGGATGTCACCCCCCATATAATTCCCCATGCAGGATGTCCCCCCCACATAATGCTCCATGCAGGATGTCCCACCCCACATAATGGCCCATACAGGATGTCACCCCCCATATAATGCCCCATGCAGGATGTCACCCCCCCATATAATGCCCCATGCAGGATGTCCCCCCAACACATACTGCCCCATGTAGGATGTCACCTCTCACCCCATATATTGCCCCATGCAGGATGTCACCTCTCACCCCATATAATGCCCCATGCAGGATGTCACTTCTCCCCCCATATAATACCCCATGCAGGATGTCACTCCCCCCATATAATGCCCCATGCAGGATGTCACCCCCCATGTAATGCCCCATGCAGAATGTCACCTCTCACCCCATATAAAGCCCTATGCTGGATGTCACTCCCCCCATATAATGACCCATGCAGGATGTCACTTCTCCCCTCATATAATACCCCATGCAGGATGTCACCCCCCTATATAATGCCCCATGCAGGATGTCCCCCCCATATAATGCCTCATGTAGGATGTCACCTCTCACCCCATATAATGCCCCATGCAGGATGTCACTCCCCCCCATATAATGCCCCATGCAGGATGTCACTTCTCCCCCCCATATAATACCCCACGCAGGATGTCCCTACCTCCCCCCCATATAATGCCCCATGCAGGATGTCACTTCTCCCCCCATATAATGCCCCATACCTCCATACATAAAAAAAAAAAATCAAATGCTCACCTCACTGCTCACCAGCTGTGGAGAGGTAAGTATTGTGCCGGCCGTGGTCCAGGGCAAGCATTGGGGGGGGGGAGCAAGGCCCACTAACTGGCGCTGGCACCACTCTCCTCTGCTCACCTGTCCCATAGCACGCCAGGGTGCCCGACAGCAAGTGGGCCCCTCGCCTACTCAGGGCCCCGGCACTTGCCTGGGTGTGCAGGGTGCTAGCGCCAGGTCTGCCCAGCGTCCGGTTTGTATCCTCCCAACATCATATCAGTGTAAATCATCTGGGACATAATATGGGGGGGAAGTTTTTGCATCTGTAACTTTTTTCCTGCATCTTCGATAAATCAGTATTATTTCTTATTCTTTTATAGAGCGTGATGGATTCATTGGTTCCGGCGAGAAAGCCGCATATGAGCGACTATGAAACTTCCAAACTCATCAGCAGTGGGAATTTTGGGTGAGATTTCTGTTGCCATAATCCACATTTCTCAGGGTTCCCTATGACAATGCTTCTGCTCCTGCACTCTACCATTCAGTGTTATCATAGGGAATTATATGATATGTAGCAAATCAAACTGTAAGGAAAGCGATTTAAATAATATAATTACATATAATATAATATATAATAATATAATATTATTACATTCGCCTATGCTAGACCCTCATCTGTTCTTATGCTGCCTCCTCCACCTGAGCTTTTCTGCTCTCCACTCTGATCTTTGTTTTGATGGGGGGGCTCCATTATGAAGCTGATCAGAGAAGTTGGCTACACATGGTCACATGAAGGGTGACACTATATTGACGTCAATGACATCTACACCCTCCACCATGACCATGTGGGCCCAATCACTGGCCTCAGCAGTAGAAGAGAGCCCTGGAGCACATTCATTTTGGACCAATTTTATTTGCACTAAATTGTATTTGGTCAGTTATAGCGAATCTGCCCAAAGAGAATTTCGATAGATTCTCGTATCTATAATGTGACCTGGGTGATGGCTGCTGCAGAAGTGGCATTGTGGAGACCTCCAATAGGTGATCTATGTAGTGCTATTTTATGTATTTCTAGATGTGGATTTATAGTGGCGGCCAGACTTCTAGTATTAAACATATGCAAATTGTCTCTTCAGAGAGGAAGCAAACTAGAACTCCACCTATAGGAAGTAGCAATCCTAAAAGTCAATATCGACCCTTTATCAAGCCTTGTCACATGACTTAGGATAATAGCCAAAACCAAATCTCAATTTGCAGGAACTGTGTTCTGGGGTACTGCCCCTCTTCAGTGCAAAGTGTGAATGGTTTGACTGGGTGAGAGGTGTCTGACCGGTATCCAAGGGGTTGACGTTTCTCCTTGCGGACATGAGGAGACTTTTAAGCCACAATGCTCCTCTGGGAAATAGGATTGCTACTTCCTATAGGTGGCACTAGGGTGCTAGTTCTCTTCCTCTCTGAAAAGAGACAATTTGCATATTTCCCAGAAGAGCATTGCAGCTTAAAAGTCTCCTCACCTTGACATGCTTAACATGGCTTTTTCCGCAAGGAGAAACATTACCGCTTGGATCCCGGTCAGATGCCTCTCACCCAGCCAAACCATATCTCACACTTTGCACTGATGAGTGCTTGTACCCCAAAACATAGTGTCCGAAAATTGAGATTTTGGTTATGGCTATTATTCCATGTCATGTGATAAGGCTCGTTAAAGGGTTGATATTGACTTTTAGGATTACTACTTCCTATAAGGGGCACTAGAGTTCTAGTTCTCTTCCTCTCTGAAGAGACAATTTGCATATTTCCCAGAGGATCATTGAGGCTTAAAAGTCTCCTCACCTTGACAAGCTTAACATGTCACTCTCCGCAAGGAGAAATGTTACCCCTTGGATACCAGTATTAAACATATAATGATTTCTATAGATGGATTATTAATAAGGATTTATTATAACCGATGGATTCTCCTTATCTCCAGGGCCGTCTACTTGGTGCATCATAAAGACTCACACCAGACCTTTGCTATGAAGAAAATGGCTAAGCGGAACCTAAATACTGCACAGAGATTGGAATGGGCCTTTCTGGAGAGGGACATCTTAACATTTGCTGATTGTCCCTTTGTGGTCTCCATGCTCTGCTCCTTTCCAACTAGATCTCACCTGTGTATGGTCATGGAGTATGTAGGAGGTAAGACACATCTATTGTATTATATTCAGCCCATGTCTGCTTTCATCTTATCACTGCTCATATCATTAGGACATTGTTGGTTACATCCCCACAGAGCATTTACTATAGGTTATCTATTACCAAGATGCTCGTAAATTCATTGATCTTGGTGCAGGGGCGCTATGGGGCTCATCAGTCGAAGGGGGTCTGTCGACGCTCGGCAGTGGGCAGCATCCCTCCACCTGTCATCACAATTTCAGCGGTATTTGCTTCTTCAAGGAGGTGGGGCTGGTGGGGGCAAAAATACTGAGTAGGTGGCTAGTAGGGGCCAAAATACTGAAAGGGGGCCGTATGACTAGATATGGGGGGACTGTGAATGCTGAGTGGAGGTCATCATATTAAGTGGGGTGCTGTGGGGGTCCTCACTCTATATGGAGGCCCCCATTCTGTGTGGGGACATCATACTGAGTGGGGAGTTATGCGGACCATTATATTGTGTGAGGGACTGTGGGAACCATTATCCTGAGTGGGAGGGTTGCTGTGGGTGCCATCACACCGAGTAAGGGGTTGTGGCTGGCCTCCTTCTAAGTGGTGGCTTCCTTAGGAGGATTCACTGTGGGGATACCATACTCATTGAGTGTGGGTGTGGGCATTTTTGGGAGCATCATACTCTAAAATGGCCATAAAAGTTGTATTGCTGGTGAGAACACCAAGCTGCTTCAACAGGGATATAAATATATTTCTTTTTTATTTTTTAGGGTGGGGGGCAATTACAACTTTTGATATGGGGTCTTGTGATTTCTATGTACGCCACTATCTGTGTGATCTCCCCAGGATGTTTCCGCTCACTGCTCATTATACATCATGGTTATCTGCTCGTGGTATATCATGTTTATCTTCTGTATAAACCCCTCACCGGTCATATTTCCTTTCTTCTATAGGTGGAGACTGTGGGACCCTTCTAAGCACCAGGGGTCCTTTCTCTGTCCCCATGGCCCGCTTGTACTTTGCAGAGGCGGTACTTGCCGTGGAATACCTGCATAGTTACGGTGTGGTGCACAGAGACCTGAAGCCGGAAAAGTAAGTGCCCCCGTAGTATAATAAAGTGGGGAAAGTTGTCATTTGTTATCATTCAGTCTGTGAGGCTAAAACCATCTTCTCTTTTGCAGCCTCCTGATTACATCTACTGGACATATTAAAGTTACCGATTTTGGGATTTCAAAACTTGGTCTAATGATACCGAAAACCAACACCTACAAGGAATTAGCAGTGGACATCTCCAGAGAGTTCCAGGACCGTGAGGTCAGCATCACCTACAAGAACTTAGCTTGTTATTTGCAAATCTCATCACAATATTGTCTCTTCTCTACGTTCTTCCTTTCTAGAGAACTTTTCCACTAATATTTTATCTTCTGCATTGTGTTTTAACGATGATATCTTGTCATAATAATTGTTTCATCGATTCTCATCTCTATGTTCTGTTGGTTTCCAGTTCTGTGGCACCCCATGTTACATAGCCCCAGAGATCATCCTGAAAGAAGGCTATGGAAGACCTGTTGACTGGTGGTCATTGGGGATCATCCTGTATAAATTCCTGCTGGGATGTGTACCATTTGATGCTGATTCCCTCACTGAGCTTTATAAAAGGGTTGTCATTGGTGAGTAGAATAATCCGATCATTGCGTTGATTGGTTACATTTGTTTAGTTATTTCCTTTGCTTTATGCTACAGTCCAGTAAAGAGGTTTTATTTTCTGTAATTTTCTATGTAACAGGAGAACTAATTTGGAATTGTGATCGCGCTCCACCCCAGGATGCTCAGAATCTCATCACTGAGCTGCTCAGAAGAAATCCTGTGCGTAGACTTGGGACAGGTAACAGATATACTAGTATTAATATTCCCTTATTAGACCAAGGACATATCGTTCATGTCCATGAAGATCAGCATTTCTCTATCAGCTCATCTACTGTATTTCTAGTTCTCCACACTAAGACTTTCAGTTTATTTCCTTCATGTCAGCTCAGTTTTGTCATTAGTTCAGATTACGATAAACTGTTCAGATATGGAGCCATCCCTGACTATGTCCGCATCACTTTTGTTTTTCTTTTTCTAGGAGGAGCATTTGAGATCAAGGTTCATCCATTCCTGAGTGACTTGGACTTTGACAACATTCTGAGCCAGGAGCTGGAGTATGTTCCTCAGCTTGTTTCAGACGCAGACACCAGCTTATTTATCAGTAAGTAGAAGGAGACGTCATCTAGACTAAGCGACTGTTTGTCTCATCTTCCCTAATATGTGATCATCTGTTCCCATTAATATTAGTGATAAATAGTGACTGTGTTATACTGACAACCTCTAATAATACTTCATTACCTATTTCTTGTAGATCATTCTGATATAAACAAACATCTGGTCTCAAAGGATGAGGAAGGCACAAGTGAGAACAATGAGAGCCTTGACTTCCAAAATTTTATGTCATCTTCTGAAAAGCTTTGTAAAGTAAGTATGTGATTAATAAATCCAAAATATGTAAAAAAAAAGAAAAAAAACTCTAAAAGTACATAAAAAAATATTTTATATCTTATTTTTATCCGTATTTAGCTCTGTACCATCGCTACCAGGATGGTGAACAATGAGGATCCCAATGCCCCTCCAGAGTATACACCAGAAACCAACACAAACATCTCAGAAATGTGAGTAGACTAGAAAGGGTCATTACTGGGAGTTCCAGGCTGATCTATGTACACAACACCAAATATAGGACATAAATAACAGAATATCAAATGCAGCATTCACCGCTTCATGGTTAACGGTCATTGTACTTTTGGCTTCAGAAAATGCAGAAGATAACAGCCCATAATTGTGGCAGGTCATGCATTTTTAGCACTGCCTACTCTGTAGGAGAGCTGTAGTATTACTTGCCAGCCATTCTTGGTAGTTGTGTTCTGATCCATGGAAGGTAGTTTGGAGCAGAAAACCTTCCCCACTATGACAGTCATATGTCCTATTAGGCCTTATAGTCAGTGTTCTTATAGTGAGACAACCCATTTTATACTGTGTTTACTTACGATTTACATGTTTTTCTTCTTCAAACAGGCAGAAAGAATCTGTTCCTGTATGTAATACAGACGATGCTGTTACCATCTTGCCACCCTCGTCCCCATTGCCAGGTATGTACATGTCTACAGCACCAGCAATGTGAATGTTGACTTCAAAGCTCAAATATTTCCACATGGTTTTTCTGGTCTACTATGTTATCCATGTTTCATGGATCTCAGCTATGTTGACCATGGGTTCGTACTGTATCCCTATTTCCCTAATTTTGTACAGGAGTTTTTTTTCATGTATTCTGTTTATTACGTTGCATCATCTTTTAACCTAGTGAGATATAGCGACTGTGTTATACTGACACCCTCTAACAATCCTTCCTTACCTATGTCTTGTAGATCACTCTGATGAAGACAACCATCTGATCTCAGAGGATAAGGAGGGCACAAGTGAGGACGATGAGAACTTTATCTTCCGAATATTTGCATCATCATCTTCTGAGAGGCTTTCTAAAGTAAGTATGTGATCGATAAATCCAAAATATGTACAAAAAAGGATCTACAAAATTAAAAAGTATATATATTTAATAACTTATTGTTATCCACATTTAGCACTCTACCACCACTAACGGGATGGTGAACAACGAGGATCCCAAGGCCCCTCCAGAGTGTACACCAGAATCCAACACAAACATCTCAGAAATGTGAGTAGATTATGGGGTCATTACTGGGAGCTCCAGGCTGATATATGTGCACAACACCAAATATAGGACATAAATACCATAATATCAAATGCAGCATCCACCGCCCCATGGTTATGGGTCATTGTGCTTTCAGCTTTCGGAATTGTTGGAGATAACAACCCATAATTGTGGCCGGTCATGCACTTTTAGTGCTGCCCTCACTGTAGGAGAGATGTAGTATGAAATGCCGGCCATTCTTGGTAGTTGTTTTCCTCTCAGCTCTCTATAAAAGGTAGTCTTGAGCAGAAGACCTTCCCCACTATGACAGTCATATGTCCTACTAGTCCTTATAGTCGGTGTTCTTCTAGTGAGACAACCCCTTTTATATGGAGTTTACTTGAGATTTACATGTTTTTCTTCTTCAAACAGGCAGAAAGTATCTGTTCCTGTATGTAATACAGACGATGCTGTTACCATCTTGCCACCCTCGTCCCCATTGCCAGGTATGTACATGTCTACAGCACCAGCAATGTGAATGTTGACTTCAAGGCTCAAATATTCCCACATGGTTTTATACAATACTATAGGTCTCTTATGTTATCCATATTATGACAAAGCAGATCCTATAAGAAGATATTGTTATTGATTTTTTTTTTTAATTTTTCATCAGAATTTCCATCTCATGAAGAAAGAAAATCGGCAATAAATCTGAGTATGGAGCAACAAAACTCAGAAAATGGAAAAAATGGGAAAAAGAGACGAGGTAAGTGTGAGAATCAACTCCATGTTGTGTGATGTCAGTGAGAATAATTCATGTGGAGTAGATGTCATCTGTCAGTGATGGGATTGTCACATGTATGATTGCTGACAATGACCCCTGACCTCTGTATGATAATATTCCTCTGCCGTCCGGCCACAGTGACTGCACAGCATTATCATGTAATATGGAGTCCCATCACTTACATTATATTTATTTCTCTTCTCATAGGTTCCATCTTCCGCCGGATCTTATCATCCTGCCGGCGTGGATTATCCAGGGCTGCTCGCGCATTTGCATGCTGTCACTGTTGCCCTAAAACCATCTAAAAGACGGGACACCTAAGCATCCAGCGCCCTGAAGTCCAGCAGATCCATCATCACTGCTGGAGCTGTATAGAAGGACCTTCACCATCTACCTGTGGCCTTCTGACTGGTCAACCTGGACAAGTTTCAGTAACGCCTCTGTCATCGGGCTCCGCGGTATTCATACTGCTCGTCTGACTTGTCATTTACTGATCACCTGGTATCTGACCTCGGCTATCTTCCTGACTTTGATTTAGTCTTTTGATAATGTTCACGATTTTATTCATCTCATTATTAATTAAAAAAAAGTAAAATCTGTTACTGTTGCTCTGATTCCTTTTTGTCTTGAATTCACAAATACTTGTAACTCACTAATTGCTCTTCTTCTCACTAAATGTATTTCTCATTATCCTTAATGCAGCAGTCAGTCTCATATTTCTGTCCAGCAGTTACACTGGTGCCTCCACCCTGTACCAGTCATTACACTCATCCACAAACCTCTGCACCCTGCTGCACAGTCCTGCATCTCTACCATATCTACACTCCAATGAGCTAAGATTAACATCCTCCATAATCAGGACCTCCCACTCTCATGTCCAAGACATTTTCTCTGCTGCACCAGCTCTCAGGAGTGCACTACTGCAGGCAATCAGGTTCATTCCCACTATCAGAAATTTTAAGTGTGCAGTAGAAACAGATTATTTGTGGCAGGACTATCAAATCACCTCACTATTCTAAGTTTTTCCTACAGCACTCAGTAGCACTTAATATTTGTACATATACAGATAATGGTTGGTGACTGGTTCATGCAGCCTTAATTCCACAAAGATAGAAATAAAAGGTCAACATGTTTCATACATCCAAACCATCCTTAATCATGGCAGAAAAACATAATTTTAAGTTCCCACTATGAATATTTGGTGAGATATCACAGCTGTGTATTTTCACAGCACAAAGAACGCATATTACAGATCAGCAAATCACAGTGTGCTGACGCTTAGTGTTGTAGTTTTGAACAACACCATTCATTTTATCATATAATGTGTTGAAAAATGAGAACAAATGCAAGGTTTGGCTTCCTTCATTTTACAGTGTGTATTGTGTTGTAAAAACAAACTGGCAAAATGATTCAGAGTCAGTAGTACGATTACTGTGATACCAAACTTATAAGGTTTATATATATATATATATATATATATATATATATATATACAGTGTTTAGCATAAATCAGTACACCCAAATAGATTTGTCAGCAAACCTGTAGTTTCCTTTCAGAATCATCATTTTATATGGGATACCATACTACAAAATACTCTCGCAAATTTGAGCCATTGAATGCAAACAGGATTTGGTATTTTGCAGACCCCAAAAAAGTAATTTTCTTATCAAACTCATTCAAGATCATGTTTCAAAAATGAGAACATCCCAGTAACAGTCTTAAGAGAAAAGCTAAGTTTAGACAACAAAATTCTAATTAACAAGAACTGAACCACAAGTAAGTGTAATTATTCATTAAACAGATGTCCAGCAGACAGGTGTCTGTAAAAGGAAGTTACTTAATAAAGAAAACTCCTTCCCATTTCATGCTATCAGCAATGGCACCACATAGAAGGGAAATGTCACAAAACCTGAGAAAGAAAATAATTTCTTTGCAATAAATGTGAAGTCTACAAGAAGATCAGCAAAACTTTACTTATCAGTCAGAATACTGTAGCAAAAGTGATGCAAAACTATAACAAAGATGGAACTGCAACCATCTTACAGAGACGTCCAGGCCGACTATGGAAGTTAACACCTAAACAAAAGCGTCCTCTGATGAGAAGGGTAAGTGGCACCACATAGAAGAGAAATGTCACAAGACATTTCTGAGAAAGAAAATAATTTCTTTACAAAAAATGTGAAGTCTACAAGAAGATCAGCAAAGCTTTTCTTATCAGTCAGATGGAAGCTAACATCTAAACAAAAGCATCTTCTGATGAGAAGAAAATCGACAGGCAAATTCATTGCTATTACCTGAAGAAGTAGAAAGCCAAACCAGGGCGAGTGTTTTCCATGACACGACACGGTGTACACTGCAAATGAATGGCATTCATGAGTGTCCTCCACAAAGGAAGCCTCTCTCCCTTAAAGCCCATGAACAATAAAAGTCCGTCTACAATTTGCCAGGGTCCATGCTTAAAACTATGAGGACTACCGGGACTGTATACTCTGTATGTGCATCATATGTGTATGTCCGTATTTTATGTTTGTGTGCACTATGTATATGCATACGTTAAAATGTGTATAGAGTATTAGCATGTGCAAATTTTATATGTGTGCATAAAGCTCTTGAAAAGTTGCAAAGTTTTGTGACTTTTCCCATTTTCACATAATTTTAACTTCTTTAAAGCCCAAGACGTACTGATACGTATCTGCGCCCTGGGACTTAAGAGCCTGATATGTATTAGTACATCTTTGCGATCGCGCCCGCACACAGGCTGTGCGGGCGTGATCGCCGCCGGGTGTCAACTGATTGTCACAGCTGACACCCGGTGCTAAGTGCTGGGAGAGGTCCCGCACATTAACCCCCGCAATGCTGCGATCGAAGTCGTTCGCAGCATTGCGGGGGCAAGGGGAGGTGATCGGGATAGTCACCTCTCCTGCCGGCGTCCAGCAATGTGTGCCGCGGCTTCCCGGATGTTGCCATGATGACCCGATTCACTGAGGGGTGCAGTTTTAAGAATGGTGTCACTTTTGGGTATTTTCAGTCATAAAGACCCCTCAAAGTGACTTCAAATGTGATGTGGTCCCTTATAAAATGGTTTTGTAAATTTTGTTGGAAAAATGAGAAATCGCTGGTCAATTTTAACCCTTATAGCTCCCTAATAAAAATAAATTTGGGTTCCAATATTGTGCTGATGTAAAGTAGACATATGGGAAATGTTATTTATTAACTTTTTTTGTGTGACATATCTCTCCGATTTAAGGGCATAAAAATTCAAATTTTGAAAATTGCAAAATTTTCAAAATTTTCGCCAAATATCTGTTTTTTTCACAAATAAACACAAGTGATATCGAAGAAATTTTACCACAATCATAAAGTACAATATGTCATGAAAAAATATTCTCAGAACCAGGGGGATCCGTTGAAGCGTTCCAGAGTAATTACCTCATAAAGTGACAGTGGTCAGAATTGTAAAAATTGGCCTTCTCATTAACGTGCAAACCACTTTGGGTTGTAAAGGGGTTAAGGACTCTACCTGCATATACAGTCATGGCGGAAAGTGCTGGCACCCTTGAAATTGTTTCAGAAAATTTCACATGTTTTATTACACGCATGTTTATTTCCTTTGTGTTTATTGGAACAACACAAAAAAACTGAGAAAAAAAAGGCAAATTGGACATAATTTCACACAAAACTCCAAAAATGGGCCGGAATACATATATATATTTTTGATGGGACAACATTGAAGATGCGACACTTTGATACAATGTACAGTAGTCAGTGTACAGCTTGTTTAACTGTAAATTTGGTGTGCCTGCAAAATAACTCAACACACAGCCATTAATGTCTAAACCGCTGGCAACAAAAGTGAGTACACCCCTAAGTGTGTTCTCAGCTGATGTTATTTGTTGGTTTTTCTTTGCATCCCGAACAATTTTCTTGGCAGTTGTGGCTGAAATTTTTGTTGGTCTACCTGACTGTGGTTTGGTTTTTACAGAGCATCTGATTTTCCATTTGTTAATCACAGTTTGAACACTGCAGACTGGCATTATCAATTCCTGGGATATCTTTTTGTATCCCTTTCCTGTGTTATACTCTTTTTGCCTCCCTTTCCTGTGTTATACAGTTCAACTACCTTTTCCCGTACATCCGTTGATAATTCTTTTGCTTTCCTCATCTCAAAATCCAGAAACGTCAGTGGCTGGATCCCAGAAACTCACTCAGCTTTATGCACACACACTGATTACAAGCAAACAGGTCATAGGTGAGGATGTTACCTTTAGTAGCCATTCAAACCCATTTGTGTCAAATTCTGTGCATGTTATCAGGCCAAAATCACCAGGGTATGTGAACTTTTTGGACAGGATTATTTGGATGTTTTTGGTTGTCATTAGTGATGAGCGAGCACTAAAATGCTCGAGTACTCGTTGCTCGGGTCGAGCAAATTGAAATACTCGGGTGCTTAACCCGAGCAATGAGCCCAATATAAGTCTAGGGGAAACTTGAGCATTTTTCAGATGGCTCCCCACGGCGGTCTGCAGAGGGCCTAAAAATTGCCCAAATCGATGGGAACTGTGCTCAAATGACATGGGAACAGCATGGGGAAGACCCCTGGAAGCATCTCTGACTCCCAGATCACTGCTGTCAACAACGTCGTCAGAGTATTACGCCACTTTTACGGCGTAAGGAACATCCTTTCCAGGGTGATGACTTGTATATAAGGCAAAATAAATAAACAAAAACAAAAATACTCCTACACACCTTGGGCTATGTTCACACGTAGCATTTTTGACACGTTTTTGCACTTTTGCATTGCTTTCAACCAAGACAAATGCATTCACCAGGAAATGTCATTTTAACATTTTACAACCTTATCTGGCCATGTGGTGTGTGACACATCATCAGACACATGCATACAGTGCTGAAAAGACATGGGAACAGCAAGGGGAAGACCTCTGGAAACATCTCTGAATCCCAGGTCACTGCCTAAATGTGTGCCCATCATAAGTGATCCTTGGCACATGCGAAGATGCCTCCCGCCATGCACCTGTCGTTGCAGACTTGCAACAATCACCGTCCACGTCCTTGTCCCACTGCAGTGTTCAGTTGTCCCTACCCCATTCCTTGGAATGCAAGCACAAGAATGCCGGCAGCCACCCACCCACAGGCTGCAATACTATACTGCCAAATTGTTGACAGCTGCTTGCACTTGAAATGTGGCCTTTTAGGCTCGTGGAGGCGGAAGCTTTTCATAACCTCATGCCGGCGGCGGCCGGGTGTCCATACTCGGTCCCCAGCCGCCACTATATTTCCCGGTATCGCCTTCGCCTTCCACAAGCACGGATCCCATAACATTACCCGTGCCCTCCCCAGTGCACTTACTGGGAAGGACCACCTAACCACAAACACGTTGACAGGTGAATGTGGCCAGGGACGGTACGCAGCCAGTCCACAACTTTTTTTGCTAAGAGTTGTATTTAGCTCGGTGAAAGGACTGGCATAGAGGGAAACCGTATCTACCCTGCTTGTCATTTCTCCCAGAAAATCCTGTAATTGAGCTTGTTGCAGAAGCAATGGCAGCCCATCCAACATCAACTCGCACTTGTCAATGGTGCTTTGACACACACACATCTTTCTTTGCGCATTTAATTTCTTGAATACAGAGTTGGAAAATGGCCTGATCCGTAATGCGTTTTGAGAAATAACATGCATAAGCATGGCCGATCCGCATTAAAAAAGCAGCCATAGAGTGTCCAGGAACCTTCCCCCACACTTTTCTTAGCCAGGGCTGCTTTTCGGCAGGGTTGGACGGGCCCACCAGAGAACCGGAGACTCCTCCGGCGGGCCCTGGCTTCTCCTTCAGGAGAGTTCATAGTGCCGAGGTGAGGCCATGATGATGATAGAGGCCATCATCTGCTTAGTTTTCTGTTACTTGGAATGCAATAGCAAGTATGCAGCCAGCCACCCACCCACCCACAGACGGCAACACTAAACTGACAGATTTCTGGGCAGCTCTTTGCACTTGAAATATGGCCTTTTAAGCTTGTGGAGATGGAAGCTTTTCACAACCTCATGCAGGCGGCGGCCGGGTGTCCATACTCGGTCCCCAGCCGCCAGTATTTTTCCCGGTATCGCCTTCGCCTTCCACAAGCACGGGTCCCACAACATTACCCATGCCCTATCCAGTGCACTTACTAAGAAGGACTGCCTAACCACAAACACGTGGACAGGTGAATGTGGCCAGGGACGGTACGGAGCCAGTCCACAACTTTTTTTGATAAGAGTTGTATTTAGCTCAGTGAAAGGACTGGCATAGAGGGAAACCGTATCTACCCTGCGTGTCATTTCTCCCAGGAAGTCCTCTAAAGCTGCTTGCACTTGAAATGTGGTCTGAACATTACTGCTGGTACTTTTCTGTGGGAATTTTCTTGCCTCCTACCAGCCTGGAATATTTCCAGCAAACTATGGTACAACACCATGGTATTAGCACTGCCCCCAGTACCAGTAGCGAAGCCATCCTCAATTTCCTTCTCTGGAATTTTATTTGGTAGACTGAGTGGCTGCCCAAATACATTTTCTCACAAAGGAGCTGATGATAGAGTGGCAGTAGGTTCAAGTTTCTCCAGCCTGTTAGATATTAGAGGGTGAACGGCAGCACATTGGATCAGTGGTTAGCACTGAAGTCTTGCAGCACTGGGATCCTGGGTTCAAATCCCAGCAAGGACAACATCTGCATGAAATTTGTATGTTCTCCCCATGTTTGCGTGTGTTTCCTCCTCATTAAAAATAGAGTGTCCTGGAATCTTCCCACACACTTTTCTTAGCCAGGACTGCTTCTCGGCAGGGTTGGACAGTCCCACCAGAGAATTCTCTGGTGTGCCTTGGCTTCTACCTCAGGAGAGTTCATGATAGCGCTAACTTTGCAGCTGCTATGGGGCTCTTGAGCGGGTGAGAAAGGTTAGCCCTCAGAAACAAATCCTCTGGTGGGCACAATGTTTTTCAATCTGAAACAGTTTCTCAGTGGGAGTTGTATTTCACCACAGCCATATTCTTTAGCTCTGTGAAAGGACTGGCATAGAGGGAAACCGTATCTACCCTGGTTGTCATTTCTCCGTCACCAGGTTCCGCCCATTGTAACACACGACCATGCCTGGCTGTATGTTCAGCGGTGAGAGCCACAGATCAAGGTGCTTTGTTACAGCTTTCAACAACTATGCAGCGCTGGGCGGTTTGTCAATTAAGCATTAAGCATGTTATCTTCAGCACAGCCTGTTGCTGTTTGGCCAAGGCAGTGCTGCAGTGCTGTCAGCTTGTGACTGATGTGGTCATTTCGGAGATGGAGGAGGAGGTGCATGAGCTGAACAATGTGATTACATTGAGGTTAAATTGGTGATGCTGTTTTTTATACTAAAGAAAGATCCTATTGTTATGTTTTTTATGTTATTTTTTATGACAAATGCATTCACCGGGAAATGTCATTTTAACATTTTACAACCTCATCTGGCAATGTGGTGTCATCAGACACATCCTGTTTTATTTATGATGGAGGGACTCTGAAAGTCATAAAGCCTATTTTTATAGGAACATCAGACGGCCCTTACTATTCTTAAAAGGCCAGCAGTCGGCCCTAGCTATTGTTAGAGAGCCATCAGAGGGCTATGCTTTGTTGTTCCCATTATTAACAAGTGGGTTTCCTATACTGTTATTGCGCATCCAGTGACTGCAAGGGTTGTCAAAAATTTGGACGCAACCTAATACCCCTTTGAAGAGACATAGAGGAGGGTCTCAGTAAAAAAAATGTTCCCATTATAAAGGAGCGGGTCTTCTATAGTGTTTATGCCCATGCTGTGACTGCAAGGGTGGCCAAAATTTTTGAAAAAAAACACTAACAATTTAAAGACACAAAGAGCAGGGCCACAATAACAAGGTACGACATGCTCCCATTTGAAAGGACAGGGTCTGCTATACAGTTATAGGGTATGCAGTGAGTCCAACAGCTGACCAATTTTAGGAAAAAAAACACTAAGAATTTAAAGACACATAGAGCAGGGCCACAGTAACGACAAATTCCCATTAGAAATGATAGGGTCGGCTATACTGTTATAGGGTATGCAGTGAGTCCAACGGCTGACAGATTTTAGGAAAAACCCCACTAAGAATTTAAGGACACACAGAGCAGGGCCACAGTAACAAGGTACGACATGTTCCCATTAGAAAGTAGAGGGTCTGCTATACAGTTATAGGGTATGCAGTGAGTCCAACAGCTGACCAATTTTAGGAAAATTCCCACTAAGAATTTAAAGACACATAGAGCAGGGCCACAGTAACAAGATATGACATGTTCCCATTAGAAAGGAGAGGGTCTGCTATACAGTTATAGGGTATGCAGTGAGTCCAACGGCTGACCAAGTTTAGGAAAAAACCCACTAAGAATTTAAAGACACATAGACCAGGCCACAGTAATGACAAATTCCCATTAGAAAGGAGAGAGTCTCCCATAGTGTTGGACTATGCAGTGACTGCAAGGGCTGCCAAAAATTTGGAGGCACTTCAATGGCCCTTGGAAGAGACGTGGAGGAGCGCATCATAAATTTTTTTTACCATTAGAAAGGAACGGGCCTCCTATACTTGTAATGCCATGCACTAAGTGTATGGGCTGACAAACATTTACTTCTGGGGGGTATACATGAACATACTGTATAAAAAATTTTTTTTACGGGCATCATAAAAATGTAGCGCCCCGAGGGCTCGTCCGCTACAGGGGTATTGCACCTCTGCCAGAGGTGTGATATTCCACTCCCGGGTAAGGATACAGTATGGACCAGGGTTCAGTTAGCACACTCACCCCATTTCTGAGGGACAGCTCCCATTAGACAGAAATGCAGGCACAACAGACCATGTCCCTGGCTGGAGTGGGGAGGGGGTAGGAATACCCAGTGATGTAGGAGCAGGTAGGGGTTGGTTCCTGAGCGTAGATAGGAGCCCATTGGTTGCTGGTCACCTGGGCTCATGTTCTAGAGGGAGGTATAAAAGGTGGGCACCATCTTAGAACAGTGTTCAGTCAGAGAGAAGAAGTGACGGAGTGGGGGCCTCTGCAAGGGGCTCTTCTCCGTAGGCAGGCCTAGCCTCTGAGGCCCAGCCAGCACAGAGAGAAGAGAAGGAGAGAAGTTCAGTGAGTGGAGTAAGAGAAGGAGTTCAGCCAGAGAGGGCTGACAGGGAGCTGTGGCTCAGTCTGGGCCCAGCTCGACGAGGCAGGCCTAGGGTGAAGGCCAGGAACAGAAAGGAACAAGAACAGAAAGGAACAGAAGAGAAAGAGAAAGAGAAACAGAAGGGCTCAGGAACAAGACGGCAGAAGGGACCCTAAGAACTCACGAGAATACAGGGTGAAGGGTCAGGCAGATTAAGGGTACCGGATCCCAAGTTGGTGGAGGAGAAACAGCCCTCAGCCAAAGACCGGAGGTCGTGATCATTTATTGGTGCGACACCTCATCAAACCTGCTAGGAAGGCACCATATAGGACAGCGGGGAACGGGAACCACGTTTACCCGCACAAGTCCGCGGCAGCTGGACAAAAGTGGGTCACTGGTGAGGCAGGCCAGAGAAAGGATTGAAGGGGGTCTTGTGCCATGCTCCTGAACTGCCTGGGGTTGACCGAGCCCCTCACCTTGTGGACGCAGCACGGCTCGGGCGGTCACTGCTTACAGAAGTGACACGGAGTACATGAACTGTGAGTAAAAGACATTGGACTGCAGTACGTTGTCTGTGTACGCTTTCGCTCCTCCAGCACTAACGGCACTGGGACTCTCTGCACCATCACCCCCACCATCCACTACACTGCCCTGGGACTGCACTCTTCCCGTGGGGAGTCACACTACCTCAGCTGCATACATCATCAGCCCCAGCGGTCGGCCTTGCAGCGGCGGTTCATAATAACCACAATCCACGGGTGGCGTAGTCGGACATCACTTAGGACTGCTAAAGGACTACCACTGGTCTGACCACCCTGAGCCACGGAACCGGGACGCCACTACTACCCCCACCGTCTCCCTATTGCCCGGCTCCGAGTGCCCCACGGCCCAGGGGCGAGTCAAACACCCTTTAAAAAAATTATGTGGGTGTTGCATCATGGACCACGGTCACCCTGGTGATATGGTGGTGGAGGATGAGGAGAAGGAGGAGGACAAGAGCAAATAGCCAAAATCAGGAAGCGTATACCCATGTGTGGGTGTGAAAAGGTGCATGGGAATACACCTCCCAAAGAAAAGACACTGGATTTGAGTTTATGTTACGCTGCTATCATTCGGTGGTGCTGAGAAGTCTGGCCCAATTCAGCCCTTGTTCATTTTTATAAGAGTCAGCCTGTCAGCATTTTCAGTTGACAGGAGGATGCGCTTATCAGTTATAATTCCACCAGCGGCACTAAAACGCTGGCGGCAGGGCAGGCCAGGACCTCCAAGGCACAGAGAGCCAGTTCATTCCACATATCTAGCTTGGATACCCAATATTTATAAGGCACAGAGGAATCACAGAGGACGTTGGTACGGTACGGCAAGGTACTCCCTCAGCATCTTCCCAAACTTTGCACTCCTTGTGAGAGTACCCTGCGCCTCAGGGCCTGTGCGATGGGAGGGTCTGAGAAAACTCTCCCAGAACTTTGACAGTGTTCCCCTGCGTCTGCTGGATTGAAGTTGTGTCTCTCTCGCCTGTACTCCTTGGTTGTCGAACGAAGTGTGCCCTCTGCCTCCAGCGTTTTCAGATGGGAATTTTTTTAATAGTTCCGCAACAAGGGCCTTCTGGTACTGCCTCATTTTTGTACACCTGTCCGCCTCAGGAATAAGAGATATAAAGTTCTCCTTGTAGAGTGGGTCTAAAAGTGTCACCAACCAGTAATGACCTAAAATTTTGAGAATGCGAGGGTCATGGGAAAGGCAGCATAACATAAACTCAGCCATGCGTGCCAGACTACTAACAGGCAAGACTTCCGTGTCCTCACCAAGAGGATGACTGACCATGCTCTCCTCCTCCTCCTCTCTGTCCTCTGGCCATCCACGCTGAACAGACGGTATGACAGCTGTGCAGATAGCACCGTCTATAGTGCATGAAACTAGTTCCTGTCCTTCCTCCTCCTCCTCTTCCTCATTGTCACCCAATCCACGTTGGGATGAGATGAGGCTTGGCTGTGTGTAATCACCCTGTATGGTTAATTGCTCCATCTTATCGTGCTCCGCCTGCAATGCATCATCTTTGATTGTGAGCAGAGAGCTTTTCAGAAGACAGAGAAGTGGGATGGTGAGGCTAATTATGGCGTCATCGCCGCTCACCATCTTGGTGGAGTCCTCAAAGTTTTGGAGGATGGTACATATGTCTGACATCCACGTCCACTACTGAGGTCTTATGTGTGGAGTCTGAACTGAATACCGATAGCCTTTTTGATGCTGGTACTCAACAACTGCCCTCTTCTGCTCACAAATCCTTCCCAACATCTGCAATGTAGAGTTCCAACGTGTGGGGACATCACCAGTCTGTGAGCCAGAAGCTGCAAACGCTGCTGAAACACTGCAAGGGCGGCGGAAGCTGTAGCTGACTTTCTAAAATGGGCACACAGGCGGCATACTTTAACAAGCAGATCCGGCAGCTCCGGGTAGGATTTGAGTAACCGCTGAACCACGAGGTTAAGCACATGGGCCAGGCATGGTACGTGTGTGAGCTCGCCTCGCCTCAGAGCCGCCACCAGGTTCCGGCCATTGTCACACACGACCATGCCTGGCTGTAGGTTCAGCGGTTTGAGCCACAGATCTGCCTGCTCTTTCAGAGCTGTCCATAACTCTTCAGCATTGTGTGTTTTTTCACCTAAGCATATTAGCTTCAGCACAGCCTGTTGCCTCTTGGCCGAGGCAGTGCTGCAGTGCTTCCAGCTTGTGACTGATGCGGAGATGGAGGCTGAGGAGGAGGAGGAGGCTGAGGAGCATGAGGTGCAGGAGCTGTAGACCGTGGGGGCAACCCTGATTGACCTAGGGCCTGCAATCCTTGGCGTCGGGAGGACGTGTTCCGTCCCAAGGTCCGACTGGGTCCCGGCTTCCACTATTTTAACCCAGTGTGCTATCAGCGAGATGTACCGTCCCTGCCCACAAGCACTTGTCCACGTGTCCGTGGTTAGGTGGACTTTACCGGTAACTGCGTTGTTGAGGTCACGGCTAATGTTTTGGGACACGTGCTTGTGTAATGTGGGGACGGCACACTGGGAGAAATAGTGGCGGCTGGGGACAGAGTACCGAGGGACGGCCGCCACCATCAGGTTGCGGAATGCTTCTGTCTCCACAAGCCTAAAAGGCAACATTTCGAGCCAAGCAGTCGTGAATTGTGAGAATTTAGTAGTGTGGCCTGTGGGACGTTGGCTGCATATTTGCGCTTGCATTCCAAGGACTGGAGTATGAACAACTGAACGCTGCGCTGGGACAAGGACATGGACGTGCTTCCTGATGCTGCTACTTGAGAGTGTGCAATGACAGGTGCAGGGCAGGAGGCATCTTTGCATGCACTATGGACAGGGGATTGGCTTGCATGCACAACAGCAGAAGAAGCAATGGTGCCACCTGTAGACACTGTTCCTGGACCCTGGTGTTCGGCCCACAAAGTCGAGTGCTTTGCTGCCATGTGCCTGATCATGCTGGTGGTGGTCAGGCTGGTCGTTTTGACACCCCTGCTGATGCTGGTCTGGCTCGTGATGCAAATGGCCTTTTTGGAGCTATCGGCAGAGTCTTTAAAAAACAACCAGACTCGGGAAGACCTAACAGTTGTAGTGGCAACTTCCTTCGTGTTGGTGTTACGGGAAACGGTAGCCTGCCTTCTGTCTGCGGCCACCACACTGCTTCTTCCTGCCTGTTGGGGTGCTCTGCCTCCCTCCCCCTGTGTGCTGCTGTCCTTGCTCTGCATGTCCTCCTGCCAGGTTGGGTCAGTTACTATATCATCCACCACCTCGTCTCCCACTTCTGCACCCTGGTACTATTCCTGACTTTCTGCCAATTGTGTCTCATCATCGTCCACCTCTTGTCACAGTTTCCCACCGGCGCCTTCGTGTGACCGTGGCTGCTCAAATATTTGGGCATCGCTACACGTGATCTCCTCTTGCCCCGCTTCAAGTGGACCGGGCGAGAGGCCCGAATCCATAAATGGAAAAGTGAACAGCTCTTCAGATTGTCCAAGTGTGGGATAAGTTGTCTCTGGGTCCTCGGCATGGTGGGAGGAAGGAGGATCAGGGTGAGGAATATGCGGTCCAGACTCACGGCTACTGAGACTTGACCGTGTGGAAGACAGGGTGGTGCTGGTGGTGGCTAAGTGACTGGAAGCATTATCCGCTATCCAACCAACAACCTTTTGACACTGATCTGGGTTGAATAGTGGTGTGCTGCAGTCCCCTAGAAATTGGGACAGGAAGGTCAGGCGAGAAGATGTGGGTGTTTGTTGTGGCACAATTTCGGCTTGCCCACGGCCTTGTCCTCGGCCTCTGCATGTACCATTACCATCACGTCCAGTTCCCCGTCCCTTGCCACGTGCCTTGCCCATTTTAAATGGAGGATAGTATCTTCCACGCTCACTACAAATGACTGAGTTAGAAGCGAAGTTATATGTGATCGGGGTGATGGAGAAAACAGAGTTTTAAAAACCTGGCCTGTAAGTAAGTAGTGTGAACAGCAAACTGCTGTGAATTGCTTCACTGACACACTGAAAAAATGGAGGCCAGAAATGGCAGTATTTTCTGACAACGTATATGTGATCCGTGTGACGGAGAAAACACAGTTTTAAATAGCTGGATTTCTAGCGCTCTAATATGGAAAGGACCTGGCTATATTCTGCAGTGCCAACAAGCAAATGGCGCAGAAAAACGGTGTTCTCTGGATTGCTTTATAAGCAAATAATGAGGATTAAGATCCAAAGAAAAGTATTCCTCGCCCCTGAGACCTGGGCCTTTGTATAGAAATATCTAACAGCAGCAGAAGGCAGAATTGGAATGGAACCTCTTGTGCTATATGCACTGCAGTCTGCTATATACCCTGCCTGCCTGCCTATATACACTGCCTGCCTGATATCTCTGCAGATGGATTAGTCCTCAAAAGGACTGTTTGTTGAGATGGATATGTGTAATATGCGGTTTTTCTCCCTACACTACCTAATACACAATCAAATCTCTTCCTAACGCAGCATCAGCTCTCCCTACACTGTCTGATCCGGAGTGACTGTGATGAGCATGGCGGCGCCAGGTCTGATATACACCTGATGACGCTGTGCGGCCAGCCAATCACTGTAATGCCCACAACCAACATGGCTATGGCATTACAGTGCATGGCAGGCAATCCCTGCATGTTCATTGGCTCTGTAAAGAGCGCCAAACATGCAGGGAGGGGACCCGACTTCCCGCCCGACCAACCCGGAAATACTCGGTGAGCGCAGAGCATCTCGAGCAGTGAGATACTCGGGCGAGCACCGAGCAGTAGCGAGCATGCTCGCTCATCACTAGTTGTCATTAAGATTTAAAAAGAGAAAACACAGAAATGTGACAGTAAATGGCTTCACCCAACCAATAACCATGAGTGGAGAAAAAGTGTTTTTGTTATCATTCATTTTCTCTGAAACAAGGCCAAGAAAGCAAAAATTCTGCCGGGGTATGTAAACTTTTGAGCAGAACTGTATATGCGCCAGCCCCAGTGTCTCCTATTCTATGTACTCCAGCCCCAGTGTCTCCTATTCTATGTACTCCAGCCCCAGTGTCTCCTATTCTATGTACTCCAGCCCCAGTGTCTCCTATTCTATATACTCCAGCTTCTTCTGTGATGTATATGCTCTAGCCCCAATGTATCCTGTGATGAATATACGCCAGCCCCAGTGTCTCCTATTCTATATACTCCAGCCCCAGTGTCTCCTATTCTATATACTCCAGCTTCTTCTGTGATGTATATGCTCTAGCCCCAATGTATCCTGTGATGAATATACGCCAGCCCCAGTGTCTCCTATTCTATATACTCCAGCCCCAGTGTCTCCTATTCTATATACTCCAGCTTCTTCTGTGATGTATATGCTCTAGCCCTAATGTATCCTGTGATGAATATACGCCAGCCCCAGTGTCTCCTATTCTATATACTCCAGCTCCAGTGTCTTCTGTGACGTAGCTAATGTAGCCCTAATGTCTCTTATGCAGAGGCATCGCATGATAAAGCAGTGAGACACAAGCTCCCTGCCCTATCACTATCTCTTTCATATGCCACAGATCGCCATAGGCCTGCGGTTAACGAGATGTCAGCATACTCACGCAGGTGGCTCGGTGACATCATTGCATCGCTCTGCTCTGCTGTCCCGCCATGGAAGAGGAGACAGAGGCCGTGATGTAGGGAATCAGGATTAAGTGAGAATAAACTTTATTTTTTTAAATGATCGGGCAGTGGAGCCATCCTACTATATATCTGGAGTAGTGGGTCCATCATACTACATATGGAGTAGTGGGGCCATTATACTATATGTATGTGGGGCAGTGGGACCATCATAGTATATACAGGTGCATCTCACTAAATTAGAATATCTTCAAAAAGTTAATTTATTCCAGTTCTTCAATACTGTTTCAGTATGCTCCACAATCATGAGGAAGACTGCTGACTTGACAGATGTCCAGAAGGCAGTCATTGACACACTCCACAAGGTCCTAGAGTTCCAATTTTCATTTGGAAATCAAGGTCCCAGAGTCTGGAGGAAGAGTGGAGAGGCCACAATCCAAGCTGCTTGAGGTCTAGTGTGAAGGCTCCACAATCAGTGATGGTTTGGGGGGCCATGTCATCTGCTGGTGTAGGTCCACTGTGTTTTATCAAGACCAAAGTCAGCACAGCCGTCTACCAGGACATTTTACAGCACTTCATGCTTCCCTCTGCCCACAAGCTTTTTGGAGATGGAAATGTCATTCTCCAGCAGGACATGGCCCCTGTCCACACGGCCAAAAGTACCAATACCTGGTTTACACACAACAGTATCACTGTGCTTGATTGGCAGCAAACTCGCCTGACCTTAACCCCATAGAGAATCTATTATAGAGAATCTATGGGGTATTGTCAAGAGAAAGATGAGAGACACCAGACCCAACAATGCAGATGAGCTGAAAGACAGCTTTTTGTATTGAAGAACTGAAATAAATTAACTTTTTGATGCTATTCTAATTTAGTGAGATGCACCTGTATATGGAGCAGTGAGACCATCATGCTATATATATGGAGGAGTGGGGGCATCATACTAAATATAGAGCAGTGTGTGTGTGTCACCCCAGGCCTGGATGCCACAAACAATAATCTGTTTCTGAAAGCAGGAGGGAGGTCCCCTGGTTAGGAACAATTACAATACAGCACCTCCTGTTCCAGGCCAGCAGGGGGAGTTGGCTGCCCCTATAAAAGCTGGAACTGGGGGCAGGGTTAGAGAGAACTGGAAGACCTAGCTCAGGAGTGAGACTAGTCCCAGAGAAGGAGGGACAGTTCAGCTGTAGCTGAGGAGTCCGTGAGGCAGAGGAGAAACTGCAAGCCAGGGACAGAGGCGACGAGAGCCGGTCCTGGCAGAGAACCAATCTACCGGACATTGGGGTCCGAGGCTGTCAGGGTTACAAGCCCAGCAGCAGAGAACCAACCTGCGAGGGATTTCAGGTCCCTTGGCCTAAGAAGCCTGGAGGCTCCGCCACACAGAGGGACCAGTACATCGAGGAGCAAGCAACAGGTACCCAAGGCCTGAGTCGCAAGCCATACAGGAGAGAAGTACACGGCCAGCTCAGGGACGTGGGCTATTACACCACAAAAAGGGGGATAGTCAGAAAGAGCATAGAGAGAACGGTAGGCCTACACACTCACCCTGACCAGTGGGGCTCACCCGAATGCTCTCAGACACCCAGGCCCATTCCTAACCGGTACTGTTGGGTCATTAATAATATCTACAATAAAGACCCTGAACTGTTTGAAGCGGACTCTGAACTCTTACTATTGCGGCCTGCACTATCACCCCCAACATCCACCTACACTGCCCTGAGGATACACTCTTCCTGTGGGGAGTTATCCTACCCCTGTGCTGCACACCAACACCAGCCTCAGCGGTCTGCCTTGCAGCGGCGGTTATCTCCAACCGCAATCCACGGGTGGCGTAGTCGGACATTCAAAACACTGATAAATAGACTGCCACCATTTGGTCTGACCACCCTGAGCCATGGGATCGGGATGCCACTACTACCACCATCAGCACCGTACACTAGAAGGCCCGGTTCCGGGTACCCCACGGCCCAGGGGGCGAGTCAGCTTTGGCGTAGTCGGCAGAATTGTGACCAACCCGCCACAAACGGGTATTGCGTGCCTGGAAAAGACTCTATACATATCTGAGTGAAGCTTCCCGCCATTCGGGGCCATTTCCCGCCAATCGGAGCCGTTTCCCGCCATCGGGCGCCATCTTCGGGATGCCGCGCCGGAAGAAGAGGGGCGTGGACGTACAAAAACGCGCGAGACCTGAAGCCCCGCCCTACGCTGAGACGCTGCGCAAGGTCCTGGAAGGAGATCCAGCGGATGTTGACGTCATCACCGAGCAACGCAAGGTCCTCGCCCAGAGCATCGCGAGCGGAGCCGCGACCTACAGAAGAGGATCGCCAGAAGGTAGGCCACGGTTAACTAGGGGGCAGGAAGATGTCGGACGCGGAAGGACCCTCTACCACCAGCGTAGCCGCTGCAGCTGTGATGTCGTTTTCCATGGCCTATATCCATAGGCGGATTATAATGAGGGCAATCCGGGCAACCGCCCAGGGCCCGAGCCTGCAGAGGGCCCGCGGCTCCAGGCGGGGTGTCTAATGCCGGATTACCCTCATTATATGTGCGGGCCGCCGCAGCACATAGCGGTAGCAGTCGCGGGAGGGGGGGACCCGACCGCTCCCCCAACAGCGGCCGCCGCTACTTCTTCATCGGCCGGGCCAGCACTGCAGCAGTTAACTTCCCTGTGCTGGCCCGGCCGCGTCACTGCTAGGAGACATGGCCATGTGCGCGGCTGTGTCTCCTAGCTGTGACGTCACGCAGTGCGCCCCGGCCTGCAGTGCTGCACCGGAAAAGAGAGAGAGCAGGCAGGAGGAATTGAGCCGGGGGATGATGAGTGTGTGTGTGTGTGGGCAGATGTGTGTGTGGGCAGGTGTGTGTGTGTTTGTGGGCAGGTGTCTGTGGGGGCAGGTGTCTGTGTGGGCAGGTGTGTGTGTGTGTATATGTGTGTGTGTGTGTGTGGGCAGGTGTGTGTGTGTTTGTGGGCAGGTGTCTGTGGGGGCAGGTGTCTGTGTGGGTAGGTGTGTGTGTGTGTATATGTGTGTGTGTGTATATGTATATGTGTGTGTGTGTGTGTGAGCTGGTGTCTGTGTGGGCAGGTGTGTGTGTGTGTGTGTGGGCAGGTGTGTGTGTGGGCAAGTGTGTGTATATGGGTGTGTGTTTGTGGGCAGGTGTCTGTGTGGGCAGTTGTGTGTGTGGGCAGGTGTGTGTGTGTGTGGGCAGATGTGTGTGTGTGTGGGCAGGTGTGTGTATATGTGTGTGTGTTTATGTGTGTGTGTGTTTATGTGTGTGTGTGTTTATGTGTGTGTGTGTTTATGTGTGTGTGTGTGTGTATGTGTGTGTGTGTATGTGTGTGTGTATGTATGTGTGTATGTATGTGTGTGTGTGTGTATGTGTGTGTGTGTATGTGTGTGTGTGTATGTGTGTGTGTGTATGTGTGTGTGTGTGTATGTGTGTGTGTGTGTGTGTGTGTGTGTGTGTATATATATATATATATTATATATACACACACACACACTGTATATATATATATACATATCTGTAGCTTTGTCGCCATAAAAAGATGGGGGCTCGGACACATTTCTTGCACTTGGGCCCCAAGCTGTTAATGTCCACCCCTACTTTTCTCAACCTATGTAACTATGTAGAATGCACATTAGGAAAATGCTTGAAATGCAATTCCCAATAATATTATTTTACAAGTAATTTCCTCTTTTTTTTTTTTCTTTGTAAAGTGCTAGTAATAAACCCAATCTCTGGATCTAGAAAGTGCAAAACACTTATGACAAACTTGCACATTTAATATCTGTATTTCTTATGGTGCCTAAGGGAAGCCATAATGATAAGGCCCCTGCTTGGTAACAAGTGCAGTTATCTGCCTCTATAACAATAGCAAATTACCAATGATGAAAGGGTTAATACTTGTGCCCTGCATCAGTAATAGACCCTGTAGTCACCATGACAACTGTTATGAGGTCATAAACCAGTGTCATAAAGAAGATTCCATAAAAGAATTCCGCGCTGCCACGATCAGCGCCATTACTGATGCGCCTGAGGACCTTGAGCTTGACCACCCACGTAATGTGCCAAACTTGGTGTAATTTGGAGGTTCTAGCAGGGAAAGGGGTTGTCTGCTTTAGACACCCCTAGGGCATGGGAAGGTAACAAAGGGGGGTCCCTAGACCAGGATCCCCTTCTGTTACCCTCTATATAGAGCAGCTCTCCTTTGGGAGTTCATGGACTGATCTATGACTTTAATGGGTGATAAATTGGGAGGGATCATTTATCCTATTAGGGATTAGGCATAACGAACTGTAACCAAATGTCCAATTTTTTGAGAGGCGGACCTGGATCTGTAAGGGAGAAATTATACATCCACCTGGCCAATCAGATCAACCAAATTCGCTCCATCAATCAATGTGGTGACAGATATCGCAGCCAGATCTCTCCCACATCCGCTTTATCACATTTATAGTCTGTATTTGTTATGTCATTCTCTGTAAATCTGGTAAAATGTACAAATTGTACAATTCTGCAGTTACATCTGTTATATATTGGCACAAACTCTCTAAGCCCAATGGAAGGGCAGCCCTCCATCCATGGTTCCATAGAGGTTTCCTCCACAGGGGGTTTTCCTCTCCTGAGTGCTGGAGGGTGACTCTTCGTGAGTCGGGGGTTGTGCTATTTTCGGTGTCATGTAAATTTAAATAAAATTTTGACCATTTGACACCTAATTGCAATGCTTCGTGTATTTATTTTGTGTGCTTCTGTCTGATTAATTTTGTTTGGGGGACGGGGTCTATCACATACGGCTGGACATCTGCCAGCTGCACAGAACCCAGTAAGCACATTTTGCCCCAGGGGTCGCCCCTGATCTGATGATGATGGTGAAGAGGAGACAAACATTACAGCACAACTCCTGGACGCATGCTCTCATCATTGGATAAAAGAATTGTATTACAGCAGTATAAGCAGATTACTCATCTATTCCTGTAATTTCCGTTGTCTTCAATGGAGAAGGCTGCAAGCAAGATGGTCTATAGGAACAGAGGCTACACAGAATCTTCTTTATCCTGATAGGTGATGGTTCAGTGTCATGTAAATTTAAATAAAGTTGAGAACGTTTGACACCTAATTGCAATGCTTCATGTATTTATTTTGTATGCTTCTGTCTGATTTTGTTTGGGAGTCGGGCTCCATCACATATCACTGAGTGACACGTCTGACATCTGCCGGCTGCAGTTTAGCCCCAGGGGTCGCCCCTGCTCTGGGGAGTATGATGGAGCAGAGAAGATAAGCATTACAGCACAGCACCTGCAAGTGAGCGCTCATCCTCAGAATAAGGACTTATATTACAGTATTACAAGCAGCTTCCTCGCCTCATTCACACAGTGAGTATTTTGGGCAGTAATTTACATTAGTATTTGTAAGCTAAAAACCAGAGGGGAACAAACACAGAGAAAAATAATAACTGTACCACTCTCACCTCTTCTGTGTTTTGGATCCACTCCTGGCGTCTGTTAACAAATACTGATGCAAAATATCGCCATGTAAAAGGGCCCTAAATCCTTACTGACTGATTGGACAATACTTTACAAAAAAACAATATATGCCTCACCATGCATTTAATCCATCCTGCTGCTCATATCTTCTGGGCTCAGACCCACAATGCCGTGACTCTCGGCCAGTGTACATAAGGAGAAAGTGGGAAAAGTCTCCAATAAAAAATAATTCTCACTTTATTGGTGCAAAATATTAAAATATATAAAAGTCCATGATAGCGGAGATGCAATCTCGACGCGTTTCTGGTTACGCCCTTAGTCAGTGATCCTGTTGTCATGACAACTCACACCTCCAGGTATCCCAGCGACGGAGGCCTGCTTAGACCAAGCTAGGAGCATGGTCTCAGAGGCTTCTATCACTGTAACACTGACAGGTAGAATTCATTGCAATGCTTTATAACAGCGATTATACTAATAAAAGCTAGTCCCATAGAGGGACTAAATGAAAAAGTAAAAAAAAGAATGTGAAAAAATATAAAAAAAAAAAACCTAATCAAAAAATAAACAAAAAAAAATGAAAATAATGTTATATCAATAAATGGGTAAATTCATATAAAAACTAAAATAAACCAAAAAGGTCCACATGTTTGTTATAATCATGTCCACGGCCTATAAAAAGGTCACACTACTTAACGCCTTCAGTGAACATTGTAAAAAAAAAGCTATTCTTTTTCATCTTACCACCAAACAAAGAGTGGAATAAAACACGATCAAAAAGTCGAATGGAAATAGAAATGGTATAGCTGAAAACTAGTGACGAGCGAGCGCTAAAATGCTCGGGTGCTCGTTGCTCGAGTCGAGCAAATTGGAATACTCGGCTGCTCGGTCCAAGTAACGAGCCCAATGTAAGTCTATGGGAAACTCCAGCATTCTTTCGGCGCCCCCCCCCCCTGGCGGTCTGCAGAGGGCCTAAAAATTGCCCAAATCGATGGGAACAGTACTCAAATGACATGGGAACAGCATGGGGAAGACTCCTGGAAGCATTTCTGACTCCCAGGTCAATGATGTCAACAATGTTGTCAGAGGTATTACGCCACTTTTACGGACTCACAATATAACATACAAAAACTAAACCAAAATGGATTTTCCTGGGAAATATGTTAAGGAACATCCTTTCCAGGGTAATGACTTGTATATAAGGCAAAATCAATAACCAAAAACAAAAATCCTCCTTCACACCTTGGGCTATGTTCACACACAGCGTTTTTGATGCGTTTTTGCATTTCTTTCAACCGTGACAAATGCATTCAGCAGGAAATAGCATTTTAACATTTTACAACCTTATCTGGCCATGTGGTGTGTGAAGGAGGGATTGTGAAAGTCACAAACACTATTTTTACTGCCTTACTATTCTTAAAGGGCCAGCAGTCGGCTATGCTTTGTTGTTCCCATTATTAAAGAGTGGGTCTCCTATACTGTTATTGCGTATGCAGTGACTGCAAGGGCTGCCAAAAATTTGGACGTAACCCAATACCCCTTTGAAGAGACATAGAGGAGGGTCTCAGTAAAAAAAATATTCCCATTATAAAGGAGTGGGTCTCCTATAGTGGTAATGCCCATGCTGTGACTGCAAGGGCTGCCAAAATTTGGGAAAAACCCCACTAACAATTTAAAGACACATAGAGCTGGGCCACAGTAATGACATGTTCCCATTAGAAAGGATAAGGATCTGCTATACAGTTGTAGGGTATGCAGTGAGTCCAACAGCTGCCAAAATTTAGGAAAAACCCCACTAACAATTTAAAGACACATAGAGCTGGGCACAGTAACGATGTTACACTCGCGGCCTGACTGTCTGGCGTGAGTGTGATTAGTGGTCCCACTGTACCATGAACCGAGGAGTGCCTGGAGGGGCGCAACTAAGTATCTACCCGATCCGACCAAGGTCGCACGGCGGCTAACGACTCCGTGAACCAAGGAGGAACCGAGCAGAGGGACCAGGTGCTACACCAGGTTAGACCCCGGTCACAGCTGTTGACCCACACCGGGGAATGCTGGAACAGGCAGGCCAGGCTGGCATACAGACAGGTGGGTATAGGCAAGCACGGCTGGTATGCAGACGGGGGGGTACTGGCAAGCACGGTTGGTGTACAGACAGGGAAATACTGGCAAGCACAGCTGGAGTGCAAACAGGCAGGTACTAGCAGGTTGGAGCGCAAGCAGGATAGAGTCCAATACAGACTGGGAGACAGAGACAAAGCAGCAGATGCGGTAGACAAGCTGGGCAGAGCAAAACCCGCAGATGCGGTAGACAAGCCTAGCAGAGCAAAAAAACGCAGAAGCGGTAGACAAGCAAAGCAGAGCAGAAACCAGCAACCGCGGTGAACAAGCAGAGCAGAGCTAAAACCGCTGGTGCGGTATGCAAGACAGAGCAGAAAGGAACCGCTGGAGCGGTGAACAAGGCAGAGCAGAGGGGAACCGCCGGAGCGGTGGGCAAGGCAGAGCAGAGGGGAACCGCCGGAGCGGTGGGCAATTAAGAGCAGAGCGGAACCGCACGTACAGTGAACAAGACAGAAAGGACAGAGCCCTGTTCCCATGGAACAGACTGGAAAATACAGAAAGATACCAAAGAAGGCAAAGGGAACAAGCAGAACCAGATACACACAAGGTACTTCCTATGAAGTAGCGAGTGGACACAAAACTCACAAACAGAAGTACAGAGACAACGAGTTGGAGCTAGGTGCTGGTTCAGACACTGCAGAAAAAGGGAGGAAACGGACAGAGACAAAACAGGTAACAGGTTAGGAGACAGTTCAGACAGGAACTGTTACTGCAACGAAATACAGAAACGAGCCTAGGTATAGCCAAGTGCTGGTTCAGACACTGCAGAAAAAGGGAGGAAATGGACATAGAGACAAAACAGATAAGAGGCTAGGAGACAGTTCAGACAGGAACTGTTACTGCAGCGAATTACAGGAATGAGCCTGGGTATACGGCCCCCAGAGGCAGAAACAGACTAGAAGTCACAGATAACAGGTCTGGGAATGCAGCCCCCAGAGTGGCGAGACAGACAGAAATAGAACTGGACCTGGCAACTTCAGAGAAAAGCACACACTGAATGTTAGTGTTGCTCAGGCACCTCCTACTGGGTGGAGGGGGTTTAAATATCCAGAGACTCACAGCAAAAGGCTAGAGACGCAATAGAGGTGCACCACAGCAGCTATAAGAATCAGGAAGTAACCGGGCCGCCACCCTAAGCAGTCAGTCAAGAGACATGCACACAGCAAGAATCTGGAGCACGGTTTACAGGCTGGACTGACAGGTAAGATTGTGGTCTTGCATAGTGGGAGGTGGTGCACTATGCAAGCACGCCGCCAGAGAGGTTACAAACGACATGTACCCAGTTATAGGGTATGCAGTGAGTCCAACGGCTGCCAAAATTTAGAAAAAACCCAATTAACAATTTAAAGACACATGGAGCTGGGCTACAGTAATGAGTACGACATGTTCCCATTAAAAAAGAGTTGGTCTCCCATACTATTTGCCTATGCAGTGAATGCAACGGCTGCCAAAAATTACGAGGCACTCCAATGACCTTGCAAGAGATGTAGAGGTTGGAGGGCCTCCTGATAACAATTTTCCCATTATTAGGAAGTGGGTCTCCCATACTGTTTGCCTATGCAGTGAATGCAACGGCTGTCAAAAATTTGGAGGAACTCCACTGCCCCTTGCAAGAGACGTAGATATGGTGATATGGTAGATATGGTAGTGATATGGAGGAGGATGTGAAGGATGAGGAGAAGGTGGAGGACAAGAACAAATAGACAAAATCAGGAAGCTTATACCCATGTCTGGGTGTGAAGACAGAGGTGCATGGGAATACAGTTAGACCTCCCAAAAATAAGACACTGTATTTGAGTTTATGTTACGCTGCTATCATTCAGTGGTAGAGAGAAAGAAATTAGAATCAGACTTAGAATTGCCACTATTATGTAACTAAGTAATATATGGTATATCCACATTTATCATTATTGCAATCTTCTAGTTGGATTATATAGGGGCCATCGTTAACATATAGGAAAAAGAAGGAGTGCAAAGCACAAACAACGATAATAGCCCAATTGTTAGAAAAATACTTTATTGAATATTAAACATCAGAGAATCTGGGGAGACGATAAATACACATAAATCCACATATAGTTGCATAGATCAATACACAATTGCATAAAAGCATTAAAATCAAGCACTACATCACATGAAGTGTGGCTATTACATGGAAGGTGTCCGTTATTTAAAGCAAATTGAAATGGACAAAATGCTGCGCTATATGAATCAAATATACATACGAACATTTATGTTCAGTCAGGAACAGCAGCATCATCACCATGAACCGATGGTCACATTCCCTATCACCACAATATATAGATGGATACAAGTCAAAAAAGTTTTTTTTACCTCTGTAGGGGGAAAAGAGCACACTCCATGTGTGTATCCCCAACGCGCGTTTCGGCGCTATGTGCCTTTCTCAAGGGGACTGCTCAAGTATCACAGATGGTCATTTAAATAGTGTCTTGCGTAAACACCGCGAGACGCTGGGGGTGGATGATACTAATCATGTGACTTGTCACCATGTGAACCACAACGCTACCCAGAGATGCCTCGCAACGGACCAGAAGTGACGCAGAGAGCATCGCCGTTACCCAGACACCGGACTCCGACGGCATCGCGGCTGATAGCCCATGGATGCCGAAGGGAAAACAGCGTGTGGGGACGACGATGCCCCTGCGTGCATGGTCCAGGTATACATAACACATATGTATGCAACGTCATCCGTTTGAACAGAGGCGGGACCACCCCCATGCAGACTAGGACTAAACTACGACAAGGGAAACATAACATTAACGCACACACTGCATATAATTGCCAAAAATCAATACACTTATAATGGAGAACACATAGATGATGAAGAACAAAAAAATGCATCTTTAACCCCTTTAAAGCCCATGACGTACTAATACGCGTCTGTGCCCTGGGATTTAAGAGCCTGACCCATATTAGTACGTCATAGCGATAGCGCGCGCACAGAGGTTGTGCGGGCGTGATCGCCGCCGGGTGTCAGCTGATTGTCACAGCTGACACCCGGTACTATGTGCAGGGAGCGGTCCCGCACCGCCCCCAGCACATTAACCCCTGCAATGCTGCGATCGAAGTCGATCACAGCATTGCGGAGGCAAGGGGAGGTGATCGGTATACTCACCTCCTCTTCCGGCCTCCAGCGCTGTCTGCCGCGGCTTCCCGGGTGTTGCCATGACGACCCGATGTCGTCATGACAACATCCGGGTCACCAGACAGCAGGAAGATTGTTTGGACATGCGCAGTGCATCATCAAACTATCTTCTCCCTGTCCAGCGCTGACTGCCTGCACGGCACAGGGATGGTGCTGCATCCCTATGCTGTGCAGGCGATCAGAATAAAAAAAGTGAAAGTCCCACAGTGGGACAAAGTAAAAAAGTGTAAAAACTCCCAGAAAGTGAAAAAAAAAGAAAAAAATAATAATCCACTAAAAATAAAAATATAATGTACCCATCAATAAATATTATTATGAAAAAAAACAAAAAAAAAAACAATAAAAGTACACATATTTGGTATCGCCGCGTCTGTAACGACCAGGCCTATAAAACTGTTCCACTAGTTAACCCCTTCAGTGAACACGGTAAAAAAATAAAAAACAAAGCAAAAAACAATGCTTTATCATCATACCGCCAAACAAAAAATGGAATAACACGCGATCAAAAAGACGAATATAAATAAAAATGGTACCGCTAAAAACGTCATCTTGTCCCGCAAAAAACAAGCCGCCATACAGCTCCATCATCCGAAAATTCAAAAAGCTACAGCTCTCAGAATAAAGCGATGCAAAAAAATAATTTTTTCTATAAAATAGCTTTTATTGTGTAAAAACGCCAAAACATAAAAAACAATATAAATGTGGTACCGCTGTAAACCTACTGACCCGAAGAATAAAGCTACCTTATCAATTTTACCACACCCGGAGCAGAATAAAAAAAAACAAAAAAAACAAATCCTGAATTGTTGGTTTTTGTTTATTCTGCCTCCCAAAAGCTGGAATAGAAAGCGATCAAAAAATGTCACATGCCTGAAAATGGCACCAATAACAACGTCAACTCATCCCGCAAAAAAAAAGCCGTCACATGACTGTCGGCCAAAATATGGCGATGCAAAAACTAGATTTTACAAAATATGTGTTTTTTAGTGTGTGACAGCTGTCAATCATAAAAACCCGATATGATTCTGGTATTGCTGTAATCGCACCGACCCGAAGAATAAAGTAATCTCATCACTTATACCGCACGAGGAACGGCGTAAAAAATAAACGCTAGGGCTGGGGATGTTTTTTTTTTTTTCAAAAGTAAAAAAAAAAAAACAAACAAAAAAAAAAGAAGATGACGATATGGCGACTAGTGTTGAACGCAAGTGCTCGCTACTTGAGTTTGCATCGGTTGCTCGGGTATGCACTGAGTATTGCGGGTGCTCGAGTCTCCGTCCAATATGCTTCACGGCCAAAAAAACCTCGCGGGGATGGCCTGCCATGCACGAGCGATCCCCGCATGGTTTTTTGGGGTGTCTAATAACCGTGAAACATGCGGGCGGGGACTCGAGCATTTCACTTGAGCACCCGTGATACATGGTGCATACCTGAGTACCCGATGCAAACTCAAGTAGCGAGCACTTGCGCTCAAGAGTAATGACAACTTATTCAATATGATGACCTAATGTTATCAAATTCTGTGTCGTACCTCTGGGTTCCAAATGTTCACTATACCCCTTAATAAAATCCTTGAGGGGTATAGTTTCCAAAATGGCGTCACTTGTGGGGGAGCTTCACAGTTTAGGCACATCAGGGGCTCTCCAAACGCGACATGGTGTCCGCTAACAAATTGAATGGAAAATCAGCTCAAATTGTTAGCGGACACCATGTTGCGTTTGGAGAGCCCGTGTGCCTAAACATTGGAGCTCCCCCACAAGTGACTCCATTTTGGAAACTAGACCACCCAAGGCACCTATCTAGATGCATAGTGAGCACTTGGAACCCCCAGGTGCTTCACAAATTGATTCGTAAAAATTAAAAAGTGGAGAAAAAAAAACTTTTTCATTTTTACGAATCAATTTGTGAAGCACCTAGGGGTTCCAAGTGCTCACTATGCATCTAGATAGGTGCCTTGGGGGGTCTAGTTTCCAAAATGGGGTCACTTGTGGGGGGTTTCCACTGTTTAGGCACATCAGGGGCTCTCCAAACGCAACATGGCATCCGCTAATTATTCAAGCAAATTTTACAATCAAAAAGTTAAATGGCGCTCCTTCACTTCCGAGCCCTGCCGTGCACCCAAACAGTGGTTTTTCCCCACATATGGGGTATCTGCGTGCCCAGAGGAAATTGCACAACAAATTTTGGGGTCCATTTTTTCCTGTTACCCCTGCGAAAATAAAAAAAATTGGGTCTAAAGTAACATTTTTGCGAAAAAAGTTAAATGTTCATTTTTTTTCTTCCACATTCCAAAAATTCCTGTGAAGCACCTGAAGGGTTAATAAAGTTCTTGAATGTGGTTTTGAGCACCTTGAGGGGTGCAGTTTTTAGAATGGTGTCACTTTTGGGTATTTTCTGTCATAAAGACCTCTCAAAGTGACTTCAAATGTGATGTGGTCCCTAAAAAAATGGTTTTGTAAATTTTGTTGGAAAAATGAGAAATTGCTGGTCAACTTTTAACCCTTATAGCTCCCTAACAAAAAAAAATTTTGGTTCCAAAATTGTGCTGATGTATAGCAGACATGTGGGAAATGTTATTCATTAACTGTTTTGTGTGACATATCTCTCTGATTTAAGGGCATAAAAATTCAAATTTTGAAAATTGCTAAATTTTCAAAATTTGCCAAATTTCCGTTTTTTTCACAAATAAATGCAAGTGATATCGAAGAAATTTTAACACAATCATGAAGCACAATATGTCACGAAAAAACAATCTCAGAATCAGGGGGATCCGTGGAAGCGTTCCAGAGTAATTACCTCATAAAGTGACAGTGGTCAGAATTGTAAAAATTGACCGGGTCATTAACGTGCAAACCACCCGCGGGGCTTAAGGGGTTAAGTGAAAGAAGAATACAACTTCCCTTTGCCTGTGGGAGAGGTTGGGGTTCTTCTGGCTCAAAAAATAGATTCTCTTTAAAAAACTGTCCGTCCTGCAAGAATGGAGACAGCGGATATAATACAGGACAGGAAAGGTGACTGGTATGATGGAAGGCTCACAGGGGGAAAGTTATAAAGCTGGGGTACATGGGGTAGCGCACCATGCAGCAGATTGAACTATCCTTTTAAAGGCAAAGATACAGCCTATTTCCAAGATCCTACCGCAATATGTAGTAGATCTAATAATAGTAATATTCGAAAATACCTCCAATTAGAAAACAGTATAGTTCTTCTGATTCACTATGTCACTTACCCTATGTGCAGGGCATTGTAGTAGCTTAGGTATCTATGGTCACGACCACTCATAGCGACAGTTGTTAGTGGTCGTAATCATGGATACCTAAACTACTACAATGCAGTGCACATGGGGTAAGCGACATAGCTAATCAGAAGAACAATACTACAATTTTAATTGGAGGTATTTGCTAATATTATTATTACACCTACTACATAGTGGGATAGGATCTTGGAGATGGGAATACCCCTTTTTTTAGGATACAGTTGATGCTTTACAGTCTTCCTAGGTGTATACTTACTAGTTTATCAATGGTGGGAAAATAAGTTACCAATCTGTGCAACACAAAAAAAGAAAAAAAAAAAAGCATTGAATCGGTGATTTGCATTTGTATAATAATGTGATAGCAGAGAGGTGCGGGCACCTGTAGCAGGCGGAGAAGCTTTCCACCGCCCCGTGCAGAGGGTTTCCCTCCAGCCACAGCTCTCTCAGCTCCAGGTTGTGGATCAGATCCAGCTCTTCAACTCTGCAAAGCGAAAAAAGAACATGTTCCCGTCACCAGCTACCACCAGAAAACACAGAGATTTGTTTGTTTCTCGCCTTCTTCCAAGAGCCACAAACCATTTTATTGTTCCGTCTATATGGCCTGGGTTTTTTTTTCCCAGGATGAGTATGGGCTTTCTATTCCTCCATTTTTGGGACTTGTAACTTTTTCTGTTGCGGGGGCTGGGTGAGGGTCTTTTTGTATTTTTATTCATACCATTTTGATCGATTGCTTTTTATTCCATTTTTGAGAAGTGCAGCGATCGAAAATTCAATTATTTTGATTTTAATTTTTTTAAACGGTTTACAATTTGGGTTCTTTATATTTTCATAGGATGGAGTTTTACGGATTCGATTTACCAATTTTTCTTTTTATTTTTTTTGAATTTCATTATTTTTTAATTGGGAAAAGCGAGACAAATGAAAATTATGGGTTTTAGTTTATTTATTCATTTTTAAATAAATTTTTACTTATTTTTGCCCTGGACTCTGCGACTGTTTGATCGCTTGTACTATACTGGGAACACAGATGTACAGAGATGGCAGGACGGGGGTCTTCAGGAGGCCACTGACTGCCACTATTACCCACCGGTACCCCACGATCGATGGCATATACGGGGTAATCGGAAAAGACGTCACGACGGCAGCAGACCCGATCCCTGCGCAAGGAGGCGACGTACCTCATTATAGGAGAGGTTCAGACTCTGCAGGTGCCGGGTCAGGTAGAAGAGATGAGCAAAACCAGTCAGCTTGGAGAGACGATGACAACTCAGGTCCAAAGACTGAAGCTACAAAAATATATATAGAGAATTTCACAAGCAGCCTATGGACAGGGGGGCGCTGGTTCTTACCCCATGTATCATTAGCCCAAGAGTGACAAAAAAGATTGTGGGGGTCCCCAAGGATCTCTAGTGGCATAGCCTAGTGTGGATCTGCTCAGGTCACAGATGGGGCTGTAATTAATAGTATTTATTATTAACTGAGGGCAACACTCCGAGATGATCTGCAGGACGACCTCTGCGGCTGCAGCGTGGGTCAGCGAAAGCACAATGTTGTCAGAAAGCAAATCTAAGGAAAGCAAATAATATTAGTGAGGAAGGGGCACTGCGCCGGCAGAGGAGAGAAGGCGAGGGGGCGCGGGCCGAGGAGAGAAGGCGAGGGGGCGCCGACAGAGGAGAGAAGGCGACGGGGCGCCGGCAGAGGAGAGAAGGCGAGGGGGCGCGGCCGGAGGAGAGAAGGCGGCGGGGCGCGGGCAGAGGAGAGAAGGCGACGGGGCGCCGGCAGAGGAGAGAAGGCGACGGGGCGCGGGCAGGGGAGAGAAGGCGAGGGGGCGCCGGCAGAGGAGAGAAGGCGGCGGGGCGCCGGCAGAGGAGAGAAGGCGACGGGGCGCCGGCAGAGGAGAGAAGGCGAGGGGGCGCGGGCCGAGGAGAGAAGGCGAGGGGGCGCCGGCAGAGGAGAGAAGGCGACGGGGCGCCGGCAGAGGAGAGGAGGCGACGGGGCGCCGGCAGAGGAGAGGAGGCGACGGGGCGCCGGCAGAGGAGAGAAGGCGAGGGGGCGCAGGCCGAGGAGAGAAGGCGAGGGGGCGCCGGCAGAGGAGAGAAGGCGACGGGGCGCCGGCAGAGGAGAGAAGGCGACGGGGCGCCGGCAGAGGAGAGAAGGCGACGGGGCGCCGGCAGAGGAGAGAAGGCGACGGGGCGCCGGCAGAGGAGAGAAGGCGACGGGGCGCGGCCGGAGGAGAGAAGGCGACGGGGCGCGGCCGGAGGAGAGAAGGCGACGGGGCGCGGCCAGAGGAGAGAAGGCGACGGGGCACAGGCCGAGGAGAGAAGGCGACGGGGCGGAGGCCGAGGAGAGAAGGCGACGGGGCGCGGCCGGAGGAGAGAAGGCGACGGGGCCGTGAGCAAAAATCAAAGCATACCCACACATAACCGCTATACAGTACCTACAACACACACCATATAGTGCCCACATAACCGCTATACAGTACCTACAGCACACACCATATAGTGCCCACACATAACCGCTATACAGTACCTACAGCACACACCATATAGTGCCCGCGCATAACCGCTATACAGTACCTACAACACACACCATATAGTGCCCACATAACCGCTATACAGTACCTACAGCACACACCATATAGTGCCCACACATAACCGCTATACAGTACCTACAGCACACACCATATAGTGCCCGCGCATAACCACTATACAGTACCTACAGCACACACCATATAGTGCCCGCACATAACCGCTATACAGCACCTACAGCACACACCATATAGTGCCCGCGCATAACCGCTATACAGCACACGCCATATCGTGCCCGCGCATAACCGCTATACAGCACACGCCATATCGTGCCCACGCATAACCGCTATACAGCACACGCCATATCATGCCCACGCATTACCGCTATACAGCACCCACAGCACACGCCATATAGTACCCACGCATTACCGCTATACAGCAAACGCCATATAGTGCCCACCCATAACCGCTATACAGCACCTACAACACACGCCATATAGTGCCCACACATAACCGCTATACAGCACCTACAACACACGCCATATAGTGCCCACGCATAACCGCTATACAGCACACGCCATATAGTGCCCACGCATAACCGCTATACAGCACCTACAGCACACGCCATATAGTGCCCACGCATAACCGCTATACAGCACACACCATATAGTGCCCACGCATAACCGCTATACAGCACACACCATATAGTGCCCAGGCATTACCGCTATACAGTACCTACAGCACACACCATATAGTGCCCACGCATAACCGCTATACAGCACACACCATATAGTGCCCACGCATAACCGCTATACAGCACACACCATATAGTGCCCACGCATAACCGCTATACAGCACCTATAGCACACACCATATAGTGCCCACGCATAACCGCTATACAGCACCTAGAGCACACACCATAGTGCCCACGCATAACCGCTATACAGCACGTACAGCACACACCATATAGTGCCCACGCATAACCGCTATACAGCACCTACAGCACACACCATATAGTGCCCACGCATAACCGCTATACAGCACACATCATATAGTGCCCACGCATAACCGCTATACAGCACACACCATATAGTGCCCACGCATAACCGCTATACAGCACACACCATATAGTGCCCACGCATAACCGCTATACAGCACACACCATATAGTGCCCACACATAACCGCTATACAGCACACACCATATAGTGCCCACGCATAACCGCTATATAGCACACACCATATCGTGCCCACGCATAACCACTATACAGCACCTACAGCACACACCATATCGTGCCCACGCATAACCGCTATACAGCACCTACAGCACACACCATATCGTGCCCACGCATAACCGCTATACAGCACACACCATATAGTGCCCACGCATAACCGCTATACAGCACACACCATATAGTGCCCACACATTACCGCTATACAGTGCCTACAACACACACCATATAGTGCCCACACATTACCGCTATACAGTGCCTACAGCACACACCATATAGCGCCCACGCATAACCGCTATACAGCACACGCCATATAGTGCCCACACATAACGGCTATACAGCACCTACAGCACACACCATATAGTGCCCACGCATAACCGCTATACAGCACCTACAACACACACCATATAGTGCCCACGCATAACCGCTATACAGCACACACCATATAGTGCCCACGCATAACCGCTATACAGCACACACCATATAGTGCTCACACATAACCGCTATACAGCACACACCATATAGTGCTCACACATAACCGCTATACAGCACCTACAGCACACACCATATAGTGCTCACACATAACCGCTATACAGCACCTACAGCACACATCATATAGTGCCCACACATTACCGCTATACAGTACCTACAACACACATCATATAGTGCCCACACATTACCGCTATACAGCACCTACAACACACACCATATAGTGCCCACGCATAACCGCTATACAGCACACACCATATAGTGACCACGCATAACCGCTATACAGCACCTACAGCACACACCATATAGTGCTCACACATAACCGCTATACAGCACCTACAGCACACACCATATAGTGCTCACACATAACCGCTATACAGCACCTACAGCACACATCATATAGTGCCCTCACATTACCGCTATACAGTACCTACAACACACATCATATAGCGCCCACACATTACCGCTATACAGCACCTACAACATGCATCATATAGCGCCCACACATTACCGCTATACAGCACCTACAACACACATCATATAGCGCCCACACAAGTTCTCAGTGTGGATTGTCACTGCTAATTTCACTTAATGGTTTGCAAAGAGTGAAATCTGTGGCCAAATCTGCAGTTAAGTTTTGCACAGATTTTGGTGCAGATTTTCTGTCCCATTTACAGAGGCTTTATGACAGTTATTGCTTCTGTTATAAACTGTGGACACAGCTCAGGTGTGAACAGAGGGCAATGTGATGAGAGCTGCTGGGCGGTGATGTCATTCCTGTCCTGCAGCCAGATATTATCCGCCTCTGATTGGTAGAATTAGAAGCCCCCCTCATTCCTTTCCTCTGCTGAATGCGGCCCTTGTCCCCCTCATTACCGCGCTCGTCCCCCCTCATTACCGTGCTCGTCCCCTCGGCCCGTCCCGCTCCTTCGCTTATTGTGCTGATGACTCCCGCGCTCTGGATTTCTGCCAGCACTAATGTTGTATCTCCTCCATCCCCCTCATCGGCAGGTGGAAGACCCCAGCCAGCCCAACAACGAGGGTCTCACAGCCCCCCACACCGCCGTGTGCGCCGGCCACACCGAGATCGTCCAGTTCCTCGTACAGTTCGGAGTGAAGGTAAACGCAGCAGACAGCGCCGGCTGCTGCCCCGAATATCGGCTCGCATTAAAGGGGTCGACAGAACCCCCCATCCCTTGTTAGAGGCCTGAGAGCACTTATTAAGCACTACCCCGCCCCCCCGGCCAGCACGTGACTCAGCCCCCGGCCAGATTGCATCAATGGGAGAAAAAGAAAAAAAATTCTTGGCCCAAGAAATAGAAAAGTTGAGCCCCCGAGGGTCTGGGTGATTTAGGACAGACGGTCTAGTTTTTCAGGGGGTTTTCTGTGGCGGTTTCTGTCGTTTTCTCCGCTTGGTGTCGCTGTCAGGACCCCGCTGCACTGCGCCGTCTCCTGCAACAACGTCCAGGTGTGTAAGTTCCTGGTGGAGTCCGGAGCCGTCGTGTACGCCATGACCTACAGCGACCGACAGAGGGCGGCAGACAAGTGCGAGGAGATGGAGGAGGCTACAGCCAGTGCTCCCAGCTCCTGTACGGTGAGTACAGACAATCCACCTGGCCACCTACAAGACATCGTTCACACTTACCTGGCATTTTTTACATTTTCTTAAATGCATATATTTTGATTTTATTAAAAATGGGATTTATTAAAATTTTTGCGTCTGATATCTGCAGAATGAGTTAACTGAGAATTCATCAGTGAGCTTGCAGCTTTTTTTTTTAAGCTGTCATTTTACTGAGCCTACATGAAAGCTGAGCAGAACTTTGTGTCAGTGAGAGGAGCTCACTGACAGGTCCTCAGTTGACTCATTCCACAGTCACTTAAAAGGCCTGTAAAAGCCAAACTGTGAAAAAATTTGAATGGAACCAAATTGCAAAAAATATTTGGCTCAAAAATAAATGCATTTAAATACAAAAGAAAGTCCCCAAAGGTGACCATAACATTTAAAGGGGAAATGCCCGCTCCAACCAGATCCCTATGGTTAGAGATTTCCTGGACACAGCCCTGCTCAGAGTGGAAAAACATGGCTGCTCTGGTACAGAAACAGCGCCACATCTGCTCACAGGCGGTATTGCAGGACCCTGAGCTGTAATACCAAATACAACCCATGGGTCAGGGTGGCGCTCTTTTCCGTAACAATTATTTCTGCAGAATTAAGAAAAAATTAAATGTTTTTATTCCCTGACGAAGTAAATGGTGAAGAATAAAAACGCAAGGTATATAAGAAAGCGCCTGCAGTTTATTCCGGCGGGCGGGATGCTGAAGCTTCGATCCCCATGGTGCGAGCCTCCATGTGAGGCCGGTGTGGGGACTCGCCTCCTCTCCTGCCTGGAGGGCGCACATTAGCGGCCGCTGTAGGCGGATTAGGATGAACGGCTGGAATGTGCCGGATTATAGGGCCCCGGCTCTCGCCGCTCCGGGCTGAGACAATAATCGTCTGCGCGCTGATTCCATCACTCAGAGGCGAACGCCCAGTAACCCTGTACGGCCGGGTCTGCCAGTCACTATAGCGGCAGGATGGGCCCTGAACACTGTCAGGAGTCAGTCATAGCCGGGGTCCTCCAAGTCACAGCTGCTACCTACAGGGCACCAGGTCCAAGCCCAGAGGCCGGTAACTGACCTCCTCCCAGCGAGTGAGGCCGCACCCAGCGGAGGCCATACAGGAACAGAAGTGAGGCCATTGTAGAGCAAGTGCCCGGAAATGTGGCATCCAGAGAAGTCACCGCATACAAGCGCCCAGAGCTGAGCCCTCATCTAAGCCCAAAACAGGTTTAAGACGAGGAGGGATTAATGCAGGAGAAAAACAGCGCAAATAATGATGGCAATACCGCCACTCATACCAGTATCATAGCAGATATATTCTTATACAGGGGCAGTATTATAGCAGTTATATTCTTATACAGGGGCAGTATCATAGCAGTTATATTCTTATACAGGGGCAGTATCATAGCAGTTATATTCTTATACAGGGGCAGTATCATAGCAGTTATATTCTTATACAGGGGCAGTATTATAGCAGTTATATTCTTATACAGGGGCAGTATTATAGCAGTTATAATCTTATACAGGGGCAGTATTATAGCAGTTATATTCTTATACAGGGGCAGTATATAGCAGTTATATTCTTATACAGGGGCAGTATATAGCAGTTATATTCTTATACAGGGGCAGTATTATAGCAGTTATATTCTTATACAGGGGCAGTATTATAGCAGTTATATTCTTATACAGGGGCAGTATTATAGCAGTTCTAATTCTTATACAGGGGCAGTATCATAGCAGTTATATTCTTATACAGGGGCAGTATCATAGCAGTTATATTCTTATACAGGGGCAGAATCATAGCAGTTATATTCTTATACAGGGGCAGTATCATAGCAGTTATATTCTTATACAGGGGCAGTATCATAGCAGTTATATTCTTATACAGGGGCAGTATCATAGCAGTTATATTCTTATACAGGGGTTAGTATCATAGCAGTTATATTCTTATACAGGGGCAGTATTATAGCAGTTATATTCTTATACAGGGGCAGTATTATAGCAGTTATATTCTTATACAGGGGCAGTATCATAGCAGTTATATTCTTATACAGGGGCAGAATCATAGCAGTTATATTCTTATACAGGGGCAGTATCATAGCAGTTATATTCTTATACAGGGGCAGTATTATAGCAGTTATATTCTTATACAGGGGCAGTATTATAGCAGTTATATTCTTATACAGGGGCAGTATTATAGCAGTTATATTCTTATACAGGGGCAGTATTATAGCAGTTATATTCTTATACAGGGGCAGTATATAGCAGTTATGTTCTTATACAGGGGCAGTATATAGCAGTTATATTCTTATACAGGGGCAGTATTATAGCAGTTATATTATTATACAGGGGCAGTATTATAGCAGTTATAATTCTTATACAGGGGCAGTATCATAGCAGTTATATTCTTATACAGGGGCAGTATCATAGCAGTTATATTCTTATACAGGGGCAGAATCATAGCAGTTATATTCTTATACAGGGGCAGTATCATAGCAGTTATATTCTTATACAGGGGCAGTATTATAGCAGTTATATTCTTATACAGGGGCAGTATCATAGCAGTTATATTCTTATACAGGGGCAGTATATAGCAGTTATATTCTTATACAGGGGCAGTATCATAGCAGTTATATTCTTATACAGGGGTTAGTATCATAGCAGTTATATTCTTATACAGGGGCAGTATCATAGCAGTTATATTCTTATACAGGGGCAGTATTATAGCAGTTATATTCTTATACAGGGGCAGTATCATAGCAGTTATATTCTTACACAGGGGCAGAATCATAGCAGTTATATTCTTATACAGGGGCAGTATCATAGCAGTTATATTCTTATACAGGGGCAGTATCATAGCAGTTATATTCTTATACAGGGGCAGTATCATAGCAGTTATATTCTTATACAGGGGCAGTATCATAGCAGTTATATTCTTATACAGGGGCAGTATCATAGCAGTTATATTCTTATACAGGGGCAGAATCATAGCAGTTATATTCTTATACAGGGGCAGTATTATAGCAGTTATATTCTTATACAGGGGCAGTATCATAGCAGTTATATTCTTATACAGGGGCAGTATCATAGCAGTTATATTCTTATACAGGGGCAGTATCATAGCAGTTATATCCTTATACAGGGGCAGTATATAGCAGTTATATTCTTAGACAGGGGCAGTATCATAGCAGTTATATTCTTAGACAGGGGCAGTATCATAGCAGTTATATTCTTATACAGAGGCAGTATCATAGCAGTTATATTCTTATACAGGGGCAGTATCATAGCAGTTATATTCTTATACAGGGGCAGTATCATAGCAGTTATATTCTTATACAGGGGCAGTATCATAGCAGTTATATTCATATACAGGGACAGTATCATAGCAGTTATATTCTTATACAGGGACAGTATCATAGCAGTTATATTCTTATACAGGGGCAGTATCATAGCAGTTATATTCTTATACAGGGGCAGTATCATAGCAGTTATATTCTTATACAGGGGCAGTATCATAGCAGTTATATTCTTATACACGGGCAATATCATAGCAGTTATATTCTTATACAGGGGCAGTATCATAGCAGTTATATTCTTATACAGAGGAAGTATCATAGCAGTTATATTCTTATACAGGGGCAGTATCATAGCAGTTATATTCTTATACAGGGGCAGTATCATAGCAGTTATATTCTTATACAGGGGCAGTATCATAGCAGTTATTCTTATACACGGGCAGTATCATAGCAGTTATATTCTTATACAGGGGCAGTATTATAGCAGTTATATTCTTATACAGGGGCAGTATTATAGCAGTTATATTCTTATACAGGGGCAGTATCATAGCAGTTATATTCTTATACAGGGGCAGTATCATAGCAGTTATATTCTTATACAGGGGCAGTATTATAGTAGTTATATTCTTATACAGGGGCAGTATCATAGCAGTTATATTCTTATACAGGGGCAATATCATAGCAGTTATATTCTTATACAGGGGCAGTATCATAGCAGTTATATTCTTATACAGGGGCAGTATCATAGCAGTTATATTCTTATACAGGGGCAGTATCATAGCAGTTATATTCTTATACAGGGGCAGTATCATAGCAGTTATATTCTTATACAGGGGCAGTATCATAGCAGTTATATTCTTATACAGGGGCAGTATTATAGCAGTTATATTCTTATACAGGGGCAGTATTATAGCAGTTATATTCTTATACAGGGGCAGTATCATAGCAGTTATATTCTTATACAGGGGCAGTATCATAGCAGTTATATTCTTATACAGGGGCAGTATTACAGCAGTTATATTCTTATACAGGGGCAGTATCATAGCAGTTATATTCTTATACAGGGGCAGTATCATAGCAGTTATATTCTTATACAGGGGCAGTATCATAGCAGTTATATTCTTATACAGGGGCAGTATTATAGTAGTTATATTCTTATACAGGGGCAGTATCATAGCAGTTATATTCTTATACAGGGGCAGTATCATAGCAGTTATATTCTTATACAGGGGCAGTATTATAGTAGTTATATTCTTATACAGGGGCAGTATTATAGTAGTTATATTCTTATACAGGGGCAGTATCATAGCAGTTATATTCTTATACAGGGGCAGTATTATAGCAGTTATATTCTTATACAGGGGCAGTATCATAGCAGTTATATTCTTGTACATAGGAGCCGTATTATAGTAGTTATATTCTTGTACATAGGAGCCGTATTATAGTAGTTGTATTCTTGTGCATAGGGGCAGTATTATAGTAGTTATACTCTTGTACATAGGAGCCGTATTATAGTAGTTATATTCTTGTACATAAGAGCCGTATTATAGTAGTTATATTCTTGTACATAGGAGCAGTATTATAGTAGTTATAGTCTTGTACATAGGAGCAGTATTATAGTAGTTATATTCTTGTACATAGGAGCTGTATTATAGTATTTGTATTCTTGTACATAGGGGGCAGTATTATAGTAGTTATATTCTTGTACGTAGGGGGCCGTATTATAGTAGTTATATTCTTGTACATAGGAGCAGTATTATAGTAGTTATATTCTTGTACATAGGAGCCGTATTATAGTAGTTATATTCTTGTACATAGGGGGCTGTATTATAGTAGTTGTATTCTTGTACATAGGGGCAGTATTATAGTAGTTGTCTTCTTTTACATATGAATTTTCGTGTGTTGGGCAAATTGTATGAAATTCTGATAAACCCTTTTAATGTGGCAGTAGAAGATGTATTTTTGTTCACCATGTATGTGGTTGTATATATTTCCTGAGGTTGGTTGGGGAGGTTTAGTCCATCCCAGAGACAGAAGGAATTAATGTGGGAATATTCGGATGTGATAATAGTTTGTAGCTTTTTGTTTTTTTGCCGAGATCCAATTAAAGTTGTATTTACACTGAAAGATAATCGCTCCTCTGCTCGTTTTCCGGATTTAGGCCATAATAAAGAGCAAATTAGTCAGAAATGGTTTTAACAATTATTTTTTTTTTTATTCAAAATCTGTATTTTACATTTTGTGATCTCTAAATTCTTTATCAATGTGAAACATTTTGTACATTTTTTTTTATATAGAGTCGAGCTAACTAGCTAATACACAAAATTCCTTTTTATTCCCTTTTTTATTTTGGAGAGGACACAAAAAATTGGAGGCAATAACTCTAGTTCTATTTTCTGCAGGTTGACTTTTACGCAGACTTTGTCCTTCTCATAGATCAAGAGAGCCAGGTCTGGCATAGACAAAGGGTCACTTTTTAAGGGGCTAGAAATTAAATAGGCCTGAAATGGGCCAGAAGTGACCAGAAGGTACAAAGAACTATTTACTACTTGTACTTAGATTCTCTTTCTCATTCTCCCTTACACTTTCAACATGCTTACATATGCTTTTACTGTTTTTGCCCCCCTAATCCTCACTCTCCTTCGCTATCCCCTCACCCCAGCACCCTCTAACCAAATCATCATCTCTCCTTCCCTCCTTCCTCCCCACCTAACCTCATCCGCAGACCTGCTCCTCAACCTCAGATCAATCCTCCCAAAACATAAAACAAGCCGGACACTCTCTTTCTCCCACCTGCTCTCCCTCTCTCTGCTTCTCCTCACTGCTGGCGACATATCTCCCAATTCTGGACCCCCACAGCTTGCACCCTCCACCAACTCCCCCACCTGTCACACCAAACCAACTGCAAACTACCGCAACCCCTCCTATGCAAAACCGGTCCCCCTGACGCCCACCCCGCTGCTCCCTCTCTCTGGAGCACTGTGGAATGCACGCTCTGTCTGCAACAAGCTCCATTTTGTCCACGACCTCTTTACCTCTCGTCATCTCTCCTTCCTGGCCATCACAGAGACATGGCTAACACCCTCTGACACTGCCTCCCCTGCTGCGCTGTGTTACGGTGGCCTCCACTTCACCCACATTCCTCGCCCTGGAAACAGACATGGTGAAGGAGTGGGTCTTCTCCTAACAATTGCACCTTTAGCCCTACTCCTCCTCTTCCCTCCCTTATTCTCCCTTCTTTTGAAGTCCACTCTGTCCGCATTTACTCTCCCTCCAACCTCCAAGTGGCTGTCATATACCGACCCCCGGGCCCGATCACTGCCTTTATCGACCAATTCTCCACCTGGCTTCTTTACTTTCTCTCTGATGACATTCCCACAATCATCATGGGCGATTTCAACATCCCCACTGACACTCGCCAGTCAGCAGCATCAAAACTCTTGTCGTCGCTTACTTCATCCTTTGGACTTACTCAGTGGTCCTCCTCAGCCACCCACACAGACTGACACACACTAGACCTCATCTTCACCCGACTCTGCTCCCTATCTAACCTCAAAACCTCCCCCTACCCCTATCTGACCACGATCTACTCGCCTTCTCATCCCTGTCCTCCTCACCTGTCACCCATGTCCGGCAGCTAGCACACCCCCGCAGAAACCTTGCACATCTAGACACTCACACACTCTCTGACTCTGTTCTACCACTGACATCCATATCCTCACTCCATGACACAGACAGCGCCACTGCTTTCTACAATGCCACTCTCGCATCAGCTATTGACTCGGTCGCCCCTCTTATGCATGGCAGAGCGCGACGAGCCAACAGGCAACCCTGGCACAACAACCTCACTAAACAGCTTCGACAAGCGTCCAGGGTTGCGGAGCGGCGTTGGAAGAAAACACATACTCCAGAAGACTTCACTGCATTCAAACAAGCAACGCTCGCATTCAACTCAGCACTCACCTCTGCTAAACAGGCCTACTTCACAACCCTCATATCCTCCCTATCCTACAACCCCAAACAGCTATTCAACACTTTTAACTCTCTCCTCCACCCTTCACTGCCCCCTCCGACCTCCCTCATCTCCGCCGAGGAGTTTGCCACACACTTCAAAAACAAGATTGACCAAACACGACAAGTCTTCACTGTCCGACCACCACAACCCCTTTGTTTTCCACACCATTTCCCTAACCCCATAACCTCCCTTCCCAACATCACGGAAAGAGACCTTACTCATCTCCTCTCCAAATCACACCTCACCACATGTGCACTCGACCACATCCCATCCCACCTCCTCCCCAATCTCACCCCCACACTCGTCTCATCCCTAACCAATCTCTTCAACCTATCACTATCCTCTGGTACTTTCCCTGCTGCCTTCAAACATGCCACAATCACGCCCATCCTCAAAAAGCCATCCCTCAACCCATCCGCCCTGTCCAGCAATCGCCCCATATCGCTGCTCCCATTTGCCTCCAAACTCCTTGAGCAACACGTTCACGCCAAACTTTCCTCCCAGTTTTCATCTAACTCTCTCTTCGACAACCGACAATCCGGCTTCCGCCCCCACCATTCCACCGAAACTGCCCTTACCAAAATTACTAATGACCTGCTCACAGCCAAAGCTAACAGACAATTCTCTGTACTCCTTCTTCTTGACCTGTCCTCTGCTTTCGATACACCACTGCCTCCTACTACAGATCCTCTCTTCCTTTGGCGTCAAAGACCTTGCCCTATCCTGGATCTCCTCATACCTTTCTAACCGCACATTTAGCGTCTCCCACTCCCACGCTACCTCCTCACCCTGCCCCCTCTCTGTTGGAGTCCCTCAAGGCTCTGTCCTAGGACTCCCTACTCTTCTCAATCTATACCCTTGGCCTGGGACAGCTGATAAAATCCTATGGCTTCCAGTACCATCTGTACGCTGACGACACCCAGATCTACCTCTCTGGCCCAGACGTCACCTCTCTGCTGTCCAGAATCCCAGCATGTCTATCAGCCATATCCTCCTTCTTCTCCTCCCGCTACCTCAAGCTCAATGTGGACAAAACTGAACTCATTATCTTTCCACCACCTTGCATATCCTTCCCACCTGATCATTCTATCACAATAAATGACATCACTCTTTCCGCTGTACCGACATTCTGCTGCCTCGGAGTAACCCTTGACTCCGCCCTGTCCTTCAAACCCCACATCCAAGCTCTCGCCACCACTTGTCGCCTCCAGCTCAAAAATATTTCCAGAATCCGTCCTTTCCTCAACCCTAACTCTACTAAACTGCTTGTGCATGCCCTCATCATCTCCCGCCTCGACTATTGCAACATCCTCCTCTGTGGCCTCCCTGCTAACACTCTCGCACTCCTCCAGTCTATCCTCAACTCTGCTGCACGACTTGTTCATCTCTCGCCTCGCTACTCCTCTGCTAAGCCCCTTTGCAAATTGCTTCACTGGCTCCCATTCCCCCAGCATATCCAGTTCAAACTACTAACACTGACCTACAAAGCCATCCATAACCTCTCTCCTCCGTATATCTCTGAACTAATCTCCCGATATATTCCCTCACGTAACCTCCAGTCCTCCCAAGACCTCCTTCTCTCCTCCACACTTATCCGTTCCTCACGCAATCACCTCCAAGATTCCTCCCGAATATCCCCCATCCTCTGGAATTCTGTGCCTCAACACGTCCGATTATCCTCCACATCCGGATCCTTCAGACGGAACCTGAAAACCCATCTCTTCAAGAAAGCTTACAGCCTGCAATGACCCCGCTGCCTCCTCAACAACACCGGAGCTACTGCAACCCCCAACCTATTGTCTCCTCCCCACTCCTGTAGAATGTAAGCCCGCAAGGGCAGGGTCCTCCTCCCTCTCTACCAGTCTATCATTGTTAGTTTCTTTACTGTAAGTGATATTTTTACTTGGTATGTAACCCCTTATGTACAGCGCCATGGAATCAACGGCGCTATATAAATAAATAATAATAATAGCTGGGAGTTTGCTACAGTTGTATCTGTTCTAAACCATCAGACTGAGCCTCTTCCTTCTGTATTGATATATTGTACCAGGATAAGATCTGTAAGAATGTACCAGTGTGAAAAGTATTTGGTCAGAACGAGTCTTCATTCACTGCCGGAAAGCAGAGATCTAGAAATGTGAAGCATTTGAAACATAGTGTTAGAAAGTTCAGAAAATTCCATTTTGCAATGATTAAAGTTCTGTTGTGAATTTTAGCGTGACTGGACCGTTCTTGCGGAAATGTTTCCTGCCTCCTTCACTTAGATTCAGATCATACAGATAGTCAGACACCGCATTATCTCTGATACTATGGCCGATACAGCGCACATATAGATTATACTATAGAGTCCAAAAGTTTTGCTTTTTCTTTTTTTAATGTGATGACTTCTGTCTGGTTGTTGTGATGCCATTTCCCTGGTGAGGAATTGAAAGTGCATGAAGTTGTCATCATACAAGACCTTAATTGTAACCAAAATGCTTTTGAATATAGGAATGGTCTTTTAATTAAAGAAAACTGACGGCCAAAAGTTTTGCATCTACTATTTATTGATCACAACATAGAGAGTAATTCATTCTTTACAATGCCATAACTTAGTATTTTGTAACATAACCTCTTGCTTTAGTTCCTGCCGCACCGCACTGAAGCCACTCGGGTATTCAAGACATCTTGAGGGATCTTGCTTCGTTCCATTTGCTGACGCCGGCCCTGATTCAATCCCATTTGTGTCAAATTCTGTGCATGTTATCAGGCCAAAATCACCAGGGTATGTGAACTTTTGATCAGGGTCATTTGGATGTTTTTGGTTGCCATTAAGATTTAAAAAGAGAAAACACAGTAGTTTGACAATAAATGGCTTCACCCAACCAATAACCATGAGTGGAGAAAAAGTTTTTTTGTTCTCATTCATATTCTCTGAAACAAGACCAAGAAAGGAAAAATTCTGCCGGGGTATGTAAACTTTTGAGCACAACTGTATCCTTGTTCATGGTAGCATTCATATTTCCATCAATTCTATGCCAATGGCCGATGCAGAAAAGCAGCCCAAAACCATGAGATTGCCACCACCATGTTTCACTGTAGGCGTTTGGTACCTTACATCATTACGTTTTCCAATTCTGCAGTATATACATTGCTGCCATCACTACCAAACAGATTGAACTTGGATTCATCCGACCCCAACACCTTAGACCAATCTGTCTCTTTCCGTTGGCCGTGTTCTTTGGCAAACACAAGTCGGACCTTCCTTTTCTTTGCAGAGATGAAAGGCTCCTTGACTGGAACTCGTGCATTCAGCCCTACTGCTTAGTCGTCGCGACTCACTTTGACCCCATATTCTTTGTTCATTTTGTGGACATCAGATACTGACTTTTTCTTTATAATGTGATCAACTCTGGAGGAAGTTCTCCTTGGTCGTCCACTTCTAGGTTTGCCGGCTGTTCCAGAACCTTCTTTTTCTTTCTTTAATATATCTGACACTTGACTCTGAGAACAGGTGAATTCCATAGCTGCCTCTTTATGGCTTTTCCCTGACTTCACTCCCAGAATAATAAGCTTCCTGACATCTGGTGATAAATTTGGCTTTGTCTCTGCCATGTTTTTAACCTAAAAACGCAAAAAAAAAAAATTTAGGCAAAATTCGACTGCCCATAACAAAATATGCAAAACATTTGTTCCAGCAAATGTTGAAAACTAACACATAAAGGGATAAAACAATGTCCAACACAATTTGTGTCCTGATAGCTGACAATCATTTGCTTCCAGTTAACTAAAATCACCAGAAAAATGGCCTCACAACAACCAAACAGAAGCAATCACAATTTAAAAAAAAAATGCAAAACTTTTGGTGGCTACTGTATTCATACAGTCAGGTTTAGCAGAGCTGCCTTTATCATTTGGCACACAGTACAGTATCACAACATTTAATGTGGCTGCAGGGAAACTAGGCTGTACTTTTGGAGATGCATATAAAAATATTTTTGGTTTTGTCACTCGGCCTCAAAAAATTTAGTTACATATCTGGTAAAAACCCCTGAGCCCTCCTGAACCCTGCTGCTTTTCTGCCGTTTTGCACTGCGTCGCTCCATTGCAGAGATACTGCACTCCGAAAGCAACAAATGTGAGTATGTGAAATCTCTGCTTTGCAGTACAACTTTGCATTTTTTTAGTCTTATTTTGGAGTGCGCACTTTCACCCCTCCCTCCAAGACGCTGCCAATGATCACATGCTCGACTACTAGATCTTCTCCTGATCTGTGGAAGCAGAGAAGAAACAGCCCGTTGCACTACAAGCAGAGATTTCACATGCAGTGCTCCAAAAGACGCAAATGTGAATATCTCTGCAATGGAGCGACGCAGCAAAAAACGGAAAAGAGCTGCAGAATCGGGGGAGCTCAGGGACTTTTACAAGGTATTTAAGGAATCACCCTGTAAGAATTTAATTTTATCGTTCTGGGTCCAATTACTGGAAAGTGGATTGTATTATGTGTTGTGCACAGATATTACTCAGTATTGCAGGGTCTGATTACTGCACACTGGGGTCAGGTGGCTTTAGTGGTCCTATCACTGTCTTATTACAGTTTTTGTGGAGCATTATATGGCGGCACACGCAGTTTGGTACATGTGATGGGTCTCCTAACCATTTTCCTTCTGTATTTTTTTACAGAGAAGGACGGGAAGGCTTTCCATCCAACCTACGAGGAGAAGCTGAGGCTGGTGGCTCTGCACAAACAAGTCCTCCTGGGACCGTACAACCCCGACACGTGCCCCGAAGTCGGCTTCTTCGATGTCCTGGGCAACGATAGGAGGTAACGAACGTCGTGTGCTTTGTTTGTGTATCACATTCCTATAAAAAAAGTAGCCACTTTGTAAATAGCCTAACGCTTTCTTATCGTTTTGTATACACAGCACTGATGCAGATCTGTGTGTCTCCATGGTTAGACTACACTACATATGTAGTCTGATCCTGCCATTGTATATTTTTCACCACTAAAGTAGCAGTCAGGGACTGCAGGGTGAACCTCATTACCATGAGCATTTATGGGAGCTGTGTACGCAAAACGGCAACAGATTTTCCATCATGGGCATGCATCGATCTGATGTGTCCAAAAAAAAAAATAGGAATTGAAATGCAAAGTTTAATAGAAAACTGCAGACTGTTTCTTGCATAAAACTGAACGACGATGCGTTTCTAACCTCTTCATAGAAGCCTTTGCTCCCTCTGAGCGTCGTTCACACACTGTCGTCTTTCTCACAGGAAAGAATGGACGGCCCTGGGCAACCTAAGCAAGCAGGAAGCCATGACGGAGTTTGTCACCCTCCTGAACAGATGCTGCCACCTCTTCTCCACATACGTCACGTCCCATAAAATAGAGAAAGAAGAGCAGTAGAGAAAAAGGTACTAATCCCTCCAATCCGTACATCCGGCATCGGTGGGGCACGGTAACTGCTGGTTTCCTCCCGAAACAGCGCCACACGTGTCCACAGGCTGTGCCTGGTATTGCAGCTCAGTTCTATTAAAGTGAATGGGGCTGAGCGGCAAGGTGACGCACAACCTGCAGACAGGTACCTGAAGACAACTCCAGCACTAATAGTTACTGGAGACGTTCTTAAAGGGACCGCTCTGCAGATTGTGCAGTGAACCCACCCAACTCTACCAGAAGAGGCGCTGGTGATGCTGATAGATAGGAGATGGTTTGCAGCGGTTTTCTATGGATGCCGGACCAGGGTCCTGCAAATCTTTCCGCTCCAGTCTATAGCAGAGGTTAACAGCAGTCGCTATCTCACAAGATAGATGATGATCGACATCTGGGTCACGTTTTTCCACACTTAAAGGGGTTGTCTGTTAGTTTAAAGGAGCTTTCTGTTTCCTGCAGCCAATCACTGGCAAGTACAGCATGAGACCGTAGAAACCAGTGATCGACTGCAGCAGTCACATGGATTATATACAACATCATCGCTGCAGGAAAAAAAGTGATGGCCGCCAGAGTGTGAGCACGGGAGAAGTGAAGGAGTCATCAGGCGAGAAATATTTGTTTTTTATGGGTCAATTTTGTAAAATTTCCAACTGCCTTAAGTGGTATCAAATCCCTATCATATCACTAACTTAAAGCCGCAGGAGTTCTTAAACTGTGACTAAGTTCAATACATAGAATCCAACCTGCAGTGTAAAGCATGGGGGACAAAACAGCAGTATGAGACTGACAGGACATGAGGCATCTTTCAGGTTACCTTCTACTCCAGTACAAATTGCAGTATACAGTGGTGGCCAAAAGTATTGGCACCCCTGCAATTCTGTCAGAGTGCCATGGCCTTTAAACTTCTTGATGACACTGCGCACGGAAGACACAGGAACATTCAGGTCTTTGGAGATGGACTTGTAGCCTTGAGATTGCTCATGCTTCCTCACAACTTGGTTTCTCAAGTCCTCAGACAGTTCTTTGGTCTTCTTTCTTTTCTCCATGCTCAATGTGGTACACACAAGGACACAGGACAGAGGTTGAGTCAACTTTAATCCATGTTAACTGGCTGCAAGTGTGATTTAGTTATTGCCAACACCTGTTAGGTGCCACAGGTAAGTTACAGGTGCTGTTAATTACACGTATTAGAGAAGCATCACATGATTTTTCAAACAGTGCCAATACTTTTGTCCACCCCCTTTTTTAGGTTGGGTGTGGAATTGTATCCAATTTGGCTTTAGGACAATTCTTTTTGTGTTTTTTCATTGAAGACAAATTAAATGAAGATAATAATACCAAAGAATTTGTGATTGCAATCATTTTCAGGAAGAAACGGAGTATTATCTGACAGAATTGCAGGGGTGCCAATACTTTTGGCCACCACTGTAGCTGGAGTCGGTGATTATGGATTTACGGAGCAGTCGGCATGTAAGACCGGAGGGATCATGGACCGGACTTCTGCTTTAAGTCCCAGGAAGTGAGAACGGTTGACGCTGCTGCAAAAATCATGTCCGACATAGTTCAGTGTAAAGCGTCATCTGCTGACTTTACAGGAGAGAAGAGGAGGAGCGGAGACGGCGGGAAGAGGAGAAGCGGCAGCGGCTGCAGCGAGAGGAGGAGAAGCGGAGGAAAGAAGAGGAGCAGAGGCTGCGGAGAGAGGAGGAAGAGAGGATGCGAGCGGAGGATGAACGGTGTAGAATGGAACAGCAGAAGTAAGTACTCCCATCGGAAGTCACTCATCTTTCTTAAAGGATATTTTTGGGTGGGTCACTCATTCAGGACCCTCGTAGTATGAGCCATAGTGCAAGGAGCAGTCTGTTGTATGCAATGCTGGTGACCGGTTGGAGGGTACATGCGCTGGGGTCACCAACAATGGGGTCCACGGAGCCCTGTCACATTCATTTTAATGGAAAATTACTAAAGCTCTGCCCGCCACAGGCAATGGCGGGTGCAGCAGTCATTAGGGCAGGACCGTGCATTTGTGTTTCAAATCTTAATTCTATTTTTTTTTTGCAGGCAGCAGATCACGGCCGCCCTGAACTCGCAGACAGCGGTGCAGTTTCAGCAGTACGCAGCGCAGCAGTACCCGGGGAACTTCGAGCAACAGCAGCTCCTGATCCGGCAGCTGCAGGAACAGCACTACCAGCAGTACATGCAGCAGCTGTACCAAGTGCAGCTCGCTCAGCAACAGGTAGACGCAGCGCACAGACCCCCGAGCCTCGCTGCTCTGAGCTGCATTTACCTGTCGGACCATGTTCCCACGTAGCATAAATGCTGCAGGGTTTGGTTTTTTTTGCAGAAAATCCCCTGTGTTTAAAACGGTGTTTCCCAAACTCCAGTCCTCACGGCCCCCATAGGTCATGTTTTCAGGATTTCCTTAGTATTTCCATCACCTGTGTAATACTATCAAGGCATCAGGAATTCTCTCACCTGTGTAATACGAAGGAGATCCTGAAACATGACCTGTGGGGGCCGTGAGGACTGGAGTTTTGGAAACACTGGTTTAAAAGTTAGAGCAAACTTCTTGTGCTTCCCGGAAAACTCCTGGCTGCTGTGCATCTAAAGACGTTGCTGAAATTTGTGTTTTTTTGGTTTGTTTATTTTTTCCTGTGGAGTCGAAAAAATGCATGAAAAAATGCCCTCGCTTCTTGTACAGAATTAATAAAACCTTCAGATCTTCTACAATAAATGGGGTAAAAACAGCTGTAAAAATACAATAATCAGAGTAGATTGCTATTGCGGGTTTTGATGTAGAAAATAAACCCTGCACTTTACGCTCCCTGGAACCTGAACTAATTAACTAATTGTTTTTAGTAAGAAAAAAATTGCGCGGCTGAGTTTTGCTCTTGATGATGGCGGTGCGCTGAGTAGCTGGTTGATTAGATGCAGCGTTTATAAGTGGAAGACAGTGGGATTTGTGTGCAGCGTCTATTGGAGCCTGTGGTTGTCTGAAACGCTGCCTCATTAGAAGTTAAGCTTCTTTGTTCTTCCCCTCATGCTTTACACTGCAGTTTTGCTTCGCAGCATACAAGAAATGAAGAATGCTCATAAATGACGTGGTGTTACCCTCTCCTTACCCTCTCGGCCTTACAGAAACAGCAGGAGGCACTTTCGGCAGGAACCAGCTCCCCTGTCAGTTCTCCATCCAAGATGAACATGGGAAGCATCACCGGCTCCGGAGAAGCCCCCTCGGTCAACGGACAAACCCACCCACACATAGACAATGCTGAGACAGAACTGGAGGCCGACCCCGCTGGAAGACCTGCTGGAGAACGGGCCTAAAGGTGCGTCCTATTGACCTCAGTGGGGTTGGAGTCTGTTGGGTGGACAAACAGACGATACCTGGACATTGGCTAATGGTTTATGTTTGCTCATTATTTTTCCACTTCCTTCTCTCTACAGAGTCCACGCCGGTCATTGCTGCCCCATCCATGTGGACAAGACCCCAAATTAAAGACTTCAAAGAGAAGATCCGGCAGGACGCGGATTCAGTCATCACCGTCGGAAGAGGAGAGATGGTCACAGTCCGGGTCCCCACACACGAGGAGGGCTCCTATCTTTTCTGGGAGTTTGCCACAGATAACTTTGACATTGGTTTTGGGGTTTACTTTGAATGGACAGACTCCCCAAACACGGCTGTGAGCATGCACGTCAGCGAGGACGAGGACGAAGGTACTTTGTACAATTTTCATACTTCATTCTTGTACAATAAATACTGTAGCAGGTCTTCACTGCGTCTCACCCCCTCTTCCTGAAGTGGTCGGGGGTCTCTCGAGAAGCAGCATCTTACCCCCTCGCTTTAAGGAGGTTGGGGCTCGAGAAGCAGTGTCTTACCCCCTCGTCTTAAGGAGGTTGGGGCTCGAGAAGCAGTGTCTTACCCCCTCGTCTTAAGGAGGTTGGGGCCTCTCACCCCCTCTTCTTGAGGAGGTTGGGGCCTCTCGAGAAGCAGCATCTCACCCCCTCGTCTTGAGGAGGTCAGGGCCTCTCGAGAAGCAGCGTCTCACCCCCTCGTCTTGAGGAGGTCAGGGCCTCTCGAGAAGCAGCATCTCACCCCTTGGTCCTGAGGAGGCCCCCTTATCCCCAATCCTGGTACGCATGGCCCCCTCATCCCCAATCCTGGTACTTATGGCACCCCTCATCCCCCAATTCTGGTATGTATGGCACCCCTCATCCCCCAATTCTGGTATGTATGGCACCCCTCATCCCCCAATTCTGGTATGTATGGCACCCCTCATCCCCCAATTCTGGTATGTATGGCACCCCTCATCCCCCAATTCTGGTATGTATGGCACCCCTCATCCCCCAATTCTGGTATGTATGGCACCCCTCATCCCCCAATTCTGGTATGTATGGCACCCCTCATCCCCCAATTCTGGTATGTATGGCACCCCTCATCCCCCAATTCTGATATGCATGCCCCCTCATCCCCAATCCTGGTATGAATGGCAGCCCTCATCCCCCAATCCTGGTATGTATGGCACCCCTCATCCCCAATCCTGGTATGTATGGCACCCCTCATCCCCCAATTCTGGTATGTATGGCACCCCTCATCCCCCAATTCTGGTATGTATGGCACCCCTCATCCCCCAATTCTGGTATGTATGGCACCCCTCATCCCCCAATTCTGGTATGTATGGCACCCCTCATCCCCCAATTCTGGTATGCATGCCCCCTCATCCCCAATCCCCAATAAAGTACACAGCGTTCAAAGCGCTTCCAATAACGCCCATGTGCACATACCCTTATACTCACCTTCCTTCCTCACCTCTGCTCTGCTTCCTTTTCTGCTGCAGCAGCTCATGTCAGCATCTGAGCAGCGCATGACGTCACTGCCATGCGCTCTCAGACGCTGAGCTGCTGGCACATTCACACCTCTCCACGCCGGGACTATGGGCGTGGAGAAGAGTGAATATGCACTCTCTTTAGTAGCGGGCACTGTCAGCAGGAACTGCGGCTCAACGCTTCTCTGTGCCCGCTACTAAAGAGAATGAATATTCATCCTTCTCCATGGGAGTGGAGAAGAGGGAATATTAATTTCTCTTTAGCAGCGGGCACAAGTGGTAGCTGCAGCAGCGGCTACAGCGTGTGCCCCGCTCCTCCACCGTCACAACCTGCCCCACCACTACACACCACCAGAATTTCTATATACTCGAGTATATACCAGAGTATAAGCAGAGAGGGGCTTTATCAGAACAAAAAAATGTGCTGAAAAACTCGGCTTATACTCGAGTATATACGGTATATTAAAAATCTGGTGAATTAGATGATGATTGGAAGAGACGAGATCAATCATAACGTATGCAGCGGATACCACCACTGGCGGCCTCAGTATTCCTGTAGCCAGAAGACCACCACCAGGAGGAGTTAACAGAGCGGCCGGTCATACATGCACCCTGCCTCTGCCAGGAGGAGTTAACAGAGGGGCCGGTCACATATGCCCCCAGCCTAAGTCAGGAGGAGTTAACAGAGCAGTCAGCCACACATGCACCCTGCCTCCGCCAGGAGGAGTTAACAGAGGGGCCAGTCGCACATGCCCTTTGCCCTTCAATGGCTGCAAGACCACCGCCAGGAGGAGCATACTGGTCACACATGCACTCCGACACTACATACCAAGTCCACGGCACGGACGAAGATCGCCGATCCATAGATTCAGAAAGGAGCAGCAGGGTGCACTCGTGATCGTTCAGCTCCTCCTGGCGATGGGGAAAACATAAGAATGGATCCTGCACCGAGACGGACTTACCCATACCAGACATACTCACTGGGCCAGAGTTTGTGCTGGGCTCTGCAGATGCAGCTTTAGGGGCAGACACATCCATCTTTAGAACCTCAGTCCTTCCTTATGGTGTCTTCCATCAGGGTCCTTTTATACAGGAACTGAGATCCAGCGCTGTCCTCATCCAATAGGATGAGGCCCCCCCTCTCCTGATATCAGGTCCACCAATCCTGATTATTGCACTTTTTTAATTGAAATTTCAAATTTCCAAAATGGCAGTGCATTCCACCCTGGAACGCAACCAGAAGTGACGACGCGGCCATTGAATGGACCGGCGCGCGTCACTTCCTATGAGCTCTCCATGCGGCCAGCTATACACCGGAGGAGAGCGTTGCGCTCAGGGAGAGGGGGAGACATCGCAACTGGCTGGGGAGCTACAGGAGGCCCCCAGCCAATATCTTCTCACCATCCAGCATTGAATGAGCTCTGGAGGAAGGTGCTGTCCCGCCGGGAGGAAAGAGCAGCGGAAATGGAAGGAAGGCACAGGGCGATCGATCCACGGCTACCCGGCTGAAAGGTACTGATTTTTGGGGAAGTAGATTGCCGGCCACAGCCGCACCAGAAGGAAACCTCTTCATCCCTTAGGGACAAGAAAAACACTGAGGTTAGAGGGAAGGGAAGGGCTATTTAACCTCTTGGTTCCTGTCCCTAATTAGGATGGGGAGGCAACCTCCTGTTGGTGCTGTCCTGGAGGGGATTAGAGAAAGCAGCATGTGAGTGCAGCCTAAGGCTATGTTCACACATTGTGTTTTTATGCAAATTAAAAGCTGCTTTTTACAATGTCGGCAAAAGCTAGGAGATTTCAGAAATCTCAGGTTCACGCTTATTTTTTGTTTTACTCTTCCTGACTGAATTGGAAAACTGATGCATGTTAATTCTTTCACTCATAGAAAGTTACAAGTAAGTGCAAAAAAGCAGCAGAAATGCAGCAGAAAACGTTGCCAACAGTTCTTGCAGCGCTTTTAGTGAAAAAAAAAACAAAAAACAAAAAAAAACACAGGTATGGCTGGACGTGAAACCCATTTATTTCTGTGATTTTCCCGCATTTAAACCTAAATGTCTTGGTTTCATCACCCGAGATGGCAGATAGGATTAGTACATTTTAATTAAATTAGTGATATGTGTAAAAGGAAACAATACCTGATATCTCAATGCACCGCCAAGTCTTGGGTAAACTATGACTGACCAATTCCCCTAGCTGTTTTTACACTTCCAATTGTGTATTTTTTCATGAATAGTCACTAGTTTTTCAGACATAAAAATCTTGTTCCACTAAATAATTGTATCAAATTGCCCCTTTTCCCCAAAATGTTTTCTGGTGTCACATCCGTCTGTTGTTGGTGGCCTAACACCTTGCATTGCTCATGCTTGTATGGTGGAAGCAAAGCTGAACTTTGGGATCCTGAAGAACGCAGCAAAAAGACGCAATAAAAAACTGTTTTTTGTCTGCAGCTTTTTTACTATCAAGACATCAAGTTTTGGCTGCAGAAAAAAACAGCAGCAAAAACGCAACGTGTGAACATACTGTAAAAACATGACGCCTTTAACAAGTTCAATTGCAAACCTTTCTGGTAAAACTACATGTAACATGGGTCATATTGTGCACTTACTCTTTACAGCAAGTGCCATAAACCACCAATACCCCCCTATTGCAATCTCTATATACGTCGGTGGAGATTTGGCTACACACAGACGCGCCTCCTCATTCCAATATATGGAGAATGCGGCTGAAAATGTGTGAACAAGGGTTAGAAAATAACTGCATGTAGCTGTAGAGTCACCATCAATCTTACTGGGGAGCCCTTAGCAGCTGGGCCTGGAGCTGTGAGGTCATCATCTACATGGCGGTGATGTCACGATCTACATGGAACTCTGGTGTCATCATCGGCTCTATGACATCACAATGGGAGTAAAGTGTATAGAATGCCTGAGCGCAGAGCCGGGGCTGTCTTTTGTGTGACTCTTTATTGGATACACAAAGCTAAAGGAATAAAAGGAGAAAGAAGGAGAAAGAAAGCGACGCCATCATGAGGATTCATGGACGTCCCCGTTATGGCCAGCGGCTGCTGGTCAAGGCTCTCTCTTCCTGCAAGTCAATTGGCTTTAGCCTTCTGACCCGATTCAGGAAATCCCATCGCAATTGGAGAACACTGCTGAAGGATTCCTTCCTGGCCACGAAATCTGCCACCATTACAGCAGTCAGGCGCTTCAGGTCAGTTGCTATAACCAGACGTAAAGACCGAGTCATCAGCCAAGACAGCGGTGAGAAGAGCCCAACCTACATAGTAGGTGATACTGAATCCACTGCCAGCATTGCAGAAAGTGGAGAGGATCTTGCCGATCCAGAATGTGCACAAGGTGCACACGAGGGGCTGCTACAAACAAGACCCCGGGACAATCTAAAAAGAAAAGCACCAACCTCTGAGGACAGTCAGCCCAAGATGCTGCCACCGGCCAAGAGAGCTGCTACAGAAAACTTTTCTGATCTACTGAGAGAGGTAACCCCGGAGATGGAGACCCCACAAGTGGAGATGCCCGATATCGGGAAACAGGAGGACATCCTGTCTCCAGAGCAGTTAACCATCCTGCTGAGCAAAGGGGAGGAAGGCTTCCTGGATGATGAGATCGTCATGATGGCCCAGGACCTGCTGCAGAGTCAGTTTGAGGGTTTTGATGGCCTGCAGCCCCCCTGCGCTCTTCTAGTGCCAGGGTACAGTGTACTGAAGAATGCTGTACAAATCCACTATGATGAGGAGAGGGTGCACTGGCTGACCACCTGCTACAAAAATGGCCAAATCTTTGTGGCCGACAGCATCAACTCCGGAAATCTGACTCCGTCCATCTGTGAGCAGATTATCAACCTGTACAGTGAAGTGGTCGAAGAGCCCCTGAAACATCTGACATTTATCGATGTGGATCAGCAGAGGAACAGCTATGACTGTGGCTTATTCGCCATAGCGTTTGCCTACGAGCTTATAGCAGATGGCGGTGAACCCAGAGCAGAGTTCCGGCATCGGTTGATGAGGACTCATCTGATATCCTGCCTGCAGACCGGCAGGATCAGCGCATTTCCCAAAAAGGTCAGGAACTGACTCCATGCCTATAAACGGCATGTAGAGTCAATGACTGTCCACAAGATCGCCCTGACCTTCAACCGGACACGACCCGGGACCACAGACCAGCCTGCACCAGTAAGTAACCATGGACTTTCCATAATACCCTCAATATAGTGAATGTATAAATATGATGGGGGGGGGGGCGCTGCAATTATTGGAGCCGTTTATCAGTAAAGCTTAGCTCCAGCCCCTATAAAGATGTATTAAGAGATTAATTATAGCAGGATTATAAGGGGTTTTCTGTTATTTTGTACACAGGGGTGTGAACCAGAACAAGAATGACCCCCGCAGCTATAACAAGTGTCGGTGTTTCTGTCATCACCATGGACCAAATATAATCCAGGTAAGAGGAGTGTACTGAGCAGCAGTGACCGGGAGTAAATCGTGTGAACGTCTCGGATATTAAATATTCGGCTGCTCCATGATCAGTTCTGTTCCCTCTTTCTACAGATCACTGTAAGCGAGCTGGGGTCCCACTAAGAAGACGGGGTACAGCTGGAGGTGACGGCTATAAGAAGTCAATGATGTGGCGGCCGCCATGTCAGAAGCAGAGGAGCCGCACTTCAGGACGAGGCAGATTCCGGGCTCGGTCTCTGTTCTCATTACTTTCTGCAGTCAGATGTAATCACTGAATAAGTGAATTTTCTGCTGCATCAACCCCGATCTACAACACAAGCTGCCATCATCCAGCACCGCCCAAGGGAAGGGCAGGCCCTCAGACATGGTTCCCTAGAGGTTTCCTCCACCGGGGGTTTTTCCTCTCCTGAGTTCTGACGGACGACTCTCCGTGAGCCCATCATCATCAGGGCCACATGACTATTGCCCCACACGGCTGGTGGGAAATTCTACATTTGATATCTTGTATGAAGCCAATAAAGAATTCAATTAATATCTAGCAGCCGTGTATCTGAATTTATTATGTTTCGTCTACTATGTATAGTACAGAATTTGGTGAACTCCAGGGGGAATATACAGGGGTGCAGTATTGCAATAGTGTTATAATACTCGCATTTACAGGTGCTTCTCACACAATTAGAATATCATCAAAAAGTTAATTTATTTCAATTCTTCAATACAAAAAGTGAAACTCATATTATATAGAGTCATTACAGAGTGATCTATTTCAAGCGTTTATTCCTGTTAATGTTGATGATTATGGGTTACATCCAATGAAAACACAAAAATCATTATCTCAGTAAATTAGAATAATTAACAAAAAACACCTGCAAAGGCTTCCGAAGCATTTAAAAAGGCACCTTAGTCTGTTTCAGTAGGCTCCAGAATCATAGGGAAGACTGCTGACTTGACAGATGTCCAGAAGGCAGTCATCTGAGCCTAAATCACATTTAGCGTCCACATGTTTGGCCTTTCTGTAGTGATGACAGCCGGCCTAAATTACAGGTGTGTGTCTCCAGAAGCATGGGCTGGACACAATGTACTGGTCACTACAATGTATTGGGGGCTACAGCGTACTGAGGACTACAACGTACTGGTCACTACAATGCAGATTTGCAATTTTCACTCAGCAACATCCACTGCTGCTTGTATCTGGAAAACTCACTACACTTGCAGATAAATTCCCAAAGGGGTATAATTTCTAAAATGGTGTCACTTCTGAGGGGGTTTCCACTGTTTAGGCACATCAGGGGCTCTCCAAACCCAACATGGCGTCGGCTAATGATCCAGCTAATTTTGCATTTAAAAAGTCAAATGGCACTCCTTTTCTACCGAGCCTTGCCGTGCGCCCAAACAGTAGTTTTCATCCACATATGGGGTATTGGTGTACTCAGGAGAAATTGCACAATACATTTTACAGTGCATTTTCTCCTGTTACCATTGTGAAAATGCAAAATTTGGGGCTAAATGAACATTTTTGTGGGAAAAATGTAACTTTTTATTTTCACGGCTCTACATTATAAGCTTCTGTGAAGCACCTGGGAGCACAAGGTGCACCCCGCACAGCTAACATTCCTTGGGGGATCTAGTTTCCAAAACGGCGTCACTTGTGGAAGGTTTCCACTGTTTACGCACATCGGGGATCTCCAAAAGCGACATGGCGGCAGCTCTCGATTCCAGCCATTTTTGTGTTTGAAAAGTCAAACTGTGCTCCTTCCCTTCCGAGCCCTGCCGTGCGCCCAAACAGTGGTTTTCTTCCACAAATGGGGTAGCGGTGTACTGAGGAGAAATTGCGCAACACAATTTAGGGTCCATTTTCTCCTGTAACCCTTGTGAAAATAAAACAAATTGGGGATAAAGTAAAATTTTTGTGAAAAAAAAAAGTAAAATGTTCATTTTTTCCTTCCACGTTCCATTAATTCCTGTGAAGCACCTGAAGGGTTAATAAACTTCTTGAATGTGGTTTTAAGCACCTTGAGGGGTGCAGTTTTTAGAACTATGTCACTTTTGGGCATTTTCTGTCATATAGGCCCCCCAAAGTCACTTCAAATGTGATGTGTTCCCTAAAAAAAATGGTTTTGTAAATTTTGTTGGAAAAATGAGAAATTGCTGGTCAACTTTTAATCCTTATAACTTCCTAACAAAAATAAAATTATGTTTCCAAAATGATGCAGATGTAAAGTAGACATGTGGGAAATGTTATTAACTATTTTGTGTGACATCTCTCTGATTTAACGTCATAAGAATTAAAACTTTGAAAATTGCAAAATTTTCACCAAATTTCCGTTTTTTTCACAAATAAATGCAAGTCATATTGAACAACTTTTATCACTATCATGAAGTACAATATGTCAGGAAAAAACAGTCTCAGAATCAGGGGGATCCGTGGAAGCGTTCCAGAGTTATTACCTCAGAGGGACACTGGGCAGAAGGGTAAAATTTGGCCGGGTCATGAAGGTGAAAACAGGTTTGGAGGGTGAAGGCGTTAGCACTTCTCTTTCTGAAAGCATTCTTTACTCTACAGCATTTATTCCAACTAAAACTTTTGCCCTGTGCCGTAGAGAAAAATATCTTTATTTATATACACAAACCTACATATTGAGGCAACTAAAGATGGCACCCCACCACCTTACTACTTTAGATCTAACCTATAATATAAGGGACAATAAAAGGGTTGGTCCATCTCAGATATTTAAATAGATTTCTAGCTTTGGAAAACTCCTGTTCCCCCTCTGCAATTTTTTTTTTTTTAAAGAAACTGTGCCTTACTCATCCTCACTGGGTCCGGTACGGAGTCTCCGCTGCGCCTTTTAGGGTGTCATTATCAGTAGTGCTGCCATCACAGCCAGTAGCGGCACAATACGCTCAGGGACAAGCACTATTGACGTGACGTCAGAGCTGCAGGCAATAACAGACATCTGGAGCAGCGGCGGAGACTCAGTGCTGGACCTGGGGCTGGTGAGTAAAGCGCTTTTTTTTTTTTTTTTAACAAACTGCAACCAAAAGAAAAGGGAGTTTCCAAAACTGGAAAACCCCTTTAAGGTATATCCATAGAATATCCCATTGGGAGAACACCTTTTAAAGGGCTTATTAAAAGAACTTCAGCATTGCTTACCAACGCCCTGGAAGTGAGCGGTGCTGCTGACGTTATGACCCGTGTGTTCAGATATTGGGCACATGTCCTATTCTAATGAACTGGACGGGTGCACGATACCTGCCCATCATGCTAGCGTCTCGGTAGGTCTGCGGATCGCAACGTCATCAGCACCGCTAGTATCCGATGTGGAAGTGAACGGCTCTGGACAACCCCTTTAAGTGAAAGAAGAATACAACTTACCTTTGCCTGTGGGAGAGGTTGGGGTTCTTCTGGCTCAAAAAATAGATTCTCTTTAAAAAACTGTCCGTCCTGCAAGAATGGAGACAGCGGATATAATACAGGACAGGAAAGGTGACTGGTATGATGGAAGGCTCACAGGGGGAAAGGTATAAAGCTGGGGTACACGGGGTAGCGCACCATGCAGCAGATTGAACTATCCTTTTAAAGGCAAAGATACAGCCTATTTCCAAGATCCTACCGCAATATGTAGTAGATCTAATAATAGTAATATTCGAAAATACCTCCAATTAGAAAACAGTATAGTTCTTCTGATTCACTATGTCACTTACCCTTTGTGCAGGGCATTGTAGTAGCTTGGGTATCTATGGTCACGACCACTCATAGCGACAGTTGTTAGTGGTCATAATCATGGATACCTAAACTACTACAATGCAGTGCACATGGGGTAAGCGACATAGCTAATCAGAAGAACAATACTACAATTTTAATTGGAGGTATTTGCTAATATTATTATTACACCTACTACATAGTGGGATAGGATCTTGGAGATGGGAATACCCCTTTTTTTAGGATACAGTTGATGCTTTACAGTCTTCCTAGGTGTATACTTACTAGTTTTTCAATGGTGGGAAAATAAGTTACCAATCTGTGCAACACAAAAAAAGAAAAATAAAAGCATTGAATCGGTGATTTGCATTTGTATAATAATGTGATAGCAGAGAGGTGCGGGCACCTGTAGCAGGCGGAGAAGCTTTCCACCGCCCCGTGCAGAGGGTTTCCCTCCAGCCACAGCTCTCTCAGCTCCAGGTTGTGCATCAGATCCAGCTCTTCAACTCTGCAAAGCTAAAAAAGAACATGTTCCCGTCACCAGCTACCACCAGAAAACAGAGAGATTTGTTTGTTTCTCGCCTTCTTCCAAGAGCCACAAACCATTTTATTGTTCCGTCTATATGGCCTGGGTTTTTTTTTCCCAGGATGAGTATGGGCTTTCTATTCCTCCATTTTTGGGACTTGTAACTTTTTCTGTTGCTGGGGCTGGGTGAGGGTCTTTTTGTATTTTTATTCATACCATTTTGATCGATTGCTTTTTATTCCATTTTTGAGAAGTGCAGCGATCGAAAAATCAATTATTTTGATTTTAATTTTTTTAAAAGGTTTACAATTTGGGTTCTTTATATTTTCATAGGATGGAGTTTTACGGCTTCGATTTACCAATTTTTCTGTTTATTTTTTTTTTTTTTATTTCTTTAGTTTTTAATTGGGAAAAGCGAGACAAATGAAAATTATGGGTTTTAGTTTATTTATTCATTTTTAAATAAATTTTTACTTATTTTTGCCCTGGACTCTGCGACTGTTTGATTTCTTGTACTATACTGGGAACACAGATGTACAGAGATGGCAGGACGGGGGTCTTCAGGAGGCCACTGACTGCCACTGTTACCCACCGGTACCCCACGATCGATGGCATATACGGGGTAATCGGAAAAGACGTCACGACGGCAGCAGACCCGATCCCTGCGCAAGGAGGCGACGTACCTCGTTATAGGAGAGGTTCAGACTCTGCAGGTGCCGGGTCAGGTAGAAGAGATGAGCAAAACCAGTCAGCTTGGAGAGACGACGACAACTCAGGTCCAAAGACTGAAGCTACAAAAATATATATAGAGAATTTCACAAGCAGCCTATGGACAGGGGGGCGCTGGTTCTTACCCCATGTATCATTAGCCCAAGAGTGACAAAAAAGATTGTGGGGGTCCCAGCAGGGTCCCCAAGGATCTCCAGTGGCATAGCCTAGTGTGGATCTGCTCAGATCACAGATGGGGCTGTAATTAATAGTATTTATTATTACCTGGGGGTAACACTCCGAGATGATCTGCAGGACGACCTCTGCGGCTGCAGCGTGGGTCAGCGAAAGCACAATGTTGTCAGAAAGCAAATCTAAGGAAAGCAAATAATATTAGTGAGGAAGGGGCACGGCGCAGGCAGAGGAGAGAAGGCGACGGGGCGCCGGCAGAGGAGAAGAGGCGACGGGGCGCCGGCAGAGGAGAGGAGGCGACGGGGCGCCGGCAGAGGAGAGGAGGCGACGGGGCGCCGGCAGAGGAGAGGAGGCGACGGGGCGCCGGCAGAGGAGAGGAGGCGACGGGGCGCCGGCAGAGGAGAGGAGGCGACGGGGCGCCGGCAGAGGAGAGGAGGCGACGGGGCGCCGGCAGAGGAGAGGAGGCGACGGGGCGCCGGCAGAGGAGAGGAGGCGACGGGGCGCCGGCAGAGGAGAGGAGGCGACGGGGCGCCGGCAGAGGAGAGGAGGCGACGGGGCGCCGGCAGAGGAGAGAAGGCGACGGGGCGCCGGCAGAGGAGAGAAGGTGACGGGGCGCCGGCAGAGGAGAGAAGGCGACGGGGCGCCGGCAGAGGAGAGAAGGCGACGGGGCGCCGGCAGAGGAGAGAAGGCGACGGGGCGCCGGCAGAGGAGAGAAGGCGACGGGGCCGTGAGCAAAAAGCAAAGCAGGATGCCAATATTTATTTGTATAAGTATACAAAATGCCGTCATATAGTGCCCACACATTACCGCTATACAGTACAACATATATAATATAGTGCCGACACATTACCGCTATACAGTACCTACAACACGCATCATATAGCGCCCACACATTATCGCTATACAGTACCTACAACACGCATCATATAGCGCCCACATATTACCGCTATACAGTACCTACAACACGCATCATATAGAACCCACATTACCGCTATACAGTACCTACAACACGCATCATATAGCGCCCACACATTACCGCTATACAGTACCTACAACACACATCATAAAGCGCCCACACATTACCGCTATACAGTACCTACAACACGCATCATATAGATCCCACACATTACCGCTATACAGTACCTACAACACGCATCATATAGTGCCCAAACATTACCGCTATACAGTGCCTACAGCACGCATCACACAGTGCCCACGCATTACCGCTATACAGTGCCTACAGCACGCATCACAGTGCCCACGCATTACCGCTATACAGTACCTACAGCACGCATCACAGTGCCCACGCATTACCGCTATACAGTGCCTACAACACGCATCACAGTGCCCACGCATTACCGCTATACAGTGCCTACAGCACGCATCACAGTGCCCACGCATTACCGCTATACAGTGCCTACAGCACGCATCACACAGTGCCCACAGCACGCATCACAGTGCCCACGCATTACCGCTATACAGTGCCTACAGCATGCATCACACAGTGCCCACGCATTACCGCTATAGTGCCCACACATTACCGCTATACAGTGCCTACAGCACGCATCACAGTGCCCACGCATTACCGCTATACAGTGCCTACAACACGCATCACAGTGCCCACGCATTACCGCTATACAGTGCCTACAGCACGCATCACAGTGCCCACGCATTACCGCTATACAGTGCCTACAGCACGCATCACACAGTGCCCACAGCACGCATCACACAGTGCCCACGCATTACCGCTATACAGTGCCTACAGCATGCATCACACAGTGCCCACGCATTACCGCTATAGTGCCCACACATTACCGCTATACAGTGCCTACAGCACGCATCACACAGAGCCCACGCATTACCGCTATACAGTGCCTACAGCACGCATCACACAGTGCCCACGCATTACCGCTATACAGTGCCTACAGCACGCATCACACAGAGCCCACGCATTACCGCTATACAGTGCCTACAACACACATCATATAGCGTCCACACATTACCGCTATACAGTGCCTACAACAAGCATCACACAGTGCCCACTCATTACCGCTATACAGAGCCTACAACACACATCATATAGCGCCCACACATTACCGCTATACAGCACCTACAACACACATCATATAGCGCCCACACATTACCGCTATACAGTACCTACAACACACATCATATAGCGCCCACACATTACCGCTATACAGTACCTACAACACACATCATATAGCGCCCACACATTACCGCTATACAGTACCTACAACACACATCATATAGCGCCCACATATTACCGCTATACAGTACCTACAACACGCATCATATAGCGCCCACATTACCGCTATACAGTACCTACAACACGCATCATATAGCGCCCACACATTACCGCTATACAGTACCTACAACACGCATCATATAGCGCCCACACATTACCGCTATACAGTACCTACAACACGCATCATATAGCGCCGACACATTACCGCTATACAGTACCTACAACACGCATCATATAGTGCGCACACATTACCGCTATACAGTACGTACAACACGCATCATACAGTGCCCACGCATTACCGCTATACAGTGCCTACAGCACGCATCACACAGTGCCCACGCATTACCGCTATACAGTGCCTACAGCACGCATCACAGTGCCCACGCATTACCGCTATACAGTGCCTACAGCACGCATCACAGTGCCCACGCATTACCGCTATACAGTGCCTACAGCACGCATCACAGTGCCCACGCATTACCGCTATACAGTGCCTACAGCACGCATCACACAGTGCCCACGCATTACCGCTATACAGTGCCTACAGCATGCATCACACAGAGCCCACGCATTACCGCTATACAGTGCCTACAGCACGCATCACACAGTGCCCACGCATTACCGCTATACAGTGCCTACAGCACGCATCACAGTGCCCACACATTACCGCTATACAGTGCCTACAACACACATCATATAGTGCCCACACATTACCGCTATACAGTGCCTACAGCACGCATCACACAGAGCCCACGCATTACCGCTATACAGTGCCTACAACACACATCATATAGCGTCCACACCTTTCCGCTATAGTGCCTACAACACGCATCATATAGCGCCCACACATTACCGCTATACAGTACCTACAACATACCTCATATAGCGCCCACACATTACTGCTATACAGTACCTACAACATGCATCACACAGTGCCCAAGCATTACCGCTATACAGTACCTACAACATACATCATATAGCGACCACACATTACCGCTATACAGTGCCTACAACACACATCATATAGCGCCCACACATTACCGCTATACAGCACCTACAACACACATCATATAGCGCCCACACATTACCGCTATACAGCACCTACAACACACATCATATAGCGCCCACACATTACCGCTATACAGTACCTACAACACACATCATATAGCGCCCACACATTACCGCTATACAGTGCCTACAACACACATCATATAGCGCCCACACATTACCGCTATACAATGCCTACAACACGCATCATATAGCGCCCACACATTACCGCTATACAGCCCCGACAACACGCATCATATAGCGCCCACACATTACCGCTATACAACACGCATCATATAGTGCCCACGCATAACCGCTATACAGCGCCTACAACACACATCATATAGCGCCCACACATTACCGCTATACAGTACCTACAACACACATCATATAGCGCCCACACATTACCTCTATACAGTACCTACAACACACATCATATAGCGCCCACACATTAACGCTATACAGTACCTACAACACACATCATATAGCGCCCACACATTACCTCTATACAGTACCTACAACACACATCATATAGCGCCCACACATAACCGCTATACAGTGCCTACAACACACATCATATAGCGCCCACACATAACCGCTATACAGTGCCTACAACACACATCATATAGCGTCCACACATTACCGCTATACAGCGCCTACAACACACATCATATAGCGCCCACACATTACCGCTATACAGCACCTACAACACGCATCATATAGCGCCCACACATTACCTCTATACAGTACCTACAACACACATCATATAGTGCCCACACATTACCGCTATACAGTACCTACAACACACATCATATAGCGTCCACACATTACCGCTATACAGTACCTACAACACACATCATATAGCGCCCACACATTACCGCTATACAGCACCTACAGCACACATCATATAGTGCCCTCACATTACCGCTATACAGTACCTACAACACACATCATATAGCGCCCACACATTACCGCTATACAGTACCTACAACACACATCATATAGCGCCCACACATTACCGCTATACAGTACCTACAACATACATCATATAGCGCCCACACATTACCGCTATACAGTACCTACAGCACGCATCATATAGCGCCCACACATTACCGCTATACAGTACCTACAACACACATCATATAGCGCCCACACATTACCGCTATACAGTACCTACAACATACATCATATAGCGCCCACACATTACCGCTATACAGTACCTACAGCACGCATCATATAGCGCCCACACATTACCGCTATACAGCGCCTACAACACACATCATATAGTGCCCACACATTACCGCTATACAGTACCTACAACACACATCATATAGCGCCCACACATTACCGCTATACAGTACCTACAACACACATCATATAGCGCCCACACATTACCGCTATACAGTACCTACAACACACATCATATAGCGCCCACACATTACCGCTATACAGTGCCTACAACACACATCATATAGCGCCCACACAAGTTCTCAGTGTGGATTGTCACTGCTAATTTCACTTAATGGTTTGCAAAGAGTGAAATCTGTGGCCAAATCTGCACTAAAATCTGCAGTTAAGTTTTGCACAGATTTTGGTGCAGATTTTCTGTCCCATTTACAGCGGCTTTATGACAGTTATTGCTTCAGTTATAAACTGTGGACACAGCTCAGGTGTGAACAGAGGGCAATGTGATGAGAGCTGATAGGCGGTGATGTCCTTCCTGTCCTGCAGCCAGATATTATCCGCCTCTGATTGGTAGAATTAGAAGCCCCCCTCATTCCTTTCCTCTGCTGAATGCGGCCCTTGTCCCCCTCATTACCGCGCTCGTCCCGTCCCGCTCCTTCGCTTATTGTGCTGATGACTCCCGTGCTCTGGATTTCTGCCAGCACTAATGTTGTATCTTCTCCATCCCCCTCATCTGCAGGTGGAAGACCCCAGCCAGCCCAACGACGAGGGTCTCACAGCCCCCCACACCGAGATCGTCCAGTTCCTCGTACAGTGCGGAGTGAAGGTAAACGCAGCAGACAGCGCCGGCTGCTGCCCCGAATATCGGCTCGCATTAAAGGGGTCGGCAGAAAACCCCCCCATCCCTTGTTAGAGGCCTGAGAGCACTTATTAAGCACTACCCCGCCCCCCCCGGCCAGCACGTGACTCAGCCCCCGGCCAGATTGCATCAATGGGAGAAAAAGAAAAAAAAATCTTGGCCCAAGAAATAGAAAAGTTGAGCCCCCGAGGGTCTGGGTGATTGAGGACAGACGGTCTAGTTTTTCAGGGGGTTTTCTGTGGCGGTTTCTGTCGTTTTCTCCGCTTGGTGTCGCTGTCAGGACCTCGCTGCACTGCGCCGTCTCCTGCAACAACGTCCAGGTGTGTAAGTTCCTGGTGGAGTCCGGAGCCGCCGTGTGCGCCATGACCTACAGCGACCGCCAGAGGGCGGCAGACAAGTGCGAGGAGATGGAGGAGGCTACAGCCAGTGCTCCCAGCTCCTGTACGCAGTGGCGTACCGCCAATGGCGGCAGACCACGCGACTGCTATGGGGCCCGTGAGCCGGGGGGTTCCCATAGCAGTCCAGGGGTGGACATACCGCCGCCGGTGCAGCAGCGGCGGTCAGGGAGCGATCCCTGCAGCTCCGCTGCTGTCAGGAGGAGAATAGCCGCGGAGCTGGAGGGTTCGTCCTCTGCTTCCTCCCTGACCCAGGCGCGCGCAGCTTGATGACGTCATCATGCAGCGCGCGCCTGGGTCAGGAAGAAAGCTGCCGGCAACCAGGAGGATGCTGCAGGGGAGCGAGGTGAGGTAAGTTGTTCTTTTTTTGTTTTGTTTTTTTTTTTACTGAAATGCTGGGGAGGGGAGGTGGGGGGAGAGGAATGATGGGGCTGGGAAGAGCAATAATGGGGCTGATGGGGCTGGGAAGAGCAATAATGGGGCTGGGGAGAGGAATGATGCGGCTGGGAAGAGCAATAATGGGGCTGATAGGGCTGGGGAGAGCAATGATGGGGATGGTAGGGAAGGGGAGAGCAATGACGTGTTGCTGGGAGCAAGCAATGATGAGGGTGCTGGGACAAAGCAATGATAGGGGTGCTGGGAGAGCGCAATGATGGGGGGGCTGGGAGAGAGCATTGATGGAGGTGCTGGGACAGAGCAATGATGGGGGCTGGGAGAGAGCAATGATGGGGGTGGTGGGACAGAGCAATGATGCGGGTGCTGAGAGAGCGCAATGATGGGAGTGCTGGGAGAGCGAATTGATGGAGGTGCTGGGACAGAGCAATGATGGGTGCTGGGAGAGAGCAATGATGGGGGTGGTGGGACAGAGCAATGATGCGGGTGCTGAGAGAGCGCAATGATGGGAGTGCTGGGAGAGCGAATTGATGGGGGTGCTGGAAGAGCGCAACGATGAGGGTGCTGGGACAGAGCAATGACGGGGGTGCTGGGAGACAGTAATGATGGGGGTGCTGAGAGAGAGCAATGATGGAGGTGGTGGGAGAGAGCAATGATGGGGGTGCTGGGAGACAGTAATGATGGGGGTGCTGAGAGAGAGCAATGATGGAGGTGGTGGGAGAGAGCAATGATGGGGGTGCTGGGAGAGAGCAATGACGGGGGTGCTGGGAGAGAGCAATGATGGGGGTGATGGTAGAGAGCAGTGATGGGGGTTTCACTTTGCTTGTACTGCAAAGCCTTGTATATTTTCCGTGTGCACATAGCCTTACAGTTAATTGGGGAGAGTCACAGAGACTGAATAATTTATTTTATTGGCCGGTGCAGATTATAGTTAATGGGGGGCACAGTGCTGCTTATCACTTTATATTTTGATTACTAAGTGGCTAATAGTATATTAATGGGGGGGGGGTTACATATCTGTATTCGAGGACGCAGAGCGGGGGAGACACATGTATGCAGACAATATCTGACCTTGTTATTTTTAGGGCTGTACTGGTCATCGTGGCTGGGAGATGTCGACATGAAGGTCTGACCAGATGGAGAAGAAGCAGCAGAAACCGGCTCTGATCAGATGAGACGTCAGCGGTAAGTGCCTGGATGTAAATATTATTCTGTATCTGCACTGTGTGACTTGGAGTGATGATGTTATCTGTAAAATCCCTTAGGCTGCATTCTCACATTTGTGTGAAATGTCCGTGTGCTGCCAGATCTTTTTATCGGATGGTCCACGGACTCGTACAGTTTTATAGATCCATTCACACATCCATGAAAATCACGGATCTGAGAATGAGATCTAAGAGGGCAGAGAATGTCCTGTTCTGATCCGATTTTGAGGATTAGAATAGGACATGCTCAATGCGTCAGTAAAACAGGCCAGCACACCGACACTGCACACAGATGCAGGAATGTAGCCTTATTATGTACAGCACAGTCCCTTAGTATATAGTGTACTCATTATGTATAGAGCCGTCCCTTATTATGTACCATTCTCTCTAGCGGCTCACAGTTGGGGGATCATACTGTGTTGGGGTCAGCATACTTTACCCTGGGAGTTGAGTTGGGGTACAGTAGGGTCATTATACTGTGCATATGGAGGAATTCACCATGGGGGTTTCATACTGTGTTTGGGGGGCCCTTTTTTTGGCATCACACTTTATGGGGCAATGAAAGAGAGATCTAGGACGTCAGCAGGAGGAAAATTACTATGTAAAGGATAGAAAGTTGTGAGATCTGATCTTTGGTGACCCCGACAATTATTTAAATTTTTTTTGGGGGGGGGGGCCCAATTAGAGCTTCTGCTATGGGGCCCCATGATTCCTATGTACGCCCCTGCCTGTACAGTAAGTACAGACAATCCACCTAGCCACATACAAGACATCGTTCACACTTACCTGGCATTTTTTACATTTTCTTAAATGCATATATTTTAATTTTATTAAAAATGGGATTTATTAAATTTTTTGCGTCTGACATCTGCGGAATGAGTTAACTGAGAATTTATCAGTGAGCTTGCAGCTTTTTTTTTTAAGCTGTCATTTTACTGAGCCTACATGAAAGCTGAGCAGAACTTTGTGTCAGTGAGAGGAGCTCACTGACAGGTCCTCAGTTGACTCATTCCACAGCCACTTAAAAGGCCTGTAAAAGCCAAACGGTGAAAAATTTTAATGGAACCAATTTGCAAAAAATATTTGGCTCAAAAATAAATGCATTTAAATACAAAAGAAAGTCCCCAAAGGTGACCATAACATTTAAAGGGGAAATGCCCACTCAAACCAGATCCCTATGGTTAGAGATTTCCTGGACACAGCCCTGCTCAGAGTGGAAAAACATGGCTGCTCTGGTACAGAAACAGCGCCACATCTGCTCACAGCCGGTATTGCAGGACTCTGAGCTGTAATACCAAATACAACCCATGGGTCAGGGTGGCGCTGTTTTCCGTAACAATTATTTAAATGTTTTTATTCCCTGACGAAGTAAATGGTGAAGAATAAAAACGCAAGGTATATAAGAAAGCGAGTGCAGTTTATTCCGGGCGGGCGGGATGCTGAAGCTTCGATCCCCATGGTGCGAGCCTCCATGTGAGGCCGGTGTGGGGACTCGCCTCCTCTCCTGCCTGGAGGGCGCACATTAGCGGCCGCTGTAGGCGGATTAGGATGAACGGCTGGAATGTGCCGGATTATAGGGCCCCGGCTCTCACTGCTCCGGGCTGAGAAAATAATCGTCTGCGCGCTGATTCCATCACTCAGAGGCGAACGCCCAGTAACCCTGTACGGCCGGGTCTGCCAGTCACTATAGCGGCAGGATGGGCCCTGAACACTGTCAGGAGTCAGTCATAGCAGGGGTCCTCCAAGTCACACCTGCTACCTACAGGGCACCAGGTCCAAGCCCAGAGTCCGGTAACTGACCTCCTCCCAGCGAGTGAGGCCGCACCCAGCGGAGGCCATACAGGAACAGAAGTGAGGCCATTGTAGAGCACGTGCCCGGAAATGTGGCATCCAGAGAAGTCACCGCATACAAGCGCCCAGAGCTGAGCCCTCCTCTAAGCCCAAAACAGGTTTAAGACGAGGAGGGGTTAATGCAGGAGAAAAACAGCTCAAATAATGATGGCAATACCGCCACTCATACCAGTATCATAGCAGTTATATTCTTACACAGGGGCAGTATCATAGCAGTTATATTCTTATACAGGGGCAGTATCATAGCAGTTTTATTCTTATACATAGTAGCAGTATTATAGCAGTTATATTCTTATACTGGAGCAGTATTATTGCAGTTATATTCTTATACATAGTAGCAGTATTATAGTAGTTGTATTCTTATACAGGGGCAGTATTATACCAGTTATATTCTTGTACATAGTAGCAGTATTATAGTAGTTATATTCTTGTACATAAGAGCTGTATTATAGTAGTTATATTCTTATACAGGGGCAATATCATAGCAGTTATATTCTTGTACATAGGAGCAGTATTATAGTAGTTATATTCTTGTATATAGGGGCAGTATTATAGTAGTTGTATTCTTGTACATACGGAGCAGTATTATAGCAGTTATATTCTTGTACATAGGGGGCAGTATTATAGTAGTTATATTCTTGTACATAGGAACAGTATTATAGTAGTTGTATTCTTGTACATAGAGGGCAGTATTATAGTAGTTGTATTCTTGTACATAGGGGGCTGTATTATAGTAGTTATATTCTTGTACATAGGAGCAGTATTATAGTATTTATATTCTTGTACATAGGAGCTGTATTATAGTAGTTGTATTCTTGTACATAGGGAGCAGTATTATCGCAGTTATATTCTTGTACATAGGGAGCAGTATTATAGTCGTTGTATTCTTTTACATATGAATTTTCTTCTGTTGGGCAAATTGTATGAAATTCTGCTAAGTAGTCCTCGGTATTCATGTGCTCTGTATAACCCCATCCCCACCACTGACTGGAGGAAAGCTGCCGATCAGTGGTGTGGGTGGGGGTTATACAAAGCTCAGCATTCAGAGAACTACTAGAGCTGCAGCAGATAAAACACTGATTTTATCAAAATAGCAGTAAGCAGCAAAAAGCGTGAGATATCACTGTAATCAGGGTCTCACCCCTCATATCATGCTGCTCTCAGATGGGGCATCTAAAACCGGGTGGCAGATTCCCTTACGATTTAACAGCACTTTCTGATGACTTTTTAGAATAAGGAGAACTATATAAGGAATAATTGCCACTCATTATACACTCCTGAGTGTACATGAATGTATGGGGAGTGTACATTATATGATGGGTCTCCTGCATTTTTTCTCTGCATTATAAGCCTCAGCATTTACCTTTTCTGTGCTCTGCTTTTTCTCCCTCCATCTCCCCCTTCCATAGGTTTATAGGGGCAGCGCAGACATTTTTGTTGAAATGAACCTGTCACGTTCCTCCCGGTAGCGTTCGACTTCCAGTCACCGGGGTGGCACTGCTCTGTGTATAGAAAGTGGCGCCTGTAACTGCGACCCCTGTAGTGACTGGCGGCAGCTCAGCATTAGGGCCGGCTGTCAATCAGGGCTGGGGGCACGGTGACAGCCGTCACTCTCTATACACAGAGCGGTGACTGAACCAGTGCCGCCCCCATGACTGATACCCAAACGCTACCAGGTACGATAAAGTTCATTTCCTCCTGGCAGAGGGAGTCTAAATGCCGGCACCGGGCAGGTTCAGAATGCTATTAACCTGCAGAGTAACCCCATATCTACAGGTTGATAGCGTTTTTTCATGTGACAGGTTCCCTTCCCTTCTCCCACAGATTTAGCCGATATTGAGAGTGAATGATTAGTGCAGGAGACCAAAAAATGTGTTTTAAGTGACAAAAGAAGAAGGTTTATCTGATAATGTATATTACAAAGTGTCTTATCTTTACTTGCACTATTGATTAATGAAATCAGGTTAGGCTGGAGCAGGAGCACAGTGATAGGACAATCAGAGGGAGACACGGGCAGATCGTGCTGCAGCTTATTCTAGTAAGGAGTTTATCTCACTTCAGTGCTGAGCACTTCTACACAACCATATCACTGCCACTGCTTCTGAACATGTGCTGAATGGAAAGCGGGAATCCCTCCCGCCTGTGTGCGATGTGTACGTGAGCAGACAGTGCAGCATTCTCTACCCACTAGCTGAGAGATAACTGAAGCTTAGCGCTAGAGCCTGCAGAGGGGAGAACTGGTGACAATTGCAGGACACACAGGGGCCAGAATAGAATATACACATAGCAGTAGCCACCTGACATGACTGTTATGCCCTCAATATAACATTCATTGTGTACGCTGTCCATCAGTGTACAAGCTGTGGGGATCTGGCCGAGGCCGGCAGTACCAGGCACTCACACTTATATGGATCTTGCTGTGAAGGGGCGTCAGCGCCCCAGTGAGCACCATGGACCATTTGTTCTGTTAATTGGGAGGACCAATAACGTAATGCAGTAAAGTACCTGTACATTATCTGATAATGCCCTGTATATTATGTACTTACATTATTATTGCTATTATTACATACAGTTTTTACAGTACAGACTCATTTCTTGTTACATCATTTAGATGAAAAAGCGAGGTCTGGTTCCCACAGATGCCACATATACTGCCCTGTTCAACGCCTGCGCGGAGTCGCCATGGAAAGACTCGGGTCTGCAGCACGCACTGAAGCTGCGGAAAGAATTGATGGACAAGAACATTGCGCTTAATCCCATCACTTACCGGAGCTCGCTGAAGGTCTGCACGCTGAGCTCAGGACTGCAGGGGAGCTGTGAGCTATTTAAGGTAAGTCAAGGTCACAGTCCTGGTCACCCACAATGGAGTCCTTATAAGATGCCCCTATCATAGATTAACCGGGAGGGAACAGCATCATTGTAATCATTCCACGGGGAATCACCAGTGCACCATGTCTGGCCGGGGACTTAGCCGCCATCAGAAGGCACCACCAGAGTTCAGTTCTTCTGTGGGGACCAGGGGGTCACTTACTAAATTCGAGAAAGGTGGACAGCTTTGAACTATCTGCTACTGCGACGCCCTCCCTGAGCGGTGGGGTTACTCGGTGCCGGACAATATATGGTGGGGGTATGTGGGTGTCGTCGTGGCCGCGACCCAGTCCGTGCCCAGGGCTGTCACATAAAAAGAATGGGCTATTGGATGAGTGGATGTTCGACTACGCCACCTGTGGTTTCTGGTGATGGCCACCAGCGCTGCAGCAGTCCTCTGAGGCTGATGTTCTGACAGCTTGGTTGGTACTACTCCCCACAGGCGGAGTAAGCCTCAGGGCGGTATGGAGGATCTGGGGAGTTGTGGTGGGTGCAGTGCCGCGCAGGAATGAGCAAACGGAGGCAGTATGTGAAGTCATCCAAGATTTACTCACTTTGATGAAGTAGCAGCTGCAAAGCTTCTCTCTGCTTCTCGTGGCGTGCTGCGGCCACCAGGAAGGGGTTCAGCACTTCCTAGGTAGATCAGGAGCACCTGTCAAGACCCCGCTGGGGTGTTCCTTTCTTTCCTAGATTCTCCCACTGAGTCCTCTCCTGACTGTATGTGATGTGAACGTGGAGTAAGGCCGGGTCCCACTAGATATACACAGGTTGAGAGATACAGGTGGCGACTCCGCTGCGTCCGTATCCCCCTGGGAACCACTAAGCCTCCGGGCTTTTCTAACGATGACGTGAAGTACACTGTCAGATATCGGGGGCCGGTCCCCTCTTGCGGCAGGAGTCCCTCAGGCTAGGCCAGAGTGAAGAATACAGGTGGCGACTCCGCTCCATCCGTACCCTCCTGGGATCCTTTCGTCTGTGGAGCCTATCTCCTCTGCTCCCCTCCTGGGCCTTCTTGATTGGACTCTGACCGGGGACAGAGCTAGCTATAACTCAACTCTGCCCCAACCCCCCGTCTCGAGGCCTGAGACCGGGAACCGTGACCCCTGAGCCGGCCGCAGCTTTGTGCTGACTGACCTTCCCAAGGAACCACGACAAAAGACTAGGTTATAAAGATGGCCGCTGTATATATATGATGCTAAAGTAAAGTGCTTACTCCACCCTCACCCACTACATGGTTCCCACCATCTTTGGTTCCTCCCCATCTCCTCTATCCCGGGCCGGGGAAGCACCCTGGTGCATTTAGGCCCCCTACAGGACAGAAGTGGTGTAGTGTTGAGTGTGAAGTAGGGTCTTGTGTGATGCTCCATCCTTACCTGAGAGAGGAGATACCACACCTCTTTCTGAGGTGCAGTACCCCTGTGGCAACTGAACCCTCAGGGGCGCCACACTACCAACACATTCACTGTCAGCTTAAGAGATAGAAAGATGGTGCTGGGGTGTAAATTTTCAGCTAGTTAGTATGTCACCTGTTAGGGGGGCACAGGGACCCCACCAGGGGCGTTCTGGCCCACCGGAGGATCAGGAAATCCCCCGGTAGGCCCTGGGTCCCATTGGCCACGCCCCCAAGCCCCGCCCCCTACCCCCCCTGTGCCCTGTACAGAGAACAGAGGGCCCCCCTGGTTCGCTAATCATATTGGCAGCACTGTATGGGCCCTTTCAGGTATATATTATTGGAGGCAGCAGAATGTATGGGCTCCTGACAGGTATATATTATTGGAGGCAGGAGAATGTATGGGCTCCTGTCAGGTATATATTATTGGAGGCAGGAAAATGTATGGGCTCCTGTCAGGTATATATTATTGAAGGCAGGAGAATGTATGGGCTCCTGTCAGGTATATATTATTGGAGGCAGGAGAATGTATGGGCTCCTGTCAGGTATATATTATTGGAGGCAGGAGAATGTATGGGCTCCTGTCAGGTATATATTATTGGAGGCGGGAGAATGTATGGGCTCCTGTCAGGTATATATTATTGGAGGCAGGAGAATGTATGGGCTCCTGTCAGGTATATATTATTGGAGGCAGCAGAATCTATGGGCTCCTGTCGGGTATATATTATTGGAGGCAGCAGAATGTATGGGCTCCTGTCGGGTATATATTATTGGAGGCAGCAGAATGTATGGGCTCCTGTCAGGTATATATTATTGGAGGCAGGAGAATGTATGGGCTCCTGTCAGGTATATATTATTGGAGGCAGGAGAATGTATGGGCTCCTGTCAGGTATATATTATTGGAGGCAGGAGAATGTATGGGCTCCTGTCAGGTATATATTATTGGAGGCAGCAGAATGTATGGGCTCCTGTCAGGTATATATTATTGGAGGCAGGAGAATGTATGGGCTCCTGTCAGGTATATATTATTGGAGGCAGCAGAATGTATGGGCTCCTGTCAGGTATATATTATTGGAGGCAGGAGAATGTATGGGCTCCTGTCAGGTATATATTATTGGAGCCAGCAGAATCTATGGGCTCCTGTCAGGTATATATTATTGGAGGCAGGGGAATGTATGGGCTCCTGTCAGGTATATATTATTGGAGGCAGGAGAATGTATGGGCTCCTGTCAGGTATATATTATTGGAGGCAGGAGAGTGTATGGGCTCCTGTCAGGTATATGTTATTGGAGCCAGCAGAATCTATGGACTCCTGTCAGGTATATATTATTGGAGGCAGGGGAATGTATGGGTTCCTGTCAGGTATATATTATTGGAGGCAGGAGAATGTATGGGCTCCTGTCAGGTATATAGTATTGGAGGCAGGAGAATGTATGGGCTCCTGTCAGGTATATAGTATTGGAGGCAGGAGAATGTATGGGCTCCTGTCAGGTATATATTATTGGAGGCAGGAGAAAGTATGGGCTCCTGTCAGGTATATATTATTGGAGGCAGGAGAATGTATGGGCTCCTGTCAGGTATATATTATTGGAGGCGGCAGAATCTATGGGATCCTGTCAGATATATATTATTGGAGGCAGGAGAATGTATGGGCTCGTGTCAGGTATATATTATTGGAGGCAGGAGAATGTATGGGCTCCTGTCAGGTATATATTATTGGAGGCAGCAGAATCTATGGGATCCTGTCAGGTATATATTATTGGAGGCATGAGAATGTATGGGCTCCTGTCAGGTATATATTATTGGAAGCAAAGAGAATGTATGGGCTCCTGTCAGGTATATATTATTGGAGGCAGGAGAATGTATGGGCTCCTGTCGGGTATATATTATTGGAGCCAGCAGAATGTATGGGCTCCTGTCAGGTATATATTATTGGAGGCTGCAGAATGTATGGGCTCCTGTCGGGTATATATTATTGGAGGCAGGAGAATGTATGGGCTCCTGTCAGGTATATATTATTGGAGGCAGGAGAATGTATGGGCTCCTGTCAGGTATATATTATTGGAGGCAGGAGAATGTATGGGCTCGTGTCAGGTATATATTATTGGAGGCAGGAGAATGTATGGGCTCCTGTCAGGTATATATTATTGGAGGCAGCAGAATCTATGGGCTCCTGTCAGGTATATATTATTGGAGGCAGCAGAATCTATGGGCTCCTGTCAGGTATATATTATTGGAGGCAGCAGAATCTATGTTCTCCTGTCAGGTATATATTATTGGAGGCAGCAGAATGTATGGGCTCCTGTCAGGTATATATTATTGGAGGCAGGAGAATGTATGAGCTCCTGTCAGGTATATATTATTGGAGGCAGGAGAATGTATGGGCTCTTGTCAGGTATATATTATTGGAGGCAGCAGAATCTATGGGCCCCTGTCTGGTATATATTATTTGATAATTATGCCCATTGCCCAGCTCCCGCCATATGTTGATCGCCAGCCAGATAAAACAAGGCAGCTGGGGGCTGGGATTCGCAGCATGGTAAGGCCCAAGCGTTCTTGGCCCCCCACGCTGAAAATCTCAGCCCGCAGCCACCCCTGAAAGTGGCGCATTCCTCATAGCACCATTTCCAGGTGCTTTACCCGGCTCTTCCAGCGGCCCTGGTGGTGAGTGGCACCCTGGGTAATAATAGGGTTAGTACCAGGCCAGCTTTGTATTATCAGCTGGTACTAAGCCCGAAATTCATGGTGTCACGCCAAATTAGACATAGCCACCATGAATTTCTAGTAAACCGAAAAAAAAGACCGAATTTTTTTTTTTTATTAAAAATAAAACACATTTAGGGACTCCATCTTTAATAAAGAAAAATCCTCACTCCAGCGTAATCCATAGGTCTTCTGTCTTCAGCTCTGCTACATCTTTGCCATCTGACAATATGTCTGCTGACAGAGATGAGCCGGCACAGACTGACACCGGAGCAATGTTACTGTGTAGTGCGGCACTAGATTTCTTTTTTTGTCATTTCATGCAGTGTAGAAATCTTGAGAAAAGTGTAGATTGTGCTCTGGAAGTGATCAGTTATAGCTAACTATGTTATTTTCTGCAGAGATAAGTCCTGCATAGAAGATGTGATATATCGGTCTGCGGCAGATAAAGAACTTCACCTAGAGACATCACTGGTGAGTATGTGTGTTACCTATACACACACACTGACACTATATACAGAGCTCCTGTGTGTAATGTCACTGGTGATCACTGTATTACCTATACACACACACTGACACTATATACAGAGCTCCTATGTGTAATGTCACTGGTGATCTCTGTACTACCTATACACACACACTGACACTATATACAGAGCTCCTGTGTGTAATGTCACTGGTGATCTCTGTACTACCTATACACACACACTGACACTATATACAGAGCTCCTGTGTGTAATGTCACTGGTGAGTATGTGTGTTACCTATACACACACACTGACACTATATACAGAGCTCCTGTGTGTAATGTCACTGATGATCACTGTATTACCTATACACACACACACTGACACTATATACAGAGCTCCTGTGTGTAATGTCACTGGTGATCACTGTATTACCTGTACACTGACACTATATACAGAGCTCCTGTGTGTAATGTCACTGGTGATCTATGTACTACCTATACACACACACTGACACTATATACAGAGCTCCTGTGTGTAATATCACTGGTGATTTCTGTATTACCTATACACACACACACTGACACTATATACAGAGCTCCTGTGTGTAATGTCACTGGTGATCACTGTATTACCTATACACACACACTGACACTATATACAGAGCTCCAATGTGTAATGTCACTGGTAATCTCTGTACAACCTATACACACACACTGACACTATACACGGAGCTCCTGTGTGTAATGTCACTGGTGATCACTGTATTACCTGTACTCTGACACTGTATACAGAGCTCCTGTGCATAATGTCACTGGTGATCACTGTGTTACCTATACACACACACTGACACTATATACTGAGCTCCTGTGTGTAATGTCGCTGGTGATCACTGTATTACCTATACACACACACTGACACTATATACAAAGTTCCTGTGTGTAATGTCACTGGTGATCTCTGTACATCCTATACACACACACTGACACTATATACGGAGCTGCCTTGTGTAATGTCACTGGTGATCACTGTATTACCTGTACTCTGACACTGTATACAGATCTCCTGTGTGTAATGTCACTTGTGATCACTGTATTACCTGTACACACACACTGACACTATATACAGAGATCCTGTGTGTAATGTCACTGGTGATCACTATATTACCTATACACACACACACTGACACTATATACAGAGCTCCTGTGTGTAATGTCACTGGTGATCACTGTATTACCTATACACACACACTGACACTATATACAGAGCTCCTGTGTGTAATGTCACTGGTGATCACTGTATTACCTATACACACACACTGACACTGTATACAGAGCTCCTGTGTGTAATGTCACTGGTGATCACTGTATTACCTGTACACACACACTGACATTGTATACAGATCTCCTGTGTGTAATGTCACTGGTGATCACTGTATTACCTGTACACACACACTGACACTATATACAGAGCTCCTGTGTGTAATGTCACTTGTGATCACTGTATTACCTATACACACACACTGACACTGTATACAGAGCTCCTGTGTGTAATGTCACTGGTGATCACTGTATTACCTACACACACACACACACACACACACACACACACACACACACACACACACTGACACTATATACAGAGCTCCTGTGTGTAATGTCACTGGTGATCACTGTATTACCTATACACACACACTGACACTATATACAGAGCTCCAATGTGTAATGTCACTGGTGATCACTATATTACCTATACACACACACTGACACTATATACAGAGCTCCTGTGTGTAATGTCACTGGTGATCACTGTATTACCTATACACACACACTGACACTATATACAGAGCTCCAATGTGTAATGTCACTGGTGATCACTATATTACCTATACACACACACTGACACTGTATACAGAGCTCCTGTGTGTAATGTCACTGGTGATCACTGTATTACCTCTACACTGACCCTATACACAGGACTCCTGTGCATAATGTCACTGATAATCTCTACATTATCTGTACATTGACTCTATATACAGAGCTTTTTTACATTTTCATTATCAGTCACTATCTGGTGCCATTATGTGCCATGGTCATGGCGTGGCGGAATTTGTCCCTTGTATGTGGTATTATTCGGACAGTCACTATGTGGTGGTAATATGTGGTCTTCTCATGGTGTGGCAGTATATATACCTTGTACTTGGTAGTATTTCATCACTATGTGGTGGAATGTGTTCTGGTCATGGTGTGGCGGTATTTCTCTCTTCTATATGGTATTATTAGTCTAGGGATAGTTGTCAGTCATTTCTTTTTTCGGATATTAAGAATGGGAACATTCTTTATTTGCAATACATATTAAATACTTGGATGGTTAACCTCTCCCTGTGTTGTGACTACTACAGAGCAGCAGAGATGCACGTCAGCTCAAGACGCAAAAAATAAGCCGTCACAAAGCCCCAGACCCAAAAAAATGAGAACACTACGGTGCGCAGAACATGGCGTGAAAAGTGTGATTTTTCAAACTTATGAATTTGTTTTCACCACTTAGATACCAGTAAAGGTATACATGTTTGGTATCTACAAACTCGTACTGACCCGAGGCATCACCCTGTCACGTCGGTTTTTCCATATAGTGAACATGGTGACTAAAAAACCCATTAAACAAACGTGCAATTGCACTTTTTTTGCAATTTTACTGCACTTGGAATTTTTGTTGCCATTTCCCTGTACACTATATGGTAAAATAAATGATTGCATCTGAAAGTACAACTCGTCCCGCAAAAAAACTGTCTTTCCTGCTGCTACAGACTTTTATATGACTACAATTTACATTCTGCTGCTTATGGAAACATTTTTGCAGTTTACAAGACGCTTCTTACACTTGCTTGCACCCAGGTTTCATGTGAAAGAGTGTTCTCAAAGCTGAAAATTGTAAAAAATCGTCTGAGGGCTTCGATTGGACAGGAGCTTTTAGAGTCCCTCCTTCTGTTGAACATTGAGTGTGACATTTCAAGGAACTTAGACTATGATGACATTATTAATACGTATGCAATGTCATCTTCTGTTCTGAAAAAAAACGTTTGTAACTTTGCTGCTGATTGACTGTTAGTGTGAGTTTATTTGTTGTTTTGGGCCTTTCACTAACAATTGAATGGTATTGTATTATAGAGGAGAGGAAATCGTGCAATACAAACTTCCAAAATGCTTACAGAATTCTTTTACTTTTCCCAGCGGCCAAGTTTGGTGCTGCTACAATGATGCCGGCTGCTGGGATGCCAGATGGATGCAGGTTCAATTTGTGGCTCTTATACTTTAAGAGAATGTACCTTGAAAGTATTTCTTGTTATTGTTCTGTTATGGCACTTTATCACACACTGGTGTGAATAAGATAACAGTGTTCCTCTTTCGCCAGGAGTGTTTCTTTAGTTTGTTATTTATTCGTTATATTGGTTATTTATTGGTTAATAAAGTTGATTCATTTTGAAAGAGTTTGTGGACTTATGTTATTCCTATATACGGTAACTGCATGGTGCTGGTGGGCCCCAAGATTGATTTTTTCCTGGTGGGCCCCAGGTACTCCAGTCCGGCGCTGGACCCCACTGATCCTGGGCACTGGTGCAGCACTGCGCCCCCTTCACTGTGTTTTTCACTGGCCACCCGGCTGTTCTGGGAACGGCAAAGTGACGCTTTTCCTGAGATTTTGATTTTGGTTAGATTTCTCTTGCAATACTCAAGCAGTGATGTCGCGAGCTGGATAATAACAAGCTAATATGGTCTTCTTGGGTTTATAGGAAATTGCACAAAAATTCCGTGTCGTTGGCCCTGAAACATTCACCGTCCTGTTTATGGGATGCATAAGGGATGAAGAGCTGGGCTTCCTACAAGCTCTGCAGGTATGGCTTGCTGCACACATCCTGCATCCTATATCCGTACAGTGCACACTTACCTGGGAATTATGTCTCACACTTCCGACATGATGAGATGCGCAAAAACATTGAGGAATCATGGAGCAACTGTTCATTTTACTAATACAGATATTTCTTGCTGCAGTATTTCTGCTGAAGTGACGATGGGGCATGCCGGCTGAGGGTGGGACTCTTGGATTCTCTGATGACTCTGTTGGGCTAGGTGCACATTACGTTTGTGGCCATTGTTGGGCGCATACACATAGAAGGTGTGTGCCCCCTAGTGGCCACTGTCAGGATGGATGATGAGGCATCCGTCCACTATTGGGACCCATTGTAAAGAAATGTATACCACATTGCAGAGGTCGCTCTACATTTTTTACAGAAGAGTAAAAATCCTCCTCATAGTATTTTTCAGGAGTATTTTTAGCCAGTCTTTGAATATTAGAGAAGAGGCTGCAACCTGTGCTTTGCTCTACCGCTTCACCATCTTTGACGTATATTTACGTCAAAGGTCATGTCCCTGCCTTTGATGTGATCTCGCACACCGAGTCCACATATTTCCCTGCACATGATGAGTGATTTAATCAACCATCATCTGCCTTTAATAGCTGCTGATGTACTGTTGCTCCGCCTGCTGCTATTAACCCGTTAAATCCAGCTGTCAATCGCTGACAGCGGGATTTAACGCACCTTGGCTGGAAGCGCGTCATACATCCTGCCACATGATTGTGGGGCACCGATGGGTTGTCATGACAGCTGGGGGTCTGCTGATGACCTCCCATACATGTCATTATGACCCTCCTATGGGCCGGCGTTCATAGAAGATGGTGATTTCTGCTATAGATAGCAGTGTATGTACAGCACAAGCGATCAGACGATCGCCGCTCCAAGTCTCCTAATTAATCTGATCAGTAAACATTGTAATGGGGAAAAAATCAAAATGCCAGAATGACGTTTTTTTTGGCTGCCACAGCATTGCAGTAAAGTGCAACATCAAAGTGGTTGCAGGGAGTATATAAGGATATGTAGCTCACAAACTCCTAAATATATGATGTTTTCATTTACAATGTAACTAATTTATACATGTATATAGAGAGTACTGAGCATGGATTTGTAAGGTTTCATAACTTCCATGCTAGACAAAATTCTATAAAATAAATAATGTGACAATTCTTTCATGGCCGGAGGTGATAATAAACTGATATAACAGTGTACACTAGTAATTAGAATTCCCTGGGCTCGGGTGTAAGAGGCAATATTCCTGATGATCAGGGTCCCGTGTAGGGACGGTCACTGCTGTATACCATCTAGTACAGAGGTACAGAAGCTGGCGGCGCTCCCATAACCTCCGGGCTGCTGGATTCTATCAAACATCTCCATGTTATTCTGTATACAGTTATATTCTTCTTTCCATCACAATGCGGTGGGATATCACTACAATATGCCAACATGGTGTGATTAGTGGAGGGCGGCTGTCAGTATCCCCCGACTTTAGAATTAGATTGAATAAACCTTCAAAGGGGGTGTACAAAGTTTAAAAGATATCTCCTATCCATAGGATAACTTCCCGATGGATGGGGTCTGACTGCTGGGAGCCTCACCAATCCTGAAAACTGGGGATTTGAAGAGTCCTTTGTGACTGATGTGATGGTCGATCAGTGCTGCACCATACATTCTCTATGGGACGACTGAAGCTCTGTGCTCGGCTGGTCTTCAGCACTCCCATTAAGAATGAACGGAGCAGTGAGTATACTCAACCACCACTCCATTTGCGGCACCCTGCTACAACAGGTACCACAGGACCCAGGGTGCATGGATGGACTTCTCCACAAGAGGCCCTCACTACATACAAACACCTCCACCCTTCCTCCTCATACCACCAGAGGGAGCCCGTTAGGGATATATATATATGGAGGGTGGAGCCAGGCAGTTCAGTCAGAGTTAGTAGTCAGACAGAGAGAGTCTGAGAGCGTGCTGACGCTGAGAGCAGCGAAGACGCAGCGCGTCTGCTGCTGGGTTCTGAGGGCCACGAGTGTGGCCGACGGTAAGGAGGAGAGATGAGAGGAGTTGAGGGGGCAGAGGAGCATCACAAGGCTCACACCGAAGATACAAACCGGACACCGGGTCCGCGCCTACAGGGTCCTTTATACCCAGTAGGGACAACCGGCATTCCAGGAGGACTACAAGTCCCTGGCAGACCTGAAGCTAGACCCATTACAGGACCAGGAACCACGATGGCCCCGACTACCAGGGATAGTGGTTGCCAGCAGAAGGTTCTACTACCGAGCGACAGGTGAAGGAACAGCACGACACATAAGCTAGGCCCAGTTGCAGGCTGGCCAGGAGCATACAGAGAGGCAGACACGGACCAGGAGGCCTTATACCCGCTCACTGGGGAGAAGTCCTGAAGTGCACCCATCCTACTGAGTACCCTGGACCGTACCTGACATCCGCACCAGTAAAGATATTGAAGCGAATCCCCTGTCTCTGTCAGTTACTCCTGCTGCGCCATCCCGCCTGCACTACAAGTCCCAGCATCACCTCCCACCAAATTCCACACTGCCCCGGGGGCCCGCTCCACCTGTGGGAAGCAGAAACACCTCAGCTGCCATCCCATCACCCCCCCGGAGGTCTGAAGCAGCGCTGGTAATCATTACCAGGTACCACAGGTGGCGTCACAAACTGTTTATTTATTTTATCCAAGTTTCAATCCCCTTTTTCAAGAGTGACCCCAGTGTACGGGCCCAGGAGCCGACCACCGCGACATCCCCAAAACCAGGCAAAGGCCCGGGTACCGAGTCGTCCCCATCCCCTGGGCGCGTCGTACTCATCGTCTGTGGGACTGCCAGAACTAGTGGAGTGCTGCTCTTGGCTATTTTGGGCAGTCCTATAGACAGTGAATGGAGGGGAGGCTGAGCATGCTGCCTGTTCTTGGCTTTGCTAGGGGTTCCAGCAGTCAGACCCTCAGTGATCAGTAAGTTATCCCCTAACCTTTGGATAAGAGATGATTTTCTATTTTGGCAATAACCCTTTAATTGCATCCATGTGGTTAGTTTCCCCCTATCCTGTCCACCTTTATTATGTCCGTTATTCCCTCTGGTGGTCTGTGCAGCCATGTAGTGTATGTCTGTACTACTCAGGCTCTGGGGGCCGGAGCGTGCAGCTACAGAGCAACCTGCTCCACATCACTGCCAGGAGGGGAGATTTATTGCTGTGTAGTTAGTCCAGGTGGTGCCGACAAGTAGAGGGAACAAGTTCTGGCAATCCTGCCAAAGGAGCACAGTTATTCCTGCACCGGACCTGCATCTCCGGTGTGCGGCGGCCGGGAAGGTGCCCGCTCTCCTCAGGGAAGATGCTGACGGCCCGCAGGCACATACCCGTCCTTGTGCCAATGCCCAGGAGATAAAGCAGGACATTTATCTAAGTAGAGATGTGGTGTCTCCCACCCGCCTGTCATATTTGTAGATGACGCGTGGCGGAGGGCAGAAGCCGGGGTAGGACTCCTGTCCGGCTGCAGAAGTCTCATGTGTAGTGATACTCATGTGACTTTTCTAAAAGCATAAATCGGCCCGCAGAGGTGTCAGCGACGCTGGCTCAGACGTTACTGTGAGCGGAATAACAAGGCTTTGGTAACAGTTTCACCTCTTTATATTGTATTAGCTCCTTTACTTAGTCCTAGTTCAGACTGGTCTAAGAGATCGCCTGCTGATTCCTTTCTTGCGATTCTGATAGGAGATTTCTGTCAGAAGTTTGGCACAAGGCTAGTGATTAGACTGTCCAGTGATTAGACTGGCTAGTGATTAGACTGGCTAGTGATTAGACTGGCTAGTGATTAGACTGGCCAGTGATTAGACTGGCCAGTGATTAGACTGGCCAGTGATTAGACTGGCCAGTGATTAGACTGGCTAGTGATTAGACTGGCTAGTGATTAGACTGGCTAGTGATTAGACTGGCTAGTAGATAAGGATTTTGTGCCAGATTTTTAGTAACAAAGGGAATACAGCGGTCGGCCACTTTAGGTAGACTGTTACAGTAGGCAGCATGCTGATAAGTTATTTTTTGACGTTTTGCATGATTTTCGCTGTCTTCGGTTGGCATATCCCCCCCCCCCAACGGCACTTCCATCTGCAACCTGTAATGGCCAGTCGGAATACCCGTGCTGGCATCAGGGTCTTATTGCATGGGTAGGCGCTGTGGCATTGGGGTCTTATTACAGGGGTAGGCATGCTGGCATCAGGGTCTTATTACATGGGTAGGCGCACTGGCATCGGGGTCTTATTACACTGGTAGGCGCACTGGCATCGGGGTCTTATTACACGGGTAGGCGCGCTGACATCGGGGTCTTATTACATGGGTAGGCGCGCTGGCATCGGGTCTTATTACACGGGTAGGCGCGCTGGCATCGGGGTCTTATTACACAGGTAGGCGCGCTGGCATCGGGGCCTTATTACACGGGTAGGCGCACTGGCATTGGGGTCTTATTACACGGGTAGGCGCGCTGGCATCGGGGTCTTATTACACGGGTAGGCGCTGGCATCGGGTCTTATTACACGGGTAGGCGCGCTGGCATCGGGGTCTTATTACACTGGTAGGCGTGCTGGCATCGGGGTCTTATTACACGGGTAGGTGCGCTGGCATCGGGGCCTTATTACACGGGTAGGCGCGCTGGCATCAGGTCTTATTACACGGGTAGGCGCGCTGGCATCAGGTCTTTATTACACGGGTAGGCGTGCTGGCATCGGGGTCTTATTACACGGGTAGGCGCGCTGGCATCGGGGTCTTATTACACGGGTAGGCGCGCTGGCATCGGGGTCTTATTACACGGGTAGGCGCGCTGGCATCGGGGTCTTATTACACGGGTAGGCGCGCTGTTCGGAGACTATGGGAAAACCAGTGGGCAAGGCTTCACAGATACAGAAAATAGCACAGAATTTACTAGTAGAAGTTGCCTATTTATTATGTAGACACACGTTTGGAAATGATATAAGTAGATGGCCCAAGCCCTCCACAAAGCTTTTCATCCTGGAGGGCACCGGCTTTACCAATGTGACCCTCTGACATATGGGAGCATCATTATAATAGGGTACTGCCATTACATGCCAGCTAGTCCGTGTCCAGTTACTGCTTTCTCTGTGACGGGGTGTACATATTTGCGTGAATGTAATGTGGATAATGACTGTATACGCCATCTTGTGCTTCAGGTCTGGAGGCAGATGCAGCACATGGGGGTAAAGCCGGATGTAATCACCTATAACCTGCTTCTTTGTGCCCCCCGAGACTGTGGGATTGGAGACTCCGCTGACGCTCTACATTTACTCACGCACTCTAAGGAACTGGCAGCCCTGACTTTAAGTGCAGGAAAAGAGAAGCAAGACAGGAAAAGCCAGCAAGTGAAGAAAGGAAAGGATAGTCCTGAAGAGGTGGGCAGCCCATGCTCCTGGGCCATTCCTCAATTCCAAGTGGCAACTATGGCACAGCTGAGGACTTGGCAGGCTCACAGGCACTGGTCGTGGTGAGTACGGCTGACCATTTTCCCAGCGTGCCCTCTTTTGATGCCAGTAATGTGCCAAACCTCCTGGACCTGTCTGTAAATACAGGAAAAATTGTGTCACTTGCAAATGTCAATACCCCATCTGACCGATTGGCAGTGATTGGCGACTTAGGGGGCGTTCTTCAGAAGATGAAAGAAGACAACGTCTGTCCTACAATAAAGACCTTCACCCTCCTAGCGGCAGTCATGAGAGCAGAAGTGGGGTCAGAATCTGCCGTCCGGGCCACTATGGACGCCTACGGAGTACAGCCAGATCTCACCTTTTTTAACACTTTGGTGTTGAAGAGGAGTAAAACTCTGAAGCTGCAGTCGGCTTTGGTAAGGGAATGGTTTTTATTTTATCATTTAAATGTTAAAAAGCCATCATAAAATAATTAACACGGCTTGTGAGAAGATCCACGCTATCTGACAGTAAAGAGGCTGAGGTACAGTAGGTGAATGATGTTACCGCATTGTGGGATTATATTTGCTGCATGAAATCATTTGTAAAGTGTGTGACAGATCTGCCTGACTTTTCATATATATTTTTTTCTTAAAAGTGAATACCTTTTTTTTTTTTTTTTTACTATGGCTTAATAACGATCCAAAGCAAATGGTTCTGTGTGACCCACTACTACTCAGGTAGCGTTAGCCCTCCCTGGGAAAGGTGTACTCAGACGGTGGGCCGGTGGAAGAGGGGGATGCAGTCCCGGCCTTGACCCGGTCCGTGCCCAGGGCGCACACATTAAAAATATGGGCTAGCAGATGAGTGGTTATTTGTCGACTACACCACCTGTGGTTCCCGGTGATTACCACCAGCGCTGCGTCAGTCCTCTGAGGCGGGTGTCGTGGCAGCTCAGCTGGTACTACTCCCCACAGGCGGAGCAGGGCCTCAGGGCAGAGAGAGAGGAAAGTCTGGAGGTTGGTGGTGTGTGTGCGGTGCCGCGCAGGACAGGATAACGGAGGCAAGGGGTGAAGTCTTCCAAGCTTTACTCACGTTGTTTCAGTAGTAAGCACAAAGCTTCTCCTTGCTCCTCACGGCGCGCTGCGACCACCAGGAAGGGGTTCAGCACACTCCGGGTAGTTTAGGTGCACTTAACGAGACCCCTGGACCAGAATGTTCCTCTCCTTGGTGAGTTCTCCCATTAAGTCTCCTCCTGACTGTGTGTGTGGTATGAACTTGGTGAAAGGCCGGTTCCTGCTGCATCAGCGCAGTTTAAGAGATACGGGTGGCCTACGCCGCTCTGTCCATATCCCCCTTAGGGATCCAGAAGGCCTCTGGGCTTTTCCGACTGAGACGTGAAGTAACAGAGTCAGATATCGGGGGCCGGTACCCCTCTTGCAGCAGGAATCCCTCTGACTAGGCCAGAGTAAGAAATACAGGTGGCGTATGCTGCTCCGTCCGTATCCCCTGGGATCCTTTTGCCTGTGGAGCTTTACTCCTCCGCTCCCCTCCAGGCCTTCTTAGGTAGGGACCTTGACCGGGTAGATACAGCGGTTAACTCTAACCCACTCCTCACCTCAAGCCCAGAGTACGAGGACCGTGTATCTTCAACAAGCTGCAGGTTCCAGCAGAAAGCCACTATCAGCGATAAAGATCACAATCAAAGACTTTGAACCTAAGATGGCCGTGTATTAAATATGTATCAGTAAGTGTAACCTAAAAGTGTGTCCTCCACCCTCACCCACTACATGGTTTCCCCTATCTTTGGTCGTCCCCCCATCTCCTCTATCCCGGCTGGTTTTGCACCCTGGTGCATATAAGCCCCCCACAGGACAGGAGTGGTGTAGTGTTGAGTTCTGAGGCTTGGTCCCGTGTGGTGCTCCATCCTTACCTCGGAGAGGAGATACCACACCTCGATCTGAGGTGCAGTACCCCTGTGGCGACTGAACCCTCAGGGACGCCACAGTTCCAACCGATTCATATAGAAACTACACTTTTAGATATCTGCCTAATTGTTTCTAAGCATGGCTTTGAAAGAAGGGGCATGGCTTTGAATTAAGGGGCATGGCTCTGAAAGAAGGGGCATGGCTTTGAATTAAGGGGCATGGCTTTGAAAGAAGGGGCATGGCTTTGAAGAAGGGGCATGGCTTTGAAGAAGGGGCATGGCTTTGAAAGAAGGGGCATGGCTTTGAAAGAAGGGGCATGGCTTTGAAAGAAGGGGCATGGCTGTGAAAGAAGGGGCATGGCTGTGAAAGAAGGGGCATGGCTTTGACAGAAGGGACATTGCTTTGAAAGAAGGGACATGGCTTTGAAAGAAGGGGCATGGCTTTGAAAGAAGGGGCATGGCTTTGAAAGAAGGGGCATGGCTTTGAAAGAAGGGGCATGGCTGTGAAAGAAGGGGTATGGCTTTGAAAGATGGGGCATGGCTTTGACAGAAGGGGCATGGCTCTGAAGGAAGGGGCATTGCTTTGAAAGAATGGGCATTGCTTTGAAAGAAGGGGCATGGCTTTGAGGAAGGGGCATGGCTTTGAGGAAGGGGCATGGCTTTGAGGAAGGGGCATGGCTTTGAGGAAGGGGCATGGCTTTGAGGAAGGGGCATGGCTTTGAGGAAGGGGCATGGCTTTGAGGAAGGGGCATGGCTTTGAGGAAGGGGCATGGCTTTGAGGAAGGGGCATAGTTTTGAAAGATAGGGCATGGCTTTGACAGAAGGGGCATGGCTTTAAATACAACAGCATGCACTAAATTGCTTGAAAATTGGGGGGCAAAAAAAGTGATGCAAGGCAAGCCAGCAAAAGAGTCTAAAGTATGACACATTTTCTCATTTACATGTCCATATTTAACCACGTACATGGAAAAAATGGCCCTGGTGTCAGCAGTGTTTGTTCCGTGTGTCATCAGTGTTTGGTCTGTGGGTCCGTTTTTCCCATCAATGTTTGACGGATGGATAAATAAATCCTTGAATTACAGAGCTTCTCCTATTCTTTGCCATCCGGGTGCTGAATGTTTTTGCACAGACCCATAGACTTGTATCGGCTCTTTTCATCTGTGATATCGGAAAAAGACAGACAGACGGACATGTGAATAGCACCATAGATTATACTGGGTATGTGTTGTATCCATGAAAAAAGGGATAAACCTCCACGTGCAACATGATGTGTGAATGAGGCTTTTTGCTTTTTCTGGCCGCACCATCAAGGAAGATTTCCTCCATTTGTGTTTTTGGTCTGTGTGATGTCCATGTCACCCAGTGTAATATTCCACATGAATGGATTGACCACCAGACTGTGGGGGAATAATGGCTACAGGCGCTTATCTCATCCATCCGTTTTTTAAATTAGATATAACCGTAGATTTCAAAGGCTGCACAACAATCAGACACAATCCGTGTGGCAGGTATGTTTTACCGGACGCACTGCATAGATTACATAGGAAAGTGTGTCTGGCCTTCTATTAGGTTTTTTTTTAGTTATGGATGACAAATGGACGCTGTACGGATCAAAAATGGCCTTTTTTTCCCCTGAACACAAAGCATTGTGCTTGTGTGAATTTGCGCTTCGGCAGGGAATTGTGCACTGAGCCTATATGAAGGCGTTTTGTGCGCTGCCGCCAAAATGCAACATTCAGTTGGACGCAGCAATATTTTATGTGTGAATTCTGTTTAATACAGATTTTAGCATTTCCCTTTTTCTGAAAATGCGTCGGGCCTCATGCAGAAACAAACTTTTTGTCGAAACGGACAGTGATACCCATAACAACCAATCAGAGCTCTTCTTTTATTGCCCTGGTAAAATGAAACGTGGCATCTGGTTGGCTGTCATGGAGAACACTGACACATTCTGAAACTTAGTGCAGATTCTTCCACACTTCATGCCGTACAGTGTAAAAACTGATCGTCTGAATGGTTTCTTTACAGCAGCTGTTGCCTATGATGGCACAGAGAGGCATTGCACCAAACATCCATACCTTTTGCAATCTCGCTAGGGCATGCCTTAAAGAAAAAGATGGTTTACAGCTCCTGGAAGACATGGCGGTAATGACATTGCTACTTTGCATAGTTTATTTAGTGTCTTTTTTTTTTTTACTCTAAGGCTATGTGCACACGATGCAGAAATGAAGCAGAAAATTTCTGCATCATTTCTGCATCTCCCTGGCAGAAAAAATGCATGCAGATTGTGCATGCGTTTTTCCTGCAGAATACATGCGGATCCACATGCAGATTCACATACGTTTCCGCATGCAGATTGACAAGCGCTTTCCAGGCGATTTTAGCATCACCTGGAAAGTGCTTGACAACTAGGTCACAGTATATAAATCCATGCAAACAGCATGGATTTATATAGTGTGACCCGAGAGAGTGTATATACTTACTTCCGATGGCCCGCGCTGTCCTGCTTTACACTCCGTTCTCCCGGCAACTTTGAATTGAAAGACCTGCCGACGTCAGCGTCACGTGACCCGTCACATGACTCTGACGTCACAGCAGGTCCTACAACTCACTGCAAGTGCCGGGAAGCAAGCAGGAGCGCTGCGCGGGCCGACAGATGGTAAGTATATATATATTTTTTATTTTATTCTTGTTTTACAGCTTTTTTAATGGTACCTGGGTGTGGAGGAGACTCTCCTCTCCTCCACACCCGGGTACCATCCGCACATTAGAACGCACCAATTACGCAAGTGACGCGCCCCTGGGCCTGTGTCGTGCGGCATCGCGCGCACGGGGGCTTACCCGGAGCCGGATCAGATGGGGGTAGTAGTCTCATGGCGGTGACCCGGTCCGTGCCCAGGGAGTCAAACTGAGTGGCAGTATTTAGCAGTAGATGTTAGAATGTTCGACTACTCCACCCGTGGATTGCGGTTACGAAACCGCCGCTGCACGGCAGACCGCTGAGGCCGGTGTTGTTTGTGCAGCTGAGAATGAGATGACTCCCCACGGGAGGAGTATGGCCTCAGGGCAGATATGCTAGAGATGATGATGGGAGTGATGGTGCGGGCGTCCCAGTGCCGATGGTGCAGGTGTGACGACGGAACACGGAGGCGGGAAGTGCAGTTTCAAAAGCTTTACTCACAGTTCTTTATCAGGTCCTTGTGCACAGTAGGACCACCCGAGTCATGCTGCGTCCACCAGGTCAGGGACTCGGCCAACTCCCAGGCAATTCCAGAGCGTGGTCCAGAGCTCCCCTCTCTTCCTTCCTACTGGCCGTCCCCACCAGGGACCCACCTTTGTCCGGCTTCCTCGGGCCTTATGGGGGTAAAACCTCTCTCCGGTTTCCCTGACCCTATGTGGCGTGCCTTCCTGGTGGATGTGGTGAGGGGTCGTGCCAAAACTTGACCACGACCTCCGGTTCCTGGCTAAGGATAATTGGCCTCCACCAGTTTGGGATCCGGTACCCTTCTCTGCCAACCCTTCACCCGTTTTGGTTCTCTCATGGGATCTCAGGGTTCCCTCTATGCTTGCGTCTCTGGGCCTTTCTCTCTGTTCCTCTTCTTCCTTCTCTCTCTCTCTCTCGGCTTCAGGCCTGGCTCTGGAGCTGGGCCCAGACGGAGCCACAGCTCCCTGTCAGCCCTCTCTGGCTGAGCTCCTCTCACAACTCCTCCAGGCTGAACTGAACCCTGTCTTAAGATGGTGCCCACCTTATATACTCCCTCTGACACCCGAGCCCAGGTGACTAGCACCCAATGGGCTCCTACCTATGCCCAGAGTCCCTCCCCTATCTGCTCCTACACCACTAGGATGTTCCTCCCCACTCCAGCCAGGGACAGACGCTGTCGTACCTGCACATCTACCTGGTGGGAGTACCGTTGTTCTGTCCCCCGGAAATGGGGTGAGTGTAGTGCATGCAGCTATCTGATCTCTGTTCCACACTCCATCCTTACCCGGGAGTGGAATACCACACCTCTGGTTTGAGGTGCAATACCCCTGTAGCAGCCGAGTCCTCGGGGTGCTACACAAGTACAGATGCAGTCTTACGGTATTGGCGCGTTCTAATGCAAGTCAATGGCGGCGAAAACGCCGCGTTTACGCAAGATTAAATGACATGCTGCGGATTTTTGAGCGCAGCGTTTACGCTGCGGAAAAATCCGCATCATGGGCACAGCACATGCGGATTTCCATTGGGGAACATTGCTTCCCTTCTACCATGCGTTTTTCATGCGTTTCCGTGGCGTTTGCGCAACTGCAAAAACGCCGCGGAAACGCATGAAATACGCATCGTGTGAACTCAGCCTTACTTGATAAAGTCTAGAAAATAAGTAAATAAAGTAATTTTCAATAAACATTATATTTTATTTCCATTCACATCTTTTCCTCTTTTCCCTTCCCAGTCTATACTCGATATAATTATGGTGGTGTACACCAGTGAATGGTAGTCTAATGAGATATGATCCTCTTTTCTTTCTCTTTCTCATTCACGCTTAAACCTTCATTATGCTTACATACGCCCTTAGTTTCTTGGCACCACTAAACCTTACTCTCCTTTGCTGTCCTCAAACCCCAGCACCCTCTAACCAAATAATCATCTCTCCTTCCCTCTTACCTCCCCACCTGACCTCATCTGCAGACCTGCTCCTCAAACTCAGAGCTATCCTACCAAAACATAAAACAAGCCGGACACTCTCCTTCTCCCACCTGCTCTCCCTTTCTCTGCTTCTCCTCACTGCTGGCGACAGTCCTATCCAGTCCTATCCTGGACCCAAACAGCTCACACCTCCCACCAATACCCCCTCCTATTGCTTCCAACCAACTGCAAACTACAGCAACCTCTCCTACGTAAAACCCGTGCCGCTGATGACCACCCACCCTGCTCCCTCTCTTTGGAGCACTCTGGAACGCCTGCTATGTCTGCAACAAGCTCCATTTTGTCCACGACCTCTTTACCTCTCGTCATCTCTTTTTCCTGGGCATCACAGAGACATGGTTGACACCCTCCGACACTGCCTCCCCTGCTGCGCTGTGTTACGGTGGCCACCACTTCACACACACGCTCACTCCTCGCCCTGGTAACAGACATGGTGAAGGAGTGGGTCTTCTCCTTTCTACCAACTGCTCCTTTAGCCCTATCCCACCTCTACCCTCCCTTACTCTCCCTTCTTTTGAAGTCCACTCTGTCCTCATCTACTCTCCTTCCAAGTAGCTGTCATATACCGACCTCCAGGCCCAGTCACTGCCTTTATTGACCAATTCTCCACCTGGCTTCTTTACTTTCTCTCTGCTGACGTTGCACAATCATCATGGGCGATTTCAACATCCCCACTGACACTCGCCAGTCAACAGCATCCAAATTCCTGTCACTTACTTCATCCTTTGGACTTACTCAGTGGTCCTCCTCAGCCACCCACACAGACCGACACATACTAGACCTCATCTTCTTCACCCAACTCTGCTCCCTATCTAACCTTACAACCTCCCCCCTACCCCTATCCTCCTCACCTGTCACACATGTCCAGCAACTAGCACACCCCCTCAGAAACCTTGCATATCTAGACACTCACACACTCTCTGACTCTGTTCTACCACTGACATCTTTACTCCACGACACTGACAGCACCACTGCTTTCTACAATACCACTCTCGCATCAGCTATTGACTCGGTCGCCCCTCTTGTGCATGGCAGAGCGCGACGAGTCAATAGGCAACCCTGGCACAACACCCTCACTAAACCGCTTCAGCAAGCGTCCAGGGTTGCGGAACGGCGTTGGAGGAAAACACATTCGCAAGATGTCTTCACTGCATTCAAACAACAACATTCGCATTCAAATCAACCCTCGCCTCTGTTAAGCTGGCCTACTTCACAACCGTCATATCTTTCTTATCCTACAACCCCAAACCGTTATTCAACACTTTTAACTCTCTCCTCCACCCACCACTGCCCCCTCCAAACTCCGTCATCCCTGCTGAGGAGTTTGCCACACAATTCAAAAACAAGATTGACCAAACACGGCAAATCTTTACTGTCCGACCACCACAACCCCTTTGTTTCCCAGACCATTGCTCTTCCCCCATAACCTCCCTTTCCAACATCATGGAAGGAGAACTCACTCGTCTCCTTTCCAAATTACACCTCACCACTTGTGCACTCAACCCCCATCCCCCCCAACCTCACCCCCACACTCATCCCATCCCTAACCCATCTTTTCAACCTATCACTAACTTCTGGTACCTTCCCCTCTGCCTTCAAACATGCCACAATCACTCGCATCCTCAAAAAGCCATCCCTCAACCCAACCGCCTTGTCCAGCTACCGACCCATATCGCTTCTCCCATTTGCCTCCAAACTCCTTGAGCAACACGTTCACGCTGAACTTTCCTCTCACTTTTCATCTATCTCTCTCTTCAATAACCAACAATCTGGTTTCCGCCCCCACCATTCCACCAAAACTGCCCTTACCAAAATTACTAATGACTTACTTACCAACAAAGTTAACAGACAATTCACTGTACTCCTTCTTCTTGACCTGTCCTCTGCCTTCGACACAGTTGACCACTGCCTCCTACTGCAGATCCTGTCTTCCTTTGGAGTCAAAGACCCTGCCCTATCCTGGATCTCCTCATACCTTTCCAACCGCACATTTAGCCCCCCCCTCCCACACTACCTCCTCATCCCGCCACCTCTCTGTTGGAGTCCCTCAAGGTTCTGTCCTAGGACTAGGACCCCTACTCTTCTCAATCTATACCCTTGGCCTGGGACAGCTCATAAAATCCCATGGCTTCCAGTCATGAAGAGCATGGTCAGTCATCCTCTTGGTGAGGACACAGAAGTCTTGCCTGTCAGCAATCTGGCACGCATGGCTGAGTTTATGTTACGCAGCCTTTCCCGTGATCCTTGCATTGTCCAAACTTTGGATGACAGTCCTTACTGGTTGGTGACACTTCTAGACCCACGCTACAAGGAGAACTTTCTGTCTCTTATTCCCTTGCAGGACAGGCCTCTAAAATGGTGCCGTACGAGAAGGCTTTTGTTGCGGAATTATTTAAAAAATTCCCATCTGAAAATGCTGGCGACAGAGGTCACAGTTCGTTGAACAACCAAGGAGTACAGGCGAGAGAGACACAAATTCAATCCAGCAGAGGCAGGGGAACACTGTCAAAGTTCTGGGACAGTTTTCTCAGACCCTCCCATCGCACAGGTCCTGAGGCGCGGGGTACTCTCCCAAAGAGGGGAAAGTTTCGGAAGATGGTGAGGGAGTACCTTGCCAACTGTGCCAACGTAGTCCTTGATTCCTCTGTGCCTTATAATTATTGAGTATCCAAGCTGTACACGTGGCATGAACTGGCTCTCTACACCTTGGAGGTCCTGGCCTGCCCTGCCGCTGTCAACTGAAAATGCTGACAGGCTGACTCATACAAAAATGATCAAAGGCTGGTTTGGGCCAGACTTCTCAACACCACTGAATGATAGCAGCGTAACATAAACTCAAATACAGTGTCTTTTTTTTGGGAGGTCTAACTGTATTCCCATGCACCTCTGTCTTCACACCCAGACATGGGTATACGCTTCCTGATTTTGTCTATTTGCTCTTGTCCTCCTCCTTCTCCTCATCCTTCACATCCTCCTCCATATCACTACCATATCTACCATATCACCATATCTACTTCTCTTGCAAGGGGCATTGGAGTTTCTCCAAATTTTTGGCAGCCGTTGCATTCACTGCATAGGCAAAGAGTATGGGAGACCCACTTCCTAATAATGGGAACATTGTTTTCAGGAGGCCCTCCGACCTCTACGTCTCTTGCAAGGGGCATTGGAGTGCCCCCAAATTTTTGGCAGCCGTTGCATTCACTGCATAGGCAAACAGTATGGGAGACCCACTTCCTAAATATGGGAACATTGTTTTCAGGAGGCCCTCCAACCTCTACATCTCTTGCAAGGGGCATTGGAGTGCCTCGTAATTTTTGGCAGCTGTTGCATTCACTGCATACGCAAATAGTATTGGAGACCAACTCCTTTTTAATGGGAGCATGTCGTACTCATTACTGTAGCCCAGCTCCATGTGTCTTTAAATTGTTAATAGGGTTTTTTCTAAATTTTGGCAGCCGTTGGACCCACTGCATACCCTATAACTGGATAGGAGACCCTCTCCTTTCTAATGGGAACATGTTGTTACTGTGCCCAGCTCTATGTGTCTTTAAATTGTTAGTGGGGTTTTTCCTAAATTTTTACAGCTATTGGGCTCACTGCATACCCTATAACTGTATAGCAGATCCTTATCCTTTATAGTGGGAACATGTCATTACTGTGGCCCAGCTCTATGTGTCTTTAAATTGTTAGTGGGGTTTTTCCCAAATTTTGGCAGCCCTTGCAGTCACAGCATGGGCATTACCACTATAGGAGACCCACTCCTTTATAATGGGAATATTTTTTTTTACTGAGACCCTCCTCTATGTCTCTTCAAAGAGGTATTGGGTTGCGTCCAAATTTTTGGCAGCCCTTGCAGTCACTGCATATGCAATAACAGTATAGGAGACCCACTCTTTAATAATGGGAACAACAAAGCATAGCCGACTGCTGGCCCTTTAAGAATAGTAAGGCAGTAAAAATAGTGTTTGTGACTTTCACAATCCCTCCTTCATAAATGAAACAGGATGTGTCTGATGATGTTTCACACACCACATGGCCAGATAAGGTTGTAAAATGTTAAAATGCCATTTCCCGGTGAATACATTTGTCACGGTTGAAAGCAATGCAAAAATGCATCAAAAACGCTATGTGTGAACATAGCCCAAGGTGTGAAGGAGCATTTTTGTTTTTGGTTATTTATTTTGCCTTGTATACAATTCATTACCCTGGAAAGGATGTTCCTTAACATAATTCCCAGGAAAATCTATTTTAGTTTAGTTTTTGTATGTTTTATTGTGAGTCTGTAAAAGTGGCGTAATACCTCTGACAACATTGTTGACATCATTGACCTGGGAGTCAGAAATGCTTCCAGGAGTCTTCCCCATGCTGTTCCCCTGTCATTTGAGTTCTGTTCCCATCGATTTGGGCAATTTTTAGGCCCTCTGCAGACCGCCGGGGGGGGGGGGAGGCGCTGAAAGAATGCTGGAGTTTCCCATAGATTTACATTGGGCTCGTTACTTGGACCGAGCAGCCGAGTATTCCAATTTGCTTGACTTGAGCAGCGAGCACCCGAGCATTTTAGCGCTCGCTCGTCACTAGTTTTCAGCTATACCATTTCTATTTCCATTCAACTTTTTGATCGTGTTTTATTCCGCTCTTTGTTTGGTGGTAAGATGAAAAAGAATAGTTTTTTTTTTCAATGTTCACTGAAGGCGTTAAGTAGTGTGACCGTTTTATAGGCCGTGGAAGTGATGATAACAAATATGTGGACCTTTTTGGTTTATTTTAGTTTTTGTATGAATTTACCCATTTATTGATATAACATTATTTTCATTTTCTTTTCAGTTTATTTTTTGATTAGGTTTTTTTTTTTAAATATTTTTTCACATTCTTTTTTTTACTTTTTCATTTAGTCCCTCTATGGGACTAGCTTTTATTAGTATAATCGCTGTTATAAAGCATTGCAATGAATTCTACCTGTCAGTGTTACAGTGATAGAAGCCTCTGAGACCATGCTCCTAGCTCGGTCTAAGCAGGCCACCGTCGCTGGGATACCTGGAGGCTCGGGTTGTCATGACAACAGGATCACTGACTAAGGACGTAACCAGAAACGCGTCGAGATTGCATCTCCGCTATCATGGACTTTTATATATTTTAATATTTTGCACCAATAAAGTGAGAATTATTTTTTATTGGAGACTTTCCCCACTTTCTCCTTATGTACACTGGCCGAGAGTCACGGCATTGTGGGTCTGAGCCCAGAAGATATGAGCAGCAGGATGGATTAAATGCATGGTGAGGCATATATTGTTTTTTTGTAAAGAATTGTCAAATCAGTCAGTAAGGATTTAGGGCCCTTTTACATGGCGATATTTTGCATCAGTATTTGTTAACAGACGCCAGGAGTGGATCCAAAACACAGAAGAGGTGAGAGTGGTACAGTTATTATTTTTCTCTGTGTTTGTTCCCCTCTGGTTTTTAGCTTACAAATACTAATGTAAATTACTGCCCAAAATGCTCACTGTGTGAATGAGGCGAGGAAGCTGCTTGTAATACTGTAATATAAGTCCTTATTCTGAGGATGAGCGCTCACTTGCAGGTGCTGTGCTGTAATGCTTATCTTCTCTGCTCCATCATACTCCCCAGAGCAGGGGCGACCCCTGGGGCAAAACTGCAGCCGGCAGATGTCAGACGTGTCACTCAGTGATATGTGATGGAGCCCGACTCCCAAACAAAATCAGACAGAAGCATACAAAATAAATACATGAAGCATTGCAATTAGGTGTCAAACGTTCTCAACTTTATTTAAATTTACATGACACTGAACCATCACCTATCAGGATAAAGAAGATTCTGTGTAGCCTCTGTTCCTATAGACCATCTTGCTTGCAGCCTTCTCCATTGAAGACTACGGAAATTACAGGAATAGATGAGTAATCTGCTTATACTGCTGTAATACAATTCTTTTATCCAATGATGAGAGCATGCGTCCAGGAGTTGTGCTGTAATGTTTGTCTCCTCTTCACCATCATCATCGGAGCAGGGGCGACCCCTGGGGCAAAATGTGCTTACTGGGTTCTGTGCAGCCGGCAGATGTCCAGCCGTATGTGATAGACCCCGACCCCCAAACAAAATTAATCAGACAGAAGCACACAAAATAAATACACGAAGCATTGCAATTAGGTGTCAAATGGTCAAAATTTTATTTAAATTTACATGACACCGAAAATAGCACAACCCCCGACTCACGAAGAGTCACCCTCCAGCACTCAGGAGAGGAAAACCCCCTGTGGAGGAAACCTCTATGGAACCATGGATGGAGGGCTGCCCTTCCATTGGGCTTAGAGAGTTAGTGCCAATATATAACAGATGTAACTGCAGAATTGTACAATTTGTACATTTTACCAGATTTACAGAGAATGACATAACAAATACAGACTATAAATGTGATAAAGCGGATGTGGGAGAGATCTGGCTGCGATATCTGTCACCACATTGATTGATGGAGCGAATTTGGTTGATCTGATTGGCCAGGTGGATGTATAATTTCTCCCTTACAGATCCAGGTCCGCCTCTCAAAAAATTGGACATTTGGTTACAGTTCGTTATGCCTAATCCCTAATAGGATAAATAATCCCTCCCAATTTATCACCCATTAGAGTCATAGATCAGTCCATGAACTCCCAAAGGAGAGCTGCTCTATATAGAGGGTAACAGAAGGGGATCCTGGTCTAGGGACCCCCCTTTGTTACCTTCCCATGCCCTAGGGGTGTCTAAAGCAGACAACCCCTTTCCCTGCTAGAACCTCCAAATTACACCAAGTTTGGCACATTACGTGGGTGGTCAAGCTCAAGGTCCTCAGGCGCATCAGTAATGGCGCTGATCGTGGCAGCGCGGAATTCTTTTATGGAATCTTCTTTATGACACTGGTTTATGACCTCATAACAGTTGTCATGGTGACTACAGGGTCTATTACTGATGCAGGGCACAAGTATTAACCCTTTCATCATTGGTAATTTGCTATTGTTATAGAGGCAGATAACTGCACTTGTTACCAAGCAGGGACCTTATCATTATTGCTTCCCTTAGGCACCATAAGAAATACAGATTACAAATTAAATGTGCAAGTTTGTCATGAGTGTTTTGCACTTTCTAGATCCAGAGATTGGGTTTATTACTAGCACTTTACAAAGAAAAAAAAAAAAGAGGAAATTACTTGTAAAATAATATTATTGGGAATTGCATTTCAAGCATTTTCCTAATGTGCATTCTACATAGTTACATAGATTGAAAAAAGTAGGGGTGGACATTAACAGCTTGGGGCCCAAGTGCAAGAAATGTGTCCGAGCCCCCATCTTTTTATGGCGACAAAGCTACAGATATATATACACATACACAGTGGGGGAAATAAATATTTGATCCCCTGCTGTTTTTCTAAGTTTGGCCACTGACAAAGACATGAACAGTCTATAATTTTAAGGGTAATTTTAACATTGAGAGATAGAATATCCCTGCCCAAAAGAATCAAGAAAATCACATTGTATAGATTAGATATTTTTTTTTGCATTTTGCAGTGAGAAATAAGTATTTCATCCCCTACAAACCATTATGAGTTCTGGCTGCTACAGACCAGTTAGACGCTCCTAATCAACTCGTTACCTGCAGTAAAGACAGCTGTCTTACATAGTCACCTGTATAAAAGACTCTTGTCCACAGACTCCATTAATCAGTCAGACTCTAACCTCTACCACATGGGCAAGACCAAAGAGCTTTCTAAGGATGTCGGGGACCAGATCATAGACCTGCACAAAGCTGGAATGGGCTACAAAACCATAAGTAAGACTCTGGGTGAGAAGGAGACAACTGTTGGTGCAATTGTAAGAAAATGAAAGAAATACAAAATGACTGTCAATAGACATTGATCTGGGGCACCATGCAAAATCTCACCTCGTGGGGTATCCTTGATCATGAGGAAGGTGAGAGATCAGTCTAAAACTACACGGGGGGAACTTGCTAATGATCTCCAGGCAGCTGGGACCACAGTCACCAAGCAAACCATTGGTAACACATTACGCTTTAAAGGTTAAAATCCTGCAGTGCCCGCAAGGTCCCCCTGCTCAAGAAGGCACATGTGCAGGCCCATCTGAAGTTTGGCAATGAATACCTGGATGATTCTGTGAGTTATTGGGAGAAGGTGCTGTGGTCAGATGAGACAAAAATTGAGCTCTTTAGCATTAACTCAATTGGCCGTGTTTGGAGGAAGAAGAAGGAAGTACAACCCTAAGAACATTGTTCCAACCGTGAAGCATGGTGGGGGAAACATACTTTGGGGGTGCTTTTCTGCAAAGGGGACATGACGACTGCAACGTATTGAAGGGAAGATGGATGGCGTCATGTATCGCGAGATTTTGGCCAACAACCTCCTTCCCTCAGTAAGAGCATTGAAGATGGGTCGTGGCTAGGTCTTTGCAGCAAGGCAATGACCCAAAACATACAGCCAAAGCAACAAAGGAGTGGATCTAAAAGAACTACAGTAAGGTCATGGAGTGGCCTAGCCAGTCTCCAGACCTTAATCCCATAGAAAACTTATGGAGGGAGTTAAAGCTCCGATTTGCCAAGCAACAGCCTCAAAATCTTAATGATTTAGAGATGATCTGCAAAGAGGAGTGGACCAAAATTCCTCCCGACATGTGCACAACCCTCATCATCAGCTACAAACAACGTCTGACTGCTGTGCTGCCAACATGTGTTTTACCACCAAGTATTAAGTGTTGTTTTCCAGAGGGATCAAATACTTATTTCTCACTGCAAAATGCAAAAAAATTATCTAGTTTATACAATGTGATTTTCTTGATTTTTTTTTGGATATTCTATCTCTCAATGTTAAAATTAACCTACCCTTAAAATTATAGACTGTTCCTGTCTTTGTCAGTGGGCAAACTAAGAAAGACAGCAGGGGATCAAATAATTATTTCCCCCACTGTGTATATAATTATATATATATACAGTATGTAGATTGTATGCATCTACCTCCTTCTAGGTTGTGCCTGGATATGTACACCCACTATATACTGTGTATGTCTGCACCACTTCAGTGCAGTAAGGCGACATTACTGACCACGGAGCAGCCGTGCTCTTTAGAGCTGATGTATTTTTATTTTTGTGAATAGTTTCAGCTGCCTGAAGACCATTGCTCGCCATCTACCATGGGCATGCTGCAGATCCTCGCTAAGTTGCCATCTTACTCCCTGGCATCAGGATGGTTAATAACAGTACAACCCATGTGCAGACAGATTTGTCTGACTCCTTACCGGACTCCAGCAACCATCGGCTGTGATCCCAGCAGAGAGTACTGCGATTCAGGACGATCTCCGACCATGCCGGTGCTGGTCATAATTCACCGGTACCAGAGGAGGACAACTTTGGGACATTGTCCAAGACATACTCCTCAAGAACTGTGTTTAAGAAATAGTCTCCAGAGGTCCAGGACTTGAAATATGAAGAGGGTGAGGACATTACTGGGGCACACAACCCGCTCATAATAGGTACAGGGGAAGAAGAAACACTCCGTACTGGTACTTCCTCCAGTGTAAGGCCAAAATAAAGGAGGGCAAGGTAAGAATGTCTATATTGTTATTCTACTGGGGATCCGCAGGGGAGGGATCGCACATCACAATGCTAGTTTACAATGAAGCATACCAGACAATATATGTCCTTCTATAATATATCCTCATATAATTTCCTATTGTGGCAAATATTATGCAATTACATTGTCCTAAATGATTGTATTTGCTGATCGTAACCTTAACGGTATGATGGTAGCGTCACTGACGCGCCCCCTGGGCCTGTGTTGTGCAGGGGAACCCGGAACCGGGCCTGTTGTAGAATGCTGGGGGTTATAGTCTCCGTGTGGCGGTGACCCGGTCCGTGCCCAGGGTGGTCAAACCAGTGGCAGTTTTAATGTATAGCAAATGTCCGACTACGCCACCCGTGGATTGCGGTCAGTGGGGACCGCCGCTGCGCTGCCGACCGCTGAGGCTGATGTTGTTTGCGCAGCCGAGTATGGGATAACTCCCCACGGGAGAAGTATTGCCTCAGGGCAGCTAATGTGAGAGATGATGGGAGTGATGGTGTGAGGGTCCCAGTGCTAATGGTGCTGGTGCGGCAAGGAATCACAGAGGCGTGAGGTGCAGTTCAGGGTCTTTACTGATGGTACAAGGCAGACCCTCCCGGGAGTACTGGCTAGTATAAGGGGCCTGGTCAGTCTGCGAGCAAGCAGGAGTTCCCCTGGCCAGGTGGAGTTGTAGGCCTCCCCGTTTATCTGCACTCTTCCTGGCTACCTTGCTGTCAGCGGTTACAAGTAGCCCACGTCCCTGAGTATACCGTGTGGTGCTCACCCGTATGGCTGGTGACTTGGGGCCTTCTGTTAGCCTCCGCTCCTGGATGGCGGCGCTGGTCCCTTCTTTGTGACTGAGCCTCCGGGCTTCTATGGCCAGAGGACCTGGAATCCCCTGCCGGTTGGTTTCTGCTGCTGGGTATATATCAGTCCCCACAGCCTCGGACTCCTGTGTCCGGTTTTAGTAACTTCAGCCAGGGCGAGCTATATCTCTGCTCACAGCCCCTGGCCTTCAGCTGCTGCTCCTACAGAGCTCCTGTTCTCACTTTCCCTCTCCAGGCTCTGACTGCTCTGCTTGTTCTGCAGGCTCTGTCTCTAGCTTCACTCACTAATCCCGCCCCAGACCCAGTTTATAAGGGCAGATTCCTCCCCTTCCAGGTCTGGGCGGACCGTGTTGCATGCTTAGGGCTCCTGGCCAGAGAAACCTCCCACTTGCTCTCAGACATAATATCTCTATTACTGTGGTAACCAGACCCCTGGGGTGCCACATTCCCCCCTAGTAAATTTTAGTACTCCGGGACTAAACACATTTTTAAAGAAACATAATAACAGGGTATAAACAATAATACGATAACATATTTACAAGAAGCTTTAGTTCTTTAAAGGTCACGGCGTGTCCGCAACCGGGTGTCCATATCACCCAAGGTGAAGCTTTAAGCGAAGTAGGGGACCTGTCCAAAGCAAACCCCTTGCGTTGTCCTTGGGTGTGGCTGCAAGGGTAGACTAACTACTTTGGGCCGCAAGGAGGCCACGCCAGACAGGTTTTCTCTTCCGCGGCCGTCTTCGCAAGAGGCACCAAGGTGCAACTATCTACAAAACTGTTCCGGTTATCCAGCGTCCATAACCTGTTAGTCCATAAAAATCTGCAGGGTAACTGAGAAACATAATTAATAACAGGCAACAAACATAAACCATAAACAGTTAACAGATAAATTCACAGTGCATTAGTTTAGATTCTCCAGCGAGCGGGCATCTGACCTCTAGTGACTCTAGTGGACCTACGGAGCTCACTAACTGGTTCTGCACTACAGGGTGTAGGAGGTGTTATGGGTAAGCTGGGCAGTTGTCTGCGCACTCTTTGGCTCACTAGGGGCACGGCAGGCTCACTACTAGCAGAGGGTTGATCCTCCTGTACTGCTGGTGTGGACTCTTCTGCCTCTTGGGCCGGCTGCTCTTCCAGCTCTACTGGTTCCTCTGTAGGCACTTGCGGGGCTGGCTGGAGAAAGGTGAGGACGGGTACCACGACAGCGCCGTTTACTTGTGTCCAAGACCGGGGGAAGTCTCCGAGTACGGTACTGATCATTTCTTCCCTTTCCTCTGCGGGTTGAGGGTTTCCTTGATCTTCTTCAGGGCTTTGCAGCTGCTCGGGACACTTCTTCAGGTGGTCTCTGGAGACAATGGCTGTGGTTTCTCCTCCATCCTTACTGATTACGCAGATTTTTGGGTTCTCATGGCTTGATGGCAGTACGGTGTACGGGTCCTTCTCCCACTGGTCGTCCAACTTGTGGAGCCGCCTCTTCCTCTTCAAGACCTGATCTCAAGGTACCAGGGGAACAGCGGGAGCATACTGGTTATAAGCCTTCTCTTGCCTTTCTCTAGCTTGAGACAGACTTCGCTCGACGCTCTCCTGTACTTTCCGATACTGCTGCTGCCGTTCTGTATCCCAGTCTGCCTCTGGCGAGGTGTCCTCAGGCGTCAGGACTCCCATATCCAGGTCAATAGGCAGCTTACCAGGTCTTGCTCTCATTAGGTAAGCCGGGGTACAGTTGGTGGAACCTACAGGGATGTGGTTATACAGGTCCACCAGATCGGGCAGTTTCTCAGGCCACAGACTGCGTTCTTCCAGGGGCAATGTATTTAGCAGATCTATCACCACCTGGTTCATCTTCTCGCAGAGTCCATTGGTTTGAGGGTGATAGGGCGTTGTTCTTATCTTCTTGCAGCCATACAGGTTGCAGAACTTCTGGAAGACCTCCGCTTCGAAGGCTGGTCCTTGGTCTGTCAACACTTGGTCCGGGTACCCGTGTGGACGGCAGAAGTGCTGCTGGAAGGCTCTAGCTGCTGTTTGAGCCGTTAAGTCCTTGACCGGGACCACCACCAGGAACCGGGAGTAATGATCTACGATTGTGAGGGCGTAGACATACCCAGATCTGCTTGGAGCCAGTTTCACATGGTCCAGGGCTACCAGTTCCAGTGGCTGTCTGGTGATGATGGGCTGCAGGGGAGTCTTCTGGCTGGCTCGGTCTTTTCTTCTCAGGTGGCACGGGCCACAGTCTCTGCACCACCTCTCGATGGCTCCTCTCATGCCTACCCAGTAGAACCGTTCACGCAACAAGAACTCCAGCTTCTTCCATCCGAAATGCCCTGCTCCGTTGTGGTATGCCTCCAGAACCATAGCCGCGTCTCGTCTTGGGACCACTACCTGCCAGGTCAACTCATGTGTTCGAGAGTTAACCATTCTCCGGCACAGCTTCTCCCTGTAGAGGAACAGCTTACTTTTCTCCTTCCACAGTTGCTTGGTCTCCTCCGGAGCATCTGGGTCAAGACGAGCATCGGCCTGGGTCAGCATTTCCTTCACCAAATGGACTGCGGGATCACTGTCTTGCGTCTCTGCCCAGTTGTAGTGGGGCAAGGGATTGAACGTCACGGAGCGCCTGTCCTTCACACGGTGGGAATACAGGGTAATCCCATGACGGTGGAACGCAGGGAGCTCAACTTCTTCTGGATCTTCCCCTACGTCCGGTAAGTTCGGCATTCTAGACAGGGCATCCGCGTTGGCATTTGAGCGTCCTGCCCGGTATTTGATGGTGAATTCAAAGTTGGACAGGCGGGCCATCCATCTCTGTTCCAGGGCACCGAGCCTTGCAGTGTCCAGGTGTGTCAACGGGTTGTTATCCGTGTACACGGTGAATTTGGAGGAGGCAAGGTAATGCTTGAAACGTTCGGTCACTGCCCACACTACTGCCAGGAACTCCAGCTTGAATGAGCTATAATTCTCAGGGTTCCTCTCCGTGGGCCGTAGCTTTCGGCTGGCTTAAGCGATTACCCGTTCTTTCCCTTGCTGGATCTGGGACAGTACGGCTCCTAGCCCGATGTTGCTTGCGTCCGTGTGGAGGATAAAGGGCTGGCTGTAGTCTGGATATGCCAGGATTTCATCCCCCGTGAGGGCCATCTTCAGCTGGCAGAAGGACTCCTCTTCCAGCTTTTCCCACCTAAAGGGCGGCTTCTGGTTTTTGGCTTTCCGCGATTGACCTATCAGGAGGTCCTGCTATGGCTGCCATTTTGGTGAAACCGGGAATGAATCTTCGGTAGTAGCCTACCAACCCGAGGAACTGCCGCACTTCCTTTATGCTGGAGGGTCTTGGCCAGTCCTTAATCACGGTGATCTTATCAGGGTCAGGAGCCACTCTGTCAGCACTCACCACGTGTCCCAGGTATTGCACCTTTTGGTTTCAGGAGGTGACACTTGGAGGGTTTCACTTTTAGGCCGTAGTTTGCCAGAGCTTCAAACACTTCTGCCAGGTGTTTCAGGTGGTCCTCGTAGGTCTTGGAATAGACGATGACATCGTCCAGGTACAACAGGACCGTCTCGAAGTTCCGGTGTCCCAGACAGCATTCCATCAACCGTTGGAAGGTTCCTGGTGCGTTGCAGAGCCCGAACGGCATACAGTTAAATTCGCTGAGACCCATCGGGGTGGTGAATGCGGTCTTCTCCCGGTCTGCCTCTGCTACAGAAACCTGCCAGTACCCGCTAGTGAGATCCAAAGTAGAGAAGAAGTTAGCAGATTTTAATGCAGCTAAGGACTCTTCTATCCTTGGTAACGGGTACGCATCTTTGTGTGTGATACGGTTGACCTTCCTGTAGTCTACACACATTCTCATAGTGTTGTCTTTCTTTTTCACTAAGACTAGTGGAGCTGCCCAGGGGCTACAGCTGTCCCTAATTACCCTAGCCTCCTTCATGTCTTTTAGCATCCCCTTGGCGTGTTGGTAGTGTGCAGGGGGTACGGGTCGGTATCTCTCCTTTATGGGAGGATGGTCTCCCGTGGGGATGTGATGTTCTACCCCCGTTACTCGCCCGAAGTCCAGCGGGTGTTTACTAAACACTCTCTCGTACTCTTGAACCACCCGATAGACTCCCTGTTTCTGGTGTGAGGGAGTGGAGTCAGTACCCAAATGCAGTTGCTGACTCCAGTCCTCCATTGGTTTCTTAGAGCCGTTACCTTCCTCTGGTTGAGATGGAGGCAAGGGTTCCACGGCCTGTACAGAATTCTGCTTTATGGTGAACAATTTGGCTAGCGTGGCATACCGGGGCAGGTGTACTTCTCTCTCCCCGATATTTATGATGCGAACGGGCTCCCTCCCATGGCGTACATCGACCACCCCTCGTGCCGTCAAAATGGTGGGCCTACTGTCTGAGTAGACTTGTTCTACCATTGCTTGGTAGTCTCTACCTCTTAGACCAATAGCTGCCCGGCACCAAATCATCATCTCACTTTTTGGGGGCATGGCAATAGGGAACGGGTCACACATTCTCACGCTACCTATCTCACCACCAGATAGTTCCACCTGTTGCCGCTTCATCAGTGCCCGGATCTCTTTTTGGAGCACACGCTGCTGGCCGGAACTGGCGTTCTTGGCAACCTTCTGTAAAATGAGAATCACCTCTGCAAGACAATTTTCAATCACATTAGTTCCCAAGGTTATTCTAGGGTGACTCTCATGACGGTCTATGTCCACTATAATCAGTCCTTGTACCGCCAGTTCGACTTTACCGATCTTAATGGTCACCTCTTTGAATCCCAATTGCGGCACGGGCTGACCATTGCTGGCGATGATACTCAGGTCGTCATCTGGGTAGCGGGTTATGTCCGAGTCATTCCAGTACTGTTTAAAGAGCACGTACGGGATTGTGATCACCTGTGACCCAGTGTCTAGTAGGGCACTCATAGGAATGCCATCCAGTACCACAGGCAAGATTGGACGTCCCCCTATGTATTTATCACGCCAGTTTGATGGGCCTGATGGTCTTATGCCTGGGGGTTGGCCCTCTACCCCAGGTTGTGCCCGTTTAAATGACAGTACCTTGCCACATGTCCGGGTTGATTGCAGCGGCGGCAGATGGGTCGTCCGTCCTCGTTGTATCTGTCGCTGGGTCTTCCTCTGGCCGGTGGGGTCCTCCTCAGTCGGCGCCACGGGACGTCCTCCAGTCCGGATGCCAGCTGGATCTTTCCTGGAGAAGAGACCTGTAAAGACTGCACAGTTCTGGTTAGCGCGGCAACGCTCTTAGTCAGCTCTTGGACCTGATGGTGCAGGTCTGTAGCCGGGTCACTGTTTAAAGCCTGCGCATCAGCTCCCACAGGCCCTGCAGACAAGGGCGCCGTCTCCTGGTGGTAAGTGATAGCAGGGGGCCTGTGGGTCACAGCACCACCTGGTGCCGGTTCTCAGAGCACCCGGATGGCTCTGTCCTTGAACTGTGCAAAGTCCAGGTCAGGGTCCTGTAAGGCCATTGCCCGCAACTGGGTTCGGTGGGCATTGCACAGTAGACCCTCAATAAATTGTTCAGTCAACAGCTTATCTTCATTTCCCACGCTGTCAGGGTCTGCCTGCTTAATGGCTCTCAGGGCCTCTTGTAGGTTTAGAGCATAGTCTCTTATACTCTCATGTGCCCGTTGTTTACACCCGTAAAATCTGAGCTTTATTTCGGCTGAGGTGCGGGTATCAAATGTGTCTTTCAGCCGGGCTAGTATTTCCCTGACAGTCCTCTTCCTCCCAGGTGACCAGGACTTTACCTCCCTTTGGGCTGCCCCGATTAATTGGGCCACCAGGATGCTCACTTTTTGCTCTTCTGTGAGGGGGTACACCTGGAAGAGGCTATCCAGTCTTTCTCTAAAGTCATTTAGAGTATGTGACTCCCCTGAGTACTGGGGTAGCCAGGTTGCCCCCGGGATATAAGGCATGGTGAATGGCATGACTGCTGCAGCGGTTGCACTGGCGGTGGCTGTGGCAGTGGAGCTCCCCTCGGTATCCGGCATCCTCCTCCCCCCCTAGTGGACCGTGGCCTACCTTGCGATGCTCTTCTTCCGTAGGCCGCGGCTCCGCAGTCGATCGTCGGGGTTGAGGACCTGGCGTCGCGCTCCGATGACGTCAGCGTCGCTCTTCCTCCCTTCCAGGACCTTGCGCAGCGTCAGAGCGTGGGGCGGAGCTTCGGATCTCGCGCGCTTTCGGCGTCCACGCCCCTCTTCTTCCCGTGCGGCTTCCCGAAGATGGCGTCCGAAGGCGGGAAGCAGCTGCGGATGGCGGGAAGAAGGCAGAAGACAGCGGGAAATGATCCAAGATGGCGTCTGATGGCGGGAATCGGCTCCGGATGGCGGGAAACTACTCCGGACGGCGGGAAACTTCACCACAGGTAAGTATAAAAGTCTCTTTTTCAGGCACGCAGTACCCGGTGGTTGCGGGCACGAAATCCTGCCGACTACGCCAAAGTTGACGCGCCCCCTGGGCCTGTGTTGTGCAGGGGAACCCGGAACCTATTGTAGAATGCTGGGGGTTGTAGTCTCCGTGTGGCGGTGACCCGGTCCGTGCCCAGGGTGGTCAAACCAGTGGCAGTCTTAATGTATAGCAAATGTCCGACTACGCCACCCGTGGATTGCGGTCAGTGGGGACCGCCGCTGCGCTGCCGACCGCTGAGGCTGATGTTGTTTGCGCAGCCGAGTATGGGATAACTCCCCACGGGAGAAGTATTGCCTCAGGGCAGCTAATGTGAGAGATGATGGGAGTGATGATGTGAGGGTCCCAGTGCTAATGGTGCTGGTGCGGCAAGGAATCACAGAGACGTGAGGTGCAGTTCAGGGTCTTTACTGATGGTACAAGGCAGACCCTCCCGGGAGTACTGGCTAGTATAAGGGGCCTGGTCAGTCTGCGAGCAAGCAGGAGTTCCCCTGGCCAGGTGGAGTTGTAGGCCTCCCCGTTTATCTGCACTCTTCCTGGCTACCTTGATGTCAGCGGTTACAAGTAGCCCACGTCCCTGAGTATACCGTGTGGTGCTCACCCGTATGGCTGGTGACTTGGGGCCTTCTGTTAGCCTCCGCTCCTGGATGGCGGCGCTGGTCCCTTCTTTGTGACTGAGCCTCCGGGCTTCTATGGCCAGAGGACCTGGAATCCCCTGCCGGTTGGTTTCTGCTGCTGGGTATATATCAGTCCCCACAGCCTCGGACTCCTGTGTCCGGTTTTAGTAACTTCAGCCAGGGCGAGCTATATCTCTGCTCACAGCCCCTGGCCTTCAGCTGCTGCTCCTACAGAGCTCCTGTTCTCACTTTCCCTCTCCAGGCTCTGACTGCTCTGCTTGTTCTGCAGGCTCTATCTCTAGCTTCACTCACTAATCCCGCACCAGACCCAGTTTATAAGGGCAGATTCCTCCCCTCCCAGGTCTGGGCGGACCGTGTTGCATGCTTAGGGCTCCTGGCCAGAGAAACCTCCCACTTGCTCTCAGACATAATATCTCTATTACTGTGGTAACCAGACCCCTGGGGTGCCACATCACCACTAGCACCTAAGAAACACAGTGAAGCCTGGTAAGTGTCCGGACGGAGGAGATAGCCATTGATGAGAAGCATTATTTTTTAGGATCATAGCCATGACTGTTATAGCATTTGCATAAGTCGCCCTTGTGCCATGTTGTTCTCCTTTTTTCAAGCAATGTCTGTAATCACAGCAAAACTATTGCAGTCTTCACAACACAGCCCGGCTCTGCTACGATTATGGAAATCATGTCCAAGAGCAATAAAGAAAAATATTCACAAGTGTTTTTAAGAAATTGCGACTGTTTTTTTTTTGCTTGGATTATTTATTTATTTTTTTATGTTTGCATTATTTTGCATTATTTTGTCTTTTTGCTTCTTTTGTTGCATCTGTGCATTTTTACGTTTTTTTCTTTTGTTGCTAATCACAGCATGTTCTAAGTTTCGTGATTTACTTATTTTTTTTTCTTTCTTTACTTTTTCTATAAATTTTACCATTAGAAAATGCACCTAAAAAATCATACACATGTCTGTATGTGTCAGAGTTGTCTTGGGGTCTCATCTATTTATTTAGTAGGGTAAAGAGGGAGGAGGCGAGTAAGGACATAAGTGTGAAGTGCTGGGTCCTGATTGCTTGTATATCCTGCACTGCTTCTAGCACTTCTATTGCTCTCCTCTGAAGACATGTCCCTCTTGTGTGCAGCTGGCCGAAGCCCTGGACCTCTTCCAGGAACAGATGCTGAAAGAGGAGCGGCTGCAGCCGGAGGAAAGTAACTACACTGTTCTCATCGGAGGCTGCGGAAGAGTTGGATATATCCTATATATAACGTATTGACGGCTCTGTCTGACAGTCTAATATGTATGGGGTCCCGGACAATTTTTTGGGGGAGTTAATGATCCAGCATAACTGATCATTTAATTTGGCTGATCATTATGTTCTGGAGATAAGGTGCCAGTAGACATGTCTGGTGGTGACTCTCATAGAGAACACAGGAGTGTATGGGAGAGATGGCTGCCAGACAACTGTTAAGCGCGGGCCGTCTTTCATCCAAGAGCCATCTAATGTGTGTGGCGGGCTTCATAAGGTTGATCTGTGACCCCTTGATAATGAGCCATGATAAAGCAGCATTGGGTAAGCTCCAAGGAGTGGCCAGTAAAGTCCTTCTGCCTGTGTTCACATGGATGGGATTAGCCGGGGTCCATGCCGTGGTGGCTGTGCTCATCAGGCCCTGGACACATTAGTCAGATCTGTACAGCATGTTGCAGCTTATTCTGAAATCTTTATAACAAAGCCCAGCTAATGGTCACATTAACTGTGACATGTTTGTAGCTTTTTAATGATTTAATACTAAAATGATCTTATTTACTCTGTGAAACAACCTTTAAAGGGACTTTCTTGTTTCACAAAACCGCTGTTCCTGGCTGCAGTTTGTTTAAAGAAATTACAAAAACCGTCTGTTCTCTATTCATCCTCCCCAGGTCCAGCGCAAAGTTTCTCCTGCTGCTCCCGCTGTCTGTTATTGTCTGCAGCGCTGACAACACATCTACAGCTCTGCAGCCTGTAGCTACGCTCAGCGGCTCGTGCCGTTAACTCGGGCCGACCTTCAGAGCTCACTGACTGACTGCAGTGCTTTCACCGTCACGTCAGCGCTGCAGACAATGACTGACACCAAAGCATTATTATTATTACTATTTATTATTATAGCGCCATTTATTCCATGGAGCTTAACATGTGAAAAAGGGGATATACATAACAAACAACAAGTACAATAATCCTGAACAAAAACGCAATGGCAAACTGGTACAGAAGGAGAGAGGGCCTCCCCGCGAGGGCTCACAGTCTACCAGGGATAGGTGAGGGTACAGCAGGTAAGGGTAGAGCTAGTCATGCAGCGGTGTGGTGGAGCGGTGGTTACTGCAGGTTGTAGGCTTGTGGGAAGATGTGGGTCTTCAGGTTCCTTTTGATGGTTTCCACGGTAGGCGAGAGTCTGACATGTTGGGGTAGAGAGTTCCAGAGTAGGGGGGAAGCACAGGAGAAATCTTGTATGCAATTGTGGGCAGAGGAGATAAGAGGGGAGTAGAGAAGGAGATCTTGTGAGGATCGGAGGCTGCGTGCAGGTAAGTACTGGGAGACTAGGTCAGAGATGTATGAAGGTTTATAAAAAAAAAATTCAATAAAAAACATTGAAACACAGATATATGGGGGAGACAGGTTGTGAATGGCTTTGTATGCCATGGTTAGGGTTTTGAACTGGAGTCTCTGGGTACATGGGAGCCAGTGCAGGGATTGACAGAGAGGAGAGGCCGGGGAACAGCGGGGGGGCAGGTGGATTAGTGAGGTAGCCGAGTTTAGGATAGATTGGAGGGGTGCAAGAGTGTTGGAAGGGAGGCCACAAAGCAGGAGGTTGCAGTAGTCGAGGAGGGAGATGATGAGGGCGTGCACTAGTGTTTTTGCAGATTCGTGGTTGAGGAATGTGCGGATCCGGGAGATGTTTTTGAGTTGACGTTGGCAGGAAGTGGAAAGGGCTTGGATATGTGGCTTGAAGCACGGTTTGTTTCTTAAAAAAAAAAAATGTTGTGTTGGAATAGGGGTTGTCTGAAATAGGATAACCCCCTTAAAGTGAATCTGTCACCAGGTTTTTGTTATCTAATCTGACAGCAACATAATGTATGGGCAGAGACCCTGATTCCAGCGATGTGTCATTTACTGGGCTGCTTGCTGTAGTTTTTATAAAATCACAGTTTTATCAGCAGGAGATTATCACTAGAGGACTAGTAAGCCTCGGTATTCATGTGCTCTGTATAACCCCATCCCCACCACTGACTGGAGGAAAGGTGCCGATCAGTGGTGTGAGTGGGGTTATACAAAGCTCAGCATTCAGAGAACTACTAGAGCTGCAGCAGATAAAACACTGATTTTATCAAAATAGCAGTAAGCAGCAAAAAGCGTGAGATATCACTGTAATCAGGGTCTCACCCCTTATATCATGCTGCTCTCAGATGGGGCATCTAAAACGTTGGCAGATTCCCTTACGATTTAACAGCACTTTCTGATGACTTTTTAGAATAAGGAGTACTATATAAGGAATAATTGCCACTCATTATACACTCCTGAGTGCGACCCCTGTAGTGACTGGCGGCAGCTCAGCATTAGGGCCGGCTGTCAATCAGGGCTGCGGGCACGGTTACAGCCGTCACTCTCTATACACAGAGTGGTGACTGAACCAGTGCCGCCCCCATGACTGATACCCAAACGCTACCAGATACAATAAAGTTCATTTCCTCCTGGCAGAGGGCGTCTAAATTCCGGCACCGGGCTGGTTCAGAATGCTATTAACCTGCAGAGTAACCCCATATCTACAGGTTGATAGCGTTTTTTCACGTGACCGGTTCCCTTCCCTTCTCCCACAGATTTAGCAGATATTGAGAGTGAATGATTAGTGCAGGAGACCAAAAAATGTCTTTTAAGTGACAAAAGAAGAAGGTTTATCTGATAATGTATATTACAAAGTGTCTTATCTTTACTTGCACTATTGATGAATGAAATCAGGTTAGGCTGGAGCAGGAGCACAGTGATAGGACAATCAGAGGGAGACACGGGCAGATCGTGCTGCAACTTATTCTAGTAAGGAGTTTATCTCACTTCAGTGCTGAGCACTTCTACACAACCATATCACTGCCACTGCTTCTGAACATGTGCTGAATGGAAAGCGGGAATCCCTCCCGCCTGTGTGCGATGTGTACGTGAGCAGACAGTGCAGCATTCTCTACCCACTAGCTGAGAGATAACTGAAGCTTAGCGCTAGAGCCTGCAGAGGGGAGAACTGGTGACAATTGCAGGACACACAGGGACCAGAATAGAATATACACATAGCAGTAGCCATCTGACATGACTGTTATGCCCTCAATATAACATTCATTGTGTACGCTGTCCATCAGTGTACAAGCTGTGGGGATCTGGCCGAGGCCGGCAGTACCAGGCGCACACACTTATATGGATCTTGCTGTGAAGGGGCGTCAGCGCCCCAGTGAGCACCATGGACCATTTGTTCTGTTAATTGGGAGGACCAATAACGTAATGCAGTAAAGTACCTGTACATTATCTGATAATGCCCTGTATATTATGTACTTACATTATTATTGCTATTATTACATACAGTTTTTACAGTACAGACTCATTTCTTGTTACATCATTTAGATGAAAAAGCGAGGTCTGGTTCCCACAGATGCCACATATACTGCCCTGTTCAACGCCTGCGCGGAGTCGCCATGGAAAGACTCGGGTCTGCAGCACGCACTGAAGCTGCGGAAAGAATTGATGGACAAGAACATTGCGCTTAATCCCATCACTTACCGGAGCTCGCTGAAGGTCTGCACGCTGAGCTCAGGACTGCAGGGGAGCTGTGAGCTATTTAAGGTAAGTCAAGGTCACAGTCCTGGTCACCCACAATGGAGTCCTTATAAGATGCCTCTATCGTAGATTAACCGGGAGGGAACAGCATCATTGTAATCATTCCACGGGGAATCACCAGTGCACCATGTCTGGCCGGGGACTTAGCAGCCATCAGAAGGCACCACCAGAGTTCAGTTCTTCTGTGGGGACCAGGGGGTCACTTACTAAATTCGAGAAAGGTGGACAGCTTTGTACTATCTGCTACTGCGGCGCCCTCCCTGAGTGGTGGGGTTACTCGGTGCCGGACAATATATGGTGGGGGTATGGGAGTGTCGTCGTGGCCGCGACCCAGTCCGTGCCCAGGGCTGTCACATAAAAAGAATGGGCTATTGGATGAGTGGATGTTCGACTACGCCACCTGTGGTTTCTGGTGATGGCCACCAGCGCTGCAGCAGTCCTCTGAGGCTGATGTTCTGGCAGCTTGTTTGGTACTACTCCCCACAGGCGGAGTAAGCCTCAGGGCAGTATGGAGGATCTGGGGAGTTGTGGTGGGTGCAGTGCCGCGCAGGAATGAGCAAACGGAGGCAGTATGTGAAGTCATCCAAGATTTACTCACTTTGATGAAGTAGCAGCTGCGAAGCTTCTCTCTGCTTCTCGCGGCGCGCTGCGTCCACCAGGAAGGGGGTTCAGCTCTTCCTAGGTAGATCAGGAGCACCTGTCAAGACCCCGCTGGGGTGTTCCTCTCTTTCCTATATTCTCCCACTCAGTCCTCTCCTGACGGTATGTGATGTGAACGTGGAGTAAGGCCGGGTCCCACTGGATATACACAGGTTGAGAGATACAGGTGGCGACTCCGCTGCGTCCGTGTCCCCCTGGGATCCACTAAGCCTCCGGGCTTTTCTAACGATGACGTGAAGTACACTGTCAGATATCGGGGGCCGGTCCCCTCTTGCGGCAGGAGTCCCTCAGGCTAGGCCAGAGTGAAGAATACAGGTGGCGACTCCGCTCCGTCCGTACCCTCCTGGGATCCTTTCGTCTGTGGAGCCTATCTCCTCTGCTCCCCTCCTGGGCCTTCTTGATTGGACTCTGACCGGGGACAGAGCTAGCTATAACTCAACTCTGCCCCAACCCCCCGTCTCGAGGCCTGAGACCGGGAACCGTGACCCCTGAGCCGGCCGCAGCTTTGTACTGACTGACTTTCCCAAGGAACCACGGCAAAAGACTAGGTTATAAAGATGGCCACTGTATATATATATGATGCTAAAGTAAAGTGCTTCCTCCACCCTCACCCACCACATGGTTCCCACTATCTTTGGTTCCCCCCCATCTCCTCTATCGCGGGCCGGGGCAGCACCCTGGTGCATTTAGGCCCCCTACAGGACAGGAGTGGTGTAGTGTTGAGTGTGAAGTAGGGTCTTGTGTGATACTCCATCCTTACCTGAGAGAGGAGATACCACACCTCTTTCTGAGGTGCAGTACCCCTGTGGCGACTGAACCCTCAGGGGCGCCACACTACCAACACATCCACTGTCAGCTTAAGAGATAGAAAGATGGTGCTGGGGTGTAAATTTTCAGCTAGTTAGTATGTCACCTGTTAGGGGGGCACAGGGACCCCACCAGGGGCGTTCTGGCCCAACGGAGGATCAGGAAATCCACCGGTGGGCCCTGGGTCCCATTGGCCACGCCCCCAAGCCCCGCCCCCTACCCCCCCTGGGCCCTGTACAGAGAACAGAGGGCCCCCCTGGTTCGCTAATCATATTGGCAGCACTGTATGGGCCCTTTCAGGTATATATTATTGAAGGCAGCAGAATGTATAGGCTCCTGTCAGGTATATATTATTGAAGGCAGCAGAATGTATGGGCTCCTGACAGGTATATATTATTGGAGGCAGGAGAATGTATGGGCTCCTGACAGGTATATATTATTTTAGCCAGCAGAATCTATGGGCTCCTGTCAGGTATATAGTATTGGAGGCAGGAGAATGTATGGGCTCCTGTCAGGTATATATTATTGGAGGCAGCAGAATCTATGGGCTCCTGTCAGGTATATAGTATTGGAGGCAGGAGAATGTATGGGCTCCTGTCAGGTATATATTATTGGAGGCAGGAGAATGTATGGGCTCCTGTCAGGTATATATTATTGGAGGCAGGAGAATGTATGGGCTCCTGTCAGGTATATATTATTGGAGGCAGGAGAATGTATGGGCTCCTGTCAGGTATATATTATTGGAGGCAGCAGAATGTATGGGCTCCTGTCAGGTATATATTATTGGAGGCAGCAGAATGTATGGGCTCCTGTCAGGTATATATTATTGGAGGCAGCAGAATGTATGGGCTCCTGTCAGGTATATATTATTGGAGGCAGGAGAATGTATGGGCTCCTGTCAGGTATATATTATTGGAGGCAGGAGAATGTATGGGCTCCTGTCAGGTATATATTATTGGAGGCAGCAGAATGTATGGGCTCCTGTCAGGTATATATTATTGGAGGCAGCAGAATCTATGGGCTCCTGTCAGGTATATATTATTGGAGGCAGGAGAATGTATGGGCTCCTGTCAGGTATATATTATTGGAGGCAGGAGAATGTATGGGCTCCTGTCAGGTATATATTATTGGAGGCAGGAGAATGTATGGGCTCCTGTCAGGTATATATTATTGGAGGCAGCAGAATCTATGGTCTCCTGTCAGGTATATATTATTGGAGGCAGGAGAATGTATGGGCTCCTGTCAGGTATATATTATTGGAGGCAGGAGAATGTATGGGCTCCTGTCAGGTATATATTATTGGAGGCAGCAGAATGTATGGGCTCCTGTCAGGTTTATATTATTGGAGGCTGCAGAATCTATGGGCTCCTGTCAGGTATATATTATTGGAGGCAGGAGAATGTATGGGCTCCTGTCAGGTATATATTATTGGAGGCAGGAGAATGTATGGGCTCCTGTCAGGTATATATTATTGGAGGCTGCAGAATCTCTGGGCTCCTGTCAGGTATATATTATTGGAGGCATGATAATGTATCGGCTCCTGTCAGGTATATATTATTGTAGACAGGAGAATGTATGGGCTCCTGTCAGGTATATATTATTGGAGGCAGGAGAATGTATGGGCTCCTGTCAGGTATATATTATTGGAGCCAGCAGAATGTATGGGCTCCTGTCAGGTATATATTATTGGAGGCAGGAGAATGTATGGGCTCCTGTCAGGTATATATTATTGGAGGCAGGAGAATGTATGGGCTCCTGACAGGTATATATTATTGGAGGCAGCAGAATCTATGGTCTCCTGTCAGGTATATATTATTGGAGCCAGCAGAATGTATGGGCTCCTGTCAGGTATATATTATTGGAGGCAGGAGAATGTATGGGCTCCTGTCAGGTATATATTATTGGAGGCAGGAGAATGTATGGGCTCCTGTCAGGTATATATTATTGGAGGCAGGAGAATGTATGGGCTCCTGTCAGGTATATATTATTGGAGCCAGCAGAATGTATGGGCTCCTGTCAGGTATATATTATTGGAGCCAGCAGAATGTATGGGCTCCTGTCAGGTATATATTATTGGAGGCAGCAGAATGTATGGGCTCCTGTCAGGTATATATTATTGGAGGCAGCAGAATCTATGGGCTCCTGTCAGGTATATATTATTGGAGGCAGGAGAATGTATGGGCTCCTGTCAGGTATATATTATTGGAGGCAGCAGAATGTATGGGCTCCTGTCAGGTATATATTATTGGAGGCAGGAGAATGTATGGGCTCCTGTCAGGTATATATTATTGGAGGCCACAGAATGTATGGGCTCCTGTCAGATATATATTATTGAAGACAGCAGAATGTATGGGCTCCTGTCAGGTATATATTATTGGAGGCAGCAGAATGTATGGGCTCCTGTCAGGTATATATTATTGGAGGCAGCAGAATCTATGGGCTCCTGCCAGGTATATATTATTGGAGGCAGCAGAATCTATGGGCTCCTGTCAGGTATATATTATTGGAGGCAGCAGAATGTATGGGCTCCTGTCAGGTATATATTATTGGAGGCAGCAGAATGTATGGACTGCTGTCAGGTATATATTATTGGAGGCAGGAGAATGTATGGGCTCCTGTCAGGTATATATTATTGGAGGCAGCAGAATCTATGGGCTCCTGTCAGGTATATATTATTGGAGGCAGCAGAATGTATGGACTGCTGTCAGGTATATATTATTGGAGGCAGGAGAATGTATGGGCTCCTGTCAGGTATATATTATTGGAGTCAGCAGAATCTATGGTCTCCTGTCAGGTATATATTATTGGAGGCAGCAGAATGTATGAGCTCCTGTCGGGTATATATTATTGGAGGCAGCAGAATCTATGGGCTCCTGTCAGGTATATATTATTGGAGGCAGCAGAATCTATGGGCTCCTGTCGGGTATATATTATTGGAGGCAGCAGAATGTATGGGCTCCTGTCAGGTATATATTATTGGAGGCAGGAGAATGTATGGGCTCCTGTCAGGTATATATTATTGGAGGCAGGAGAATGTATGGGCTCCTGTCAGGTATATATTATTGGAGGCTGCAGAATCTATGGGCTCCTGTCAGGTATATATTATTGGAGGCAGGAGAATGTATGGGCTCCTGTCAGGTATATATTATTGGAGGCAGGAGAATGTATGGGCTCCTGTCAGGTATATATTATTGGAGGCAGGAGAATGTATGGGCTCCTGTCAGGTATATATTATTGGAGGCAGCAGAATGTATGGGCTCCTGTCAGGTATATATTATTGGAGGCAGGAGAATGTATGGGCTCCTGTCAGGTATATATTATTGGAGGCAGGAGAATGTATGGGCTCCTGTCAGGTATATATTATTGGAGGCAGCAGAATGTATGGGCTCCTGTCAGGTATATATTATTGGAGGCATGATAATGTATGAGCTCCTGTCAGGTATATATTATTGGAGGCTGCAGAATGTATGGACTCTTGTCAGGTATATATTATTGGAGGCAGGAGAATGTATGGGCTCCTGTCAGGTATATATTATTGGAGGCAGGAGAATGTATGGGCTCCTGTCAGGTATATATTATTGGAGGCTGCAGAATGTATGGGCTCCTGTCAGGTATATATTATTGGAGGCTGCAGAATGTATGGGCTCTTGTCAGGTATATATTATTGGAGGCAGGAGAATGTATGGGCTCCTGTCAGGTATATATTATTGGAGGCAGGAGAATTTATGGGCTCCTGTCAGGTATATATTATTGGAGGCAGGAGAATGTATGGGCTCCTGTCAGGTATATATTATTGGAGGCAGGAGAATCTATGGGCTCCTGTCAGGTATATATTATTGGAGGCAGGAGAATGTATGGGCTCCTGTCAGGTATATATTATTGGAGGCAGGAGAATGTATGGGCTCCTGTCAGGTATATATTATTGGAGGCAGGAGAATGTATGGGCTCCTGTCAGGTATATATTATTGGAGGCAGCAGAATGTATGGGCTCCTGACAGGTATATATTATTGGAGGCAGGAGAATGTATGGGCTCCTGACAGGTATATATTATTGGAGGCAGGAGAATGTATGGGCTCCTGACAGGTATATATTATTGGAGGCAGCAGAATGTATGGGCTCCTGTCAGGTATATATTATTGGAGGCAGCAGAATGTATGGGCTCCTGACAGGTATATATTATTGGAGGCAGGAGAATGTATGGGCTCCTGTCAGGTATATATTATTGGAGGCAGGAGAATGTATGGGCTCCTGTCAGGTATATATTATTGGAGGCAGGAGAATGTATGGGCTCCTGTCAGGTATATATTATTGGAGGCAGGAGAATCTATGGGCTCCTGTCAGGTATATATTATTGGAGGCAGGAGAATGTATGGGCTCCTGTCAGGTATATATTATTGGAGGCAGGAGAATGTATGGGCTCCTGTCAGGTATATATTATTGGAGGCAGCAGAATGTATGGGCTCCTGACAGGTATATATTATTGGAGGCAGGAGAATGTATGGGCTCCTGACAGGTATATATTATTGGAGGCAGGAGAATGTATGGGCTCCTGACAGGTATATATTATTGGAGGCAGCAGAATGTATTGGCTCCTGTCAGGTATATATTATTGGAGCCAGCAGAATCTATGGGCTCCTGTCAGGTATATATTATTGGAGGCAGGAGAATGTATGGGCTCCTGTCAGGTATATATTATTGGAGGCAGCAGAATGTATGGGCTCCTGTCAGGTATATATTATTGGAGCCAGCAGAATCTATGGGCTCCTGTCAGGTATATATTATTGGAGGCAGGAGAATGTATTGGCTCCTGTCAGGTATATATTATTGGAGCCAGCAGAATGTATGGGCCCCTGTCAGGTATATATTATTGGAGGCAGGAGAATGTATGGGCCCCTGTCAGGTATATATTATTGGAGGCAGCAGAATGTATGGGCTCCTGACAGGTATATATTATTGGAGGCAGGAGAATGTATGGGCTCCTGACAGGTATATATTATTGGAGGCAGGAGAATGTATGGGCTCCTGACAGGTATATATTATTGGAGGCAGCAGAATGTATGGGCTCCTGTCAGGTATATATTATTGGAGGCAGCAGAATGTATGGGCTCCTGTCAGGTATATATTATTGGAGGCAGGAGAATGTATGGGCTCCTGTCAGGTATATATTATTGGAGGCAGGAGAATGTATGGGCTCCTGTCAGGTATATATTATTGGAGGCAGCAGAATGTATGGGCTCCTGACAGGTATATATTATTGGAGGCAGCAGAATGTATGGGCTCCTGTCAGGTATATATTATTGGAGGCAGCAGAATGTATGGGCTCCTGACAGGTATATATTATTGGAGGCAGCAGAATGTATGGGCTCCTGTCAGGTATATATTATTGGAGGCAGCAGAATGTATGGGCTCCTGACAGGTATATATTATTGGAGGCAGGAGAATGTATGGGCTCCTGTCAGGTATATATTATTGGAGGCAGCAGAATGTATGGGCTCCTGACAGGTATATATTATTGGAGGCAGGAGAATGTATGGGCTCCTGTCAGGTATATATTATTGGAGGCAGGAGAATGTATGGGCTCCAGTCAGGTATATATTATTGGAGGCAGCAGAATGTATGGGCTCCTGTCAGGTATATATTATTGGAGGCAGCAGAATCTATGGGCTCCTGTCAGGTATATATTATTTGAGGCAGCAGAATCTATGGGCTCCTGTCAGGTATATATTATTGGAGGCAGGAGAATGTATGGGCTCCTGTCAGGTATATATTATTGGAGGCAGCAGAATCTATGGGCTCCTGTCAGGTATATGTTATTGGAGGCAGCAGAATGTATGGGCTCCTGCCAGGTATATATTATTGGAGGCAGCAGAATGTATGGGCTCCTGCCAGGTATATATTATTGGAGGCAGCAGAATGTATGGGCATCTGTCAGGTATATATTATTGGAGGCAGCAGAATCTATGGGCTCCTGTCAGGTATATATTATTGGAGGCAGGAGAATGTATGGGCTCCTGTCAGGTATATATTATTGGAGGCAGCAGAATGTATGGGCTCCTGTCAGGTATATATTATTGGAGCCAGCAGAATCTATGGGCTCCTGTCAGGTATATATTATTGGAGGCAGCAGAATGTATGGGCTCCTGTCAGGTATATATTATTGGAGGCAGCAGAATGTATGGGCTCCTGTCAGGTATATATTATTGGAGGCAGGAGAATGTATGGGCTCCTGTCAGGTATATATTATTGGAGGCAGCAGAATGTATGGGCTCCTGTCAGGTATATATTATTGGAGCCAGCAGAATCTATGGGCTCCTGTCAGGTATATATTATTGGAGGCAGGAGAATGTATGGGCTCCTGTCAGGTATATATTATTGGAGGCAGGAGAATGTATGAGCTCCTGTCAGGTATATATTATTGGAGGCAGGAGAATGTATGAGCTCCTGTCAGGTATATATTATTGGAGCCAGCAGAATGTATGGGCCCCTGTCAGGTATATATTATTGGAGCCAGCAGAATGTATGGGCCCCTGTCAGGTATATATTATTGGAGCCAGCAGAATGTATGGGCTCCTGTCAGGTATATATTATTGGAGGCAGGAGAATGTATGGGCTCCTGTCAGGTATATATTATTGGAGCCAGCAGAATGTATGGGCTCCTGTCAGGTATATATTATTGGAGGCAGCAGAATGTATGGGCTCCTGTCAGGTATATATTATTGGAGGCAGCAGAATCTATGGGCTCCTGTCAGGTATATATTATTGGAGCCAGCAGAATCTATGGGCTCCTGTCAGGTATATATTATTGGAGGCAGGAGAATGTATGGGCCCCTGTCAGGTATATATTATTGGAGGCAGCAGAATGTATGGGCTCCTGTCAGGTATATATTATTGGAGCCAGCAGAATCTATGGGCTCCTGTCAGGTATATATTATTGGAGGCAGGAGAGTGTATGGGCTCCTGTCAGGTATATATTATTGGAGCCAGCAGAATCTATGGGCTCCTGTCAGGTATATATTATTGGAGGCAGCAGAATGTATGGGCTCCTGTCAGGTATATATTATTGGAGGCAGGAGAATGTATGGGCCCCTGTCAGGTATATATTATTGGAGGCAGGAGAATGTATGGGCTCCTGACAGGTATATATTATTGGAGGCAGGAGAATGTATGGGCTCCTGTCAGGTATATATTATTGGAGGCAGGAGAATGTATGAGCTCCTGTCAGGTATATATTATTGGAGCCAGCAGAATCTATGGGCTCCTGTCAGGTATATATTATTGGAGGCAGCAGAATGTATGGGCTCCTGTCAGGTATATATTATTGGAGGCAGGAGAATCTATGGGCTCCTGTCAGGTATATATTATTGGAGGCAGGAGAATGTATGGGCTCCTGTCAGGTATATATTATTGGAGGCAGGAGAATGTATGGGCTCCTGTCAGGTATATATTATTGGAGCCAGCAGAATGTATGGGCCCCTGTCAGGTATATATTATTGGAGCCAGCAGAATGTATGGGCTCCTGTCAGGTATATATTATTGGAGGCAGCAGAATGTATGGGCCCCTGTCTGGTATATATTATTTGATAATCATGCCCATTGCCCAGCTCCCGCCATATGTTGATCGCCAGCCAGATAAAACAAGGCAGCTGGGGGCTGGGATTCGCAGCATGGTAAGGCCCAAGCGTTCTTGGCCCCCCACGCTGAAAATCGCAGCCCGCAGCCACCCCTGAAAGTGGCGCATTCCTCATAGCACCATTTCCAGGTGCTTTACCCGGCTCTTCCAGCGGCCCTGGTGGTGAGTGGCACCCTGGGTAATAATCGGGTTAGTACCAGGCCAGCTTTGTATTATCAGCTGGTACTAAGCCCGAAATTCATGGTGTCACGCCAAATTAGACATAGCCACCATGAATTTCTAGTAAACAGAAAAAAAAGACAGAATTTTTTTTTTTCTATTAAAAATAAAACACATTTAGGGACTCCATTTTTAATAAAGAAAAATCCTCAATCCAACGTAATCCATAGGTCTTCTGTCTTCAGCTCTGCTGCATCTTTGCCATCTGACAATATGTCTGCTGACAGAGATGAGCCGGCACAGAATGACACCGGAGCAATGTTACTGTGTAGTGCGGCACTAGATTTCTTTTTTTGTCATTTCATGCAGTGTAGAAATCTTGAGAAAAGTGTAGATTGTGCTCTGGAAGTGATCAGTTATAGCAAACTATGTTATTTTCTGCAGAGATAAGTCCTGCATAGAAGATGAGATATATCGGTCTGCGGCAGATAAAGAACTTCACCTAGAGACATCACTGGTGAGTATGTGTGTTACCTATACACACACACTGACACTATATACAGAGCTCCTGTGTGTAATGTCACTGGTCATCACTGTATTACCTATACATACACACTGACACTATATACAGAGCTCCTGTGTGTAATGTCACTGGTGATCACTGTATTACATATACACACACACTGACACTATATACAGAGCTCCTGTGTGTAATGTCACTGGTGATCTCTGTACAACCTATACACACACACTGACACTATACACGGAGCTCCTGTGAGTAATGTCACTGGTGATCACTGTATTACCTGTACACACACACACTGACACTATATACAGAGTTCCTGTGTGTAATGTCACTGGTGATCACTGTATTACCTATACACACACACTGACACTATATACAGAGCTCCAATGTGTAATGTCACTGGTGATCTCTGTACATCCTATACACATACACTGACACTATACACGGAGCTCCCGTGTGTAATGTCACTGGTGATCACTGTATTACCTATACACACACACTGACACTATATACAGAGCTCCTGTGTGTAATGTCACTGGTGATCACTGTATTACCTATACACACACACTGACACTATATACAGAGGTCCTGTGTGTAATGTCACTGGTGATCACTGTATTACCTATACACACACACTGACACTATATACAGATCTCCTGTGTGTAATGTCACTGGTGATCACTGTATTACCTGTACACACACACTGACACTATATACAGAGCTCCTGTGTGTAATGTCACTGGTGATTGCTGTATTACCTATACACACATACTGACACTATATACAGAGCTCCTGTGTGTAATGTCACTGGTGATCACTGTATTACCTCTACACTGACCCTATACACAGGAGTCCTGTGCATAATGTCACTGATAATCTCTACATTATCTGTACACTGACTCTATATACAGAGCTTTTTTACATTTTCATTATCAGTCACTATCTGGTGCCATTATGTGCCATGGTCATGGCGTGGCGGAATTTGTCCCTTGTATGTGGTATTATTCGGACAGTCACTATGTGGTGGTAATATGTCGTCTTCTCATGGTGTGGCAGTATATATACCTTGTACTTGGTAGTATTTCATCACTATGTGGTGGTATGTGTTCTGGTCATGGTGTGGCGGTATTTCTCTCTTCTATATGGTATTATTAGTCTAGGGATAGTTGTCAGTCATTTGTTTTTTCGGATATTAAGAATGGGAACATTCTTTATTTGCAATACATATTAAATACTTGGATGGTTAACCTCTCCCTGTGTTGTGACTACTACAGAGCAGCAGAGATGCACGTCAGCTCAAGACGCAAAAAATAAGCCGTCACAAAGCCCCAGACCCAAAAAAATGAGAACACTACGGTGCGCAGAACATGGCGTGAAAAGTGTGATTTTTCAAACTTATGAATTTGTTTTCACCACTTAGATACCAGTAAAGGTATACATGTTTGGTATCTACAAACTCGTACTGACCCGAGGCATCACCCTGTCACGTCGGTTTTTCCATATAGTGAACATGGTGACTAAAAAACCCAATAAACAAACGTGCAATTGCACTTTTTTTGCAATTTTACTGCCCTTGGAATTTTTGTTGCCATTTCCCTGTACACTATATGGTAAAATAAATGATTGCATCTGAAAGTACAACTCGTCCCGCAAAAAAACTGTCTTTCCTGCTGCTACAGACTTTTATATGACTACAATTTACATTCTGCTGCTTATGGAAACATTTTTGCAGTTTACAAGACCCTTCTTACACTTGCTTGCACCCAGGTTTCATGTGAAAGAGTGTTCTCAAAGCTGAAAATTGTAAAAAATCGTCTGAGGGCTTCGATTGGACAGGAGCTTTTAGAGTCCCTCCTTCTGTTGAACATTGAGTGTGACATTTCAAGGAACTTAGACTATGATGACATTATTAATACGTATGCAATGTCATCTTCTGTTCTGAGAAAAAAACGTTTGTAATTTTGCTGCTGATTGACTGTTAGTGTGAGTTTATTTGTTGTTTTGGGCCTTTCACTAACAATTGAATGGTATTGTATTATAGAGGAGAGGAAATCGTGCAATACAAACTTCCAAAATGCTTACAGAATTCTTTTACTTTTCCCAGCGGCCAAGTTTGGTGCTGCTACAATGATGCCGGCTGCTGGGATGCCAGATGGATGCAGGTTCAATTTGTGGCACTTATACTTTAAGAGAATGTACCTTGAAAGTATTTCTTGTTATTGTTCTGTTATGGCACTTTATCACACACTGGTGTGAATAAGATAACAGTGTTCCTCTTTCGCCAGGAGTGTTTCTTTAGTTTGTTATTTATTCGTTATATTGGTTATTTATTGGTTAATAAAGTGGATTCATTTTGAAAGAGTTTGTGGACTTATGTTATTCCTATATACGGTAACTGCATGGTGCTGGTGGGCCCCAAGATTGATTGTTTCCTGGTGGGCCCCAGGTACTCCAGTCCGGCGCTGGACCCCACTGATCCTGGGCACTGGTGCAGCACTGCGCCCCCTTCACTGTTTTTTTCACTGGCCACCCGGCTGTTCTGGGAACGGCAAAGTGACGCTTTCCCTGAGATTTTGATTTTTGTTAGATTTTTCTTGCAATACTCAAGCATTGATGTCGCGAGCTGGATAATAACAAGCTAATATGGTCTTCTTGAGTTTATAGGAAATTGCACAAAAATTCCGTGTCGTTGGCCCTGAAACATTCACCGTCCTGTTTATGGGATGCATAAGGGATGAAGAGCTGGGCTTCCTACAAGCTCTGCAGGTATGGCTTGCTGCACACATCCTGCATCCTATATCCGTACAGTGCACACTTACCTGGGAATTATGTCTCACACTTCCGACATGATGAGATGCGCAAAAACATTGAGGAATCATGGAGCAACTGTTCATTTTACTAATACAGATATTTCTTGCTGCAGTATTTCTGCTGAAGTGACGATGGGGCATGCCGGCTGAGGGTGGGACTCTTGGATTCTCTGATGACTCTGTTGGGCTCGGTGCACATTACGTTTGTGGCCATTGTTGGGCGCATACACATAGAAGGTGTGTGGCCCCCTAGTGGCCACTGTCAGGATGGATGATGAGGCATCCGTCCACTATTGGGACCCATTGTAAAGAAATGTATACCGCATTGCAGAGGTCGCTCTACATTTTTTACAGAAGAGTAAAAATCCTCCTCATAGTATTTTTCAGGAGTATTTTTAGCCAGTCTTTGAATATTAGAGAAGAGGCTGCAACCTGTGCTTTGCTCTACCGCTTCACCATCTTTGACGTATATTTACGTCAAAGGTCGTGTCCCTGCCTTTGATGTGATCTCGCACACCGAGTCCACATATTTCCCTGCACATGATGACTGATTTAATCAACCATCATGTGCCTTTAATAGCTGCTGATGTACTGTTGCTCCGCCTGCTGCTATTAACCAATCACTGACAGCGGGATTTAACGCACGTCGGCTGGAAGCGCGTCATACATCCTGCCACGTGATTGTGGGGCACCGATGGGTTGTCATGACAGCTGGGGGTCTGCTGATGACCTCCCATACATGTCATTATGACCCTCCTATGGGCCGGCGTTCATAGAAGATGGTGATTTCTGCTATAGATTGCAGTGTATGTACAGCACAAGCGATCAGACGATCGCCGCTTCAAGTCTCCTAATTAATCTGATCAGTAAACATTGTAATGGGGAAAAAATCAAAATGCCAGAATGACGTTTTTTTGGCTGCCACAGCATTGCAGTAAAGTGCAACATCAAAGTGGTTGCAGGGAGTATCTATATATATAATCGTCTTATCCCATCTGTCTGTCTGTCTGTCTGTCCAGGAAATCCCGCATTGCTCATTGGTCCGCCAGCGGCCAATCAGCGCCGCGGGATTTCTGAAAAAAGATGGCGGCCGTTAGCAGCTCATCTGCGGGACGGAGCTCAGCGGCGATGCAGCCGGGAGATGACCGGCGCGAGGTGCTCATCTCCCGGCCGGTACCAGCAGAAGGACCCCGACCGCCGGACCCATCTGCGGGACGGAGATGCAGCCGGGAAATGAGCGGCGCGAGGCGCTCATCTCCCGGCCGGTATCAGCGGAAGGACCGCCGGCGCCTCTGACCTCCATGCGGAACGGAGGACAGGGGAGCGGCGCTGCGGGTCGGGATACTTCTCCTGCGAGCGCCCGCTATGTCCCGGGTTCTCGCAGCGGAAGTAGCCGCAGAGGCAGCGCCGGTCCTCACCAAGACGATTCGATGATTGGTCGCGGTCTTCGGACCCGACCAATCACTGATCTTAGCGCAAAAGTTAAACATCGCTGTGCTGATTGGTCGCCGACGCTGCCCGCGACCAATCACCGATTTTTAACACAAATGTCTGGACCTCTGTAACACCATGCGGATACTGTGGGGACATCAGCGGCTAGGGTGTGAAGAGAGGACCGGGGAGCGGCGCCGCGGGTCGGGATACTTCTGCTCCGAGCGCCCGCTCATGTCCACCGGTCCTCACTAATACGATTACGCTCCCTGCTCCTCACCAATACGATTTGCGGATTGGTCGCGTGCGGAGAGCGCGACCAATCAGTGATCTTGGCGCTAAAGTTAAACACCGCTCTGCTGATTGGTCGCGGCCGCTGCCCGCGGCCAATCACCAATTTGGGCGCTACATTTAAATAGCCGCCACGACCAATCACCGATCTTACCGCCACTTTTAAACACTGCTGTGCTAATTGGTCGCGGACACCAGCCGCGACCAATCAGCGAGCTTGGCGCAAAATTTAAACAACGCTCTGCTGATTGGTCGCGGACACCATCCGCGACCAATTAGTGAGATTGGCGCCAAATTTAAACAGCGCTCTGCTGATTGATTGCGGTCGCTGGCCGAGATCAATCAGCAGTATTGGCCCCAAATTTAAACAACGCTCTGCTGATTGGTCGCGGACTCCAGCTGCGACCAATCAGCGATTTTGCCGCCAAATTTAAACACCGCTCTGCTGATCGGTCGCTGGCCGAGATCAATCAGCAGTATTGGCGCCAAATTTAAACTTCACTCTGCTGATTGGTCGCAACCACTGGCCGCGACCAATCTGCGTTTTTTGTGCCAAATTTAAACAACGCTCTGCTGATTGGTCGCGGTAGCCGGCCGCGACCCATCAGCATTATTGGCGCCAAATTTAAACCCCGCTCTGCTGATTGGTCGCGGCCGCCAGCCTCGAACAATCAGCGAAATTGGCGGCAAATTTAAACAACGCTCTGCTGAATGGTTGAGGCCGCCGACCTCGACCAATCATCGATTTTGGCGCCCAATTTAAACAACGCTCTGCTGATTGGTCGCGGCCGTCAGCCGCGATTAATCAGCGATTTTGGCGCCAAATTTAAACCCCGCTCTGCATCTTTCTGCTGTTTGGTCGCGGAAGCCGGCCGCGACCAATCAGCAGTATTCTCGCCAAATTTAAACACCTCTATGCTGATTGGTCGCGGTCGCGACTAATCAACGATTTTGGTGTCAAATTTAAACACGCTCTCCAGTCCTCACTAACATGGCTTGCTGATTGGTCACGGCCGCCGCCCGCGACCGATCAGCGATTTTGGCGCAAAATTCAAACACCGCTCTGCTGATTGGTCGCGGCGGCCAGCCGCGACCAATCAGCGAGATTGGCGCCAAATTTAAACAACGCTCTGCTGATTGGTCGAGACCGGCGACCGCGACCAATGAGCAGAGCGATGCAGAGCGTTGTTTAAATTTTGCGCCAAAATCGCTGATTGGTCGCGACCGGCGGCCTCGACCAATCAACGATTTTGGCGCCATATTTAAGCAACGCTCTGCTGATTGGTCGAGGACGCCGGCCGAGATCAATCAGCAGAGCGTTGCTTAAATTTGGCGCCAAAATCGTTGATTGGTCGAGGCCGCCGGTCGAGATCAATCAGCAGTATTGGCGCAAAATTTAAACACCGCTTTGCTGATTGGTCGAGGCCGGCAACCGTGACCAATCAGCGATTTTGGTGCAAAATTTAAACACAGCTCTGCTGACTGCGCCCGGTCGGCCGCATACCTATTCTAGAATACCCGATGCATTAGAATCGGGCCACCATCTATTATATGGATATGTAGCTCACAAACTCCTAAATATATGATGTTTTCATTTACAATGTATCTAATTTATACATGTATATAGAGAGTACTGAGCATGGATTTGTAAGGTTTCATAACTTCCATGCTAGACAAAATTCTATAAAATAAATAATTTGACAATTCTTTCATGGCCGGAGGTGATAATAAACTGATATAACAGTGTACACTAGTAATTAGAATTCCCTGGGCTCGGGTGTAAGAGGCAATATTCCTGATGATCAGGGTCCCGTGTAGGGACGGTCACTGCTGTATACCATCTAGTACAGAGGTACAGAAGCTGGCGGCGCTCCCATAACCTCCGGGCTGCTGTATTCTATCAAACATCTCCATGTTATTCTGTATACAGTTATATTCTTCTTTCCATCACAATGCGGTGGGATATCACTACAATATGCCAACATGGTGTGATTAGTGGAGGGCGGCTGTCAGTATCCCCCGACTTTAGAATTAGATTGAATAATCCTTCAAAGGGGGTGTACAAAGTTTAAAAGATATCTCCTATCCATAGGATAACTTCCCGATGGATGGGGTCTGACTGCTGGGAGCCTCACCAATCCTGAAAACTGGGGATTTGAAGAGTCCTTTGTGACTGATGTGATGGTCGATCATTGCTGCACCATACATTCTCTATGGGACGACTGAAGCTCTGTGCTCGGCTGGTCTTCAGCACTCCCATTAAGAATGAACGGAGCAGTGAGTATACTCAACCACCACTCCATTTGCGGCACCCTGCTACAACAGGTACCACAGGACCCAGGGTGCATGGATGGACTTCTCCACAAGAGGCCCTCACTACATACAAACACCTCCACCCTTCCACCTCATACCACCAGAGGGAGCCCGTTAGGGATATATATATATGGAGGGTGGAGCCAGGCAGTTCAGTCAGAGTTAGTAGTCAGACTGAGAGAGTCTGAGAGCGTGCTGACGCTGAGAGCAGCGAAGACGCGGCGCGTCTGCTGCTGGGTTCTGAGGGCCACGAGTGTGGCCGACGGTAAAGAGGAGAGATGAGAGGAGTTGAGGGGGCAGAGGAGCATCACAAGGCTCACCCCAAAGATACAAACCGGACACCGGGTCCGCGCCTACAGGGTCCTTTATACCCAGTAGGGACCACCGGCATTCCAGGAGGACTACAAGTCCCTGGCAGACCTGAAGCTAGACCCATTACAGGACCAGGAACCATGATGGCCCCGACGACCAGGGATAGTGGTTGCCAGCAGAAGGTCCTACTACTGAGCGACAGGTGAAGGAACAGCACGACACATAAGCTAGGCCCAGTTGCAGGCTGGCCAGGAGCATACAGAGAGGCAGACACGGACCAGGAGGCCTTATACCCGCTCACTGGGGAGAAGTCCTGAAGTGCACCCATCCTACTGAGTACCCTGGAGCGTACCTGACATCCGCACCAGTAAAGGTATTGAAGCGAATCCACTGTCTCTGTCAGTTACTCCTGCTGCATCATCCCGCCTGCACTACAAGTCCCAGCATCACCACCCACCAAACTCCACACTGCCCCGGGGGCCCACTGCACCTGTGGGGAGCAGAAACACCTCAGCTGCCATCCCATCACCCCCCCGGAGGTCTGAAGCAGCGCTGGTAATCATTACCAAGTACCACAGGTGGCGTCACAAACTGTTTATTTATTTTATCCAAGTTTCAATCCCCTTTTTCAAGAGTGACCCCAGTGTACGGGCCCAGGAGCCGACCACAGCGACATCCCCAAAACCAGGCAAAGGCCCGGGTACCGAGTCGTCCCCATCCCCTGGGCGCGTCGTACTCATCGTCTGTGGGACTGCCAGAACTAGTGGAGCGCTGCTCTTGGCTATTTTGGGCAGTCCTATAGACAGTGAATGGAGGGGAGGCTGAGCATGCTGCCTGTTCTTGGGTTTGCTAGGGGTTCCAGCAGTCAGACCCTCAGTGATCAGTAAGTTATCCCCTAACCTTTGGATAAGAGATGATTTTCTATTTTGGCAATAACCCTTTAATTGCATCCATGTGGTTATTTTCCCCCTATCCTGTCCACCTTTATTATGTCCGTTATTCCCTCTGGTGGTCTGTGCAGCCATGTAGTGTATGTCTGTACTACTCAGGCTCTGGGGGGCCGGAGCGTGCAGCTACAGAGCAACCTGCTCCACATCACTGCCAGGAGGGGAGATTTATTGCTGTGTAGTTAGTCCAGGTGGTGCCGACAAGTAGAGGGAACAAGTTCTGGCAATCCTGCCAAAGGAGCACAGTTATTCCTGCACCGGACCTGCATCTCCGGTGTGCGGCGGCCGGGAAGGTGCCCGCTCTCCTCAGGGAAGATGCTGACGGCCCGCAGGCACATACCCGTCCTTGTGCCAATGCACAGGAGATAAAGCAGGACATTTATCTAAGTAGAGATGTGGCGTCTCCCACCCGCCTGTCATATTTGTAGATGACGCGTGGCGGAGGGCAGAAGCCGGGGTAGGACTCCTGTCCGGCTGCAGAAGTCTCATGTGTAGTGATACTCATGTGACTTTTCTAAAAGCATAAATCGGCCTGCAGAGGTGTCAGCGACGCTGGCTCAGACGTTACTGTGAGCGGAATAACAAGGCTTTGGTAACAGTTTCACCTCTTTATATTGTATTAGCTCCTTTACTTAGTCCTAGTTCAGACTGGTCTAAGAGATCACCTGCTGATTCCTTTCTTGCGATTCTGATAGGAGATTTCTGTTAGAAGTTTGGCGCAAGGCTAGTGATTAGACTGGCTAGTGATTAGACTGGCTAGTGATTAGACTGGCTAGCGATTAGACTGGCTAGCAATTAGACTGGCTAGTGATTAGACTGGCTAGTGATTAGTCTGGCTAGTGATTAGTCTGGCTAGTGATTAGTCTGGCTAGTGATTAGACTGGCTAGTGATTAGACTGGCTAGTGATTAGACTGGCTAGTGATTAGACTGGCTAGTGATTAGACTGGCTGGTGATTAGACTGACTAGTGGTTAGACTGGCCGGTGATTAGACTGGCTAGTAGATAAGGATTTTGTGCCAGATTTTTAGTAACAAAGGGAATACAGCGGTCGGCCACTTTAGGTGGACTGTTACAGTAGGCAGCATGCTGATAAGTTATTTTTTGACGTTTTGCATGATTTTCGCTGTCTTCGGTTGGCATATCCCCCCCCTTCCCAACGGCACTTCCATCTGCAACCTGTAACGGCCAGTCGGAATACCCGTGCTGGCATCGGGGTCTTATTGCATGGGTAGGCGCTGTGGCATTGGGGTCTTATTACACGGGTAGGCGCGCTGGCATCTGGGTCTTATTACAGGGGTAGGCGTGCTGGCATCAGGGTCTTATTACATGGGTAGGCGCACTGGCATCGGGGTCTTATTATACTGGTAGGCGCACTGGCATCGGGGTCTTATTACACGGGTAGGCGCGCTGGCATCGGGGTCTTATTACACGGGTAGGCGCGCTGGCATCGGGTCTTATTACACGAGTAGGCGCGCTGGTATCGGGGTCTTATTACACGGGTAGGCGCGCTGGTATCGGGGTCTTATTACACCGGTAGGCGCGCTGGCATCGGGGTCTTATTACACGGGTAGGCGTGCTGGCATCGGGGTCTTATTACACGGGTAAGCGCGCTGTTCGGAGACAATGGGAAAACCAGTGGGCAAGGCTTCACAGATACAGAAAATAGCACAGAATTTACTAGTAGAAGTTGCCTATTTATTATGTAGACACACGTTTGGAAATGACATAAGTAGATGGCCCAAGCCCTCCACAAAGCTTTTCATCCTGGAGGGCACCGGCTTTACCAATGTGACCCTCTGACATATGGGAGCATCATTATAATAGGATACTGCCATTACATGCCAGCTAGTCCGTGTCCAGTTACTGCTTTCTCTGTGACGGGGTGTACATATTTGCGTGAATGTAATGTGGATAGTGACTGTATACGCCATCTTGTGCTTCAGGTTTGGAGGCAGATGCGGCACATGGGGGTAAAGCCGGATGTAATCACCTATAACCTGCTTCTTTGTGCCCCCCGAGACTGTGGGATTGGAGACACCGCTGACGCTCTACATTTACTCACGCACTCTAAGGAACTGGCAGCCCTGACTTTAAGTGCAGGCAAAGAGAAGCAAGACAGGAAAAGCCAGCAAGTGAAGAAAGGAAAGGATAGTCCTGAAGAGGTGGGCAGCCCATGCTCCTGGGCCATTCCTCAATTCCAAGTGGCAACTATGGCACAGCTGAGGACTTGGCAGGCTCACAGGCACTGGTCGTGGTGAGTACGGCTGACCATTTTCCCAGCGTGCCCTCTTTTGATGCCAGTAATGTGCCAAACCTCCTGGACCTGTCTGTAAATACGGGAAAAATTGTGTCACTTGTAAATGTCAATACCCCATCTGACCGATTGGCAGTGATTGGCGACTTAGGGGGCGTTCTTCAGAAGATGAAAGAAGACAACGTCTGTCCTACAATAAAGACCTTCACCCTCCTAGCGGCAGTCATGAGAGCAGAAGTGGGGTCAGAATCTGCCGTCCGGGCCACTATGGACGCCTACGGAGTAAAGCCAGATCTCACCTTTTTTAACACTTTGGTGTTGAAGAGGAGTAAAACTCTGAAGCTGCAGTCGGCTTTGGTAAGGGAATGGTTTTTATTTTATCATTTAAATGTTAAAAAGCCATCATAAAATAATTAACACGGCTTGTGAGAAGATCCACGCTATCTGACAGTAAAGAGGCTGAGGTACAGTAGGTGAATGATGTTACCGCATTGTGGGATTATATTTGCTGCATGAAATCATTTGTAAAGCGTGTGACAGATCTGCCTGACTTTTTATATATATTTTTTTCTTAAAAGTGAATACCTTTTTTTTTTTTACTATGGCTTAATAACGATCCAAAGCAAATGGTTCTGTGTGACCCACTACTACTCAGGTAGCGTTAGCCCTCCCTGGGAAAGGTGTACTTGGACGACGGGCCGGTGGAAGAGGGGGATGCAGTCGTAGCCTTGACCCGGTCTGTGCCCAGGGCGCACACATTAAAAATATGGGCTAGCAGATGAGTGGTTATTTGTCGACTACGCCACCTGTGGTTCCCGGTGATTACCACCAGCGCTTGGGCACTGAATGCCCGCCTGCTTCATCCCAGCATAGGATTTTGTGCTCAGGGAGGTGATTGATCGTAGCGCTATTATGTGCAGGAGGGATACTTACAGCATGAAAGGGTTTTGTATTTATTTATACCCTGAATAGTACTTTTTGTGGTATGTGAGTATATAGTATTTGTTAGCTCAGATATTCTATATGGACTTCATTTATGTTTGGGACTCTTTGTATTTTTCAATATATACTCTGCTGTAGTAGGCACATATTTCCCTCTTCATCTTTCTGGACTATAGTACACCTCCTTGTATACTAATGTCAGGCAGTCATAACTAATTTGCATGTGTACGATATTGATCACCAGGGATAATACTGGCACTTGTATTATGGTACTGCTTGTTCTGTTGTAACTAGGGATGTTTTTTTTGGAGCAGGTGGGCTTCAAATTAGTGGGTAACCCCACTATATTGATTTTACTTGTGTTTTAGCAATTTGGGTTTTTTTACGTTGTTTGTATGTATTTATATTTGTAATGAATAAAATTTATTGTCACTTATTATAACGTTTGATAATTTATTGAAGTATTGCTGGGTGATCACTGCTTCATAGCACACCTCTTTTCCCTTTTTTCACGTACCACCAGCGCTGCGTCAGTCCTCTGAGGCGGGTGTCGTGGCAGCTCAGCTGGTACTACTCCCCACAGGCGGAGCAGGGCCTCAGGGCAGAGAGAGAGGAAAGTCTGGAGGTTGGTGGTGTGTGTGCGGTGCCGCGCAGGAAAGGATAACGGAGGCAAGGGGTGAAGTCTTCCAAGCTTTACTCACGTTGTTTCAGTAGTAAGCACAAAGCTTCTCCTTGCTCCTCACGGCGCGCTGCGACCACCAGGAAGGGGTTCAGCACACTCCGGGTAGTTTAGGTGCACTTAACGAGACCCCTGGACCAGAATGTTCCTCTCCTTGGTGAGTTCTCCCATTAAGTCTCCTCCTGACTGTGTGTGTGGTATGAACTTGGTGAAACGCCGGTTCCCGCTGCATCAGCGCAGTTTAAGGGATACGGGTGGCGTACTCCGCTCCGTCCATATCCCCCTTAGGGATCCAGAAGGCCTCTGGGCTTTTCCGACTGAGACGTGAAGTAACAGAGTCAGATATCGGGGGCCGGTACCCCTCTTGCAGCAGGAATCCCTCTGACTAGGCCAGAGTAAGAAATACAGGTGGTGTATGCTGCTCCGTCCGTATCCCCTGGGATCCTTTTGCCTGTGGAGCTTTACTCCTCCGCTCCCCTCCAGGCCTTCTTAGGTAGGGACCTTGACCAGGTAGAGACAGCGGTTAACTCTAACCCACTCCTCACCTCAAGCCCAGAGTACGAGGACCGTGTATCTTCAACAAGCTGCAGGTTCCAGCAGAAAGCCACTATTAGCGATGAAGATCACAATCAAAGACCTTGAACCTAAGATGGCCATGTATTAAATATGTATCAGTAAGTGTAACCTAAAAGTGTGTCCTCCACCCTCACCCACTACATGGTTCCCCCTATCTTTGGTCTCCCCCCCATCTCCTCTATCCTGGCTGGGGCAGCACCCTGGTGCATATAAGCCCCCCACAGGACAGGAGTGGTGTAGTGTTGAGTGCTGAGGCTGGGTCCCGTGTGGTGCTCCATCCTTACCTCGGAGAGGAGATACCACACCTCGATCTGAGGTGCAGTACCCCTGTGGCGACTGAACCCTCAGGGACGCCACAGTTCCAACCGATTCATATAGAAACTACACTTTTTTATATCGGCCTAATTGTTTCTAAGCATGGCTTTGAAAGAAGGGGCATTGCTTTGAAAGAAGGGGCATGGCTTTGAAAGAAGGGGCATGGTTTTGAAAGAAGGGACATTGCTTTGAAAGATAGGGCATGGCTTTGACAGAAGGGGCATGGCTTTGACAGAAGGGGCATGGCTTTAAATACAACAGCATGCACTAAATTGTTTGAAAATTGGGGGGCAAAAAAAGTGATGCAAGGCAAGCCAGCAAAAGAGTCTAAAGTATGACACATTTTCTCATTTACATGTCCATATTTAACCACGTACATGGAAAAAATGTCCCTGGTGTCAGCAGTGTTTGTTCCGTGTGTCATCGGTGTTCGGACTGTGGGTCCGTTTTTCCCATCAATGTTTGACGGATGGATAAATAAATCCTTGAATTACAGAGCTTCTCCTATTCTTTGCCATCCGGGTGCTGAATGTTTTTGCACAGACCCATAGACTTGTATCGGCTCTTTTCATCTGTGATATCGGAAAAAGACAGACAGACGGACATGTGAATAGCACCATAGATTATACTGGGTATGTGATGTATCCATGAAAAAAAGGGATAAACCTCCACGTGCAACATGATGTGTGAATGAGGCCTTTTGCTTTTTCTGGCCGCACCATCAAGGAAGATTTCCTCCATTTGTGTTTTTGGTCTGTGTGATGTCCATGTCACCCAGTGTAATATTCCACATGAATGGATTGACCACCAGACTGTGGGGGAATAATGGCTACAGGCGCTTATCTCATCCATCCGTTTTTTAAATGAGATATAACCGTAGATTTCAAAGGCTGCACAACAATCAGACACAATCCGTGTGGCAGGTATGTTTTACCGGACGCACTGCATAGATTACATAGGAAAGTGTGTCTGGCCTTCTATTAGGTTTTTTTTTAGTTATGGATGACAAATGGACGCTGGACGGATCAAAAATGGCCTTTTTTTCCCCTGAACACAAAGCATTGTGCTTGTGTGAATTTGCACTTCGGCAGGCAATTGTGCCCTGAGCCTATATGAAGGCGTTTTGTGCGCTGCCGCCAAAATGCAACATTCAGTTGGACGCAGCAATATTTTATGTGTGAATACTGTTTAATACAGATTTTAGCATTTCCCTTTTTCTGAAAATGCGTCGGGCCTCATGCAGAAACAAACTTTTTGTCGAAACGGACAGTGATACCCATAACAACCAATCAGAGCTCTTCTTTTATTGCCCTGGTAAAATGAAACGTGGCATCTGGTTGGCTGTCATGGAGAACACTGACACATTCTGAAACTTAGTGCCGATTCTTCCACACTTCATGCCACACGTACAGTGTAAAAACTGATGGTCTGAATGGTTTCTTTACAGCAGCTGTTGCCTATGATGGCACAGAGAGGCATTGCACCAAACATCCATACCTTTTGCAATCTCGCTAGGGCATGCCTTAAAGAAAAAGATGGTGTACAGCTCCTGGAAGACATGGCGGTAATGACATTGCTAGTTTACATAGTTTATTTAGTGTCTTTTTTTTTTACTCCTACTTGATAAAGTCTAGAAAATAATGTCATTTTTAAACTGATTTGCCTTTTTATAGAAAACAAGTGACAAGGATCTTTTTGCATATCTGATCGGTAACTTGTTTTACAGATTTGTGGATTCCATCCAAATATCAATGTATACAGCACATTGATTAATGCGGCCATAAAGAGGTTAGATGACGTCTACTTGACCAATATTCTGCGGGACATGAGGAACAGAAACGTGGCTCCTAATGAAGTGGTGGTCCGTCAGCTGGAGTCTGCAGCACAGTACCCACTAAACTTTGATAAAGTGAGTATACGATCTGATAAAACCAATAATGGAGGCTGGTGAAGAGGAGGGAATTCGCCTCCATGTGGGTAAAAATGTGTTGTTTTTTATCAAAATGGAAAATTGTATTCGGTAAAAATACTCCACACCACACACCATCAACCAAGAAGGCCAATAACTAGTAATAGATTAGAAACAAGCGTTTGAAGACTTTTCCTGTTGTGAACATGATCCTTTAAGTTAAAGGGAACCTGTCACATTGGATAACGCTATTAACCTGCTGATGTAGGGTTAATCTGCAGGGTAATACCATTAGGAAGTGCTTGGCCACTATACTGAATGTGTAGCACATGGGAGTAAATTAACTTTATTCCTCCCGTGAGCCACTGACAGGTGGCTCTGCACTGATGTACTGTAGAGCTAGCTGTCAGTCAAAGGGCTGGGGCGTGCTTACAACCATTGCTTACTGTGTACAGATTGGTGACACTGTCTGAGCACTAACTCTCAACTCTAGCTAGATTCTAACTACTGACTGAGCTGCCTGGCTCCACCTTCCCTTTATATATCCCTATCTGGGCTCCCTCTGCTGGTAAGAGGTGGAAGGTGGAGGTGTTTGGATGTAGTGAGAGCCTCTTGTGGAGAAATCCAATCATGCACCCTTCTAGGTTCTGTGGCACCAAGCGCAGCAGGGCGCCACATATACAGTTATAGGTTAAGCAGTGAGTCTAATGGCTGGCCATATTTAGGAAAAACCCCACTAAGAAATTAAAGACACATACAGCAGGGCCACAGTAATGACAAATTCCCATTAGAAAGGAGAGAGTCTCCCATAGTGTTGGCCTATGTAGTGAATGCAAGGGCTGCCAAAAATTTGGAGGCACTTCTATGCCCCTTGGAAGAGACGTGGAGGAGGACCTCATAAAAAATGTTCCCATGAGAAAGGAGCGGGCCTCCTATACTTGTAATGCCCATGCACTAAGTGTATGGGCTGACAAACATTCTCCCCTGGGGGGTATACATGTACATACTGTATAAAACATTTTTTTTACGGGCATCATAAACACTCCTTCAAAAAAATTCTGTGGGTGTTGCATCACGGACCACGGTCACCCTGGTGATATGGTGGTGGAAGATGAGGAGAAGGAGGAGGACAAGAGCAAATAGTCAAAATCAGGAAGTGTATACCCATGTGTGGGTGTGAAAAGGTGCATGGGAATACACCTCCCAAGAAAAGACACTGGATTTGAGTTTGTTACGCTGCTATTATTCGGTGGTGTTGAGAAGTCTGGCCCAATCTAGCACTTGTTCATTTTTATAAGAGTCAGCCTGTCAGCATTTTCAGTTGACAGGCGGATGCGCTTATCAGTTATAATTCCACCAGCGGCACTAAAAACCGGCTCTGATAAAACGCTGGCGGCAGGGCAGACCAGGACCTCCAAGGCATAGAGACCCAATTCATTCCACATATCCAGCTTGGATACCCAATAATTATAAGGCACAGCGGAATCACAGAGGACGTTGGTACGTTCGGCAAGGTACTCCCTCAGCATCTTCCCAAACTTTGAACTCCTTGTGAGAGTACCCCGCGCCTCAGGCCCTCTGCGATGGGAGGGTCTGAGAAAACTCTCCCAGAACTTTGACAGTGTTCCCCTGCCTCTGCTGGATTGAAGTTGCGTCTCTCTCGCTTGTACTCCTTGGTTGTCCAATGAAGTGTGCCCTCTGCTGCCAGCGTTTTCAGATGGGAATTTTTTTAATAGTGCCGCAACACAGGCCTTCTGGTACAGCCCCATTTTTGCAGGCCTGTCCACCTCAGGAATAAGGGATATAAAGTTCTCCTTGTTGTGTGGGTCTAGAAGTGTCACCAACCATTAATGACTGTCACCCAAAATTTTGAGAATGCAAGGGTCATGGGAAAGGCAGCGTAACATAAACTCAGCCATGCGTGCCAGACTACTAACAGGCAAGACTTCCGTGTCCTCACAAAGAGGATGACTGACCATGCTCTCCTCCTCATCCTCCTCTCTGTCCTCTGGCCATCCACGCTGAACAGACGGTATGACAGCTGTGCAGGTAGAACAGTCTATAGTGCATGAAACTAGCTCCTGTCCTTCCTCCTCCTCCTCCTCTTCCTCATTTTCACCCAATCCACGTTGGGATGAGATGAGGCTTGGCTGTGTGTAATCAACCTGTATGGTTCCTTGCTCCATCTCATTGTGCTCCACCTGCAATGCATCCTCTTTGATTGTGAGCAGAGAGCATTTCAGAAGACAGAGAAGCGGGATGGTGACACTAATTATGGCGTCATCTCCGCTTACCATCGTGGTGGAGTCCTCAAAGTTTTGGAGGATGGTACATATGTCTGACATCCAGGTCCACTCCAGAGGTCTTATGTGTGGAGTCTGAACTGAATACTGACGGCCTTATTGATGCTGGTACTCAACAACTGCCCTCTTCTGCTCAAATATCCTTCCCAACAACTGCAGTGTAGAGTTCCAACGCGTGGGGACATCACACACCAGTCTGTGAGCCGGAAGCTGCAAACGCTGCAGAAACACGGCAAGGGCGGCGGAAGCTGTAGCTGACTTTCTAAAATGGGCACAAAGGCGGCGTACTTTAACAAGCAGATCCAGCTGCTCCGGGTAGGATTTGAGAAACCGCTGAACCATGAGGTTAAGCACATGGGCCAGGCATGGTACGTGTGTGAGCTCATCTCGTCTCAGAGCCGCCACCAGGTTCCGGCCATTGTCACACACGACCATGCCTGGCTGTAGGTTCAGCGGTGTGAGCCACAGATCTGCCTGGTCTTTCAGAGCTGTCCACAACTCTTCAGCATTGTGCGGTTTGTCATCTAAGCATATTAGCTTCAGCATTGCCTATTGCCGCTTGGCCGAGGCAGTGCTGCAGTGTTTCCAGCTTGCAACTGATGTGGTCATTTCGGAGATGGAGGCTGAAGAGGAGGAGGCTAAGAAGGATGAGGTGCAGGAGCTGTAGACCGTGGGGGCAACCCTGATTGACCTACGGCCCGCAATCCTTGGCGTCGGGAGGATGTGTTCCATCCAAAGTAGCGTTGAGCCACCCCTGTATGTTCGTCGAACACCTTCGAACACTGTTAAAACCAATGGCAGGCAAACAAAAACACATAGAAACACATAGAAAACACATAGAAAACACTTCAAAGGTGTCCAAAAGCTGACAAACTGCTCAGAAGACACAACTAACACAAGGAAAAGTGACAAGTACATATAGTCATGCGAAAAGAAAAGAGGTGGAGGAGTAAAAGGAGGGGGAGACACAGATATAGGCATGTCATGACATTCTAAAATCAAGAAAGGCTGGAGAAAAAATTTAAAATCAGCCTACCAACACCCAGACGTCGTGACAAGAAAATTTAAAAAAGAAATATCTTTAGGTAGAATGGCGGTTCCATTCAGAACACTTTCCTTACAAGACGTAGTGGTATCCCCGTTGTGAGTTGTGCCAAAAACAGAACCCAATACATTCGGACTAATCCACCATTTGTCATATCCAAGGGGCAGGTCCGTAAACGACAACATCGACGCGGAACCAAGTACAGTAGTATATACTGTACATCCTTTGACAAGGCAATCAGGCGGATCAAGAAGTTGGGAAGGGTCACCCTAATGGCCAAAACAGACATAGATGCGGAGTTCCGATTACTTACTACCTGTGCCTCCGAATAGTGTCCACCTATTGGGCTGCTTCTGGGAAGGAGCATACTATATAGATCGCTGTTTGCCCATGGGGTGCTCCAGATCCTGGTCACTATTGGAGGCGTTTAGTTGCTTCCTCGAATGGGTTGTAATGGACGTTTCTAAGGGGGCACATATTATCCATTACCTCGACAACTTCTTATGTCTGGGCCCAAAAGATTTGCCACAGTGTGAATACACGTGGTAGTCCACCTGTGAGAAGGAGAGAGCTGGAGGGAGAGCGGACACCACAGAGCCGAGGGGTTAGATGGAGAATGAAAGAAGGAAAGAGGGCGAGGGAGGTAAGGGAGTACAGTGGAAGGCCGACCTGAGCTCACCCACGTTCCTGCTGGACGGGGAACAGCCCTGGGAAGAAAAGCCGCTTGCGCATCCCTTTGAGGTTACGGGAGCGAGCGGGCAGAGGGACTACGCTGGAGTGCGAAGCCGACACGGCCAGTCCGTTCCTGCCCATGCGACCTCCGTGTCCCCAGGTTTGTGCCAGAGCCGCGGTGGACCCTGACAGCCAGCCCCCTCTCCCAATACTGGTGTCTGTCCGCTGGTGGGTCGAGCCCAACCACGGTGGGGGGGGGTAACATCTGCAGAAGAAAGACCATCTTCCAGCCAAACTAAGATGTCTACTTCTTTTCGTGGACAATGTGGTACGATCCCTTTCTTACGGACACGCCCATCGCTACAAATTCCAGATGAGGCACAAAAACAGCAGGTGCTTCAACGGATGTCAAGTGCTCCTTCAAGTGGGCTCTCCTCCACCTCAACTTCAACATCACAAATACTCCAGTCCTCAGAGGTGTCACCCCAATCGCACTGGCTTCCTCACAGCTCCCAAGTCTCCAGCTGCCCATCTGAGTATGGGGTAACACAGATGGTTGAGTCTGCACAGCTGTTTACTCATACTATAGCCTGGGAAACGGAGGTCTGCTCCAGAGCTTCTATTAATCCAGACGAGGAAATGATCTGCACTGATGCCCAGAATCTTTGAGTCGGATCCAGGACCAGATGAAGAAGGTTCTGAGCATAATGTAGACCCTCGTTCCCAAACTGTAACTCCTGTTGGTGGAGACAGCGATGAAGACGATGATGAGACTCAAATACCTGATTGGAGCGACAACTTGACTTTTCGGTCAGGGCAGGAAGAGGTTGGCTCTGAGGACGATGGGTGTGACAACACACAGGGTGATGATGACGAGGTTGGAGATCCCACTTACTGTCAACCCACAGTCAGCCAGTCGATGAGGTCAGCAGAGGAGGTGGAGGAGAATGTGACTAGCCCAAGGGATGGGGATGACTCGGTACCCGGGCCTTTGCCTGGCCTTGGGGATGTCGCGGTGGTCGGCTCCCGGGCCTGTACCCTGGGGTCACTCTTTAAAAGGGTGGATAATTGTTACTTTTATAAGAGTTCGTGACGCCACCTGTGGTATCTGGTGAGAAGCCCCAGCGCTGCAGCAGTCCACTGAGGCCGGTGATCAGGCAGCTCGATGGTATAGCTCCCCACAGGTGAAGCTAGGCCTCAGGGCAGCTTATGCAGGGGGAATGCCGGACAGGCGAGACCCAGCTGGGTCAGAGCAAGAATGGGAACGGACACGGTAGTCACTTCAGTACCTTTTACTGGTGGAAATTCAGGCACATCCGGGAGCACTGTAGGGTGAAGGGTGCATATCAGGATCCTACCCAATGAGCGGGTGTAGGGCCTCCTGTTTCTTGCCTCTGCGTAGTAAGTTTCTGACCTGCCTGGAGCTAGGCCTAACTTTGTCTCTGTCCTGCGATGGCTGACCTTGTGGTAGGGCCTTGTCTTGGAGTACACGCTCTCAGTATGCGGGGCCTAAGCGTCTCCTGGCTCTGTTACGTATCAGCACCTTAGCAATCCTGGGACTTGTAGTTCTCCAGGGATTCCGGTTATGCCTTACTGGGTCATAGAGATCCCGGTAAACTCGGATCCGGTGTCCGGTAAAGCTTTGGGGTGAGCTGGTTAAGCTCCTCTGCCCCCTATGTACTAACTCTCCACTCGCCTTCGGCCTACTCGGGCCCTCACTAAGCTATACACACTAACGGCAGCTTGCCGCGCTTCACCGATCTTATGGCACCGGCACACCTTAAGCTCTAACTGGGCTCCCTGAATCTAGCTAGCAGGAGCCTCGTGCTCCACTGCTGAACTATTAACTGAGTTCTCTAGACTGGACTGAGCTCCACTGCACACTGACCTCTCTTAGGCTTCTCTACTGCAGGAACTCTTCAGACGAACTGAACTGCCTAGCTCCACCTTCCCTATTTATATCCCTAACGGGCTTCCTCTGCTCGGCTGATGTGGAAGGTGGAGATGTGTGAATGTTTATGGGGGCCTCTTGTGGAGGATTCCATCAATGCACTCTTTTAGGATCTGTGATACCAAGCGCAGCTGGGCGTCACAGATGCTATTGACGACGAGGTTAGGTTGCGCCTTACTGGACAGAGACGGAGTACTGGAAGCACGTCAACTACTGCATCCTCAACCACAACTCTGCCTCTGACCAGAAGTCGTGGTGGCTGTTCAGGTCGCATGGGCTCTAAGCCTTGCATAGCCTGGGCATTTTTTCAGATCGATAAGGATGACCCAACTCGTGTTATCTGTAATATTTGTCACCAAAAGCTAAGTAGAGGCCAAAAAATCCATAGTTTGAGTACTTCATGCATGAAAAGTCAAATGGATATGAAGCATAAGTTGCAGTGGGAAGCTCACTGTGCTACAATGCAGCCTAGCGGGCTGGGCCAACCACCGTCTGCCCAATCTTGTGCATCCGCGGCCTCTTCATCATCTGTGACTGGGGGGTCAGCAGTCACATGTTTTTGGACGCAGACCTGCCAACTCTTTACCCGCAACAGCCAGTGTGATTGGCAGGTCATCATTTCATTTGGAAGTGGAAACACCAGCTGGTGTTGAGCGCTCTCAGACATCAAGAGCACCACCTTTGGATCAAGGCAACCTAACTTTTCTGCCTGCATCTTCCTCACAGACCGGCAGTTTGCTGGGGACACCCTTCTCAACCTAGTCTATGCACAACAGCCAGCCCTCGGTCCCTCAGATGTGGACAAGTAAAAGACCATTTCCTCCTAGCCATGACAAAGCTAAGAGGTTGAATTTCACCATCTGCAAGCTGTTGGCTACAAAAATGCTGCCTTTCCGCCTGGTGGACACAGAGGATTTTCGAGACCTTATGTCCGTCGCAGTGCCCCAGTACCAGATGCCCAGTCGGCACTACTTCTCAAAGAAAGGTGTGCCTGCGCTACACCAGCATGTCGCACACAACATCACTGCTTCTTTGAAAAACTCTGTGTGTGATAGGGTGCATTTCACCACAGACACTTGGACGAGTAGGCATGGACAGGGGCGTTACATGTCGCTGACAGGGCACTGGGTAACTATGGTGACAGCAGGACAAGGGGCTGCTGTCCAAGTCTTGCCGTCCCCACGAGTTGTGCGTCAATCCTCTTTATCTAGAAGTTCCTCCACTGCTTCTGCCTCCTCAGCCTCCTCTCGGTCCTCCACCTGCACCCAAAGCCTGTCTGGTAATGCCACCCGCTTTCTAACTGCGCAGAAGGAATCTTGCACACCTCCTTACGATGCTGGCAGCAGGACTCAACGGTATCAGGCGGTGTTTACTTTGAAATGTCTGGGAAATGTGAGTCACACAGCTGAGGAGTTGTGGTCAGCTCTGTAGACCCAGTTTCATGAATGGTTGTCTCCACTGGACCTGCTACCAGGTAAGGCTGTGTGCGACAATGCTGCAAACCTGGGTGCGGCCCTTCGCCGGGGCAATGTCACACACGTGCCTTGTATGGCTCATGTGTTGAACCTGGTTGTCCAGCAATTTTTAGCCCACTATCCCGGACTAGATGGCTTTCTGCAGAGGGCACGGTCGCTGTGTGCTCACTTCCGCCGTTCGCAGCTCAACAACTTACATCTCTAAAGAAGTCGTTGGGCCTGCCAGTTCACCGGCTGAAATGCACATGTTTCAGCGACTGTGGCAGCACCGACAAGCCCTGGTGCAATACGTTCTGACGTATAGCCTGGGCAAACGAGATCCAGAGGTGGGGCAAATCACGCTGCAGGAGTGGTCTCAGATCAGGGACCTATGCACCCTTCTGCACAGTTTTGAAATGCGACGAAGATGTTTAGTGCTGACGATGCCATTATCAGCATGACTATTCCGGTGATTTACATGCTGGAGGACACGTTAAACAGAATTCGGAGTCAGGTGGTGGGACAAGAGGAGGTGGAGGAAGTAGAGGAGGAGTCGTATGCGGAAGGGATAACATCTCCAAGGTCCAGACGGTCGGCAGCACCAAGGCGGCAGGCATGGGAGGGTGGGAGAGAGGGATTAACCAGGGCGCAAGGTAGCAGCCAAACTGTTGAGGAAGGTGCAGGAGCCGAGGAAGAAGTGGAGGACGAACTGGCGATGGGCATGGAAGACTCATCAGATGAGGGAGACCTTGATCACATCTCTGTTGTGCGAGGTTGGGGGGAGAGGGCAGAGGAAGGAAGCATGATTCTTACCTCGCTATCAACACAACAAGGACTTGTTCCTCCTGGATGCGCAAGACACATGAGTGCCTTCTTGCTGCACTACCTGCAACATGACACTCGGATTGTCAGAATTCGAAGTAATCCCGACTACTGGGTTGCCACACTCTTAGATCCCCGGTACAAAAGTAAATTTGCCGAAATAATTCCTGCCATAGAAAGGGATTCACGCATGCAGGAGTATCAGCAGAGGCTGTTGCAGTATCTTACATGTGCTTTTCCACAAAACATCAGTGGTGCACGTAGTGAATCTCACAGTTCTAACTTGCAAACCGTGGGACTGTCAAGTCTTCATCACTCAAACCGTAACAGTATCACAGTATCTGCTGGTAACAGCAATTTTGTGGAATCGTTTCACCACTTTTTTAGACCATCCTTTGCAAGGCCACAGGAGACAAGAAGTCTGACACATAGTCAACGCCTAGAGAGGATGGTACAGGAGTATCTCCAAGTGAACATCAAAGCCATGACTGTGTCACTGGACCCTTGCTCATTTTGGGCTTCTAATCTGGAAACATGTCCGGAGCTCGCCACTCACGCTTTGGAGATCTAGTCATTCACTGCAGCCAGCGTTCTCTCTGAACGTGTGTTCAGCGCTGCTGGTGGTGTGCTGACAGATAAGCGCATCGGGCTGTCCCCTGAGAATGTAGACAGACTCACGTTCATAAAGATGAACAAATCATGGATCCGCAAGGACTTTTCTACCCCTGTGTCATCCTGGGGAGACTAAAAGCTTGAGGATTTGGTAAAATCACCTCACCAACCGTTTTAAGCAACTCTGGGGCAATTGATGCCACTTAAGTGGTGTCTGTGCCACAATTTTTGGAAAAAATGGAGACTCTTTTTGGAGTCCCCTTGCTGTGTTTTACGTGACGTTGGCATCGTCAATTCCAGGTGGGTTGGGTCGCCCCCCTCTTTTAACCGTAAGAAACTACATACACTATGGCTTGGGGTAACATAGATGGTTGAGTCTGAAGAACTGTTTACTCAGATGTCTGCTCCAAAGCTTCAGTGTCTGCTAGTCAGCGTAGTAGCCCAGCTCTGAAGCAAGCTACACCGCCTGTGTATCTAATAAGAATTTTTAACTGCATCTAGCCTAGGCAGACTGTGGGGACCCCCGACCAAATACAGATGCTCAGCCCCCCTACCGCCCCCCTTTCCTTGACAATACAATAATGTAACTCTTACAACTGGATGGGTGAGGATCGGTCACAGCTTTATTAACTCTTTTTACTCATTCCATTAGAAAGGCATTTTATTTCTAAAATAATTCAGCTTGTTGCAGCATGCCCTGTGTCTCCACATGGGCAAGTTGGTCAACAAGTGTAACTCTCCAACATGTCCTTTCTATTTCCAGGCCACGAAGGATCCTGCGTACTCGTATGCAGGACTCTGACCCCCATCCATCACTCTTAACGCTTGTTCCACTCCGTCCTGGAGTCCTGACAGGAATATGTCCAGTACAATATCCATTAAGTGAACACCATCGGGCCTTATGAGGCCTGCTTTATCTCCTTCCAGTTGTCGGTGTCGTATCACTACACCGCCTCTGTCTCTTCTAAATTTTGCCATCCAAATATTTATTACCCGCCTTGTCCATTCGATGGCCGTGATGTTTTGCGCACCTTGCCATACCGCTATCGGCACAATCTCTGACCATACTATAGTTAGTTTTGTGAAAAATTCTCTGAAGCGCTCAGTGTCTAGTTTCATTATTGCCATTAATTATGCGCTCTTGTGATGACCTAGGTCGTTTCCCCCGGCCTGTATGACTAAGATGACCGGACCTCTTGCCTCTCTCCCTACCTTGATTACCTCCATTAGTACCTGTGGCCATTGCAGGCCTCTAATACCTCTCCAGTTGAAATATGTGTTATGAAATTCTAATTTCCTCCCACCTGGGCGGACTTTCGCCCTTTTTTCTGCCCAATATAAATACGAGTGGCCTATCACCCACACTGTTGGCTTAGCGTCACCTGTAAAAGAAACAAACCACGTTAGGATAACAAGTCCGGTCTTATGTACCTCGCCAAACATGTGTATCGCCATGTCCCTGTCCTCTGAACTTCCGTTTCTGACAGTCCTGCTCTTGCTGCTTCCGTGGCCGCGCCTATGCTCAATGAGTGTGTCCCATAATCTTTCGGGTGGTTCCCTGCCGATGTTAGGCATTTATTAAATATAGCTTGGAACTGGTATCTTGATAATGGCGTTCCATCAATGTGTGATAGGAAGAAATTACTTGTGATCTGATGGTTATATATGTTTTTACTATTGTTACCCGACTCAGTGTACCGTTTGTGGGTTGTAGAAGTACCCAAGTGCCCCTGTCCGCTGGAACCGTTTTCGATTTGCGTATGCGTAGACGTATCGCATTATTGGCTATGACTACGTCCTGCTGTAATAAGCTTCCACTGGTGGTAATTTTGGATTGAGGGACTAATTCGCTTATGCATAGAGCCCCAAAGAAGGCGATCACAAATGCAGTAGACGGTAGTGTTGCTTCAAATTGTGAGTGTCATGTTAATGGTGTTAGGGATATGATGTGAGAAATCAGTTTTAGTGACACGAGACGGGACGTCTACACTCCTGACTTGGCTGACCCCTTTTCCACCCTTTTATGGATTGTCTGATGATGAATCTCTTTGTCACATCTCCCCAATTCAGTAGTTGGAAGTGAAATGCTACTCCGGTCAGACACCGCTGTGCTCACGCCCCTTATAAGCCCATCATCATTAGCTGGTGGAGAAATTCTATGGTGACTTGTAATCTGGCTTGTTCACATTGGTCAACCCGTCTGCCTGCTAGTAGTCGTGTCCACTCTTCCCATGCCTTACCGTATGCTTGCCACGTCAACGGGGCAACTGACGCTCTGATTAATGGCATCAACTATTCGCCACTAGATCCCATAGGGAGGGTGGGTAACTATTGCCCTATGGGTGGGCGTTGGGGGGGAGCTCTGTGAAAATCTGCCAATTGAACTGTGATAAAGCGTTAGCAGCAGGGTTAGACCCCTCAGCATCGTGGCTAGCGCGGACCCATACATTGTGTTTTAGGCACAGGAATGCTAGCCGGCGTAGTAGGCCTAGCACGGGGAGAGACGATGATGCCATCTTATTAATGCAGTGCGCTAGGCTGGTGTTTTTTGTTATGAAGCGTATATTTTTGTTAGCCAGGCGCGCGCCCCATATTTCTATTGCTACCACTATTGGGAACAAAAATTATTTTCCGGGCTAGATGCAGCTAAAAATTATTATTAATTTCGAAGCTGGTGGAGCTTGGTATAGATGGCCTAATACAATGAGTACCACACACTGCTACTATGCCCAAAATTATTTTCCGAGCTGAATGCAGCTAAAAATTATTATTAATTTCAAAGCTGGTGGAGCTTGGTATAGATGGTCTAATACAATGAGTACCGCACACTGCTACTATGCCCAAAATTATTTTCCGAGCTGGATGCAGCTAAAAATTATTATTAATTTCAAAGCTGGTGGAGCTTGGTATAGATGGCCTAATACAATGAGTACCACACACACTGCTACTATGCCCAAAATTATTTTCCGGGCTAGATGCAGGTAAAAATTATTATTAATTTCAAAGCTGGTGGAGCTTTGTATAGATGGTCTAATACAATGAGTACCACACACTGCTACTATGCCCAAAATTATTTTCCGAGCTGGATGCAGCTAAAAATTATTATTAATTTCAAAGCTGGTGGAGCTTGGTATAGATGGCCTAATACAATGAGTACCACACACACTGCTACTATGCCCAAAATTATTTTCCGGGCTAGATGCAGCTAAAAATTATTATTAATTTCAAAGCTGGTGGAGCTTGGTATAGATGGCCTAATACAATGAGTACCACATACTGCTAATATGCCCAAAGTTATTTTACAGGCAAGATGCAGCTAAAAATTATTAGTAATATGAAAGTTGGTGGAGCTTAGTATAGATGGCCTAATACAGTGATTTTCAACCTTTTTTGAGCCGCGGCACACTTTTTATACTTAGAAAATCCTGGGGCACACCACCAAACAAAATAGCACAAAATGACACTAAAACAGTCATATTATACATATAGTTAATAATATAGATTCTAAATTTATTTTACTCACTCAGTGTGAAACCTGGGCCTGTTTCGATAAACACAAAAGGGATATCCTGGCAGGAATGGTGGAAAGACACACACGAAGCTCTTCCTCAACAGTTCTCAGTTTCTCCCTGTTTTTAGCTTTTATCGCAGTCAAGCTTGAGAAGCCCAGCTCACATAGATATGTGGTTGAAAATGGGAGCAATGTCAAAATAGCTTTGTTGGCCAGAATGGGGAACTCCTTGGCAACAGATAACCAAAAACTGTCCAAAAGAAGATCAGCAAACTTTAGCTTTAAACCGCGATCTTGCTTCAGTTCAACAAGTTCCTCTTGCTCCTTTAAAGTCATGTCCTTTCCAGCAATGGATAATGAGCTGTATGGGTCCCTAACCCAGTCAAGGCATTCTGTGAAGGCTGAAGAGAAATAGAACGATAACTTCTCCTCAAGAGTTTTCAAATGTCTGCCAATCGCTTCGCACATTGCAGCAGTATTGTCATCATGCAGTTTCTCGGTGAGTGGGAACATCTGAAGGTTGCCATCCTGCACATGTTGTTGCCAGAGCTGCACCTTTAAACGGAATCCGTTCATTTTATCAGTGCTTGTAAGCAGGTTTTCATTTCGACCTTGCATCCGTGTGTTTAGTTCATTCAGATATTGAAATATATCAGCCAGGTATGCCAGCTTTGCACACCACTCATCACTTGCAAGCAGCTTTGAATAATCGGACCTCTCGTTTGTAAGAAATATTTTAAGTTCCTCTCGCAACTCATACACACGGGCCAGCACTTTGCCGCGTGACAGCCACCTGACCTCCGTGTGGAGCAATAAGATTTTATGTTCCGCTCCCATTTCTGTACACAAAGACGCAAATAAGCGACATCTCAAAGGTCGCGTCTTCACAAAGTTCACTATGCGCACAACATCATCCAACACAGGAGCTAGATCTGCTGGTAAGGTCTTTGCAACGAGGGCCTCACGGTGCAAGAAACAGTGGGTAGCAAGAACATCTGGGTTTCTTTCTTTAACCCTACTTACAAAGCCTTTGATGCGCCCGACCATGGCTGCGGCTCCATCAGTGCAGACACCTGTGCAGTTTTCCCATGTAAGTCCACTTTTATCAAGATATTCCGATGTGACTTGGAATATTGCCTCTCCTGTTGATTTTTCTGTCAGTGCCTTGCAAAATAGGAAGTTTTCTCTAATGGCTTCACCATCCACAAAACACACATTGGCCAACAACTGACAATGTCCACTGATATCTGTCGACTCATCAAGTTGCAAGGCAAATTTCTTACTGATGCGCACCTTTTCCAAAACAACTGTTTCAATGTCCGCAGACAAGTCATCAATCCGTCTGGCAATTGTGTTATCAGAGAGAGGCACTTTAGCTATCTCTTTAGCTGCTTCAGGGCCAAGCATCTCATTTACAATAGCTTTACAAGCTGGTAGTATTAATGTTTCTGCCACAGTGTGGGACTTTTTTGATTTAGCTATGAGTTCAGCAACAAGGTAGCTAGCTTTGAGGGCTCTCTCATTTACCTTTGTGCTTTTTCTCAAAAAAGTTGCCCCTTTCTCATTGTTTGTACGTAAGCGTACAAAATACTCCATCGGTTTATTTTGAACGGAAGGGTGTTTCGTTTGGAGATGGCGTTTAAGTTTGCTTGGCACCATAGCGCTATTGGAAAGCTTCTCACCGCACACCAAGCACAGTGGTGTTGGTGCTGTCGCATCCCCAGTGGAAGTAAATCCAAATGAAAGATAGCTTTCACTGTATTGCCTTGAGCTCACCGTCTTGTCTTTTTTCTTTTGTCGAACTCTCATACTAGGGCCTTCATTTGGGTTAGAATTGTGTCCAGGGTCCTGTTCGGCATTTGCCTTTTCCATTCTCAAATACTTCTCCATCACTGCTGAGATAGTGTGCGCAGCCACACACTAAAATAGAAGAGTATTACATTATCTGCCACACTTAAAGGACCTCTGCTAGGCATATTTCATTCCTGAGGGCTTAAAAAGCAGCTCTCGTGGTGACAAGAAGCTGATTTAAACCCCCCAAGAGTGAACTTCGCGAGAGCTGTATGTGTGTGATAATAACTTCTATTACTACGGTCTGCATTTCCTGCTTGAATTGACACTAGTGACGTAGCACTCAGCTTTCTCTATAAGTAGAATAGAGCCGGCTGCCAAGTGCTACGCCACTAGAGTCAATTCAAGCAGGACATGACTGCTGAAGAACGTTACTAATATCATTTATTATTCCATACATACAACTCTCACGGAGTTCACTCTTGGGGGTTTTAAATCAGCTTCTTACCACCACAAGAGCTACTTTTTTAGCCCTCAAGAGTGAAATATGCCTGGCAAAGGTCCTTTCAATAAATTATTTATTTTAAAAAAGTGAAATAAAAAAGGATAACCCCCTCATATATTCAATCCCATGTAACCTCATAAATACAGTCCCACGTATATGAGCACATGATTATCAGCATCATATACTGTGGTGATGTGCACTGTACAGCGCCACAGTATATGGTGCTGATTATTATGTGGCTCATATACTGCAATATAAAGGGGTACAATGAGAAGTACTATGGCCATGAGGCCAGAGTACAAGTGCCAGCTCATATACTCAGCATATGAGCTGGTACTTGTAGTACTCCAGCCTCATGACTATAGTATTTCTCATTTTACATTTCTCATTGTTATATGCAGTATACTGCTGGAGTACTAAAAGTACCAGCTCATATGCTGAGTATTCTGCCAACAGTTCATATAGTCAGGCAAAAGCTCATATAGTCAGCATTATTGGCGGGCATTACCTTGGCGGCGGGCAAATGCGAGAGTCTCTCCGCTCTCAGGATGACGCACCGGCCTCGGTGACGTCATTAAGTCGCACGAGGTTCAAAGCTTGCGCATGTGTTATTGTACACGTCTCCTACATTGTAAGAAGGCGTGACTGCGCATCGAGCGCATTGCCGGGAAACAAAACACAGGGGGCACCATAGTTTGGGGAACTTTCCCCGCGGCACACCCGACCATGTGTCGCGGCACACTAGTGTGCCGCGGAACACTGGTTGAAAATCACTGGCCTAATAGAATGAGTACCACACACTGCTAATATGCCCAAAATTATTTTACAGGCAAGATGCAGCTAAAAATTATTAGTAATTTGAAAGCTGGTGGAGCTTAGTATAGATGGCCTAATAGAATGAGTACCACACACTGCTACAGGCCCAAAATTATTTTCCAGGCAAGATGCAGCTAAAAATTATTAGTAATTTGAAAGCTGGTGGAGCTTAGTATAGATGGCCTGATAGAATGAGTACCACACACTGCTAATATGCCCAAAAGGTTTTACTTGGCTACGTGCAGTAAAAAATGTGTATTACAGGCCCTAAAGGATTTGCTTAGCTAGTTTTAGCCAAATGCTGTGAAAAACACTTGCACAGCACTAAAACTGACCTGCCTAGGAAAAAGTGATAGGAACTGATGTAACCTAGCCCTCAAAAGTGCTGCAATTACAACTAGTCACTACTCCCAACCTATCTGTCTATTTAAGAGCACAGACCTGCCTGCTAAAAGTCGTAGGAAATGCTGTAACCTAGCCCTCAATAGGGCTGCAATTAGAACTAGTCCCTACTTCCAAGCTATCTGTCTATTTCAGATAAAATTCGCTTGCAATTCTCACAGTTATACTGTATAGCGCTCACACAGCAGCAGCGGTGCGGGCTAACACTCAGCTGCAGCAGTGAGAAAATGGTGGCGACGGGGAAAATGGCTGTGTCTTATAGGGCAAGGACATGTGACATACACAGCCAATGACACATGCCCTTGCTTGTGTGAAAAAAAGCACTTTGCTCCGTGTGTGCGCTGCTGATAGGCTGACAGACTGCACCTCCCCACTGTACATGCGGGAAAGAGAAAAAAAAATGGAGATCTTCATTATTTCTGCAGAGATCCATCCCATGCCCCTCCCCCCACCCCGCTGTACACTCAAACTGTGTATTAACATTGATTATCAGCATTACTGTGAAAAAATCCAGTTACGATTTTGGTGCACGAACAGTTATCGAACATAACCTCGAACAGCCGGATTTTTTTCAAATCTTTCGGGTTCGTCGAACGGCTCGAACACCGCCCAAAACAGCTCGAATTTGAGATTGGCAAACAGTTCAATTCGAACACCGCTCATCTCTAATCCCAAGGTCCAACTGGGTCCCGCTTCCACTATGTTAACCCGGTGTGCCGTCAGCGAGATGTACCGTCCCTGCCCTCAAGCACTTGTCCACGTGTCCGTGGTTAGGTGGACTTTCCCAGTAACTGCGTATTTGAGGGCACAGCTAATGTTTTGGGACACATGCTTGTGTAATGCGGGGACGGCACACCAGGAGAAATAGTGGCAGCTGGGGACCGAGTACCGAGGGACAGCCGCCATCAGGTTGAGGAACGCTTCCGTCTCCACGAGCGTAAAAGGCAACATTTCGAGCGCAAGCAGTCATGAAATGTGAGAATTTAGTAGTGTGGCCTGTGGGGCGTTGGCTGCATATTTACTCTTGCGTTCCAAGGACAGGGGTATGGACGACTGAACGCACGCTGCTGGGACAAGGACATGGACGTGCTTACTGAGGCTGCTACTTGAGAGTGCTCAACGAATGGTGCAGGGCAGGAGGCATCTTCGCATGCACCATGGACAGGGGATTGGCTTGAATGCACAAGAGTGGAAGAAGCAATGGTGTCACCTGCAGACACTGTTCCTGGACTCTGGGGTTCGGCCCACAAAGTCAGGTGCTTTCCTGCCATGTGCCTGATCATGCTGGTGGTGGTCAGGCTGGTCGTTTTGCCACCCTTGCTGATGCTGGCCTGGCTGGTGGTGCAAATGGCCTTTTGGGGTTATCGGCAGAGTCTTTTAAAAACAACCAGACTTGGGAAGACCTAACAGTTGTACTGGCAACTTCCTTCATATTGGTGTTTTGGGGAACGGTTGCCTGCCTTCTGTCTGCGGCCAACACACTGCTTGTTCCTGCCTTTTGGGGTGCTCTGCCTCGCTCCCCCTGTGTGCTGCTGTCCTCGCTCTGCATGTCCTCCTGCCAGGTTGGGTCAGTTACTATATCATCCACCACCTCGTCTTCCACTTCCGCACCCTGGTCCTCCTCCTGAGTTTCTGGCAATTGTGTCTCATCATCGTCCACCTCTTGTGACACTTTCCCACCGTCGCCTTTGTGTGACCGTGGCTGCTCAAATATTTGGGCATCGCTACACGCGATCTCCTCTTGCCCCGCTTCAAGTGGACCGGGCGAGAGGCCCAAATCTATAAATGTAAAAGTAAACAGCTCTTCAGAGTGTCCAAGTGTGGGATCAGTTGTCTCCGGGCACTCGGCAAGGTGGGAGGAAGGAGGATCAGGTTGAGGAATATGCTGTCCAGACTCACGGCTACTGAGACTTGACCATGTGGAAGACAGGGTGGTGGTGGTGGCTAAGTGACTGGAAGCATTATCCGCTATCCAACCAACAACCTTTTGACACTACTCTGGGTTCAATAGTGGTGTGCTGCGGTCCCCTAGACAGGAAGGTCAGGCGAGAAGATGTGGGTGTTTGTTGTGGCACAATTTCAGCTTGCCCACGGCCTTGTCCTCGGCCTCTGCATGCACCATCACCATCACATCCAGTACCCCGTCCCTTGCACGTGCCTTGCCCATTTTAAATGGAGGACAGTATCTTCCACGCTCACTACAAATGACTGAGTTTGGAGGGAACTTATATGTGATCCGTGTGACAGAGAAAACACAGTTTTAAATACCTGGCCTGTAGGTAAGTAGTGTGAACAGCAAACTGCTGTGAATTGCTTCACTGACACACTGAAAGAAATTTTTAATGGAGGCCAGAAATGGCAGTATTTTCTGACAACGTATATGTGATCCGTTTGACGGAGAAACCACAGTTTTAAATAGCTGGATTTTTAGCGCTGTAATATGGAAAGGACAGAAAAATGGTGTTCCCTGGATTGCTTTTTAAGCAAATAATGAGGATTAAGATCCAAAAAAAGCATTCCTGGCCCCTGAGACCTGGGCCTTAGTATAGAAATATCTAACAGCAGCAGGACGCAGAATTGGAATGGAGCCTCTTGTGCTATATGCACTGCAGTCTGCTATATACCCTGCCTGCCTGCCTATATACACTGCCTGCCTGATATCTCTGCAGATGGATTAGTTAGTCCTCAAAATGACTGTTTGATAAGATGGATATGCGTAATGTACGGTTTTTCTCTCTACACTACCTAATACACAAGCAAATCTCTCCGTGACGCAGCAGCACCTCTCCCTACACTGTCTGATTACAGAGTGACTGTGACGAGCACAGCGGCGCCAGGTCTGATATAGACCTGATGACGCTGTGCGGCCAGCCAATCACTGTAATGCCACAACCATCATGGCTGCGGCATTATAAAGAGTGGCAGGCAATCACTGTATGTTGATTGGCGCTCAAAAGGGCGCCAAACATGCAGGAAGGGGACCCGAGCTCCCGCCAAGCAACCCCGGAAATACTCGGCGAGCGCTGAGCATCTCGAGCAGTGAGATGTTCGGGCAAGCACCGAGCAGTAGCGAGCATGCTCGCTCATCACTAGTGTCTAGAAAACTCTGGTTGGTGTCGCCTATGAAGTTAATCATCAACAGATTAAAAAACTGACAGACTCCAAGGACGTAAGGTGACTATATTAATATATTGGTCACTGATATTATTTTTGAACATCTGATATATATTTTGTACATTTTGAGCTGTTTGGTTCTTATTCTATTTTAACAGATGAAAATAAGTACACTGTAATTGAGATGGAAAATATATATTTTTTTATTTAGTTGCCCAATAATTCTGCACACATTGTTCTCCAAAGAAAGACAAAACCGCACTTTTACTTTCTTAAATATTCAGGTTTTACTTTTATTAACCTTTTGCATTGACCGACAGCACTGTAGTTGTTTAATATTAAAAGTAATCATCAAAAATATAAATTGCCTAATAATTGTCCGCATAGTGTATAGAAAAATAATCTCTAACTACGACATATAAAAAGTGGCATCTTATAATGAGATGAAAAGAAGAAAAAAATTCTGGAATATGGAATAATTATATTGGTAAGGGGAAGAGCTAGTAAATTAATAGTATTATTTTTTATATGATTTTTTTTATTTCTGATGTATATGGGAATAAATATAAAAAAAAAATCACTACCAGTCGCCATGAAGTTCTCTGCCGTTCCTCTGGACTCTAAACTGTCACCCATGATGCCCACATCAGTGTATAGGGCAGAGCAGGCCATGAGCCGCTGCCTGGTAGGTAGCACAGGAGGGTTCCGTCACCTCTAGCATCACCTGCACACGACCAACTGCCATTTACTTTCAACTGTCGACTGAAGCGATCTGACCGAGGTCTGCAGGCGGGAAGATAATTATGAGAATGGCGTCTACTGGACATGGACAAGAGAACGAAGGGAAGAGAGCGAGAGAAGAGCCCAGCGTGACCGGATTCAAGAAGAGGCGATTGGACGAGCCAACACCTGGAAGCAGCGGAGACCGTGGATCATCCAGCCCCTATGCCAGGCTTAACATCAGCCGCTTCAACATCCACCAAGTCTTGGGTAGGGGCGCCTTTGGCAAAGTAAGTCCTGCATCTTTTTTTATTTATTTGAAATCTGAAGTATTTATTATATCCCCATGTATTCTTCTCTGCTGTCAGCCATGTCATGCTTTGTTGTTTGTCATTGTAGCGTTCTTCTGTGAGATTACATTTAAGATATCACCATAGTTAGGTCTAGTGCTGCTGTAACATGGTATTTTTTATGCTGGATGTTTTTCCTCAGGGGTCACAGCTGTAGGGGGTATGGGACATTGTTTTTTTTCACGTCATTGTCAATATAGGCTACAATCAGGCTGCCATATTGTGAATGACATTGATCTCTGTGTTTTTATTAAATATAGATAGACATTGATATTGACCACACTAATGGCAACTCAAAGCATGACAGTTGGTGCTGATAGTATTCCATGTAAAGGGGAGGGAGGGAGATCGAGGAGCTAAATGCAGAACTCCTCCCTCCACTTTCCCCTCCTCCCCCATCCCTCTTACATAGAATATTTTCAGCACCAACTGTCATCTCCTATCTCAGTAATGTAACAATCTGTCTTCACTGAATATAGATTTTACCATGAAATAGAGAATTTTGAAAGCTAAAAATCAGTCCTGGCGGAGAAAAAACAGATTTCTCTGAAAAGATTTATTGCAAAGTTGCTTATTGTCATGTGTGCTATTGATTTATGAAATACAAATTAAAATGATAATTATTCATTAAAGGGAACCTGTCTTGTCCTGTGTACTATGTAAACTGCCCCCATTGCGTTGATATTGATGCAATGTGTATCACTAACACGCTTTTTTCATTTAAATTGGCGCTAATATAATACAGCTCTGGCAAAAATGAAGAGACCACTGCAAAATGTTAATTTTCTCTGATTTTTCTCTTTCTAGGTATATTTTTGAGTAAAATGTACATTGTTGTTTTATTCTATAAACTACTGACAACATGTCTCCAAAATTCAAAGCTAAAAATGTTGTATTTATTTGTAGCAAATGAGAGATCGTCAAAATAAAAAAGAAGCCGTGCTTTCAGACCTGAAATAATGCAAAGAAAACAAGTTCTTATTCATTTAGAAACAACAACACTCATGTTTTATCTCAGGGAGAGTTCAGAAATCAATATTTGGTGGAATAACCATGATTTTTAATCCCAGCTTTCATGCGTCTTGGCTGCTTTCCACCAGTCTTTCACACTGCTTTTGGGTGACCTTATGCCACTCCTGGCACAAAAATGTAAGCAGTTCTTCTTTGTTTGATGGCTTGTGACTATCCATCTTCCTCTTGATTACATTCCAGAGGTTTTCAATGGGGTTCAGGTCTGGAGACTGGGCTGGCCATGACAGGGTCTTGATGTGGTGCTCCTTCATCCACACATTGATTGACCTAGCTGTGTGGCATGGGGCATTGTCCTGCTGGAAAAAACAGTCCTCAGAGTTGGGGAACATTGCCTGAACAGAAGGAAGCAAGTGTTTGTCAAGGATAACCTTGTATGCAGCTTGATTCATACGTCCCTCGCAAAGATTAACTTGCACAATTCCACCCTTGCTGAACCATCCTCAGATCATCACCGATCACCGAGGCTTATATGCCTCTCCAGGTCTCCATCTAACCATTAGACGACCAGGTGTTGGGCAAAGCTGAAAATTAGACTCATCAGAGAAGATTACCTTACTCCAGTCCTCTATGATCCAATCCTTATGGTCTTGGCAAACTTCAGCCTGGCTCTCCTTTGCTTCTCATTGATGAAAGGCTAGGAGCCTGTTCGTTTAGTCATAGAGGTGCGATTCCTGGCATTTATTCAGGGTTTGTGCCACCCACGCATTTGAATTCTGCTCCCGGCTGGCGCTGATGTAAGTATGGGGCGCTTGCGCAGTATGTCATGCCAGTAAAGCTTGTAGCGCTGGGAGCCGCACATGCGCTCTGACTAGCGGCTCCCTGCGCTTGCACAGTGACACTGCTGTGTAGTTCCCAGCTTCACTGTGTGCGGCCGGAGACGCTCGTCACAGCACATGTGCGGCTCCCAGCGCTACAAGCTTTGCTGGCATGACATACTGCGCAAGCGCCCCATACTTACATCAGCACAAGCCGGGAGCAGAATTTAAATACGTGGGCGGCACAAACCCTGAATAAATGCGAAGAATCACACCTCTGTGACTAAAAGAGCAGGTATGATACAAACATATAAAGTGGATTTTACATATTATATTAGCGCCAATTTTAATGAAAAAAGCGTGTTAGTGATACACATTGTATTACTAACGCAATAGGAGCAGTTTAGATTCTACACAGGGAATGACAGGTTCCCTTTAAGACCTTTCCATAGCCCATCCATGGAGCAGGCAGTGCATTATGCTGATAGATGGATTTGCTCCTCTACCTAGACCTGGTTACCAGCAGACTGAGCGACCATTCAGTTTACTCATGTGCCTTGTGTGCTATAAAATCCAGATTACTTCCACTCCCTGCAGATGCCTTCTAAGTATTCTCCATTTGTCTCTCTTAGGTGGTCCTGGCATCAGTCCCCGGCCGAAACATCCAAATGGCTGTCAAAATGATAACCAAAAAAGAGGACAATGAGGACACCATCATGAGAGAGCGGCAGATACTCCTGGCTGCCAGAGACTGCCCATTCTTATGCCACCTCTATGCCGCACACCAGTCTCTGCAGAGGGCATATTTCATCACGGAGTATCTGTCCGGTGGCAGCCTAGAGAATTTGATCAGGATGTGCGGCTGCCTGAACATCGGCAATGTGAGGTGAGAAAGTGGAGAATGTATGTAAAAGAGAACTAAGGAGATGGAAAAAAAATCTGGGGTCAGGATGTAGCTAAGGTAGCAATGGCAGGTCATATACAGTATTTAGTGTGCTGGATGCAGCAGGTGGGGTGCCATGGTATTTGGGGATTGCTAGAGAAGGATTTGATGACATTGATACTACACTCTGTTCTCTCCATCAGATTCTACACAGCAGAGATCGTATGTGGCCTCCAGTTCCTCCATGGACACAACATCGTCCACCGGTAAGCAGGACGTTCCTCCTTCTCTCTGTCCCCTTTACATTCTAGAGATATGACCCCCAGCTTTCCTTGTGTCCTGCCACTTATTCTATCTGATCTTGCAATGACTCAATTTCCATCTCTTTTATCACTGGACAGATTTCTCTTTTTTTTTTTTCATTACAGAGACATAAAGCCAGATAACATCATGTTGGATGCAGATGGCCACATCCGTATAATCGACCTTGGGCTCGCCCAAGATGGCGTTACCTCCTCCAAAAACATCTCTGGAGTGACGGGCACTTTCCACTACATGGCCCCTGAGGTGTTTCGTAGAAAACGATACGGCGCAGCAGTGGACTGGTGGAGCCTGGGGATTGTCGTTTCCAGGATGGCAGCAGGACGATTCCCATTTTACAACGGCCCCATCAAGCAAATGGCTTTCAAAGCTATCATCAATGAAAAGCCAAAATTTCCATCTTGGCTTGATGCTCATGTGAAACATCTCATTAAGAAGCTGCTGCGCAAAGACCCTCAGACACGCCTGGGTGTGAGCGGGAACATCCGGGAGCATCCATTCTTTACCACCATCGGCTGGGAGGAATTGGAGGAAAGGAGAGCAGAGCCACCATTTTCACCATTCAGGCAAGTTCTGGAGAACCATCATCTGCAGTGGCCGGAGCATACAGTCCTTCACCCCGTGGACAGATTTACGTACATGTCACCAAGCTGGGCCCGGTAAGGATCTCTTCATCTGGGGATAACTCCCATCAGGTGTTCTCACATTGTGGTAATCATCATCATTCATCTTGTCTTTTTTCACATTTTCTAACAATGACTTTATGTCTCTGTTTCTCTTAGGTGGATGAAAAGATCTGGACTGTAAAAGAATCCACGACCATCTGGTGAGTGACCTCTGTTCACACAGGACTCCTATGATATCAGTACATTGTATCTGATGTTACATAGGGGAATGGTTCATTATAAAGACCATTCCCCTAATATAACAGAAGATCTGGCAGAGAGAATAATCAATGTCTTCCTTTTTTGTCTTGCAGGATGAGCCCCTGCCAACTGCCCAGAACTTCATGCCTCCTGACCCGTACCTCGTCTCTGCTGGTGTACTTCACCTCGGCTGCCCTTCAACATCATATCTCTCCAAAACATCTTCATGCCGGACCACTGCCATTGTTTTGCTGCCCCAGACCCTTGACTTGGCCTCCTCTAATACTGGGCTGGCAACTGACATCCCTCCATCCAGAAGATCTTCTACCCCAGGAATGGCCTGTGCTAAGTTTCCATCTGATGTGTTCAAAAGCAATAGTCCTGGGCAGCTGAGCAGAAGAATGTATAGAGCGGCCATTATCACCTTAGCACAGGCCTGGTAAGTACCGCACCCATCACACATCACATCACCCACACTACTATAGGCATACATATAGCACACCGTAGATTTCCGCACATAGATATAGGACATAGATTGGCTTTTGATCCTGGGATTTAATCTGATCGCCATATTTGGGGTCAGGAAGGAATTTTTCCCCTTAATATGAGGACAATTGGCCCATTCCTCATAGGGGTTTTTCGCCTTCCTCTGGATCTACACGGCCTTAAATAGGTTTGGTATCATAAATTAATAAGTAGATTGACACACTAGTAGCAAAAGAGAAATTTTAGAAAAATTTAAATTTTCTTTGTTGACAATTAAAATTAGTTCTCAAAAATAAAAAGGATAATTAGTCTAAGTAACTAAAATGATTTTTATATATCACACTTACATTACACAGGTTAGGTACATTACACAGGTTAGGTATCAGCCTTTGATCTTGGGATTCATTCTGATCGCCATATTTGGGGTCAGGAAGGAATTTTCCCCCCTGATACGAGGACAATTGGCTTATTCCTCACAGGGGGTTTTCGCCTTCCTCTGGATCAACACGGCCCATAAATAGGTTAAGTCTGATAAATAAATACAAAAAGTAATAAATAATAATAAATAAATACAATAAATAATAATACATTTAGTATGCTAGGTTAGTAAGGAGACTCACACTATAGTAGCAGAACAAAAAAGGTATAAAATTACAATAATTTTAGTTGAAAAGATATGTAATTTCAGACATTGAAATAATCAAATCCAAACCTACAAAAATAATTTATATATTTTTTCATTTGTATTTACATTACATTAGGTATCAGCCTTTGATCCTGGGATATATTCTGACCGCCATACTTTATTTGGGGTCAGGAAGGAATTTTCCCCCCTGATATGAGGACAATTGGCTTATTCCTCACAGGGGGTTTTCGCCTTCCTCTGGATCAACACGGCCCATAAATAGGTTAAGTCTGATAGATGAATAATTTTCACATATACATAATACTAAAATATAAAATAATTCAATCTATAAATAAAATCTTCTTTTTACCCCCCTTATATCTTTGTGCTTGTCTTTATTTCATTGGACGTCCATGTAGTCATTATTATGCTGCCCCTTATGTCTTAAGGCCCAATACACATTAGAATAAATTTGCTTGAACGCCCCTGATATCGTTACTATCCTATGGTGATAAATCAGCTAATTGCTGTGATTCCTGGGAGTGTTGGGTCCGGAGCAGGAGATGCTGTTACCTTTCTCCATTTTGGCTAATAAATGAGAACACTGAGCTGGGTTCCTCCATTAATTACCCAGATGTTCCTCAAAGGACATTGGAAAGAATGGGTTTTCTAAACCAGACAGTAATTGCACTGCTCATATAATAGGGGAGAGGGTTTGTTACAATGTGTCAGTGCAGCTGGGAACTATGAAACTCACAGAGCATTGCCTGGACTGGATACGCTGGATGTGGCTCAGTGGGAGATGGTGGATCTGCAACAATGTTGCCCCCTGCAGTCAGGACCCCACATATCATGGACGCCACATGATCAGATCCTCCAGAGAACATTCATGAAGAAGGAGAATCCCCTGTAGAGAGGCGTCCACAGCGAGGTACATGATAGGAGCAGTTATTGTTTCATTCCCCAGGTATCTCTATCTGGGAATGCAGGATGACAACCAATATGGCTGCCATTACTGCTCTTACAGGGGGCATCACTAAGCTCTCATACATCCTGAATAGTACATGGTGTAATGACACGTCCCCTCACATTACCTGCTTAGTTGGGTAGATTTCATATTACAGAGTGTGGGAAAGCTGACTGACAGGAGCCATAGCCCCCAACCGTCCCGTATTCGGCGGGACTGTCCTGCGTCCCGTCTCCACTCAGCTCTTCTCCCGGCTCATTTAGACCTATTACAGTTATCTCTTATCAGAATATAATACCGAAGGAGAGAGAATTGTAGCCAATATATAAACAATATTTGTAAATGGCACTGATCTAAAACAAAACTGCCAGAGATAGAGCTATTAATAAAAATATATATTTATTATCCACAAAATAGAAAGATATATACGGTCCACTAAGTGGCTAAGGTGAGAGAAATGACCAATAGTGGCAGATGTAAAACAGTCAGAGAAAGAAGAGCACATCCCACATAGCAGGACCTCCACAACAACCATCTGTAAAAATAATTGATAGACACTAGTATATATAGATCACGCTAGAGCTGCCACAAAGACAACAGTCTCATGGTTCATGTATTATACACAGAAATATGTCCGACTCATACCAAACCAACAGTGCCGTATGGAAGAAATATACAGTATATGTGTGTATATTGGCCGTGTAGCGTATTTGTGCACCTGTGTATTAATTTAACACTTCAGGTGTCCGGGCCTTATATTTTTTCCTTTTTCTTTTTTGTAGTGCTTGATAATGCACACTGAGGAATTTCAGATACCCTCATATCACAGTAGTATATCCCACTCCTCAAAAAGTTAGTTACCCTTAGGTAATCTCAGCAGCACTATAACAAAATGGTCTTAGTCACTAGATGCAATTTCTATTCCCACCAACAAAGCAGCCAAAGCCACCTCCACCCACCCCATGGTGGTTACAAGCAGCCTCTTACCCAGAATTGTCACAAGAGCCTCCAAAAAGTAATTATAACAGCCTTCTTCCCACAACACCTGCAATTTTCACTTTAAGGGGTTGTCTGGTCAAAATAGATAAGTCTGCAGTTACTCTGTGTGACTGCAGACTTATGAATCCCCCAGGTTGGCTGGTTTCAGACCGGCATGTATGAGATATACATACCCCTGGCCAGTGGGCGCAGAGTCGCTCTCCATACACTTGTAAGGAGCAAGGCTGCCCCCTCTAGTCGGACACGCTTATTGGCCATCCGTGTCACTAGATGGGGTGCGGACTTGGCTCTATCAAGTGTATGGAGAGCGAAGCTGCACCCACTGGTCGAGGGCATGTATAACTCATACATACCCTCTGTTCCCGAGTCTGAAACCGGCGAATCCCCACAGCGCACAGTGCCTGCATAATTCATAAGTCTGCAGTCATTCTGTGTGATTACAGACTTATCAGTTTTGACTGGACAACCCCTTTAAATACACCCACATATGCGTCCCTCCTACATGCTCTCCTATATCATCTGCTGATGATTGCGCCACAGAAGTTATATTTTACTACAGCTGTGTGAGAGTGTCAGCGGCATTTAGATGGTTAAATCAGCAGCAGTCTAAGCTAGCTCTGGTTGCTGCTGTTCACACAGGCACTGACTGTATAACACAGATGACACCTGCAGAGTACAGAGCAGGTTCATATCCTGAGCCCGCTCCCAACATATGTCACCAGTAAATCCAATGGTTGGAAAGGATCAATGGTGTTTGGTCATTCAATCAATTCAGGGCTGAAGGTGCTTAGGTGACCATATGAACATTTTGATGTACAGAAAATTAATCTCTGGAGTCTCAATAAATGTGAACTATTAATTCAAAATTTACATCTCTTGAAGCAACAACTTTGCCTCCATTTGCAAGGCAGGATCACGAAGCCACTCTCGGATAGGAACATTTGTATATTGCATATTTAGAAGAAACACCCAAAGGTAATAAATACAGGTTTACCCTGCATCATAATAAAAAAACTATGGCTCAGGGTGATGTGTATTTCTGTAATGAGGGGGGTGCGGACTAAGGATACGATTATCAAGGTGTGCAGAATTATTAGGCAGCTTGTTTTCCTCAGACAAAATGGGCTAAAAAAAGAGATTTAACTGACTGAAAAGTCTTACAGAGGGATGTAGCACTCTTAAAATTGCTAAGATATTGAGGTGCGATCACAAAACCAGCAAAAGTTTTGTTGCCAATAGTCAACAGGGACACAAAAAACATGGTGAGAAAAATAAGACTCACATTAACTACCAAATATTTGAGAAGAATCAAACATGAAGGGACAAAGAAGAAATTGTCCTCCAGTGCTGTCATATTCCAGATCTGCAACCTCCCTGGAGGACCAGAAGTACAAGGTGCTCAGAGACATAACCAAGGTGAGGAGGCCGAAACCCAGCCGCCACTGAACAAGACACAGAAATGGAAACATCTAGACTTGGCCAAGAAATATCTGAAGACAGATTGTTCAGATTGTCCCCTTTCTTATAAGTGTCTAGTAGTGATGAGCGAGCACTAAAATGCTCGGGTACTCGTTGCTCGGGTCGAGCACATTGGAATACTCGGGTGCTCGACCTGAGCAACGAGCCCAATGTAAGTCTATGGGAATCTCGAGCATTTTTCAGGCGGCTCCTCCCTTCGGTCTGCAGAGGGCCTAAAAATTGCCCAAATCGATGGGAACAGAGCTCAAGTAACATGGGAACAGCATGGGGAAGACCCCTGGAAGCATCTCTGACTCTCATATCACTGCTGTCAACAACAATGTCAGAGTATTATGCCACTTTTACGGACTGATAAACATACAAAAACGAAACCAAAATGGATTTTCCTGAGAAATATGTTAAGGAACATCCTTTCCAGGGTAATGACTTGTATATAAGGCAAAATAAGTAACCAAAAATACTCCTCCACACCTTGGGCTATGTTCACACGTAGCAGTTTTGATGCTTTTTTGCACTTTTGCATTGCTTTCAACCAAGACAAATGCATTCACCAGGAAATGTCATTTTAACATTTTACAACCTTATCTGGCCATGTGGTGTGTGACACATCATCAGACACATGCATACAGTGCTGAAAAGACATGGGAACAGCATGGGGAAGACCTCTGGAAGCATTTCTGACTCCCAGGTCACTGCCTAAAAGTGTGCCCATCATAAGTGTTCCTTGGCGCATGCGTAGATGCCTCCCGCCATGCACCTGTCGTTGCAGACTTGCAACAATCACCGTCCACGTCCTTGTTCCAGTGCAGCGTTCAGTTGTCCCTACACCATTCCTTGGAATGCAAGCGCAAGTATGCAGCCAGCCACCCACCAACCCACAGGCTGCAATACTATACTGCCAAATTTTTGACAGCTGTTTGCACAGGAAATGTGGCCTTTTAGGCTCGTGGAGGCGGAAACTTTTCATAAGCAAATGCCGGCGGCGGCCGGGTGTCCTTACTCGGTCCCCAACCACCACTGTTTCTCCCGGTGTCGTCTCCGCCTTCCACAATCACGGGTCCCACAACATTACCCGTGCCCTCCTCAGTGCACTTACTGGGAAGGACTGCCTAACCACAAACACGTGGACAGGTGAATGTGGCCAGGGACGGTACAGAGCCAGTCCACAGCTTTTTTTGCTGAGTTGTATTTCACCACAGCCATATTCTTTAGCTCGGTGAAAAGACTGACATAAAAGGAAACCGTATCTACTCTGGGTGTCATTTCTCCCAGGAAGTCCTCTGAAGCAGCTTTTGCAGAAGGAATGGCAGCCCATCTAACATCAACTAGCACTTCTCGGTGGTGCTTTGACACACAAACATCTTTCTTTGCGCATTTAATTTCAGGACTACAGAGTTGGGCAATGGCCTGATCTGCAATCCAGTTTAAGAAATAACATGCACAAGCACGTCCAATCCACATTAAAAAAACAGCCATAGAGTGTCCGGGAATCTTCCCCCACACTTTTCTTAGCCAGGGCTGCTTCTCGGCAGGGTTGGACGGACCCACCTGAAAACCGGAGACTCCTCCGGTGGGCCCTGGCTTCTCCTTCAGGAGAGTTCTTAGTGCCGAGGTGAGGCCATGATAATGATAGAGGCCACTATCTGCTTATTTTTCTGTTACTTGGAATGCAAGCGCAAGTATGCAGCCAGCCACCCACCCACAGGCTGCAATACTAAACTGCCAGATTTCTGGGCAGCTGCTTGGACTTGAAATGGAGCCTTTTAGGCTCGTAGAGGCAGAAGCTTTTCACAGCCTCATGCCGGCGGCGTCCGGGCGTCAATACTCGGTCCCCAGCAACCACTATTTCTCCCGGTATCGTCTCCGCCTTCCACAAGCACGGGTCCCACAACATTACCCGTGCCCTTCCCAGTGCACTTACTGGGAAGGACCGCCTGCGCACAAACACGTGGTCAAGTGAATGTGGCCAGGGACGGTATGGAGCCAGTCCACAGCTTCTTTTGCTGAGTTGTATTTCACCATAGCCATATTCTTAAGCTTGGTGAAAGGACTTGGGAAACCATATCTACTCCAGCTGTGATTTCTCCCAGGAAGTCCTCTAAAGCTGCTTTCACTTGAAATGTGGCCTTTTAGGCCCGTGAAGGCGGAAGCTTTTCACAACCTCATGCCTCGTGTCCATACTCTGTCCCCAGTCGTCACTATTTCTCCCGGTGTTGTCTCCGCCTTCTACAAGCGCGGGTCCCTGAACATTACTGCTGGTACTTTTCTGTGGGAATCTGCTTACCTCCTACCAGCCTGGAATATTTCCAGTAAACTATGGTACAACACCATGGTATTAGCACTGTCCCAGTACCAGTAGCGAAGCCTTCCACAATTTCCTTCTCAGGAATTTTATTTGGTAGACTGAGTGGCTGCCCAAATACATTAGTTTCTCACAAAGGAGCTGAAGATAGAGTGGCAGTAGGTGCAAGTTTCCCCAGCCTGTTAGATATCAGAGGGTGAACGGCAGCACATTGGATCAGTGGTTAGCACTGAAGCCTTGCAGCGTTGGGATCCTGGGTTCAAATCCCAGCAAGGACAATATCTGCAAGAATTTTGTATGTTCTCCCCGTGTTTGCGTGGGTTTCCACCTCAGTAAAAAAGCAGCCATAGAGTGTCCGGGAATCTTCCCACACACTTTTTTTTAGCCAGGACTGCTTCTTGGCAGGGTTGGACGGTCCCACGAAGAATCCTCTGGTGTGCCCTGGCTTCTACATCAGGAGAGTTCATGATAGCGCTAACTTTGCAGCTGCTATGGGGCTCTTGAGCGGGGGAGAAAGGTGAACCCTCAGAATCAAATCCTCTGGTGGGCCCAATGTTTTTCAATCTGAAACAGCTTCTCAGTGGGAGTTGTATTTCATCACAGCCATATTCTTTAGCTCGGTGAAAGGACTGGCATAGAGGGAATCTGTATCTACTCCGGCTGTCATTTCTGCGTCACCAGGTTCCGCCCATTGTCACACACGACCATGCCTGGCTGTATGTTCAGCGGTGAGAGCAACACATCAAGCTGCTGTGTTACAGCTTTCAACATCTCTACAGCGCTAGGTGGTTTGTCACCTAAGCATTAAGCATGTTATCTTCAGCACAGCCTGTTGCCGCTTGGCCAAGGCAGTGCTGCAGTGCTTTCAGCTTGTGACTGATGTGGTAATTTCAGAGATGGAGGAGGAGGTGCAGGAGCTGAACAATGTGATTACATTGAGGTTACATTGGCGACTTTGTTTTTATACTAAAGAAAGATCCTACTGTTTTGTTTTGTTTTACGTTATTTTTTAAGGCAAATGCATTTACAGGGAAATGTCATATTTACATTCTACAACCATATCTGGCAATGTGGTGTGTGACACATCATCAGACACATCCTGTTTCATTGATGATGGAGGGACTCTGAATGACACATAGAGCAGGGCCACAGTAATAAGTATGACATGTTCCCATTAGAAAGGAGAGGGTCTGCTATACAGTTATAAGGCATGCAGTGAATCCAACGGCTGACCAAATTTAGGAAAAACCCCACTAACAAATTAAAGACACATAGAGCAGGGCCACAGTAACGACAAATTCCCATTAGAAAGGAGAGAGTCTGCTATACAGTTATAGGGTATGCAGTGAGTCCAACGGCTGACCAAATTTAGGAAAAACCCCACTAAGAAATTAAAGACACAGAGAGCAGGGTCACAGTAATGAGTATGACTTGTTCCCATTAAAAAGGAGAGGGTCTGCTATACTGTTATAGGGTATGCAGTGAGTCCAACGACTGACCAAATTTAGGAAAAACCCAACTAAGAAATTAAAGACACATAGAGCAGGGCCACAGTAACGACAGATTCCCATTAGAAAGGAGAGAGTCTGCTATATAGTTATAGGGTATGCAGTGAGTCCAACGGCTGACCAAATTTAGGAAAAACCACACTAAGAAATTAAAGACACATAGAGCAGAGCCACACTAACAAGTACGACATGTTCCCATTAGAAAGGAAAGGGTCTGCTATACAGTTAATGGGTATGCAATGAGTCCAACGGCTGACCAAATTTAGAAAAACCCCACTAAGAAATTAAAGACACATAGAGCAGGGCCACAGTAGCGACAAATTCCCATTAGAAAGGAGAGAGTCTGCTATACAGTTATAGGGTATGCAGTGAGTCCAACGGCTGACCAAATTTAGGAAAAACCCCACTAAGAAATTAAAGACACATAGAGCAGGGACACAGTAACAAGTACGACATGTTCACATTAGAAAGGAAAGGGTCTGCTGTACAGTTATAGGGTATGCAGTGAGTCCAACGGCTGACCAAATATAGGAAAAACCCCACTAAGAACTTAAAGACACATAGAACAGGGACACAGTAACAAGTACGACATGTTCCCATTATAAAGAAGAGGGTCTGCTATACAGTCATATGGTATGCAATGAGTCCAACGGCTGACCAAATTTAGAAAAACCCCACTAAGAAATTATAGACACATAGAGCAGGGCCACAGTAACGACAAATTCCCATTAGAAAGGAGAGAGTCTGCTATACAGTTATAGGGTATGCAGTGAGTCCAACGGCTGACCAAACTTAGGAAAAACCCCACTAAGAAATCAAAGACACAGAGAGCAGGGCACAGTAACAAGTACGACTTGTTACCATTAGAATGGAGAGGGTCTGCTATACAGTTATAGGGTATGCAGTGAGTCCAACGGCTGACCAAATTTAGGAAAAACCCCACTAAGAAATTAAAGACACATAGAGCAGGGCCACAGTAATGACTAATTCCCATTAGAGAGAATCTGCTATATAGTTATAGGGTATGCAGTGAGTCCATCTGCTGACCAAATTTAGGAAAAACGCAGCTAAGAAATTAAAGACACATAGAGCAGGGCCACAGTAACGACAAATTCCCATTAGAAAGGAGAGAGTCTGCTATATAGTTATAGGGTATGCAGTGAGTCCAACGGCTGACCAAATTTAGGAAAACCCCACTAAGAAATTAAAGACACATAGAGCAGGGCCACAGTAACAAGTACGACATGTTCCCATTAGAAAGGAGAGGGTCTGCTACACAGTTATAGGGTATTCAATGAGTCCAACGGCTGACCAAATTTAGAAAAACCCCTCTAAGAAATTTAAGACACATAGAGCAGGGCCACAGTAACGAGTACGACATGTTCCCATTAGAAAAAGAGGGTCTGCTATACAGTTATAGGGTATGCAGTGAGTCTAACAGCTGAACAAATTTGGGAAAAACCCCACTAAGAAATTAAAGACACATACAGCAGGGTCACAGTAACGAGTACGACATGTTCCCCTTAGAAAGGAGAGGGTCTGCTATACAGTTATAGGGTATGCAAGAGTCTAACAGCTGAACAAATTTGGGAAAAACCCCACTAAGAAATTAAAGACACATAGAGCAGGGCCACAGTAACGACAAATTCCCATTAGAAAGGAGAGAGTCTCCCATAGTGTTGGCCTATGCAGTGAATGCAAGGGCTGCCAAAAATTTGGAGGCACTTCAATGCCCCTTGGAAGAGTCGTGGAGGAGGGCCTCATAAAAAAATATTTCCATTAGAAAGGAGCTGGCGTCCTATACTTGTAATGCCCATGCACTAAGTGTATGGGCTGACCAACATTTAGTCCTGGGGGTATACATGAACATACTGTATAAAAAAAAAAATTTTACGGGCATCATAAACACTCTTTAAAAAAATTCTGTGGGTGTTGCATCATGGACCACGGTCACCCTGGTGATATGGTGGTGGAGGATCAGGAGAAGGAGGAGGACAAGAGCAAATAGTGTTGAGTGAGCATGCTCGACACTGCTCGGTACTCGCTCGAGCATCTCACTATTCGGGATGTTCGGCGAGCACCGAGCATTTTCGGGTTACTCGGGCGGGAGCTCGGGTCTCCGCCCTGCATGTTTGGCGCTCTTTACAGAGCCAATGAACATGCAGGGATTGCCAGCCAGTCACTGTTGTGGTCACTGCATTCTGAGTCTTCTATCCTTTGGATTACGAGCTCGGAGAGACTGAGACACAGGACAGGATGTGTGTCAAACAAGCTCTAAACTTTATTACAAAGCATGGGTTTTATATTCACCCTGAAGGCAGAAAACGGATTTACCATATATGGTTTGATTATACAATTTTAGCACACAAAGACTGATTTCTATTCTCGTGCTTGTGTTGAAACATTCAATCGGACGCATTTGATTAGACACATTTAATCAGATACATTCTGATGACTAGCAAGGACGCATTATTGATTCAAGAAGGAACATTCACAGCTGGTGTTTTTTTTTTTACCTAAAGTAACTTTCAGACTTATACAGCATAGATGGGGTCTTTGAACTTAAGGGGCCTCATCTTCTGCTATAACATTCCATCCTTTGGTTCCTTCATTTATCAGTATGAATCTCTATATTTTCTTTTAGTACAACACTGAATACACATTAGAAAAAGCTTAAAAACCAAATAAACCACAAGACACATTAGCAAAATCTGAATAATAGCTTACACTATACCAGCCACCCACCCACCGATACCTTTAAACCAATTATCAGGATTTAGAAAGGAAAAGGTGTTTGCCCACCAGGAATCCTGATTCTTGAGGTTGGCCTCATCATAAAGCTTCCTCAATTTTACAACGTCCTCTAACTTATGTTTCAGCGTCAATACACTAGGATTGTCTATATAATGACAGCATGCGAGCCCTATTATCTGGCACATCCCTCCTTGTGCTGCTGTTAAATAATCTAGTACAAGGGTATGTTGGTTCGTGACAATAATCAATTGATTCTGTACTGCAAGAGATCCGTTAACTACTTCTAAAATATCCCAAATCTGATCATCAAGATAGTCTGTAGCTTCTACTAATTTATCCCACATTTGTGTCAACATAGGGTATATAAACAATGCACTGAAAAATGTGTTTACCCCTCCCATTTGAACTATATGGGGTCTCCCACTTGGTCTTTCTTTATTGTCTGCTGATTGCTTATGCAGTGTATGTTTTGGGATAGACAAAGGATCTAGCTGGTCTGGAGTAACAATATAAGTTGCGGGTGTCAATCTGGCTAAGGTACAAGTTCCTGTTACTCCTACTGGGAGCCACTTGAAAGCCTTGTCTCCACATACCCAATACATGGATAAGGGGAGATTCCATAATGCTGAATGTTGCAGTATTAGACGGTGAACTAAATCAACAAACTTAGAGACATTTGACATCATACACCACCCAGGCCCTTGACCTATAGGGGAGCAATAGCCAGCATCAGGATTGCCACACGTAGGTGCACCTTTCTGATAACTTGATTACATTACACTGTAGATTGCCAGGTATTTTGGCACAGGTATCACTTGCCCCGTTTTTAAAATAAACATTATTCACCCAATTAGAAGTGTGTAGATATCTTTCCAACAGGGAAGGTTTAAAGGCATCACTGCTTCCTGAAGTGGCATTAAAACTTATTTTCAATCCTTGTTCAGGTATTTTCCCTAGATCAGTAATTTTTGTTTTGTTACGAGGTACCCACTCCCCTCCTTTAAATGCTATATACAACCTGGGAATTATTTGACCCGTCAGGTTCCCTTGCCACCAGGGAAATTTTGTCCATGCTACTACGGGAATCCCAACAGTGGTATTCCACAGTCTCTGTGTGGCATTATTGGCCCAAGTATCTGAACAGTTCACCCAAAAGTTTATCTCTTCCCATGAGACTGGGACGGCGAGAAAGGGTATGCTAGTGGACGTCACAGGGGCATGTGTACATATCCAACAATTAGCAATGGTCTGGTTTTGCTCCTTTAGTCCATCGATTAGAGCAAGATGGTGTTTAATGAATCTATTGTTGTCTCCATCTGTGGTGCTCAACCTAGTCCATGCACCTATGGTTGTAAGTATGCAGGTAAGTATAAACAATGTCATCATTCTTTGTCCGCTGGTTCTCCTAGTATCTTTTTGCAATGGGATGCGTGGATCCAGGTCTCTTTTCCCTCTAGCTTAACGGCTGTACTTGTGGTCAGCAGAACTTGAAAGGGTCCGTCAAACCGTGGATCTAGGCTTTTCCTCACGTGTCTTTTTATAACCACCCAGTCTCCAGGTTGCAGCGTATGGCTGCTAGAGTCTTGATCTGGATCTGGAAGAGAACTGAAGACATTATCATGTATTTGCTTAATCTTTTTGTGTAAAGCCCTCACGTAGGAACTTAGCACATGGTTATTCATTTCTAATGCTTGCGGATAGAAACACCCTAGGCTGGGTACGTTGCCAAACAATATCTCATATGGAGAGAGTCCAGTCTTTCTATTAGGCGTGTATTTTACTGAAAACAGAGCAAGCGGTAAACAATCCAGCCATGGTCTTCCTGTCTCAGCCATGGCTTTCTGAATTTTTTATTTCAATGTCCCATTCAGTCTTTCCACTTTACCACTACTTTGCGGGTGATATGGGGTGTGGAATGCTTGTTGAATTCCTAGAGCTGACATGACTTCATTCATTATTTCACCTGTGAAGTGTGTACCTCTGTCACTCTCAATTACTTCTGGTACCCCATACCTGCAGACCACGTCCGCAGGCAGTTTCTTTGCGGTTGCCGCAGCCGTGGCTTCGGCAATCGGGAAAGCCTCTGGCCATCCTGAGAACAAATCAATACAGACCAACACATATTCCCATGATCCTGACTTTGGCAGCTGAATATAATCAATTTGCAGTCTCTGGAATGGATTTGCCAAATCGACCACTGAAAAACAAAGAGAGTTAGAAGGTATCTGTGACAGAAGAGTATGCGGGTTGGGCACAACTGGTGTTAGAAGTTCTGTGGCTTTGTTAACCAACCGGAGGTCATGGACCATTCTATATGCGGCTGGTTGTCCTGGCACGCTCTTTTTCTTTACCGGAAACAGGGGAGTGTTGCAAGGGGACTGGGTTTTGACTAGGACTCCCCTCTGTAGTAATTTTTGGACTTGCTGGGCTATGGCATTCTCCTGAGCCGAGCTAAGGGGATACTGCTTCAGTTGAGGCAAGATTGCTCCTGGTTTTAATTTTACCATTACTGGTTGAACTCTTAACCTACCAACATCTGTTTTGTCTGAGGCCCAAAAATCATGTGGTACAGCATGCTCCAATATCGGGGGAAACTCATTTGTCTCTTCTATGCTGGCAATATCTAGTGACATAATTTTGCAAAGGCTACTTGGTTTTAAACCTGGGGTCATGGTGACAGTGCCATCGGGATGATACTCAATATGTGCTTGTAATTTGGACAACACATCATTTCCCAATAGATTACATTGGCCTTGGGGCGATACCATGAGCTGGCTATGTACAGTAGCTCCTTGAATTTGCAGGGGAATTCTCTTAGTGACAGGGAGCAGGATAGACGGGGAATTGAAGGGGGTGGCAATGACATGATGTGAAAAATCAGTGTCAGTGTATGGCCAATCACCTTGCGTAATTACTGAATTGTCGGCCCCCGTATCTACTTGGAAATCGATTTCATGTCCCCCTGGTAGGTTCACCTGCACTATACAACTGAGAGTTGGGGGTAAGGAGATGAGGGGGTTCATGTGCAAGCCACCCTCATCCTGTGGGGGCGTTGTTTGGTTGGCTGGAGGACCCGTACTCTGAGCATTTGGATACGGGTTGGTGCTACAGTCCTTTCTAAAATGTCCTGGCTTTTTACATCCATAACACAGTTTCTGTCCTCCTCCTTCAGTCCGTCCTCTGCCTCTGTTCTTTCTGGGGGTCGTCTCTGCTATATGTATTCTGGCAGCTCTCTTTGCCTGCGCTATGTCATGCTGTGCCCCCTGAGCTATTCTAGCTAAGTCTTCTGCCTTCACTGATCTCCAGTCTGGTCTACTTGCTTTTACCTTCTCTGCAATCTCCTTCTTTAGTCCATTCATGAAAGCACTTGCTAATACCCTCTCACTAGTCTTATTTCCGGGGTTGAACCCCATTTCTGACCAGGTTTTCTTTAATGCATAGAAATAATCCTTAGGATCTTCCTCCTTCCCCTGCACTCTATCTTCTAGTGTAACTTGCTTTTCTGCTTGCCTATCTTTGCATGCTTTTACCAACGCTTTTACGTACAGAACCCCGGCTGTTGCATCATTAGCCTCCGCTACATCAGGGCCCGTTCTATTGTCATATTGTTTATAAGTTTCGTCCGTCAGTCTGTCATACCGAGATCCATCTGCCAATTTCCCCTTAATTACCCCTTGCAGATCAATTCTAGTGGCATGGTATTATCCTGTATGGTGGTGATCATTCTAGCGAAACCCATAGGGGACTGGGATGGGTCTGGCAGCTGGGAGATCAGTGCCAACTGCTCTGAAGGACTCCATGGTCTATACATTAACATTGTGCGAGCATTCTGACCTGGAACAACTGCATCCCCCCCCCGCTGCTGCTGCTGCTGCTCCCGGTGCTCCTCGCACAACTACCGTCCTCATTGGGAAAAGACTAGCTGGGTGGGGTCTCGGTCCTCCACATGCCACACAGATGTCTACTGTCAAGGGGTTCTGCTGTCCACATCTGGGGCAAACCCAACAATTGGGTTCCTGAGAATTCTGGTACTGAGGTGAGGGTGAGCTGGGTGACGTCGGGAGCGGACAGGGAGAAAAATCTGTCACTCCGGTTTTTGTCAGTCTGTAACGTCCGTCTCCTAATTCTTCAATTTTTCCTTTAAAATGAGCACATGCATTCATCCATACATCCACTGTCTTCAACAGACCCTTATCTTTCAGCCATCCATGATAGCAGTTAAAGAAGGATTTCCATTTCTCTCCATTCATCTCTCCATTCTCATTCATTCCCGCTTTACATAATATTTTGTCAATTCCAATCAGTGCCTGTTTCCCTTCTCTGCGTACCACTAAGTCTTTGGCTATAATGCCTTCCTTGGCATTTTGGTTCCCCATTTTTTTTTGGGTTCTCCTCACTTAGAGTAGACTCCTCAGTCACTTAGACAATGGTCACTTAGACAATGGGCCACAAAGGTTTCTGAACCATTCCACTACTAGCCTTCCAGGACTTATACGCCGACCAGAAAAACAGACCAAAAACACCAATCCCGATACACACCCACAACACAATCATCGGATCCATACTTTCATTCTTAAATTCTCCAAAGGATAGAAGGCAGGACTGTCAATTTATCTTACATTTATGCTTACAGTGATATAAAGAGCCCTGACACACATCACCATCAATGAGTTTAACCGACAAACAAACAAATTCTTACCTTATCACTCCTAAACACTTTTTGCATAATAATTTGGAACACAGTGTACATGTGCTTTTCCACAAAACACCAGTGGTTCACGTAGTGAATCTTACAGTTCTAACTTGCCAACCGTGGTCTGAATGGAGTTGTTCAATAAAGGGCCCAAAATTAAGATAACATAGACGGGAGAGGTCTCTATGAATAGGAATTCCTAAGTATTTGATACCCTGTGAGGGCCAGGCAAAGGGAAAGTTGGACTGGATGGAATTCTATATGGATTTGGGGAGGGAGACATTGAGGGCCTCAGACTTCGCTGCATTGATTTTAAAATTTGACCATGTAACAAAGTGATCTATTTCAGCCATAACAGCAGGGATGGATATATGTGATTGAGTGATATATACTAGGACATCATCAGCAAATGCAGAGCACTTGTACTCGGTGCCTCCCACCTCAATCCACCTAATATTGGGGTTATGGCGAATTGATGAGAGCAGGTGCTCCGTCACTAGGATGTATAAGAGAGGGGACAGAGGACATCCCTGCCTTGTCCCGTTGGTGATTATGAAAGGTGATGAAAATGTTCTGATGCGCCCCCTGGGCCTTGGGACACCCGGAGCCGGACCCTTTTTGGTGGATGCTGGTGGTTGTAGTCTCCGTGGCGGCGACCCGGTTCCGTGGCTCAGGGCGGTCAAACCAGTGGCGGAACTATATATGTGGTTTTGATGTTTAAATATCCGACTACGCCACCCGTGGATTGCGGTCAGAGTGAACCGCCGCTGCAGGGCAGACCGCTGAGGCTGGTGTTGTGGGTGCAGCAGAGCGTAGTATAACTCCACACGGGAGGAGTATAGCCTCAGGGCAGTGTATGCGGAGGATGGGGGTGATGGTGCAGGGCAGCAGCAGTAGCGACACGGAGTCAGTGATGCAGTCCAGGGCCTTTACTCACAGTTCTTATTATCCAGACCACTTCTGCAGGTAACGGCTGCCCACGTCGTACTGTGCTCACCAGGTGAGGGGCTCAGACAACTCTCAGATAACTTTGGAGCACTTCACATGACCCCTTTTGTGTGTCCTTTGTCTGGCCTTTCTTACCAACGCTTCTGTCCGGCTGCCTCGGGCCTCCTCTTGGTAAACTTGGCGCCAGTTTCCCTGACCCTATGTGGTGCCTTCTTAGCGGGTGTAGCGAGGGGCTACGCCACATAAAATGTCACAGCCTCCGGTTTCTAGCTGAGGGTCGTTTCCCGCCTCCACTGGTTTCGGGGACCGGTCTCCCCCTTTGGCCTGACCCCTCCACGCAGGTGGATTCGGGCGTGCGGTGGCGACTCGCCCGTCCGCACCCCTAGGATCCCTTCGTTCCTCGTTCCTGGAGCCTTCACCGCTCCTCTTCCTTCCTTCTCCCTCTTCCAGGCCTGGGCCTCTGTTCCTAGGCCCTCCTCCGGAGCAGAGCTCATGCAGAGCCCCTGCTCCCTGTCACTTCTGCTCAGACTTCTCTGCACTGAACGAAGATGGTGCCCACCTTTTATACTCCCTTCTCAATGCACCCAGGAACTGCTTCCTCCCTGCTCCTGCACTACAGGGTTCCCCTTCCTCGGTGTTCCCTCCCCCCACTCCAGCCAGGGACAGGGACTGTCGTGCCCATCTCAGGGGCATATTGGAATGCTTTCTCAGCATCCAACGAGAGTATCTAATTACAAATTTTTAACTGCATCTAGCCCAGGAAATACTTTGTGCCTAGTAGCAGTGTCTGCTAGTCAGCGGATTATCCTGGCTGTTAAGCAAGCTACACCACCTGTAGTTTGGACACTTAATTTTTTCAAAGGAAATGGTTCGGGACCCCGGGATACTCAGTGAAGAGCATCAGGAGGCACCCCAAGTCATAGGGGCTGGGACTGGCGGTAGGACGCCTTGCGGTGGACCGCCGAGCTCGATCGTTATAAAAGCTTTTTAACTGCAGTAGCTTTAGTGGACGCTACTGGAGCTGGAATTACGCGGCTGCTGGCATGAGACTTGCCCTCCAATAGATCCTTGTAAAAGGATTTAAAGTGTATTCATTCAAATTAGAGAGACTATTTAAATTAAAAAGCTTAGACCTGCCTCCACCACAGGGGGGCTCGCTCGACCCACCAGCGGACAGGCACCAGTATTGGGAGAGGGGGGCTGGCCGTCAGGGTCCACTGCGTCTCTGGCACAAACCCGGCGACACGGAGGTCGCACGGGCAGGAACGGACTGGCCGTGTCGGCTTTTCACTTTTTTGATTTTAGAAGGACATGACATGCTTATATCTGTGTCTCCCCCTCCTTTTACTCCTCCACCTCTTTTCTTTTCGCATGACTATATGTACTTGTCACTTTTCCATGTGTTAGTTGTGTCTTCTGAGCAGTTTGTCAGCTTTTGGACACCTTTGAAGGTGTTTTCTATGTGTTTCTATGTGTTTTTGTTTGCCTGCCATTGGTTTTAACGGTGTTCGAAGGTGTTCGACGAACCGTTCGGCGAACATACGGGTGTTCGACGAACCGAACCGAACTCGAACACTACGGGGATGGCTCAACACTACTGTGGAGCTTTACTCCTCCGCTCCCCTCAAGGCCTTCTTAGGTAGGAACCTTGACCGGGTAGAGACAGCGGTTAACTCTAACCCGCTCCTCGTCTCAAGGCCAGAGTACGAGGACCGTGTATCTTCAACAAGCTGCAGGTTCCAGCAGAAAGCCACTATCAGCGAGGAAGATCACAATCAAAGACCGTGAACCTAAGATGGCCATGTATTAAATACTAGATGGTGGCCCGATTCTAATGCATCGAGTATTCTAGAATATGCATGCGGCTGACCGGGCGCGACTAAGCAGCGAAGCAGTGTTTAAATGGGTTGTGCACTACTTTTAATTAACTTCACAATGTATCCCCTCGGTGCCCCTAATGAATTTTGTCATTACGTCATGTTGTCAATCCTGCTTGTGACAACATCGCTGACGACACACAGCCAGCACGTAATTCTCCCGCCTGCAGCCAGCTGTTGCTTCCGCTTACATCACGACTATTTGTGGCTGCAGCCAGGTTTCTGCTGTTCCGCGCACCACAGTGAATGACGGGCTGTGGCCGGGGTTATCCCCCATCGTGTCACATCCAGCATCCACAGCGCGGTCTGTCAATGTGGTTTGTATGGCTCCGTCATTCCTCTAATCCTGGTTTGTATGGCTGACTTATTTTGGATTGTACGCCTTCCTCATCTTAGCTTGTATGGCCTCCTTATCCTGGTTTTGTATGACCTACTCATTCTCCCATCTCCACAGCACAGTTAAAAAACTAAGCCCTAATCCTCCCCTTGTTTCCTTTTCTCTGCTCCAGCGCTGTCTGTCCTGTTTTCAGCAGCTCCTCGCAGGATCGGAGGCGCAGCACGCGCTCTCAGATACTGCTGTGATTAGCTGCTGTCTGTAGATTTGCTGCTTTCCACGCCGGGACTAAGTGCGTGGAGAGGCACAAATCTGCATTCACTTTAGTAGCACATGCTGCAGATGTCGCTATGAAGATTTAAGAATAATACAAGGAATACACAAAATAATACTTTATTATTAACTATTATTGGTTATAGAACTTAATACAACTGAACAAAATTATTAAACAGATGATCAAAATATATAAACTATTCCATGAATATGTAACAATATTTTACAATAAATCATCGGACAAAAGAAGTAAGACCCTAGAATATATTTCGTAACAATATCAACCTAAAATATTTTTGTACTCAAGATTTTTGGTGAATACTTATGGACTATCTGTAAGCAACTTTCCTTGTAAATGGGTATCCAAAACTTGCACCTTGACATTGGATCTCATTTTAACTCTTGAAAATGCAACATAGAGTTGTCCATGACCAAAAACGGGCTCCGGTAAATATATGCCAACACGGTGTAGAGTTTGACCTTGTGACTTGTTTATTGTCATGGCAAATGCTGGTTTTACTGGAAACTGTCGACGTCGAAGCCTAAATGGAAGACCGGTGTCTGAAGGACATAAATCAATGCGTGGAATGAACACTTCCTCTCCTTTTGCAGATCCAGTGATCACTGTTGCTTGAATTATGTGGGAATGGAGTCCAGGAACAATAAGGCGAGTTCCATTACATAGACCATTTCTTGTATTTAGATTCCGCAGCAATATTACGATTGCTCCAACTTTAAGTTGTAGTCCGTGGGATGGCATTCCTGATGGCGTAACACTATTTAAAAATTCAACTGGATAATGCTCTCGTTCATCTTCATTGTCGACATCCACCGAATCATCACTTTTGTACAATTTATACTCTCCAGGCATTCTATCCATCACACATGAATTTAGCAGAGCTACGTCATCGTTCTTGGGACAGAGAATTGCATAGGAAGAGGCCCTCTCAACACTGCTTTGGTCGTTCACATCTATTTCAACGCGTTGTCCAAAAACATCACTTACGATGCAGTCAGTGCACAACATGTCTTCTGGTATTTCAATAATGTCTTCTCCAAGGTTATATTTATTGCTAAGTTCACCATTACCAAGTTTAAGAAGCCAGTTGCTGTACTCTGGGTCAGAAGATCGCATGTTGTTAATTAATTGGAGTTTATTAAACTCTTTCCAAAGGTCTGACATTTTTAAGGTTGACTCGATAATATTTGTTCTTGTTCCATTTGGTACAACTGGAAGGCATTGCCTAAAATCTCCGCCAAGGACAAAAATTTCATTTTTTCTGCAATATTTGTAGTCATAACTTCATGCAGAAGTCTGTCAATTAAGCTCAAAGCATATTTGGGTGCCATGGTGCACTCATCAAGTATGAAAAGATTTGCACTGTTTAACTGTTTTCCTGCAAATGTGTCTTGTTTGATTCTGGAAACGGAGATTTCATTGACTGGAACTGGTATCCCAAAGAGTGAATGCATAGTGCGAACTCCTCTTAAAAGGTTTACTGCAATACCTGTTGTAGCCGATGGCAATACGACTTTTCCCAACCCTCTAACGTGATGCATTAAAACTTCATAGAGGTATGTTTTACCGCTGCCTCCAGGACGTTTTTGGCGTTGGATCGGCTTGGTTTTCTAAAGCGCTCACAATAGTGTCATATGCAATCCGTTGTTGTTGATTTAAGGATTTTTTCTTCTCTGTTGCCAACAATAATTCATAAGCTTCATCATACTCTTGAATTTGTGCAACTTGACTTGCAGGCTGTGGCAAAATAAAGTCTGAAAACGTTTTTCCATGCAGTAGTAGGACATTTTGGACATCTTGCATGGCTTAAGATTCGCAATTTTGACAATTTCCACTTTTGTTGTGAAGACATAAGCAGTAATCTTCAATTATATGTTCTTTGAAATTTGTCCAAAGTTGAGCTGGATTTGTAGGCGGTCCAAAGACAGAAATGTAGGCGAACAATTCACGAAGTTTCTTAGGCATATGTAGGGTAACTGCGTCTTCTAAAGTAAGTGTCCACATAGTATCATCCAATAGAAGTCCTAAAGCCAAAGCTGCAGCTTTAAATGTATCGTGCAATACTCCATTAACTGTTTTCAAATCTTCGTAACTTCTAGCTCCTTTGACATGCAGTAGTAACAGCCGAAGGCAATATCTTTCTTGATCATTGACACTAACAGTATACATGTGTCCAATTATTCTGCTAAGTCCTCGTTTTCTTGGCTTCCAAGTTTTATTCCAAACGTAATGCTCTGGAATCTCTCGATACAAATACTGCCTTGCGTTTTCGTCACGTTGGTTCAGCAAAAACCATTCCATTAATGTTGACGTTGTGCTTAAATTTTTTGAGAAATCTTCGACTTGAGCATTTTCAAAGAAATAAAGCTGCTGTTGATTTGGTAAATGAATAGCTAAACGTATAATGGCATGGGACTGTGAATGCAAGGGAAACGCAAATATTCTCCAAGCAGCTTCTGGATCACTGACATATTTTGAGTCAACAAACCGTGATGATTCATCGTGATTGACTGTTTTTTGTTGTATTTCGACGTTAGCTTTGTCATGCCCCTTGTAGATGTACTTGAAAAGATATTTAACACTTTTTATTGAAGCGCCGATTTCAACGTTGATGTGACAGTTGTAGCTTTTTAATAAGTACGGGTTGTATGGAACTATCCATGAGTTATTTATAATCTTTTTGTTGTGTACAATGTTATCAATCAGTTGTCTCCGGTAGGATGGGTAGCCGTCCAAATCTTTAACAGTGTGCTGTTTCAACTGCTTTGGAAACCCTTTTGTACACTTTCCGTTTTCCATGCATGGACTTTTTGGATTTGCTACACCGCATGGGCCATGAACCATATTACAGATTACAATATTATACAATTCAGGATACTTTTCTTGGTTAGGAATTTCAGCCCACACTGTGTTGTCAATTTCGTCCTCCGTGCGAAACTTGGAATCCGCGTCTAAAATAATTAGTTTATGCGCATGTTGGAGACCTCGTTTCTGAAACTCTATGACGTGTACCATTGCTACGACTGTTCCAAAAAGCCTATTTTTGATGTCTTTAACAAGACTGCTGAGTTTTAGTCGAAATACGTGTGCAACTAAGTCCGGCCTGTGTTCAACTTGCTGCCAGGGTTGTAGATTTTCTGCTATTTCCGGCCATTTAGGATTACAGGTCATTGTTAAAAAAAAATGTCAGGTCTTCCATACTTTGTTACTATTGCCATTGCATCTTGATAACGCTGTTGCATGTTGCGGGGGCTACCTTCAAAGGACGACGGGAGAATTACTGTTTTTCCAATTGGAATTCCTTTTTGAATGGATTGTTTTTGCAAATGTTCTTGAAGAACGCAGTAGTCTTCAACTTTAAGTTGTTTTTGGTTCATTCGTATGAAATTGAGCCGATTAGCTTCAATTTTAACGTATGCGTCGACTAAGTACTGTTGTGTCAGTTTCCCACCGTTTAAAATAGGATTGTAGTAATTTTGCACAGACAGAAGAAAACTGTAGTACTGTAGTTGTGTAATTCTTCTTGAAGTTCCTTGCTGGTGTAGGTTTTCATGCCACCCTTGATCAGCGCTTTGAAAGAATAGCGGATACAGAAGAGCATCAAGGTTGCTGTGCAAAATGCTAATACGTTGTGTTTTAGGAACGAAAGGGTTGTTTTTGTCTGGCTTAAGATGGACTAATATATCTCTTTGAAAAGGAGGCTCTCCATCATCGTTTTGAAAAACAACTGCGACCTCACTTACACGTGGTTTGTTGTAACATCGGGGATCTTGTTGACGTTCTTGTTTAATGGCCATGATAATAGAAGGCATTTCCGTCCCATTTTGTATAGCTCTCTGTTCCTCCTCAGCTTCAACGTCTTTTAGCATGCGATATGCGGCAGCAAATGGGCTGATTGTTTGTAAATGTGCGGCAATTAGGTTCATCAGTTCTGCATTACACTTTTCATTTTCTTTTCGGTTCATCCTTTGTTCTGTAGCCTCATTTGGATCAAAGATGTATAATTGTGCAAATGTTGGTGGTTGTCCTAGTGCTGGGTGAAGTGTTCCAGTGCGGTGGTAGATCTGGCCATGAATTTTAAAACAATTCAGTCCTAATCCAGGGGGCGGTGCAATGTTGGCACCAAATGAAGCAAACGCATGAGAACTGTTGATACTTCTGATATTTTCCATAAAATTTATACTGTGTTCATGCGTTCCTTTCATCAACTGCTCAAAGAGATCTGAGTAGTGACGTCTTGGTAGCATCAATTTTCCTTTTTGGTAGCATTGAGTAAACTGATTGTCAGATGGTTTTTCCTCTATGAAATTCAGAGAGTCACATTTTGAACAAACTACATTCATCTTCCCACAGTAGCGTTGAATAATTATAGTTTCATTGTCTGTTAAGTAACGTGCAAGTTTTTGAATGTTCTGCTGGGTTTGCCTTAGTTGGTAGAGCATTCTTTTTTGATAAATTTGTCGATCGTGTTGTTCTCGGTTTGTCCTAGATTCTGGAGATTCATGAAGCCGACATTGTCTATGGGATTCCGCATCGTGTTCCTGTCTAGCCGCAGTGTGTTGCGGTGTTTCCCGTTCCCGACGTTGTCTGTGAGATTCCGCATCCTGGGCATGTCTGGCGCCAGTGTGTTGTGTTGTCTCTTGCTCCCGACGTTGTCTGTGACATTCCGCATCCTGGGCTTGTCTGGCGACAGTGTGTTGTGGTGTCTCCTGTTTCCGACGTTTTCTGTGAGCTTCCGCATCCTGGGCTTGTCTGGCGGCAGTGTGTTGCGGTGTCTCCTGTTCCCGGTGTTTTTGGTGAGCTTCCACATCCTGGGCTTGTCTGGCGGCAGTGTGTTGCGGTGTCTCCTGTTCCCGGCGTTTTTGGTGAGCTTCGGCATCGTGGGCTTGTCTGGCGGCATTGTGTTGCGGTGTCTCCTGTTCCCGGTGTTTTTGGTGAGCTTCCGCATCCTGGGCTTGTCTGGCGGCAGTGTGTTGCGGTGTCTCCTGTTCCCTGCGTTTTTGGTGAGATTCCGCGTCCTGGGCTTGTCTGGCGGCAGTGTGTTGCGGTGTCTCCTGTTCCCGGCATTTTTGGTGAGCTTCCGTATCCTTAGCTTGTCTGGCGGCAGTGTGTTGCGGTGTCTCCCGTTTCCGACATTGTCTGTGAGATTCCGCATCCTGGGCTTGTCTGGCGGCAGTATGTTGTGGTGTCTGTTGCTCTCGACGTTGTCGTTGTCTTGCTGCTTCTGCTGCTTTTCTGTCTTCCTCCGTGGCGTATTTTCGCTTACGACCCATTATAAAACAGGAAGTGTAAAGAAGTATCTCTTTAGCGCGCTGTCACTGGCAGAACGTGTTCAGTAAACCTGACAGAAGTCCCTCGCACAGTGTGACTGAAGTCCCTCGCACAGTGTGACTGAAGTCCCTCGCACAGTGTGACTGAAGTCCCTCGCACAGTGTGACTGAAGTCCCTCGCACAGTGTGACTGAAGTCCCTCGCACAGTGTGACTGAAGTCCCTCGCACAGTGTGAGTGAGAAAACCTGCTCAGTACGTTATGAGCAGTTTGTGAGTCACATGACCACATGGGCGGAGTTAGCCCTGCTATCTCCCGAAGGTGGCGTAGCTATTTGAAATGTTGCGGTAATTGGCCGGAGAGCGTGTTTAAAATTGGCGCGAAAATCTGTGATTGGTTGCGGGCGGCGTCCGCGACCAATCATAGAAGCGGGTTTTAAATCTCACGTGCCATGTTACTAAGGAGCGGACAGCGAATTTCTGGTCGCGCCCTCCTGCCGCGACCAATCAGCGTATCGTATTGGTGAGGACCAGGGAGCGGCTGCCTGTGCGGTTACTTCTGCTGCGAACAGTCGCTCATGTGCCGGCTTCTCGGAGCGGAAGTATCCCGACCCGCAGCGGCGCTCCCCGTTCCTCCCTTCACACCCTAGCCGCATGGATGTCAGCGCCGCTCCCCAGTCCTCCCTTCCGCATGGATATCAGCGTCGCTACCTGTGCGGATACTTCCGTTGCGAGATGCCGTAACATGAGCGACTGCTCGCAGCAGAAGTATCCCGACCTGCAGCGCCGCTCCCCGGTCCTCCCTTCACACCCTAGCCGCTGATCTCCCGACAGTAGCCGCATGGTGTTACTAAGGACCGGACATTTGTGTCAAAAATCTCTGATTGGTCGCGAGCGCTGCCCGCGACCAATCACCGATTTGGGCGCCACATTTAAATAGCGGCCGCGACCAAACACAGATCTTGCAGAGAAATTTAAACACCGCTGTGCTGATTGGTCGCCGACGCTGCCCGCGACCAATCACCGATTTGGGCGCCACATTTAAATAGCGGCCGCGACCAAACACAGATCTTGCAGAGAAATTTAAACACTGCTGTGCTGATTGTTCGCGGACGCTGCCCGCGACCAATCACCAATTTGGGCGCCACATTTAAATAGCGGCCGCGACCAATCACAGATCTTGCAGAGAAATTTAAACACTGCTGTGCTGATTGTTTGCGGACGCTGCCCGCGACCAATCACCGATTTGGGTGCCACATTTAAATAGCGGCCGCGACCAATCACAGATCTTGCAGAGAAATTTAAACACTGCGGGCAGCGTTGGCAACCAATCAGCACAGCAGTGTTTAACTTTAGCGGCAAGATCAGTGATTGGTCGCGGCCGAAGACCAATCATCGAATCGTATTGGTGAGGACCGGGGAGCGTCGCTGCCTGTGCGGCTACTTCCGCTCCGAGAACCCGGGACATGAGCGACTGCTCGCAGCAGAAGTATCCCGACCTGCAGCGCCGCTCCCCGGTCCTCCCTTCCGCATGGAGGTCAGCGGCGCCGGCGGTTGGGGTCCTTCTGCTGCTACCGGCCGGGAGATGAGCGCCTCGCGCCGGTCATCTCCCGGCTGCATCTCCATCCCGCAGATGAGCCGCTAACGGCCGCCATCTTTTTTCAGAAATCCCGCGGCGCTGATTGGCCGCTGCCAGACCAATGAGCGACGCGGGATTTCCAGGACAGACAGAAAGACAGACAGACAGACAGACGGGATAAGACGATTATATATATATATATATATATATATAGATGTATCAGTAAGTGTAACCTAAAAGTGTGTCCTCCACCCTCACCCACTACATGGTTCCCCCTATCTTTGGTCCCCCCCCATCTCCTTTATCCCGGCTGGGGCAGCACCCTGGTGCATATAAGCCCCCCACAGGACAGGAGTGGTGTAGTGTTGAGTTCTGAGGCTGGGTCCCGTGTGGTGCTCCATCCTTACCTCGGAGAGGAGATACCACACCTCGGTCTGAGGTGCAGTACCCATGTGGCGACTGAACCCTCAGGGGCGCCACAGTTCCAACCGATTCATATAGAAACTACACTTTTAGATATCTGCCTAATTGTTTCTAAGCATGGCTTTGAAAGAAGGGGCATGGCTTTGAATTAAGGGGCATGGCTCTGAAGGAAGGGGCATTGCTTTGAAAGAAGGGGCATTGCTTTGAAAGAAGGGGCATGGCTTTGAAGAAGGGGCATGGCTTTGAAAGAAGGGGCATTGCTTTGAAAGAAGCGGCATGGCTTTGAGGAAGGGGCATGGCTTTGAAAGAAGGGGCATTGCTTTGAAAGAAGGGGCATGACTTTGAAGAAGGGGCATGGCTTTGAAGAATGGGCATGGCTTTGAAAGAAGGGGCATGGCTTTGAAAGAAGGGGCATGGCTTTGAAAGAAGGGGCATGGCTTTGAAGAAGGGGCATGGCTTTGAAAGAAGGGGCATGGCTTTGAGGAAGGGGCATGGCTTTGAAAGAAGGGGCATTGCTTTGAAAGAAGGGGCATGACTTTGAAGAAGGGGCATGGCTTTGAAAGAAGGGGCATGGCTTTGAAAGAAGGGGCATTGCTTTGAAAGAAGGGGCATGGCTTTGAAGAAGGGACATGGCTTTGAAAGAAGGGGCATTGCTTTGAAAGAAGGGGCATGGCTTTGAAAGAAGGGGCATGGCTTTGAATAAGGGGCATGGCTTTGAAAGAAGGGGCATTGCTTTGAAAGAAGGGGCATTGCTTTGAAAGATGGGCATGGCTTTGACAGAAGGGGCATGGCTTTAAATACCACAGCATGCACTAAATTGTTTGAAAATTGGGGGGCAAAAAAAGTGATGCAAGGCAAGCCAGCAAAAGAGTCTAAAGTATGACACATTTTCTCATTTACATGTCCATATTTAACCACGTACATGGAAAAAATGGCCCTGGTGTCAGCAGTGTTTGTTCCGTGTGTCATCAGTGTTCGGTCTGTGTGTCCGTTTTTCCCATCAATGTTTGACGGATGGATAAATAAATCCTTGAATTACAGAGCTTCTCCTATTCTTTGCCATCCGGGTGCTGAATGTTTTTGCACAGACCCATAGACTTGTATCGGCTCTTTTCATCTGTGATATCGGAAAAAGACAGACAGATGCACAACAATCAGACACAATCCGTGTGGCAGGTATGTTTTACCGGACGCACTGCATAGATTACATAGGAAAGTGTGTCTGGCCTTCTATTAGGTTTTTTTTTAGTTATGGATGACAAATGGACGCTGGACGGATCAAAAATGGCCTTTTTTTCCCCTGAACACAAAGCATTGTGCTTGTGTGAATTTGCACTTCGGCAGGCAATTGTGCCCTGAGCCTATATGAAGGCGTTTTGTGCGCTGCCGCCAAAATGCAACATTCAGTTGGACGCAGCAATATTTTATGTGTGAATACTGTTTAATACAGATTTTAGCATTTCCCTTTTTCTGAAAATGCGTCGGGCCTCATGCAGAAACATACTTTTTGTCGAAACGGACAGTGATACCCATAACAACCAATCAGAGCTCTTCTTTTATTGTCCTGGTAAAATGAAACGTGGCATCTGGTTGGCTGTCATGGAGAACACTGACACATTCTGAAACTTAGTGCCGATTCTTCCACACTTCATGCCACACGTACAGTGTAAAAACTGATCGTCTGAATGGTTTCTTTACAGGAGCTGTTGCCTATGATGGCACAGAGAGGCATTGCACCAAACATCCATACCTTTTGCAATCTCGCTAGGGCATGCCGTAAAGAAAAAGATGGTTTACAGCTCCTGGAAGACATGGCGGTAATGACATTGCTAGTTTACATAGTTTATTTAGTGTCTTTTTTTTTTACTCCTACTTGATAAAGTCTAGAAAATAATGTCATTTTTAAACTGATTTGCCTTTTTATAGAAAACAAGTGACAAGGATCTTTTTGCATATCTGATCGGTAACTTGTTTTACAGATTTGTGGATTCCATCCAAATATCAATGTATACAGCACATTGATTAATGCGGCCATAAAGAGGTTAGATGACGTCTACTTGACCAATATTCTGCGGGACATGAGGAACAGAAACGTGGCTCCTAATGAAGTGGTGGTCCGTCAGCTGGAGTTTGCAGCACAGTACCCACTAAACTTTGATAAAGTGAGTATACGATCTGATAAAACCAATAATGGAGGCTGGTGAAGAGGAGGGAATTCGCCTCCATATCGGTAAAAATGTGTTGTTTTTTATCAAAATGGAAACTTGTATTCGGTAAAAATACTCCACACCACACGCCATCAACCAAGAAGTCCAATAACTAGTAATAGATTAGAAACAAGCGTTTGAAGACTTTTCCTGTTGTGAACATGATCCTTTAAGTTAAAGGGAACCTGTCACATTGGATAACGCTATTAACCTGCTGATGTAGGGTTAATCTGCAGGGTAATACCATTAGGAAGTGCTTGGCCACTATACTGAATGTGCAGCACATGGGAGTAAATGAACTTTATTCCTCCCGTGAGCCGCCGGCTTTCAGTCATGCAGGGCGTGCCTTTATTCACCACTCCATACAATGTGAGCAGTGGCAGTAAGCACGCCCTGGAACTTCCACTGACAGGTGGCTCTGCACTGATGCACTGTAGAGCTAGCTGTCAGTCAAAGGGCTGGGGCGTGCTTACAACCATTGCTTACTGTGTACAGATTGGTGACAAAAGGCACACCTGCATGACTGAAAGCTGGCGACTCACAGGAGGAATAAAGTTAATTTTCTCCCTTGTGCTCATTCTGGGGATGGCAGCCAGTCACCTTCCTAACGCTATTAACCTGGAGATTAGCCCGATGTCTGCAGATAAGTCATGACTAAGGGTGATCTGTCACCTGAAACGCGTTGACGTCGCATTCCTTCTGGCTGTAATGCTGACCTTGTACTCTGTTACGCACTTTGTGTGAAAAAGAGCCTATTCACGGTTCGTTGAGCTGGATTATCTTCATTTTATGATTCCCTTTAAAATGACTAGCAATTTGTATATAACAAAAAATATATAACAGGATGGAGGAATAAAGGGGCTGTCCGAAACGGATGACTTTATTTCGACACCTGCACACTCACTGAATGGATCAGTTACATGTTCAAGGCCCCAAGAGTTACGAAATAATGTTAAAATATCACATTATTTATCCCACAGCTGTGACAAATGCAGAGATTGCCTGTCAAACAGGCAATCTCTGCATGTATCACAGCTGTCTAACAGCCGTGACACTTGCAGGCGCAGCGACATTAAAAGAAATGCTAAGCACACCAAAATACTCGGCGAGCACACGAGCATGCTCACAGAAAGAGTTAATGAAACCTACTCGCTCATCACTAGTACTGACATGAAAGGAGTTAACATATCATTGCTACTGCACTGTGAATGCCGTAACAAGACCAAAGCATTAATGGCAAATTGTGTGTGTTCTTTTTTTCTTTTTTTTTTCATGTTTCACCCCACAACATTTACAGCGCCTTTCCACTGAACCTTTCCGTCAACCTTCCCACATTTTTTCATGTTACACCCATGAACTTAAAGTATTTTATTGGGATTTTATGTGATTTACCAACACTAAGTAGCAAGTATTTGTGAAGTGTAAAGGAATTGATACATGGTTTTAGAATTACTTTTAAAAATATAAATCTGAATATTGTGATGTGCATTTGTATTCAGCCCCCCTGAGTCAATACTTTGTAGGACCACCTTTTGCTGCAATTACTGCTGCAAGTCTTTTGGGGTCTGCCTCTACCAGCTTTGCACATCTAGCTCTTAAGGGTTTTTATCAGAAATAAGCCAGAAATGGGCCAGAAGTGACCAGAAGGTACGAGTGACCATCTACTAATTGTGCTTAGTTTCTCTTTCTCAATCAAATATAGATTGGGAAGGGAAAAGAGGAAAAGATGGATATGGATCACAGGTTAGCCAGAGAAGCTTTAATCAGAGTTGCTCAGAATGTTACACTGTTATTCATTGGTATAATCAATTTCCCTATCCACCTATACTATCAGAACACGGGACTCGGTCCCTGACGCGCGTTTCGCCGGTATACCGGCTTTTTCTAAGGGCCTCATTGGGCTAATTTAGGTGTATAATATACAGCCATGACCCAATAATTAGGGGCTGGGTTAGGCATTTCTAATACTATTTTATCCACCTCACTACGGACCGGGTTTTGTGGGTCACCATTTGGAAGCTGGTGACCCTGTATGCATTTATTAATGCACGTTTTGCACAAATGTATCTATTTTAATAGTAATTTTCAATAAACGTTATATTTTATTTTCCATTCACATCTTTTCCTCTTTTCCCTTCCCAGTCTATACTCGATATAATTATGGTGGTGTACACCAGTGAATGGTAGTCTAATGAGATATGATCCTCTTTTCTTTCTCTTTCTCATTCACACTTAAACCTTCATTATACTTACATACGCCCTTAGTTTCTTGGCACCACTAAACCTTACTCTCCTTCGCTGTCCTCAAACCCCAGCACCCTCTAACCAAATAATCATCTCTCCTTCCCTCTTACCTCCCCACCTGACCTCATCTGCAGACCTGCTCCTCAAGCTCAGATCTATCCTAACAAAACATAAAACAAGCCAGACACTCTCCTTCTCCCACCTGCTCTCCCTCTCTCTGCTTCTCCTCACTGCTGGCGACATATCTCCCAATCCTGGACCCAAACAGCTCACACCTCCCACCAATACCCCCTCCTATCGCTTCCAACCAACTGCAAACTACCGCAACCTCTCCTACTTAAAACCCGTGCCGCTGATGCCCACCCACCCTGCTCCCTCTCTTTGGAGCACTCTGGAACGCCCGCTATGTCTGCAACAAGCTCCATTTTGTCCACGACCTCTTTACCTCTCGTTATCTCTTTTTCCTGGGCATCACAGAGACATGGTTGACACCCTCCGACACTGCCTCCCCTGCTGCGCTGTGTTACAGTGGCCTCCACTTCACCCACACTCCTCGCCCTGGTAATAGACATGGCGAAGGAGTGGGTCTTCTCCTTTCTACCAACTGCACCTTTAGCCCTTTCCCACCTCTACCCTCCCTTACTCTCCCTTCTTTTGAAGTCCACTCTGTCCTCATCTACTCTCCTTCCAAGTAGCTGTCATATACTGACCTCCAGGCCCAGTCACTGCCTTTATTGACCAATTCTCCACCTGGCTTCTTTACTTTCTCTCTGCTGACATTGCACAATCATCATGGGCGATTTCAACATCCCCACTGACACTCGCCAGTCAAAAGCATCCAAATTCCTGTCGCTTACTTCATCCTTTGGACTTACTCAGTGGTCCTCCTCAGCCACCCACACAGACGGAACACACTAGACCTCATTTTCTTCACCCAACTCTGCTCCCTATCTAACCTCACAACCTCCCCCCTACCCCTATCTGACCACCGTCTACTCACTTTCTCATCCCTGTCCTCCTCACCTGTCACACATGTCCAGCAACTAGCACACCCCCTCAGAAACCTTGCATATCTAGACACTCACACACTCTCTGACTCTGTTCTACCACTGACATCCATATCTTTACTCCACGACACTGTCAGCACCACTGCTTTCTACAATGCCACTCTCGCATCAGCTATTGACTCAGTCGCCCCTCTTGTGCATGGCAGAGTGCGACAAGTCAATAGGCAACCCTGGCACAACACCCTCACTAAACCGCTTCGGCAAGCGTCCAGGGTTGCGGAACGGCGTTGGAAGAAAAAACAATCGCAAGATGACTTCACTGCATTCAAACAACAACACTCGCATTCAAATCAGCCCTCGCCTCTGTTAGGCAGGCCTACTTCACAACCCTCATATCTTCCTTATCCTACAACCTCAAACAGTTATTCAACACTTTTAACTCTCTCCTCCGCCCACCACTGTCCCCTCCGACCTCCGTCATCTCTGCTGAGGAGTTCGCCACACACTTCAAAAACAAGATTGACCAAACACGGCAAATCTTTACTATCCGACCACCACAACCCCTTTGTTTCCCAGACCATTGCCCTTCCCCCATAACCTCCCTTTTCAACATCATGGAAGGAGACCTCACTCGTCTCCTTTCCAAATCACATCTCACCACTTGTGCACTCGACCCCATCCCATCCCCCCCAACCTCACCCCCACACTCATCCCATCCCTAACCCATCTTTTCAACCTATCACTAACTTCTGGTACCTTCCACCCTGCCTTCAAACATGCCACAATCACTCCCATTCTCAAAAAGCCATCTCTCAACCCAACCGCCTTGTCCAGCTACCGCCCCATATCACTTCTCCCATTTGCCTCCAAACTCCTTGAGCAACACGTTCACGCTGAACTTTCCTCTCACTTCTCATCTATCTCTCTTCAATAACCAACAATCTGGTTTCCGCCACCACCATTCCACCAAAACTGCCCTTACAAAAATTACTAATGACTTTCTTACAGATAAAAGCTAACAGACAATTCACTGTACTGTTTCTTCTTGACCTGTCCTCTGCCTTCGACACAGTTGACCACTGCCTCCTACTGCAGATCGTCTCTTCCTTTGGAGTCAAAGACCCTGCCCTATCCTGGATCTCCTCATACCTTTCCAACCGCACATTTAGCGTCTCCCACTCCCACACTACCTCCTCATCCCCCCACCTCTCTGTTGGAGTCCCTCAAGGTTCAGTCCTAGGACCCCTACTTTTCTCAATCTATACCCTTGGCCAGGGACAGCTCATAAAATCCCATGGCTTCCAGTCATGAAGAGCATGGTCAGTCATCCTTTTGATGAGGACACAGAAGTCTTGCCTGTTAGCAATCTGGCACGCATGGCTGAGTTTATGTTACGCTGCCTTTCCCCTGATCCTTGCTTTGTCCAAACTTTGGATGACAGTCCTTACTGGTTGGTGACACTTCTAAACCCACGCTACAAGGAGAACTTTCTGTCTCTTATTCCCTTGCAGGAGAGGCCTAATAAAATGGTGCAGTACGAGAAGGCTCTTGTTGCGGAATCATTTAAAAAATTCTCATCTGAAAACGCTGGCGGCAGAGGTCACAGTTCGTTTGACAACCAAGGAGTACAGGCGAGAGAGACACAAATTCAATCCAGCAGAGGCAGGGGAACACTGTCAAAGTTCTGGGACAGTTTTCTCAGACCCTCCCACCGCACAGGTCCTGAGGCACGGGGTACTCTCCCAAAGAGGGGAAAGTTTCGGAAGATGGTGAGGGAGTACCTTGCCGGCTGTGCCAACGTAGTCCTTGATTCCTCTGTGCCTTATAATTATTGAGTATCCAAGCTGGACTCGTGGCATGAACTGGCTCTATACACCTTGGAGGTCCTGGCCTGCCCTGCCGCTGTCAACTGAAAATGCTGACAGGCTGACTCATAAAAATTATCAAAGGCTGGTTTGGGCCAGACTTCTCAACATCACTGAATGATAGCAGCGTAACATAAACTCAAATACAGTGTCTTTTTTGGGGAGGTCTAACTGTATTCCCATGCACCTCTGTCTTCACACCCAGACATGGGTATACGCTTCCTGATTTTGTCTATTTGCTCTTGTCCTCCTCCTTCTCCTCATCCTTCACATCCTCCTCCATATCACTACCATATCACCATATCTACGTCTCTTGCAAGGGGCATTGGAGTTCCTCCAAATTTTTGGCAGCCGTTGCATTCACTGCATAGGCAAAGAGTATGGGAGACCCACTTCCTAATAATGGGAACATTGTTTTCTGGAGGCCCTCCAACCTCTACATCTCTTGCAAGGGGCATTGGAGTGCCTCGTAATTTTTGGCAGCCTTTGCATTCACTGCATAGGCAAATAGTATTGGAGACCCACTCCTTTTTAATGGGAACATGTCATACTCATTACTGTAGCCCAGCTCCATGTGTCTTTAAATTGGTAATAGGGTTTTTTCTAAATTTTGGCAGCCGTTGGACTCACTGCATACCCTATAACTGGATAGGAGACCCTCTCCTTTCTAATGGGAACATGTCATTACTGTGGTCCAGCTCTATGTGTCTTTAAATTGTTAGTGGGGTTTTTCCCAAATTTTGGCGGCTGTTGGACTCCCTGCATACCCTATAACTGTATAGCAGATCCTTAACCTTTCTAATGGGAACATGTCATTACTGTGGCCCAGCTCTATGTGTCTTTAAATTGTTAGTGGGGTTTTTCCCAAATTTTGGCAGCCCTTGCAGTCACAGCATGGGTATTACCACTATAGGAGACCCACTCCTTTATAATGGGAATATTTTTTTTTACTGAGACCCTCCTCTATGTCTCTTCAAAGAGGTATTGGGTTGCGTCCAAATTTTTGGCAGCCCTTGCAGTCACTGCATATGCAATAACAGTATAGGAGACCCACTCTTTAATAATGGGAACAACAAAGCATAGCCGACTGCTGGCCCTTTAAGAATAGTAAGGCAGTAAAAACAGTGTTTGTGACTTTCACAATCCCTCCTTCATAAATGAAACAGAATGTGTCTGATGATGTTTCACACACCACATGGCCAGATAAGGTTGTAAAATGTTAAAATGCCATTTCCCGGTGAATGCATTTGTCACGGTTGAAAGCAATGCAAAAATGAAAAAAAACGCATCAAAAACGCTATGTGTGAACATAGCCCAAGGTGTGAAGGAGCATTTTTGTTTTTGGTTATTTATTTTGCCTTATATACAAGTCATTACCCTGGAAAGAATGTTCCTTAACATATTTCCCAGGAAAATCCATTTTGGTTTAGTTTTTGTATGTTTTATTGTGAGTCTGTAAAAGTGGCGTAATACCTCTGACGACATTGTTGATATTATTGACCTGGGAGTCAGAAATGCTTCCAGGAGTCTTCCCCATGCTGTTCCCATGTCATTTTAGTACTGTTCCCATCGATTTGGGCAATTTTTAGGCCCTCTGCAGACCACCGGGGGGGGGGGCCGCCGAAAGAATGCTGGAGTTTCCCATAGACTTACATTGGGCTCGTTACTTGGACCGAGCACCTGAGTATTCCAATTTGCTTGACTTGAGCAGCGAGCACCCGAGCATTTTAGCGCTCGCTCGTCACTAGTTTTCAGCTATACCATTTCTATTTCCATTCAACTTTTTGATCGTGTTTTATTCCACTCTTTGTTTGGTAGTAAGATGAAAAAGAATAGTTTTTTTTTTTACAGTGTTCACTGAAGGCGTTAAGTAGTGTGATCATTTTATAGGCCATGGACGTGATGATAACAAATATGTGGACCTTTTTGGTTTATTTTAGTTTTTGTATGAATTTACCCATTTATTGATATAACATTATTTTCATTTTCTTTTCTGTTTATTTTTTGATTAGGTTTTTTTTTTATATTTTTTCACATTCTTTTTTTTACTTTTTCATTTAGTCCCTCTATGGGACTAGCTTTTATTAGTATAATCGCTGTTATAAAGCATTGCAATGAATTCTACCTGTCAGTGTTACAGTGATAGAAGCCTCTGAGACCATGCTCCTAGCTCGGTCTAAGCAGGCCACCGTCGCTGGGATACCTGGAGGCGCGGGTTGTCATGACAACAGGATCACTGACTAAGGGCGTAACCAGAAACGCGTCGAGATTGCGTCTCCGCTATCATGGACTTTTATATATTTTAATATTTTGCACCAATAAAGTGAGAATTATTTTTTATTGGAGACTTTTCCCACTTTCTCCTTATGTACACTGGCCGAGAGTCACGGCATTGTGGGTCTGAGCCCAGAAGATATGAGCAGCAGGATGGATTAAATGCATGGTGAGGCATATATTGTTTTTTTGTAAAGAATTGTCCAATCAGTCAGTAAGGATTTAGGGCCCTTTTACATGGCGATATTTTGCATCAGTATTTGTTAACAGACGCCAGGAGTGGATCCAAAACACAGAAGAGGTGAGAGTGGTTCAGATATTATTTTTCTCTGTGTTTGTTCCCCTCTGGTTTTTAGCTTACAAATACTAATGTAAATTACTGCCCAAAATGCTCACTGTGTGAATGAGGCGAGGAAGCTGCTTGTAATCCTGTAATATAAGTCCTTATTCTGAGGATGAGCGCTCACTTGCAGGTGCTGTGCTGTAATGCTTATCTTCTCTGCTCCATCATACTCCCCAGAGCAGGGGCGACCCCTGGGGCAAAACTGCGGCCGGCAGATGTCAGACGTGTCACTCAGTGATATGTGATGGAGCCCGACTCCCAAACAAAATCAGTCAGAAGCATACAAAATAAATACATGAAGCATTGCAATTAGGTGTCAAACGTTCTCAACTTTATTTAAATTTACATGACACTGAACCATCACCTATCAGGATAAAGAAGATTCTGTGTAGCCTCTGTTCCTATAGACCATCTTGCTTGCAGCCTTCTCCATTGAAGACTACGGAAATTACACGAATAGATGAGTAATCTGCTTATACTGCTGTAATACAATTCTTTTATCCAATGATGAGAGCATGCGTCCAGGAGTTGTGCTGTAATGTTTGTCTCCTCTTCACCATCATCATCAGAGCAGGGGCGACCCCTGGGGCAAAATGTGCTTACCGGGATCTGTGCAGCCGGCAGATGTCCAGCCGTATGTGATAGACCCCGTCCCCCAAACAAAATTAATCAGACAGAAGCACACAAAATAAATACACGAAGCATTGCAATTAGGTGTCAAATGATCAAAATTTTATTTAAATTTACATGACACCGAAAATAGCACAACCCCCGACTCACGAAGAGTCACCCTCCAGCACTCAGGAGAGGAAAACCCCCTGTGGAGGAAACCTCTATGGAACCATGGATGGAGGGCTGCCCTTCCATTGGGCTTAGAGAGTTTGTGCCAATATATAACAGATGTAACTGCAGAATTGTACAATTTGTACATTTTACCAGATTTACAAAGAATGACATAACAAATACAGACTATAAATGTGATAAAGCTGATGTGGGAGAGATCTGGCTGCAATATCTGTCACCACATTGATTGATGGAGCGAATTTGGTTGATCTGATTGGCCAGGTGGATGTATAATTTCTCCCTTACAGATCCAGGTCCGCCTCTCAAAAAATTGGACATTTGGTTACAGTTCGTTATGCCTAATCCCTAATAGGATAAATAATCCCTCCCAATTTATCACCCATTAAAGTCATAGATCAGTCCATGAACTCCCAAAGGAGAGCTGCTCTATATAGAGGGTAACAGAAGGGGATCCTGGTCTAGGGACCCCCCTTTGTTACCTTCCCATGCCCTAGGGGTGTCTAAAGCAGACAACCCCTTTCCCTGCTAGAACCTCCAAATTACACCAAGTTTGGCACATTACGTGGGTGGTCAAGCTCAAGGTCCTCAGGCGCATCAGTAATGGCGCTGATCGTGGCAGCGCGGAATTCTTTTATGGAATCTTCTTTATGACACTGGTTTATGACCTCATAACAGTTGTCATGGTGACTACAGGGTCTATTACTGATGCAGGGCACAAGTATTAACCCTTTCATCATTGGTAATTTGCTATTGTTATAGAGGCAGATAACTGCACTTGTTACCAAGCAGGGGCCTTATCATTATTGCTTCCCTTAGGCACCATAAGAAATACAGATTACAAATTAAACGTGCAAGTTTGTCATGAGTGTTTTGCACTTTCTAGATCCAGAGATTGGGTTTATTACTAGCACTTTACAAAGAAAAAAAAAAAAAGAGGAAATTACTTGTAAAATAATATTATTGGGAATTGCATTTCAAGCATTTTCCTAATGTGCATTCTACATAGTTACATAGGTTGAAAAAAGTAGGGGTGGACATTAACAGCTTGGGGCCCAAGTGCAAGAAATGTGTCCGAGCCCCCATCTTTTTATGGCGACAAAGCTACAGATATATATATATACACACACACAGTGGGGGAAATAAATGTTTGATCCCCTGCTGTTTTTCTAAGTTTGCCCACTGACAAAGACATGAACAGTCTATAATTTTAAGGGTAATTTTAACATTGAGAGAGAGAATATCCCCCCCCCCCCAAAAAAAAAAATAAAAAATCAAGAAAATCACATTGTATAAATTAGATAATTTTTTTTTGCATTTTGCAGTGAGAAATAAGTATTTCATCCCCTACAAACCATTATGAGTTCTGGCTGCTACAGACCAGTTAGACGCTCCTAATCAACTCATTACCTGCAGTAAAGACAGCTGTCTTACATAGTCACCTGTATAAAAGACTCTTGTCCACAGACTCCATTAATCAGTCAGACTCTAACCTCTACCACATGGGCAAGACCAAAGAGCTTTCTAAGGATGTCGGGGACAAGATCATAGACCTGCACAAAGCTGGAATGGGCTACAAAACCATAAGTAAGACTCTGGGTGAGAAGGAGACAACTGTTGGTGCAATTGTAAGAAAATGAAAGAAATACAAAATGACTGTCAATAGACATTGATCTGGGGCACCATGCAAAATCTCACCTCGTGGGGTATCCTTGATCATGAGGAAGGTGAGAGATCAGTCTAAAACTACACGGGGGGAACTTGCTAATGATCTCCAGGCAGCTGGGACCACAGTCACCAAGCAAACCATTGGTAACACATTACGCTTTAAAGGTTAAAAATCCTGCAGTGCCCTCAAGGTCCCCCTGCTCAAGAAGGCACATGTGCAGGCCCATCTGAAGTTTGGCAATGAATACCTGGATGATTCTGTGAGTTATTGGGAGAAGGTGCTGTGGTCAGATGAGACAAAAATTGAGCTCTTTAGCATTAACTCAATTGGCCGTGTTTGGAGGAAGAAGGAAGTACAACCCTAAGAACTTCATTCCAACCGTGAAGCATGGTGGGGGAAACATACCTTGGGGGTGCTTTTCTGCAAAGGGGACATGACGACTGCACCGTATTGAAGGGAAGATGGATGGCGTCATGTATCGCGAGATTTTGGCCAACAACCTCCTTCCCTCGGTAAAAGCATTGAAGATGGGTCGTGGCTAGGTCTTCCCAGCAAGGCAATGACCCAAAACATACAGCCAAGGCAACAAAGGAGTGGATCAAAAAGAACTACAGTAAGGTCATGGAGTGGCCTAGCCAGTCTCCAGACCTTAATCCCATAGAAAACTTATGGAGGGGGTTAAATCTCCGATTTGCCAAGCAACAGCCTCAAAATCTTAATGATTTAGAGATGATCTGCAAAGAGGAGTGGACCAAAATTCCTCCCGACATGTGCACAACCCTCATCATCAGCTACAAACAACGTCTGACTGCTGTGCTGCCAACATGTGTTTTACCACCAAATATTAAGTGTTGTTTTCCAGAGGGATCAAATACTTATTTCTCACTGCAAAATGCAAAAAAATGTATCTAATTTATACAATGTGATTTTCTTGATTTTTTTGGGGATATTCTATCAATGTTAAAATTAACCTACCATTAAAATTATAGACTGTTCCTGTCTTTGTCAGTGGGCAAACTAAGAAAGACAGCAGGGGATCAAATAATTATTTCCCCCACTGTGTATATAATTATATATATACAGTATGTAGATTGTATGTATCTACCTCCTTCTAGGTTGTGCCTGGATATGTACACCCACTATATACTGTGTATGTCTGCACCACTTCAGTGCAGTAAGGCGACATTACTGACCACGGAGCAGCCGTGCTCTTTAGAGCTGATGTATTTTTATTTTTGTGAATTGTTTCAGCTGCCTGAAGACCATTGCTCGCCATCTACCATGGGCATGCTGCAGATCCTCGCTAAGTTGCCATCTTACTCCCTGGCATCAGGATGGTTAACAACAGTACAACCCATGTGCAGACAGATTTGTCTGACTCCTTACCGGACTCCAGCAACGCATCGGCTGTGATCCCAGCAGAGAGTACTGCGATTCAGGACTATCTCCCACCATGCCGGTCGTGGTCATAATTCACCGGTATCAGAGGAGGACAACTTTGGGACATTGTCCAAGACATACTCCTCAAGAACTGTGTTTAAGAAATCGTCTCCAGAGGTCCAGGACTTGAGATATGAAGAGGGTGAGGACATTACTGGGGGCACACAACCCACTCATAATAGGTACAGGGGAAGAAGAAACACTCCGTACTGGTACTTCCTCCAGTGTAAGGCCAATATAAAGGAGGGCAAGGTAAGAATGTCCATATTGTTATTCTACTGGGGATCCGCAGGGGAGGGATCGTACATCACAATGCTAGTTTACAATGAGGCATACTGTAGCGCCGGCGTCCCTGCCCTCTGCTAGGCAGGGACGCTGTTCCCCTCACCTCTCTGCTCCGTGCCCGGCGTCCTCCTCCCGCTCTGCTGGCAGCGCGCGCTCCTTCCCGGCCACTGTGCTTAGGGCGCGCGCGCGCGCTCTCCCTCCCTCTTAAAGGGGCCGCGCGCGCCGTCCTAAGGAGTCCCCGGCCAATGGCCGGAGGACTTCACCATATATAAGGCACCTCCTCCAAAATGGAGGTGCCCGAGCAATGTTGTTGCACTGTTCACTACTCTGCTTCAGCCCTCAGGTCCCGTTGTCAGTTACCTGCCTGATTCCTGCCAGCCTGCTGACTTATTCCTGCCTGATTATCTGCTACCTGCCTGCTAGTCTGAGGTCCGACGGTCTGCCTTACTACTCCTGTCAGTCTGTCTAAGGACCAGCCTGCCCGCTCACCTGGGAGCGCACATCAGCCACCTGCCTGCTTGCCTGAGGTCCGACGGTCTGCCTTCCAACTCCTGTCAGTCTGTCTATGGACCAGCTTGCCCGCTCACCTGGGAGCGCACATCTGCTACCTGCCTGCTAGCCTACCTGGAGGCTCCGCCGTCACGTGCTGTGACCACCTGCCTGTCCAGTGACTCCTGCCCGCTCACCTGGGAGCGCTCATCTGCTACCTGTCTGCTAGCCTACCCGGAGGCTCTGCCGTCACGTGCTGTGACCACCCGCCTGTCCAGAGACTTCTGCCCGCTCACCTGGGAGCGCTCATCTGCCGCCTGTCTGTTGGTCTTCCCGGAGGCTCCGCCGTCACATGCTGTGACCACCCGTTCATCCAGAGACTCTCGCCTGCTCACCTGGGAGCTTACGTCTATCATCAGCCGCCACAGGTCGTACCAACCCTTTACCTAGAGACTGCCCCGGTCACTTGCCGTGACCATCTGCCCGTTCATTCAGAGACTGCCCCGGTCACTTGCCGTGACCACCAGCCCGTTCATCCAGAGACTGCCTCGGTCACTTGCCGTGACCTCCAGCCCGTTCACTCAGAGACTGTCCCGGTCACCTGCTGAGACTTCCTGCCCGTCTTCCCTGGTCGCCACCCGCTCCCTTACAAGGACCGCCCCCTTGTATAGTAGCTCAGAGGTTCCGCCTCCCAGACCCGTTACAGTTTGCTCGGGCCATGGAACCCGGTGGCACCCAAGCTCCCTCGCTCTCGGACCTGTGTCATGAACTGTCCCGTCAAAGGTCCCAACAGGAGTCCATCCTGGGTCACCTGCGGAATGTCAATACTCGCCTGGACACTCTGACTGCTCCACCAGCAACCTCCGCCTGTGCCATGTCTCGCAATCCGGCAGCTCCGCTGCCCACTAATACCATGGTATCTTACCCCGGACCCCGGCTTTCTGCACCTCCTCGCTTCGGAGGCGACTCCGCCCAGGCTCGGGGCTTCATAAATCAGTGCACCCTGCACTTTGAACTATTGTCTCACCAGTTTAACTCCGACCGGGCCAAAATTGCATTCATCATGTCCCATCTCACCGGGGAGGCCCTGGCCTGGCTAAATCCTCTATGGGAGAGAGGAGACCCCCTGGTGTCCAACTTGCCTGCTTTTCTCACGGCTTTCCGGAAAGTCTTCGACGAACCCGGACGGAGGACCTCATCCGCATCATCACTGCTACGCCTCCGTCAGGGAGGTCTCACCGTGGGCCAATATGCCATACGGTTCCGTACCCTTGCCTCGGAGCTGGCCTGGGATAACGACGCTCTGGTATCCGTCTTCTGGGAGGGTCTGTCCGGCCGTATTAAAGATGAACTTGCCGGTCGGGACATTCCTACCACTCTCGATGACCTAATAACTCTTGCCACCCGGATTGACCTACGGTTCCAGGAGCGTGCCAAAGAGGTCACCCGTGAGGAGGTTACCACGTCTAGCTCCTACTTTTCAGAAACCCGTCACTCCCTCCGTCTCTACCCAGGTACACTCTCCTGAGCCTATGCAGGTCGACCAGACCAAGATGCTCAAAACCCGTCAGGACTTACGCCGTGCCGAGGGGAGCTGCTTCTACTGTGGCAGTAAGGAGCACCGGATCCGTGCCTGCCCGGAGAGGTCGGGAAACGCCTGTGTCTAGGTTCGCTCAGAGAGGTCGACCTAGACAAGAATAAATCCTCTCCATCTCTGCTGTTGTCAGTCTCAATCGTCTGCGGGGAGAACCGTTATTTCGAACTAGCCCAACTTGACTCTGGAGCAGCCGGGAATCTTATTTCACAGTCCCTGGTAGAGAAATACCGCATCCCCACCAAACCTCTGGCTGTACCCTTGTCTGTTGCTGCCGTGGATGGGGGTCTCTTACCACGCCCCATCCAACTCATCACCGAATCCATTACTCTGCAGGTGGGAATGCTGCATTCTGAGAGTATCTCCTTTCATGTTCTGCCTGGACTCTCTCACGCCCTCTTGCTAGGCCTACCTTGGCTCCAGAGACATGCACCCGTGCTTGACTGGCAGACCGGAGAAGTCCTTCGCTGGGGACAGGACTGCCATAAGACCTGTCTGGTTCCCGTCCATCCCGTCCGTCCTTCTCCTACCCCAGCTAATCTACCTGGACTTCCGATTCCTTATTGGTCTTATGCTGATGTCTTTAATAAAAAGGAGGCAGAGACACTACCCCCTCATAGACCATACGACTGCCCTATCGACCTGTTACCTGGTACTACTCCTCCCCGTGGGCGTATTTATCCTTTATCCGCTGCTGAGACCCGGTCGATGTCCGAATATATTGAGGAGAATCTGGCCAGAGGATTCATCCGGAAATCTACCTCCCCGGCGGGAGCAGGCTTCTTTTTCGTCAAAAAGAAGGACGGCTCTCTCCGTCCCTGTATAGACTATAGAGGTCTTAACCAGATCACGGTGAAGAATAAGTACCCCCTTCCGCTCATTCCGGAGTTATTTGATCGTCTGAGGGGGGCTAGAATCTTCACCAAACTGGACCTCCGTGGGGCGTACAACCTGGTTCGTATCCGTCAGGGGGATGAATGGAAGACGGCATTCAACACCCGGGACGGCCACTATGAATATCTGGTAATGCCCTTTGGCCTCTGTAACGCTCCTGCCGTCTTTCAAGAGTTGGTCAATGACATCTTCCGGGACCTTCTCTACTCCTGCGTAGTGGTGTACCTGGACGACATCTTGGTCTTCTCTCCGGATCTCCAGACTCACCGGAGGGACGTTCGTCAGGTCCTGCTCAGGCTCAGGCAGAATCACCTCTTCGCTAAATACGAGAAGTGCCTCTTTGAGCAGACCTCGCTTCCATTTTTAGGCTACATTATTTCTCAGACCGGCCTACAAATGGATCCAGAGAAACTGTCTGCCATCGAGAAATGGCCTCGACCGGAGGGGTTGAAGGCCATTCAGCGATTCCTGGGCTTCGCCAACTACTACCGCCTCTTCATACCACACTTCTCTTCCCGGACTGCCCCAATTTCCGCGCTCACCCGTAAAGGTACTAATCCCAAAGAGTGGCCACCCGAAGCTGAGGAGGCCTTTCTTTCCCTAAAACAGGCCTTCTCTTCCGCCCCGGTGCTGCATCGCCCAGATGGCAACAAGCAGTTCTTCCTGGAAGTTGACGCCTCCTCCTCTGGAGCCGGAGCGGTACTTACTCAAAAATCATCTTCCGGGAGAATGGTAACTTGTGGCTTCTTCTCTAAACTCTTCTACTCCTCAGAGCGCAATTATTCCATAGGAGACCGAGAGTTATTGGCCATCAAACTGGCATTGGAGGAGTGGCGTTACCTGCTCGAGGGGGCTCTTCACCCGGTAATAATTTACACCGACCACAAGAACTTGGCTTACCTCCAGCATGCCCAGAGACTTAACCCGCGCCAAGCCCGGTGGTCCTTGTTTTTTGCTCGCTTTGATTTTGTTCTTCATTTTCGCCCGGCTGACAAAAACGTCAAAGCAGACGCCTTGTCCCGATCCTTTCTGGTGTCCGATCTCGAGGAAGAACCTAAACATATCATCGATCCCGCCAGAGTAATGCAGGTGGCTCCCGTGAGTCTAAATCGTCTCCCTCCCGGTAAGACGTTTGTTTCAGTACCTGATCGGGAGAAGATCCTACACTGGGGCCATTCGTCTAAACTAGCTGGCCACGCCGGTCAGAAAAAGACCCTCCAGCTTATTGCCCGGCACTACTGGTGGCCTACCCTGCACAAGGACGTAATAGACTTTGTTTCTACCTGTGTGTCCTGCGCCCGCAACAAAGTCCCGAGACACCTGCCAGCCGGTCGCCTCCTTCCGCTTCCTGTGCCTGCTGCCCCCTGGCAGCATATTGCTATGGACTTCATAACTGATCTCCCCGTCTCTGCCGGTTGTACGGTCATTTGGGTGGTCGCTGACCGCTTTTCCAAGATGGCTCACTTTATTCCCCTGCCAGGCCTCCCGTCTGCACCCGAGCTGGCTAAAGACTTTATCCGCCACATCTTCCGTCTTCATGGCCTGCCCCTCCACATCGTGTCGGATCGTGGGGTACAGTTCACCTCACGTTTCTGGAGAGCCACTTGTAAACTGCTAGACGTCACCCTGGACTTCTCTTCCGCTTACCACCCACAGTCCAATGGTCAAGTGGAGCGGATCAATCAGAACCTGACCAGTTACCTCCGGCACTTCGTTAATGCCCATCATTCAGACTGGGTGGATCTCCTACCATGGGCCGAGTTCTCTTATAATAATCACCAGAGCGAATCCTCCTCCAAATCCCCGTTTTTTGTAGTCTTCGGTCAGCATCCTCGGATTCCTTTTCCTGTCTCCACCTCTGTGGACAACCCGGCTGCGGAATCTCTCGTTAGCAAATTTTCCTCCATTTGGGAGAGTACCCGATCCGCACTCCTTCAGTCGTCCGAACGGATGAAAAGACACGCTGACCAAAAACGCCTGGATCCTCCACAATTTCGTCCTGGAGATAAAGTCTGGCTCTCATCTAAATATGTCCGACTCAAGATACCTTCTTACAAGTTAGGGCCTCGGTTCATCGGCCCTCTGGAGGTCATCAGTCAGATCAACCCGGTGGCCTATAAATTGAAACTCCCGGCCAACTTACGGATCCCTAACTCCTTCCATGTATCTCTCCTCAAACCTGTGGTTCTTAACTCTTTTTCCAAGTCTACAGGTACGCCTCCTGCTCCGGTTTCTGCTGAGGACGAGTTTGAGGTAGAGAACATTCTTGCCACCAAAAGGGTAAGAGGAAAGACCTTTTTTCTAGTAGATTGGAAGGGGTTTGGTCCTGAGGAGAGAACGTGGGAGCCCCGGGAGAACATCCATGCCCCTCTTATCCTTGCTAAATTTCTGTCTGGCCTAAAGAAGGGGGGGCCTAAAGGGGGGGGTACTGTAGCGCCGGCGTCCCTGCCCTCTGCTAGGCAGGGACGCTGTTCCCCTCACCTCTCTGCTCCGTGCCCGGCGTCCTCCTCCCGCTCTGCTGGCAGCGCGCGCTCCTTCCCGGCCACTGTGCTTAGGGCGCGCGCGCTCTCCCTCCCTCTTAAAGGGGCCGCGCGCGCCGTCCTAAGGAGTCCCCGGCCAATGGCCGGAGGACTTTACCATATATAAGGCACCTCCTCCAAAATGGAGGTGCCCGAGCAATGTTGTTGCACTGTTCACTACTCTGCTTCAGCCCTCAGGTCCCGTTGTCAGTTACCTGCCAGATACCTGCCTGATTCCTGCCAGCCTGCTGACTTATTCCTGCCTGATTATCTGCTACCTGCCTGCTAGTCTGAGGTCCGACGGTCTGCCTTACTACTCCTGTCAGTCTGTCTAAGGACCAGCCTGCCCGCTCACCTGGGAGCGCACATCAGCCACCTGCCTGCTTGCCTGAGGTCCGACGGTCTGCCTTCCAACTCCTGTCAGTCTGTCTATGGACCAGCTTGCCCGCTCACCTGGGAGCGCACATCTGCTACCTGCCTGCTAGCCTACCTGGAGGCTCCGCCGTCACGTGCTGTGACCACCTGCCTGTCCAGTGACTCCTGCCCGCTCACCTGGGAGCGCTCATCTGCTACCTGTCTGCTAGCCTACCCGGAGGCTCTGCCGTCTTGTGCTGTGACCACCCGCCTGTCCAGAGACTTCTGCCCGCTCACCTGGGAGCGCTCATCTGCCGCCTGTCTGTTGGTCTTCCCGGAGGCTCCGCCGTCACATGCTGTGACCACCCGTTCATCCAGAGACTCTCGCCTGCTCACCTGGGAGCTCACGTCTATCATCAGCCGCCACAGGTCGTACCAACCCTTTACCTAGAGACTGCCCCGGTCACTTGCCGTGACCATCTGCCCGTTCATTCAGAGACTGCCCCGGTCACTTGCCATGACCACCAGCCCGTTCATCCAGAGACTGCCTCGGTCACTTGCCGTGACCTCCAGCCCGTTCACTCAAAGACTGTCCCGGTCACCTGCTGAGACTTCCTGCCCGTCTTCCCTGGTCGCCACCCGCTCCCTTACAAGGACCGCCCCCTTGTATAGTAGCTCAGAGGTTCCGCCTCCCAGACCCGTTACACATACCAGACAATATATGTCCTTCTATAATATATCCTCATATAATTTCCTATTGTGTCAAATATTATGCAATTACATTGTCCTAAATGATTGTATTTGCTGATCGTAACCTTAACGGTACGATGGTAGAGTCACCACTAGCACCTAAGAAACACAGTGAAGCCTGGTAAGTGTCCGGACGGAGGAGATAGCCATTGATGAGAAGCATTATTTTTTAGGATCATAGCCATGACTGTTATAGCATTTGCATAAGTCGCCCTTGTGCCATGTTGTTCTCCTTTTTTCAAGCAATGTCTGTAATCACAGTAAAACTATTGCAGTCTTCACAACACAGCCCGGCTCTGCTACGATTATGGAAGTCATGTCCAAGAGCAATAAAGAAAAATATTCACATGTGTTTTTAAGAAATTGCTACTGTTTTTTTTTGTTTGGATTATTTATTTCTTTTTTTATGTTTGCATTATTTTGCATTATTTTGTCTTTTTGCTACTTTTGTTGCATCTGTGCATTTTTACGTTTTTTCTTTTGTTGCTAATCACAGCATGTTCTAAGTTTCGTGATTTACTTATTTTTTTTCTTTCTTTGCTTTTTCTATAAATTTTACCATTAGAAAATGCACCTAAAAAATCATACACCTGTCTGTATGTGTCAGAGTTGTCTTGGGGTCTCATCCGTTTATTTAGTAGAGTAAAGAGGGAGGAGGTGAGTAAGGACATAAGTGTGAAGTGCTGGGTCCTGATTGCTTGTACAGTTAGGTCCATATATATTTGGAGAGAGACAACATTTTTCTAATTTTGGTTCTAGACATTACCACAATGAATTTTAAACAAAACAATTCAGATGCAGTTGAAGTTCAGACTTTCAGCTTTCATTTGAGGGTATCCACATTAAAATTGGATGAAGGGTTTAGGAGTTTCAGCTCCTTAACATGTGACACCCTGTTTTTAAAGGGACCAAAAGTAATTGGACAGATTAAATAATTGAAAATAAAATGTTCATTTCTAGTACTTGGTTGAAAACCCTTTGTTGGCAATGACTGCCTGAAGTCTTGAACTCATGGACATCACCAGACTCTGAGTTTCCTCCTTTTTGATGCTCTGCCAGGCCTTCACTGCGGGGGTTTTCAGTTGCTGTTTGTTTGTGGGCCTTTCTGTCTGAAGTTTAGTCTTTAACAAGTGAAATGCATGCTCAATTGGGTTGAGATCAGGTGACTGACTTGGCCATTCAAGAATATTCCACTTCTTTGCTTTAATAAACTCCTGGGTTGCTTTGGCTTTATGTTTTGGGTCATTGTCCATCTGTAGTATGAAATGACGACCAATCAGTTTGGCTGCATTTGGCTGGATCTGAGCACACAGTATGGCTCTGAATACATCAGAATTCATTCGGCTGCTTCTGTCCTGTGTCACATCATCAATAAACACTAGTGAGCCAGTGCCACTGGCAGCCATGCATGCCCAAGCCATCACACTGCCTCCGTCGTGTTTTACAGATGATGTGGTATGCTTTGGATCATGAGCTGTACCACGCCTTCGCCATACTTTTCTCTTTCCATCATTCTGGTAGAGGTTGATCTTGGTTTCATCTGTCCAAAGAATGTTCTTCCAGAACTGTGCTGGCTTTTTTAGATGTTTTTTAGCAAAGTCCAGTCTAGCCTTTTTATTCCTGATGCTTATGAGTGGCTTGCACTGTGCAGTGAACCCACTGTATTTACTTTCATGCAGTCTTCTCTTTATGGTAGATTTGGATATTGATACACCTACCTCCTGGAGAGTGTTGTTCACTTGGTTGGCTGTTGTGAAGGGGTTTCTCTTCACCATGGAGATTATTCTGCGATTATCCACCACTGTTGTCTTCCGTGGGCGCCCAGGTCTTTTTGCATTGATGAGTTCACCAGTGCTTTCTTTCTTTCTCAGGATGTACCAAACTCAAGATTTTGCCACTCATAATATTGTAGCAATTTCTCGGATGGGTTTTTTCTGTTTTTGCAGGTTAAGGATGGCTTGTTTCACCTGCATGGAGAGCTCCTTTGACCGCATGTTTACTTCACAGCAAAACCTTCCAAATGCAAGCACCACACCTCAAATCAACTCCAGGCCTTTTATCTGCTTAATTGAGAATGACATAACGAAGGGATTGTCCACACCGGTCCATGAAATAGCCTTGGAGTCAATTGTCCAATAACTTTTGGTCCCTTTAAAAGCAGGGTGTCACATGTTAAGGAGCTGAAACTCCTAAACCCTTCATCCAATTTTAAGGTGGATACCCTCAAATGAAAGCTGAAAGTCTGAACTTCAACTGCATCTGAATTGTTTTGTTTAAAATTCATTGTGGTAATGTCTAGAACCAAAATTAGAAAAATGTTGTCTCTGTCCAAATATATATGGACCTAACTGTATATCCTGCTCTGCTTCTAGCACTTCTATTGCTCTCCTCTGAAGACATGTCCCTCTTGTGTGCAGCTGGCCGAAGCCCTGGACCTCTTCCAGGAACAGATGCTGAAAGAGGAGCGGCTGCAGCCGGAGGAAAGTAACTACACTGTTCTCATCGGAGGCTGCGGAAGAGTTGGATATATCCTATATATAACGTATTGACGGCTCTGTCTGACAGTCTAATATGTATGGGGTCCTGGACAATTTTTTGGGGGAGTTAATGATCCAGCATAACTGATCATTTAATTTGGCTGATCATTATGTTCTAGAGATAAGGTGCCAGTAGACATGTCTGGTGGTGACTCTCATAGAGAACACAGGTGTGTATGGGAGAGATGGCTGCCAGACAACTGTTAAGCGCGGGCCGTCTTTCATCCAAGAGCCATCTAATGTGTGTGGCGGGCTTTATAAGGTTGATCTGTGACCCCTTGATAATGAGCCATGATAAAGCAGCATTGGGTAAGCTCCAAGGAGTGGCCAGTAAAGTCCTTCTGCCTGTGTTCACATGGATGGGATTAGCCGGGGTCCATGCCGTGGTGGCTGTGCTCATCAGGCCCTGGACACATTAGTCAGATCTGTACAGCATGTTGCAGCTTATTCTGAAATATTTATAACAAAGCCCAGATAATGGTCACATTAACTGTGGCATGTTTGTAGCTTTTTAATGATTTAATACCAAAATGATCTTATTTACTCTGTGAAACAACCTTTAAAGGGGCTTTCTTGTTTCACAAAACCGCTGTTCCTGGCTGCAGTTTGTTTAAAGAAATTACAAAAACCGTCTGTTCTCTATTCATCCTCCCCAGGTCCAGCGCAAAGTTTCTCCTGCTGCTCCCGCTGTCTGTTATTGTCTGCAGCGCTGACAACACATCTACAGCTCTGCAGCCTGTAGCTACGCTCAGCGGCTCGTGCCGTTAACTCGGGCCGACCTTCAGAGCTCACTGACTGACTGCAGTGCTTTCACCGTCACGTCAGCGCTGCAGACAATGACTTACACCAAAGCATTATTATTATTACTATTTATTATTATAGCGCCATTTATTCCATGGAGCTTAACATGTGAAAAAGGGGATATACATAACAAACAACAAGTACAATAATCCTGAACAAAAATGCAACGGCAAACTGTTACAGAAGGAGAGAGGGTCTCCCCGCGAGGGCTCACAGTCTACCAGGGATAGGTGAGGGTACAGCAGGTGAGGGTAGAGCTAGTCATGCAGCGGTGTGGTGGAGCGGTGGTTACTGCAGGTTGTAGGCTTGTCGGAAGATGTGGGTCTTCAGGTTCCTTTTGATGGTTTCCACGGTAGGCGAGAGTCTGACATGTTGGGGTAGAGAGTTCCAGAGTAGGGGGAAAGCACAGGAGAAATCTTGTATGCAATTGTGGGCAGAGGAGATAAGAGGGGAGTAGAGAAGGAGATCTTGTGAGGATCGGAGGCTGCGTGCAGGTAAGTACTGGGAGACTAGGTCAGAGATGTATGAAGGTTTATAAAAAATTTCAATAAAAAACATTGAAACACAGATATATGGGGGAGACAGGTTGTGAATGGCTTTGTATGCCATGGTTAGGGTTTTGAACTGGAGTCTCTGGGTACATGGGAGCCAGTGCAGGGATTGACAGAGAGGAGAGGCCGGGGAACAGCGGGGGGGCAGGTGGATTAGTCAGGTAGCCGAGTTTAGGATAGATTGGAGGGGTGCAAGAGTGTTGGAAGGGAGGCCACAGAGCAGGAGGTTGCAGTAGTCGAGGCGGGAGATGATGAGGGCGTGCACTAGTGTTTTTGCAGATTCGTGGTTGAGGAATGTGCGGATCCGGGAGATGTTTTTGAGTTGACGTTGGCAGGAAGTGGAAAGGGCTTGGATATGTGGCTTGAAGCACGGTTTGTTTCTTAAAAAATAGAAATGCTGTGTTGGAATAGGGGTTGTCTGAAATAGGATAACCCCCTTAAAGTGAATCTGTCACCAGGTTTTTGCTATCTAATCTGACAGTAGCATAATGTATGGGCAGAGACCCTGATTCCAGCGATGTGTCATTTACTGGGCTGCTTGCTGTAGTTTTTATAAAATCACAGTTTTATCAGCAGGAGATTATCACTAGAGGACTAGTAAGCCTTCTGCTAGGTAGTCCGGGGCATTCATGTGCTCTGTATAACCCCATCCCCACCACTGACTGGAGGAAAGCTGCCGATCAGTGGTGTGGGTGGGGTTATACAAAGCTCAGCATTCAGAGAACTACTAGAGCTGCAGCAGATAAAACACTGATTTTATCAAAATAGCAGTAAGCAACAAAAAGCGTGAGATATCACTGTAATCAGGGTCTCACCCCTTATATCATGCTGCTCTCAGATGGGGCATCTAAAACCGGGTGGCAGATTCCCTTATGATTTAACAGCACTTTCAGATGACTTTTTAGAATAAGGAGAACTATCTAAGGAATAATTGCCACTCATTATACACTCCTGAGTGTACATGAATGTATGGGGAGTGTACATTATATGATGGGTATCCTGCATTTTTTCTCTACATTATAAGCCTCAGCATTTACCTTTTCTGTGCTTTGCTTTTTATCCCTCCGGCTCCTCCTTCCATAGGTTTATAGGGGCATCGCAGACATTTTTGTTGAAATGAACCTGTCGCGTTCCTCCCGGTAGCGTTCGACTTCCAGTCACCGGGGTGGCACTGCTCTGTGTATAGAAAGTGGCGCCTGTAACTGCGACCCCTGTAGTGACTGATGGCAGCTCAGCATTAGGGCCGGCTGTCAATCAGGGCCGGGGGCACGGTTACAGCCGTCACTCTCTATACACAGAGCGGTGACTGAACCAGTGCCGCCCCCATGACTGATACCCAAACACTACTGTGGCACCCTGCTACCCACAGGTACCACAGGACCCAAAAGGGTGCATGGACGGACTTCTCCACAAGAGGCCCTTACTACACACAGACACCTCCACCCTTCCACCTCATACCACCAGAAGGAGCCCTGTTAGGGATATATATATACTGGAGGGTGGAGTTAGGTAGGGAGAGTGTGCTCGCACTTGAGATCAGTGAAGAGGCAGCACCTGTTGAGCTGCTGTGCTGAGGGTAAGCTAAGGCCTAAGCACGTGCTGAAGCCTGAGGGCCTAGAGCGTGGCCGGAGGCAAGGAGAGAAGAGAGGAGTTAAGGGGGCAGAGGAGCATCATAAGCTCACCCCAGAACACAAGCCGGACGCTGGGTCCGTGCCTATAGGGTCCTCTATGCCCAGTAGGAATAACTTGTATATCAGGAGGATTCCAGACCCCTCTTCAACCTGAAGCTACAATCATCTACAGAAATAGGAACCACGAAGGCCCCAGCGTCCAGGGATAGTGGTAGCCAGAGAAAAGTTCTTACTACCAAGCAGACAGGTGAGAGAGTGAAACAGTACAGATGCTAGGTCTAGTTCCAGGCTGGTCAGGAGCTTCAGAGAGAGAGAGAGGAAGAAACCGATCAGGAGTCCTACTACCTGCTCACTGGGGAGATTTCAGAAGTGCACCCTTCCTATCAAGTACCCTGGACCATACCTGCCGTTTACAGCAGTAAAGGTACTGAAGCGAATCCCCTGTGTGCGTGCCTGTTATTCTCCCCTGACCCAGCTGGGCCACCTCTCACCTGCGTCCCTTCCATCAAGCCTGCCCTGGGGCCCACTCCGCCTGCGGGGAGCAGAAACATCTCAGCTGCCATCCCATCACCCCTGGAGGTCTGCAGCGCGCTGGTACCCATTACGAGGAACCACAGGTGGCGTCACGAGACAAAACTGTTATTCATCCCTTCATGTAACAAACCCCTTTTAAAGAGTGACCTCAGGGTATGGGCCCCGGAGCCGACTGCCGTGACAGCCCACAGAAGGTCAAGGCCTGGGTACCGAGTTTCCCCCATATCCCCCTGGGCGAGTCACTACCAGGTACAATAAAGTTCATTTCCTCCTGGCAGAGGGAGTCTAAATGCCGGCACCGGGCAGTTTCAGAATGCTATTAACCTGCAGAGTAACCCCATATCTACAGGTTGATAGCGTTTGTTCACGTGACAGGTTCCCTTCCCTTCTCCCACAGATTTAGCAGATATTGAGAGTGAATGATTAGTGCAGGAGACCAAAAAATGTCTTTTAAGTGACAAAAGAAGAAGGTTTATCTGATAATGTATATTACAAAGTGTCTTATCTTTACTTGCACTATTGATTAATGAAATCAGGTTAGGCTGGAGCAGGAGCACAGTGATAGGACAATCAGAGGGAGACACGGGCAGATCGTGCTGCAGCTTATTCTAGTAAGGAGTTTATCTCACTTCAGTGCTGAGCACTTCTACACAACCATATCACTGCCACTGCTTCTGAACATGTGCTGAATGGAAAGCGGGAATCCCTCCCGCCTGTGTGCGATGTGTACGTGAGCAGTCAGTGCAGCATTCTCTACCCACTAGCTGAGAGATAACTGAAGCTTAGCGCTAGAGCCTGCAGAGGGGAGAACTGGTGACAATTGCAGGACACACAGGGGCCAGAATAGAATATACACATAGCAGTAGCCACCTGACATGACTGTTATGCCCTCAATATAACATTCATTGTGTACGCTGTCCATCAGTGTACAAGCTGTGGGGATCTGGCCGAGGCCGGCAGTACCAGGCACTCACACTTATATGGATCTTGCTGTGAAGGGGCGTCAGCGCCCCAGTGAGCACCATGGACCATTTGTTCTGTTAATTGGGAGGACCAATAACGTAATGCAGTAAAGTACCTGTACATTATCTGATAATGCCCTGTATATTATGTACTTACATTATTATTGCTATTATTACATACAGTTTTTACAGTACAGACTCATTTCTTGTTACATCATTTAGATGAAAAAGCGAGGTCTGGTTCCCACAGATGCCACATATACTGCCCTGTTCAACGCCTGCGCGGAGTCACCATGGAAAGACTCGGGTCTGCAGCACGCACTGAAGCTGCGGAAAGAATTGATGGACAAGAACATTGCGCTTAATCCCATCACTTACCGGAGCTCGCTGAAGGTCTGCACGCTGAGCTCAGGACTGCAGGGGAGCTGTGAGCTATTTAAGGTAAGTCAAGGTCACAGTCCTGGTCACCCACAATGGAGTCCTTATAAGATGCCCCTATCGTAGATTAACCGGGAGGGAACAGCATCATTGTAATCATTCCACGGGGAATCACCAGTGCACCATGTCTGGCCGGGGACTTAGCCGCCATCAGAAGGCACCACCAGAGTTCAGTTCTTCTGTGGGGACCAGGGGGTCACTTACTAAATCTGAGAAAGGTGGACAGCTTTGTACTATCTACTACCAGCACATCCACTGTCAGCTTAAGAGATAGGAAGATGGTGCTGGGGTGTAAATTTTCAGCTAGTTAGTATGTGACCTGTTAGGGAGGCACAGTGACCCCACTGATCCTGGGCACTGGTGCAGCACTGCGCCCCCTTCACTGTTTTTTTCACTGGCCACCCGGCTGTTCTGGGAACGGCAAAGTGACGCTTTCCCTGAGATTTTGATTTTGGTTAGATTTCTCTTGCAATACTCAAGCAGTGATGTCGCGAGCTGGATAATAACAAGCTAATATGGTCTTCTTGGGTTTATAGGAAATTGCACAAAAATTCCGTGTCGTTGGCCCTGAAACATTCACCGTCCTGTTTATGGGATGCATAAAGGATGAAGAGCTGGGCTTCCTACAAGCTCTGCAGGTATGGCTTGCTGCACACATCCTGCATCCTATATCCGTACAGTGCACACTTACCTGGGAATTATGTCTCACACTTCCGACATGATGAGATGCGCAAAAACATTGAGGAATCATGGAGCAACTGTTCATTTTACTAATACAGATATTTCTTGCTGCAGTATTTCTGCTGAAGTGACGATGGGGCATGCCGGCTGAGGGTGGGACTCTTGGATTCTCTGATGACTCTGTTGGGCTCGGTGCACATTACGTTTGTGGCCATTGTTGGGCGCATACACATAGAAGGTGCGTGCCCCCTAGTGGCCACTGTCAGGATGGATGATGAGGCATCCGTCCACTATTGGGACCCATTGTAAAGAAATGTATACCGCATTGCAGAGGTCGCTCTACATTTTTTACAGAAGAGTAAAAATCCTCCTCATAGTATTTTTCAGGAGTATTTTCAGCCAGTCTTTGAATATTAGAGAAGAGGCTGCAACCTGTGCTTTGCTCTACCGCTTCACCATCTTTGACGTATATTTACGTCAAAGGTCGTGTCCCTGCCTTTGATGTGATCTCGCACACCAAGCCCACATATTTCCCTGCACATGATGACTGATTTAATCAACCATCATCTGCCTTTAATAGCTGCTGATGTACTGTTGCTCCGCCTGCTGCTATTAACCCGTTAAATCCAGCTGTCAATCGCTGACAGCGGGATATAGCGCACGTCGGCTGGAAGCGCGTCATACATCCTGCCACGTGATTGTGGGGCACCGATGGGTTGTCATGACAGCTGGGGGTCTGCTGATGACCTCCCATACATGTCATTATGACCCTCCTATGGGCCGGCGTTCATAGAAGATGGTGATTTCTGCTATAGATAGCAGTGTATGTACAGCACAAGCGATCAGACGATCGCCGCTCCAAGTCTCCTAATTAATCTGATCAGTAAACATTGTAATGGGGAAAAAATCAAAATGCCAGAATGACGTTTTTTTGGCTGCCACAGCATTGCAGTAAAGTGCAACATCAAAGTGGTTGCAGGGAGTATATAAGGATATGTAGCTCACAAACTCCTAAATATATGATGTTTTCATTTACAATGTATCTAATTTATACATGTATATAGAGAGTACTGAGCATGGATTTGTAAGGTTTCATAACTTCCATGCTAGACAAAATTCTATAAAATAAATAATGTGACAATTCTTTCATGGCCGGAGGTGATAATAAACTGATATAACCGTGTACACTAGTAATTAGAATTCCCTGGGCTCGGGTGTAAGAGGCAATATTCCTGATGATCAGGGTCCCGTGTAGGGACGGTCACTGCTGTATACCATCTAGTACAGAGGTACAGAAGCTGGCGGCGCTCCCATAACCTCCGGGCTGCTGGATTCTATCAAACATCTCCATGTTATTCTGTATACAGTTATATTCTTCTTTCCATCACAATGCGGTGGGATATCACTACAATATGCCAACATGGTGTGATTAGTGGAGGGCGGCTGTCAGTATCCCCCGACTTTAGAATTAGACTGAATAATCCTTCAAAGGGGGTGTACAAAGTTTAAAAGATATCTCCTATCCATAGGATAACTTCCCGATGGATGGGGTCTGACTGCTGGGAGCCTCACCAATCCTGAAAACTGGGGATTTGAAGAGTCCTTAGTGACTGATGTGATGGTCGATCATTGCTGCACCATACATTCTCTATGGGACGACTGAAGCTCTGTGCTCGGCTGGTCTTCAGCACTCCCATTAAGAATGAACGGAGCGGCAGTGAGTATACTCAACCACCACTCCATTCATCGTCTGTGGGACTGCCAGAACTAGTGGAGCGCTGCTCTTGGCTATTTTTGGGCAGTCCTATAGACAGTGAATGGAGGGGAGGCTGAGCATGCTGCCTGTTCTTGGGTTTGCTAGGGGTTCCAGCAGTCAGACCCTCAGTGATCAGTAAGTTATCCCCTAACCTTTGGATAAGAGATGATTTTCTATTTTGGCAATAACCCTTTAATTGCATCCATGTGGTTATTTTCCCCCTATCCTGTCCACCTTTATTATGTCCGTTATTCCCTCTGGTGGTCAGTGCAGCCATGTAGTGTATGTCTGTACTACTCAGGCTCTGGGGGGCCGGAGCGTGCAGCTACAGAGCAACCTGCTCCACATCACTGCCAGGAGGGGAGATTTATTGCTGTGTAGTTAGTCCAGGTGGTGCCGACAAGTAGAGGGAACAAGTTCTGGCAATCCTGCCAAAGGAGCACAGTTATTCCTGCACCGGACCTGCATCTCCGGTGTGCGGCGGCCGGGAAGGTGCCCGCTCTCCTCAGGGAAGATGCTGACGGCCCGCAGGCACATACCCGTCCTTGTGCCAATGCACAGGAGATAAAGCAGGACATTTATCTAAGTAGAGATGTGGCGTCTCCCACCCGCCTGTCATATTTGTAGATGACGCGTGGCGGAGGGCAGAAGCCGGGGCAGGACTCCTGTCCGGCTGCAGAAGTCTCATGTGTAGTGATACTCATGTGACTTTTCTAAAAGCATAAATCGGCCTGCAGAGGTGTCAGCGACGCTGGCTCAGACGTTACTGTGAGCGGAATAACAAGGCTTTGGTAACAGTTTCACCTCTTTATATTGTATTAGCTCCTTTACTTAGTCCTAGTTCAGACTGGTCTAAGAGATCGCCTGCTGATTCCTTTCTTGCGATTCTGATAGGAGATTTCTGTTAGAAGTTTGGCGCAAGGCTAGTGATTAGACTGGCTAGTGATTAGACTGGCCAGTGATTAGACTGGCCAGTGATTAGACTGGCTAGTGATTAGTCTGGCTAGTGATTAGACTGGCTAGTGATTAGACTGGCTAGTGATTAGTCTGGCTAGTGATTAGACTGGCTAGTGATTAGACTGGCTAGTGATTATAGACTGGCCAGTGATTAGACTGGCTAGTGATTAGACTGGCTAGTGATTAGACTGGCTAGTGATTAGACTGGCTATTGATTAGACTGGCTAGTGATTAGACTGGCCAGTGATTAGACTGGCCAGTGATTAGACTGGCTAGTGATTAGACTGGCTATTGATTAGACTGGCTAGTGATTAGACTGGCTAGTGATTAGACTGGCCAGTGATTAGACTGGCTAGTGATTAGACTGGCAAGTAGATAAGGATTTTGTGCCAGATTTTTAGTAACAAAGGGAATACAGCGGTCGGCCACTTTAGGTGGACTGTTCCAGTAGGCAGCATGCTGATAAGTTATTTTTTGACGTTTTGCATGATTTCCGCTGTCTTTGGTTGGCATATCCCCCCCCAATGGCACTTCCATCTGCAACCTGTAATGGCCAGTCGGGATACCCGCGCTGGCATCGGGGTCTTATTGCATGGATAGGCACGCTGGTGACTCGCCCCCAGGGGGCCGGTGGCTGATCGCCGGGGTTATATCACGTTGGCTGGCCCAGGGCGGTCAGTACACAAAAAGGGGGTATAAAATTCTAATAAAAGTTCGGGGAATTCGTAACGCCACCTGTGGTGTCTGGTGAAGGTCACCAGCGCCGCAACAGTACTCCGAGGCCGGTGTCAGGGCAGCTAAGATGGAGCGGGCCTCAGGGCAGTATAGAACGATGCAGTTTGCGCTGGGCGTTGTGGTGCAGGGAGAGGACGATAGCGCAGCAGAAGTAACGGACAGAGACAGGGGGTTTGCTTTGTTACCTTTTACTGGTACAGCTGTTAAGTACGGTCCGGGGTACTCCAGGTGAAGGGCACACTTTTGGACTTCTCCCCAGTGAGCGGGTATAAGGCCTCCTGTCTCTATGTATGCTCCTGGCCAGCCTGCAACTGGGCCTAGCTTATGTGTCCTGCTTTTTCTTAACCTGTTGCTCTGAGGTAGGACCTGCGGTTGGTAACCACTTTCCCTGGACGTCGGGGTTCCTGGTCCTGTACGTGTCTATCTTCAGGTTTGCCAGGGACTTGTAGTCCTCCTGGGATTCCGGTTGTTCCTACTGGGTGTAATGGATCCCTGTAGGCACGGACCCGGTGTCCGGTAAATATAGCGGGGTGAGCTTACTGAGCTCCTCTGCCCACTTGGTTTCTCTCTCTTTATCTCCTCGCCGTCGGCCACGCTCGGGGCCTTCACTACAAGGCAGCTGGTGTACTGCGTCTTCACCGCTCTCTGAGCGTCGGCACGCTCTCAGACACCTTCTGTCTGACTGCTCTGCACACTCACTCACTGCAGACTGAAGACTAATCTGTTCTGAAGACTGAGCTGCCTGGCTCCACCTTCCCTTTATATATCCCTATCCAGGCTCCCTCTGGTGGTATGAGGTGGAAAGTGGAGGTGTATGAAAGTAGTGAGGGCCTCTTGTGAAGAAATCCAGCCATGCCCCCTTCTGGGTTCTGTGGCACCATGCGCAGCAGGGCACCACATTCCCCCCTAGTAAAACTCAGTACTCCCGGACTGAAGCAATTTTGCAAAACAGGTTAAACAATAATAACATTTCTTCCCTTTTTGGGAGGCACATCTCTTGAACATTACAGGTGTAAAAACATAATAAATATATACAAATATAGAGCGTCCTCAGAATTTAAGTCTGTTCCGGTGAGGTCCCCTGACAGGGTGTCCATCTCACAGGTAAAGTACAAGGTAGCTTGAGGGACCTGTCCAAAGCAAACCCTCCACGTAGGCCCTTGGGTGGCTGCAAGGCATGGCGATTCTGAGTTGGACCTCCACTTCTGCCACCCAGACAGGTTTTTATTCTGAGGTCACCTAAAGGGGGCACTCCAGGGAGCGCAATTATTTACAGGAAACAGTTTTTGGGCTGCACACAGTCCTCTTCCACAAACTTCTTTATGTATATACCCTTACTGGTAACTAGATGCAAGTTAAGTGTCCATATCACTTGAATTGTTCATTAGCAAGGCAAAAACACATATGAATAATGAAATACACGAAAATTACATACAAATAACATACCCCAGGGACAACTGTCTACACTGTCAGAGTTTCCTTTCTATTCTCTCTATCTGACAGGGGTCTGACCTTTGGTGCTACGTGTCGACCTACGTGGTACTGGGATGCTTGTGGTACTGGTAGTTGCACTACTTTCCATTCTGTCAGCACTAGGTGTGGAGGGGCTACAAGACTGCCTTGACCTCTCTGCGGGACTGGCAAGTGTACCATTAGTTGGCCTTCTTGCTCTGCTCCAACCTGGGATCCTTCTTCCGGGGATTCTTCTTGAGCAGGCTCTTCTGGGGCACCTACAGGTTCTTCTTGCTGTGGGTAGAAGGTGATTACAGGTATGATTACTGCTCCTCCTAGTTGGGGCCAATCTGCCGGGAAATCTCCTAATTCAGTATGTATTACTGCTTCTTTAGGCTCCTCTGGTACGGTGAGAGGCACTTCCTCCTGGGGCTTTAGCAGACCTGGACACAACTTCAGATGGTCTCTGGATACTGTTGCAGTCGTTCTTCCTCCGTCCTTAGTTATTAAACAGGTCTTCCGGTTATCAAACCTTGAGTTTAACACAGTGTAGGGTTCTCTCTCCCACTGGTCATCAAGTTTGTGGTTTCTCCTTTTTCTTTTTAACACCACTTCTCCTGGTGTGACGGGTTCTGCGGGCGCACTTCTATTGTAGTGGGCTTCCTGTTTGTCCCTCACCCGAGTGAGACTGTCTTCGACACAGGCCTGTACTCTTCTGTACTGCTCTTGTCTGGTCGTGTCCCAGTCCTCAGTGGACATATCTGCTTCGGGTTCTACTACACCAAGCTCCAGGTCCATGGGCAACTTCCCGGGTCTTGCTCGCATGAGATATGCTGGAGTACAATTGGTGGAACTCACAGGTATGTGGTTGTACAGATCTACCAGGTCAGGTAGTAGGTCTGGCCACTAATTTCTCTCCTCTAGTGGTAGGGTCTTCAGCAGGTCGATGATGATGTTGTTCATCTTTTCACAGAGACCGTTGGTTTGGGGGTGGTACTGTGTAGTCCGGATCTTTTTACACCCGTACAGATGGCAGAACTCCTTGAACAATTCGGCCTCAAAGGCTGAGCCTTGATCTGTCAGCACCTGCTCCGGGTATCCATGTGGCCTGTTGAAGTACGCCTGAAACGTCTTTGCCACGGTTTCTGCCGTCAGATCCTTGCGGGGGCGACCACCAGGAACCGGGAGTAGTGATCCACCATGGTCAGTGTTATGCACATGCCCGGACTGACTGGCGTGTGCGTGTTTAGTGATCCCACTGGACCAAGAACCGGAGAGTGCCTGGAGGGGCGTAACTAAGTATCTACCCGATCCGACCAAGGTCGCACGACGGCTAACGACGCCAGTGCACCAGGGAGGAACTGAGCAGAGGGACCAGGTGCTACTCCAGGTCAGACCCCGGACACGGCTGTTGACCCACACCGGAGAATACAGGAACAGGCAGGTTAGGCTGGCACACTGACTGGTGGGTATAGGCAGGCACGGCTGGTATGCAGACAGGCGGGCACTGGTAAGCACGACTGGTATGCAGGCAGGGGGTACTGGCAAGCACGGCTGGAGTGCCGACAGGGAGGCACTAGCAGGTTGGAGCACAGACTGGATAAGTTCCAGTACAGACTGGGACTCAGGAACAGAACCGCAGATGCGGTAGACAAGCAGAGCAGAGCGAGACCGCCTGGAGCGGCGAGCAAAGGCAGAGCAGAGCGAGACCGCCTGGAGCGGCGAGCAAAGGCAGAGCAGAGCGAGACCGCCTGGAGCGGTGAGCAAAGGCAGAGCAGAGCGAGACGGCCTGGAGCGGCAAGCAAAGGCAGAGCAGAGCGAGACGGCCTGGAGCGGTGAGCAAGGCAGAGCAGGCAAGAACCGCCGGAGCGGTGAGCAAGGCAGAGCAGGCAAGAACCGCCGGAGCGGTGAGCAAAGGCAGAGCAGAGGGGACAGGGCTCTGTTCACACGGAACAGACTGGAAGGGAAAGGCAGAACCAGATACACACAAGATACTTGCAATGAAATAGCGAGTGGACTCTAAACTCACAAACGGGAGTACAGGGACAACGAGTAGGAGTTAGGTACGGGTTCAGACTCTGCAGGAAAAGGGAAGGTACGGACATAGAGAAAAACAGGTAACAGGCTAGGAGAGTATTCAGACAAGAACAGACACAGCAGCAAGATACAGGAGCGGGTCTAGGTATGCGGCCCCTAAAAGGCGGAACGAACAGGCTAGGAGCGTGTTCAGACAGGAACAGGCAAGATACAGGAGCGGGTCTAGGTATGCAGCCCCTAGAAGGCGGAAAGAACAGGCTAGGAGCGTGTTCAGACAGGAACAGGCTAGATACAGGAGCGGGTCTAGGTATGCGGCCCCTAGAAGGCGGAAAGAACAGGCTAGCAGCGTGTTCACACTGGCCTGGAAATACAGCCTCCAGGATAGGCAGACAGACAACAGGCTAGAATATAGTTCAGACAGGACCTGGCACATCAGCAGCGAAAAGCCATCTGACGGAATGCATTGCTCAGGCACCAGCTTGTATGAGGAGCTGGTTTAAATATCCAATGACTGATAGCAATAGGCTGAGGACGCATTAGGGGTGTGCCCACAGCAGCTACACGAAACAGGAAGTGACCGGGCCGCCGCCCTAAGCAGCCAGAACAGAGGCAAGCAGACAGCATGGAAAGAAGCCAGGCTAGCAGACTGGACTGATGATCAAGTTTGCGATCTTGCATATTGGGAGATGGTGCCCTATGCAAGAACGCCGCCAGGTATGTTAGAGTCAGGGCATAGGAATATCCTGACCTGCTGGGTGACAGCTTGACATGATCCAGGGCCACGATCTCCAAGGGTCGAGTCGTCTTGATGGGTTGCAGGGGTGCCTTCTGGCTGCTGTAGTCTTTTCTCCTGAGGCTACGGGGTCCACAGTCCCGGCACCACCTCTCAATGGAACTGCGCATTCCTACCCAATAAAACCGACACTTCAGCAGGGCTTCTAGCTTCTTCCAGCCAAAGTGCCCCGCCTGATCGTGGTAGGCCTCCAACACCATCTGGATGTCCATCCTGGGCACTACAATCGGCCATACCATCTCATGGGTCCTCGGGTTGACGTACCTCCGGCACAGCTTCTCTCTATAGATGAACAGCCGGCTTCTCTCATTCCACAGTTGCTTGGCTTGTAGAGACGCGTCTTTCTCCAGGGAGGAACCTTCCTGGGTTATCAGTTCCTTAATACGACTGACAACCGGGTCACTGTCCTGGGTCTCCTTCCAGCTGTGGTGAGGCAAAGGGTTTAACGTCCTACCGCGATGGCTACTGGAGGCTCGTTGCTCTTGGACCATTCCATTACGGTGAAAGGCAGGTAGCTCAATCTCCTCCAGGTCATCCACTTCCTCTTCAGTGTCCGACTGGTGAGGCCTCCTGGACAGGGCATCGGCGTTGGCATTATTGCGGCCTGCCCGGTACTTAACTGCTTCCCGACCGCCCACTGTATATAAATGTCGGCGCTGCCTGGGCTCTGTGCAGCGCCGACGTTTAAAAACGGTGGTTGGTCCCGCAGTGCTCAGGACCCCCAGGGTCCTGCAAGCGCTGCGGGTGCGGTGCAGAGCGATAGCTCTGACAGGGGACATCATCGGGACCTGATTGGATCAGGTCCCAATGATGTTAACCCTTTGCTATCTTCTATATGCCGCAATCTATAGTGATGGCGGCATATAGAAGATAGTGAGAGGAGAGGGGGTCGTCCACTTACCTCTCCGACGGCCCCCTGATACCTTCCAGGACCTGCCGTTGAAATGGCAGCTGGAGGTCACATGACCGCCTCCAGATCTGCCATATACGGTGTCCTGCTAGGCTCAGCCTGCAGCTGAGTCGAGCAGGAGAAGGACAGTGTGAAACTGTCAGCATAGATCTCAACCAATGCAATACATATCTATTGCATTGGATGAGATCAGTGATTAGAAAAATAAAAATTAATGTCCCATACAGGGACTAAATAAAAATGTAAAAAAAAATCACAAAATAAATAAAAATAAATAAATAAAATATTAAACCAATAAATCCATATATTTATGCAAAAACAAAAAAAGTACACATATTTGGTATCGCCGCGTCCAAAACAACCCGATCTATAAAACTGTCACACTAATTAACTCCTGTGCACACCGTAATAAAAATAAATAAAAAACGGAGCAAAAAACTATGCTTTTTCATCATATCGCCAAACAAAGAGTCGAAAAAAATGCGATCAAAAAGCAAAATGGAAATAAAAATGGTACCGCTGAAAACGTCATCTTGTTCCGCAAAAAAACGCTCCATACAGCTCCATCAGCTGAAAAATAAAAAAAGTTATAGCTCTCAGAATAAAGCGATGCAAAAAAAATATTTTTTCTATAAAATTGTTTTATTGTGTAAAAGCGCCAAAACATAAAAAAATATACAGTAAGTGTAGTATCTCTGTAAACGTACAGACCCGAAGAATAACGCTGCCTTATCACTTTTACCACACACAGAACGGCATAAAAAAAACTCAAAAAACAATTCCTGAATTGTTGGTTTTTGTTAATTTTACCTCACAAAAAACAGAATAGAAAGCGATCAAAAAATGTCACGTACCCAAAAATGGTACCAATAAAAACGTCAACTCGTCCCGCAAAAAACAAGCGGTCACATGACTCTGTAGGCCGAAATATAGAAAAATGATAGCTCTCAAAATATGGCGATGCAAAAACTAGATTTTGCAAAAAAAAGCGTCTCTTATTGTGTGACAGCTGTCAGTCATAAAAACCCGATATAAATCTGGTATCGCTGTAATCGCACTGACCCGAAGAATAAAGTAATCTCATCACTTATACCGCACGAGAAACGGCGTAAAAAAAAAAAATAAAACCAATTCTTCACCTGCTACTGATTTTGTTTATTATGTCTCCCAAAGATCGCAGTAAGGCTCTGCTCACATTTATCCTGTGCTCTGCGCTGAGCACTTACACCAGAGTTTCCGTGTAAATCTCTGAGATACGTGATTGAGACGGAACCCATGACGGAAGATTCCCTGTAATGAGGCAGATATAGGCCACTGTGGATGCCATCTGGCCTGTGAGCCCACGGTGTCAGTTTTTTAGGCGTGCATAAAAGTGCGGTTGACCACAGTTTTGTGCACTTCTGAAAAAAAGGACACCGCTAAACAGAGGCCAGACGGAGTCCAGAGTAACTCTGCTGCCTCATTACAGTGAATGGATCCCACAGGGGTTTCATCTGAATTACATCACTTGGAAATATAGATGGAAACCCCGATGTAAGTGCTCAGCCTCGAGCGCCGGATAAATGTTACTTAAAATGTTCCCAATAAAAGCTTCAACTCAGTCCTCAAAAAAAGCTAGTCCCCACTCAGGTCCGTCATCTGTCAAAAATATTCCAAGTTACTGGTAGCAGAAAGGCTCTGGAAAAGCGAAATGGCCCTTGCCCCCCAAAAGAAATTCAGAAAATTTGGTGCTCCCAAATCCAAATGCCTATTCTACAATAATTTGTTCTCCAATTGTCAAATAGCGCTCCGTCCCTCCCAGATCTCGCCGTATGGCTGAGCGGTACGATACAGCCAGATATGGGGTATTGCCACTTTTAGAAGAAATTGTGTGATGCATTTCGGCACCATTTTTACCCATTGCCCTGTGTGAAAACGTAAAATCTGAGGGTAAAACATTTTTTTGTGGTAAAAATACAATTATGTTTTCTTCACTGCCCAATGGTATAAATTTAAAAATTAAAAAATACTCACTACTTCCCTAGATGAATTCCTTGTGAGGTGTAGTTTACAAAATGTGGTCACTTGTCGGGGTTTCTGCTGTTTCGGCATGTCAGCGACTCTTCAAATGTGACATGGTGTCTGCAACCTATCCCAGCCAACATAGCGCTCCTTTCTCTTCCGAACCCTGCCGTACACCAAAGCAGTGGTTTTCCTCCACATATGGGGTATCGGCGTACTCAGGAGAAATTGCACAACAAATTTCATGGTGCAATTTCTCCTATTACCCTTATGTTAATCCAAAATTAAGGGATGAAAAACGTTTTTGAGGGAAAAATGTGAAAATTTTATTTTTACAGCTCAATATTATAAACTTCTGTGAAGCACCTGGGGGTGCGAGGTGCTCACCAAACATCTAGATAAGTTCCCTAAGGGGTCTAGTTTCCAAAATGGTGTCACTTGTGGGGGATTTCCACTGTTTAGGGGCATCAGGAGCTCTCCAAACGCAACATGGCGTCCGCTAATTATTCAAGCAAATTTTACATTGAAAAAGTCAAATGGCGCTCCTTCCCTTCCAAACCCTGCCGTGCGCACCAACAGTGGTTTTCCTCCACATATGGGGTATCGGCGTGTTCAGGAGAAATTGCACAACAAATTTCATGGTGCAATTTATCCTATTACCCTTATGATAATGCAAAATTAAGGGATGAAAAACGTTTTTGAGGGAAAAATGTGAACATTTTATTTTTACAGCTCAATATTATAAACTTCTGTGAAGCACCTGGGGGTGCAAGGTGCTCACCACACATCTAGATAAGTTCCCTAAGCAGTCTAGTTTCCAAAATGGTGTCACTTGTGGGGTGTTTCCACTGTTTAGGGACATCAGGAGCTCTCCAAACGCAACATGGTGTCTTCTAATTATCCAAACAAATTTTTCTTTCAAAAAGTCTAATGGCGCTCCTTCCCTTCCGAACCCTGCAGTGCGCCCAAACAGTGGTTTTCCCTCACCTATGGGGTATCAGCGCGCTAATGAGAAATTGCACTACAAATTGTATATTCCATTTTTTCCTGTTACCCTTGTGAAAATAAAAAAATTGGGTCTAAAGTAACATTTTTGTGAAAAAAAGTTAAATGTTCATTGTTTTCTTCCACATTCCAAAAATTTCCGTGAAACACCTGAAGGGTTAATAAACTTCTTGAATGTGGTTTTGAGCACCTTGAGGGGTGCAGTTTTTAGAATGGTGTCACTTTTGGGTATTTTCTGTCATAAAGGCCCCTCAAAGTCACTTCAAATAAGATGTGGTCCCTAAAAAAATGTCTTTGTAAATTTTAATGGAAAAATGAGAAATCGCCGGTCAACTTTTAACCCTTATAGCTTCCTAACAAAAAAAAATTTTGGTTACAAAATTGTGCTGATGTAAAGTAGACATGTGGGAAATGTTATTTATTAACTATTTTGTGTGACATATCTCTCTGATTTAAGGGCATGAAAATTCAAAGTTTGAAAATTGGATAATTTTCAACATTTTCACCAAATCTCCGATTTTTTCACAAATAAACGCAAGTGATATCGAAGAAATTTTACCACTATCATGAAGTACAATATGTCACGAAAAAACATTCTCAGAATCAGGGGAATCTGTTGAAGCGTTCCAGAGTAATTACTTCATAAAGTGACAGTGGTCAGAATTGAAAAAATTGGCCCGGTCACGAAGGCAAAACCAGGTTCTGGGGCGAAGTGGTTAAATAAATATTGATTTTATTGGCATCTGTGCTTCATTTATCTTGATTGGATTGCTCTAAGACTGAAGTATTGCATTTAATAGACCCCTTTACGCTTTTGGATTAAAATGTGATATGTTGCAGTTGTGAAAAGTACTTTTGCAAAAGACATGTAAATTATACTTGTGACGAATGCAAACAGTAAATTTAGCACCGTGAACCTTATTTACCATTTTATATAGAAAAAACTGAACTTTTTTTTTTTAAATATATTTACATACAGTTTGATGTGATTAGTGATAGTTTACAGTTATATAAAGATTATTTTTTTATGTGCAAATGTGCAATATGCATGAATATTGCAATAAGGCCTTGTAACATATTTTGATACAAAAAAAAAAAAAAAATTAAGTTTTTGATTTAATTTTTCATTTGTTTATGGACAACCATGTTCACATACAGTATAATAATGCAACAGGTATTCAAAGAAAACACTTAAATTAGCTAAAAATCAAGACTTTAATATGTCCGGTCAAAAATGACCAGAACATTATAAGTGTATAGTCGACCCGAACAGAACAGCAGGGTTAAGTCAAAAAAAATTTGAGCAGCTCGGAATTTGTTTTCCATTTTTTAGACTTTTTAAGTTTGGCTGCAGTGGCACAGAGAACGCGGACTCAGTGCTACAATAAAACAAGTTGTTTATTAACTATTTACAAAATTATTCAATTATATATCAGTGACAATACAGACAGTGTAGAGCGACCTCTGCGCTCTCTCTCTGTCTCGTGCTTGTGGTCACCGTCTGGCCCTGTTTATGGGCCTGGTTATCTGAACGATGCCCTATAAAATATCAAACCCAGCGCTACAGCACTAAGAAGTATGACACCAATAGCTTAGTTGTCGACTATATATCCTTGATTTTCCCTGATACAGGTAACCACTGTCTGTTAAGCTCACTAAACCTTGCGTGGCTCGGTTATACTCCTACTGAGCTTCACACCAAGAACATATACGGAGTACAATTACCACTGTAACATCAATATTCACATAAAGTATATGCAACATACATCGTTGTATGAATATTGGTATAAATGCACACTAACCTATAATAGTTAAAGATACACTGGACTGTCAGCCAATAGTGTCTGGGTCGAATCAGTATGGGCCTCCGTCAACCCGCTGTATTTTCCAATGGCAGTCGCCACCCCAGACCCTAACAGGTGCCCACACTACACTTTCCTGCAAGGATGAAAGTCTCACACTGTGGGCCACAGTCAATTTCTTCTACCACAGACCTTCTGTCCTTGCCTCCAATTTCCAGAGAGACAACTCATGCTCCCTTCTGCTCACATAACCGAATTTCTGTCCTTCCAATTGGGTCTACGCTCACATGACCGAATTTCCATTTCTGCAATAGGGTCTGCGCTATCTGCTATCTTTAGCCTCGACAATCAGGATCTCTTAGCCTTTGTAAGGACTCTGCACCCCTTGCTTAATCCACTTCCAATACTGATCTTGTGTTTCTGGACATACTCATCACCTACGTCAGGCCTAGCTACCACAGGTGACTTGTTACAAGTCGGGACGACGACTGACTTCCTGGCCTGACCCCTGTGGCTTTTGTATTTTTCTGCTGCAGATCACATGTCCCCTGTGCACCTAGCTCTGCTTTCCTCTCATTCAGCCGGCCTTCTGTCCCTTGGTTCGAATACCATTTCAGGTTCCTACACCTAAAGTCTCTGATCACTACATGACAGCATCTGCCCACAAATACCTTACAGCTCATTTCTATTATATGAGTCACTCACTCTCCTTACATTCCTCCACTCTTTAAACTCACCATTACTTGGATGAGAAAGGTTACTTATGCTTTAGACGCTCCTTGGTGGTGGTCTCAGAGTCGCCAATATCCAAACACACTCCTGTGTCTGCTGTATTACATACTGCCATATGAAATCATCTTCTGCATACCTCCTGGGTGAAACACCAGCATTGGTACATTCAGATCTGTGAAGTCCCTCCTGACCTGTCTCTTCTGGAACACTTAGGCCCTGAGACACTCTTCCTGTGATTTTGACCTCTAGCCTACCCTCTAAGCTAGCCCCGGTCATTCTCTCTTCATCAGACACATGTGGCGGTAGCATGTAAGGGTGCCGCACTCTCTCTGGTGCGACGCCTTCTCCTTTCGGGGTGTACTCTCCTTGTCACTCGATGAGGAACAGCCTCCCACGTGTAGTCCAATTTTCCCCAAGGGTGCTTCACTTGAACCAAAACTCGATTCCCCAGCTGTAATGGTGCCTCCTGCACAGGAGTTACTACAGGATGCCTTTTCCCCTGGGGCTTCTGTACAATCTTAAGTCTCAGTGTCTCTAACCGATGATGGTGTTTCCACACCAAAGTTGTGGTGTTTATCTTCGTACTATCTTCCTCTGGATCAAGCTCTAGCTCAGTAACCTTACGGCTGTTACGTCCAAACAGCAACGTGTAATGCGTGTACCCTGTCATGGCATGAACCTGGTTACTGTACACCCAGACCAGTTCTGGTACAAATTCAGGCCATTGCATCTTCCTGTGTCACGGTGTAGGGGAATGCTGGTGAGGAAATAGCAGATACGGGCTGGGTGAGCAGGGAAAACTAATCTGTCCCTGGGAACCCTGAATAGCCCTGACCCCGAAGGTATCTCTGATGGTGAGAAGGTTTGGGTCTCCACCCTAAGCCCTAACTCCTTCACAAGCCCTGCACTAATTCCCCTAATCTCCCTCCTCAGAACAAAGGTACAGCAATCTCAAAGGAAAGGACTTCAGCGGCACAAAAAAACAGGACTGCACAGCACGGCTTCCACGTATAGAGTGAAACTCTATCAGCTGCACCACCTGGTGGAAGGAGAGGCTGCTTAAAGGCTAAGGGGAGTAGACTCACACAGAAACTCACATCCACCAGGACATGTCAATAGAATTGGCATTAACCCATGCAGTACAAGAGGGAATTTCACAGTTTAAGTTACAGCAGCATCTAGAATAGACCGCAGATACACAGCGCTAGACAGTGTGTGACATCCTGTCATCTTCCTGTTGTCCTCCACAATTCTCAGAATGTAGATAAAGTTATGTTGAAACGTTCACAGTCCCCATTTCCCTGTGGGTGCTAGGGTGTAGTCCTGGAATTCTCAATGTTGTACAGTTGGTGCAATTCATCCATGACTTTTCCATGAAAACAGGCTCCTAGCTCAGAGTGAATTCTTTCTGGACACCCGTATACCCACATGAAGTCATGACAGATGGCACAGGCCACTGACTCGGCTGTTTGATTCCCAGTGGGAGTCATGACTGCAAACTTTTTAAAATGATCCATCATCACCAGACAGTACAAACAACCATTATCGGAGCGGCTGATCATAAGATAGTCCACCATCAGCACTTCCAATAGGAAAGAAATCCTCTTCACCTATATAGATGTTCTGTGTTTAGGGGGTTTAGTCATCTCACCCTGATGGGATTTCCGGTAATCTTCTTTCACCACTCGATTTACTTGTGGCCAATACAGAAACCGTTGTAGTCATTGGAAAGTTCTCTCTGTTCTGAAGTGGGTATCACTCTCATGGGCTTTCTTCTTCACTCTGGGCTTCATTCCTTGTGAAATCATTAGCAGACTACAATGAGGCAATCTGGGCTACCGCCCAGGGCCAAAGGCTCCTGGGTACTTTGGCCATATTGTCCTCATTATAATGCATTTTTTCACCACTGTCGGCGGTGCACATCTCCGGACAGGTAGCTTTCCTAAAGCTCAGCTGCCAGCAATTCACAATGGTTTACTGGCATCTACAAGGCTATGTGTGTATGTACTCTTAGGAATAACAGAATCTTTGGTCCTCTCCTCCACTTTTAGCTGAGGTTTAGAGGATTAATCGGAGACATAGAACTGCTGTTCTCCACTTTGGAATCCTACCCTTCAGATATATGGTACATGATGTATAGTATTGATATACCAAAAATATCAGTAATAATCAATTAAATTCTGAAAGACATTAATCAATTTAAAATTTGTATTTATTTAGTTTAATTAAATCTTGCATGGAAGGATGAAGACGTGTTCTTGGAGAAGCCTTCAACTTTAGCAGGTGTTTCTTGCTGGTCAGGAGGCCACGGGTAGATGGTTCAAATCCTTCCATACAGGTACAGCATTGATGGTGGACATGCTGTAGTTTCTTCAGGGAGCTAGATGTGGGGGTTTTCTGTCCTCGAGATGTCTAAGGTGCCCTGGTGACAGCAGGCAAAAATGCAGCTTCCTCTGACAGCGCGAGCAGCCCTGGATAATCCACGCCGGCAGGATGATATCATCCGGCGGAAGATGGAACCTATGAGAAAAGATGTAAAACTAATGTAAGTAATGGGACTCCATATTAGAGGGTACTACTGTGGTGTCACTGTGGGAGAACGTTAGAGGAATCTCATCACACAGAGGGCAGGGATCTTTGCCAGTCATCATACATGTGACAATCCCACCACTGATAGATAACATCTGCTCCACATGACTTCTTCTCACTGACATCATACAACATGGAGATTATTGTCACACTTACCTCGCCTACTTTCCCCCTCTTCTACTTTCTCTGTTTTTTCTTGTCTTCTCAGTTTTAGAAAATATTTTCTTTTCTTCTGAACTGGAGATTCTAATCAAAAAGTCAGAAACAAATATTAATTATAAACTTCTAAAATATTTTCTTTGTATCTATATAGAGTTATGCAACTGATTAATATGCACCTGTAGCATTTCTGTGTGCCGCCATGTGGTGTCTCCAAGGAACTATGTCCCCTTATTATCATGACATTACTTGCAGCAAGCCACTGTGTTATTATATAATCAGTTAGATAATAATTCAATGCAACTTTAAAGAGGACCCGTCACTACATCAAAAGTGTCTGAGATTCACTATTATCTTATGTCTGCTTCTTCCCCGAGTATTCTGATATTTGTTTTGCTAAAATCCACCCTATGGTTGTAGAGATATGGGCATTTATATTTAGTGCTAATTTTTATGGTCTTTTCCAAGGGGGCATGGCTCACAATTTTATATTGCAGAGCAACCTAAAGACACGCCCCAGAGGATCCTGTGAGCACTGCCCTCTTGGAAAAGACGATAAAAATTAGCACTAAATAAGACCCGTAACTCAAAAAACGGAATACTCAGGGGAGCAACGGGAATAAAGTAAGTAATTTTTGGAGCCTTCATGTGCTGATTCACATTATAATTTTGGATTATAGGCTATAATTGGATGGCCTATAAACCTGTACATACCTGACAATGAGGACGAGGATGACTCGTTGTTTTTAGCAGTGAAACTCTGATTGTCTCCATTAGTTTTGGAAGAGGAAGACTCTTTCTGCCTGTTTGGTAGAAGAAAGACCAGTAAATTAAAAGGAAAAACAATAGAAAAAATGAAGAACACCTGTTTGTGAGGCCAATTAGGACAACCTAGAGGGGATACCCTGCCCAGGCTCTCAACTAGTAATATTGGCCTGAAATGAGCAGGAAATGAATGGCTGGTCACAATCATCAACTGTTATTGCAGTGTTATCACAAGCCAGATGCACAGAGGGGTGGTGGATGCTGGATTTAGATTTGTGTTACTCGTGTCTTCTATTTGGTTCTGAACATATATCAGAACTAAATCTCATAATAATAATAATCTACTCACATGTCTGAGTGTTTTTCACTGTTCTCTTGGGAACACTGTGGAGGTGACATAGGCTCTACATTGGTCATCATCCCGGTATTGGTGATATTTAGCTAAAACACACGGAGAAAAATAAATTGATTTATTTTTAAGCATTTTTGTAATTATAGGTTTTAGACATATTAGTAGCCACATACTTACTTTAGAAAACCTTTGATAATATGATACAAAGTTTTTTATTTCTGGCCAGTCATTGTCCTCTCTTGTGTCTGCCTCATCTGAATTCATGTGTCTGCTACAACGAGCTACAAAGTACAAGTGTTATCAGAGATAATTAGTATAAGACCCGGTCAGACAGTCACCCTGCTATCACTAATAATGATGAGAATTATTTTCACATAAAATGAAAGACAAGACACACAGCAGTTTTCTGCAGATGACGTCTCATTTTACTTACTGATAAAGTAGCGGGTGTCCTCATCTGACTTTAGCTCAGGAACGAACAGGGGCTTCTGACTTAGAAGATTGTCAAAGTCTAAGTGATGCAGAAATGGATGCATTTTGATCTCATTTGCTCCTCCTGGAAAAGGAAGACAAGAAAGAAAGTGATAGTCATTTTTAGAGAAACTGCTCCATATCGGTACAGTTTATGTTAACCTGAACTGAAGATGTAACAGCAGACATGAAGGAAATGTACTGAAAGTCATAGCATGAAAAATGGGGAATGGATAAGTAGGTAGAATACTGAACCTCATGGACGCAACCATTTGTCTGGTCACAGAGGTGTAATAAGTCATAATACTATTATAATATTACCTGTCCCAAGTCTATCTGCTGGATCTTTTCTGAGCAGCTGAGTGATGATGTCCTGAGCATCGGGTGGAGTAGAGTATTTATGATATGTCCAAATTAATTTATCTGTTATATAAAAAGCAAATATTACAGGAAATGAAACATTTTCATTTATTTTCATAAAAAATGTCCTTAATAAGGCTAGAAATTAAACCAGAAAACCAATGAAACCAAATAACAGTGACATCACAAGCATTCAGATTATTTTACTTACCCTCAAGGACACTGCGTAAAATATCTCTTTTTAAAGCCCCTTTAAATGGTGTACGTCCAAAAAGAAATTTATGTAGGGTGATCCCTACTGACCACCAATCAACGGGCCTTCCATAGCCTTTCCTTTGGATAATTTCTGGGGCCATGTAACTAGGGGTGCCAAAAGTCTGGAAACCAACAGAAGAATGAGATGATGATCAATAAGTATAATTGCGTCAAATAAGATCAGTGCAAACGTTTTATAGAGAAATTGTCAGAGAAGGAGAAAGAGATGAAATCTGTAAAGTGCAAGATCTTGTAAGTAAAGCCTACCTCTTCATCAAGGAACTCGCTGGTGATGTCCTCAGTTGAAGCCTTGTAGATATCTGAGCTTGGTCTCATGAGGCCGAGTTTTGAAACCCCAAAATCGGTGACCTTAATATGTCCTGTTGATGATATCAGGAGGCTGTGAAAGAAAGAAATGGTGTCAGACCCAAGTAATTACCCATAGACTGTATAAAAATTATATATTTTTTTCCCCTTTATTATACTACTGGGGTCACTTACTTGCCAGGCTTCAGGTCTCTGTGCACCACACCATAACTGTGCAGGTATTCTACAGCAAGAACCGTTTCCGCAATGTACATACGGGCCAGGGGGACTGGTAAAGGACCCCTGCGCTTTATAAGACTGGCACAGTCTCCTCCTATAGAAGAAAGCAAATATGAGAGGTGAGGGTTTGTTACAATGTAAATTACACATGATGAGGGTGAATATGAAATAAGTGGAAATATTGGGACAAGATGGCCTATATAGAGATATACTGTGTAATGTAGAGCGTATACTGTATAATACATGTAGCCATCCATGTGGGCACATTATGGTCATATATAGGTGCTAGGATTAAACAGACGTGGGCTGGATATAGATACAATGGATGTGTCCTACCTGGTACATACTCCATGACCATACACAGATGAAGTTTAGTTGGAAAAGAGCAGAACATGGAGGCCACAAAGGGACAATCGGCGAATGCTGAGATGTCCCTCTCCAGAAAGGCCAATTCAAGTCTCTTTGGCTTTTTCAGGTTCTCCTTGTCCATTGTCTTCATAGCACAAATCTGGTTTGTGTCTTTATGGCGCACTAAGTGGACGGCCCTGGAGACGAAGAAAATCCATGATTTATTACAAATTCTTATTAACAGTCCATCTATAGACCTCATCAAACGATCTCCTGTACTAATGGTTAATACTAGATGTGAGGCCATCACTATAAATCCATGTCTAGAAATGCATAAAATAATACTCCATAAATGATTATCAATGGAGGGTCCACATCCACGTCACATCCTAACTGACCTGACAGATAGATGTGGACAGTGATGTGGACTCCTGATTTCTCTATGGGAATATTACATGGGCAGGACACCGAGGCATCATCATAAGGAGCCCTGGGAAATAAATATTATACCAAAGTAAAGCTCACCCAAAGGCTCCACTGCTGATCAGTTTGATCGGTTTATAGTCGCTCTTACAAGGATTTCTCACTTGGTTCAATGATCCGATCAAGGCCTAAAAAGGAATAAGAAATGACATTAAGACAGAAAATGCAGGAGAATAAAAGCTCAAGATGCAGGAACGTCTCTCTTCTATATTATGTCCCCACTGATTACACTGTAGAGAACGTGATACCAGCCGGACCCTCCACAGACCCCATTATATTATAAAGGGAAATCCCCCATACACATAAATCAATACTGCAGGGAAGGATAAGGGACATCACACAGAGGGGGCAGGAAGAATAACGCCATTATCACACATAATATGTCTGATCTACATGACGAACAGTGATATCCCATTGTCATATGGGATATAACATGGGATGTATAATTCACACCCGTCATCTGATGATATACAGACGTCCCTCTGATACTTACACTGGCAGATTCCTGGATGATCTCTGGTGTCTCACATATTCCACCATCAGTATTTGCCGGCACAGTTATTCCTAAAATAATGAAGAAACGTCATTTATTAAATGTCTGTATCAGCACTTAATAACCAAAAGAAAAGGAAGCAAAAAAGTCAAATATCAAAAAACATAACAAATTTTATTGATTAATCAGAACAATTCATGATAAAAAAATAATAAGAGAATGTCAGACACCGAGAACGCTCTCTCTTTCCAACCAAGAACAACTGATCAAAATCACTTCAAAACCTATTCATAATCGTATTCATACAAGTTTGTGTCTGTTTAGAATGTAGAAGATATAGGAACAATCTGTAGTCCTCAAAATAAATAAGACAAATAAAAAAGAGAAACCTGTACAGTCTGGGAGGGTGGGGAGCAAGACCCCGACATGTGTTTCGCATAGGCTTCTTCCAAGGGGTATTGAAGAAGTATTGCGTAGGCTTCTTCCAGGGGGTGTGGAAGAAGCCTAGATGAAACGCGCATCAGGGGCTCACTCCACACCCTCCCAGACCATGCAGGTTTCTCCTATTTATTTGCTTATTTATTTATACAGAGGATGAAGAATAAATCAACATATTCTTTGCCGTTCTCAATAATGTAATATTTGAATGTAAAATATTAGATGATCGTTTTACCTTCTATCAGATCGGATTTTGGCCCTGGCTGACTGTTATCAGGGTCAGCAACATTTAGGATTTGCCCCTCTGCGGAGTCGCCTTTTGATGTTTCCTGATGGATATAAGATATACAATTAATATAACATTTCTCAAACACTAGATTACCATATATATAAAGCGGGAAGGATTAAACCTGGATTTACTTGACAAGTTCAGTATTGGACGGACAATTCACGGCCGCTCTATCAAGCAAATTTACATTAATATTTAAGGGACTTGTATCTACAACTGTTCTCTAATAACTTCTATCAGAACTGCAGCATTTACAAGGAGGAAGATTGTGATGATGGAGTGAGACAGAGGTAGAAATACAAGCTCCGCACCGCTGAGTGCAGACTATCACCACCGAGGATGGAACCGCAGAGACAGGCCGCCATAGAATATCCTGTGTCTGCCTGGAGCGGAGAGGGGAAGGCCTCTATCATCATAAATCTGACCTTCTGCTATATGACTGGTAATCTGGAGAAGATCAGACAACAAGGACATGAGATGTAGAAGATGATGGATCCTTACCAGGCGCTCCAGTGAGTAGGCCGGATACTCCAGTACAAGCAGGACATTCTGGGCCAGTTGTTTAAAAAAGGCCAATTCTCCACTTTGGGATTTTTCTTCAGCCTATAAAGATGAAAATTAATAAGAAATGAAAATAATCAATAAAATTCATGAACATATATGGTATTGCCACGTTTGTTAAAGTCTGATCTGATAGGTGTTTGGTATCAATAAAAAACTGAGTTCACTTCGCAAAAAAAGGCTTTACTTAGTCCTATCAACAGAAAAATTACAATGTTATGGGTCTCTGAATATAGTGACACAAAGAACCATTTCATCTCAATTGGAATTTTTTTCCCCTTGTTTCAATACAATGTATGGTAAATAGGATGGAGACATTGAAAGCTGCAACTCATCCCAAAAAAGCAAGCCCTCACATGTCTATGCCAATGGAGAAATAACAAAGTTATGGCTCTTGAAAGAGAGTGAGGAAAAAATGAGAGCGGAAAAATGAAAAATTTTGTGGTCCATAAAGGGTTAACCAATCCTATTCCCTCCTCCCCCCGCATCCAGGACCTTCCCACCCCTAATTCAACTAACCCTTTAGATCCCACCCTCTCCTTTGTCATGTAGCCTGATTGCCCTGTTTTGACTCCAGGCTGTTCTTATCTGGGTATTTGGCACAGGTTAAACTTAAACTTGTGTTCCATTATTATTTTCCATTATTATTATATATAATTTGTGCAGATTGTCTGCTACTTACCTGCTGTACTAATGTCCAGATGTTCTGCTGTAAATGCTCAAGATATTCTGAGCTTATACAACCTTGGTGGTATTTGGTCAGGCAATCTCTCACAAGCTCCATAACCAGCCGGTAAGTGAAGCTGAGGACGCCATCGGGTAGTGGTAGCACAAAGTCAGGGTCATAGGTGGTAAGAATCCCCTGGAGTAGTGCTAACACCTGAAGTCTGTCTGGAGGAATTCCAGACATTTCAAGTAATCCAAGTGCGGTCAGTATATGACTAGCTATATGGCTTATCACACCAACAGCAATGACACCGGAATGTCAAAGTGACAACAGGAGTGTAAAGACTTGTAGAAGTAGTGATGGTTAATTGTGATGTCATAATGGAAACTTGTGTTCTAATCTTAAAGGGGCATCTTACCTTATAAGGAAGTTGCCTTGCAACCCTTAAGTAGGCAACAATACAGGCTCAGCATCAGTACCAGATGCAGGCAAGGAGGAAAGCGCTATGGGTGCTTTACTCTTCTGATCAATTAGAGTCTTTTTATGTGAGATAAATTATTTATATCTGTTATACATAATAAAAATTATAGCATTTGTATCAATAAGAAATTCAGATTCCAGCGTCCGAGCGTGAGCGTCAGAGTGTCCGAGCGTGAGCGTCAGAGAGTGAGCGTCAGAGCGTGAGCGTGAGAGTCCGAGCGTGAGCAGCCGAGCGTGAGCGTCAGAGCGTGAGCATCAGAGCGTCAGAGTGTGAGTGTCAGAGCGTGAGAGCGTGAGTGTCTAAGGGTGAGTGTCTGAGGGTGTGAGGGTGAGTGTGTGAGGGTGAGCGTGTGAGTGTGAGCCGCTAAAAGGCCGCCATCTTGTTCTGAAATCCCGCGTCGCTGATTGACCGCGGCCTGACCAATCAGCGACGTGGGATTTCCAGGACAGAAAGACAGACAGACAGAAAGACAGACAGACGGGATAAGGCAATTATATATATTAGATTACTATGAGGCTGATTCCACGGTATTACTATGAGGCTGATTCTATGGTATTACTATGAGGCTGATTCCACGGTATTACTATGAGGCTGATTCTATGGTATTACTATGAGGCTGATTCTATGGTATTACTATGAGGCTGATTCTATGGTATTACTATGAGGCTGATTATATGGTATTACTATGAGGCTGATTTTATGGTATTACTATGAGGCTGATTCTATGGTATTACTATGAAGCTGATTCTATGGCATTACTATGAGGCTGATTCCACGGTATTACTATGAGGCTGATTCTATGGTATTACTATGAGGCTGATTCTATGGTAATACTATGAGGCTGATTCTATGGTATTACTATGAGGCTGATTCTATGATATTACTATGAGGCTGATTCTATGGTATTACTATGAGGCTGATTTGATGGTATTACTATGAGGCTGATTCTATGGTATTACTATGAGGCTGATTATATGGCATTACTTTGAGGCTGATTCTATGATATTACTATGAGGCTGATTCTATGGTATTACTATGAGGCTGATTCTATGGTATTACTATGAGGCTGATTAAATGGTATTACAATGAGGCTGATTAAATGGTATTACAATGAGGCTGATTCGATGGTATTACTATGAGGCTGATTCGATGGTATTACTATGAGGCTGATTAAATGGTATTACTATGAGGCTGATTAAATGGTATTACTATGAGGCTGATTAAATGGTATTACTATGAGGCTGATTAAATGGTATTACTATGAGGCTGATTCTATGGTATTACTATGAGGCTGATTCTATGGTATTACTATGAGGCTGATTAAATGGTATTACTATGAGGCTGATTAAATGGTATTACTATGAGGCTGATTCTATGGTATTACTATGAGGCTGATTCTATGGTATTACTATGAGGCTGATTAAATGGTATTACTATGAGGCAGATTCTATGGTATTACTATGAGGCTGATTCTATGGTATTACTATGAGGCTGATTATATGGTATCACTATGAGGCTGATTAAATGGTATTACTATGAGGCTGATTAAATGGTATTACTATGAGGCTGATTAAATGGTATTACTATGAGGCTGATTAAATGGTATTACTATGAGGCTGATTCTATAGTATTACTATGAGGCTGATTCTATGCTACTACTATGAGGCTGATTAAATGGTATTACTATGAGGCTGATTAAATGGTATTACTATGAGACTGATTTTATGGTATTACTATGAGGCTGATTTTATGTTATTACAATGAGGCTGAGTATATGGTATTACTATGAGGCTGATTCTATGCTACTACTATGAGGCTGATTAAATGGTATTACTATGAGGCTGATTAAATGGTATTACTATGAGGCTGATTCTATGGTATTACTATGAGGCTGATTTTATGTTATTACAATGAGGCTGAGTATATGGTATTACTATGAGGCTGAGTATATGGTATTACTATGAGGCTGATTCTATGGTATTACTATGAGGCTGATTATATGGTATTACTATGAGGCTGATTTTATGGTATTACTATGAGGCTGATTATATGGTATTACTATGAGGCTGATTTTATGTTATTACAATGAGGCTGAGTATATGGTATTACAATGAGGCTGATTATATGGCATTACTATGAGGCTGATTTTATGTTATTACAATGAGGCTGAGTATATGGTATTACCAAGATGCTGATTATATTTTATCACTATGAGGCTGATTCTATGGTATTACTATGAGGCTGATTACATGGTATTACTATGAGGCTGATTACATGGTATTACTATGAGGCTGATTCTATGGTATTACTATGAGGCTGATTTTATGGCATTACTATGAGGCTGATTATATGGTATTACTATGAGGCTGATTATATGGTATTACCAAGATGCTGATTATATTTTATCACTATGAGGCTGATTACATGGTATTACTATGAGGCTGATTTTATGGCATTACTATGAGGCTAACACTATAAAGTTGACATGGTCATTACTAAGAGGGTGACATGGTATTATTATAATCATGAAAGCGCTCATATCATGTGGTGCAAGTGTACCTCTCTATATTCCTACAACTTTCAGAGAAGAACGGTGAGAAAATAACTTTCTGCCTCGAGCAAGACAAGACTGGCATCACCATTGCCAACAAGCATCTTAAGAAAACTAATCCCATATCTCACTGCCAAAAAGTATGTCATCCTTTCTTAAATTATCTTTTTTTTACGCTACTACCACTCTTACTTTAGAAAACCCAATGTTATACAAAATTGTTAAATGTGATCATTCAAATGGCATTAGATGTGATTTTTAGCAGGGCAATAATACACACAAAATACAAGGTTTTATCTCTTTTTTGAGATTGTGAGCATGTGCGACCACCAATCCTATAGTAAATAGAGCTGTGGTCGCACATGCTCACTAAGGCGTCATTCACACGATGCTCTTTGGGATCCTCGTTCTCATGATCGGAGACGGTCACAGCGATCAGACCCTCATTGATCGTACATTCATCACCTAACCTGTGCATAAGTGATATATGTGTTGATTATGAGATAGCCCCTTTAATAGGCAGCCATATTTGGTTTCAAGATCATCCTAAAATAATAGGGAATCCTTTTTCTTACCGAGACAGAAGAGTAAGATGACGCAGAGAAGACACAGACCTCCCATGGCGCCCTGGAGTCGTTCTCAGTAACGATTCCAGTAATGTGAAAGCCGCTGGTGAATTTAATGTGCGGGGGAGGTGACACCTGCAAGGCAATAGCAACTGAATCCTCTTAATTGCATTGTATAAAAATTGCATAGAAATCACGTGTCTCATTAAATGTAGAATTTATATTTATTTTCTATTATTTTTTTTTCTTTTGGATCCCAGCCAGGGAAGAAATTAATGTGGATCCTTATTTACCTCAAAATCTGATGCAATTTAACCCATGCATGCCCTGGACCATAGGCGGATTATGAGGGCAATCTGGGTTACCGCCAGGGGTCTGATGCTACGGGGGAGCCCATGGCCAGATTGCCCTCAATATGGTGGTGCACATATCCCGGCAGGGAGCTTTCCTGGAGCTCCGCTGCCGACAATACAGAATAGCAGCGCAGCTCCGGGAGAGCCCCTGTCGCCTGTGCTGTGACGTGCCGACGCAATGACATCATCAGCCTGCACGCGCCATGCAAGGTTAGCATCTGTTTTTTTTTATTAATATGTGTATGGGATGTGTGCCTATATATATGGGCTATGTGAGGGCTCGTACTGTATATAGGAGCCTATGTGGGTGCTTATTCTGTATATAGGAGGCTTTGTGGGGGCTTATACTGTATATAGGAGGCTATGTCAGGGCTCATACTGTATATATGGAGGCTATGTGGGGCTCATACTATAGATAGGGAGCTATGTGCAGGCTCATACTATATATTGAAGGCTATGTGAGGGCTCATACTGTATATAGGAGGCTATGTGGAAGCTCATACTGTATATTGAAGGCTATGTGGGGGCTCATACTGTATATTGGAGGCTATGAGGGGGCTCATACTGTATATTTGGGGTTATGTGAGGGTTCATACTGTATCTAGGGGGCTGTGCGGGGGCTCATACTGTATGTAGAGGCTCAAACTGTATATAGGGGAACTGTGTGTGGGCTCATATTGTATGTAGGGGCCATGTGGGGGCATATTGCCCTGGGCTTCTGAGCTGTTATCCTTATTGCAGTACGGCTTATGGTGGTCTCCTTTTCTTGTCCTGATTGAAGGAATTCCCTGATGAACCACTGAATGACCAAAAGAGGGGAAAACGCGTCGGAAGAAGATGCCATTAAGCTAAGTACATAACTGTTTAGGCCATATAGGGTATATATGTATATGTATGTAAAAACACATCTGTTTAGACAAGCCTATCACCTCAACTCACCAACCTAACTCTCCCCTGTCCCTTCCTAAATGTTAATCTTAATCTGCTCCTGCCTATTCACCTGTCTCCACATCCTCCATGCCCCCAAATACCACACGGTAAATGCCCTTAGACAAATTCTGACTGATGACCATGTTCTTCCTATTGTGTCCCCCTATTTCCATATAGATTGTAAGCTTGCGAGCAGGACCCTCACTCCTCCTGTAACTGTTGAAATGTCATACATTGTATTGTTTATATTGTCTGTACATACATATATATATATATATATATATATATATATATATATATATATATATATACAGTACAGACCAAAAGTTTGGACACACCTTCTCTTCTGCTAAGGACAGGCAACAAGCAGAAGAGACTTGTTTGGGCTAAAGAACACAAGGAATGGACATTAGACCAGTGGAAATCTGTGCTTTGGTCTGATGAGTCCAAATTTGAGATCTTTGGTTCCAACCACCGTGTCTTTGTGCGACGCAGAAAAGGTGAACGGATGGACTCTACATGCCTGGTTCCCACCGTGAAGCATGGAGGAGGAGGTGTGATGGTGTGGGGGTGCTTTGCTGGTGACACTGTTGGGGATTTATTCAAAATTGAAGGCATACTGAACCAGCATGGCTACCACAGCATCTTGCAGCGGCATGCTATTCCATCCGGTTTGCGTTTAGTTGGACCATCATTTATTTTTCAACAGGACAATGACCCCAAACACACCTCCAGGCTGTGTAAGGGCTATTTGACCAAGAAAGAGAGTGATGGGGGCTACGCCAGATGACCTGGCCTCCACAGTCACCAGACCTGAACCCAATCGAGATGGTTTGGGGTGAGCTGGACCGCAGAGTGAAGGCAAAAGGGCCAACAAGTGCTAAGCATCTCTGGGAACTCCTTCAAGATTGTTGGAAGACCATTTCCGGTGACTACCTCTTGAAGCTCATCAAGAGAATGCCAAGAGTGTGCAAAGCAGTCATCAAAGCAAAAGGTGGCTACTTTGAAGAACCTAGAATATAAGACATATTTTCAGTTGTTTCACACTTTTTTGTTAAGTATATAATTCCACATGTGTTAATTCATAGTTTTGATGCCTTCAGTGTGAATGTACAATTTTCATAGTCATGAAAATACAGAAAAATCTTTAAATGAGAAGATGTGTCCAAACTTTTCGTCTGTACTGTATATATGTACAATGGGGAAAAAAGTATTTAGTCAGCCACCAATTGTGCAAGTTCTCCCACTTAAAAAGATGAGCGAGGCCTGTAATTGACATCATAGGTCGACCTCAGCTATGAGAGACAAAATGAGAAAACAAATCCTGAAAATCACATTGTCCGATTTGGAAAGAACTTTTTTTTTTAAATTTTGGTGGAAAATAAGTATTTGGTCAATTACAAAAGCTCTCAATACTTTGTTATATATCCTTTGTTGGCAATGACAGAGGTGAAACTTTTTCTGTAAGTCTTCACAAGGTTGGCACACACTGTTGCTGGTATGTTGGCCCATTCCTCCATGCAGATCTCCTCTAGAGCGGTGATGTTTTGGGGCTGTCGCTGGGAAACACGGACTTTCAGCTCCCTCCAAAGGTTTTCTATACGGTTCAGATGTGGAGACTGGCTAGGCCACTCCAGGACCTTGAAATGCTTCTTACAAAGCCACTCCTTCATTGCCCTGGCGGTGTGCTTGGGATCATGGTCATGCTGAAAGACCCAGCCACATTTCATCTTCAATGCCTTTGCTGATGGAAGGAGGTTTGCACTCAAAATCTCACGATACATGGCCCCATTCATTCTTTCATGTACACGGATCAGTCGTCCTGGTCCCTTGGCAGAGAAACAGCCCCAAAGCATGATGTTGCCACCCCCATGCTTCACAGTAGGTATGGGACCCAGACATGTAATGGCTTAAGCAGGGGGACACGTCTGGCTCTGCAGGATCCCTGGCGGAGTAGTGTGTTACTGATGGTAGCCTGTGTAACATTGGTCCCAGCTCTCTGCAGGTCATTCACTAGGTCCCCCGTGTGGATCTAGAATTTTTGCTCACCGTTCTTGAGATCATTTTGACCCCACGGGGTGAGATCTTGTGTGGAGCCCCAGATCGATGGAGATTATCAGTGGTCTTGTATGTCACATTTTCTAATTATTGCTCCCACAGTTGATTTCTTCACACCAAGCTGCTCGCCTATTGCAGATTCAGTCTTCCCAGCCTGGTGCAGGGCTACAATTTTGTTTCTGGTGTCCTTCGACAGCTCTTTGGTCTTCACCATGGTGGAGTTTGGAGTGTGACTGTATGAGGATGCGGAAAGGTGTCTTTTATACTGATAACAAGTTCAAACAGGTGCCAGTACTACAGGTAATGAGTGGAGGACAGAGGAGCCAGTACTACAGGTAAATGAGTGGAGGACAGAGGAGCCAGTACTACAGGTAATGAGCGGAGGACAGAGGAGGCAGTACTACAGGTAAATGAGTGGAGGACAGAGGAGCCTCTTAAAGAAGAAGTTACAGGTCTGGGAGAGCCAGAAATCTTGCTTGTTTGTAATTGACCAAATACTTATTTTCCACCAAAATTTGAAAAAAAAAATTCTTTCCAAATCGGACAATGTGATTTTCAGGATTTGTTTTCTCATTTTGTCTCTCATAGTTGAGGTCGACCTATGATGTCAATTACAGGCCTCGCTCATCCTTTTAAGTGGGAGAACTTGCACAATTGACGGCTGACTAAATACTTTTTTCCCCATTGTGTGTATATATATATACACACACACACATACACACACATATACATTACCAACGGGCCTCACGAGAGACTGTTGTGGAGGCCACATCAAAAGGCTGAAACTAATTCTGCTCAATATTAATATTAACATATTAATTATAATTTTTTTATATTAATTGTATGACTTCATATTGAGCAGAATTAAGTATGCTGATATCCCCTATATACAGTATGAGCCCCCACGTACAATATATATATATATATATATATATATATATATATATATGATAGTCCATATCCATAGAAACATTACTATGAGGTATATGGGTTTTTAAACTAACTAAACAGAGAATTTTTTAATGTTTTTATTTGTTATGGTTTACATGTTTAAGGGCCCCATGGGTTGACTGCTTTGGTTGTTGATTGAGGGGGCTATGTGGGGGCTCATACTGTATACAGGGGATGTCAGCATACTTAATTCTGCTCAATATTAAGTCATACAATTAATATAGAAAAACAATTATAAATAATATGTTAATATTAATATTGAGCAGAATTAGTTTCAGCCTTTTGGTGCATCCTCCACAACAGTCTCTCATATGGCCCCTTGGGAAAATTAATCTCCCCCCTGCTCTATTATGAATAGCGCTAGGTTATGTATTCTGTTGTGCGATGCGCTTTGACATGTGATGTGATACATCGAGTATCGAGAGGGGGGGGGCACACCTTCTAAACTGCCCAGGGTCCTGGCTTCTCTTAGACCACCACTTCTCTGGACTAATGGGAACGCATTATGACACATGACTTTGGGATAATCTGCAACAGAGTGACTGCCATGGTGCAGTTTTAAGGTGAATGCTGATGAAATCTGTAACAATGATACTCACTTGGGAGCGATGGGAGGTAAAACAGGAACCGTTTGTATTTAAAGTCTGGCTGGTTTATTTAAGTCCTCATAAACCGCATCACAGAAAAATTTCCTGCAGGGCTCTCCTCACCGCCTTCCGGATAGAAAAATCATCAGCTGACTTTGGGAGTCAGAGCTGCTACCATGCCTTGAACCTCCTCTGTAATTCAATCTGCAGCTTTTGCTGAAGCAGTTTACTTGTCTGTTGTGCCAGCTGTCGCGGCTGTAGCTGTTGCGGTTGCAGCTGATGGGCTTGCACCAGGTGTTTAATCAGGTCCTCCATGCTGCCTGATGCTGCTCCGTGGCCTATAGCCACCGTCACCCACGACATGCAGTACTTCTGTAGTAATCACATGTGTTCCCTAGGAACGCTGCCCGCATTCTAAACCAAATGTAACAATGCTACTCACTTGGAGGCGATCCGAGGAATAACAGGAACCTTTACTATTTAAAGTCCGGCTGGTTTATTTCAGTCCTCATAAACCACATCACAGAAAACTTAAATACCACCTTTGTCCAGCAGCAAGTAAAACATAAAGTAATAAGTCCATACAATAGTGCTGGTTAGCCCAGCTGGCTTCTTAGTCCTTTAGCAAATTAACACAATCCAGGCGATCTGCAACCTCCATACCCCCAGCATGTGTGAGACAAACAGCTCTCAATTTACCCAGTGAATCACACCCAGGGGAGGAGACATGGTGAGCAGCCATTTAGCTGCTCATAATCAACCTGTCATGGATGATTAATCCCTTTTAGTCCTATATGCACTAAGGCATTACTCCAAGTTTATCTCCCAGACACTAGGTGTCTGACGGTCACCTTACACAACAGTGTTTATTTTACCGTTCAAGGTACAAAAAAGTGGGAAAAAATAAGACCAAGTGTAAAATGTTGAAAATAAACCGCAATTCCGCCTGTTTGAGTTTTGTACGGCAGGTCAGTATGATTATGTATTATATATATACAAAACTGATTTTTAAAATTCAGAATTTTGTAAAAACATTTGTTTTTTGTTGCCAACTACTATTATACTTCTCTGTGGAGGTAGCTGTAGGTTTTATTGCTACCATTTTGGAGTACATATGATTTTATAACTTTTTATTGCATTTTTTTTTTTTTTTAGACTTGCAGCAACTAAAAAAACTGCATGTCTGGCACTTCATTTTTTGGTCTTTATATCATTTATGGGTTAATTAATTTTATATTACAATGAATCAGTATTCTGCCACCGATGTACGTGGGTGAGATGTGTCTGGGGGATGTGAGCACGGATCTCTGTACATGCAATGACAGGTAGTGTTACTCGCTAACCTCCACCCTTATTCTTGACCGACTGCATGTGGTAAATCCGGGAAGGACGATGTAGTGATAGTGAAGAATTTTAAGAACTTTAATTCACAGCACCTTGATGAGATGAGGGAAGATGAAGGGATGAAGATGAGGTAGAACGTGGAAGGTGGAGCGTAGAGGTGACACGAGAATCCTCTCTAAAGTCCTAATGCACGTGTTGCCAATATGGCTCTGACCACAAGAAAGGATGTGAGGAAACAAGATAGAAGGAGTTAAATAGAGAGAGGCATTGTGGGAATTACAGCTTCAACATTATTATAACAATGGCCAAAAGATGTCAGCAAAGTACAACAAACACTGTGACCATAATATCTATATGTAAAAGATGATAGCAGTAAACCATATAACATTAGTCAAATGTCCCTGAAATGGCTGAAAGCTTTTGCAGACGATTAGCTAACAGCACAATCAGACTTTTATGGGTGTAGAAATAACAAATATACCTCCCTTTTGTTATGTTATTCACTTCTTTATTTTTAGGTTGAGGAAAAGGAGTTAGTTTTAAACTTATAAGGTCCCCGTCGCCCCAACGCGCGTTTCGCCCTTTCTTCATCAGAACCTCATGTGTACCACCTTCTATCTATGTAAGTGCAATTATTCACCTTGACCCTCTTTTCTTTGGTGCTTATTATGGCATTTCTCTATAATAATGACAAGTAGATCTATGAGATGACGGTGTATATTTCTTTTTGTTACCTAAATCATAACTATACCGAGGCACTTGTCACTTTATATATTACTATGGTTTGGTAATTTAAAGCGCACCTGTCAGCAGGATTGTGCTTAGTGAACCACATACACTGCGAGGTGGGCGCCATTACACTGATTAAAATGATACCTTTGTTGATGAAATCCGTCCTGTGGTTCTTTTTTAATCTTTATTTTCATTCCTGAGATAATGAGATGCTCGTGCTTTGGGGCAACCTGTGAGGAGGGGCTATAACTGGTGCTCTGCTAATGTATTCCTATCTCTGCCTTCTGACAGGTCACTGTGCCTTCAGTGACCTGCCTCCTATTTTAAATACTGTCTTTGTAATTGTGGTAGAAATCTAGAAATTTACGTGTAGCAAATCGGCCCCGCCGCCCGCACATGCGCAGTAGCATCTCTTGTTCGCCGAGAGATGCTACTGTGCAAGCGCGGCCCGTGGTGCCATACTGCTGCAGGCAAATTTCTTTTTCTCCAGAGAAATGGTACCGCTAGCAGCGTTTGCTCAGTAGCATTTCTCGTCAACCGATAGATGCTACTGCGCACGCGGTCCAAAAATGACTTGCAGCCAGAGTCCTCTACTACTGCGCAGTGCGTAGAGCGAGTGGTTATGGAGCGGTTCGTGCATTCCCTGCCCAGGCCAATACAGACTTGGGTTGCCCAGGGTGATCCCCGGAACGCTGATGAACTGGTTGGTCTGGTCGAGAGGTATCAGGGGGCCGAGGGTTCCTTGGTAAAGCAGCTCACTCCATAGTGGGGAACTCACCAGGGGGCGGAGGCCCAAAAAGGGATAGAGCGTCCAAGGGCCAAAGGGTTGGGGGAGGTAATGCCCAAGGTCCCTGCTGAAGATATATGTTGGAGATGTCACGGCCCAGGCCATATAGCCCCCCGCTGCCCCCTGGCCCCCGAGCAAATGGATGTAGCCTGGGCCGCCAGTGTTCTTACTATGCCTACCTCACCTGCAGTGTGGACAATCAGCTCAGTGAGGGGCCACAGCAGCATTGCTAATCTGCCCTACTGGGCACTTTCCCGGTGGGCCGCGGTGTGGCACTGCTTGGGGGGCCGCCAGCCCGTTTTTACGGCTGCCGGCCCCTTTAATTTTCTGGGTGCCTGCCCAGGTAGCTCGGCATCACCGGGGGCAGGGCGCTCGCGCACACAGCGAACGCTGTGACGCACACAGGTGGCTGGAGCTGGGAACGCACTGACACTGCTAAGTGTCAGCGCATTCTGTGAGCAGAGAGCATGCACTCTGCTCTCCCACCCGTGGCCCCAGGTCGCCCGCACACAAAGCAGCAGCGGCCTCGCCGGAACTGCAGGAAAAAAGGTAAACAGTACTTTGTGGGGCCATCATACCAAGGGGGCCATTGTATGTGGGGGCCATCATACCAAGGGGGCCATTATATGCGGGGGCCATCATACCAAGGGGGCCATTATATGTGGAGGCCATCATACCAAGGGGGCCATTGTATGTGGGGGCCATCATACCAAGGGGGCCATTGTATGTGGGGGCCATCATACCAAGGTGACTATTATATCATCTTTATCAATGATTTAGGTGAAGGAATTGAGGGTAAACTGATTAAATTTGCTGATGACACAAAGCTAGGAGGGATAGCTAACACTAGAGAAGAGAGAGAGAGGATTCAAAAAGACCTAAATAAACTGGAGCAGTGGGCAGCAACTAACAGAATGGTTTTTAACAGGGAAAAATGCAAAGTACTACATCTGGGCAATAAAAATGAAAAAAGCATATACAGAATGGGAGGAATAGAGCTAAGCAACAGTACATGTGAAAAAGACTTAGGTATACTAATAGATCATAGACTGAACATGAGTCAACACTGTGATGCAGCAGCAAAAAAGGCAAATACAATTTTGGGATGTATTAACAGAAGCATACAGTCTAGATCACGTGAAGAAGAGCGACCGGAATGCTGACCGGTCTGCAAACCATGTCCTATGAGGAACGGTTACAGGATTTGGGAGTGTTTAGCTTGCAAAAAAGAAGACTGAGAGGAGACTTAATAGCTGTCTACAAATATCTCAAGGCCTGTCACATTGAAGAAGGATCATCTTTATTCTCATTTGCACAAGGAAAGACTGGAAGCAATGGGATGAAACTGAATGGCAGGAGACACAGATTAGATATTAGAAAAAACTTTTTGACAGTGAGGGTGATCAATGAGTGGAACAGGCGGCCACGAGAGGTGGTGAGTTCCCCTTCAATGGACGTCTTAAAACAGAGGCTGGACAAACATCTATCTGAGAGGGTTTAGTGAATCCTGCTTTGAGCAGGGGGTTGGACCAGATGACCCAGGAGGTCCCCTCCAACTCTACCACTCTGACTCTATGATTCTATATGGGGGCCGTCATACTATGTACAGGGCTGTATGTGGAGCCATCATACTATGTACAGGGCTGTATGTGGAGCCATCATACTATGTACAGGGCTGTATGTGGAGCCATCATACTATGTACAGGGCTGTATGTGGAGTCATCATACTATGTACAGGACTGTATGTGGAGCCGTCATACTATGTACAGGACTGTATGTGGAGCCATCATACTATGTACAGGACTGTATGTGGAGCCGTCATACTATGTACAGGGCTGTATGTGGGGCCATCATACTATGTACAGGGCTGTATGTGGAGCCATCATACTATGTACAGGACTGTATGTGGAGTCATCATACTATGTACAGGACTGTATGTGGAGTCATCATACTATGTACAGGGCTGTATGTGGAGCCATCATACTATGTACAGGACTGTATGTGGATTCATCATACTATGTACAGGGCTGTATGTGGAGTCATCATACTATGTACAGGGCTGTATGTGGAGCCATCATACTATGTACAGGACTGTATGTGGAGCCATCATACTATGTACAGGACTGTATGTGGAGCCATCATACTATGTACAGGGCTGTATGTGGAGCCATCATACTATGTACAGGACTGTATGTGGAGCCATCATACTATGTACAGGACTGTATGTGGAGTCATCATACTATGTACAGGGCTGTATGTGGACCCATCATACTATGTACAGGGCTGTATGTGGAGCCATCATACTATGTACAGCGCTGTATGTGGAGTCATCATACTATGTACAGGGCTGTATGTGGGGACATCATACTATGTACAGGGCTGTATGTGGGGCCATCATACTATGTGCAGGATTGTATGTGCAGCCATCATACTATGTACAGGGCTGTATGTGGACTCATCATACTATGTACAGGGCTGTATGTGGAGCCATCATACTATGTACAGGACTGTATGTGGAGCCATCATACTATGTGCAGGACTGTATGTGGAGCCATCATACTATGTACACGACTGTATGTGGAGCCATCATACTATGTACAGGACTGTATGTGGAGCCATCATACTATGTACAGGACTGTATGTGGAGTCATCATACTATGTACAGGGCTGTATGTGGAGCCATCATACTATGTACAGGGCTGTATGTGGGGCCATCAACTATGTACAGGGCTGTATGTGGGGCCATCATACTATGTGCAGGATTGTATGTGCAGCCATCATACTATGTACAGGGCTGTATGTGGACTCATCATACTATGTACAGGGCTGTATGTGGAGCCATCATACTATGTACAGGGCTGTATGTGGAGTCATCATACTATGTGCAGGACTGTATGTGGAGTCATCATAATATGTACAGGGCTGTATGTGGAGCCATCATACTATGTACAGGACTGTATGTGGGGCCATCATACTATGTACAGAACTGTATGCGGGCCATCTTATTACATGCAGAACTGTATGTGGAGCCATCATACTATGTACAGGCTGTATGTGGAGCCATCATACTATGTACAGGACTGTATGTGGAGCCATCATACTATGTACAGGGCTGTATGTGGAGCCATCATACTATGTACAGGACTGTATGTGAAGTCATCATACTATGTACAGGACTGTATGTGGAGCCATCATACTATGTACAGGGCTGTATGTGAAGTCATCATACTATGTACAGGGCTGTATGTGGAGCCATCATACTATGTACAGGACTGTATGTGAAGTCATCATACTATGTACAGGACTGTATGTGGAGCCATCATACTATGTACAGGGCTGTATGTGGAGTCATCATACTATGTACAGGGCTGTATGTGGAGCCATCATACTATGTACAGGGCTGTATGTGGAGTCATCATACTATGTACAGGGCTGTATGTGGAGCCATCATACTATGTACAGGCTGTATGTGGAGTCATCATACTATGTACAGGACTGTATGTGGAGCCATCATACTATGTACAGGGCTGTATGTGGAGCCATCATACTATGTACAGGACTGTATGTGAAGTCATCATACTATGTACAGGACTGTATGTGGAGCCATCATACTATGTACAGGGCTGTATGTGGAGTCATCATACTATGTACAGGGCTGTATGTGGAGCCATCATACTATGTACAGGGCTGTATGTGGAGCCATCATACTATGTACAGGGCTGTATGTGGAGCCATCATACTATGTACAGGGCTGTATGTGGAGTCATCATACTATGTACAGGACTGTATGTGGAGCCATCATACTATGTACAGGACTGTATGTGGAGTCATCATACTATGTACAGGACTGTATGTGGAGTCATCATACTATGTACAGGGCTGTATGTGGAGCCATCATACTATGTACAGGACTGTATGTGGAGCCATCATACTATGTACAGGACTGTATGTGGAGTCATCATACTATGTACAGGGCTGTATGTGGAGTCATCATACTATGTACAGGACTGTATGTGGAGTCATCATACTATGTACAGGGCTGTATGTGGAGCCATCATACTATGTACAGGACTGTATGTGGAGCCATCATACTATGTACAGGACTGTATGTGGAGTCATCATACTATGTACAGGGCTGTATGTGGAGCCATCATACTATGTACAGGACTGTATGTGGAGCCATCATACTATGTACAGGGCTGTATGTGGAGCAATCATACTATGTATAGGACTGTATGAGAAGTCATCATACTATGTACAGGGCTGTATGTGGAGTCATCATACTATGTACAGGACTGTATGTGAAGTCATCATACTATGTACAGGGCTGTATGTGGAGTCATCATACTATGTACAGGACTGTATGTGGAGTCATCATACTATGTACAGGGCTGTATGTGGAGTCATCATACTATGTACAGGACTGTATGTGGAGCCATCATACTATGTACAGGGCTGTATGTGGAGCAATCATACTATGTATAGGACTGTATGAGAAGTCATCATACTATGTACAGGGCTGTATGTGGAGTCATCATACTATGTACAGGACTGTATGTGAAGTCATCATACTATGTACAGGGCTGTATGTGGAGTCATCATACTATGTACAGGACTGTATGTGGAGCCATCATACTATGTACAGGGCTGTATGTGGAGTCATCATACTATGTACAGGGCTGTATGTGGAGTCATCATACTATGTACAGGACTGTATGTGGAGCCATCATACTATGTACAGGGCTGTATGTGGAGTCATCATACTATGTACAGGGCTGTATGTGGAGCCATCATACTATGTACAGGGCTGTATGTGGAGTCATCATACTATGTACAGGGCTGTATGTGGAGTCATCATACTATGTACAGGACTGTATGTGAAGTCATCATACTATGTACAGGGCTGTATGTGGAGCCATCATACTATGTACAGGGCTGTATGTGGAGCCATCATACTATGTACAGGGCTGTATGTGGAGTCATCATACTATGTACAGGGCTGTATGTGGAGCAATCATACTATGTACAGGGCTGTATGTGGAGTCATCATACTATGTACAGGACTGTATGTGGAGTCATCATACTATGTACAGGGCTGTATGTGGAGCCATCATACTATGTACAGGGCTGTATGTGAAGCCATCATACTATGTACAGGACTGTATGTGAAGTCATCATACTATGTACAGGGCTGTATGTGGAGCCATCATACTATGTACAGGGCTGTATGTGGAGTCATCATACTATGTACAGGGCTGTATGTGGAGCCATCATACTATGTACAGGGCTGTATGTGGAAGCATCATACTATGTACAGGGCTGTATGTGAAGTCATCATACTATGTACAGGGCTGTATGTGGAGTCATCATACTATGTACAGGGCTGTATGTGGAGCCATCATACTATGTACAGGGCTGTATGTGGAGCCATCATACTATGTACAGGGCTGTATGTGGAGTCATCATACTATGTACAGGGCTGTATGTGGAGCCATCATACTATGTACAGGGCTGTATGTGGAGCCATCATACTATGTACAGGGCTGTATGTGGAGCCATCATACTATGTACAGGGCTGTATGTGGAGTCATCATACTATGTACAGGACTGTATGTGAAGTCATCATACTATGTACAGGGCTGTATGTGGAGTCATCATACTATGTACAGGGCTGTATGTGGAGCCATCATACTATGTACAGGGCTGTATGTGGAGCCATCATACTATGTACAGGACTGTATGTGAAGTCATCATACTATGTACAGGGCTGTATGTGGAGCCATCATACTATGTACAGGGCTGTATGTGGAGTCATCATACTATGTACAGGACTGTATGTGGAGCCATCATACTATGTACAGGGCTGTATGTGGAGCCATCATACTATGTACAGGGCTTGTGATAGGATGTGGAGTTCCACATACTATGTACAGGGCTGTATGTGGAGCCATCATACTATGTACAGGACTGTATGTGGAGTCATCATACTATGTACAGGGCTGTATGTGGAGCCATCATACTATGTACAGGACTGTATGTGAAGTCATCATACTATGTACAGGGCTGTATGTGGAGCCATCATACTATGTACAGGGCTGTATGTGGAGCCATCATACTATGTACAGGGCTGTATGTGGAGCCATCATACTATGTACAGGGCTGTATGTGGAGCCATCATACTATGTACAGGACTGTATGTGGAGCCATCATACTATGTGCAGGGCTGTATGTGGAGTCATCATACTATGTACAGGGCTGTATGTGGAGCCATCATACTTATGTGCAGGACCGTATGTGGAGCCATCATACTATGTGCAGGGCTGTATGTGGAGTCATCATACTATGTACAGGGCTGTATGTGGAGTCATCATACTATGTACAGGACTGTATGTGGAGTCATCATACTATGTACAGGACTGTATGTGGAGTCATCATACTATGTACAGGGCTGTATGTGGAGCCATCATACTATGTACAGGGCTGTATGTGGAGTCATCATACTATGTACAGGGCTGTATGTGGAGTCATCATACTATGTACAGGGCTGTATGTGGAGTCATCATACTATGTACAGGGCTGTATGTGGAGCCATCATACTATGTACAGGGCTGTATGTGGAGTCATCATACTATGTACAGGGCTGTATGTGGAGTCATCATACTATGTACAGGACTGTATGTGGAGCCATCATACTATGTACAGGACTGTATGTGAAGTCATCATACTATGTACAGGGCTGTATGTGGAGCCATCATACTATGTACAGGACTGTATGTGAAGTCATCATACTATGTACAGGACTGTATGTGGAGCCATCATACTATGTACAGGGCTGTATGTGGAGTCATCATACTATGTACAGGACTGTATGTGGAGCCATCATACTATGTACAGGACTGTATGTGGAGTCATCATACTATGTACAGGACTGTATGTGGAGCCATCATACTATGTACAGGACTGTATGTGGAAGTCATCATACTATGTACAGGGCTGTATGTGGAGCCATCATACTATGTACAGGGCTGTATGTGGAGTCATCATACTATGTACAGGACTGTTAGTGGAGCCATCATACTATGTACAGGACTGTATGTGGAGTCATCATACTATGTACAGGACTGTATGTGGAGTCATCATACTATGTACAGGACTGTATGTGGAGCCATCATACTATGTACAGGGCTGTATGTGGAGTCATCATACTATGTACAGGGCTGTATGTGGAGCCATCATACTATGTGCAGGACTGTATGTGGAGCCATCATACTATGTGCAGGGCTGTATGTGGAGCCATCATACTATGTACAGGGCTGTATGTGGAGTCATCATACTATGTACAGGGCTGTATGTGGAGCCATCATACTATGTGCAGGACTGTATGTGGAGTCATCATACTATGTGCAGGGACTAATGGGAATTTGGAGCCATCATACTATGTACAGGGCTGTATGTGGAGCCATCATACTATGTGCAGGGACTGTATGTGGAGCCATCATACTATGTACAGGGCTGTATGTGGAGTCATCATACTATGTACAGGGCTGTATGTGGAGCCATCATACTATGTGCAGGACTGTATGTGGAGCCATCATACTATGTACAGGACTGTATGTGGAGCCATCATACTATGTGCAGGGCTGTATGTGGAGTCATCATACTATGTACAGGGCTGTATGTGGAGCCATCATACTATGTGCAGGACTGTATGTGGAGCCATCATACTATGTGCAGGGCTGTATGTGGAGCCATCATACTATGTACAGGGCTGTATGTGGAGCCATCATACTATGTACAGGACTGTATGTGGAGTCATCATACTATGTACAGGACTGTATGTGGAGCCATCATACTATGTACAGGACTGTATGTGGAGTCATCATACTATGTACAGGGCTGTATGTGGAGCCATCATACTATGTACAGGACTGTATGTGGAGCCATCATACTATGTACAGGGCTGTATGTGGAGCCATCATACTATGTACAGGACTGTATGTGGAGCCATCATACTATGTACAGGACTGTATGTGGAGCCATCATACTATGTACAGGACTGTATGTGAAGTCATCATACTATGTACAGGGCTGTATGTGGAGCCATCATACTATGTACAGGGCTGTATGTGGAGTCATCATACTATGTACAGGACTGTATGTGGAGCCATCATACTATGTACAGGACTGTATGTGAAGTCATCATACTATGTACAGGACTGTATGTGGAGCCATCATACTATGTACAGGACTGTATGTGGAGTCATCATACTATGTACAGGGCTGTATGTGGAGTCATCATACTATGTACAGGGCTGTATGTGGAGTCATCATACTATGTACAGGACTGTATGTGGAGCCATCATACTATGTACAGGACTGTATGTGGAGTCATCATACTATGTACAGGGCTGTATGTGGAGCCATCATACTATGTACAGGACAGGACTGTATGTGAAGTCATCATACTATGGTACAGGGACTGTATGTGGAAGTCATCATACTATGTACAGGGCTGTATGTGGAGCCATCATACTATGTACAGGACTGTATGTGGAGCCATCATACTATGTACAGGACTGTATGTGGAGTCATCATACTATGTACAGGGCTGTATGTGGAGCCATCACACTATGTACAGGACTGTATGTGGAGCCATCATACTATGTACAGGGCTGTATGTGGAGTCATCATACTATGTACAGGGACTGTATGTGGAGCCATCATACTATGTACAGGGCTGTATGTGGAGCCATCATACTATGTACAGGACTGTATGTGGAGTCATCATACTATGTACAGGACTGTATGTGGAGCCATCATACTATGTACAGGACTGTATGTGGAGTCATCATACTATGTACAGGACTGTATGTGGAGCCATCATACTATGTACAGGACTGTATGTGGAGTCATCATACTATGTACAGGACTGTATGTGGAGTCATCATACTATGTACAGGACTGTATGTGGAGTCATCATACTATGTACAGGACTGTATGTGGAGCCATCATACTATGTACAGGGCTGTATGTGGAGCCATCATACTATGTACAGGACTGTATGTGGAGCCATCATACTATGTGCAGGGCTGTATGTGGAGCCATCATACTATGTACAGGACTGTATGTGGAGCCATCATACTATGTACAGGACTGTATGTGGAGCCATCATACTATGTACAGGACTGTATGTGGAGCCATCATACTATGTACAGGGCTGTATGTGGAGCCATCATACTATGTACAGGACTGTATGTGGAGCCATCATACTATGTGCAGGGCTGTATGTGGAGCCATCATACTATGTACAGGGCTGTATGTGGAGCCATCATACTATGTACAGGACTGTATGTGGAGTCATCATACTATGTACAGGACTGTATGTGGAGTCATCATACTATGTACAGGACTGTATGTGGAGCCATCATACTATGTACAGGACTGTATGTGGAGTCATCATACTATGTACAGGGCTGTATGTGGAGTCATCATACTATGTACAGGGCTGTATGTGGAGCCATCATACTATGTACAGGACTGTATGTGGAGTCATCATACTATGTACAGGGCTGTATGTGGAGCCATCATACTATGTACAGGACTGTATGTGGAGCCATCATACTATGTACAGGGCTGTATGTGGAGCCATCATACTATGTACAGGACTGTATGTGGAGTCATCATACTATGTACAGGGCTGTATGTGGAGCCATCATACTATGTACAGGACTGTATGTGAAGTCATCATACTATGTACAGGGCTGTATGTGGAGCCATCATACTATGTACAGGACTGTATGTGGAGCCATCATACTATGTACAGGACTGTATGTGGAGACATCATACTATGTACAGGGCTGTATGTGGAGCCATCATACTATGTACAGGACTGTATGTGGAGTCATCATACTATGTACAGGACTGTATGTGGAGCCATCATACTATGTACAGGACTGTATGTGGAGTCATCATACTATGTACAGGGCTGTATGTGGAGCCATCATACTATGTACAGGACTGTATGTGGAGCCATCATACTATGTACAGGGCTGTATGTGGAGCCATCATACTATGTACAGGACTGTATGTGGAGTCATCATACTATGTACAGGACTGTATGTGGAGCCATCATACTATGTACAGGGCTGTATGTGGAGCCATCATACTATGTACAGGACTGTATGTGGAGCCATCATACTATGTGCAGGACTGTATGTGGAGTCATCATACTATGTACAGGACTGTATGTGGAGCCATCATACTATGTACAGGGCTGTATGTGGAGCCATCATACTATGTACAGGACTGTATGTGGAGCCATCATACTATGTACAGGGCTGTATGTGGAGCCATCATACTATGTACAGGGCTGTATGTGGGCTCATCATACTATGTACAGGGCTGTATGTGGAGCCATCATACTATGTACAGGGCTGTATGTGGAGCCATCATACTATGTACAGGGCTGTATGTGGAGCCATCATACTATGTACAGGGCTGTATGTGGAGCCATCATACTATGTACAGGGCTGTATGTGGAGCCATCATACTATGTACAGGGCTGTATGTGGAGCCATCATACTATGTACAGGGCTGTATGTGGAGCCATCATACTATGTACAGGGCTGTATGTGGAGCCATCATACTATGTACAGGACTGTATGTGGAGCCATCATACTATGTACAGGACTGTATGTGGAGCCATCATACTATGTACAGGACTGTATGTGAAGTCATCATACTATGTACAGGACTGTATGTGGAGCCATCATACTATGTACAGGGCTGTATGTGGAGTCATCATACTATGTACAGGGCTGTATGTGGAGCCATCACACTATGTACAGGACTGTATGTGGAGTCATCATACTATGTACAGAGCTGTATGTGGAGCCATCATACTATGTACAGGGCTGTATGTGGAGCCATCACACTATGTACAGGACTGTATGTGGAGCCATCACACTATGTACAGGGCTGTATGTGGAGCCATCACACTATGTACAGGACTGTATGTGGAGCCATCATACTATGTACAGGGCTGTATGTGGAGCCATCATACTATGTACAGGACTGTATGTGGAGCCATCATACTATGTGCAGGGCTGTATGTGGGCTCATCATACTATGTACAGGGCTGTATGTGGAGCCATCATACTATGTACAGGACTGTATGTGGAGCCATCATACTATGTACAGGACTGTATGTGGAGCCATCATACTATGTGCAGGGCTGTATGTGGGCTCATCATACTATGTACAGGGCTGTATGTGGAGCCATCATACTATGTACAGGACTGTATGTGGAGCCATCATACTATGTGCAGGGCTGTATGTGGAGTCATCATACTATGTACAGGGCTGTATGTGGAGCCATCATACTATGTACAGGACTGTATGTGGAGTCATCATACTATGTACAGGGCTGTATGTGGAGCCATCATACTATGTACAGGACTGTATGTGGAGCCATCATACTATGTACAGGACTGTATGTGGAGTCATCATACTATGTGCAGGACTGTATGTGGAGCCATCATACTATGTACAGGACTGTATGTGGAGTCATCATACTATGTGCAGGACTGTATGTGGAGCCATCATACTATGTACAGGGCTGTATGTGGAGCCATCATACTATGTACAGGGCTGTATGTGGAGCCATCATACTATGTACAGGACTGTATGTGGAGCCATCATACTATGTACAGGGCTGTATGTGGAGCCATCATACTATGTTCAGGACTGTATGTGGAGCCATCATACTATGTACAGGACTGTATGTGGAGTCATCATACTATGTGCAGGACTGTATGTGGAGCCATCATACTATGTACAGGACTGTATGTGGAGTCATCATACTATGTACAGGGCTGTATGTGGAGCCATCATACTATGTACAGGACTGTATGTGGAGCCATCATACTATGTACAGGGCTGTATGTGGAGCCATCATACTATGTACAGGACTGTATGTGGAGCCATCATACTATGTACAGGACTGTATGTGGAGTCATCATACTATGTACAGGGCTGTATGTGGAGTCATCATACTATGTACAGGGCTGTATGTGGAGCCATCATACTATGTGCAGGACTGTATGTGGAGCCATCATACTATGTACAGGACTGTATGTGGAGTCATCATACTATGTACAGGACTGTATGTGGAGCCATCATACTATGTACAGGGCTGTATGTGGAGCCATCATACTATGTACAGGACTGTATGTGGAGTCATCATACTATGTGCAGGACTGTATGTGGAGCCATCATACTATGTACAGGACTGTATGTGGAGTCATCATACTATGTACAGGACTGTATGTGGAGCCATCATACTATGTACAGGGCTGTATGTGGAGCCATCATACTATGTACAGGACTGTATGTGGAGTCATCATACTATGTACAGGGCTGTATGTGGAGTCATCATACTATGTACAGGGCTGTATGTGGAGCCATCATACTATGTACAGGACTGTATGTGGAGCCATCATACTATGTACAGGGCTGTATGTGGAGCAATTATACTATGTGCAGGACTGTATGTGGAGGCATCATACTATGTACAGGGCTGTATGTGGAGCCATCATACTATGTACAGGGCTGTATGTGGAGTCATCATACTATGTACAGGACTGTATGTGGAGCCATCATACTATGTACAGGGCTGTATGTGGAGCCATCATACTATGTACAGGGCTGTATGTGGAGCAATTATACTATGTGCAGGACTGTATGTGGAGGCATCATACTATGTACAGGACTGTATGTGGAGCCATCATACTATGTACAGGACTGTATGTGGAGCCATCATACTATGTACAGGGCTGTATGTGGAGTCATCATACTATGTACAGGACTGTATGTGGAGCAATTATACTATGTGCAGGACTGTATGTGGAGGCATTATACTATGTACAGGACTGTATGTGGAGTCATCATACTATGTACAGGGCTGTATGTGGAGCAATTATACTATGTGCAGGACTGTATGTGGAGCCATCATACTATGTACAGGACTGTATGTGGAGCCATCATACTATGTACAGGACTGTATGTGGAGCAATTATACTATGTGCAGGACTGTATGTGGAGGCATCATACTATGTACAGGGCTGTATGTGGAGTCATCATACTATGTACAGGGCTGTATGTGGAGCAATTATACTATGTGCAGGACTGTATGTGGAGGCATCATACTATGTACAGGACTGTATGTGGAGCCATCATACTATGTACAGGACTGTATGTGGAGCCATCATACTATGTACAGGGCTGTATGTGGAGCCATCACACTATGTACAGGACTGTATGTGAAGTCATCATACTATGTACAGGGCTGTATGTGGAGTCATCATACTATGTACAGGGCTGTATGTGGAGCCATCATACTATGTACAGGGCTGTATGTGGAGCAATCATACTATGTATAGGACTGTATGTGAAGTCATCATACTATGTACAGGGCTGTATGTGGAGCCATCATACTATGTACAGGGCTGTATGTGGAGTCATCATACTATGTACAGGGCTGTATGTGGGGCCATCATACTATGTACAGGACTGTATGTGGAGCAATTATACTATGTGCAGGACTGTATGTGGAGGCATCATACTATGTACAGGACTGTATGTGGAGCAATTATACTATGTGCAGGACTGTATGTGGAGGCATCATACTATGTACAGGACTGTATGTGGAGCCATCATACTATGTACAGGACTGTATGTGGAGCCATCATACTATGTACAGGGCTGTATGTGGAGCAATCATACTATGTATAGGACTGTATGTGAAGTCATCATACTATGTACAGGGCTGTATGTGGAGCCATCATACTATGTACAGGGCTGTATGTGGAGTCATCATACTATGTACAGGGCTGTATGTGGAGCCATCATACTATGTACAGGACTGTATGTGAAGTCATCATACTATGTACAGGGCTGTATGTGGAGCCATCATACTATGTACAGGACTGTATGTGAAGTCATCATACTATGTACAGGGCTGTATGTGGAGCCATCATACTATGTACAGGGCTGTATGTGGAGTCATCATACTATGTACAGGACTGTATGTGGAGCCATCATACTATGTACAGGGCTGTATGTGGAGTCATCATACTATGTACAGGACTGTATGTGGAGTCATCATACTATGTACAGGACTGTATGTGGAGTCATCATACTATGTACAGGGCTGTATGTGGAGCCATCATACTATGTACAGGACTGTATGTGGAGCCATCATACTATGTACAGGGCTGTATGTGGAGCCATCATACTATGTACAGGGCTGTATGTGGAGCCATCATACTATGTACAGGACTGTATGTGGAGCCATCATACTATGTACAGGACTGTATGTGGAGCCATCATACTATGTACAGGGCTGTATGTGGAGCCATCATACTATGTACAGGACTGTATGTGGAGCCATCATACTATGTACAGGGCTGTATGTGGAGCCATCATACTATGTACAGGACTGTATGTGGAGTCATCATACTATGTACAGGGCTGTATGTGGAGCCATCATACTATGTACAGGACTGTATGTGGAGTCATCATACTATGTACAGGGCTGTATGTGGAGCCATCATACTATGTACAGGGCTGTATGTGGAGCCATCATACTATGTACAGGGCTGTATGTGGAGCCATCATACTATGTACAGGGCTGTATGTGGAGTCATCATCCTATGTACAGGGCTGTATGTGGAGCCATCATACTATGTACAGGACTGTATGTGGAGCCATCATACTATGTACAGGGCTGTATGTGGAGCCATCATACTATGTACAGGGCTGTATGTGGAGCCATCATACTATGTACAGGGCTGTATGTGGAGCCATCATACTATGTACAGGGCTGTATGTGGAGCCATCATACTATGTGCAGGACTGTATGTGGGGCCATCATACTATGTACAGGACTGTATGTGGAGTCATCATACTATGTACAGGGCTGTATGTGGAGCCATCATACTATGTACAGGGCTGTATGTGGAGCCATCATACTATGTACAGGGCTGTATGTGGAGTCATCATACTATGTACAGGACTGTATGTGGAGCCATCATACTATGTACAGGACTGTATGTGGAGCCATCATACTATGTACAGGACTGTATGTGGAGTCATCATACTATGTACAGGGCTGTATGTGGAGCCATCATACTATGTACAGGGCTGTATGTGGAGCCATCATACTATGTACAGGGCTGTATGTGGAGTCATCATACTATGTACAGGGCTGTATGTGGAGCCATCATACTATGTACAGGGCTGTATGTGGAGCCATCATACTATGTGCAGGACTGTATGTGGGGCCATCATACTATGTACAGGACTGTATGTGGAGTCATCATACTATGTACAGGACTGTATGTGGAGTCATCATACTATGTACAGGACTGTATGTGGAGTCATCATACTATGTACAGGACTGTATGTGGGGCCATCATACTATGTACAGGACTGTATGTGGGGCCATCATACTATGTACAGGACTGTATGTGGAGCCATCATACTATGTACAGGACTGTATGTGGAGCCATCACACTATGTACAGGACTGTATGTGGAGCCATCATACTATGTACAGGACTGTATGTGGAGCCATCATACTATGTACAGGACTGTATGTGGAGTCATCATACTATGTACAGGACTGTATGTGGAGTCATCATACTATGTACAGGGCTGTATGTGGAGTCATCATACTATGTACAGGACTGTATGTGGAGTCATCACACTATGTACAGTACTGTATGTGGAGCCATCATACTATGTACAGGACTGTATGTGGAGCCATCATACTATGTACAGGGCTGTATGTGGAGCCATCATACTATGTACAGGGCTGTATGTGGAGTCATCATACTATGTACAGGGCTGTATGTGGAGTCATCATACTATGTACAGGGCTGTATGTGGAGTCATCATACTATGTACAGGACTGTATGTGGAGCCATCATACTATGTACAGGGCTGTATGTGGAGCCATCATACTATGTACAGGGCTGTATGTGGAGCCATCATACTATGTACAGGGCTGTATGTGGAGCCATCATACTATGTACAGGGCTGTATGTGGAGCCATCATACTATGTACAGGGCTGTATGTGGAGCCATCATACTATGTACAGGGCTGTATGTGGAGCCATCATACTATGTACAGGGCTGTATGTGGAGTCATCATACTATGTACAGGGCTGTATGTGGAGCCATCATACTATGTACAGGGCTGTATGTGGAGCCATCATACTATGTACAGGGCTGTATGTGGAGCCATCATACTATGTACAGGGCTGTATGTGGAGCCATCATACTATGTACAGGGCTGTATGTGGAGCCATCATACTATGTACAGGGCTGTATGTGGAGTCATCATACTATGTACAGGGCTGTATGTGGAGCCATCATACTATGTACAGGACTGTATGTGGAGCCATCATACTATGTACAGGACTGTATGTGGAGCCATCATACTATGTACAGGACTGTATGTGGAGTCATCATACTATGTACAGGACTGTATGTGGAGTCATCATACTATGTACAGTACTGTATGTGGAGCCATCATACTATGTACAGGGCTGTATGTGGAGCCATCATACTATGTACAGGACTGTATGTGGAGCCATCATACTATGTACAGGACTGTATGTGGAGCCATCATACTATGTACAGGACTGTATGTGGAGCCATCATACTATGTACAGGACTGTATGTGGAGTCATCATACTATGTACAGGACTGTATGTGGAGTCATCATACTATGTACAGTACTGTATGTGGAGCCATCATACTATGTACAGGACTGTATGTGGAGCCATCATACTATGTACAGGACTGTATGTGGAGCCATCATACTATGTACAGGACTGTATGTGGAGTCATCATACTATGTACAGGACTGTATGTGGAGTCATCATACTATGTACAGTACTGTATGTGGAGTCATCATACTATGTACAGGACTGTATGTGGAGCCATCATACTATGTACAGGGCTGTATGTGGAGCAATCATACTATGTATAGGACTGTATGTGAAGTCATCATACTATGTACAGGGCTGTATGTGGAGCCATCATACTATGTACAGGGCTGTATGTGGAGCCATCATACTATGTACAGGACTGTATGTGGAGCCATCATACTATGTACAGGGCTGTATGTGGAGCAATCATACTATGTACAGGACTGTATGTGGAGCAATCATACTATGTATAGGACTGTATGTGAAGTCATCATACTATGTACAGGGCTGTATGTGGAGCCATCATACTATGTACAGGGCTGTATGTGGAGCCATCATACTATGTACAGGACTGTATGTGGAGCCATCATACTATGTACAGGGCTGTATGTGGAGCCATCATACTATGTACAGGGCTGTATGTGGAGCCATCATACTATGTACAGGGCTGTATGTGGAGCCATCATACTATGTACAGGACTGTATGTGAAGTCATCATACTGTGTACAGGGCTGTATGTGGAGCCATCATACTATGTACAGGGCTGTATGTGGAGTCATCATACTATGTACAGGGCTGTATGTGAAGTCATCATACTATGTATAGGACTGTATGTGAAGTCATCATACTATGTACAGGGCTGTATGTGGAGTCATCATACTATGTATAGGACTGTATGTGAAGTCATCATACTATGTACAGGACTGTATGTGGAGTCATCATACTATGTACAGGGCTGTATGTGGAGTCATCATACTATGTACAGGGCTGTATGTGGAGCCATCATACTATGTACAGGGCTGTATGTGGAGCCATCATACTATGTACAGGGCTGTATGTGGAGCCATCATACTATGTACAGGACTGTATGTGAAGTCATCATACTATGTACAGGGCTGTATGTGGAGTCATCATACTATGTACAGGGCTGTATGTGGAGCCATCATACTATGTACAGGACTGTATGTGGAGCCATCATACTATGTACAGGGCTGTATGTGGAGCCATCATACTATGTACAGGGCTGTATGTGGAGCCATCATACTATGTACAGGGCTGTATGTGGAGCCATCATACTATGTACAGGGCTGTATGTGGAGCCATCATACTATGTACAGGGCTGTATGTGGAGCCATCATACTATGTACAGGACTGTATGTGGAGCCATCATACTATGTACAGGGCTGTATGTGGAGCCATCATACTATGTACAGGGCTGTATGTGGAGCCATCATACTATGTACAGGACTGTATGTGGAGCCATCATACTATGTACAGGGCTGTATGTGGAGTCATCATACTATGTACAGGGCTGTATGTGGAGCAATTATACTATGTGCAGGACTGTATGTGGAGCAATTATACTATGTGCAGGACTGTATGTGGAGCCATCATACTATGTACAGGGCTGTATGAGGAGCAATCATACTATGTATAGGACTGTATGTGAAGTCATCATACTATGTACAGGGCTGTATGTGGAGCCATCATACTATGTACAGGGCTGTATGTGGAGTCATCATACTATGTACAGGACTGTATGTGAAGTCATCATACTATGTACAGGGCTGTATGTGGAGTCATCATACTATGTACAGGGCTGTATGTGGAGCCATCATACTATGTACAGGGCTGTATGTGGAGTCATCATACTATGTACAGGACTGTATGTGAAGTCATCATACTATGTACAGGGCTGTATGTGGAGTCATCATACTATGTACAGGACTGTAAGTGGAGCCATCATACTATGTACAGGACTGTATGTGGAGCCATCATACTATGTACAGGGCTGTATGTGGAGCCATCATACTATGTACAGGGCTGTATGTGGAGCCATCATACTATGTACAGGGCTGTATGTGGAGCCATCATACTATGTACAGGGCTGTATGTGGAGCCATCATACTATGTGCAGGGCTGTATGTGGAGTCATCATACTATGTGCAGGGCTGTATGTGGAGCCATCATACTATGTACAGGACTGTATGTGGAGCCATCATACTATGTACAGGACTGTATGTGGAGCCATCATACTATGTACAGGACTGTATGTGGAGCCATCATACTATGTACAGGGCTGTATGTGAAGTCATCATACTATGTACAGGGCTGTATGTGGAGCCATCATACTATGTACAGGGCTGTATGTGAAGTCATCATACTATGTACAGGGCTGTATGTGGAGCCATCATACTATGTACAGGACTGTAAGTGGAGCCATCATACTATGTACAGGACTGTATGTGGAGCCATCATACTATGTACAGGGCTGTATGTGGAGTCATCATACTATGTACAGGGCTGTATGTGGAGCCATCATACTATGTACAGGACTGTATGTGGAGCCATCATACTATGTACAGGGCTGTATGTGGAGCCATCATACTATGTACAGGACTGTATGTGGAGCCATCATACTATGTACAGGACTGTATGTGGAGCCATCATACTATGTACAGGACTGTATGTGGAGCCATCATACTATGTACAGGGTTGTATGTGGAGCCATCATACTATGTACAGGGCTGTATGTGGAGCCATCATAATATGTGCAGGACTGTATGTGGAGCCATCATACTATGTACAGGGCTGTATGTGGAGCCATCATACTATGTACAGGACTGTATGTGGAGCCATCATACTATGTACAGGACTGTATGTGGAGCCATCATACTATGTACAGGACTGTATGTGGAGCCATCATACTATGTACAGGACTGTATGTGGAGCCATCATACTATGTACAGGACTGTATGTGGAGTCATCATACTATGTACAGGGCTGTATGTGGAGCCATCATACTATGTACAGGACTGTATGTGGAGTCATCATACTATGTACAGGGCTGTATGTGGAGCCATCATACTATGTACAGGGCTGTATGTGGAGCCATCATACTATGTACAGGACTGTATGTGGAGCCATCATACTATGTACAGGGCTGTATGTGGAGTCATCATACTATGTACAGGGCTGTATGTGAAGTCATCATACTATGTACAGGGCTGTATGTGGAGCAATTATACTATGTGCAGGACTGTATGTGGAGCCATCATACTATGTGCAGGACTGTATGTGGAGGCATCATACTATGTACAGGACTGTATGTGGAGCCATCATACTATGTACAGGACTGTATGTGGAGCCATCATACTATGTACAGGGCTGTATGTGGAGCAATCATACTATGTATAGGACTGTATGTGAAGTCATCATACTATGTACAGGGCTGTATGTGGAGCCATCATACTATGTACAGGGCTGTATGTGGAGTCATCATACTATGTACAGGACTGTATGTGAAGTCATCATACTATGTACAGGGCTGTATGTGGAGTCATCATACTATGTACAGGGCTGTATGTGGAGCAATTATACTATGTGCAGGACTGTATGTGGAGCCATCATACTATGTACAGGACTGTATGTGGAGCCATCATACTATGTACAGGACTGTATGTGAAGCCATCATACTATGTACAGGGCTGTATGTGGAGCAATCATACTATGTATAGGACTGTATGTGAAGTCATCATACTATGTACAGGGCTGTATGTGGAGCCATCATACTATGTACAGGACTGTATGTGAAGCCATCATACTATGTACAGGGCTGTATGTGGAGCAATCATACTATGTATAGGACTGTATGTGAAGCCATCATACTATGTACAGGGCTGTATGTGGAGCAATCATACTATGTACAGGGCTGTATGTGGAGCCATCATACTATGTACAGGGCTGTATGTGGAGTCATCATACTATGTACAGGACTGTATGTGAAGTCATCATACTATGTACAGGGCTGTATGTGGAGTCATCATACTATGTACAGGGCTGTATGTGGAGTCATCATACTATGTACAGGACTGTATGTGGAGTCATCATACTATGTACAGGACTGTATGTGGAGCCATCATACTATGTACAGGGCTGTATGTGGAGCCATCATACTATGTACAGGACTGTATGTGAAGTCATCATACTATGTACAGGACTGTATGTGAAGCCATCATACTATGTACAGGACTGTATGTGAAGTCATCATACTATGTACAGGGCTGTATGTGGAGCCATCATACTATGTACAGGGCTGTATGTGGAGTCATCATACTATGTACAGGACTGTATGTGAAGTCATCATACTATGTACAGGGCTGTATGTGGAGTCATCATACTATGTACAGGGCTGTATGTGGAGTCATCATACTATGTACAGGACTGTATGTGGAGTCATCATACTATGTACAGGACTGTATGTGGAGCCATCATACTATGTACAGGGCTGTATGTGGAGCCATCATACTATGTACAGGGCTGTATGTGGAGCCATCATACTATGTACAGGGCTGTATGTGGAGTCATCATCCTATGTACAGGGCTGTATGTGGAGCCATCATACTATGTACAGGGCTGTATGTGGAGCCATCATACTATGTGCAGGACTGTATGTGGGGCCATCATACTATGTACAGGACTGTATGTGGAGCCATCATACTATGTACAGGGCTGTATGTGGAGCCATCATACTATGTACAGGGCTGTATGTGGAGCCATCATACTATGTACAGGACTGTATGTGGAGCCATCATACTATGTACAGGGCTGTATGTGGAGCCATCATACTATGTACAGGGCTGTATGTGGAGCCATCATACTATGTACAGGGCTGTATGTGGAGCCATCATACTATGTACAGGACTGTATGTGGAGCCATCATACTATGTACAGGGCTGTATGTGGAGTCATCATCCTATGTACAGGGCTGTATGTGGAGCCATCATACTATGTACAGGGCTGTATGTGGAGCCATCATACTATGTACAGGGCTGTATGTGGAGCCATCATACTATGTACAGGGCTGTATGTGGAGTCATCATCCTATGTACAGGGCTGTATGTGGAGCCATCATACTATGTACAGGGCTGTATGTGGAGCCATCATACTATGTACAGGACTGTATGTGGAGCCATCATACTATGTGCAGGACTGTATGTGGGGCCATCATACTATGTACAGGACTGTATGTGGAGCCATCATACTATGTACAGGGCTGTATGTGGAGCCATCATACTATGTACAGGGCTGTATGTGGAGCCATCATACTATGTACAGGGCTGTATGTGGAGCCATCATACTATGTACAGGGCTGTATGTGGAGCCATCATACTATGTGCAGGACTGTATGTGGGGCCATCATACTATGTACAGGACTGTATGTGGAGCCATCATACTATGTACAGGGCTGTATGTGGAGTCATCATACTATGTACAGGGCTGTATGTGGAGTCATCATACTATGTACAGGGCTGTATGTGGAGCCATCATACTATGTACAGGACTGTATGTGGAGCCATCATACTATGTACAGGGCTGTATGTGGAGCCATCATACTATGTACAGGACTGTATGTGGAGCCATCATACTATGTACAGGGCTGTATGTGGAGTCATCATACTATGTACAGGGCTGTATGTGGAGCCATCATACTATGTACAGGGCTGTATGTGGAGCCATCATACTATGTGCAGGACTGTATGTGGAGCCATCATACTATGTACAGGACTGTATGTGGAGCCATCATACTATGTACAGGACTGTATGTGGAGCCATCATACTATGTGCAGGACTGTATGTGGAGTCATCATACTATGTACAGGACTGTATGTGGAGCCATCATACTATGTACAGGACTGTACGTGGAGCCATCATACTATGTACAGGACTGTATGTGGAGCCATCATACTATGTACAGGGCTGTATGTGGAGCCATCATACTATGTACAGGGCTGTATGTGGAGTCATCATACTATGTACAGGGCTGTATGTGGAGTCATCATACTATGTACAGGGCTGTATGTGGAGCCATCATACTATGTACAGGGCTGTATGTGGAGCCATCATACTATGTACAGGGCTGTATGTGGAGCCATCATACTATGTGCAGGACTGTATGTGGGGCCATCATACTATGTACAGGACTGTATGTGGAGCCATCATACTATGTACAGGACTGTATGTGGAGTCATCATACTATGTACAGGACTGTATGTGGAGTCATCATACTATTTACAGGGCTGTATTTGGAGTCATCATACTATGTACAGGACTGTATGTGGAGTCATCACACTATGTACAGGACTGTATGTGAAGTCATCATACTATGTACAGGGCTGTATGTGGAGCAATCATACTATGTATAGGACTGTATGTGAAGTCATCATACTATGTACAGGGCTGTATGTGGAGCCATCACACTATGTACAGGACTGTATGTGGAGCCATCATACTATGTACAGGACTGTATGTGGAGCCATCATACTATGTACAGGGCTGTATGTGGAGCAATCATACTATGTATAGGACTGTATGTGAAGTCATCATACTATGTACAGGGCTGTATGTGGAGCCATCATACTATGTACAGGGCTGTATGTGGAGTCATCATACTATGTACAGGACTGTATGTGAAGTCATCATACTATGTACAGGGCTGTATGTGGAGTCATCATACTATGTACAGGGCTGTATGTGGAGCAATTATACTATGTGCAGGACTGTATGTGGAGCCATCATACTATGTACAGGACTGTATGTGGAGCCATCATACTATGTACAGGGCTGTATGTGGAGCCATCATACTATGTACAGGGCTGTATGTGGAGCCATCATACTATGTACAGGACTGTATGTGGAGCCATCATACTATGTACAGGACTGTATGTGGAGCCATCATACTATGTACAGGACTGTAGGTGGAGCCATCATACTATGTACAGGGCTGTATGTGGAGCCATCATACTATGTACAGGGTTGTATGTGGAGCCATCATACTATGTACAGGGCTGTATGTGGAGCCATCATACTATGTGCAGGACTGTATGTGGAGCCATCATACTATGTACAGGGCTGTATGTGGAGCCATCATACTATGTACAGGGCTGTATGTGGAGCCATCATACTATGTACAGGGCTGTATGTGGAGTCATCATACTATGTACAGGGCTGTATGTGGAGTCATCATACTATGTACAGGACTGTATGTGGAGCCATCATACTATGTACAGGGCTGTATGTGGAGCCATCATACTATGTACAGGACTGTATGTGGAGCCATCATACTATGTACAGGGCTGTATGTGGAGCCATCATACTATGTACAGGACTGTATGTGGAGCCATCATACTATGTACAGGGCTGTATGTGGAGTCATCATACTATGTACAGGGCTGTATGTGGAGTCATCATACTATGTACAGGGCTGTATGTGGAGCAATTATACTATGTGCAGGACTGTATGTGGAGGCATCATACTATGTACAGGACTGTATGTGGAGCCATCATACTATGTACAGGACTGTATGTGGAGCCATCATACTATGTACAGGGCTGTATGTGGAGCAATCATACTATGTATAGGACTGTATGTGAAGTCATCATACTATGTACAGGGCTGTATGTGGAGCCATCATACTATGTACAGGGCTGTATGTGGAGTCATCATACTATGTACAGGACTGTATGTGAAGTCATCATACTATGTACAGGGCTGTATGTGGAGTCATCATACTATGTACAGGGCTGTATGTGGAGCAATTATACTATGTGCAGGACTGTATGTGGAGGCATCATACTATGTACAGGACTGTATGTGGAGCCATCATACTATGTACAGGACTGTATGTGGAGCCATCATACTATGTAGAGGGCTGTATGTGGAGCCATCATACTATGTACAGGGCTGTATGTGGAGTCATCATACTATGTACAGGGCTGTATGTGGAGTCATCATACTATGTACAGGGCTGTATGTGGAGCCATCATACTATGTACAGGGCTGTATATGGAGCCATCATACTATGTACAGGGCTGTATGTGGAGTCATCATACTATGTACAGGGCTGTATGTGGAGTCATCATACTATGTACAGGACTGTATGTGGAGCCATCATACTATGTACAGGGCTGTATGTGGAGTCATCATACTATGTACAGGGCTGTATGTGGAGTCATCATACTATGTACAGGACTGTATGTGGAGTCATCATACTATGTACAGGACTGTATGTGGAGTCATCATACTATGTACAGGGCTGTATGTGGAGTCATCATACTATGTACAGGGCTGTATGTGGAGCCATCATACTATGTACAGGGCTGTATGTGGAGCCATCATACTATGTACAGGGCTGTATGTGGAGCCATCATACTATGTACAGGACTGTATGTGGAGCCATCATACTATGTACAGGACTGTATGTGGAGCCATCATACTATGTACAGGACTGTATGTGGAGTCATCATACTATGTACAGGGCTGTATGTGGAGCCATCATACTATGTACAGGACTGTATGTGGAGCCATCATACTATGTACAGGGCTGTATGTGGAGCCATCATACTATGTACAGGGCTGTATGTGGAGCCATCATACTATGTACAGGACTGTATGTGGAGCCATCATACTATGTACAGGACTGTATGTGGAGTCATCATACTATGTACAGGACTGTATGTGGAGTCATCATACTATGTACAGGGCTGTATGTGGAGCCATCATACTATGTACAGGACTGTATGTGGAGCCATCATACTATGTACAGGACTGTATGTGGAGCCATCATACTATGTACAGGGCTGTATGTGGAGTCATCATACTATGTACAGGACTGTATGTGGAGTCATCATACTATGTACAGGGCTGTATGTGGAGCCATCATACTATGTACAGGGCTGTATGTGGAGTCATCATACTATGTACAGGGCTGTATGTGGAGCCATCATACTATGTACAGGGCTGTATGTGGAGCCATCATACTATGTACAGGACTGTATGTGGAGCCATCATACTATGTACAGGGCTGTATGTGGAGCCATCATACTATGTACAGGACTGTATGTGGAGCCATCATACTATGTACAGCACTGTATGTGGAGCCATCATACTATGTACAGGACTGTATGTGGAGCCATCATACTATGTACAGGGCTGTATGTGGAGCCATCATACTATGTACAGGGCTGTATGTGGAGCCATCATACTATGTACAGGACTGTATGTGGAGCCATCATACTATGTACAGGACTGTATGTGGAGCCATCATACTATGTACAGGACTGTATGTGGAGTCATCATACTATGTACAGGACTGTATGTGGAGCCATCATACTATGTACAGGGCTGTATGTGGAGCCATCATACTATGTACAGGGCTGTATGTGGAGCCATCATACTATGTACAGGACTATATGTGGAGCCATCATACTATGTACAGGGCTGTATGTGGAGCCATCATACTATGTACAGGACTGTATGTGGAGCCATCATACTATGTACAGGACTGTATGTGGAGCCATCATACTATGTACAGGGCTGTATGTGGAGCCATCATACTATGTACAGGGCTGTATGTGGAGCCATCATACTATGTACAGGGCTGTATGTGGAGCCATCATACTATGTACAGGGCTGTATGTGGAGCCATCATACTATGTACAGGACTGTATGTGGAGCCATCATACTATGTACAGGGCTGTATGTGGAGCCATCATACTATGTACAGGGCTGTATGTGGAGCCATCATACTATGTACAGGACTGTATGTGGAGCCATCATACTATGTACAGGGCTGTATGTGGAGCCATCATACTATGTACAGGACTGTATGTGGAGCCATCATACTATGTACAGGGCTGTATGTGGAGCCATCATACTATGTACAGGACTGTATGTGGAGTCATCATACTATGTACAGGACTGTATGTGGAGCCATCATACTATGTACAGGGCTGTATGTGGAGCAATCATACTATGTACAGGACTGTATGTGGAGCCATCATACTATGTACAGGGCTGTATGTGGAGCCATCATACTATGTACAGGGCTGTATGTGGAGCCATCATACTATGTACAGGGCTGTATGTGGAGCCATCATACTATGTACAGGGCTGTATGTGGAGCCATCATACTATGTACAGGACTGTATGTGGAGCCATCATACTATGTACAGGGCTGTATGTGGAGCCATCATACTATGTACAGGACTGTATGTGGAGCCATCATACTATGTACAGGGCTGTATGTGGAGTCATCATACTATGTACAGGGCTGTATGTGGAGCCATCATACTATGTACAGGGCTGTATGTGGAGCCATCATACTATGTACAGGGCTGTATGTGGAGCCATCATACTATGTGCAGGACTGTATGTGGGGCCATCATACTATGTAGAGAACTGTATGTTGAGCCATCATACTATGTACAGGACTGTATGTGGAGTCATCATACTATGTACAGGGCTGTATGTGGAGTCATCATACTATGTACAGGGCTGTATGTGGAGCCATCATACTATGTACAGGGCTGTATGTGGAGCCATCATACTATGTACAGGGCTGTATGTGGAGCCATCATACTATGTACAGGGCTGTATGTGGAGCCATCATACTATGTGCAGGACTGTATGTGGAGTCATCATACTATGTGCAGGACTGTATGTGGGGCCATCATACTATTTACAGGACTGTATGTGGGGCCATCATACTATGTACAGGACTGTATGTGGAGCCATCATACTATGTACAGGGCTGTATGTGGAGTCATCATACTATGTACAGGACTGTATGTGGAGTCATCATACTATGTACAGGACTGTATGTGGAGTCATCATACTATGTACAGGACTGTATGTGGGGCCATCATACTATGTACAGGACTGTATGTGGGGCCATCATACTATGTACAGGACTGTATGTGGAGCCATCATACTATGTACAGGACTGTATGTGGAGCCATCATACTATGTACAGGACTGTATGTGGAGCCATCATACTATGTACAGGACTGTATGTGGAGCCATCACACTATGTACAGGACTGTATGTGGAGCCATCATACTATGTACAGGACTGTATGTGGAGCCATCATACTATGTACAGGACTGTATGTGGAGTCATCATACTATGTACAGGACTGTATGTGGAGTCATCATACTATGTACAGGGCTGTATGTGGAGTCATCATACTATGTACAGGACTGTATGTGGAGTCATCACACTATGTACAGTACTGTATGTGGAGCCATCATACTATGTACAGGACTGTATGTGGAGCCATCATACTATGTACAGGGCTGTATGTGGAGCAATCATACTATGTATAGGACTGTATGTGAAGTCATCATACTATGTACAGGGCTGTATGTGGAGCCATCATACTATGTACAGGGCTGTATGTGGAGTCATCATACTATGTACAGGGCTGTATGTGGAGCCATCATACTATGTACAGGACTGTATGTGGAGCCATCATACTATGTACAGGGCTGTATGTGGAGCCATCATACTATGTACAGGGCTGTATGTGGAGCCATCATACTATGTACAGGGCTGTATGTGGAGCCATCATACTATGTACAGGGCTGTATGTGGAGCCATCATACTATGTACAGGGCTGTATGTGGAGTCATCATACTATGTACAGGGCTGTATGTGGAGCCATCATACTATGTACAGGACTGTATGTGGAGCCATCATACTATGTACAGGACTGTATGTGGAGTCATCATACTATGTACAGGGCTGTATGTGGAGCCATCATACTATGTACAGGGCTGTATGTGGAGTCATCATACTATGTACAGGGCTGTATGTGGAGCAATTATACTATGTGCAGGACTGTATGTGGAGCCATCATACTATGTACAGGACTGTATGTGGAGCCATCATACTATGTACAGGACTGTATGTGGAGCTATCATACTATGTACAGGGCTGTATGTGGAGGCATCATACTATGTACAGGACTGTATGTGGAGCCATCATACTATGTACAGGACTGTATGTGGAGCCATCATACTATGTACAGGACTGTATGTGGAGCCATCATACTATGTACAGGACTGTATGTGGAGCCATCATACTATGTACAGGACTGTATGTGGAGTCATCATACTATGTACAGGGCTGTATGTGGAGCCATCATACTATGTACAGGACTGTATGTGGAGTCATCATACTATGTACAGGGCTGTATGTGGAGCCATCATACTATGTACAGGACTGTATGTGGAGCCATCATACTATGTACAGGGCTGTATGTGGAACCATCATACTATGTACAGGACTGTATGTGGAGACATCATACTATATACAGGGCTGTATGTGGAGCCATCATACTATGTACAGGACTGTATGTGGAGCCATCATACTATGTACAGGGCTGTATGTGGAGCCATCATACTATGTACAGGGTTGTATGTGGAGTCATCATACTATGTACAGGGCTGTATGTGGAGCCATCATACTATGTACAGGGTTGTATGTGGAGCCATCATACTATGTGCAGGACTGTATGTGGAGCCATCATACTATGTACAGGGCTGTATGTGGAGCCATCATACTATGTACAGGGCTGTATGTGGAGCCATCATACTATGTACAGGGCTGTATGTGGAGTCATCATACTATGTACAGGGCTGTATGTGGAGCCATCATACTATGTACAGGACTGTATGTGGAGTCATCATACTATGTACAGGGCTGTATGTGGAGCCATCATACTATGTACAGGACTGTATGTGGAGCCATCATACTATGTACAGGGCTGTATGTGGAACCATCATACTATGTACAGGACTGTATGTGGAGCCATCATACTATGTACAGGGCTGTATGTGGAGCCATCATACTATGTACAGGGCTGTATGTGGAGCCATCATACTATGTACAGGGCTGTATGTGGAGCCATCATACTATGTGCAGGACTGTATGTGGGGCCATCATACTATGTACAGGACTGTATGTGGAGTCATCATACTATGTACAGGACTGTATGTGGAGTCATCATACTATGTACAGGGCTGTATGTGGAGTCATCATACTATGTACAGGACTGTATGTGGAGTCATCACACTATGTACAGTACTGTATGTGGAGCCATCATACTATGTACAGGACTGTATGTGGAGCCATCATACTATGTACAGGGTTGTATGTGGAGCAATCATACTATGTACAGGACTGTATGTGGAGTCATCACACTATGTACAGTACTGTATGTGGAGCCATCATACTATGTGCAGGACTGTATGTGGAGCCATCATACTATGTGCAGGACTGTATGTGGAGCAATTATACTATGTGCAGGACTGTATGTGGAGCCATCATACTATGTGCAGGACTGTATGTGGAGTCATCATACTATGTGCAGGACTGTATGTGGAGCCATCATACTATGTACAGGACTGTATGTGGAGTCATCATACTATGTACAGGGCTGTATGTGGAGCCATCATACTATGTACAGGGCTGTATGTGGAGCCATCATACTATGTACAGGGCTGTATGTGGAGCCATCATACTATGTACAGGACTGTATGTGGAGCCATCATACTATGTACAGGACTGTATGTGGAGCCATCATACTATGTACAGGACTGTATGTGGAGCCATCATACTATGTACAGGACTGTATGTGGAGCCATCATACTATGTACAGGACTGTATGTGGAGCCATCATACTATGTACAGGACTGTATGTGGAGCCATCATACTATGTACAGGACTGTATGTGGAGCCATCATACTATGTACAGGACTGTATGTGGAGCCATCATACTATGTACAGGACTGTATGTGGAGCCATCATACTATGTACAGGACTGTATGTGGAGCCATCATACTATGTACAGGACTGTATGTGGAGCCATCATACTATGTACAGGACTGTATGTGGAGTCATCATACTATGTACAGGACTGTATGTGGAGTCATCATACTATGTACAGGACTGTATGTGGAGCCATCATACTATGTACAGGACTGTATGTGGAGCCATCATACTATGTACAGGACTGTATGTGGAGTCATCATACTATGTACAGGACTGTATGTGGAGCCATCATACTATGTACAGGGCTGTATGTGGAGCCATCATACTATGTACAGGACTGTATGTGGAGTCATCATACTATGTACAGGGCTGTATGTGGAGCCATCATACTATGTACAGGACTGTATGTGGAGCCATCATACTATGTACAGGGCTGTATGTGGAGCCATCATACTATGTACAGGACTGTATGTGGAGACATCATACTATGTACAGGGCTGTATGTGGAGCCATCATACTATGTACAGGACTGTATGTGGGGCCATCATACTATGTACAGGGCTGTATGTGGAGCCATCATACTATGTACAGGGCTGTATGTGGAGCCATCATACTATGTACAGGGCTGTATGTGGAGCCATCATACTATGTACAGGGCTGTATGTGGAGTCATCATACTATGTACAGGGCTGTATGTGGAGCCATCATACTATGTACAGGACTGTATGTGGAGCCATCATACTATGTACAGGACTGTATGTGGAATCATCATACTATGTACAGGACTGTATGTGGAGTCATCATGCTATGTACAGGACTGTATGTGGAGTCATCATACTATGTACAGGACTGTATGTGGAGCCATCATACTATGTACAGGACTGTATGTGGAGCCATCATACTATGTACAGGACTGTATGTGGAGCCATCATACTATGTACAGGACTGTATGTGGAGCCATCATACTATGTACAGGACTGTATGTGGAGCCATCATACTATGTACAGGGCTGTATGTGGAGTCATCATACTATGTACAGGACTGTATGTGGAGCCATCATACTATGTACAGGGCTGTATGTGGTGTCATCATACTATGTACAGGGCTGTATGTGGAGTCATCATACTATGTACAGGACTGTATGTGGAGTCATCATACTATGTACAGGACTGTATGTGGAGTCATCATACTATGTACAGGGCTGTATGTGGAGCCATCATACTATGTACAGGACTGTATGTGGAGCTATCATACTATGTACAGGACTGTATGTGGAGTCATCATACTATGTACAGGGCTGTATGTGGAGCCATCATACTATGTACAGGACTGTATGTGGAGTCATCATACTATGTACAGGGCTGTATGTGGAGCCATCATACTATGTACAGGGCTGTATGTGGAGCCATCACACTATGTACAGGACTGTATGTGGAGCCATCATACTATGTACAGGGCTGTATGTGGAGTCATCATACTATGTACAGGACTGTATGTGGAGTCATCATACTATGTACAGGGCTGTATGTGGAGTCATCATACTATGTACAGGGCTGTATGTGGAGCCATCATACTATGTACAGGGCTGTATGTGGAGCCATCATACTATGTACAGGGCTGTATGTGGAGCCATCATACTATGTACAGGGCTGTATGTGGAGCCATCATACTATGTACAGGACTGTATGTGGAGTCATCATACTATGTACAGGACTGTATGTGGAGTCATCATACTATGTACAGGGCTGTATGTGGAGTCATCATACTATGTACAGGGCTGTATGTGGAGCCATCATACTATGTACAGGGCTGTATGTGGAGCCATCATACTATGTACAGGGCTGTATGTGGAGCCATCATACTATGTACAGGGCTGTATGTGGAGTCATCATACTATGTACAGGGCTATATGTGGAGCCATCATACTATGTACAGGGCTGTATGTGGAGCCATCATACTATGTACAGGGCTGTATGTGGAGCCATCATACTATGTGCAGGACTGTATGTGGGGCCATCATACTATGTACAGGACTGTATGTGGAGCCATCATACTATGTACAGGACTGTATGTGAAGTCATCATACTATGTACAGGGCTGTATGTGGAGTCATCATACTATGTACAGGGCTGTATGTGGAGTCATCATACTATGTACAGGGCTGTATGTGGAGCCATCACACTATGTACAGGACTGTATGTGGAGCCATCATACTATGTACAGGGCTGTATGTGGAGCCATCATACTATGTACAGGACTGTATGTGGAGCCATCATACTATGTACAGGACTGTATGTGGAGCCATCATACTATGTACAGGACTGTATGTGGAGCCATCATACTATGTACAGGGCTGTATGTGGAGCCATCATACTATGTACAGGGTTGTATGTGGAGCCATCATACTATGTACAGGGCTGTATGTGGAGCCATCATACTATGTACAGGGCTGTATGTGGAGCCATCATACTATGTACAGGACTGTATGTGGAGCCATCATACTATGTACAGGGTTGTATGTGGAGCCATCATACTATGTACAGGGCTGTACGTGGAGCCATCATACTATGTACAGGACTGTATGTGGAGTCATCATACTATGTACAGGGCTGTATGTGGAGCCATCATACTATGTGCAGGACTGTATGTGGAGCCATCATACTATGTACAGGACTGTATGTGGAGCCATCATACTATGTACAGGGCTGTATGTGGAGTCATCATACTATGTACAGGACTGTATGTGGAGTCATCATACTATGTACAGGGCTGTATGTGGAGCCATCATACTATGTGCAGGACTGTATGTGGAGCCATCATACTATGTACAGGGCTGTATGTGGAGCCATCATACTATGTACAGGGCTGTATGTGGAGCCATCATACTATGTACAGGGCTGTATGTGGAGCCATCATACTATGTACAGGACTGTATGTGGAGCCATCATACTATGTACAGGACTGTATGTGGAGCCATCATACTATGTACAGGACTGTATGTGGAGCCATCATACTATGTACAGGACTGTATGTGGAGCCATCATACTATGTACAGGACTGTATGTGGAGTCATCATACTATGTACAGGACTGTATGTGGAGTCATCATACTATGTACAGGACTGTATGTGGAGTCATCATACTATGTACAGGGCTGTATGTGGGGCCATCATACTATGTACAGGACTGTATGTGGAGCCATCATACTATGTACAGCACTGTATGTGGAGTCATCATACTATGTACAGGGCTGTATGTGGAGCCATCATACTATGTACAGGACTGTATGTGGAGCCATCATACTATGTACAGGACTGTATGTGGAGTCGTCATACTATGTACAGGGCTGTATGTGGAGCCATCATACTATGTACAGGGCTGTATGTGGAGCCATCATACTATGTACAGGACTGTATGTGGAGTCATCATACTATGTACAGGGCTGTATGTGGAGCCATCATACTATGTGCAGGACTGTATGTGGAGCCATCATACTATGTACAGGACTGTATGTGGAGCCATCATACTATGTACAGGGCTGTATGTGGAGCCATCATACTATGTACAGGGCTGTATGTGGAGCCATCATACTATGTACAGGGCTGTATGTGGAGTCATCATACTATGTGCAGGGCTGTATGTGGAGCCATCATACTATGTGCAGGACTGTATGTGGAGCCATCATACTATGTACAGGGCTGTATGTGGAGCCATCATACTATGTACAGGGCTGTATGTGGAGCCATCATACTATGTACAGGGCTGTATGTGGAGTCATCATACTATGTACAGGGCTGTATGTGGAGCCATCATACTATGTACAGGGCTGTATGTGGAATCATCATACTATGTACAGGACTGTATGTGGAGTCATCATACTATGTACAGGGCTGTATGTGGAGCCATCATACTATGTACAGGGCTGTATGTGGAGTCATCATACTATGTACAGGGCTGTATGTGGAGTCATCATACTATGTACAGGGCTGTATGTGGGGCCATCATACTAAGTACAGGACTGTATGTGGAGCCATCATACTATGTACAGGACTGTATGTGGAGTCATCATACTATGTACAGGGCTGTATGTGGAGCCATCATACTATGTACAGGGCTGTATGTGGGGCCATCATACTATGTACAGGACTGTATGTGGAGTCATCATACTATGTACAGGACTGTATGTGGAATCATCATACTATGTACAGGGCTGTATGTGGAGCCATCATACTATGTACAGGACTGTATGTGGAATCATCATACTATGTACAGGACTGTATGTGGAGTCATCATACTATGTACAGGGCTGTATGTGGAGCCATCATACTATGTACAGGGCTGTATGTGGAGTCATCATACTATGTACAGGGCTGTATGTGGAGTCATCATACTATGTACAGGGCTGTATGTGGGGCCATCATACTAAGTACAGGACTGTATGTGGAGCCATCATACTATGTACAGGACTGTATGTGGAGTCATCATACTATGTACAGGGCTGTATGTGGAGCCATCATACTATGTACAGGGCTGTATGTGGAGTCATCATACTATGTACAGGGCTGTATGTGGAGTCATCATACTATGTACAGGGCTGTATATGGGGCCATCATACTAAGTACAGGGCTGTATGTGGAGTCATCATACTATGTACAGGACTGTATGTGGAGTCATCATACTATGTACAGGGCTGTATGTGGAGCCATCATACTATGTACAGGGCTGTATGTGGGGCCATCATACTATGTACAGGACTGTATGTGGAGTCATCATACTATGTACAGGACTGTATGTGGAGTCATCATACTATGTACAGGGCTGTATGTGGAGCCATCATACTATGTACAGGACTGTATGTGGAGTCATCATACTATGTACAGGGCTGTATGTGGAGCCATCATACTATGTACAGGACTGTATGTGGAGTCATCATACTATGTACAGGGCTGTATGTGGAGCCATCATACTATGTACAGGACTGTATGTGGAGCCATCATACTATGTACAGGGCTGTATGTGGGGCCATCATACTATGTACAGGACTGTATGTGGAGTCATCATACTATGTACAGGGCTGTATGTGGAGCCATCATACTATGTACAGGACTGTATGTGGAGTCATCATACTATGTACAGGGCTGTATGTGGGGCCATCATACTATGTACAGGACTGTATGTGGAGCCATCATACCATGTACAGGACTGTATGTGGAGTCATCATACTATATACAGGGCTGTATGTGGAGCCATCATACTATGTACAGGGCTGTATGTGGAGCCATCATACTATGTACAGGGCTGTATGTGGAGCCATCATACTATGTACAGGACTGTATGTGGAGTCATCATACTATATACAGGGCTGTATGTGGAGCCATCATACTATGTACAGGGCTGTATGTGGGGCCATCATACTATGTACAGGACTGTATGTGGAGCCATCATACTATGTACAGGGCTGTATGTGGAGCCATCATACTATGTACAGGACTGTATGTGGAGCCATCATACTATGTACAGGACTGTATGTGGAGTCATCATACTATGTACAGGACTGTATGTGGAGCCATCATACTATGTACAGGACTGTATGTGGAGCCATCATACTATGTACAGGACTGTATGTGGAGCCATCATACTATGTACAGGGCTGTATGTGGAGCCATCATACTATGTACAGGGTTGTATGTGGAGCCATCATACTATGTACAGGACTGTATGTGGAGCCATCATACTATGTACAGGACTGTATGTGGAGCCATCATACTATGTACAGGACTGTATGTGGAGCCATAACACTATGTACAGGGCTGTATGTGGAGCCATCACACTATGTACAGGGCTGTATGTGGAGCCATCATACTATGTACAGGGCTGTATGTGGGGCCATCATACTATGTACAGGACTGTATGTGGAGCCATCATACTATGTACAGGACTGTATGTGGAGCCATCATACTATGTACAGGACTGTATGTGGAGCCATCATACTATGTACAGGGCTGTATGTGGAGCCATCATACTATGTACAGGGTTGTATGTGGAGCCATCATACTATGTACAGGACTGTATGTGGAGCCATCATACTATGTACAGGACTGTATGTGGAGCCATCATACTATGTACAGGACTGTATGTGGAGCCATAACACTATGTACAGGGCTGTATGTGGAGCCATCACACTATGTACAGGGTTGTATGTGGAGCCATCATACTATGTACAGGACTGTATGTGGAGTCATCATACTATGTACAGTTCTGTATGTGGAGCCATCATACTATGTACAGGGCTGTATGTGGAGCCATCATACTATGTACAGGACTGTATGTGGAGCCATCATACTATGTACAGGACTGTATGTGGAGCCATCATACTATGTACAGGGCTGTATGTGGAGTCATCATACTATGTACAGGGCTGTATGTGGAGCCATCATACTATGTACAGGGCTGTATGTGGAGCCATCATACTATGTACAGGACTGTATGTGGAGCCATCATACTATGTACAGGGCTGTATGTGGAGCCATCATACTATGTACAGGGCTGTATGTGGAGCCATCATACTATGTACAGGGTTGTATGTGGAGCCGTCATACTATGTACAGGGCTGTATGTGGAGCCGTCATACTATGTACAGGACTGTATGTGGAGCCGTCATACTATGTACAGGACTGTATGTGGAGTCGTCATACTATGTACAGGGCTGTATGTGGAGCCATCACACTATGTACAGGGCTGTATGTGGAGCCATCATACTATGTACAGGGCTGTATGTGGAGTCGTCATACTATGTACAGGACTGTATGTGGAGCCGTCATACTATGTACAGGGCTGTATGTGGAGCCATCATACTATGTACAGGGTTGTATGTGGAGCCATCATACTATGTACAGGGCTGTATGTGGAGCCATCATACTATGTACAGGACTGTATGTGGAGTCATCATACTATGTACAGGACTGTATGTGGAGCCATCACACTATGTACAGGGCTGTATGTGGAGCCATCATACTATGTACAGGGCTGTATGTGGAGCCATCATACTATGTACAGGGCTGTATGTGGAGCCATCATACTATGTACAGGTCTGTATGTGGAGTCATCATACTATGTACAGGGCTGTATGTGGAGCCATCATACTATATACAGGGCTGTATGTGGAGCCATCATACTATATACAGGGCTGTATGTGGAGCCATCATACTATGTACAGGGCTGTATGTGGAGCCATCATACTATGTACAGGGCTGTATGTGGAGCCATCATACTATGTACAGGACTGTATGTGGAGTCATCATACTATATACAGGGCTGTATGTGGAGTCATCATACTATGTACAGGGCTGTATGTGGAGCCATCATACTATGTACAGGGCTGTATGTGGAGCCATCATACTATGTACAGGACTGTATGTGGAGCCATCATACTATGTACAGGGCTGTATGTGGAGCCATCATACTATGTACAGGGCTGTATGTGGAGCCATCATACTATGTACAGGGTTGTATGTGGAGCCGTCATACTATGTACAGGGCTGTATGTGGAGCCGTCATACTATGTACAGGACTGTATGTGGAGCCGTCATACTATGTACAGGACTGTATGTGGAGTCGTCATACTATGTACAGGGCTGTATGTGGAGCCATCACACTATGTACAGGGCTGTATGTGGAGCCATCATACTATGTACAGGGCTGTATGTGGAGTCGTCATACTATGTACAGGACTGTATGTGGAGCCGTCATACTATGTACAGGGCTGTATGTGGAGCCATCATACTATGTACAGGGTTGTATGTGGAGCCATCATACTATGTACAGGGCTGTATGTGGAGCCATCATACTATGTACAGGACTGTATGTGGAGTCATCATACTATGTACAGGACTGTATGTGGAGCCATCACACTATGTACAGGGCTGTATGTGGAGCCATCATACTATGTACAGGGCTGTATGTGGAGCCATCATACTATGTACAGGGCTGTATGTGGAGCCATCATACTATGTACAGGTCTGTATGTGGAGTCATCATACTATGTACAGGGCTGTATGTGGAGCCATCATACTATATACAGGGCTGTATGTGGAGCCATCATACTATATACAGGGCTGTATGTGGAGCCATCATACTATGTACAGGGCTGTATGTGGAGCCATCATACTATGTACAGGGCTGTATGTGGAGCCATCATACTATGTACAGGACTGTATGTGGAGTCATCATACTATATACAGGGCTGTATGTGGAGCCATCATACTATGTACAGGGCTGTATGTGGGGCCATCATACTATGTACAGGACTGTATGTGGAGCCATCATACTATGTACAGGGCTGTATGTGGAGCCATCATACTATGTACAGGACTGTATGTGGAGCCATCATACTATGTACAGGACTGTATGTGGAGTCATCATACTATGTACAGGACTGTATGTGGAGCCATCATACTATGTACAGGACTGTATGTGGAGCCATCATACTATGTACAGGACTGTATGTGGAGCCATCATACTATGTACAGGGCTGTATGTGGAGCCATCATACTATGTACAGGGTTGTATGTGGAGCCATCATACTATGTACAGGACTGTATGTGGAGCCATCATACTATGTACAGGACTGTATGTGGAGCCATCATACTATGTACAGGACTGTATGTGGAGCCATAACACTATGTACAGGGCTGTATGTGGAGCCATCACACTATGTACAGGGCTGTATGTGGAGCCATCATACTATGTACAGGGCTGTATGTGGGGCCATCATACTATGTACAGGACTGTATGTGGAGCCATCATACTATGTACAGGACTGTATGTGGAGCCATCATACTATGTACAGGACTGTATGTGGAGCCATCATACTATGTACAGGGCTGTATGTGGAGCCATCATACTATGTACAGGGTTGTATGTGGAGCCATCATACTATGTACAGGACTGTATGTGGAGCCATCATACTATGTACAGGACTGTATGTGGAGCCATCATACTATGTACAGGACTGTATGTGGAGCCATAACACTATGTACAGGGCTGTATGTGGAGCCATCACACTATGTACAGGGTTGTATGTGGAGCCATCATACTATGTACAGGACTGTATGTGGAGTCATCATACTATGTACAGGACTGTATGTGGAGCCATCATACTATGTACAGGGCTGTATGTGGAGCCATCATACTATGTACAGGACTGTATGTGGAGCCATCATACTATGTACAGGGCTGTATGTGGAGTCATCATACTATGTACAGGGCTGTATGTGGAGCCATCATACTATGTACAGGGCTGTATGTGGAGCCATCATACTATGTACAGGACTGTATGTGGAGCCATCATACTATGTGCAGGGCTGTATGTGGAGTCATCATACTATGTACAGTTCTGTATGTGGAGCCATCATACTATGTACAGGGCTGTATGTGGAGCCATCATACTATGTACAGGACTGTATGTGGAGCCATCATACTATGTACAGGACTGTATGTGGAGCCATCATACTATGTACAGGGCTGTATGTGGAGTCATCATACTATGTACAGGGCTGTATGTGGAGCCATCATACTATGTACAGGGCTGTATGTGGAGCCATCATACTATGTACAGGACTGTATGTGGAGCCATCATACTATGTACAGGGCTGTATGTGGAGCCATCATACTATGTACAGGGCTGTATGTGGAGCCATCATACTATGTACAGGGTTGTATGTGGAGCCGTCATACTATGTACAGGGCTGTATGTGGAGCCGTCATACTATGTACAGGACTGTATGTGGAGCCGTCATACTATGTACAGGACTGTATGTGGAGTCATCATACTATGTACAGGGCTGTATGTGGAGCCATCACACTATGTACAGGGCTGTATGTGGAGCCATCATACTATGTACAGGGCTGTATGTGGAGTCGTCATACTATGTACAGGACTGTATGTGGAGCCGTCATACTATGTACAGGGCTGTATGTGGAGCCATCATACTATGTACAGGGTTGTATGTGGAGCCATCATACTATGTACAGGGCTGTATGTGGAGCCATCATACTATGTACAGGACTGTATGTGGAGCCATCATACTATGTACAGGGCTGTATGTGGAGCCATCATACTATGTACAGGGCTGTATGTGGAGCCATCATACTATGTACAGGGTTGTATGTGGAGCCATCATACTATGTACAGGGCTGTATGTGGAGCCATCATACTATGTACAGGTCTGTATGTGGAGTCATCATACTATGTACAGGGCTGTATGTGGAGCCATCATACTATGTACAGGACTGTATGTGGAGCCATCATACTATGTACAGGGCTGTATGTGGAGTCATCATACTATGTACAGGACTGTATGTGGAGCCATCATACTATGTACAGGGCTGTATGTGGAGCCATCATACTATGTACAGGGCTGTATGTGGGGTCATCATACTATGTACAGGACTGTATGTGGAGTCATCATACTATGTACAGGACTGTATGTGGAGTCATCATACTATGTACAGGACTGTATGTGGAGCCATCATACTATGTACAGGGCTGTATGTGGAGCCATCATACTATGTACAGGGCTGTATGTGGAGCCATCATACTATGTACAGGGCTGTATGTGGAGCCATCATACTATGTACAGGGCTGTATGTGGAGTCATCATACTATGTACAGGGCTGTATGTGGAGCCATCATACTATGTACAGGGCTGTATGTGGAGTCATCATACTATGTACAGGGCTGTATGTGGAGCCATCACACTATGTACAGGACTGTATGTGGAGCCATCATACTATGTACAGGACTGTATGTGGAGCCATCATACTATGTACAGGGCTGTATGTGGAGCCATCATACTATGTACAGGGCTGTATGTGGAGCCATCATACTATGTACAGGGCTGTATGTGGAGCCATCATACTATGTACAGGCTGTATGTGGAGCCATCATACTATGTACAGGACTGTATGTGGAGTCATCATACTATGTACAGGGCTGTATGTGGAGCCATCATACTATGTACAGGGCTGTATGTGGAGTCATCATACTATGTACAGGGCTGTATGTGGAGCCATCATACTATGTACAGGGCTGTATGTGGAGTCATCATACTATGTACAGGACTGTATGTGGAGCCATCATACTATGTACAGGGCTGTATGTGGAGCCATCATACTATGTACAGGACTGTATGTGGAGTCATCATACTATGTGCAGGACTGTATGTGGAGTCATCATACTATGTACAGGGCTGTATGTGGAGCCATCATACTATGTACAGGACTGTATGTGGAGCCATCATACTATGTGCAGGACTGTATGTGGAGTCATCATACTATGTACAGGACTGTATGTGGAGCCATCATACTATGTACAGGACTGTATGTGGAGCCATCATACTATGTGCAGGACTGTATGTGGAGTCATCATACTATGTACAGGACTGTATGTGGAGTCATCATACTATGTACAGGACTGTATGTGGAGCCATCATACTATGTACAGGGCTGTATGTGGAGCCATCATGCTATGTACAGGGCTGTATGTGGAGCCATCATACTATGTACAGGGCTGTATGTGGAGTCATCATACTATGTACAGGGCTGTATGTGGAGCCATCATACTATGTGCAGGGCTGTATGTGGAGTCATCATACTATGTACAGGGCTGTATGTGGAGTCATCATACTATGTACAGGGCTGTATGTGGAGTCATCATACTATGTACAGGACTGTATGTGGAGCCATCATACTATGTACAGGGCTGTATGTGGAGCCATCATACTATGTACAGGACTGTATGTGGAGTCATCATACTATGTGCAGGACTGTATGTGGAGTCATCATACTATGTACAGGGCTGTATGTGGAGCCATCATACTATGTACAGGACTGTATGTGGAGCCATCATACTATGTACAGGGCTGTATGTGGAGCCATCATACTATGTACAGGGCTGTATGTGGAGCCATCATACTATGTACAGGGCTGTATGTGGAGTCGTCATACTATGTACAGGACTGTATGTGGAGCCGTCATACTATGTACAGGGCTGTATGTGGAGCCATCATACTATGTACAGGGTTGTATGTGGAGCCATCATACTATGTACAGGGCTGTATGTGGAGCCATCATACTATGTACAGGACTGTATGTGGAGTCATCATACTATGTACAGGACTGTATGTGGAGCCATCACACTATGTACAGGGCTGTATGTGGAGCCATCATACTATGTACAGGGCTGTATGTGGAGCCATCATACTATGTACAGGGCTGTATGTGGAGCCATCATACTATGTACAGGTCTGTATGTGGAGTCATCATACTATGTACAGGGCTGTATGTGGAGCCATCATACTATGTACAGGGCTGTATGTGGAGCCATCATACTATATACAGGGCTGTATGTGGAGCCATCATACTATGTACAGGGCTGTATGTGGAGCCATCATACTATGTACAGGGCTGTATGTGGAGCCATCATACTATGTACAGGACTGTATGTGGAGTCATCATACTATATACAGGGCTGTATGTGGAGCCATCATACTATGTACAGGGCTGTATGTGGGGCCATCATACTATGTACAGGACTGTATGTGGAGCCATCATACTATGTACAGGGCTGTATGTGGAGCCATCATACTATGTACAGGACTGTATGTGGAGCCATCATACTATGTACAGGACTGTATGTGGAGTCATCATACTATGTACAGGGACTGTATGTGGAGCCATCATACTATGTACAGGACTGTATGTGGAGCCATCATACTATGTACAGGACTGTATGTGGAGCCATCATACTATGTACAGGGCTGTATGTGGAGCCATCATACTATGTACAGGGTTGTATGTGGAGCCATCATACTATGTACAGGACTGTATGTGGAGCCATCATACTATGTACAGGACTGTATGTGGAGCCATCATACTATGTACAGGACTGTATGTGGAGCCATAACACTATGTACAGGGCTGTATGTGGAGCCATCACACTATGTACAGGGCTGTATGTGGAGCCATCATACTATGTACAGGGCTGTATGTGGGGCCATCATACTATGTACAGGACTGTATGTGGAGCCATCATACTATGTACAGGACTGTATGTGGAGCCATCATACTATGTACAGGACTGTATGTGGAGCCATCATACTATGTACAGGGCTGTATGTGGAGCCATCATACTATGTACAGGGTTGTATGTGGAGCCATCATACTATGTACAGGACTGTATGTGGAGCCATCATACTATGTACAGGACTGTATGTGGAGCCATCATACTATGTACAGGACTGTATGTGGAGCCATAATACTATGTACAGGGCTGTATGTGGAGCCATCACACTATGTACAGGGATTGTATGTGGAGCCATCATACTATGTACAGGACTGTATGTGGAGTCATCATACTATGTACAGGACTGTATGTGGAGCCATCATACTATGTACAGGGCTGTATGTGGAGCCATCATACTATGTACAGGACTGTATGTGGAGCCATCATACTATGTACAGGGCTGTATGTGGAGTCATCATACTATGTACAGGGCTGTATGTGGAGCCATCATACTATGTACAGGGCTGTATGTGGAGCCATCATACTATGTACAGGACTGTATGTGGAGCCATCATACTATGTGCAGGGCTGTATGTGGAGTCATCATACTATGTACAGTTCTGTATGTGGAGCCATCATACTATGTACAGGGCTGTATGTGGAGCCATCATACTATGTACAGGACTGTATGTGGAGCCATCATACTATGTACAGGACTGTATGTGGAGCCATCATACTATGTACAGGGCTGTATGTGGAGTCATCATACTATGTACAGGGCTGTATGTGGAGCCATCATACTATGTACAGGGCTGTATGTGGAGCCATCATACTATGTACAGGACTGTATGTGGAGCCATCATACTATGTACAGGGCTGTATGTGGAGCCATCATACTATGTACAGGGCTGTATGTGGAGCCATCATACTATGTACAGGGTTGTATGTGGAGCCGTCATACTATGTACAGGGCTGTATGTGGAGCCGTCATACTATGTACAGGACTGTATGTGGAGCCGTCATACTATGTACAGGACTGTATGTGGAGTCATCATACTATGTACAGGGCTGTATGTGGAGCCATCACACTATGTACAGGGCTGTATGTGGAGCCATCATACTATGTACAGGGCTGTATGTGGAGTCGTCATACTATGTACAGGACTGTATGTGGAGCCGTCATACTATGTACAGGGCTGTATGTGGAGCCATCATACTATGTACAGGGTTGTATGTGGAGCCATCATACTATGTACAGGGCTGTATGTGGAGCCATCATACTATGTACAGGACTGTATGTGGAGCCATCATACTATGTACAGGGCTGTATGTGGAGCCATCATACTATGTACAGGGCTGTATGTGGAGCCATCATACTATGTACAGGGTTGTATGTGGAGCCATCATACTATGTACAGGGCTGTATGTGGAGCCATCATACTATGTACAGGTCTGTATGTGGAGTCATCATACTATGTACAGGGCTGTATGTGGAGCCATCATACTATGTACAGGACTGTATGTGGAGCCATCATACTATGTACAGGGCTGTATGTGGAGTCATCATACTATGTACAGGACTGTATGTGGAGCCATCATACTATGTACAGGGCTGTATGTGGAGCCATCATACTATGTACAGGGCTGTATGTGGGTCATCATACTATGTACAGGACTGTATGTGGAGTCATCATACTATGTACAGGACTGTATGTGGAGTCATCATACTATGTACAGGACTGTATGTGGAGCCATCATACTATGTACAGGGCTGTATGTGGAGCCATCATACTATGTACAGGGCTGTATGTGGAGCCATCATACTATGTACAGGGCTGTATGTGGAGCCATCATACTATGTACAGGGCTGTATGTGGAGTCATCATACTATGTACAGGGCTGTATGTGGAGCCATCATACTATGTACAGGGCTGTATGTGGAGTCATCATACTATGTACAGGGCTGTATGTGGAGCCATCACACTATGTACAGGACTGTATGTGGAGCCATCATACTATGTACAGGACTGTATGTGGAGCCATCATACTATGTACAGGGCTGTATGTGGAGCCATCATACTATGTACAGGGCTGTATGTGGAGCCATCATACTATGTACAGGGCTGTATGTGGAGCCATCATACTATGTACAGGGCTGTATGTGGAGCCATCATACTATGTACAGGACTGTATGTGGAGTCATCATACTATGTACAGGGCTGTATGTGGAGCCATCATACTATGTACAGGGCTGTATGTGGAGTCATCATACTATGTACAGGGCTGTATGTGGAGCCATCATACTATGTACAGGGCTGTATGTGGAGTCATCATACTATGTACAGGACTGTATGTGGAGCCATCATACTATGTACAGGGCTGTATGTGGAGCCATCATACTATGTACAGGACTGTATGTGGAGTCATCATACTATGTGCAGGACTGTATGTGGAGTCATCATACTATGTACAGGGCTGTATGTGGAGCCATCATACTATGTACAGGACTGTATGTGGAGCCATCATACTATGTGCAGGACTGTATGTGGAGTCATCATACTATGTACAGGACTGTATGTGGAGCCATCATACTATGTACAGGACTGTATGTGGAGCCATCATACTATGTGCAGGACTGTATGTGGAGTCATCATACTATGTACAGGACTGTATGTGGAGTCATCATACTATGTACAGGACTGTATGTGGAGCCATCATACTATGTACAGGGCTGTATGTGGAGCCATCATGCTATGTACAGGGCTGTATGTGGAGCCATCATACTATGTACAGGGCTGTATGTGGAGTCATCATACTATGTACAGGGCTGTATGTGGAGCCATCATACTATGTGCAGGGCTGTATGTGGAGTCATCATACTATGTACAGGGCTGTATGTGGAGTCATCATACTATGTACAGGGCTGTATGTGGAGTCATCATACTATGTACAGGACTGTATGTGGAGCCATCATACTATGTACAGGGCTGTATGTGGAGCCATCATACTATGTACAGGACTGTATGTGGAGTCATCATACTATGTGCAGGACTGTATGTGGAGTCATCATACTATGTACAGGGCTGTATGTGGAGCCATCATACTATGTGCAGGACTGTATGTGGAGTCATCATACTATGTACAGGGCTGTATGTGGAGCCATCATACTATGTACAGGACTGTATGTGGAGTCATCATACTATGTACAGGACTGTATGTGGAGTCATCATACTATGTACAGGACTGTATGTGGAGCCATCATACTATGTACAGGACTGTATGTGGAGTCATCACACTATGTGCAGGACTGTATGTGGAGTCATCATACTATGTACAGGACTGTATGTGGAGTCATCATACTATGTACAGGACTGTATGTGGAGCCATCATACTATGTACAGGACTGTATGTGGAGCCATCATACTATGTACAGGGCTGTATGTGGAGCCATCATACTATGTGCAGGACTGTATTTGGAGTCATCATACTATGTGCAGGGCTGTATGTGGAGCCATCATACTATGTACAGGGCTGTATGTGGAGCCATCATACTATGTACAGGGCTGTATGTGGAGCCATCATACTATGTACAGGACTGTATGTGGAGTCATCATACTATGTACAGGGCTGTATGTGGAGCCATCATACTATGTACAGGACTGTATGTGGAGTCATCATACTATGTACAGGACTGTATGTGGAGCCATCATACTATGTACAGGGCTGTATGTGGAGCCATCATACTATGTACAGGACTGTATGTGGAGTCATCATACTATGTACAGGACTGTATGTGGAGTCATCATACTATGTACAGGACTGTATGTGGAGCCATCATACTATGTACAGGGCTGTATGTGGAGTCATCATACTATGTACAGGACTGTATGTGGAGCCATCATACTATGTACAGGGCTGTATGTGGAGCCATCATACTATGTACAGGGCTGTATGTGGAGCCATCATACTATGTACAGGACTGTATGTGGAGTCATCATACTATGTACAGGGCTGTATGTGGAGCCATCATACTATGTACAGGACTGTATGTGGAGTCATCATACTATGTACAGGGCTGTATGTGGAGCCATCATACTATGTACAGGACTGTATGTGGAGCCATCATACTATGTACAGGGCTGTATGTGGAGTCATCATACTATGTACAGGGCTGTATGTGGAGTCATCATACTATGTACAGGGCTGTATGTGGAGTCATCATACTATGTACAGGACTGTATGTGGAGCCATCATACTATGTACAGGGCTGTATGTGGAGTCATCATACTATGTACAGGGCTGTATGTGGAGTCATCATACTATGTACAGGGCTGTATGTGGAGTCATCATACTATGTACAGGACTGTATGTGGAGCCATCATACTATGTACAGGGCTGTATGTGGAGTCATCATACTATGTACAGGGCTGTATGTGGAGTCATCATACTATGTACAGGACTGTATGTGGAGTCATCATACTATGTACAGGGCTGTATGTGGAGCCATCATACTATGTACAGGACTGTATGTGGAGCCATCATACTATGTACAGGACTGTATGTGGAGCCATCATACTATGTACAGGACTGTATGTGGAGCCATCATACTATGTACAGGACTGTATGTGGAGCCATCATACTATGTACATGACTGTATGTGGAGCCATCATACTATGTGCAGGACTGTATGTGGAGTCATCATACTATGTACAGGACTGTATGTGGAGTCATCATACTATGTACAGGACTGTATGTGGAGCCATCATACTATGTACATGACTGTATGTGGAGTCATCATACTATGTACAGGGCTGTATGTGGAGTCATCATACTATGTACAGGACTGTATGTGGAGCCATCATACTATGTACAGGGCTGTATGTGGAGCCATCATACTATGTACAGGGCTGTATGTGGAGTCATCATACTATGTGCAGGACTGTATGTGGAGCCATCATACTATGTACAGGGCTGTATGTGGAGCCATCATACTATGTACAGGGCTGTATGTGGAGTCATCATACTATGTACAGGGCTGTATGTGGAGTCATCATACTATGTACAGGGCTGTATGTGGAGTCATCATACTATGTACAGGGCTGTATGTGGAGTCATCATACTATGTACAGGGCTGTATGTGGGGACATCATACTATGTACAGGACTGTATGTGGAGTCATCATACTATGTACAGGGCTGTATGTGGAGCCATCATACTATGTACAGGGCTGTATGTGGAGCCATCATACTATGTACAGGACTGTATGTGGAGCCATCATACTATGTACAGGGCTGTATGTGGAGTCATCATACTATGTACAGGACTGTATGTGGAGTCATCATACTATGTACAGGGCTGTATGTGGAGCAATCATACTATGTACAGGACTGTATGTGGAGCCATCATACTATGTACAGGACTGTATGTGGAGCCATCATACTGTGTACAGGGTTGTATGTGGAGCCGTGTGCGCCATGACCTACAGCGACCGACAGAGGGCGGCAGACAAGTGCGAGGAGATGGAGGAGGCTACAGCCAGTGCTCCCAGCTCCTGTACGGTAAGTACAGACAATCCACCTGGCCACGTACAAGACAACGTTCACACTTACCTGCCATTTTTTACATTTTCTTAAATGCATATATTTTGATTTTATTAAAAATGGGATTTATTAAAATTTTTGGGTCTGACATCTGTTTAATGAGTTAACTGAGAATTCATCAGTGAGCTTGCAGCTTTTTTTTTTAAGCTGTCATTTTACTGAGCCTACATGAAAGCTGAGCAGAACTTTGTGTCAGTGAGAGGAGCTCACTGACAGGTCCTCAGTTGACTCATTCCACAGCCACTTAAAAAGCCTGTAAAAGCCAAACTGTGAAAAATTTTTAATGGAACCAATTTGCAAAAAATATTTGGCTCAAAAATAAATGCATTTAAATACAAAAGAAAGTCCCCAAAGGTGACCATAACATTTAAAGGGGAAATGCCCGCTCAAACCAGATCCCTATGGTTAGAGATTTCCTGGACACAGCCCTGCTCAGAGTGGAAAAACATGGCTGCTCTGGTACAGAAACAGCGCCACATCTGCTCACAGGCGGTATTGTAGGACCCTGAGCTGTAATACCAAATACAACCCATGGGTCAGGGTGGCGCTGTTTTCCGTAACAATTATTTAAATGTTTTTATTCCCTGACGAAGTAAATGGTGAAGAATAAAAACGCAAGGTATATAAGAAAGCGCCTGCAGTTTATTCCGGCGGGCGGGATGCTGAAGCTTCGATCCCCATGGTGCGAGCCTCCATGTGAGGCCGGTGTGGGGACTCGCCTCCTCTCTTGCCTGGAGGGCGCACATTAGCGGCCGCTGTAGGCGGATTAGGATGAACGGCTGGAATGTGCCGGATTATAGGGCCCCGGCTCTCACCGCTCCGGGCTGAGAAAATAATCGTCTGCGCGCTGATTCCATCACTCAGAGGCGAACGCCCAGTAACCCTGTACGGCCGGGTCTGCCAGTCACTATAGCGGCAGGATGGGCCCTGAACACTGTCAGGAGTCAGTCATAGCAGGGGTCCTCCAAGTCACAGCTGCTACCTACAGGGCACCAGGTCCAAGCCCAGAGGCCGGTAACTGACCTCCTCCCAGCGAGTGAGGCCGCACCCAGCGGAGGCCATACAGGAACAGAAGGGAGGCCATTGTAGAGCAAGTGCCCGGAAATGTGGCATCCAGAGAAGTCACCGCATACAAGCGCCCAGAGCTGAGCCCTCATCTAAGCCCAAAACAGGTTTAAGACGAGGAGGGGTTAATGCAGGACAAAAACAGTGCAAATAATGATGGCAATACCGCCACTCATACCAGTATCATAGCAGTTATATTCTTATACAGGGGCAGTATCATAGCAGTTATATTCTTATACAGGGGCAGTATTATAGCAGTTATATTCTTATACAGGGGCAGTATCATAGCAGTTATATTCTTATACAGGGGCAGTATATAGCAGTTATATTCTTATACAGGGGCAGTATATAGCAGTTATATTTTTATACAGGGGCAGTATCATAGCAGTTATATTCTTATACAGGGACAGTATTATAGCAGTTATATTCTTATACAGGGGCAGTATTATAGTAGTTATATTCTTATACAGGGGCAGTATCAGCAGTTATATTCTTATACAGGGGCAGTATATAGCAGTTATATTCTTATACAGGGGCAGTATTATAGCAGTTATATTCTTATACAGGGGCAGTATCATAGCAGTTATATTCTTATACAGGGGCAGTATCATAGCAGTTATATTCTTATACAGGGGCAGTATCATAGCAGTTATATTCTTATACAGGGGCAGTATTATAGTAGTTATATTCTTATACAGGGGCAGTATTCTAGTAGTTATATTCTTATACAGAGGCAGTATCATAGCAGTTATATTCTTATACAGGGGCAGTATCATAGCAGTTATATTCTTATACAGGGGCAGTATTCTAGTAGTTATATTCTTATACAGAGGCAGTATTATAGCAGTTATATTCTTATACAGGGGCAGTATCATAGCAGTTATATTCTTATACAGGGGCAGTATCATAGCAGTTATATTCTTATACAGGGGCAGTATCATAGCAGTTATATTCTTATACAGGGGCAGTATTATAGTAGTTATATTCTTATACAGGGGCAGTATCAGCAGTTATATTCTTATACAGGGGCAGTATATAGCAGTTATATTCTTATACAGGGGCAGTATTATAGCAGTTATATTCTTATACAGGGGCAGTATCATAGCAGTTATATTCTTATACAGGGGCAGTATCATAGCAGTTATATTCTTATACAGGGGCAGTATCATAGCAGTTATATTCTTATACAGGGGCAGTATTATAGCAGTTATATTCTTATACAGGGGCAGTATTATAGCAGTTATATTCTTATACAGGGGCAGTATCATAGCAGTTATATTCTTATACAGGGGCAGTATCATAGCAGTTATATTCTTATACAGGAGCAGTATCATAGCAGTTATATTCTTATACAGGGGCAGTATTATAGCAGTTATATCCTTATACAGGGGCAGTATCATAGCAGTTATATTCTTATACAGGGGCAGTATTATAGCAGTTATATTCTTATACAGGGGCAGTATTATAGCAGTTATATTCTTATACAGGGGCAGTATTATAGCAGTTATATTCTTATACAGGGGCAGTATCATAGCAGTTATATTCTTATACAGGGGCAGTATCATAGCAGTTATATTCTTATACAGGGGCAGTATCATAGCAGTTATATTCTTATACAGGGGCAGTATCATAGCAGTTATATTCTTGTATATAGGGAGTTGTATTATAGTAGTTATATTCTTGTACATAGGAGCTGTATTATAGTAGTTGTATTCTTGTATATAGGTGCAGTATTATAGTAGTTGTATTCTTGTACATAGGGAGCAGTATTATAGTAGTTACATTCTTGTACATAGGATGCTGTATTATAGTAGTTATATTCCTGTACATAGGGGGCAGTATTATAGTACTTATATTCTTGTACATAGGAGCAGTATTATAGTAGTTATATTCTTGTACATAGGAGCTGTATTATAGTAGTTGTATTCTTGTATATAGGGGCAGTATCATAGCAGTTATATTCTTATACAGGGGCAGTATCATAGCAGTTATATTCTTATACAGGGACAGTATTATAGCAGTTATATTCTTATACAGGGGCAGTATAATAGCAGTTATATTCTTATACAGGGGCAGTATCATAGCAGTTATATTCTTATACAGGGGCAGTATTATGGCAGTTATATTTTTATACAGGGGCAGTATTATAGCAGTTATATTCTCATACAGGGGCAGTATCATGGCAGTTATTATTATACAGGGGCAGTATTATAGCAGTTATATTCTTATACAGGGGCAGTATCATAGCAGTTATATTCTTATACAGGGTCAGTATCATAGCAGTTATATTCTTAGACAGGGGCAGTATCATAGCAGTTATATTCTTATACAGGGGCAGTATCATAGCAGTTATATTCTTATACAGGGGCGGTATTATAGCAGTTATATTCTTGTACATGGGAGCAGCATTATAGTAATTATATTCTTGTACATAGGAGCTGTATTATAGTAGTTATAATCTTGTACATAGAGGGCAATATTATAGTAATTATATTCTTGTACATAGGGGGCTGTATTATAGTAGTTATATTCATGTACATTACAGACCAAAAGTTTGGACACACCTCATTTAAAGATTTTTCTGTATTTTCATGACTATGAATTAACACATGTGGAATTATATACTTAACAAAAAAGTGTGAAACAACTGAAAATATGTCTTATATTCTAGGTTCTTCAAAGTAGCCACCTTTTGCTTTGATGACTGCTTTGCACACTCTTGGCATTCTCTTGATGAGCTTCAAGAGGTAGTCACCGGAAATGGTTTTCACTTCACAGGTGTGCCCTCTCTGGCTTAATAAGTGGGATTTCTTGCCTTATAAATGGGGTTGGGACCATCAGTTGTGTTGTGCAGAAGTCTGGTGGATACACAGCTGATAGTCCTACTGAATAGACTGTTAGAATTTGTATTATGGCAAGAAAAAGGCAGCTAAGAAAAGAAAAACGAGTGGCCATCATTACTTTAAGAAATGAAGGTCAGTCAGTGCGAAAAATTGGGCAAACTTTGAAAGTGTCCCCAAGTGCAGTTGCAAAAACCATCAAGCTCTACAAAGAAACTGGCTCACATGAGGACCGCCCCAGGAAAGGAAGACCAAGAGTCACCTCTGCTTCTGACGATAAGTTTATCCGAGTCACCAGCGTCAGAAATCGCAGGTTAACAGCAGCTCAGATTAGAGACCAGGTCAATGCCACACAGAGTTCTAGCAGCAGACACATCTCTTCAACAACTGTTAAGAGGAGACTTTGTGCAGCAGGCCTTCATGGTAAAATAGCTGCTGGGAAACCACTGCTAAGGACAGGCAACAAGCAGAAGAGACTTGTTTGGGCTCAAGAACACAAGGAATGGACATTAGACCAGTGGAAATCTGTGCTTTGGTCTGATGAGTCCAAATTTGAGATCTTTGGTTGCAACCACCGTGTCTTTGTGTGACGCAGAAAAGGTGAACGGATGGACTCTACATGCCTGGTTCCCACCGTGAAGCATGGAGGAGGAGGTGTGATGGTGTGGGGGTGCTTTGCTGGTGACACTGTTGGGGATTTATTCAAAATTGAAGGCATACTGAACCGGCATGGCTACTTCAGCATCTTGCAGCGGCATGCTATTCCATCCGGTTTGCGTTTAGTTGGACCATCATTTATTTTTCAACAGGACAATGACCCCAAACACACCTCCAGGCTGTGTAAGGGCTATCTGACCAAGGTGGAAAGTGATGGGGTGCTACGCCAGATGACCTGGCCTCCACAGTCACCAGACCTGAACCCAATCGAGATGGTTTGGGGTGAGCTGGACCGCAGAGTGAAGGCAAAAGGGCCAACAAGTGCTAAGCATCTCTGGGAACTCCTTCAAGATTGTTGGAAGACCATTTCCGGTGACTACCTCTTGAAGCTCATCAAAAGAATGCCAAGAGTGTGCAAAGCAGTCATCAAAGCAAAAGGTGGCTACTTTGAAGAACCTAGAATATAAGACATATTTTCAGTTGTTTCACACTTCTTTGTTAAGTATATGATTCCACATGTGTTAATTCATAGTTTTGATGCCTTCAGTGTGAATGTACAATTTTCACAGTCATGAAAATACAGAAAAATCTTTAAATGAGAAGGTGTGTCCAAACTTTTGGTCTGTACTGTACATGGGAGCAGTATTATAGTAGTTATATTCTTGTACATAGGAGCAGTATTATAGTAATTATATTCTTGTACATAGGAGGCAGTATTATAGTAGTTATATTCTTGTACATAGGGGCTGTATTATAGTAGTTATATTCTTGTACATAGGAGCAGTATTATAGTAGTTATATTCTTGTACATAGGAGCAGTATTATAGTAGTTATATTCTTGTACATAGGAGCAGTATTATAGTAGTTATATTCATGTACATGGGAGCAGTATTATAGTAGTTATATTCTTGTACAAAAAGAGCAGTATTATAGTAGTTGTATTCTTGTACATAGGAGCTGTATTATAATAGTTATATTCTTGTACATAGGGGGCGGTATTATAGTAGTTATACAGTTAGGTCCATATATATTTGGACAGAGGCAACATTTTTTCTAATTTTGGTTCTAGACATTACCACAATGAATTTTAAACAAAACAATTCAGATGCAGTTGAAGTTCAGACTTTCAGCTTTCATTTGAGGGTATCCACATTAAAATTGGATGAAGGGATTAGGAGTTTCAGCTCCTTAACATGTGACACCCTGTTTTTAAAGGGACCAAAAGTAATTGGACAGATTAAATAATTGTAAATAAAATGTTCATTTCTAGTAGTTAGTTGAAAACCCTTTGTTGGCAATGACTGCCTGAAGTCTTGAACTCATGGACATCACCAGACTCTGAGTTTCCTCCTTTTTGATGCTCTGCCAGGCCTTCACTGCGGAGGTTTTCAGTTGCTGTTTGTTTGTGGGCCTTTCTGTCTGAAGTTTAGTCTTTAACAAGTGAAATGCATGCTCAGTTGGGTTGAGATCAGGTGACTGACTTGGCCATTCAAGAATATTCCACTTCTTTTCTTTAATAAACTCCTGGGTTGCTTTGGCTTTATGTTTTGGGTTATTGTCCATCTGTAGTATGAAACGACGACCAATCAGTTTGGCTGCATTCAGCTGGATCTGAGCAGACAGTATGGCTCTGAATACATCAGAATTCATTCGGTTCCTTCTGTCCTGTGTCACATCATCAATAAACACTAGTGACCCAGTGCCACTGGCAGCCATGCATGCCCAAGCCATCACACTGCCTCCGCCGTGTTTTCCAGATGATGTGGTATGCTTTGGATCATGAGCTGTACCACGCCTTCACCATACTTTTCGCTTTCCATCATTCTGGTAGAGGTTGATCTTGGTTTCATCTGTCCAAAGAATGTTCTTCCAGAACTGTGCTGGCTTTTTTAGATGTTTTTTAGCAAAGTCCAGTCTAGCCTTTTTATTCTTGATGCTTATGAGTGGCTTGCACTGTGCAGTGAACCCACTGTATTTACTTTCATGCAGTCTTCTCTTTATGGTAGATTTGGATATTGATACACCTACCTCCTGGAGAGTGTTGTTCACTAGGTTGGCTGTTGTGAAGGGGTTTCTCTTCACCATGGAGATTATTCTGCGATCATACACCACTGTTGTCTTCCGAGGGCGCCCAGGTCTTTTTGCATTGATGAGTTCACCAGTGCTTTCTTTCTTTCTCAGAATGTACCAAACTGTAGATTTTGCCACTCATAATATTGTAGCAATTTCTCGGATGGTTTTTTTCTGTTTTTGAAGGTTAATGATGGCTTGTTTCACCTGCATGGAGAGCGCCTTTGATCGCATGTTTACTTCACAGCAAAACCTTCCAAACGCACCACACCTCAAATCAACTCCAGGCCTTTTATCTGCTTAATTGAGAATGACATAACGAAGGGATTGCCCTCACCTGTCCATGAAATAGCCTTGGAGTCAATTGTCCAATTACTTTTGGTCCCTTTAAAAACAGGGTGTCACATGTTAAGGAGCTGAAACTCCTAAACCCTTCATCCAATTTTAGTGTGGATACCCTCAAATGAAAGCTGAAAGTCTGAACTTCAACTGCATCTGAATTGTTTTGTTTAAAATTCATTGTGGTAATGTCTAGAACCAAAATTAGAAAAATGTTGTCTCTGTCCAAATATATATGGACCTAACTGTATTCATGTACATGGGAGCAGTATTATAGTAGTTATATTCTTGTACATAGGGAGCAGTATTATCGTAGTTATATTCTTGTACATAGGAGCTGTATTATAGTAGTTGTATTCTTGTACATAGGAGCTGTATTATAGTAGTTATATTCTTGTACATAGGGGGCTGTATTATAGTAGTTATATTCTTGTACATAGGGGGCTGTATTATAGTAGTTGTATTCTTGTACATAGGGGGCTGTATTATAGTATTTGTATTCTTGTACATAGGAGAGTATTATAGTAGTTATATTCTTGTACATAGGAGCTGTATTATAGTAGTTGTATTCTTGTACATAGGGGGCTGTATTATAGTATTTGTATTGTTGTACATAGGAGCTGTATTATAGTTATTATATTCTTGTACATAGGGAGCAGTATTATGGTAGTTATATTCTTGTACATAGGGGGCAGTATTATAGTAGTTATATTCCTGTACATAGAAGCAGTATTATAGTAGTTATATTCTTGTACATAGAAGCAGTATTATAGTAGTTGTATTCTTGTGCATAGGGGGCAGTATTATAGTATTTGTATTCTTGTACATAGGAGCAGTATTATAGTAGTTGTATTCTTGTACATAGGGGGCTGTATTATAGTAGTTGTATTCTTGTACATGGGAGCAGTATTATAGTAGTTATATTCTTGTACATGGGAGCAGTATTATAGTAGTTATATTCTTGTACATAGAAGCAGTATTATAGTAGTTATATTCTTGTACATAGAAGCAGTATTATAGTATTTGTATTCTTGTACATAGGAGCAGTATTATAGTAGTTATATTCTTGTACATAGAAGCAGTATTATAGTAGTTATATTCTTGTACATAGAAGCAGTATTATAGTATTTGTATTCTTGTACATAGGAGCAGTATTATAGTATTTGTATTCTTGTCCATAGGAGAGGATAGACGTGTGCTTGAGAGCTCTCAGCAGGGCGGAGGCATGGCTTCTGACCCAGGTGGAGGGGAGGGGAGCTGGGCTGATGATCCAGGGAAAGCCCCTGGTCTGGAGTCCGGCCTGCAGCATGCACCTGATGGTAATGGAAAGCTGGAGATGGTGGCTGGTGAGTCTTCTAAACCTGCTTGTTATGTTGGAGGATTAAATGCTAAAGTTACAAGGCAAAGTATATTTAAGCTGGAATTGCATATCAGCAAACTAAAAGAAGAAATTAAGAAAGAGACTGATCCTAAGGTAAAACTGATGAAGTGCGAGTGTCTGGATGATTGCAGCCGAGAGCTGCTGATCAGGAAAGAAAAACTGGAGAAAGGTTTAAACTCTGTGCCCAGAAAGGAGACTTGGGCTAAAGAGAGAAAAAAAGAATCCAGAGCCCAGACTGTGAGCAGAAAACGCTTTATTGGGAATAAGGACATTAAATCTAAAACTGTGTACAGCATTGTGGAGCAAGGAAGCCCAGTGAGAAGTGCAGCGCTGATATCAGGGGCACAATGTGAGGGGTCCGAGACACCAGAAAGTGCTGCAGAGGAAAGTGTGCCAGCAAACGAGGGGTTAACTGCAGTGACCTCTCTATGCAGCAATGAAGTGAGCTCAGCTGCTGAGAGTGAGAAAGAAAGTGCACCCTGTACTGATACTGTGAGTGAGACCCCCCTCAGCGCTGTGAGTGAGACCCCGCTCACTGGTGCTAGTGAATGTCTGTCTGCAACAGATAATACAAATATTATAATGGACTCTGAACCATCCATGTCAGTGAATGGAGATAATACTGTGCAGCAATCAGTGGTAATGGACTCTATGTCATGTATGTCAGCGGATGGAGACCACACTGCAGTGGTAATGGACTCTGAGCCCTCCATGTCAGTGAATAGAGATAATACTGTGCAGCAATCAGTGGTGATGGACTCTATGTCATGTATGTCAGCGGATGGAGACCACACTGCAGTAGTAATGGACTCTCAACCCTCCATGTCAGTGAATGGAGATAATACTGTGCAGCAATCAGTGGTGATGGACTCTATGTCATGTATGTCAGCGGATGGAGACCACACTGCAGTGGTAATGGACTCTCAACCCTCCATGTCAGTGAATAGAGACAATACTGTGCAACCATCAGTAGTAGATCTGGGTGTTGTTGCAGCACAGTCAGGTGTCAGTAATCATGGAGCTAGGGAGAGCTCCAGCACTAATCCTCCAGCAGCGGTGGAGATTTCCAGCACTGATCCACCTGCGGCTGGTGAAAGCTCCGGCACTGACGCATCTGCGGCTGGTGAAAGCTCCGGCACTGACGCATCTGCGGCTAGTGAAAGCTCCGGCACTGACCCATCTGCTGACCATCAGTTCAGGAGACTGTTCTCTAATGTCACCAGACCAGTGAACCCCCCGCCTCAGAGGAGAAACGCAGTCAGGATAAAATACACAGGACCAGAGGAGAACATCCCATCCAGAATTTACATTGGGAAAGTTCTCCTAAAAGACTTCATGAAGTTCAATGCGTCTGAGGTCTACGCTCTGATCCATATCCCATCCAGCAGGATCTATGACATCAGCTTTAAGCTCCAGTGTGATCTGGATTTGTTCTGGAACATCTATAATGACACCAGAGAAGATGAGATCTGGGATCACCTCCATTGTATCCAGCTGTCTAAGCCGCAGGAGATAACGGCCACTGTCCTGTTCCAGTCTGAGGTGGTGGCGGTGGCGGATCTGCAGCACTGGCTGAACCGGCAGTGCATAGTGAGAAGTCATCCTGACAAGATCTATGATGAGGAGCAGATATGGAATGGAGGATATACACTGAAAATCCAGCTGATACAAGAGAGCGGTGTGACCAGACATCTGCCGCACTCCTACCTGGGCTCAGAGAGGGGGATCTGCTACTACCCTGGTCAGCCACGTCTGTGCCATAGATGTGGGGGCCGGCATCTCGCCATAAACTGCTCTCGTATCACATGCTCATTATGTGGACAGTCAGGTCATACAAAGGACAACTGCACAGGACCCGTCATCTGTAATCTGTGCTCAGAACCAGGGCATACGTTCCGGGATTGCCGGCATGCAGAACACAATAAATATAATGGCCAGACCTCCTCAGAAGTTGTACAGGAAGATGTCACCAGAGGTTCTGATGTCCCAGAAGCTGGTATGGATGAGGACAGAAGTCACAGTATCAGTGAACCTGCTCCAGAGTCTGAGGTACTAACGGATGCTGCACTACTAGGACCACCAGCCACTGAAGAACCACCTAAAGGCCCACCAGCCACTAAAGAAAGACCTAAACCGCCATCAGCCAATATAATAAGACCTAAGCTTCGATCAGCCACTAAAGTAGGGCCTAAAATGCCAGTTGTTAAAGAGAGGCCTAAGGGGTCCAGAAAGCCTGCCACCAAACCAACCAAACATCAGCCCAGTACATCTGTGGAAGCAGTTAGTCCGCCTGCACTGTCCAGTGTGGATGAGGAAGGCTTTGTGACCGTAAAAAGAAAAAATGCATCTGTGGATCCCACCAGAAAAGTCACAACAGTACAGAAAACCTCTGAGCCTCCAGTGCTGGCGATAAGTCCTGGACGTTACAATGTGCTGGGAGAAGACCAAGATGAAGAGTCACAAATGGAGCAAAGTCCTTCATGCGTCCTCGAAAACGTCTCTGATGAGGGGGATCCTGACCCTCCCGTGTCCACAAAGAGATGGGGCACTACAGGTGACAGCAGTGGAAGGAGGAAGAAGACCAAAAAGTCTAAGTGATCAGGATGCGGCTGAGAATAAACTCCATTAATGTGAACAGTGTGAGGACTGTGAGCCGGCGGCAGACGATTTACCAGCGTTTGTCTGACGAGAGATCTGATGTCTTCTTCTTGCAGGAGACGTATTTGAAGAGCAATGCTCATGTGTATGCAGCCAAGAGAGACTGGAGACTTGGGCCGTCATACTGGTCCTTCGGTCTGGAGAGAAATGACGGTGTGGGGGTCCTCTTTAATACCATGAATGTCCAGGTGGACAGAGTCCTGGAGATCTGTCCGGGTCGCTGTCTGATGCTGGACTTTACATTGGACTCCATCCATTATAGAGCGATAAACATTTATGCTCCGCAGACCAGGAAAGAGCGGAGGGAACTATTTGACCACATGAAACCATATTGCTTTACATCTAAAGTATTTATATTGTGTGGGGACTTTAATAATGTGTCCTGTAATGTGGACAGATCCAGCAGTCATAAGCAACTAAGATATGATGAGACGTTCCTTAATAATATAGTCCAGCAGGCCCACCTAGTAGACCCCTATGGGTCTCATCATACCAGTAAGACGTACACTTACCATAAGGGTGGTAATGCCAGTAGGATAGACCGGGTGTATATAAAGAGGGAGGTGAGATGCTCTCAGTACAGGATCAGCCCCCTGGAGTATTCGGACCATTGTATGGTGAGTGTGACGCTGGATCTGGCCCAAGCTGTGGTCTGTGGAAAGGGGTACTGGAAGGTGAACAGCTCTGTGGTCCAAGATCCTCGGTTCAGAGAGGCCTTCACCACATTCTATAATAAACGTAGGACCACTCAGTGTATGTGTGATGACACAGCCGAGTGGTGGGAGATCATGAAGAGTGACATCAAGCAGTTTATTATACGAGCAGCCAGGAGACGTAGTAATATGGATTATATGAGATACACAGCCCTGAGACTGCACCTCAGCCGGCTATACAGCAGGATGAATGGTGGTGAGGAGGTGGACGGACGGAGCGTCAGCCATATAAAGCAGCGGATGAGGGAGCTGCAGTACGATCGCCTCAAGTCTCTCAAGGCGGAGGGACAGTTTGATAGTTGGGGCATCCATAACCCAGATCCCTTTATTGCCTGTAAGAACAGGGTTAGTAAGAAGCTGATCACTGGCTTGTTAGATGAGAATGGGGTGGAGCAGTCTGAGCCAGAGAAAGTCCACAGGATCATTGGGGATTATTATAGAGATCTGTATAAAGGGGCTCATATTAATAAGGATGACATTAAAGCTTATCTGAAGGGGGTGTCCCTACCAACGTTAGACCTGGTGCAGGCAGATAGTATGGCCGATCCCATAACTGAGGATGAGGTGAAGAGGAGCATTGACTCCTTAAAGGCCAACAAGAGCCCAGGACTAGACGGCCTGACCAGCGGGTTTTACAAAGAGTTCAGGGACTTGTTGGCTCCGGACCTGGTGCAGGTCTATAATGATTGCCTCTCTGCAGGGAAGCTTCTACAGTCCCAGTATAGATCTGTTCTGGTTCTCTTAGCAAAGAAGGGAAATCTAAAAGATGTAAGGAACTGGCGTCCACTGTCTTTGCTAAACACTGACTATAAAATCCTGGCCAAGATCTTGTATTATCGGCTGAGTGAGGTGGCGGGTGAGCTGATCATCGCCAACCAGACGTGTGGTGTGAAGGGTCGGACGATAGAGGACTCATTGCTGCTGGTGAGAGAAGCTGTGACGTACATTAACCCCTTAATAACATCTGACGTACTAATACGCGTCTGTGCCCTGGGACTTAAGAGCCAGACCCGTATTAGTACGTCATCGCGATCGCCGCCGGGTGTCAGCTGATTGTCACAGCTGACACCCGGTACTATGTGCAGGGAGCGGTCCTGCACCGCCTCCAGCACATTAACCCCTGCGATGCTGCGATCGAAGTCGATCGCGGCATTGCGGGGGCAAGGGGAGGTGATCGCCGATACTCACCTTCTCTTCCGGCTTCCAGCGCAGTCTGCAAAGGCTTCCCGGGTGTTGCCATGACGACCCGATGTCGTCATGACAACATCCGGGTCACCAGACAGCAGGAAGATTGTTTGGACATGCGCAGTGCATCTCCAAACAATCTTCACACTGTGCACCGCTGATAGCCTGCATGGCATAGGGATGGTGCTGCATTCCTGTGCCATGCAGGCGATCAGAGAAAAAAAAGTGAAAGTCCCAGAATGGGACAAAGTAATAAAGTGTATAAACTGTCTGAAAGTGGAAAAAAAAAAAAAAAAAATTGCAAAAATATAAAAAAAAAATAAAAAAAATAATCCACCAAAAATAAAAATATAATGTACCCATCAATATTATTATAAAAAAAAAAACAAAAAAAACAATAACAGTACACTTATTTGGTATCGCTGCGTCCGGAACAACCTGACCTATAAAACTGTCCCACTAGTTAACCCCTTCAGTGAACACGGTAGAAAAAAAAAAAAAACGAAGCAAAAAAACAATGCTTTATCACCATACCGCCAAACAAAAAGTGGAATAACACGCGATCAAAAAGACACATATAAATAAAAATGGTACCGCTGAAAACGTCATCTCGTCCCGCAAAAAACAAGCCGCCATACAGCTCCATCAGCCGAAAAATAAAAAAGTTATAGCTCTCAGAATAAAGCGATGCTAAAAAATATTTTTTTCTATAAAATAGCTTTTATTGTGTATAAGCGCCAAAACATAGAAAAATGATACAAATGTGGTACCGCTGTAAACGTACTGACCCGAAGAATAAAGCTACCTTATCAATTTTACCACACGCGGAACAGAATAAAAAAAAAAAAAAAAAAAAAACAATTCCTGAATTGTTGGTTTTTGTTTATTCTGCCTCCCAAAAATCGGAATAGAAAGCGATCAAAAAATGTCACGTGCCTGAAAATGGCACCAATAACAACGTCAAGTCATCCCACAAAAAACGAGCCGTCACATGACTGTCTGCCAAAATCTGGAAAAATTATAGCTCTCAAAATATGGCGATGCAAAAACTAGATTTTACAAAAAATGCGTCTTTTAGTGTGTGACAGCTGTCAGTCATAAAAACCCCATTTGATTCTGGCATTGCTGTAATCACACCGACCTGAAGAATAAAGTCGTCTAATCACTTATACCGCACAAGGAACGGCGTCAAAAATAAACTCTTGGGCTGGGTTTGGGGCTAGGGTTGTGCTGGGGCTAGGGTTGTGCTATGGTTAGGGTTGTGCTAGGGTTAGGGCTGGGGTTGGGATTTTTTTCAAAAGTAAGAAAAAAAGATGACGATATGGCGACTAGTGTTGAGCGCAAGTGCTCGCTACTTGAGTTTGCATCGGGTGCTCTGGTATGCATTGAGTATCATGGGTATTTGAGTGACATGCTCGAGTCTCTGCCCCATATGCTTCGCGGCCAAAAAAACTTTACGGGGATTGCCTGCCATGCACGAGCGATCCCCGCATGTTTTTTTTTGGGTGTCTAATAACCGTGAAACATGCGGAGCAGGGACTCGAGCATGTCACTCGAGCACACGCTGTACATGGTGCATACCTGAGTACCCGATGCAAACTCAAGTAGCGAGCACTTGCGCTCAAGAATAATGACAACTTATTCAATATGATGACCTAATGTAAACAAATTCTGTGCCGTACCTCTGGGTTCAAAATGTTCACTATACACCTTAATAAAATCCTTGAGGGGTATAGTTTCCAAAATGGGGACACTTGTGGGGGAGCTCCACTGTTTAGGCACATCACGGGCTCTCCAAACGCGACATGGTGTCCGCTAACGAATTGAATGGAAAATCGGCTCAAATTGTTAGCGGACGCCATGTTGCGTTTGGAGAGCCCCTGTGTGCCCAAACATTGGAGCTCCCCCACAAGTGACCCCATTTTGGAAACTAGACCCCCAAGGCACCTATCTAGATGCATAGTAAGCACTTGGAACCCCCAGGTGCTTCACAAATTGATTCGTAAAAATGAAAAAGTGAAAAAAAAAACAGATGGTAATCTCGCCTGAAGAAGGAGCCTCTGTGCTCTGAAAGCTTGCATATATATATATTTTCTGGTTAGCCAATAAAGGTATCACCCCAAGAATACTTTTGTCATTTTTGGCATACAAGTATTTACATCGATTTTTCTGGCTAGCACGGTGCCACAATATAACTTTGTATTGTACATCATGATAATGGAAGATACCCCAATGTATCGATCACAGATGGATCTGAAAAACCTCCTGAAGAAACTGGCACAAATGAACAGCGACATTTTCTTTCTATCCAGATGCAAAAAAGAAAACTTAATCCCCAAAGGCCTCATAATAAGGAATCCGACTCAGTTTACCTACAATACTCATTTTTCACAGAAACTTTGCTACAGATCATCTGAGAGACTGCGGAATCACCGCATTGGATTTTTCTACAACAAGAAGAAGAAGAGGACCATCCATAAAGAGATAACTTCTCTACAGGGCCGAATACAAGGACCAGATTCATGTCTAATCAAGGAGACATTACAGGATTTTTACAAAAAATTGCAACATCACCTTATTATCAATAAGAAAAAGAAACTTGACAGACTGAGGAAGAAAGCAGGTCTCAATGTAGTTGAAGGTAAGCCCAATTTACAAAATCATTTTAATACATCGTCCTCTGTTGTGAACCTCTCACAGTATGAGCCAAACGCAGGAGAAATGAATGTTTTATCAAAGGGACTAACATTCTGTCCTACAAAACAACTTGATACGGCTCAATTTTGTAGTGATATTGAGGAATTCTTCCGCAGATTACGGCTTAAAGAATTCTTTCACAACCATGCAGATATCACACCACAAGATAATCTGAACAACACATCAAAAAAGAAAAAGAGGACAAACTGGACCCCCCAACCTGGGCACAACCAAACTCTAGATCACTACGTAGACTGTTTCCGTAAAAAAGTTAAATCTGACATTTTGGACAGATGCCACAAAGTGCCGCACAATATCAGTATGGAGGAAAGAAAAGCCATACAGTCTTTAAAAGCAAATAACAATATCATCATCAAACCAGCAGACAAAGGAGGAGCTGTAGTCATTATGAACATGTCAGATTACATCCAAGAAGCACACAGACAACTCTTGGATATAAAATACTACACTCCACTTCAGGAAGATCCCACCAAAAAATACACAGAGGAACTAACACATATCATCAATGGGTTTGATTCTACTTCATCCTCACTACTGGAACTAATACCAGACAATCCCCAAACAGGTACCTTCTACATGTTTCCTAAAATACATAAAGGAGGTAATCCTGACAGGCCAATCATTTCTGGCATTGGGACATTAACGGAAAATATCTCAGGCTGGGTGGAGAACATTCTGAAACCCCTGGTGAGACGCACACCCAGCTATATCCAGGACACCACGGATAGCCTCTGCAAACTGTCAGCTCTCGGCCCACTTCCGGAGGACACAATACTAGCCACCATGGATGTAGAGTCTCTCTACTCCAACATTCCTCATGAGGATGGGATTGTAGCAAGCAAACATTTCCTACAAAAAAACAATCTGGCTACAGAACCAACTCTGCAATTCATCAGGTTTGTGCTCCATCACAATTATTTCTCCTTTGGGAACAATTTATACCAACAATGTATGGGTAGCGACATGGGAAGCAAAATGTCCCCACAATATGCTAACCTATTTATGGCTAAACTACAGGAGGAGTTTTTGTCATCTTGCTCTATTAAACCTCTAGCATACTTCCGCTACATTGATGATCTGCTAATAATCTGGACAGGCTCAAAAGATGATCTGCTGACCTTCCACGATAACTTCAACAGGTTCCACCCAACCATCAAGCTCACCCTCAACTTCTCAAAATCCCAAATACATTTTCTGGACATGACCATATACATCAAAGACAACACCATACAGACATCAATTTACCATAAGCCCACAGGACTAGAGATGAGCGTTGTTCTACTCGAACTGTTCGCCAATCTCAAATTCGAGCTGTTTTGGGCGGTGTTCGAGCCGTTCGGCGAACACGAACAATTTGAGAAAAATTCGGCTGTTCGAGGTTATGTTTGATAACTGTTCGTGCACCAAAATCATAACTGGATTTTTTCTCAGTAATGATGAAAATTAATGTTAATACGCAGTTTGAGTGTACAGCAGGGCGGGGGGAGGGGCAGGGGATGGATCTCTGCAGGAACAATGAAGATCTCCATTTTTTTTTTCTCTTTCCCGCATTTACAGTGGGGAGGTGCAATCTGTCAGCCTATCAGCAGCGCACACACGGAGCGAAGTGCTTTTTTTCACACAAGCAAGGGCATGTGTCATTGGCAGTGTATGTCACATGTCCTTGCCCTATAAGACCAAGCCATTTTCCCCGTCGCCACCATTTTCTCACTGCTGCAGCTGCGTGTTAGACGGCACCGCTGTTGCTGTGTGTGCTATACCTTGTTAATTTCAAGCCAATTTTCGCACAAATCTACAGATAGCTTGGGAGTAGGGAATAGTTGTGATTGCAGTCCTTTTAAGGACTAGGTTACAGCATTTCCTACGACTTTTATCAGGCAGGTCTGTGCTCTTAAATAGATAGATTGTGGGAGTAAAGACTAATTGTAATTGCAGTCCTTTTCAGGACTAGGTTACATCAGTTCCTATCAGTTTTTGCCAGGCAGGTCTGTGCCAGTGCTGTGCAAGTTTTTTTCACAGCATTTGGCTGAATCTAGCAAAGCTAATCCTTTTTGGCCTATTGCAGAGTGTGTTAGTCAGTGGAGTAGCCTATCTGTGTTGCAAGATATACCACCTGTGTATAGAATACCAATTTTTTTACTGCACCTAGTGAAGTAAAATCTTTTCGCCATAGCATCATTCTATTAGTCCATCTATACTGACCTCCATCAGGTTGCAAATTAAATATAATTTTTTTCTGCATCTAGCTCTGAAAAAATATTGGGCTTCTAGCTGTGTGTGGGACTTGTTCTATTAATCCATCTATACAGACCTCCATCAGGTTGCAAACTGAATATATTTTTTTCTGCATCTACCTCTGAAAAAATATTGGGCTTCTAGCTGTGTGTGGGACTTGTTCTATTAATCCATCTATACAGACCTCCATCAGGTTGCAAACTGAATATATTTTTTTCTGCATCTACCTCTGAAAAAATATTGGGCTTCTAGCTGTGTGTGGGACTTGTTCTATTAATCCATCTATACAGACCTCCATCAGGTTGCAAACTGAATATATTTTTTTCTGCATCTACCTCTGAAAAAATATGTGGCCTTCTAGCAGTGTATGGGACTTTCTCTATTAGTCCATCTATACTGACCTCCATCAGGTTGCAAACTGAATATAATTTTTTTCTGCATCTAGCTCTGAAAAAATATTTGGCCTTCTAGCAGTGTGTGGGACTTTCTCTATTAGTCCATCTATACTGACCTCCATCAGGTTGCAAATTAAAAATAATTTTTATCTGCATCTACAGTACCTCTGAAAAAATATTTGGGCTTCTAGCTGTGTGTGGGACTTGTTCTATTAGTCCATCTATACTGACCTCCATCAGGTTGCAAATTGAATATAATTTTTATCTGCATCTAGCTCTGAAAAAATATTTGGCCTTCTAGCAGTGTGTGGGACTTTCTCTATTAGTCCATCTATACTGACCTCCATCAGGTTGCAAATTGAATATAATTTTTATCTGCATCTAGCTCTGAAAAAATATTTGGCCTTCTAGCAGTGTGTGGGACTTTCTCTATTAGTCCATCTATACTGACCTCCATCAGGTTGCAAACTGAATATATTTTTTTCTGCATCTACCTCTGAAAAAATATTGGGCTTCTAGCTGTGTGTGGGACTTGTTCTATTACTTCATCTATACAGACCTCCATCAGGTTGCAAACTGAATATATTTTTTTCTGCATCTACCTCTGAAAAAATATGTGGCCTTCTAGCAGTGTGTGGGACTTTCTCTATTAGTCCATCTATACTGACCTCCATCAGGTTGCAAACTGAATATAATTTTTTTCTGCATCTAGCTCTGAAAAAATATTTGGCCTTCTAGCAGTGTGTGGGACTTTCTCTATTAGTCCATCTATACTGACCTCCATCAGGTTGCAAATTAAAAATAGTTTTTATCTGCATCTACAGTACCTCTGAAAAAATATTTGGGCTTCTAGCTGTGTGTGGGACTTGTTCTATTAGTCCATCTATACTGACCTCCATCAGGTTGCAAATTGAATATAATTTTTATCTGCATCTAGCTCTGAAAAAATATTTGGCCTTCTAGCAGTGTGTGGGACTTTCTCTATTAGTCCATCTATACTGACCTCCATCAGGTTGCAAATTGAATATAATTTTTATCTGCATCTAGCTCTGAAAAAATATTTGGCCTTCTAGCAGTGTGTGGGACTTTCTCTATTAGTCCATCTATACTGACCTCCATCAGGTTGCAAACTGAATATATTTTTTTCTGCATCTACCTCTGAAAAAATATTGGGCTTCTAGCTGTGTGTGGGACTTGTTCTATTACTCCATCTATACTGACCTCCATCAGGTTGCAAACTGAATATAATTTTTTTCTGCATCTAGCTCTGAAAAAATATTTGGCCTTCTAGCAGTGTGTGGGACTTTCTCTATTAGTCCATCTATACTGACCTCCATCAGGTTGCAAATTAAAAATAATTTTTATCTGCATCTACAGTACCTCTGAAAAAATATTTGGGCTTCTAGCTGTGTGTGGGACTTGTTCTATTAGTCCATCTATACTGACCTCCATCAGGTTGCAAATTGAATATAATTTTTATCTGCATCTAGCTCTGAAAAAATATTTGGCCTTCTAGCAGTGTGTGGGACTTTCTCTATTAGTCCATCTATACAGACCTCCATCAGGTTGCAAACTGAATATAATTTTTATCTGCATCTAGCTCTGAAAAAATATTTGGCCTTCTAGCAGTGTGTGGGACTTGTTCTATTAGTCCACCTATACTGACCTCCATCAGGTTGCAAATTCAAAATAATTTTTTGTCTGCATCTAGCTCTGAAAAAATATTTGGCCTTCTAGCAGTGTGTGGGACTTTCTCTATTAGTCCATCTATACTGACCTCCATCAGGTTGCAAACTGAATATTTTTTTTTCTGCATCTACCTCTGAAAAAATATTGGGCTTGTAGCTGTGTGTGGGACTTGTTCTATTAATCCATCTATACAGACCTCCATCAGGTTGCAAACTGAATAAAAAAATTTTCTGCATCTACCTCTGAAAAAATATTTGGGCTTCTAGCTGTGTGTGGGACTTGTTCTATTAGTCCATCTATACTGACCTCCATCAGGTTGCAAATTGAATATAATTTTTTTCTGCATCTAACCCAGCCAATAGTTTTGGCCTAATACCACAGTTTGGCCACTCAGCTCTGCTCGGTTCCCATCCATTGTTTTTTTGTGCAAACAACTCCAGAGTTGTGAATTAGTTAACCACCAAAATGAGTGGAAAAAGGCCTGCTGCTGGTGGAAAGGGGAATAGGCGTGTTGGGAAGGGGAAAAAAGGTTGTGTCCGTGGGGTAGGTGTTAAAGCAACAGTAACATCTGCAGAAGAAAGACCATCTTCCAGCCAAACTAAAATGTCTACTTTTAGCGGACAATGTGATAAGATCCCTTTCTTACGGCCACGCCAATCGCTACAAATTCCAGATGAGGCACAAAAACAGCAGGTGCTTCAACGGATATCAAGTGCTCCTTTAAGTGGGCTCTCCTCCACATCAACTTCAACATCACAAATACTCCAGTCCTCAAAGGTGTCACCCCAATCGCACTTGCTTCCTCACAGCTCCCAAATCTCCAGCTGCCCGTCTGAGTATGAGGTAGAACAGATGGTTGAGTCTGCAGAGCTGTTTACTCATACTATAGCCTGGGAATCAGAGGTCGACTCCAGCGCTTCTGTGAATCCAGACGAGGAAATAATCTGCACTGATGCCCAGAATCTTTATGAGTCGGATCCAGGACCAGACGCAGAAGGTTCTGACCATAATGTAGACCCTCATTCCCAAACTGTAACTCCTGTTGGTGGAGACAATGAGGAAGACGATGATAAGACTCAAATACCTGATTGGAGCGACAACTTTAGTTTTTTGTCAGGGCAGGAACAGGTTGGCTCTGAGGACGACGGGTGTGATAACGCACAGGGTGATGATGATGAGGTTGGAGATCCCACTTACTGTCAACCCACAGTCAGCCAAGAGATGAGGTCAGCAGAGGAGGTGGAGGAAGATGCTAGTGACGACGAGGTCAGGTTGCGCCTTCCTGGACAGAGACGTAGTACTGGAAGCACGTCAACAACTGCATCCTCAAACACAACTCTGCCTCTCACCACAAGTCGTGGTGGCTCTTCAGGTCGCATGGGTGCTAAGCCTTGCATAGCCTGGGCATTTTTTCAGATCGATAAAGATGACCCAACTCGTGTTATCTGTAACATTTGTCAGCAAAAGCTAAGTAGAGGCCAAAAAATACATAGTTTGAGTACTTCATGCATGAACCGGCACATGGACATGAAGCATAAGTTGCAGTGGGAAGCTCAGTGTGCTACAATGCGGCCTAGCCGGCCGGGCCAACCACCGTCTGCCATATCTTGTGCATCCGCAGCCTCTTCATCCTCTGTGACTGGGGGGACAGCAGTCACACCTGTTTTGGGGCGCAGACCTGCCACCTCTTTACCCGCAACAGCCAGCGTGATTGGCAGGTCATCATTTTCTTTGGAGGTGGTAACACCAGCTGGTGTTGAGCGCTGTCCGACATCGATAGCACCACCTTTGGATCAAGGCAACCTAACATGTCCGTCTGCATCTTCCTCACAGACCGGCAGTTTGCCGGGGACACCCTTATCAACCCCGTCTAAGCACAATAGCCAGCCCTCGGTCCCTCAGATGTGGACAAGTAAAAGACCATTTCCTCGTAGCCATGAGAAAGCTAAGAGGTTGAATTTCACCATCTGCAAGCTCTTGGCTACAGAAATGCTGCCTTTCCGCCTGGTGGACACAGAGGATTTTCGAGACCTTATGTCCGTCGCAGTGCCCCAGTACCAGATGCCCAGTCGGCACTACTTCTCAAAGAAAGGTGTGCCTGCGCTCCACCAGCATGTTGCACACAACATCACCGCTTCTTTGAGAAACTCTGTGTGTGACAGGGTGCATTTCACCACAGACACTTGGACGAGTAGGCATGGACAGGGGCGTTACATGTCGCTGACTGGGCACTGGGTAACTATGGTGACAGCAGGACAAGGGGCTGCTGTCCAAGTCTTGCCGTCCCCACGAGTTGTGCGTCAATCCTCTTTATGTCAAAGTTCCTCCACTGCTTCTGCCTCCTCAACCTCCTCTCGGTCTTCCACCTGCACCCAAAGCCTGTCTGGTCATGCCACAAGCTTTCTAACTGCGCAGAAGGGATCCTGCACACCTCCTTACTATGCTGGCAGTAGGGCTCAACGTCATCAGGTGGTTTTTACATTGAAATGTCTGAGAAATGTGAGTCACACAGCTGAGGAGTTGTGGTCAGCTCTGGAGAACCAATTTCATGAATGGTTGTCTCCACTGGACCTGAAACCAGGGAAGGCCGTGTGCAACAATGCTGCAAACCTGGGTGCGGCCCTTCGCCGGGGCAATGTCACACACGTGCCTTGTATGGCTCACGTGTTGAACCTGGTTGTCCAGCAATTTTTAGCCCACTATCCCAGACTAGATGGCCTTCTGCAGAGGGCACGGTCGCTGTGTGCTCACTTCCGCCGTTCGCATCCCGCAGCTCAGCGACTTACATCTCTACAGAAGTCATTGGGCCTGCCACTTCACCGGCTAAAATGCGATGTGCCTACCCGGTGGAATTCAACTCTGCACATGTTGCAGCGACTGTGACAGCACCGACAAGCCCTGGTGCAATACGTTCTGACGTATAGCCTGGGCCAACGAGATCCAGAGGTGGGGCAAATCATGCTGGAGGAGTGGTCTCAGATCAGGGACCTATGCACCCTTCTGCACAGTTTTGAAATGGCGACGAAGATGTTTAGTGCTGACGATGCCATTATCAGCATGACTATTCCGGTGATTTACATGCTGGAGCACATGTTAAACAGAATTCGGAGTCAGGTGGTGGCACAAGAGGAGGTGGAGGAAGTAGAGGAGGAGGAGTTGTATGCGGAAGGGCTAACATCTGCAAGGTCCAGACGGTCGGCAGCACCAAGGCGGCAGGCATGTGAGGGTGGGGGAGATGGTTTTACCAGGGCGCATGGTAGCAGCCAAACTAGTGAGGAAGGTGCAGGAGCCCAGGAAGAAGTGGAGGACGAACTGATGGAAGACTCATCAGATGAGGGAGACCTTGATCACATTTCTGTTGTGCGAGGTTGGGGGGAGAGGACAGAGGAAGGAAGCATGATTGTTACCTCGCCACCAACACAACAGGGACTTGGTGCTCCTGGATGCGCAACACACATGAGTGCCTTCTTGCTGCACTACCTGCAACATGACCCTCGAATTGTGAGAATTAGAAATAATCCTGACTACTGGGTTGCCACACTGTTAGATCCCCGGTACAAAAGTAAATTTGCAGAAATTATTCCTGCCATAGAAAGAGATGCACGCATGCAGGAGTATCAGCAGAGACTGTTGCAGAATCTTACATGTGCTTTTCCACAAAATACCAGTGGTGCACGTAGTGAATCTCACAGTTCCAACTTGCCAACCGTGGGACCGTCAAGTGTTCAGCACTCAAACCGTAACAGAACCACAGTATCTGCTGGTAACATCAATTTTGCGGAATCATTTCACCACTTTTTTAGCCCATCCTTTGCAAGGCCACAGGAGACAAGAAGTCTGACACATAGTCAACGCCTAGAGACGATGGTACAGGAGTATCTCCAAGTAAACATTGAAGCCACGACTGTGTCACTGGACCCTTGCTCTTTTTGGGCTTCCAATCTGGATAAATGGCTGGAGCTAGCCACTTACGCCTTGGAGATCTTGTCATGCCCCGCAGCCAGCGTTCTGTCTGAACGTGTGTTCAGCGCTGCTGGTGGTGTGCTGACAGATAAGCGCACGCGGCTCTCCACTGATAATGTAGACAGACTCACGTTCATAAAGATGAACAAATCATGGATCCGAAACGACTTTTCTACCCCTGTGTCATCCCGGGGAGAGTAAAAGCTTGATGATTGGTTAAAATCACCCTACCAACCGTTTTAAGCTTTCAAATTACTAAGCATGTTTATCTGTATCTTGGCTGGAAAATAATTTGGGCTTTGTAGCAGTGTGCAGCACTGATTCTATTAGGCCATCTATAATAAGCTCCACCAGATTTAAAATTACTAATCATGTTTATCTGTATCTTGGCTGGAAAATAATTTGGGCTTTGTAGCAGTGTGCAGCACTGATCCTATTAGGCCATCTATACTAAAGCTTCACCAGATTTAAAATTAACAATAATTTTTAGCTGCATCTAGCCCGGAAAATAATTTTGGGGCTCCGAGATGCGCAAGACACATAAGTGCCTTCTTGCTGCACTACCTGCAGCATGACCCTCATATTGTCAGAATTCGAAGTAATCATGACTACTGGGTTGCCACACTCTTAGATCCCCCAAACTTTTCGATCAACCTTTTCATTTTAATAAAGACCAAAAAAATGGTCATTTTTGAAATTATAAGCATTAGCAGGTTGTTAGAAACTGAAATCAAACAGTTTTCAACTCAAAACTTTATTCTAGGTGATGTTACATTTTCACATAGGACCCCTTGTTCGAAAGGAGCTTCTGAACTCTCTCGTCCATTGAATTTGTCAGGTTTTGGATGGTTTCTGCTTCAATTGTTTTGCATGAGGACAGAGTACCCTCCCAGAGCTGTTGCTTAGATGTGAACTGCCTCCCGCCATCATAGACACTCCTTTTAATGATGCTCCAAAGGTTCTGAATGGGGTAGAGGTCAGGGGAGCATGGGGTCACACCATAAGTTTGTCCCCTTTTATGCCCATATCAGCCAGAGATGCAGATGTTTTATGTGCAGCATGAGATGGTGCATTATCATGCAAAAAAATGATCTTGCTGTGAAATACACGGTTCTTCTTCTTGAACCATGGCAGGAAGTGCTGTTTGAGAAAATCCACATACATTATGGAGTTCATCTTTAGCGCCTTCAGGGATCCTAAAGGGGCCGACAATCTCTCTCCCCATGATTCCAGCCCAAAACATTACTCCACCTCCTCCTTGTTGGCGCTGTAGCCGTGTTTACGTGGGGTGTCCATCAACCAGCCATCCTCCACTCCATCCATCTGGACCATCGAGCGCTGCACGGCACTCATCCGTGAACAAAACAGTTTTGAAATCAGTCTTCATGTAATGTTTGGCCCACTGGAGCCGTTTCTGCTTGTGTGAAGTGGATAGAGGAGGTCGACAGGATGGCGTATGCACAGCTGCAAACCTCTGAAGGACCCTGCATCTTGTTGTTCGGGGGACGTTGGAGGCACCAGCAGCTTCAAAAACTTGTCTGCTGCTATGACAAGGCTTTTTTGCCGCTGCTCTTTCAACCTGACGTAATTGCCTGTAGGAAAGAGTCCTCAATTTGCCCTTATCAGCACGCACACGTGTGTACTGTGAATCAGCTACATACTTCTTGATTGCCAAGACACTTCATCCTGATCATCGCACAATGTTGATTGTAGTCATGCCTTGACCTAAACACTCCACAATTTGTTGCTTCTCAGCAGCCGACACATCCTTTTTCTTTCCCATTTTGGCAGAAAATGTAGGCTGCTTAATAATGTGAGACAGCCTTCTTAAGTAGTCTTGCCTTTCATTGGACACACCTGCCAAACTAATTAGCACAGGTGTCTGCAATTGCTTACAGTGATATAAAGAGCCCTGACACACATCACCATCAATGAGTTTAACTGACAAACAAACAAATTCTTCCCTTATCACTCCTAAACACTTTTTGCATAATAATTTGGAACACAGTGTACATGTGCTTTTCCACAAAACACCAGTGGTTCACGTAGTGAATCTTACAGTTCTAACTTGCCAACCGTGGTCTGTATGGAGTTGTTCAATAAAGGGCCCAAAATTAAGATAACATAGATGGGAGAGGTCTCTATGAATAGGAATTCCTAAGTATTTGATACCCTGTGAGGGCCAGGCAAAGGGAAAGTTGAACTGGATGGAATCCTATATGGATTTGGGGAGGGAGACATCGAGGGCCTCAGACTTCGCTGCATTGATTTTAAAATTTGACCATGTAACAAAGTGATCTATTTCAGCCATAACAGCATGGATGGATATATGTGATTGAGTGATATATACTAGGACATCATCAGCAAATAGAGAGCACTTGTACTCGGTGCCTTCCACCTAATATTGGGGTTATGACGAATTGATGAGAGCAGGTGCTCCGTCACTAGGATGTATAAGAGAGGGGACAGAGGACATCCCTGCCTTGTCCCATTGGTGATTGTGAAAGGTGATGAAAATGTTCTGACGCGCCCCCTGGGCCTTGGGACACCCGGAGCCGGACCCTTTTTGGTGGATGCTGGTGGTTGTAGTCTCCGTGGCGGCGACCCGGTTCCGTGGCTCAGGGCGGTCAAACCAGTGGCGGAACTATTTATGTGGTTTTGATGTTTAAATATCCGACTACGCCACCCGTGGATTGCGGTCAGAGTGAACCGCCGCTCCAGGGCAGACCGCTGAGGCTGGTGTTGTGGGTGCAGCAGAGCGTAGCATAACTCCCCACGGGAGGAGTATAGCCTCAGGGCAGTGTATGCGGAGGATGGGGGTGATGGTGCAGGGCAGCAGCAGTAACGACACGGAGTCAGTGATGCAGTCCAGGGCCTTTACTCACAGTTCTTATTATCCAGACCACGTCTGCAGGTAACGGCTGCCCACGTCGTACTGTGCTCACCAGGTGAGGGGCTCAGACAACTCCCAGATAACTTTGGAGCGCTTCACAGGACCCCCTTTGTGTGTCCTTTGTCTGGCCTTTCTTACCAACCCTTCTGTCCGGCTGCCTCGGGCCTCCTCTTGGTAAACTTGGCGCCAGTTTCCCTGACCCTATGTGGTGCCTTCCTAGCGGGTGTAGCGAGGGGCTGCGCCACATAAAATGTCACAGCCTCCTGTTTCTAGCTGAGGGTCGTTTCCTGCCTCCACTAGTTTCGGGGACCGGTCTCCCCCTTTGGCCTGACCCCTCCACGCAGGTGGATTCGGGCGTGCGGTGGCGACTGACTCGCCCGTCCGCACCCCTGGGATCCCTTCGTTCCTCGTTCCTGGAGCCTTCTCCGCTCCTCTTCCTTCCTTCTCCCTCTTCCAGGCCTGGGCCTCTGTTACTAGGCCCGCCTCCGGAGCAGAGCTCATGCAGAGCCCCTGCTCCCTGCCACTTCTGCTCAGACTTCTCTGCACTGAACTAAGATGGTGCCCACCTTTTATACTCCCTTCTCAATGCACCCAGGAACTGCTTCCTCCCTGCTCCTGCACTACAGGGTTCCCCTTCCTCAGTGTTCCCTCCCCCCACTCCAGCCAGGGACAGGGACTGTCGTGCCCATCTCAGGGGCATATTGGTCGCCCTGCCCCACGGCAATGTGGTGTAATGCATGCAGGTGTCGGGTCCTGATCCACACTACATCCTTACCTGAGAGTGAGATATCACACCTCTGGGTGAGGTGCAATACCTCTGTAGCAACCGAGCCCTCAGGGTGCTACAGTTCCATTTATCTTCAGCCTAGGTGACGTATTGCGATACAGGGCCGTGATTTTGGCTATAAAAGGGTCCCCTAGACCCCTACCCCAAGCTTTTTAAGAGAATCATATATGGCGTGCCAGGAGACTCTATGGAATGCTTTCTCAGCATCCAACGAGAGTATCTAATTACAAATTTTTAATTGCATCTAGCCCAGGAAATACTTTGTGCCTAGTAGCAGTGTCTGCTAGTCAGCGGATTATCCTGGCTGTTAAGCAAGCTACACCACCTGTAGTTTGGACACTTATTTTTTTCAAAGGAAATGCTTCGGGACCACGGGATACTCAGTGAAGAGCATCAGGAGGCACCCCAAGGCATAGGGGCTGGGACTGGCAGTAGGATACCTTGCGGTGGACCGCCGAGCTCGATCCTTATAAAAGCTTTTTAACTGCAGCAGCTTTAGTGGACGCTACTGGAGCTGGAATTACGCGGCTGCTTGCATGAGACTTGCCCTCCAATAGATCCTTGTAAATGGATTTAAAGTGTATTCATTCAAATTAGAGAGACAATTTAAATTAAAAAGCTTAGAGCTGCCTCCACCACAGGGGGGCTCGCTCGACCCACCAGCGGACAGGCACCAGTATTGGGAGAGGGGGGCTGGCCGTCAGGGTTCACCGCGGCTCTGGCACAAACCCGGCGACGCGGAGGTGGCATGGGCAGGAGCGGACTGAACGTGTCGGCTTCTCACTTTTTGGATTTTAGAAGGGCATGACATGCCTATATCTGTGTCTCCCCCTCCTTTTACTCCTCCACCTCTTTTCTTTTCGCATGACTATATGTACTTGTCACTTTTCCATGTGTTGGTTGTGTCTTCTGAGCAGTTTGTCAGCTTTTGGACACCTTTGAAGGTGTTTTCTATGTGTTTCTATGTGTTTTTGTTTGCCTGCCATTGGTTTTAACGGTGTTCGAAGGTGTTCGACGAACAGTTCGGCGAACACACGGGTGTTCGACGAACCGAACCGAACTCGAACACTACGGGGGTGGCTCAACACTACACAGGACGTCCAGCATATCTTAGATGGAACAGCTTTCATCCAAGACACACAAAAAAATCCATCATCTACAGTCAAGCTCTGAGGTACATTCGAATCTGTTCAGACAGCAAGGACAGAAAACTGCAGCTACTATCCCTGAGGAATACATTCCTACAACAAGGATCCCATCCACTGGTAATAGATGAACAAATTCACAGAGCTACAAGGATACCAAGAAGTAGCCTCCTGGATTACAGACAAAGGGAGGACAACAACAGGCTTCTCTTGTGGTCACATACAACTCCCACATGAACATCCTAAGGAAAATTGGTGCTGATCTCCAACCCATATTCCACAGAGACCACAAACTGAAAGAAATATTCCCAGAACTACCACTTCTCTCCTACAAACAGCCCCCTAACTTAAGGAATCTCCTTGTCAGAAGTGTCCTCTGATCACCATCAGTGACGGGCACATTCCCATGTAAAAACAAAAAATGCAAAACTTGTACCCACATATCACCATCAAATACAGTCTGTATACCTAACACAAATCAGGACTACAAAATCATGGATGTCTTTTCATGTACATCCTCCAGTGTGGTGACATGATACAATGTACAAGGTGTCCGGAAGGAGTTTATATTGGAGAAACGATGCAAAAACTGCAAACAAGAATGAATTTACACAGACACACAATTAAGAATGAACAGGACACACCTGTGGGAAAACATTTCTCTGGCCGGGGACACTGTATGAAAGATCTAAAAGTTTTAATACTAAAAGGTCACTTCAAGGGCAACAGAGAAAGAAAAATTTGGGAATTCAAATTGATAAGGATGTTCAATTCACTGACAACAGAACTAAATATAACACCTGGCTTTATGACTCACTACATGGACACAATTCACACCTCCAGATAATTAAACATTCCCAAGGCCTCTCATTTTGCAAAAAAAAAAAAACAACTAATTTGCTCTCCCTAACTTATCTGTAGGAGACATCACAACTTACACCTCATGAACAAATGTCTTGTTGTAACATCTCTCAAATGCTGTGCCTTTTGTCTCATGAATTCATTTGTAATCTTGCCTGAAGAAGGAGCCTCTGTGCTCTGAAAGCTTGCATATATATATATATAATTTCTGGTTAGCCAATAAAGGTATCACTCCGAGAATACTTTTGTCATTTTTGGCATACAAGTATTTACATCGATTTTTCTGGCTATCACGGTGCCACAATATAACTTTGTATTGTACATCAAACAGTGTTAGAAAGTTCAGAAAATTCCATTTTGCAATGATTAAAGTTCCGTTGTGAATTTTAGCGTGACTGGACCGTTCTTACGGAAATGTTTCCTGCCTCCTTCACTTAGATTCAGATCATACAGATAGTCAGACACCGCATTATCTCTGATACTATGGCCGATACAGCGCACATATAGATTATACTATAGAGTCCAAAAGTTTTGCTTTTTTTTTTTTAAAATGTGATAACTTCTGTCTGGTTGTTGTGATGTAATTTCCCTGGTGAGGAATTGAAAGTGCATGAAGTTGTCATCATACAAGACCTTAATTGTAACCAAAATGCTTTTGAATATCATTCATATTCTCTGAAACAAGACCAAGAAAGGAAAAATTCTGCTGGGGTATGTAAACTTTTGAGCACAACTGTATCCTTGTTCATGGTAGCATTCATATTTCCATCAATTCTATGCCAAGGGCCAATGGCAGATGCAGAAAAGCAGCCCAAAACCATGAGATTGCCGCCACCATGTTTCACTGTATGCGTTTGGTACCTTACATCATTACGTTTTCCAACTCTGCAGTATATACAGTGCTGCCATCACTACCAAACAGATTGAACTTGGATTCAACCGACCCCAACACCTTAGACCAATCTGTCTCTTTCCGTTGGCTGTGTTCTTTGGCAAACACAAGTTGGACCTTCCGGTTCTTTGCAGAGATGAAAGGCTTCTTGACTGGAACTCGTGCATTCAGCCCTACTGCTTAGTCCTCGCGACTCACTTTGACCCCATATTCTTTGTTCATTTTGTGGACATCAGATACTGACTTTTTCTTTATAATGTGATCAACTCTGGAGGAAGTTCTCCTTGGTCGTCCACTTCTAGGTTTGCCGGCTGTTCCAGAACCTTCTTTTTCTTTCTTTAATATACCTGACACTTGACTCTGAGAACAGGTGAATTCCATAGCTGCCTCTTTATGGCTTTTCCCTGACTTCACTCCCAGAATAATAAGCTTCCTGACATCTGGTGATAAATTTGGCTTTGTCTGTGCCATGTTTTTAACCTTAAAACGCAAAAAAAAAAATTTAGGCAAAATTCGACTGCCCATAACAAAATATGCAAAACATTTGGCCCAGCAAATGTTGAAAACTAACACATAAAGGGATAAAACAATGTCCAACACAATTTTTGTCCTGATAGCTGACAATCATTTGCTTCCAGTTAACTAAAATCACCAGAAAAATGGCCTCACAACAACCAAACAGAAGCAATCACAATTTAAAAAAAAAATGCTAAACTTTTGGTGGCTACTGTATTCATACAGTCAGGTTTAGCTGAGCTGCCTTTATCATTTGGCACAAAGTACAGTATCACAACATTTAATGTGGCTGCAGGGAAACTAGGCTGTACTTTTGGAGATGCATATAAAAATATTTTTGGTTTTGTCACTCGGCCTCAAAAAATTTAGTTACATATCTGGTAAAAATCCCTGAGCTCTCCTGAACCCTGCTGCTTTTTTGCCGTTTTGCACTGCGTCGCTCCATTGCAGAGATACTCACATTTGTTGCTTTCGGAGTGCAGTATGTGAAATCTCTGCTTTGCAGTCCAACTTTGCATTTTTTCAGTCTTATTTGGGAGTGCGCACTTTCAGCCCTCCCTCCAAGACGCTGCCAATGATCACATGCTCGACTACTAGATCTTCTCCTGATCTGTGGAAGCAGAGAAGAAACAGCCCGTTGCACTACAAGCAGAGATTTCACATGCAGTGCTCCAAAAGACGCAAATGTGAATATCTCTGCAATGGAGCGACGCAGCGAAAAACGGAAAAGAGCTGCAGAATCGGGGGAGCTCAGGGACTTTTACAAGGTATTTAAGGAATCACCCTGTAAGAATTGAATTTTATCGTTCTGGGTCCAATTACTGGAAAGTGGATTGTATTATGTGTTGTGCACAGATATTACTCAGTATTGCAGGGTCTGATTACTGCACACTGGGGTCAGGTGGCTTTAGTGGTCCTATCACTGTCTTATTACAGTTTTTGTGGAGCATTATATGGCGGCACACGCAGTTTGGTACATGTGATGGGTCTCCTAACCATTTTCCTTCTGTATTTTTTTACAGAGAAGGACGGGAAGGCTTTCCATCCAACCTACGAGGAGAAGCTGAGGCTGGTGGCTGTGTACAAACAAGTCCTCCTGGGACCGTACAACCCCGACACGTGCCCCGAAGTCGGCTTCTTCGATGTCCTGGGCAACGATAGGAGGTAACGAACGTCGTGTGGTTTGTTTCACTGTATCACATTCCTATAAAAAAGTAGCCACTTTGTAAATAGCCTAACGTTTTCTTACCGTTTTGTATACACAGCACTGATGCAGATCTGTGTGTCTCCATGGTTACAGACTACACTACATATGTAGTCTGATCCTGCCATTGTATATTTTTCACCACTAAAGTAGCAGTCAGTGACTGCAGGGTGAACCTCATTACCATGAGCATTTATGGGAGCTGTGTACGCAAAACGGCAACAGATTTTCCATCATGGGCATGCATCGATCTGATGTGTCCAAAAAAAAAAAATAGGAATTGAAATGCAAAGTTTAATAGAAAACTGCAGACTGTTTCTTGCATAAAACTGAACGACGACGCGTTTCTAACCTCTTCATAGAAGCCTTTGCTCCCTCTGAGTGTCGTTCACACACTGTCGTCTTTCTCACAGGAAAGAATGGGCGGCCCTGGGCAACCTGAGCAAGCAGGAAGCCATGACGGAGTTTATCACCCTCCTGAACAGATGCTGCCACCTCTTCTCCACATACGTCACATCCCATAAAATAGAGAAAGAAGAGCAGGAGAGAAAAAGGTACTAATCCCTACAATCCGTACATCCGGCATCGGTGGGGCACGGTAACTGCTGGTTTCCTCCAGAAACAGCGCCACACGTGTCCACAGGCTGTGCCTGGTATTGCAGCTCAGTACTATTAAAGTGAGTGGGGCTGAGCGGCAAGGTGACGCACAACCTGCAGACAGGTACCTGAAAACAACTCCAGCACTAATAGTTACTGGAGACGTTCTTAAAGGGACCGCTCTGCAGATTGTGCAGTGAACCCACCCCAACTCTACCAGAAGAGGCGCTGGTGATGCTGATAGATAGGAGATGGTTTGCAGCGGTTTTCTATGGATGCCGGACCTGGGTCCTGCAAATCTTTCTGCTCCAGTCTATAGCAGAGGTTAGCGGCAGTCGCTATCTCACAAGATAGATGATGATCGACATCTGGGTCACGTTTTTCCACACTTAAAGGGGTTGTCTGTTAGTTTAAAGGAGCTTTCTGTTTCCTGCAGGGATAATGTCACGTCACTCTATCAGATTGCTGCAGCCAATCACTGGCATGTACAGCATGAGACCGTAGAAACCAGTGATCGACTGCAGCAGTCACATGGATTATACAACATCATCGCTGCAGGAAAAAAAGTGATGGCCGCCAGAGTGTGAGCACGGGAGAAGCGAAGGAGTCATCAGGCGAGAAATATTTGTTTTTTATGGGTCAATTTTGTAAAATTTCCAACTGCCTTAAGTGGTATCAAATCCCTATCATATCACTAACTTAAAGCCGCAGCAGTTCTTAAACTTTGACTAAGTTTGATACATAGAATCCAACCTGCAGTGTAAAGCATGGGGGACAAAACAGCAGTATGAGACTGACAGGACATGAGGCATCTTTCAGGTTACCTCCTACTCCAGTACTAATTGCAGTATAGCTGGAGTCAGTGATTATGGATTTACGGAGCAGTCGGTATGTAAGACCGGAGGGATCATGGACCGGACTTCTGCTTTAAGTCCCAGGAAGTGAGAACGGTTGACGCTGCTGCAAAAATCATGTCCGACATAGTTCAGTGTAAAGCGTCATCTGCTGACTTTACTGGAGAGAAGAGAAGGAGCGGAGACGGCGGGAAGAGGAGGAGCGGCAGCGGCTGCTGCGAGAGGAGGAGAAGCGGAGGAAAGAAGAGGAGCAGAGGCTGCGGAGAGAGGAGGAAGAGAGGATGCGAGCGGAGGATGAACGGTTTAGAATGGAACAGCAGAAGTAAGTACTCCCATCGGAAGTCACTCATCTTTCTTAAAGGATATTTTTGGGTGGGTCACTCATTCAGGACCCTCGTAGTATGAGCCATAGTGCAAGGAGCAGTCTGTTGTATGCAATGCTGGTGACCGGTTGGAGGGTACATGCGCTGGGGTCACCAACAATGGGGTCCACGGAGCCCTGTCACATTCATTTTAATGGAAAATTACTAAAGCTCTGCCGGCCACAGGCAATGGCGGGTGCAGCAGTCATTAGGGCAGGATCGTGCATTTGTGTTTCAAATCTTAATTCTATTTTTTTTTTTTTGCAGGCAGCAGATCATGGCCGCCCTGAACTCGCAGACAGCGGTGCAGTTTCAGCAGTACGCAGCGCAGCAGTACCCGGGGAACTTCGAGCAACAGCAGCTCCTGATCCGGCAGCTGCAGGAACAGCACTACCAGCAGTGCATGCAGCAGCTGTACCAAGTGCAGCTCGCTCAGCAACAGGTAGACGCAGCGCACAGACCCCCGAGCCTCGCTGCTCTGAGCTGCATTTACCTGTCGGACCATGTTCCCACGTAGCATAAATGCTGCAGGGTTTGGGTTTTTTTGCAGAAAATCCCCTGTGTTTAAAACGGTGTTTCCCAAACTCCAGTCCTCACGGCCCCCATAGGTCATGTTTTCAGGATTTCCTTAGTATTTCCATCACCTGTGTAATACTATCAAGGCATCAGGAATTCTCTCACCTGTGTAATACGAAGGAGATCCTGAAACATGACCTGTGGGGGCCGTGAGGACTGGAGTTTTGGAAACACTGGTTTAAAAGTTTGAGGAAACTTCTTGTGCTTCCCGGAAAACTCCTGGCTGCTGTGCATCTAAAGACGTTGCTGAAATTTGTGTTTTTTTGGTTTGTTTATTTTTTCCTGTGGAGCCGAAAAAATGCATGAAAAAATGCCCTCGCTTCTTGTACAGAATTAATAAAACCTTCAGATCTTCAACAATAAATGGGGTAAAAACACCTGTAAAAATAAGATAATCAGAGTAGATTGCTATTGCGGGTTTTGATGTAGAAAATAAACCCTGCACTTTACGCTCCCTGGAACCTGAACTAATTAACTAATTGTTTTTAGTAAGAAAAAAATAAAAAAATTGCGCGGCTGAGTTTTGCTCTTGATGATGGCGGTGCGCTGAGTAGCTGGTTGATTAGATGCAGCGTTTATAAGTGGAAGACAGTGGGATTTGTGTGCAGCGTCTATTGGAGCCTGTGGTTGTCTGAAACGCTGCCTCATTAGAAGTTAAGCTTCTTTGTTCTTCCCCTCATGCTTTACACTGCAGTTTTGCTTTGCAGCATACAAGAAATGAAGAATGCTCATAAATGACGTGGTGTTACCCTCTCCTTACCCTCTCGGCCTTACAGAAACAGCAGGAGGCACTTTCGGCTGGAACCAGCTCCCCTGTCAGTTCTCCATCCAAGATGAACATGGGAAGCATCACCGGCTCCGGAGAAATCCCCTCGGTCAATGGACAAACCCACCCACACATAGACAATGCTGAGAAAGAACTGGAGGCCGACCCCGCTGGAAGACCTGCTGGAGAACGCGCCTAAAGGTGCGTCCTATTGACCCCAGTGGGGTTGGGGTCTGTTGGGTGGACAAACAGACGATACCTGGACATTGGCTAATGGTTTATGTTTGCTCATTATTTTTCCACTTCCTTCTCTCTACAGAGTCCACGCCGGTCATTGCTGCCCCATCCATGTGGACAAGACCCCAAATTAAAGACTTCAAAGAGAAGATCCGGCAGGACGCGGATTCAGTCATCACCGTCGGAAGAGGAGAGGTGGTCACAGTCCGGGTCCCCACACACGAGGAGGGCTCCTATCTTTTCTGGGAGTTTGCCACAGATAACTTTGACATTGGTTTTGGGGTTTACTTTGAATGGACAGACTCCCCAAACACGGCTGTGAGCGTGCACGTCAGCGAGTCCAGCGAGGACGAGGACGAAGGTACTTTGTACAATTTTCATACTTCATTCCTGTACAATAAATACTGTAGCAGGTCTTCACTGCATCTCACCCCCTCTTCCTGAAGAGGTCGGGGGTCTCTCGAGAAGCAGCATCTTACCCCCTCGTTTTAAGGAGGTTGGGGCCTCTCGAGAAGCAGTGTCTTACCCCCTCGTCTTAAGGAGGTTGGGGCCTCTCAAGAAGCAGTGTCTCACCCCCTCGTCTTGAGGAGGTTGGGGCCTCTCGAGAAGCAGCGTCTCACCCCTTTGATTTGAGGAGGTTGGGGCCTCTTGAGAAGCAGCATCTCACCCCTTCGTCCTGAGGAGGTCGGGGGGTCTCTCTAGAAGCAGCATCTCACCCTTTCGTCCTGAGGAGTTAGGGGGTCTCACCCCCTCGCCCTGAAGAGTTCTGGGGGTCCTATTGAAGCAGCGTCTCACCCCCTCGTCCTGAGCAGGTTGGGAGCCTGTTGAGAAGCAGCGTCTCACCACCTCATCCGGACGAGGTAGGGGGCCTTTCGAGAAGCAGCGTCTCACCCCCTCATCCGGACGAGGTAGGGGGCCTTTCGAGAAGCAGCGTCTCACCCCCTCATCCGGACGAGGTCGGGGCCTCTTGAGAAGCAGCGTCCCACCCCCTTGTTCCGAGGAGGTCGGAGGCTTCTGGAGAAGCACCAACTGGTCATGGATGTTCACCTCTGCAGGAGATCAAAAACCAACAATGTGCTCTCTGGGGCGTTACTGTGGTCTCTCTTGCTTTCCGTAGGTTAAGATTGACCTATCAGACTGGCGGGATGGTTGAGTCGCTGCCTAATTTATCCTCTCCCCAATGCCAGTAGTGGAGGAGCTGTGCCTCTGCAGAGGGAAAACGGGCCGCATCTAGCGTCAGAGAGGCTCATTCACACTTTAAAGTAAAAAGCTTGCGAGCGTGCTCTCCTTGCCAAGGAAACCAGTCACCACTGATAGTTTGTAGAGGTGGCCGGTATCCTAGGCAACCAGCTGTAAACTATAGAATTAAGAATACCTCCATATTTGACAACAGAGATACTTTTTAATAAAGAGTGAAATGTAAAGTTCCTGGTGTTTACAAGCACTTTGCAATTTTACCCAGCGAAGATGGAGGAAAAACCGCACCAAAAACGGATCAGATCAGCATGAGTCGCCCTGTACTCTCTCTGCGGGATTTCTGTAAGACTGCTTGTTTCCGGATTATTCCCGGAAGACCCCTTTATGCTTCTGTTTTAGCTCCGCGCCCATGACTTGTCCCACTCTGATATCCTGGACTCACTCCTGACTTGTGTCTGTTCTTTACAGAGAATCCCAACAACGAAGAGAAAGCCGAAAAGAACGCCAACAAGCCTCAGCTGGAGGAGATTGTGCCGGTCTACAGGCGGGATTGTCACGAAGAGGTGGACGCCGGCAGCCACCAGTACCCCGGCCGGGGGCTCTACCTGCTCAAATTTGACAACTCTTATTCCTTGTGTCGTTCAAAATCTGTGTACTACAGAGTGTATTATACTAGATAAAGGAGGGGCCTGCGGTCAGGGGGAGGAGCCGGCAATCAGGGGGAGGGGCAAGTGATCATGGGGCGGGGCCTGCAATCAGGGGGAGGGGCCAGGGCAGTAAGTCGCTCACATGACCTGGATCCTTTTCGATAAGTGTCGCCTCCTCATCGCTCCTCGTGGCGGCCGACACTAATTCAGAGTGCTGTGATTTAACCCGTTCTTTGCCACTACGATTGGTGGACATGAAAGGGGTTTTTAATTCTATTCTCTGTGCGCCCACTCGGGGGCATTTCATGATCTGTTCAGAAGATGAACGCGCATGAGAAGCGTCATGGAGGAGGGGGCACCTTTGTGTTGGGTACCAGGGTAGTGGGCGCCCCCTCAAGACTGGTGGAAGGGTAAAGGTCCCATGTGTTCCCCTCGGTCTGCCCTATTCTGTACCACGCGCAGGTAGCTCAGCGCCATCGCAAACAGCAACGGTTTCTCCTCCACTATAGGTCAGGGCAAATCCGAAATGTGCTGTTGCCTCTCTGGTATCAGCCGTCTGTAGCGGGCAGGAGAGGGTAGTGGGGAAAGTTTCTTATCTCTTCTCTCATCAGTCTGATTTGTCTGATCTTGTACCATGTAAAATATGTAACAAATATGAGAAATGGTTTATAATAATAATAATCATATGGAATAATCTGTCCTGTGTGATCTGGAGGAAACACTGCACCTCCCCCAATGCCCCGCAGCAGAGCATGCGCTATGTGAGACCACCAGGGGTGGGCCGCAGGGCGGAGGGGGGGGTTCACGAAGCCTGAGAAGCTAGGAGGAATCTGGCAGACTTGCGATTGCTGCTCTGGAGGTGATAACAGCATTTCCTATAGATTTTACCTGTATGATGCTGCACTACGCCTTGTTGCCGTATAAGGGTAAGTCACAGGGCAACGGTCTCTGGTTGTTGTGAAACTACAACTCCCAGCATGCCCGGACAGCTCCTTGACTTTAGTCTGACTTGCACTAATACATTATGTAATTTCGGTTGTTTTCTATGAAGGCGTCGCTTTTCTATATCGCGTCCAATGAGCTGGATGAGGGCAGAATACGGCCGCCATACATTTACCATGGGAGATGGCTGATCGGCTCTGTGTATCGCTCAGTGCACCTATGTGGGAGCAGTCAGGGCGGCCATATTGCTCATCACTCAGCTTTCCCAGAAACTGAACGGAGGGATAGAATTTGCCCCTGCAAATGATACTATGAGCTGTAGGGATTAATGGCCAGATATTTAGATCCAGACTGTAGAGATTGTGGACGGTGGGGATCAGGCTGGTCACAGGACAGGGCCGTGCAGATGGTTTCCGCTCTGCATTGGGGGGCGCAGGTATCGTATACGGCTCCTATTATAAGGCGCTATACAGGTCGGGTGTTGGACTTTGCTGCCAGCAGCTGCACTTCTCCCTGCAGAAATGAGACCACCCATCCCCTTCAGCAGAGCAGTGATCAGAGCTATGGACGGGTGGGCTGTAACATTAGGGGCCCCTGGTACTCAACTTTCAGCCTGGAAGCAAGAAAAATATCAGGTGCCAGTTTCTGATCATGTGGTTCAGTGTGATGTGAATGTTCAGGAATCTGCACCAATTTATTTACTATGTCTAAAGTCTGTCTTCTAATACAAGAATTAAGGTGCTGCCAGCAGCCACCACTAGAGGGCACCAGTGGTGTATGCACTGAGCTCTGCGCTGGCAGCAGCCTCCACTAGAGGGCACCTGTGGTGTATGCACTGAGCTCTGCGCTGCCAGCAGTCTCCACTAGAGGGCGCCTGTGGTGTATGCACTGAGCTCTGCGCTGCCAGCAGCCTCCACTAGAGGGCACCTGTGGTGTATGCACTGAGATCTGCACTGCCAGCAGCCTCCACTAGAGGGCACCTGTGGTGTATGCACTGAGATCTGCACTGCCACCAGCCTCCACTAGAGGGCACCTGTGGTGTATGCACTGAGATCTGCACTGCCAGCAGCCTCCACTAGAGGGCACCTGTGGTGTATGCACTGAGCTCTGCTCTGCCAGAAGTCTCCACTAGAGGGCGCCTGTGGTGTATGCACTGAGCTGTGCGCTGCCAGCAGTCTCCACTAGAGGGCACCTGTGGTGTATGCACTGAGATCTGCACTGCCAGCAGCCACCACTAGAGGGCACCTGTGGTATGTTGAATGCACTGAGCTCCATACCACCATCAACCACCACTAGAGGGCACCTGTGCTGTTGTATGCACTGAGCTGTGCCTTTCCTGTGCTGTTGTATGGACAGAGCTCTGCGCTGCCAGCAGCCACCACTAGAGGGCGCCTGCGGTATGTTGTATGCACTGAACTCTGCGCTGGCTGCTGCCACCACTGGAGGGCACTTTCGTTATGTACTGAGCTCCATGCAGCCAGCGGTCACCATTAGAGGACGCCTGTTGTATGTACTGAGCTCCGCACTGCCTGCAGTAACCACTAGAGGATGCCTGTGGTGTATGCACTGAGCTCTGCGCTGCCAGCAGCCTCCACTAGAGGATGCCTGTGGTGAATGCCCTGAGATCTGCGCTGCCAGCAGCCACCACTAGAGGGCGCCTGTGGTGTATGCACTGAGATCTGCACTGCCAGCAGCCTCCACTAGAGGACGCCTGTGGTGTATGCACTGAGATCTGCGCTGCCAGCAGCCACCACTAGAGGGCGCCTGTGGTGTATGCACTGAGATCTGCGCTGCCAGCAGTCACCACTAGAGGGCGCCTGTGGTGTATGCACAGAGATCTGCGCTGCCAGCAGTCACCACTAGAGGGCGCCTGTGGTATGGTGTATGCACTGTGCTCTGCGCTGCCAGCAGCCACCACTAGAGGGAGCCTGTGGTGTATGCACAGAGATCTGCGCTGCCAGCAGTCACCACTAGAGGGCGCCTGTGGTATGGTGTATGCACTGTGCTCTGCGCTGCCAGCAGCCACCACTAGAGGGCGCCTGTGGTATGGTGTATGCACTGTGCTCTGCGCTGTCAGCAGCCACCACTAGAGGGCGCCTGTGGTGTATGCACTGAGCTCTGCGCTGCCAGCAGCCACCACTAGAGGGTGCCTGTGATGTGTTGTATGCACTGAGATCTGCGCTGTCAGCAGCCTCCACTAGAGGGCGCCTGTGGTGTATGCACTGAGATCTGCGCTGCCAGCAGCCTCCACTAGAGGGCGCCTGTGGTGTATGCACTGAGATCTGCGCTGCCAGCAGCCTCCACTAGAGGGCACCTGTGGTGTATGCACTGAGATCTGCGCTGTCAGCAGCCTCCACTAGAGGGTGCCTGTGGTGTATGCACTGAGATCTGCGCTGCCAGCAGCCTCCACTAGAGGGCGCCTGTGGTGTATGCGCTGAGCTCTGCATTGCCTGCGCTGTTGTATGGACAGAGCTCTGCGTTGCCAGCAGCCACCACTAGAGGGCGCCTACGGTATGTTGTATGCACTGAACTCTGCGCTAGCTGCAGCCACCACTGGAGGGCACCTGCTGTATATAATGAGCTTCATGCTGCCTGCGGTCACCACTAGAGGGCGCCTGTGGTGTGTTGTATGCACTGAGCTCCCCCTAGTGGTGGCTGTGAGTAATCAGCATTTTAAAGTCTTATGTAAAAAGATAAAATAAATTAAAATTGTGTACAACTTGGAAAGGTGGACAGGTCACTAATGGGCTCCAATATTGAATTTGCCCTGAAAAATCAGCTATTCCCATCAATGAGCTCTCGCTGAGCAGCACATATGTGCTTAACCCCTTATTAGTCAATCATTCCTGAAAACCCCCCCATTACCCTGCAGTAACCCTAAATCCCCGTAGCCTTTGCAGGGCGTCCGTGTGTTATACCTGCACTGAATCTGTATTTCAGCCTCTCGTCCTTTGGGGCCTCAGGATCTTGACGAGTTCCCCTGAAGACCCCCAGATGCAGAATGTCCCCATGATGGAAGGTTTCCCAGCATATAGCATCCATCGCCCCTTGTCAGCGCTGCCTGCCGGGGCCGGACGTTAACCCTTTCTTTCCCCGTGAGCCCCCTCTCGTCTCGTTGCTGCCTTCCAGCTCTTCACCAATCAGCGAATCGTATTGGTGAGGACCGGGGAGCGCCGCTGCCTGTGCGGATACTTCCACTGCAAGAAGCCGAGAGATGAGCGACTGCTCGCAGCAGAAGTATCCCGACCCGCAGCGCCGCTCCCCGGTCCTCCCTTCACACCCTAGCCGCTGATGTCCCCACAGTATCCGCATGGTGTTACAAAGGTCCGGACATTTGTGTTAAAAATCGCTGATTGGTCGCAGGCGCTGCCCGCGACCAATCACCGATTTGGGCGCCAAATTTAAATATCGGCCGCGACCAATCACCGATCTTGGCTCCACATTTAAACACCGCTCTCGGCTTCTCGGAGTGGAAGTATCCGGACAGGCAGCGGCGCTCCCCGGTCCTCACTAATACGATTCCGCTCCCCGCTCCTCACCAATACGATTCGCTGATTGGTCGCGTGCGGAGAGCGCGACCAATCAGTGATGTTGGCGCTAAAGTTAAACACCACTGTGCTGATTGGTCGCCGACGCTGTGCGCGACCAATCACCGATTTGGGCGGCACATTTAAATAGCGTCCGCGACCAATCAGTACAGCGGTGTTTAAATGTGGAGCCAAGATCGGTGATTGGTCGCGGCCGATATTTAAATTTGGCGCCGAAATCGGTGATTGGTTGCGGGCAGCGCCAGCGACCAATCAGCGATTTTTAACACAAATGCTGACATCCATGCGGCTAGGGCGTGAAGGGAGGACCGGGGAGCGGCGCTGCGGGTCCAATTGGTCGCGGCCGCTATTTAAATGTGCCGCACAAATCGTTGATTGGTTGCGGACTTGGCCCGCGACCAAGCACTGATCTTGCGGCCAAAGTTAAACACTACTGTGCTGATTGGTCGCGGACTCTGCCCGCGACCAATCACGGATTTGGGCGCCAAATTTAAATATCGGCCGCGACCAATCACCGATCTTGGCTCCACATTTAAACGCCGCTGTGCTGATTGGTCGCTGCCGATATTTAAATGTGGCTCCCAAACCGGTGAGTGGTCGCGGGCGGCGTCGCCGACCAATCAGCACAGCGGTGTTTAAATGTGGAGCCAAGATCAGTGATTGGTCGGGTCCGAAGACCGCGACCAATCATCGAATCTTCTTGGTGAGGACCGGGGAGCGCTGCTGCCTGTGCGGCTACTTACGCTGCGAGAACCCGGGACATAGTGGGCGCTGGCAGCAGAAGTATCCCGACCCGCAGCGCCGCTCCCCGGTCCTCCCTTCCGCATGGAGGTCAGTGGCACCGGCGGTCCTTCCGCTGCTACCAGCCGGGAGATGAGCGCCTTGCGCCGCTCATCTCCCGGCTGTATCTCCGTCCCGCAGATGGGTCCGGCGGTCGGGTTCCTTCTGCTGTTGCTGGCCGGGAGATGAGCGCCTCGCGGAGCTCATCTCCCGGCTGCATCGCCGCTCAGCTCCGTCCCCCAGATGAGCCGCTAACGGCCGCCATCTTTTTTCAGAAATCCCACAGCGCTGATTGGCCGCTGCCGGACCAATGAGCGACGCGGGATTTCCTGGACAGACAGACAGACAGACAGACAGATGGGATAAGACGATTATATATATATAGATAATTTACCTTTCTCCTCATTAAAGATGGAATTAGCGGCTTTTTGATTTTCTTATGATGTAAAAACTGCGCCTGAGATGATTCATTACGGTGTAATACAATCACCCCACGAGGAGCTTTTACAATCTGTTATAGAGACCTGATGCTTAAAGGGGTTGTCTACTTTTATATACCCCCCCCCCTATAAGGGGATGGGGGGCAGTGATGGCATTTAATGGGGGTTGGTCACGCTCCCTTTATTAGTACGACACCAGCTTGTCTGTTCTGCTTAAAAGCCTCTCTATATGCCCTATTACTTCCTATGGCTATCATGCAGAATATTTGTAACTTTTAGGTTGTTCTGTGCTATATTATTTTTTAATAGCATCAAAATTCCCCATGTAAATTATAAATTTCTTTCTGCTTTGCTCATAGCCACCACTAGAGGGTGCCACATGCATACAGATTTGTGTTCCTTATATAAACAGAATGCAAAGAACTCCCCCTAGTGTTGGCTGCAGGTACCTAGAATGTAACATCAATGACTTGGGTTGAGGAAATAAAACGTACAATTATGTACTAAATGGTAAAACAATGGGTAAAATAGTCGCTATAGACTTGCGTGTATGGGCGGAAGTTGAAGTCCACTTTAGTGACCAGTGGCCGGCAAATAAAATGATGGGATGCATTAAAAGAGGCCGAGCTGCTCCTGAGGAGAACGTCCTTCTGCCTTTATACAAGTCCCTATTGCGGCCACACAGGACTGGGGACAATTTTGGGCTCCAGTCTATAAGGAAGATATAGATGAACTAGAGCGGGTGCAGAACAACCAAGGTGATGAAGGGAATGAGGGACTGCAGAGGACGAGGGATCAGACTGGGGGTTATTCAGTTTGGAGAAAAGACGGCTGACGGGAAATCTCATTACAATGGAGAAATGGATGAGGGGACAGGACCCAGATTTTCTGATGATCTTTCTACACCTTGATCTGCAACAATGACAAGGAGGCGTCCTCTCCATCTTCTATATATATAATTCAGTCAGTCAGTCAGTCAGTCAGTCAGTCAAGGAAATCCCGCGTCGCTCATTGGTCCGGCAGCGGTCAATCAACGCCGCGGGATTTCTGAAAAAAGATGGCGGCAGTTAGCGGCTCATCTCCCGGCCGGCAACAGCAGAAGGAACCCGACCGCCGGACCCATCTGCGGGACGGAGATGCAGCCGGGAGATGAGCGGCGCGAGGCGCTCATCTCCCGGCCGGTAGCAGGGGAAGGACCGCCGGCGCCGCTGACCTCCATGCGGAAGGGAGGACCGGGGAGCGGCGCTGCGGGTCGGGATACTTCTGCTGCGAGCGCCCGCTATGTCCCGGGTTCTCGCAGCATAAGTAGCCGCACAGGCAGCGCTGCTCCCCGGTCCTCACCAAGACGATTCGATTATTGGTCGCGGTCTTCGGACCCGACCAATCACTGATCTTAGCGCAAAAGTTAAATACCGCTGTGCTGATTGGTCGCCGACGCTGCCCGCGACCAATCACCGATTTGGGCGCCACATTTAAATATCGGCCGCGACCAATCAGCACAGCGGTGTTTAAATGTGGAGCAAAGATCTGTGATTGGTCGCGACCGATATTTAAATTTGGTGCCCAAATCGGTGATTGGTCGCGGGCAGCGTCCGAGACCAATCAGCACAGTAGTGTTTCACTTTGGCCGCAAGATCAGTGATTGGTCGCGGGCCAAGTCCGCGACCAATCAACGATTTGTGCGGCACATTTAAATACCGGCCACGACCAATTGGATGTCAGCGCCGCTCCCCGGTCCTCCCTTCACGCCCTAGCCGCATGGATGTCAGCGGCGCTGCCTGTGCAGCTACTTCCGCTCCGAGAACCCGGGACATGAGCAGGCGCTCGGAGCAGAAGTATCCCGACCCGCAGCGCCGCTCCCCGGTCCTCCCTTCACACCCTAGCCGCTGATGTCCCCACAGTATCCGCATGGTGTTACAAAGGTCCGGACATTTGTGTTAAAAATCGCTGATTGATCGCTGGTGCTGCCCGCGACCAATCACCGATTTGGGCGCCAAATTTAAATATCGGCCGCGACCAATCACCGATCTTGGCTCCACATTTAAACACCGCTGTGCTGATTGGTCGCGGTCGATATTTGAATTTGGCACCCAAATCGGTGATTGGTCGCGGGCAGCGCCAGTGACCAATCAGCGATTTTTAACACAAATGTCCGGACCTTTGTAACACCATGCGGATACTGTGGAGACATCAGCGGCTAGGGTGTGAAGGGAGGACCGGGGAGCGGCGCTGCCGGTCGGGATATTTCTGCTGCGAGCGCCCGCTCATGTCCCGGGTTCTCGCAGTGGAAGTAGCCGCACAGGCAGCGGCGCTCCCCGGTCCTCACTAATACGATTCCGCTCCCCGCTCCTCACCAATACGATTCGCTGATTGGTCGCGTGCAGAGAGCGCGACCAATCAGTGATCTTGGCGCTAAAGTTAAACACCGCTGTGCTGATTGGATGCGGACGCCAGACGCGTCCAATCACCGAGATTGGCGCCAAATTTAAACAACGCTCTGCTGATTGGTCGCGGACTCCAGCTGCGACCAATCAGCGATTTTGGCGCCAAATTTAAACACCGCTCTGCTGATTGATCGCGGTTGCTGGCCGAGATCAATCAGCAGTATTGGGGCCAAATTTAAACCTCACTCTGCTGATTGGTCGCAACCACCGGCCGCAACCAATCTGCGTTATTTTGTGCCAAATTTAAACAACGCTCTGCTGATTGGTCGCGGCCGTCAGCCGCGATTAATTAGCGATTTTGGCGCCAAATTTAAACATGCTCTCCAGTCCTCACTAACACGGTTTGCTGATTGGTCGCGGCCGCCGCCCGCGACTAAGCGATTTTGGCGCAAAATTCAACCACCGCTCTGCTGATTGGTCGAGGCCGCCGGCCGAGATCAATCAGCAGTATTGGTGCCAAATTTAAACACCGCTTCGCTGATTGGTCGCGGTGGCTGGCCGCGACCAAGCAGCGAAATTGGCACCAAATTTAAACGCTCTGCTGATTGGTCGAGGCCGCCGGCCGTGACCAATCAGCCATATTGGTGCCAAATTTAAACACCGCTTCGCTGATTGGTCGCGGTGGCCGGCCGCGACCAAGCAGCGAAATTGGCGCCAAATTTAAACACCGCTCTGCTGATTGGTCGTGGTTACCGGTCTCGAATAATCAGCATTATTAGTGCCAAATTTAAACACCGCTGTGCTGATTACTCGCGACCAATCTGCGATATAGGCGCCAAATTTTAACACCGCTTTGCTGATTGGTTACGGTTGCCGGCCTCGACCAATCAGCGATTTTGCCGCAAAATTGAAACACAGCTCTGCTGATTGCGCCCGGTCGGCCGCATACCTATTCTAGAATACCCGATGCATTAGAATCGGGCCACCATCTAGTCTAATCATAATAACAGACGGGGATTCTTTACTGTAAGAGCATTAAGACTATGGATCTCTCTGTCACATGATGCTGTCATGGTGGATTCACTACCAGTATACAAGGAGGGCCTGGACACCTTTCTTGAAGAATATAATCTTATAGTTTCTAGATTGTGTGATGATGGTGATCCAGGGAACTCGCCTGATTGCCGTTTGTGGAGTCAGGAAGGAATTTTCCCCTGATATGGGGCAATTAGCATCTGTCTCCCGGGGTTTTTGTTTTCTTTCCTCTAGATCAGTGTTTCCCAAACTCCAGTCCTCATGGCCCCACAGGTCATGTTTTCAGGATCTCCTTAGTGTTACACAGGTGATGGAAGTATCATCAAGACATCAGGAATTCTCTCACCTGTGCAACACTATGGAAATCCTGAAAACGTGACCTGTGGGGGCCGTGAGGATGGGGTTTGGGGAACACTGCTCTAGATCAACGTGTTATTGTACTGGTTGAACTTGATGGACTTGTGCAGTCAACCTAAAAGGGAGTCAGCACAGAATGACTGTTCAAACCAAGCGCAGGCGCTTAGTGCATCATGGTGCAGCCAAACATTGAAGGTCGCCTTCCCACGTGCTTGTTTTCTCTCCATTTGCACACCTCGCCCCCCCCACCTTTGATGATAGCTCTGGCTTCATAGAGCAATGTTTGGCCAAATCACGGTGCACCGAGGGCCGGTGCTTGGTTTAAACAGTCGTTCTGTGCTGTCAGACTCGTTTTAAATGTTTGGCCTCGCCAAAGGTGCACTAAGCGCCTGTGTTATCACAGAATAGTGAGGACCGGTGTAGAGCGTGAGGCGTGGACATGGTGGTATCACAATAGTGAGGACTGGTGTAGAGCGTGAGGCGTGGACATGGTGGTATCACAATAGTGAGGACGGATGTAGAGCGTGAGGCGTGGACATGGTGGTATCACAATAGTGAGGACGGGTGTAGAGCGTGAGGCGTGGACATGGTGGTATCACAATAGTGAGGACGGGTGTAGAGCGTGAGGCGTGGACATGGTGGTATCACAATAGTGAGGACGGGTGTAGAGCGTGAGGCGTGGACATGGTGGTATCACAATAGTGAGGACGGGTGAGATCGTGAGGCGTGGACATGGTGGTATCACAATAGTGAGGACGGGTGAGATCGTGAGGCGTGGACATGGTGGTATCACAATAGTGAGGACGGGTGTAGAGCGTGAGGCGTGGACATGGTGGTATCACAATAGTGAGGACGGGTGTAGAGCGTGAGGCGTAGACATGGTGGTATCACAATAGTGAGGATGGGTGAGATCGTGAGGCGTGGACATGGTGGTATCACAATAGTGAGGACGGGTGTAGAGCGTGAGGCGTGGACATGGTGGTATCACAATAGAGAGGACGGGTGTAGAGCGTGAGGCGTGGACACGGTGGTATCACAATAGTGAGGACGGGTGTAGAGCGTGAGGCGTGGACATGGTGGTATCACAATAGTGAGGACGGGTGAGATCGTGAGGCGTGGACATGGTGGTATCACAATAGTGAGGACGGGTGTAGAGCGTGAGGCGTGGACATGGTGGTATCACAATAGTGAGGACGGGTGTAGAGCGTGAGGCGTGGACGGGTGTAGAGCGTGAGGCGTGGACATGGTGGTATCACAATAGTGAGGACGGATGTAGAGCGTGAGGCGTGGACATGGTGGTATCACAATAGTGAGGACGGGTGTAGAGCGTGAGGCGTGGACATGGTGGTATCACAATAGTGAGGATGGGTGTAGAGCGTGAGGCGTGGACATGGTGGTATCACAATAGTGAGGACGGGTGTAGAGCGTGAGGCGTGGACATGGTGGTATCACAATAGTGAGGACGGGTGAGATCGTGAGGCGTGGACATGGTGGTATCACAATAGTGAGGACGGGTGAGATCGTGAGGCGTGGACATGGTGGTATCACAATAGTGAGGACGGGTGTAGAGCGTGAGGCGTGGACATGGTGGTATCACAATAGTGAGGACGGGTGTAGAGCGTGAGGCGTAGACATGGTGGTATCACAATAGTGAGGATGGGTGAGATCGTGAGGCGTGGATATGGTGGTATCACAATAGTGAGGACGGGTGTAGAGCGTGAGGCGTGGACATGGTGGTATCACAATAGTGAGGACGGGTGTAGAGCGTGAGGCGTGGACATGGTGGTATCACAATAGTGAGGACGGGTGAGATCGTGAGGCGTGGACATGGTGGTATCACAATAGTGAGGACGGGTGTAGAGCGTGAGGCATGGACATGGTGGTAGCACAATAGTGAGGACGGGTGTAGAGCGTGAGGCGTGGACATGGTGGTAGCACAATAGTGAGGACGGGTGTAGAGCGTGAGGCGTGGACATGGTGGTAGCACAATAGTGAGGACGGGTGTAGAGCGTGAGGCATGGACATGGTGGAAACACAATAGTTAGGACGGGTGTAGAGCGTGAGGTGTGGACTCTGTGTTGTCACACAATATAATCACATCTAGTAACAGAACCTTTAATGGATGTTTTATACAAAAGTGAACATTCGCTCTGAAGTCTTAAAACCCTATAATTCAAGAAACTATTTCCTCCATACGAAATGCACGTGTAGATAGTGTCACGGGTGTGTTGCCACGAAGATCGTCACGAGTACACAGCCTGACTTCTCGCAGCTGACTTGTTGGTGCTTTGTGTTTTCTCGGCAGTGAAGGAGTTAATTCTCTCTCTCTCTGGGCTAGCTGAGGTCCAGCCTCGCCCAGCTGCAATCAATGCTTCGTTAGTGAGACTCCTTTATATTCCTGCAGGTCTGTTTGTGAGGTGTCGGTGAAAGCTTTTCATTCAGACTTACAGAGCGGATCGTGGTGTTTGGAGTTGCTGAGATAAGTGTATTTGAAAGTGTTATTTCCCTTTCCTCGCTTTATCATTTATCTCCTTTCCCGTTGGTGTTCCCTCTGTTGTAGTTTTGTTGAAGTTGTATGCAAGGTGGTTTTGGTTTTTCCCTTGTACTGTCTCGTTCGTCTATATACTGTGTGTGGGCATATTATTGCTGGTTCCCAATTGTTGTGATCAGGGTCCTTCTCAGGACTAGATTACTGTGGTGCAGGGATCCTCAGGAGGTAGGGGTTACGCTGGCGGCCTGGACCTCTGTACCTTTAACAGTACCTCCAGGATGAGGGATTAGTCAGGGCCCCAGCTTAGGGTCAGCTTAGGCCCCCTACCTCCAGTATTCTGTGACAGTGTGACATTTTCACCGACCAACTTAGTTTTTCTCCTGCTACCATGGATCCAGTAGCCGGTCTAGCTCAGCAGTTGCAGAGTTTGTCCATGGGGCTGGCGGACGTTAGGTCCAAGGTTTTGCATCCTCTGGAGCAAGCCGGACCAGAACCTAAAGTAGCTCTCCCTGACAGGTTCACTGGGGGGCGGGACAAGTTTTTTGTTTTCCGGGAGGCATGCAAATTGTACTTTCGGCTGCGGCCTCGGTCATCGGGCAGTGAAGAACAAAGGGTGGGAATTGTCATCTCGCTCCTACAAGGGGACCCACAATCTTGGGCGTTCTCTCTTCCCCCTAGCTCCCCAGTTCTCCAGTCAGTGGATAGGTTTTTCGCTGCTTTGGGACTCGTATATGATGACCCAGATCGGATCTCCCTTGCTGAGTCTAAGTTACGTAGGATTCAGCAGGGAGATCGTCCGGCGGAGGAATTCTGTTCGGAGTTCCGTAGGTGGGCCACGGACACCCAGTGGAATGACCCGGCTCTTAGGAGCCAGTTTTGTCATGGTTTATCCGACAAATTACAGGATGTGTTGGCACAGTATGACTCTCCCGCGTCACTGGAAGCCGCTATGGCCCTTGCTATTCGCGTTGACAGACGGCTTCGGGAGAGGTGCGGGATAACTCTACCCCCTGTAATGTCTCCACCTCTTACAAGGTCCCCTCATATGGTGGTTCCCCTGGTCAGTCCGGAGGAGCCTATGCAATTAGGGGGGACATCATTTCGGGGAAGGGGACCGGTGGTGCGCCATAAGACAGGAGGGTGTTTCCTCTGCGGGAAAAAGGGACATTTTATTGGGGGGTGTCCATCCCGCCCCTTGCTGAGTAAAGAGTCGTCGAAAAAACTGTTGATCCCAGGTTGTGTGGTGGACGGCAATCTGGGAGTAGGTATTTCGTCCCTAGGTTCGTCTCAGTTTCTCGTACCGGCGGAGGTGGTGGTGGGTACGAGAACTGTGAGGATATCTGTTCTTCTGGATAGTGGGGCCGGGGCTAATCTGGTTGATGCTCGGTTTGCCCGGGTTCAAGGTATGCGATTGAGTGAGTTGGCTAAACCCATCCCCATATTCTCGATCAATGCCAGGCCTCTCGGTCAGGGAAGTTTTTTGCAAGCTGTGCATGGCGTAAAACTTCAAGTGGGGGCAATACATAAAGAACTGTTGTCTTGCTACGTGTTGGAGGGTCTTCCCACTCCTATAGTGTTGGGCCTTCCTTGGTTAGCTAAGCATAACCCTGTTATTAATTGGCAAACCAGAGAGATAAGCCAATGGAGTAAATTCTGTAATAAAAACTGCATGAACACGGTCATCGGTGCGGTTACTCCTTGGGTCTTACCTCCATTTCTGGCAGACTTTGAGGATGTATTCTCGGAGAATGGGTGTCAGGAACTACCTCCTCATCGCGAGTATGACTGTTCTGTAAAACTGCTCCCTGAGGCCAAGTTACCTAAAGCTAGGTTGTATAACCTTTCTGGTCCTGAGAGGCAGGCCATGAAGGATTATATTTCTGAAAGTCTGGCTAAGGGGCATATTAGACCTTCATCTTCACCGGTGGCCGCGGGGTTCTTCTTTGTTAAGAAGAAAGATGGAGGCCTACGCCCTTGCCTGGATTTCCGTGAACTTAATCGGATTACGGTCCGAGATCCGTATCCGCTCCCACTTATTCCCGATCTCTTTAATCAGATCGTGGGCGCCAAATGGTTCTCTAAGTTGGATCTCAGGGGGGCGTACAATTTGATTAGGATGAAGGAGGGGGATGAGTGGAAGACGGCTTTTAACACTCCGGAGGGGCATTATGAGAACCTTGTCATGCCATTCGGTCTGACTAATGCCCCGGCGGTGTTTCAACACTTTGTTAATGATATTTTTCGCCACCTGGTGGGACAGTTTGTTGTCATATATCTGGATGATATCTTAATTTACTCGCCGGATCTGGTGTCTCATCAGGAGCACGTTAGACAGGTGTTACAGATCTTGCGGGATAATAAACTGTATGCCAAGTGGGAAAAGTGTGTGTTCGCCGTACAGGAACTCCAGTTTTTAGGCTTCCTGGTTTCTGCGTCCGGTTTTCGTATGGACCCTGGGAAAGTGCGGGCAGTTCTTGAGTGGGATCGGCCGGAGAATCTTAAGGCACTACAACGTTTCCTGGGGTTTGCTAACTATTACCGGAAGTTCATTCGTAATTTCTCGTCCGTGGTTAAGCCTCTCACAGACATGACTAAAAAGGGGACGGATTTTTCTAGGTGGTCTGACAAGGCTTGTCAAGCATTTTCCTCCTTGAAAAAATGTTTTGCCTCGGCACCCATACTCATTCAACCTGATGCGTCTCAGCCATTCTTTGTAGAGGTAGACGCTTCCGAGGTAGGGGTGGGAGCAGTATTGTCACAGGGTTCGTCCCCTGGTAAGTGGCATCCGTGCGCCTTTTTCTCTAAAAAATTGTCGTCCGCTGAGAGGAATTATGATGTCGGCAATAGGGAACTCCTGGCCATTAAGTTAGCTTTTGAGGAGTGGCGCCATTTTTTGGAGGGGGCAGTTCATCCGGTCACCGTCATCACCGATCACAAGAACCTGCTATATCTGGAGTCCGCTAAACGTCTGAATCCCAGACAAGCTAGGTGGTCATTGTTTTTTACCAGGTTTAATTTCGTCGTTACATATCGTCCTGGGTCTAAAAATGTAAAGGCGGATGCCTTATCTCGTAGTTTCCCTGGGGCCGGGAATACGGACGACCCGATTCCTGTTCTTCAGGAGGGGGTGGTGGTTTCGGCAGTATGCTCTGAGCTGGAGGAGGAGATATTGGAGGCTCAGGGGGACGCCCCTGTTGGACCTCCGGGGAGACTGTTCGTTCCAGATCAGTTGCGACAAAAGGTGATCGAGGCACACCATAACTCAGTTTTTGCAGGACACCCGGGGAGTAAAGCAACTGTGGATCTCCTCTCGCGTCGGTTTTGGTGGCCTAACTTACATAAAGAGGTGGTTACTTTTGTCGCGTCCTGTGGGGTTTGTGCGCGCTCAAAGACCTCACATACCCGTCCGTCTGGGGCCCTCTTACCCTTGAAGATCCCGGAGCGTCCTTGGACTCATCTGTCTATGGACTTTATTACGGACCTCCCTCCGTCTTCGGGTAAAACGGTCATACTCGTTGTAGTGGACAGGTTCAGCAAGATGGCACATTTTATCGCTCTTCCGGCTCTCCCTAATGCTAAAACTCTTGCGCAGGTGTTCATTGGGGAGATTGTGAGGCTTCACGGGGTACCCTCCGAGGTGGTGTCTGATCGGGGGTCTCAGTTTGTGTCCAAGTTCTGGAAGGCGTTTTGTGCACGGCGGGGGATGCATTTGTCATTCTCGTCGGCTTTTCATCCTCAGACCAATGGTCAGACGGAACGTATGAACCAGAGCTTGGAGACATATCTTCGGTGTTTTGTGTCAGAGAACCAGGAGGACTGGGCTTCTTTCCTACCTCTGGCAGAGTTTGCTCTCAATAATAGGCGAAGCGAGTCCACTGGTAAGTCCCCGTTTTTTGGGGCATATGGTTTTCACCCCCAGTTTTGTACTTTCAGTAGGGGGGGCTCTTCGGGGGTTCCGGAGGAGGAACGATTTTCCTCATCTCTCGCTTCAGTATGGAGAGGGGTGCTGAAGAATCTGAATACTATGGGGAACCGATACAAACGTATGGCTGATAGGAGGAGAGTGTCTGGTCCGGACTTAAGTGTGAACGATCAGGTATGGTTGTCTACCAGGAATATTAAACTTAAGGTTCCCTCCTGGAAACTGGGTCCCAGGTTCATCGGGCCGTACAGAATCAGTTCTGTTATTAATCCGGTGGCATTCCGTCTTGACCTCCCCCCTACGTTTAAAATTCACAACGTGTTTCACAGATCATTGCTTAAGAGGTATGTGGCGCCGGTGGTACCGTCACCTTTACCTCCCCCTCCTGTGGTTGTCAATGGTAACTTGGAGTTCCAGGTATCGAGGGTCATTGATTCACGCTTTAATCGCCGGTCCCTTCAGTACTTGGTTCATTGGAAGGGGTATGGTCCTGAGGAGAGGATGTGGGTTCCTGCGTCGGATATTAACGCAGACCGATTAGTTCGGGCCTTCCACACGACTCACCCGGATAAACCTGGCCCTGAGGGTCCGGAGGCCCCTCGTAGAAGGGGGGGTACTGTCACGGGTGTGTTGCCACGAAGATCGTCACGAGTACACAGCCTGACTTCTCGCAGCTGACTTGTTGGTGCTTTGTGTTTTCTCGGCAGTGAAGGAGTTAATTCTCTCTCTCTCTGGGCTAGCTGAGGTCCAGCCTCGCCCAGCTGCAATCAATGCTTCGTTAGTGAGACTCCTTTATATTCCTGCAGGTCTGTTTGTGAGGTGTCGGTGAAAGCTTTTCATTCAGACTTACAGAGCGGATCGTGGTGTTTGGAGTTGCTGAGATAAGTGTATTTGAAAGTGTTATTTCCCTTTCCTCGCTTTATCATTTATCTCCTTTCCCGTTGGTGTTCCCTCTGTTGTAGTTTTGTTGAAGTTGTATGCAAGGTGGTTTTGGTTTTTCCCTTGTACTGTCTCGTTCGTCTATATACTGTGTGTGGGCATATTATTGCTGGTTCCCAATTGTTGTGATCAGGGTCCTTCTCAGGACTAGATTACTGTGGTGCAGGGATCCTCAGGAGGTAGGGGTTACGCTGGCGGCCTGGACCTCTGTACCTTTAACAGTACCTCCAGGATGAGGGATTAGTCAGGGCCCCAGCTTAGGGTCAGCTTAGGCCCCCTACCTCCAGTATTCTGTGACAGTGTGACAGATAGTGAGTCGTGGACACGGTGGTATCACAATAGTGAGCACGGGTGTAGAGCGTGAGTCGTGGACGCGGTAGTGTCACAATAGTGAGGACGGGTGTAGATCGTGAGTCGTAGACGCGGTGGTATCACAATAGTGAGGACGGGTGTAGATCGTGAGTCGTGGACACGGTGGTATCACAATAGTGAGGACGAGTGTAGATCGTGAGTCGTGGACGCGGTGGTACCACAATAGTAAGGACGAGTGTAGACCGTGAGTCGTGGACGCGGTGGTATCACAATAGTGAGGACGAGTGTAGAGCGTGAGTCGTGGACGCGGTATCACAATAGTGAGGACGGGTGTAGATCGTGAGTCGTGGACGCGATGGTATCACAATAGTGAGGACGGGTGTAGAGCGTGAGTCGTGGACACGGTGGTATCACAATAGTGAGGACGGGTGTAGAGCGTGAGTCGTGGACGTGGTGGTATCACAATAGTGAGGACGGGTGTAGAGCGTGAGGCGTGGACATGGTGGTAACACAATAGTGAGGACGGGTGTAGATCGTGAGTCGTGGACACGGTGGTATCACAATAGTGAGGACGATTGTAGATCGTGAGTCGTGGACGCGGTGGTAACACACAATAGTGAGGACAGGTGTAGATCGTGAGTCGTGCACGCGGTAGTGTCACAATAGTGAGGACGGGTGTAGATCATGAGTCGTGGACGGGGTGGTAACACACAATAGTGAGGACGGGTGTAGAGCGCGAGTCGTGGACATGGTGGTATCACAATAGTGAGGACGGGTGTAGATCGTGAGTCGTGGGCGCAGTGGTAACACAATAGTGAGGACGGGTGTAGATCGTGAGTCGTGGGCGCGGTGGTAACACAATAGTGAGGACGGGTGTAGATCGTGAGTTGTGGACGCGGTGGTAACACACAATAATGAGGACGGGTGTAGATCGTGAGTCGTGGACCCGATGGTATCATACAATAGTGAGGACGGGTGTAGAGCGTGAGTCGTGGACGCGGTGGTATCACAATAGTGAGGACGGGTGTAGATCGTGAGGCGTGGACATGGTGGTACACAATAGTGAGGACGGGTGTAGATCACGAGTCGTGCACGCGGTGGTAACACACAATAGTGAGGACGGGTGTAGAGCGTGAGTCGTGGGCGCGGTGGTATCATACAATAGTGAGGACGGGTGTAGATCGTGAGTCGTGGATGTGGTGGTAACACACAATAGTGAGGACGGGTGTAGAGCGTGAGTCGTGGGCGCGGTGGAGTCACACAATAGTGAGGACGGGTGTAGATCGTCAGTCGTGGATGCGGTGGTATCATACAGTAGTGAGGACGGGTGTAGATCGTGAGTCGTGGGCGCGGTGGTATCATACAATAGTGAGGACGGGTGTAGAGCGTGAGTCATGGACGCGGTGGTAACACACAATAGTGAGGACGGGTGTAGATCGTGAGTCGTGGACCCGGTGGTATCACAATAGTGAGGACGGGTGTAGGTCGTGGGCGCGGTGGTAACACACAATAGTGAGGACGGGTGTAGGTCGTGGGCGCGGTGGTAACACACAATAGTGAGGACGGGTGTAGATCGTGAGCGCAGTGGTAACACACAATAGTGAGAACGGGTGTAGATCGTGAGTCGTGGACCCGGTGGTATCATACAATAGTGAGGACGGGTGTAGAGCGTGAGTCGTGGACGCGGTGGTATCACACAATAGTGAGTACGGGTGTAGAGCGTGAGTCGTGGACATGGTGGTATCACAATAGTGAGGACGGGTGTAGATCGTGAGTCGTGGGCACGGTGGTAACACACAATAGTGAGAACGGGTGTAGATCGTGAGGTCGTGGGCGCGGTGGTAACACACAATAGTGAGGACGGGTGTAGATCGTGAGTCGTGGACGCGGTGGTAACACACAATAGTGAGGACGGGTGTAGATCGTGAGTCGTGGACCCGATGGTATCATACAATAGTGAGGACGGGTGTAGAGCGTGAGTCGTGGACGCGGTGGTATCACAATAGTGAGGACGGGTGTAGATCGTGAGGCGTGGACATGGTGGTACACAATAGTGAGGATGGGTGTAGATCATGAGTCGTGGACGCGGTGGTAACACAATAGTGAGGACGGGTGTAGAGCGTGAGTCGTGGGCGCGGTGGTATCATACAATAGTGAGGACGGGTGTAGATCGTGAGTCGTGGATGTGGTGGTAACACACAATAGTGAGGACGGGTGTAGAGCGCGAGTCATGGACGCGGTGGTAACACACAATAGTGAGGACGGGTGTAGATTGTGAGTCGTGGGTGCGGTGGTAACACAATAGTGAGGACGGGTGTAGATCGTGAGTCGTGGGCGCGGTAGTGTCACAGTAGTGAGGACGGGTGTAGAGCGTGAGTGGTGGGCGTGGTGGATTCACACAATAGTGAGGACGGGTGTAGATCGTGAGCGCGGTGGATTCACACAATAGTGAGGACGGGTGTAGATCGTGAGTCGTGGGCGCGGTGGATTCACACAATAGTGAGGACGGGTGTAGAGCGTGAGTCGTGGTCGCGGTGGATTCACACAATAGTGTGGACGGGTGTAGATCGTGAGTCGTGGGCGCGGTGGATTCACACAATAGTGAGGACGGGTGTAGATCGTGAGTCGTGGGCGCGGTAGAGTCACACAATAGTGAGGACGGGTGTAGATCGTGAGTCGTGGGCGCGGTGGTAACACACAATAGTGAGAACGGGTGTAGATCGTGAGTCGTGGGCGCGGTGGTAACACACAATAGTGAGGACGGGTGTAGATCGTGAGTCGTGGGTGCGGTGGAGTCACACAATAGTGAGGACGGGTGTAGATCGTGAGTCGTAGGCGCGGTGGTAACACACAATAGTGAGGACGGGTGTAGATCGTGAGTCGTGGGTGCGGTGGAGTCACACAATAGTGAGGACGGGTGTAGATCGTGAGTCGTGGGCGCGGTGGAGTCACACAATAGTGAGGACGGGTGTAGATCGTGAGTCGTGGGCGCGGTGGAGTCACACAATAATGAGGACGGGTGTAGATCGTGAGTCGTGGGTGCGGTGGAGTCACACAATAGTGAGGACGGGTGTAGATCGTGAGTCGTGGGCGCGGTGGTAACACACAATAGTGAGGACGGGTGTAGATCGTGAGTCGTGGGTGCGGTGGTAACACACAATAGTGAGGACGGGTGTAGAGCGTGAGTCGTGGGTGCGGTGGAGTCACACAATAGTGAGGACGGGTGTAGAGCGTGAGTCGTGGGCGCGGTGGAGTCACACAATAGTGAGGACGGGTGTAGATCGTGAGTCGTGGGTGCGGTGGTAACACACAATAGTGAGGACGGGTGTAGATCGTGAGTCGTGGGTGCGGTGGTAACACACAATAGTGAGGACGGGTGTAGATCGTGAGTCGTGGGTGCGGTGGTAACACACAATAGTGAGGACGGGTGTAGATCGTGAGTCGTGGGTGCGGTGGAGTCACACAATAGTGAGGACGGGTGTAGATCGTGAGTCGTGGGTGCGGTGGAGTCACACAATAGTGAGGACGGGTGTAGATCGTGAGTCGTGGGTGAGGTGGTAACACACAATAGTGAGGACGGGTGTAGATCGTGAGTCGTGGGTGCGGTGGTAACACACAATAGTGAGGACGGGTGTAGAGCGTGAGTCGTGGGTGCGGTGGAGTCACACAATAGTGAGGACGGGTGTAGAGCGTGAGTCGTGGGCGCGGTGGAGTCACACAATATAACATCTAGTAACAGAACGCTTCCTTTAATGGATGTTTTATACAAAAGTGAAGCCATAAAACCCTATAATACAAGAAACAATATTTCCTCCGTCCACATCGCACAATTTCCTTCTCACAGAGCAGCAGTAACAGAACGCTGCAGATTCTCTGCAGAAACCTTTGGTGCCGTCTACACGACAGGAACGAGGCCACATTTTACCATTTGTACCACAAGACCCCGAACAACAGACAAGAAACACGAGGACATGAACAGGAGGACAAAAGAAATCAGGAATCTCCTCCGTGTAACCAGAAGTCGGATCAGCGGAGACTCGTCCTCGCACACCTTATCCAGACATGGCGGCCGCCAGCGCCTTCACTTCAAAGGCCTCCGGAGGAATGGCACCCCGACTCTGTAAAGGGAAACCTATAATAAAGGAAAACCAAATCATACGTGTAAACCTGGAGACGAGACAGAAGCATCATTTACCCCTTTATACAGTCAGGGGGTGAGCGCTCTTAAAGGGGTTCTCCATTTATATGGAGATAAACATTAAATGGATTCTCTTATCAAGACGACTGCTCTCTATATACCGTATTAGTGCTTATAGATATTATAGAGGGGTCTCCCGCCCCGAACCCCCAGCTGTGAGCTAGAATAATACCTGGCCCCACCATCCCCCCCGGTGCATAACGTCCGGCACCATCTTGCCCCCCCCCCGGTGTATAATGTCCTGCCCCATCTCGCCCCCTCCCCGGATGTATCATGTCCGGTCCCATCTCCCCCCTTCCTGGTGTATAACATCCAGCCCCATTGCTCCTCCTGTGCATAACGTCCGGCACCATCTTGCCCCCCCGGTGTATAATGTCCTGCCCCATTTCGTCCCCTCCCCGGATGTATCATGTCCGGTCCCATCCCCCCCCTTCCTGGTGTATAACATCCAGCCCCATTGCTCCTCCTGTGCATAACGTCCGGTCCCATCGACCCCCGATGCATAACGTCTGGCCCTTCCCCCCGCTGTGCATAACATTCAGTGCCATCGCCCCCCATGCATAACTTCCGACCCCATCGTCCCCCGGTGTAACATCTGGTCCCGTTGCGGTGTGATGTCTTCTGGATGAAGGGGCAACAATTCCCACCAATGCCTCCAAAATCTTATAGAAATCCTTCCCAGAAGAGCAGAAGCCGTTCTATCTGTGGAGGAGCGACTCCATATTAATGTCTATGGGTGTAAGATGGGAGGTGAGAGCTCCCTGGAGGTGAATGTGGAGGGGGCACATACTTTTCTCCAGATATTGTATGTACAGTGATTCCATAGAGCAAGAACTGATCTTTGCAGCTGTAATCAGCTCTGGCCAATAGAGGGCAGCACTGAACCTCTAAACACCTCCACAGGACACATGCAAAGACCTTCAGAGATACAGTGCAGGTGTCGGCTTCAGGTCACTGGAGACAGTCAGCAAGTAGGTTGCTTAATAAAACCATTTACCTTCAGGTGATGAAACACTTTCTTTGCTTGATGCACATCCCAGTTGTTGTCGTCAAGACATCTGTATGGGGAAAAGAGATTTTATCAAAAGACACCGACCACGGCGGCAGGAAGCCCATCGCCCGTGGCTGGTGTCACCTAAAGTTACATGATATAGAGGCAAAACCTCAGCTGTGAGAAGTGTCGGGGCTGCACAGGTTTTCAGTACCTTAATGGAAAGTGAAATGTTCCTATTCAGTGACAGAAAGCAGAGATCTTGGATACAAAGTGTATGATGAGGTTACAGAACCCCCAGTGCCGCGCACCGCGGTCTCACTCACTTCAGAGCCCAGTCCGGCTTCATCCTCGTGTACGCGGAGAATGAGTGGACGGTGTCCCTGGCGGCGGCGGAAGGGGCTTTCTCGCAGATCGCTGGGACAGGTTTGGGGGGCTCAAGTGATGGCGTTTCTTGCGGACCCCCGTATGCATTCAGTATAACCATCTGATCATTCAAAATCTGAGCGCTGGAAAAAGAGGAAAACAAAAAAGTAACTGAATTATTAGTGATTTCAATATCTCGGCTTGCTTTCAGTGAATGGGACCATGTTTGTTACACAGACCGGATTCCTCTCACTGCTAATCATTTACTAACTGGGGTCTACGCAATATGCTGTACAGATTTTATGCCTCGCAATGTAATTAAGAATATTCTCATTCATTGATGGCAAGCAGAGATCTGAAAACGCTGAAAAAATAGAAATATAAATTACCGTATATGCTCGAGTATAAGCCAAGGCACCTAATTTTACCACAAAAAACTGGGAAAACTTATTGACTTGAGTATAAACCCTAATTTGGGAAATGCAGCAGCTACTGGTAAATTTCCCCATCCTGGTACGCATGGCCCCCTCATCCCCAATCCTGGTATGCATGGACCCCTCATCCCTAATTCTGTTGTGCATGGCTCCCTCATCCCCAATCCTGGTACGCATGGCCCCCTCATCCCCAATCCTGGTACGCATGGCCCCCTCATCCCCAATCCTGGTACGCATGGCCCCCTCATCCCCAATCCTGGTACGCATGGCACCCTCATCCCCAATTCTGTTGTACATGGCCCCCTCATCCCTAATCCTGGTATACATGCCCCCCTCATCCCCAATCCTGGTATGCATGGCAGCCCTCATCCCCAATCCAGGTATGCATGGCAGCCCTCATCCCCAATCCAGGTATGCATGGCAGCCCTCATCCCCCAATCCAGGTATGTATGGCACCCCTCATCCCCCAATCCTGGTATGTACGGTACCCCTCATCCCCCAATCCTGGTATGCATGCCCCCCCATCCCCAATCCTCGTATGCATGGCACCCTCATGTCTAATCCTGGTATGTATGGTCCCCTCATCCCCAATCCTGGTATGCATGGCCTCCTCATCCCCAATCCTGGTATGCATGGCACCCCTATCCCCAATCCTGGTATGTGTGGGCCCCCTCATCCCCCAATCCGGGATTGTATGCCCCCCATCCCCAATCCTGGTATGCATGGCCTCCTCATACCCAATCCTGGTATGTATGGCCTTCCCATCCCCAATCCTGGTATGTATGGACCCCCTCATTCCCCAATCCTGGTATGCATGGCCGCATTACTGCACACACAAAAAAATAATCAAACACTGAAGGTACGTGCACACGATCAGTAATTGCTGCGGATTGTACGCTGCGCACTTGCGCTGCGTGCAATCCGCAGATGCCAGATGTTATAGAATAGTGGATGGGATTTATACAGATCCCATGCCCACTATGCGTCTCCATACACCTGCGGCTCACCCGCAGACACGGACATGCGGCGCGTCTTCCCAGACCTCAGTATGTCAATTTCTCTTGCGGAGACACTAGTCTCCGCAAGAGAAATTCTATCAGTGCAATGTATAGGATGCGGTGAATCCGCATGGCTCAATGAACACATGCGGATTTACCAGCGTGCAGCGCTTTGGACGCAGCATAAAGTATGCTGCGTTCAAAGCGCTGCCAATAACGCCCATGTGCACATACCCTTATACTCACCTTCCTTCCTCACCTCTGCTCTGCGTCCTTTTCTGCTGCAGCAGCTCATGTCAGCATCTGAGCAGCGCATGACGTCACTGCCATGCGCTCTCAGACGCTGAGCTGCTGGCACATTCACTCCTCTCCACCCCGGGACTATGGGCGTGGAGAAGAGTGAATATGCACTCTCTTTAGTAGCGGGCACTGTCAGCAGGAACTGCGGCTCAACGCTTCTCTGTGTCCGCTACTAAAGAGAATGAATATTCATTCTTCTCCACGCCCATGGGAGTGGAGAAGAGGGAATATTAATTTCTCTTTAGCGCGGGCACACGTGGTAGCTGCAGCAGCGGCTACTGCGTGTGCCCCGCTCCTCCACCGTCGCAACCTCCCCCAGCACTATCCACCACCAGAATTTCTATATACTCGAGTATATACCAGAGTATAAGCCGAGAGGGGCTTTATCAGAACAAAAAATGTGCTGAAAAACTCGGCTTATACTCGAGTATATACGGTATATTAAAAATCTGGTGAATTACATGATGATTGGAAGAGATGAGATCAATCATAACCTATGCAGCGGATACCACCACTGGCGGCCTCAGTATTCCTGTAGCCAGAAGACCACCGCCAGGAGGAGTTAACAGAGCGGCCGGTCATACATGCACCCTGCCTCCGCCAGGAGGAGTTAACAGAGCGGCCGGTCATACATGCACCCTGCCTCCGCCAGGAGGAGTTAACAGAGCGGCCGGTCATACATGTGTAGCACCCTGAGGGCTCGGCTGCTACAGGGGTATTGCACCTCGACCCAGAGGTGTGATATTCCACTCCCGGGTAAGGATGGAGTGTGGACCAGGACTCAGTAAGCTGCATACACCACACACACCCCATTTCCGAGGGACAGCTCTACGGGGCTCCCATTTATATATATATGTAGGCACAACTGACCATGTCCCTGGCTGGAGTGGGGAGGGGGAGGAAAACCCAGTGGTGTAGGAGCAGATAGGGGTGGCTCTCTGGGCATAGGTAGGAGCCCATTGGTTGCTAGTCACCTGGGCTCACACATAGAGGGAGGTATATAAGGTGGGCACCATCTTAGAGTAGTCAGTTCAGTCCAGTCAGGAGGAGAAGAGAGAAGGAGAGTTCAGCCAGAGAGGGCTGACAGGGAGCTGTGGCTCAGTCTGGGCCCAGCTCCACGAGGCCGGCCTGGAGTGGAGGCCAGAGCCAGAGGAGAGGAACAGAAACAGCAAGGAACTGGAACAGAAAGGAAACAAGGAACAGCACATTAAGAGAGGCTCAGAGACACCAGAGAAGAAGGGACCCCATAGGCCCAGGAGAGTGCGGGTGAAGGGTTGGCAGAGCAGGGTACCGGAACCCAAATTGGTGGAGGCAACAAATTCCTCAGCCAAAGACCGAAGGTTGTGACCACATCTTGGTGCGACCCCTCACTACATCCACCAGGAAAGCATACCACATAGGGTCAGGGAAACCGGAGAGAGGTTTCGCCAAGAGAAGGCCCGAGGAAGCTGGACAAAGGTGGGTCACTGGTGGGGACGGCCAGAGCAAGAAAGAGAAGGGAGCCCTGTGCCACGCTCTGGAATTGCCTGGGAGTTGGTCGAGCCCCTTGCCTGGTGGACGCAGCACGGCTTGGGCAGTCACCGCCGGTACAGACGTGACTAGGACCAGTAAAGAACTGTGAGTAAAGCATTGGAAACTGCAACCACACGTCTCTGTGTTTCATCGCCGCACCAGCACCATTAGTACTGGGACGCTCACACCATCACTCCCATCATGCACACTAGCTGCCCTGAGGCAATGCTTCTCCCGTGGGGAGTTATCCCATACTTGGCTGCGCATACAACATCAGCAGTCTGCGGCACAGCGGCGGTCTCCACTGACCGCAATCCACGGGTAGCGTAGTCGGACACTTATTATTACACTAAGACTGCCACTGGTTTGAAAGCCCTGGGCACGGACCGGGTCACCGCCACTGAAGACTACAACCCCCAGCGATAGTCTTCCGTGGCGATAGGTGATATTACAGCTCACCTCCTCCTCCTGTACAATGACTGATAACACCTCTATATATAGTAGATTACACAGGATCCACCATTCACAATAGGTGATATCACAGCACACCTCCTCCTCCTGTATAATGACTGATAACACCTCTATATACAGTAGATAACACAGGATCCACCATTTACAATAGGTGATATCACAGCTCACCACCTCCTCCTCCTGTACAATGAATGATAACACCTCTATATACAGTAGATAACACAGGATCCACCATTTACAATAGGTGAGATCACAGCTCACCCCCTCCTCCTCCTGTACAATGACTGATAACACCTCTATATACAGTAGATAACACAGGATCCACCATTTACAATAGGTGAGATCACAACTCACCTCCTCCTCCTCCTCCTTTATAATGACTGATAACACCTCTATATACAGTAGGTAACACAGGATCCACCATTCACAATAGATATCACAGCTCAACTCCTCTTCCTGTATAATGACTGATAACACCTCTATATACAGTAGATAACACAGGATCCACCATTCACAATAGGTGAGATCACAGCTCACCCCCTCCTCCTCCTATACAATGACTGATAACACATCTATATACAGTAGATAGCACAGGATCCACCATTCACAATAGGTGATATCACAGCTCACCTTCTCCTCCTGTACAATGACTGATAACACCTCTATATACAGTAGATAACACAGGATCCACCATTCACAATAAGTGTCATCACAGCTCATCTCCTCCTGTACAATGACTGATAACACATCTATATACAGTAGTTAACACAGGGGACCAAACATTCACAATAGGTGATATCACAGCTCACCTCCTCCTCCTGTATAATGACTGATAACACCTCTATATACAGTAGGTAACACAGGATCCACCATTCACAATAAGTGATATCACAGCTAACCTCCTCCTCCTATACAATGACAGATAACACCTCTATATACAGTACATAACAAAGGGGACCCACCATTCACAATAGGTGGTATTACAGCTCACCTTCTCCCCCTGTATAATGACTGATAACACCTCTATATACAGTAGTTAACACAGGATCTACCATTCACAATAGGCGATATCACAGCTCACCTCCTCCTCCTCCTGTACAATGACTGATAACACAGGATCCAACATTCACAATAGGTGAGATCACAGCTCACCCCTTCCTCCTCCTGTACAATGACTAATAACACCTCTATATACAGTAGATAACACAGAGGACCCACCATTCACAATAGGTGATATCACAGCTCACCTCCTCTTCCTGTATAATGATTGATAACAAATCTATGTACCGCAGGTAACACAGGATCCTCCATTCACAATAGGTGATGTCACAGATCACCTCCTCCTCCTGTACAATGAATGATAACACCTCTATATACAGTAGATTACACAGAATCCACCATTCACAATAGGTGAGATCACAGCTCACCTCCTCCTCTGTACAATGACTGATAACACCTCTATATACAGTAGATAAAACAGGATACACCATTCACAATAGGCGAGATCACAGCTCACCTCTTCCTGTACAATGAATGATAACACCTCTATATACAGTAGATAACACAGGGGACCCACCATTCACAATAGGTGGTATTACAGCTCACCTCCTCCCCTGTACAATGACTGATAACACCTCTATATACAGTAGATAACACAGGATCCACCATTCACAATAGGTGATATCACAGCTCACCTCCTCCTCCTCCTGTACAATGACTATTAACACCTCTATATACAGTAGATTACACAGGATCCACCATTCACAATAAGTGAGATCACAGCTCATCTCCTCCTCCTGTACAATGACTGATAACACGTCTATATATAGTAGATGACACAGAGGACCCACCATTCACAATAGGTGATGTCACAGCTCACCTCCTCCTCCTCCTGTACAATGACTGATAACACCTCTATATACAGTAGGTAACACAGGAGACCCACCATTCACAATAGGCGATATCACAGATCACCTCCTCCTCCTGTACAATGAACGATAACACCTCTATATACAGTAGATTACACAGGATCCACCATTCACAATAGGTGATATCACAACTCACCTCCGGCTCCTGTACAATGAACGATAACACCTCTATATACAGTAGATTACACAGGATCCACCATTCACAATAAGTGAGATCACAGCTCACCTCCCCCTCCTGTACAATGAATGATAACAACTCTATATACAGTAGATTACACAGGATCCACCATTCACAATAAGTGAGATCACAGCTCATCTCCTCCTCCTCCTGTACAATGACTGATAACACCTCTATATATAGTAGATAACACAGGATCCACCATTCACAATAGGTGACATCACAGCTCACCTCCTCCTCCTGTACAATGACTGATAACACCTCTATATACAGTAGATAACACAGGATCCACCTTTCACCATAGGTGATATCACAGCTCACCTACGCCGCCTGTACAATGAACGATAACACCTCTATATACAGTAGATTACACAGGATCCACCATTCACAATAGGTGACATCACAGCTCACCTCCTCCTCCTCCTCTACAAGGACTGATAACACCTCTATATACAGTAGATTACACAGGATCCACCATTCACAATAGGTGATATCACAGCTCACCTCCTCCTCCTGTACAATGAATGATAACACCTCTATATACAGTAGATAACACAGGATCCACCATTCACAATAGGTGATGTCACAGTTCACCTCCTCCTCCTGTACAATGAATGATAACACCTCTATATACATTAGATTACACAGGATCCACCATTCACAATCGGTAAGATCACAGCTCACCCCCTCCTCCTCCTGTACAATGACTGATAACACCTCTACATACAGTAGATAACACAGGGGACCCAACAATCACAATAGGTGGTATTACAGCTCACCTCCTCCTCCTCCTGCACAATGACTGATAACACCTCTATATACAGTAGATAACACAGGATCCACCATTCACAATAGGTGATATCACAGCTCACCTCCTCCTCCTCCTGTACAATGACTGATAACACCTCTATGTACAGTAGATAACACAGGATCCACTATTCACAATAGGTGAGATCACAGCTCACCTCCTCCTCCTTTACAATGACTGATATCACCTCTTTATACAGTAGATAACACAGGATCCACCTTTCACAATAGGTGATATCACAGCTCACCTCCTCCAACTCCTGTACAATGACTGATATCATCTCTATATACAGTAGATGACACAGGGAACACACCATTCACAATAGGTGATGTCACAGCTCACCTCTCCAACTGTACAATTACTGATAACACCTCTATATACAGTAGATAACACAGGATCCACAATCCACAAAAGGTGATATCACAGCACACCTCCTCATGCTCTACAATGACTGATAACACCTCTATATACAGTAGATGACACAGGGGACCCTCCATTCACAATAGGTGATGTCACAGCTCACCTCCTCCTCCTCCTGTACAATGACTGATGAAACCTCTATATACAGTAGATTACACAGGATCCTCCATTCACAATAGGTGAGATCACAGCTCACCTCCTCCTCCTCCTGTACAATGACTGATAACACCTCTTTATACAGTAGATAACAAAGGGGACCCATCATTCACAATAGGTGGTATCACAGCTCACCTCATCCCCCTGTATAATGACTGATAACACCTCTATATACAGTAGGTAACACAGGATCCACCATTCACAATAGGTGATATCACAGCTCACCTCCTCCTCCTGTACAATGACTGATAACACCTTTTTATACAGTAGATAACACAGGATCCTCCATTCACAATAGGTGATATCACAGCTCACCTCCTCCTCCTGTACAAGGACTGATGACACCTCTATATACAGTAGATAACACAGGTTCCACCATTCACAATAGGTGGTATTACAGCTCACCTCCTCCTCCTATACAATGACGGATAACACCTCTATATACAGTACATAACAAAGGGGACCCACCATTCACAATAGGTGGTATTACAGCTCACCTTCTCCCCCTGTATAATAACTGATAACACCTCTATATACAGTAGGTAACACAGGATCCACCATTCACAATAGGCGAGATCACAGCTCACCTCTTCCTGTACAATGAATGATAACACCTCTATATACAGTAGATAACACAGGATCCACCATTCACAAAAGGAAATATCACAGCTCACCTCCTCATGCTGTACAATGACTGATAACACCTCTACATATAGCAGATGACACAGGGGACCCACCATTCACAATAGGTGATGTCACAGCTCTCCTCCTCCTCCTCCTCCTCCTGTACAATGACTGATAACACCTCTATATATAGTAGATAACACAGGACCCACCATTCACAATAGGTGATATCACAGCTCACCTCCTCATGCTGTACAATGACTGATAACACCTCTATATATAGCAGATGACACAGGGGACCCACCATTCACAATAGGTGATGTCACAGCTCTCCTCCTCCTCCTCCTCCTGTACAATGACTGATAACACCTCTATATACAGTAGATAACACAGGATCCACCATTCACAATAGGTGAGATCACAGCTCATCTACGCCGCCTGTACAATGAATGATAACTATATATACAGTAGATTACACAGGATCCACCATTAACAATAGGTGAGATCACAGCTCACCTCCTCCTCCTGTACAATGACTGATAACACCTCTATATACAGTAGGTAACACAGGATCCACCATTCACAATAGGTGAGATCACAGCTCACCTCCTCCTCCTCCTGTACAATGACTGATAACCTCTATATACAGTAGGTAACACAGGATCCACCATTCACAATAGGTGATATCACAGCTCACCTACTCCTCCTCCTGTACAATGACTGATAACACCTCTATATACAGTAGATAACACAGGATCCACCATTCACAATAGGTGGTATTACAGCTCACCTCCTCCTCCTCCTGTTCAATGACTGGTAACACCTCTATATACAGTAGATAACACAGGGTCCACCATTCACAATAGGTGAGATCACAGCTCACCTCTTCCTGTACAATGAATGATAACACCTCTATATACAGTAGATAACACAGGATCCACCATTCACAATAGGTGGTATTACAGCTCACCTCCTCCTCCTCCTGTTCAATGACTGGTAACACCTCTATATACAGTAGATAACACAGGATCCTCTATTCACAATAGGTGAGATCACAGCTCACCTCCTTCTCCTCCTCCTGTACAATGACTGAAAACACCCCTATGTACAGTAGATGACACAGGGGACCAACCATTCACAATAGGTGATATCACAGCTCACCTCCTCCTCCTGTATAATGACTGATAACACCTCTATATACAGTAGATAACACAGGATCCACCATTCACAATAGGTGATATCACAGCTCACCTCCTCATGCTGTACAATGACTGATAACACCTCTATATACAGTAGATAACACAGGATCCACCATTCACAATAGGTGAGATCACAGCTCACCTCCTCCTCCTCCTGTACAATGAATGATAACACCTCTATATACAGTAGATGACACAGGGGATCCACCATTCACAATAGGTGAGATCACAGCTCACCTCCTCCTCCTCCTGTACAATGACTGATGACACCTCTATATACAGTAGATAACACAGGATCCTCTATTCACAATAGGTGAGATCACAGCTCACCTCCTTCTCCTCCTGTACAATGACTGATAACACCTCTATATACAGTAGGTAACACGGGATCCACCATTCACAATAGGTGATATCACAGCTCACCTCCTCCTCCTGTACAATGAATGATAACACCTCTATATACAGTAGATAACACAGGATCCACCATTCACAATAGGTGAGATCACAGCTCACCTCCTCCTGTACAATGACTGATAACACCTCTATATACAGTAGATAACACAGGATCCACCATTCACAATAGGTGATATCACAGCTCACCTCCTCTTCCTGTATAATGCGGATTGCACATTTTCTGTACAATAAACCTCATTTCAAGGCAGAAACATTACTGTGTCCAACAGTTATTACATAGATCAAACTGAAATAGCTGTTGCAAAAACACCAATTTTAAGAAAGCATTAAGCTTAAGATTAATAGGGGTGCCCAAACTTTTTCATATAACTGTATATATAATTATATACACAGTGGGGGAAATAATTATTTGATCCCCTGCTGTCTTTCTTAGTTTGCCCACTGACAAAGACATGAACAGTCTATAATTTTAAGGGTAGGTTAATTTTAACATTGAGAGATAGAATATCCCAAAAAAAAATGAAGAAAATCACATTGTATAAATTAGATGATTTTTCTGCATTTTGCAGTGAGAAATAAGTATTTGATCCCTCTGGAAAACAACACTTAATACTTGGTGGTAAAACACATGTTGGCAGCACAGCAGTCAGACGTTGTTTGTAGCTGATGATGAGGGTTGTGCACATGTCGGGAGGAATTTTGCTCCACTCCTCTTTGCAGATCATCTCTAAATCATTAAGATTTTAAGGCTGTCGCTTGGCAAATCGGAGCTTTAACTCCCTCCATAAGTTTTCTATGGGATTAAGGCCTGGAGACTGGCTAGGCCACTCCATGACCTTACTGTAGTTCTTTATGATCCACTCCTTTGTTGCTTTGGCTGTATGTTTTGGGTCATTGCCTTGCTGGAAAGACCTAGCCACGACCCATCTTCAATGCTCTTACTGAGGGAAGGAGGTTGTTGGCCAAAATCTCGCGATACATGACGCCATCCATCTTCCCTTCAATACGGTGCAGTCGTCATGTCCCCTTTGCAGAAAAGCACCCCCAAAGTATGTTTCCCCCACCATGCTTCACGGTTGGAACAATGTTCTTAGGGTTGTACTTCCTTCTTCTTCCTCCAAACACGGCCAATTGAGTTAATGCTAAAGAGCTCAATTTTTGTCTCATCTGACCACAGCACCTTCTCCCAATAACTCACAGAATCATCCAGGTATTCATTGCCAAACTTCAGATGGGCCTGCACATGTGCCTTCTTGAGCAGGGGGACCTCGCGGGCACTGCAGGATTTTTAACCTTTAAAGCGGAATGTGTTACCAATGGTTTGCTTGGTGACTGTGGTCCCAGCTGCCTGGAGATCATTAGCAAGTTCCCCCCGTGTAGTTTTAGGCTGATCTCTCACCTTCCTCATGATCAAGGATACCCCACGAGGTGAGATTTTGCATGGTGCCCCAGATCAAGGTCTATTGACAGTCATTTTGTATTTCTTTCATTTTCTTACAATTGCACCAACAGTTGTCTCCTCCTCACCCATCGTCTTACTTATGGTTTTGTAGCCCATTCCAGCTTTGTGCAGGTCTATGATCTGGTCCCCGACATCCTTAGAAAGCTCTTTGGTCTTGCCCATGTGGTAGAGGTTAGAGTCTGACTGATTAATGGAGTCTGTGGACAAGAGTCTTTTATACAGGTGACTATGTAAGACAGCTGTCTTTACTGCAGGTAACGAGTTGATTAGGAGCGTCTAACTGGTCTGTAGCAGCCAGAACTCATAATGGTTTGTAGGGGATGAAATACTTATTTCTCACTGCAAAATGCAAAAAAAAATATCTAATTTATACAATGTGATTTTCTTGATTCTTTTGGGCAGGGATATTCTATCTCTCAATGTTAAAATTACCCTTAAAATTATAGACTGTTCATGTCTTTGTCAGTGGCCAAACTTAGAAAAACCCGCAAGGGATCAAATATTTATTTCCCCCAGTGTGTGTGTGTGTGTGTGTGTGTGTGTGTGTATGTGTGTGTGTGTGTGTGTGTGGGCAGGTGTTTGTGTGTGTGTGTGGGCAGGTGTGTATGTGTGTGGGCAGGTGTGTGTATGTGTGTGTGTGTGTGTGGGCAGGTGTGTGTGTGTGTGGGCAGGTGTTTGTGTGTGTGTGTGGGCAGGTGTGTATGTGTGTGTGTGTGGGCAGGTGTGTGTATGTGTGTGTGTGTGGGCAGGTGTGTGTGTGTGGGCAGGTGTGTTTGTGTGTGGGCAGGTGTGTTTGTGTGTGGGCAGGTGTGTATGTGTGTGGGCAGGTGTGTATGTGTGTGTGTGTGGGCAGGTGTGTGTATGTGTGTGTGTGTGGGCAGGTGTGTGTGTGTGGGCAGGTGTGTGTGTGTGGGCAGGTGTTTGTGTGTGGGCAGGTGTGTTTGTGTGTGTGTGTGTGGGCAGGTGTGTATGTGTGTGGGCAGGTGTATGTGTGTGTGGGGGGGGCAGGTGTGTGTGTGTGTCTGTGTGGGCAGATGTGTGTGTCTGTGTCTGTGTGGGCAGCTGTGTGTGTGTGTGTGTGTGTATATGTGTGTGTGTCTGTGTGGGCAGGTGTGTGTGTGTGTGTGTATATGTGTGTGTGTGTGTGGGCAGGTGTGTGTGTGTGTATATGTGTGTGTGTGTGTGTGTGGGCAGGTGTATGTGTGTGTGTGTGTGTGTGTGGGCAGGTGTGTGTGTGTGTGTGTGTGTGGGCAGGTGTGTGTGTGTGTGTGTGTGTGGGCAGGTGTGTGTGTGTGTGTCTGTGTGGGCAGGTGTGTGTATATGTGTGTGTGTGGGGGGGGGGGGGCAGGTTAGAAAGTCTTGCCCTGTTGAACACTACACCTGACTTGAGGCCACCACCTCTTGGTTGTCCAATGTTCTTGCTTCTCTAGGGCTCTTCTCAGATATTCATTATACCAGCTCCCCAGAATACCAAAGTTAGGGTGGGTGACCGCGAGCCCTGGTGGTGGTCATAACTGCGGCCACCCAGGGGCAATACTCCATAACAACAATCCCCTGAGGTGGTGTAGGATGTAAGGACCTATTCACACTACATTCAGCGCTGCATTCAGGTCTTTACACAAGGCTTACAACTGAATCCCTGAAATTCAGGATTGTGCTGTCTGAAATGAGACATCTGAAAGCAGAGAAAATGGAGCCTAAAGATTCAGACTTTAGCCTCGGTTTGCCTTTGTTCAAATCAATGGCTATGTCAAGGCACATCTGAATGCCATTTTTCAGGGATTTAGATAGAAGCCTGGAAAGAGGAGATGAATGCATTGCAAAATTCAGTGTGAATAGGCCCTTATATCTGGAGTCTTGATATTGATGCCACAAGCATTTTACTTGTTTTTAACTTAAAAAAAATACACACACACAAATTATACACACACACACTATACATACACACACACACACACTACACATACACACACATTATACACACACACACACTATACATACACACACACTACACATACACACACACACACACTATACATACACACACACACACACACTATACATACACACACACTATACATACACACACATTATACACACACACACACTATACATACACACACACAAATGTGTGTGTGGGCAGGTGTGTGTGTGTGGGCAGGTGTGTGTGTGTGTGGGCAGGTGTGTGTGTGTGATGTCTGTCTGTTTGTGTGTGTGTTTGTGTGGGCAGATGTCATTGTGTGATGTCTGTTTGTATGTATTTTTGTGTTTCAAATGTGTTTATGCGTGTCTGTATATGTTTGTGTGTGTGTATGACTGCATGCGGCCTACTGCTGAGTATAGTTGGCGCCGTGCGGCCTCCTGATGTCTCTGGGGGGGCTCCGTGCGGCCTCCTGCTGTGTATAGATGGCTACGTGCGGCTCCCCGCTGTGTATAGATGGCTACGTGCGCCCCCCCGCTGTTTATAGACGGCGCCGTGCGGCCCCCCGCTGTGTATAGATGGCTACGTGCGCCCCCCGCTGTGTATAGATAGCTATGTGCGGCCCCCCGCTGAGTATAGATGTCGCCGTGCGGCCTCCTGCTGTGTATAGATGGCTACGTGCGCCCCCCGCTGTGTATAGATAGCTATGTGCGGCCCCCCGCTGAGTATAGATGTCGCCGTGCGGCCTCCTGCTGTGTATAGATGGCTACGTGCGGTCTCCCGCTGAGTATAGATGGCGCTGTGCGGCCTCCTGCTGTCTCTGGGGGGAGCGCCGTGAGGCATCTATACTCAGCAGGAGGCCGCACGTAGCCAGCTATACACGTATACTCAGCAGGAGGCCGCACGTAGCCATCTATACGGTGCCATCTATACACAGCGGGAGGCCGCACGGCGCCATCTATACACAGTGGGAGGTCGCACGGCGCCATCTATACACAGCGGGAGGCCGCACGGAGCCATCTATACACAGCGGGAGTCTCAGTGTTTTGCAAGAGCAGTCAATAAATTCTGCTTGACTAATTCTGAGCACCATAAAGTCTGGTTCGCTTCTAACCTGCTGTCTTCATTTTCAGCTTGCTGAATTCTAACTCATTTACTGTCATTCGAGACGATGCCTTTGCTGGTCTCTTTCACCTTGAATACCTGTAAGTGCTCCACTTAATGTCATATTTTTGATTCTGTTCTTCTTCATCTTTTGGCATGTGCAATTGTATGAGCAAGTATTCATATGAATTTATGACCTACTTAAATCTTGGAGGACCTTAAATTTTATTCAATCAAGTTTTTTTCCAGTTTAAAACTATGGGACATATATGTGCCTTGGTCCTCAATGGGTTTTTAAAGGGGCTGCAAACATAAATACGAAAAAAATAATTCAATTAGTGCTTTTTGTGTTCATTTAATTTTTATTTGAAGTCCATTTTTTTTATATACCTTGAAATTAAGCCCTACCCCGTGGAATGAAGCCCTACCTACATAACATCTGAGAGCTACATGGATCCCGCTTGTGAGGTGCCTGTCCGTCACTGCTATTCAGTTTTAGGGTCCACTCACTAAGCCATATATTCTCTCATGCAAGAGAATAGGGCCAATTATGCTAATGACACTGGGCTCAAACTCTGTCAGAGCTTCAACTGAGTGTGATCCGATTCTCTCGCAGCACAGATATGGAGAAGATGGAGAACTTAATTTCTCCATCTTCTCCATAGTCTCTGTGAGTGTTCATCGGACTGCACTTGGATGACATCCGAGTGCAGTCCAATGTTTTACGTGCACCCATAGACTTGTATGGGTGCACATGGTCCGAATATCGAATGAGATTATTTTCTCATGCCAATAATCGCACTGTCCCATAGTATAACATAGAGCCGAGTCCTATCCGATAAAACATCACATAGCATTCGGCCGTGTTATACGACAGTGTGAGCGAGCCCTTAGAGTCAAGGAATATTTACATGCAGATGATGATATTACTCTCCAAGTGTATATTTTTTTAGGCGAGTTCATAGTAAATGCTTTGCATTTTTGACATGTGATCAACTAAAGAACAAGAAAGATTTAGGACCTCGCCTATAGAGAAACGGAAAATAGTTTGGAGGACTTGCATGTCCTTTTTTATTTATTATGAGAAAATCATAAAAGATCCCGTTTTTTAACCATGCTGTGACTTTCTGCTGAGGGAGAGGGAGAGAGCTGCCCTATTCAGAGTCTGTAATAAGACCTGCTGACAAAAGTGTTGAAGATACAGTCTAATGTGAATTAACAATGAAAAAAAGTTAATTTAACAAATGGCTTGTATTTTTTTTAATACAAACTTTTTTGTCTTTACAGCTCCTTTAAAGGGAATCTGTCATCAGGTTTTTGCCACCTAATCTGAGAGCAGCATAATGTAGGGTTAGAGGCACTGATTCCAGTAATGTGTCACTTACTGGGCTGCTTAGTGTTGTTTTGATAAAATCATTGATTTGTCAGAAGGTAATTATCACTAGATGACTAGTAAGTTCTGTAGGACCCCACCCCCATCACTGATCAGTAGATTTCTGTGTACACTGAGCATGGGCAGAAAGCTGCCAATCAGTGGTGTGGGTGGGGCTATACAGAGCGCAGCATTCAGAGAGCTGCTAGATCTGCAGCAGATAAAACTGTGATTTTCTCAAAATGGCAACAAGCAGCTGAAAAAGTGACACATCGCTGGAATCAGGGTATCTGCCCCAATATTGTGCTGCTCTCAGATGAGGCAGCACAATTAATATTATGCCAAATTAATTTCCCGTGAACTATCACATGATCTATCACAGGGGATCATGTGACATGTCACGTGATAAATCAGGTGTGTGGAGGGGGCCCGCGCCTTCTAAACTGCCCGGGGCCCTTGCTACTCTTAATCCACCCCTGCCTATATCCCCGGAGCGGCCTGGCTGCCCCTGTATGCCGGCGAGTCGCATACCTTGGGCGACTTTAAAGAAAGGCTGTATAGCCTGTTCAAAGTTTATCCCCTGACAGAAGAACAGAAGGTAAGCATACTGATAGGGCAGTTAACTGGTGCGGCCCAGCGGGAGGTAAAGTCTTGGACAGCTGAGGAGAAAAGGACTGTAAGGGGGGTTCTGACCCGTCTACGGGACACCTTTGATACCCGTACCTCAGCAGAAATCAAAATGCGGTTCTATGGATGTAAGCAGCGAGCTCAAGATAGCATCCGAGATTATGCCCTAAATTTACAGGAAGCCTTGGGGGCAATTAAGCAAGCTGACCCTGGCAGCGTGCAGGATACAGATAAACTATTGACTGACCAGTTCATAGAAGGTCTGCTGTCCAGCGCCCACAGAACCCAGCTGCGCCTCATGGCCCTACAGAACCCCGATTTGACTTTTGCACAGTTCAAAGATAGGGCCATCCGGGTGCTCCGAGAACCTGCACCGGGTGGCGCTGTAGCTTCCCGGCGCCCTGCCATCCCTTACCACCAGGGGGCGGCGCCCTATCCCGCAGACCTTGTGGGGGCTGATGCGCAGGCCCTAAATCCATCCCCGCCTGCAAACCTGCACCATCAGGTCCAAGAACTAACAAAGAGTGTTGCTGCATTGACCAGGACCATACAGTCATTACAAATGGACCCGTCAGGACCAATCAAGCTGGCTTCCAGTCCGGAGGATGTCCCGTGGCGTCGACGGAGGAGGATCCCGTCGTTCAGAGGGAGGCCCGCCGATCATTACACTGAGGATGGACAGCCGATTTGCCGCTGTTGCAGCTAGCCGGGACACGTAGCCAGGTACTGTACTTTAAATGGGTCCGACCTGGGGCAAAGGGCCAACCCCCAGGCATAAGGTCATCAGGCCCATCTAATTGGCGTGATAAGTACGTAGGGGGACGCCCGGTTTTACCCGTAGTGCTGGACGGTATCCCCATAAGTGCACTGCTGGACACCGGGTCCCAAGTGACTACCATCCCCTATGTACTTTTCAAGCAGTACTGGAGTGACACTGATATAACTCGTTATCCAGACGATGACTTGAGCATCATCGCCAGCAATGGTCAACCCGTGCCGCAGGTGGGGTTCAGAGAGATGACCATTAAGATTGGTAAACTTGAACTGCCGGCACAGGGAGTGATCATTGTGGACATTGACCGTCGAGAAAGTCACCCTAAAATAACCTTGGGTACTAATGTGATTGAAAATTGTCTTTCAGAAGTAATTGTAATTTTGCAGCAGGTGGCGATGAATGCAAGCTCCAGCCAACAGAGGGTCCTCCAGAAGGAGATAAGAGCCCTGATGAGATGGCAACAGGTAGAACTGTCTGGTGGTGAGATCGGTAGCGTGAGGATGAGCGACCCGTTCCCCATTGCCATGCCCCCCAAAAGTGAAATGATCTGGTGTCGGACTGCAATCGGGTTAAGAGGGAGAGACTACCAAGCCATGGTAGAACCCGTGTACTCAGACAGCAGGCCCACCATTTTGACAGCCCGGGGGGTGGTCGATGTCCGCCATGGAAGGGTGCCCGTCCGGATCTTAAACTTTGGGGAAAGGGAAGTACACTTGCCCCGGTACGCTACACTAGCCAAATTGTATACTGTTGAACACAATGCTGTCAGGGCCATGGAACCCTTGCCTCCATCTCCCCAGGCGGAGGGTAATGGTTCCCAGAAACCCAAGGAGGACTGGTGCCAGAAACTCCACGTGGGTGCTGACTCCACTCCCTTGCACCAAAAACTTGGAGTCTATCGGGTGGTTCAAGAGTACGAGAGAATCTTTAGTAAGCACCCGCTAGACTTCGGCAGAGTGAAAGGGGTAGAACACCACATCCCCACGGGGAGCCACCCACCAATAAAAGAAAGATACAGACCTGTACCACCCCGCACGCTATCAGAACGCAAAGGGCATGCTGAGAGAAATGAAGGAAGCCGGGGTCATTAGAGACAGTTGTAGCCCCTGGGCAGCCCCCTTGGTTCTGGTAAAAAAGAAAGACTGTACTATGAGAATGTGCGTGGACTATAGAGAAGTCAATCGTATCACCCATAAAGACGCATACCCGTTGCCTAGAATAGAGGAGTCTTTGGTCGCACTAAAATCAGCTAATTTCTTCTCTACTTTGGACCTTACTAGTGGGTACTGGCAGGTTCCTGTGGCAGAGGCTGATAAGGAGAAGACCGCCTTCACCACCCTGATGGGATTAAGTAAATTCAACTATATGCCGTTCGGGCTCTGCAACGCACCCGGGACCTTCCAGAGGCTGATGGAATGCTGTCTAGGGCACCGAAACTTTGAGACGGTCCTACTATACCTGGACGACGTGATTGTCTATTCGAAGACTTACGAGGACCATCTAAAGCACCTGGCCGAGGTGTTCGAGGCCCTGGCAGGCTTTGGCATGAAAGTGAAACCCTCCAAGTGCCATCTGTTAAAGCCGAAGGTACAGTACCTGGGACACGTGGTGAGTGCAGAAGGAGTAGCCCCCGACCCTGACAAAATCATGGCAATAAAGAACAGGCCAAGCCCCTCTAACATAAAAGAAGTGAGGCAGTTCGTCGGGTTGGTAGGCTACTACCGAAGGTTCATCCCCAGGTTCACCAAGATGGCAGCCCCTATGCAGGACCTCCTTATAGGACAATCTAAGACCAGAAGCCAAAAGCCACCCTTCAAGTGGGACAAGCCGGAAGAGGAGTCCTTCCGCCAGCTGAAGATGGCCCTCACGGGGGATGAGATCCTGGCATACCCTGATTATGGCCAGCCTTTTATCCTCCACACAGACGCCAGTAATGTGGGGCTGGGAGCCGTACTGTCACCGAACCAACAGGACAGAGAAAGGGTGATCGCGTACGACAGCCGAGAGAAACCCGGAGAATTACAGCTCCTTTAAGCTGGAGTCCTTGGCAGTGGTGTGGGCCGTAACAGAACGTTTCAAGCATTACCTGGCCTCTGTGAAGTTCACTGTGTACACGGACAACAATCCGTAGACACATCTGGAAAATGCGAGACTTGGTGCCCTAGAGCAGCGGTGGATGGCCCGGCTAGCAAACTATGACTTCACCATCAAGTACCGGGCAGGCCGAGCCAATGCCAATGCAGATGCCCTATCGAGAATGCCCCACTTGCCCGATGAGGGAGAAGATCCAGATGAGTTGGAGGAAATAGAGCTCCCTGCATTCCACCGGTACGGAAGGAAGGAAGGTACCAGCCAGAAGACGCCCTTGATGCCCATCGTCACCAGGCAGCCTCTTGAGCTGGTAGCTCTGGACCATGTGAAACTGGCTCCAAGCCGGTCGGGCTACGTCTATGCCCTGACAATAGTGGACCACTATTCCCGGTTCCTGGTGGTGGTTCCTGTTAAAGACTTGACAGCCCAAACAGCGGCCAGAGCCTTCCAACAACACTTCTGCCATCCACACGGGTATCCGGAACAGGTCTTGACAGATCAAGGTCCAGCGTTTGAGGCTGAAATCTTCCAGGAGTTCTGCAACCTCTACGGCTGTAAGAAGATTCGGACAACGTCTTACCACCCACAAACCAACGGGCTGTGTGAGAAAATGAATAATATCGTCATTGATCTCCTCAAAACGTTGCCCCTGGAAGAACGCAGCCTGTGGCCGGAGAAGCTGCCAGACCTGATAGACTTATACAACCATATCCCGGTGAATGCTACAAATTGCACCCCGGCTTACCTGATGAGGGCAAGACCAGGTAAGCTGCCGATAGACCTGGAGATGGGAGTCCTCCCCACCTCCCCAGACGCGGACTGGGATACGGAACGGCGGCTACAGTACAAGAAGGTACAGGAGAATGTGGAGAGGAGTCTGGCTCAAGCGAGAGAAAAGCAAGAGAGGCTCTTCAACCAACACGCCCCTGCTGGTCCCCTGGAACCTGGTGAGCAGGTCCTGAAGCGGAAGAGAAGGCTTCACAAGCTAGATGACCAGTTGGAGAGCGACCCGTACACAGTACTGCAGTCCAACCACAACAACCCGAAGGTATGTGTAATTGCCAAGGATGGAGGAGAAACCACTAGCACCGTCTCCAGAGACCACCTAAAAAGGTGCCCCAAGCAACTACAGAGTGCAGGAGAAGATCAAGATGACCTTGAACCCGCAGAAGACAAGAAAGAAATGATCAGCACAGTTCTTGGAGAGTTCCCCCGGTCCTGGACTCGGATAAATGATGCAATAGTGGTACCCGTCCTACACTTCCTTCAACCAACCCAGCAGGAACCTACAGGAGAGCAGGAGGAATCAGAAGACCAAGCAGCCCTAGAGGCAGAAGAACCCATGCCAGCAGCCCAGGAGAGTCAACCCTCTGCTGACAGTGAGCCTGCCATACCTGCGGTAAGCCAAAGGACCCGCAGATAGCTGCCTGCACTGCCTGTAAACCCAGCTAGTAGCTGTACCCTGAATGCTAGTGGGGAAAGTCAGGTTAGACCACCACCAGACAGTGGGTTACGCAGGTCAACCCGGAGCACTAGGGGGCAAATACCAGCTCGCTGGAAGATCTAAATGCTGTATATTGTAAATGTTTTATGTTTGTTGCCTGGTTGCTAATTATGTTTTTCCAGTCTTTCTAGTTCATGGACTAACAGGTTATGGACGCTGAATAACCGGAACTGTCTTGTAGATAGTTGCACTTGGTGCCCTCTTTCGAAGATGGCCACGGAAGAAAAATCTGTCCGGTGTGGCCTCCTTGTGGCCCAAAGTAGAGAGCTCAGCCTTGTCGCCACGCCCAAGGCGAGGAACTTGGGGTTTATGGAAACAGGTCCCCACACCGTGGAAAACTTCACACCTTGTTGGGTGACATGGACACCCGTCACGGAAGCGCCGTGACCTCAAGGACAAAATATACTTGTATATATGTTATGTTGTCATTTATACCCTGCATTTGTGTTTCCTGTTTAGTCCGGAGTAATAAATTTTACTAGGGGAGAATGTGTCACCCCAGGCCTGGATGCCACAAACAATAATCTGTGTCTGAGAGCAGGAGGGAGGTCCCCTGGTTAGGGACAATTAGCATACAGCACCTCCTGTCCCAGGCCAGCAGGGGGAGCTGGCTGCCCCTATAAAAGCTGGAACTGGGGGCAGGGTTAGAGAGAACTGGAAGACCTAGCTCAGTAGTGAGACTAGTCCCAGAGAAGGAGGGACAGTTCAGCTGTAGCTGAGGAGTCCGTGAGGCAGAGGAGAAACTGCAAGCCAGGGACAGAGGTGACGAGAGCCGGTCCTGGAAGAGAACCAATCTACCGGGCATTGGGGTCCGGGGCTGTCAGGGTTACAAGCCCAGCAGCAGAGAACCAACCTGCGAGGGATTTCAGGTCCCTTGGCCTAAGAAGCCTGGAGGCTCCGCCACACAGAGGGACCAGTACAGCGAGGAGCAAGCAACAGGTACCCAAGGCCCTAGTCGCATGCCATACAGGCGAGAAGTACACGGCCAGCTCAGAGACGTGGGCTATTACACCACGAAAAGGGGGATAGTCAGAAAGAGCATAGAGAGAACGGTAGGCCTACACACTCACCCTGACCAGTGGGGCTCGCCCGAATGCTCTCAGACACCCAGGCCCATTCCTAACCGGTACTGTTGGGTCATTAATAATATCTACAATAAAGACCCTGAACTGTTTGAAGCGGACTCTGAACTCTTACTATTGCGGCCTGCACTATCACCCCCAACATCCACCTACACTGCCCTGAGGCTACACTCTTCCCGTGGGGAGTTATCCTACACCTGTGCTGCACACCAACACCAGCCTCAGCAGTCTGCCTCGCAGCGGCGGTTATCCCTGACCGCAATCCACGGGTGGCGTAGTCGGACATTCAAAACACTGATAAATAGACTGCCACCATTTGGTCTGACCACCCTGAGCCACGGGATCGGGTTGCCACTACTACCCCCATCAGCACCGTACACTAGAAGGCCCGGTTCCGTGTACCCCACGGCCCAGGGGGCGAGTCATGTGCATCAAATTATACATACACATATGGGGCAGTGGGGCTTCATACTATATACAGGTGCTTCTCACAAAATTAGAATATCATCAAAAGTTAGTTTATTTCAGTTCTTCAATGCAAAAAGTGAAACTCCTATATTATATAGAGTCATTACACACAGAGTGATCTATTATATAGAGTCATTACACACAGAGTGATCTATTATATAGAGTCATTACACAGAGGGATCTATTATATAGAGTCATTACACACAGAGGGATCTATTATATAGAGTCATTACACACAGAGGGATCTATTATATAGAGTCATTACACACAGAGGGATCTATTATATAGAGTCATTACACACAGAGGGATCTATTATATAGAGTCATTACACACAGAGGGATCTATTATATAGAGTCATTACACACAGAGGGATCTATTATATAGAGTCATTACACACAGAGTGATCTATTATATAGAGTCATTACACAGAGGGATCTATTATATAGAGTCATTACACACAGAGGGATCTATTATATAGACTCATTACACACAGAGGGATCTATTATATAGAGTCATTACACACAGAGGGATCTATTATATAGAGTCATTACACACAGAGGGATCTATTATATAGAGTCATTACACACAGAGGGATCTATTATATAGAGTCATTACACACAGAGGGATCTATTATATAGAGTCATTACACACAGAGGGATCTATTATATAGAGTCATTACACACAGAGGGATCTATTTTAAGTGTTTATTTCTGTTAATGTTGATGATTATAGCTTACAGCCAATGAAAACACAAACGTCATTATCTCAGTAAATTAGAATACTTCATAACAACAGCTTGAAAAATGTTTTTAAAATCAGAAAAGTTGGCCTACTGAAATGTATGTTTAGTAAATGCCCTCAATACTTGTTCGGGCTCCTCGTGCATCAATTACTGCATCAATGCGGCAATGTGGCATGGAGGCGATCAGCCTGTGGCACTGCTGAGGTGTTATGGAAACCCAGGTGGCTTTGATAGCAGCCTTCAGCTCATCTGTATTGTGGGGTCTGGGGTCTCATCTTCCTCTTGACAATACCCCATAGATTCTCTATAATAGATTCTCTATGGGGTTAAGGTCAGGCGAGTTTGCTGCCAATCAAGCACAGTGATACTGTTGTGTGTAAACCAGGTATTGGTACTTTTGGCAGTGTGGACAGGGGCCAAGTCCTGCTGGAGAATGACATTTCCATCTCCATAAAGCTTGTGGGCAGAGGGAAGCATGAAGTGCTGTAAAATGTCCTGGTAGACGGCTGCGCTGACTTTGGTCTTCATAAAACATAGTGGACCTCCACCAGCAGATGACATGGCCCCCCAAACCATCACTGATTGTGGAAACTTCACACCAGACCTCCAGCAGCTTGGATTGTGGCCTCTCCACTCTTCCTCCAGACTCTGGGACCTTGATTTCCAAATGAAATGCAAAATTTACTTTTCATCTGAAAACAACACCTTGGGCCACTGAGCATCAGTCCAGGTCTTTTTCTCTTTGGCCCAGGTAAGACGCTTCTGGCGTTGTCTATTGGTCATGAGGGGCTTGACACAAGCAATGTGACACTTGTAGCCCATGTCCTGGATACGTCTGTGTGTGGTGGCTCTTGAAGCAATGACTCCAGCAGCAGTCCACTCCTTGTGAATCTCCCCCAAATTTTTGAATGGCCTTTTCTTAGCAATCCTTTCAAGGCTGCGGTTATCCCAGTTGCTTGTGCACCTTTTTCTGCCACACTTTTTCCTTCCACGTCCATTAATATGCTCGGATACAGCACTCTGTGAACAGCTGCTTCTTTAGCAATGACCTTTTGTGGCTTACCCTCCTTGAGGAGTGTGTCAATAACTGCCTTTTGGACATCTGTCAAGTCAGCAGTCTTGCCCATGATTGTGGAGCCTACTGAAACTGACTAAGGGACCTTTTTAAATGCTTAGGAAGCCTTTCCAGGTGTTTCTTGTTAATTCTAATTTACTGAGATAATGACTTTTGTGTTTTCATTGGCTGTAAGCCATAATCATCAACATTAGCAGAAATAAACACTTAAAACAGATCACTCTGTTTGTAATGACTCTGTATAATATATGAGTTTCACTTTTTGGATTTAAGAACTGAAATAAATTCACTTTTTGATGATATTCTAATTTTCTGAGAAGCACCTGTATGTAGCAGTGCGGCAATTATACTATATACAGTCAGGAGTATAAGTACTTGATACACTGATAATTTCGAAAGTTTTTCCACCTACAAAGAATGAAGAGGTCTGTTTTGTTCTACTTAACTGCTGCAACTTGGACCTTTAACAGGATTTATATTTCACCTATGAGAAAGCATACTATGTGTATTTGGCAGATTAACTCAGGCATGTTTATGATAAACTGAATACCTGGATTGGAGTCCTATTTGTATACAGAATATTGACTATTAATGCTGGCAGAGTAAGTCTTAGGCTATATTCACACTAGGTGTTTTTTTCTGCAGCAAAACATAATCTCTTGGCAGGAAAGAAGTAGCGTCAAAAACGCAGGTTTTGGTGTGTTTTTTTGCAGTGGCTCTTGGTGCATTTTTGGTGCGTTTTTCAGGATCCCAAAGTTCAGCTTTGCTTCCACCATAGACACATGAGAACAGGTCACCATTGCAAGACATATGTTCATGAAAAAGTACACATTACAAATGTAACAGGGGGCGGGTGGGGGGTGAATTGGTCTGGAATGGTTTATCTAAGACCCTGGCAGTGCATTGAATTTGTAGGACACTATTTACTTTCACATTATGGTTTGCCATTGAGTTGCTCAGGCATTGTTCATTTTCACACCTCCCTGGGCCACACGTGTTGTTCAATCTCACACCTAGCTCAACCAATGTTTACTTTGTAGGCATCACTAATTTAATTAAACTGTAATAATCCAAGCTGCTATCTCAGGTGACCAAGACAAGATGGTTTAAACTTGGGAAAATCACAAGAATAAATGTGTGTCACATACTTGCTTTTTTCACTAAAAACGCAGCAAAATGTTCGCACTAGGCTTTTTTTCAGCATTTTTTTCCACCACCCTTTTTTTTAATGGGTGAAAAACGCTGAAACAAGTGACATACTCTATTGCAAAAAGCCATGGAAAGCACAAAATACTGAGGACAAATAAGCAAGCTTTGTGCATGAGATTTCGGAAATCTCATAGACTTTGTTGGTACTGTAAAACGCAGCTGAAAATTTGCATAAAAAAGCCCGCTAAAAAAACGTCTAGTGTGAATATAGCCTTGTATAACGGTTCGCCAATGAGTTAGGATATATGACCACGATGCAGAAATGCTGCGGATTTTTCCTAAGCGTTTCTGCATCTCCCTGGGTTGTCAAGCGCTTTGCCAAGTGATTTTAGCATCACTTGGAAAAGTGCTTGACAACTTGGTCACACTATATAATTCCATGCAACCGGCATGGATTTATATAGTGTGACCAAGTTACCATGCTGCAAATGCAGCATCAATAATGAAAAAAAAGAATAATAATGGTGAAAAATAAAAAAAAAACATTATACTCATCTTCCGATAGTCCTCGATCTCCTTCTCCGGTGCGTCCGGTGTCTTTGGCGGATCACGGTGCTGTAAAAGGACCTTTCATGACGTCATTTAGTCATGTGACAGGTCACGCAACCGCCGATGTCAGCGGTCACGTGACCTGTCACATGACTAAATGGCATCATGGAAGGTCCTTTTACCACCGCGAGCAGCCGAAGAGCCAGCAGCACCGCCGGGAGCAGACAGGGGCCATCAGAAGGTAAGTATATGTTTATTTTTTATTTTAATTCTATTTTAACTACAGGTACTATGGTACCCGGGTCTGGAGGAGAGTCTCTTCATCTCCAGACCCGGGTACCATCCACGCATTGAGTCGCATAATATCCACATGTGTATTTGTAGTCATGCGGATGTTATGCGTTCCAATGCAAGTCAATGGCGGCTAAATCGCAGCGACTCTGCAAAATTAAAGGACGTGCTGCGGATTTTTCCGCAATGATAATCCGCAGCGGAAATCTCCGCGGCATGTGCATAGCACATGCGGATTATCATTGGGGACCATTGCAGACCTATCACCAAGCGTTTTTTAAGTGTTTCCGCAGCGAAAGTTACGCTGCAGAAACGCCTAAAAAACGCATAGTGGGCACACAGCCTTAAAAGTTCTATGGTGAAGAAAAACACGTGAGATAATAAATGCGAAATATACAATATTTCCCATAATATGACTGAGGATATCTTTAGGGTGTATTCACTGTTTTTTCTTCTGCAGCAATAAATGCTGTGTTTTACAGCACCATCTTAGTGAATGACATTTCTGAAATCTCATTCACATGCTGTTTTTTTTGCATTTTTTTAAAATCTGCAGCTTGTCAAGTCTTTCAGAGGTTTTGCAGCATTTTTCACCCATTCAAATGAATGGAAAAAAAAACACAAGTAAAAACACCTGAATTTTAAGCAGCGTTTTTCCTGCCTCCTTTGATTTTTGAGGTAGAAAAAAATGCTGCCAAAGTACAACTTGTGAACACACCTTTATCCTGGTTGTGTTCTAATTGGATATAAAATAGAACGGCCATGATAACATGGGTAGTTAATTGTATGGTGTTTTCACATTAAATATTACCAGGCCGCATTCTATTTGCGCAGAGCTGCTCCGTGAAGATTCTATCACAAGATTCCGTGATGACATCACAGGTGATGGTGACATCACTGCTCACAGTCGCTATATATGCAATGCACATAGGCTCACCCGTGCCTTTCTTGGCTCTATAGTGACTGATAGCACTTGCAGTTTTTCACTATGGCTGGAATTGTTTTGGACATTCCTCAGGTAAAAGCACTATTGATGATCCTTATGATCAATCGTCCTAACAGTGTGCTTCTACCACCCGATGGCGTCCTCAGCTTCACTCACCGGCTGGTGATGGAGCTAGTAAAGGATTGCCTGACCAAACACCGACAACGTCGTCTAACGTCAGACTATCTGACGGATTTACTTCAGAACATCAGGACATTACTACACCAGGTAAGTGGCGGACACTCTGCACAGAACATCTCAATATTAACAGATAATAATGGAGGGATAGAAGCTTTTTCTTCTAATATATCGTATTTTGCAGACCATAAGACGCACCAAAATTTTTTGGGAGGTAAATAGGAAAAACATTTATTATAATAAAATGGGGGTCTGTCTTATAGTCCGAATTTTCGGTTGCTTACTGAGGGGGGGTGGTGGCAGTGGAGCGAGGTCACAGGAGGCAGAGTCGCTGCTGCAGGAAGTCGGCAGTAGGAGTGGGGCGCTGCTGCGGGCTCCAAGCTGGGAGGAGCGGGGTGTCCAGAAGGTACGAGGCTGCGGGCCCTGGGCTTCAAGGAAATGTTAGCGGTAATTCAGGAGGGGAGGCCCTGCTCTGCTTATTGATTTCTCTGCAGTGGGCTTCAAGAAGTAGGCTGCTGGAGATGGCCAATACGCAGTTTGAGATCTCAGCTCCTCATTGAGCCGAGATCTAAATCTGCACATGCACTGCCTCCAGCGGCCATTTGCCTGAAGCCCACCGCCAGAAATTCAATGGGCAGAGCGGGGACTCCCCTCCTAAATCACCGCTAACATTGCCTTGAAGCCCAGGGCCCGCAGCCTCGCATCTCCTGGACACCCCGCTGGCCCGCAGGAGCGCCCCACTTCTACTGCTGGCTTCCTGCAGCAGTGACCCTACTTCCTGTGACCTCACTCCACCACAGCCACCCCCCTGGTAAGCTACATTCAGACAATTATTATTATTAATAATCTGTCTGATATGCTGGGGTGGAGAGTTCCAGAGTAGGGGGGATGCACGGGAGAAATCTTGTATGCGATTGTGGGAAGAGGAGATAAGAGGGGAGTAGAGAAGAAGATCTTGTGAGGATCGGAGGTTGCGTGCAGGTAAGTACCGGGAGACTAGGTCACAGATATATGGAGGAGACAGGTTGTGGGTGGCTTTGCATGCCAAGGTTAGGGTCTTGAACTGGAGTCTCTGGGTAATGTGGAGCCAGTGAAGGGATTGGCGGAGCGAGGGGAAAAGCCAGGGAATAGCGGGGGGACAGGTGGATTAGTCAGACAGCAGAGTTTAGGATAGATTGGAGGGGTGCGAGAGTGTTAGAAGGGAGGTCAAAAATTTTGGAAAAAAAGGCATCTTATAGTCCAAAAAATACGGTAAAACACAACGAGTCCCCAAATACAGTATGTAGTCATTGTATCTGCAGACAGAGAACCGATGTCACATACAATTTCCGCCTCCATTCTGATCGCTCTCATCTCAAAATTCTCCTTTCCATTTTTCCTTCTTTATAGGCTGAAGAAAGATCTCAGACTGAAGATTTGGCTGTCTTTAAAGAACTGGCCGAAAAAGTCCTGTCTATACTAGAACGCTCATTGGAACGCCCGGTAAGGATCAATATTAATAGACGTATCTTAATCCACCGTATCTGAGGAGACTTTCTGAGAAAAGGTCTGAAGATGGCGCGGGATTTGTATCGTTACAATTGGTGCATCTGTAAATGTTGGTTTAGTCCTTCATGATTTATGTATTTGGTGATTTAGTGAAATCTTCCACATAGTAATTATATATATTATATCTATCAGGAAACAACAGGAGGCGACGCCAAATATGGGCAAAATGTGACCCCGAAAATCCCTGACCCTAATAGGAGTCAGCCGGAGCTGAACAGCAATCTGATTACAGGTGAGCGATCACCCGACCTTCTACAAGGAATATCCAGATATTACAGAGGACGGAGGATAATGTTAGATTTACTCTCTACTCTGTGTAATGGGAACCTGGCAGCACATTGTTACATATAGAAGTAGTGGTGTGACGGTATAGGCCATTGTCCCCTAATAATAATTGTTTGTAGAAATCCAATGTGCTAGTCAGGAGAAATGTAAAGTAGACACCATATTCAAATTAGAATGGAAGTGCACTGGGGGCGTGAAAGAAGAAATCCAAGTGCAGTGACACGCCCCCAGTGCACTTCCAGGCTAATTTGCAAATCTCTCCTATGTTTCAGCTCTCTTACCATCACTCATATGTGCAGCGTGGGTGGGGGCTTCCTCATTCATGTGATGGAGGGTCCATTCTGCAGTGCTATAGCAAGTAACATGAAATAAATTAAATTTAAATTGCATTACTGCTCTAGAAAATGGGAAAAAATTAAGATACTGAGCACATAATTTGGCCAATTCATGAATGCCCAGCAGCCAATGACAAGGCGATCTTTTTGTTGGAATCCTCTCCTAATGTGAATCCTCTCCTAGGCTGAAGCCTACATTTATATGGGTAGGTAGGATCCTGTTGTAATTAAAACCACCCCGGGCTGATGGGTGGAGATAGGTTCCCAGCAAAAAAGGTCGCCTTGCCGTGACTGCTGGGCATGCATCGAGCAAAAGAAGGTCGCCTTGCCGTGGCTGCTAGGCATGCACCCAGCAAAACAAGGTCGCCTTGTCGTGACTGCTGGGCATGCACCCAGCAAAAGAAGGTCGCCTTGTCGTGACTCCTGGGCATGCACCCAGCAAAAGAAGGTCGTCTTGCCATGACTGCTGGGCGTGCACCCAGCAAAAAAAAAGGTCACCTTGCCGTGGCTACTTGGCATGCACCCAGAAAAAGAAGGTCGCCTTGCCGTGGCTGCTGGCCATGCATGAATTGGCCAAATTATGCGCTAAGTATCTTCCTTTTATCCTATTTTATACAGCAGTAATGCAATTCAAATTTCATTTATTTCATGTTTACATGCTATAGCGTTACAGAGTGCAACTTTGTTAGTTATGTATTTGGATGGCTACTCTTAGTATGCACCTGTTCACACCCATTTTCTTTTCGGAAGTGATGGTCAGTCTTTTGTTATTTATGAAGGGGTTCCTCCATCATTTACATTACATTTATCTATGGATTCCCCGTATATTCTCATATTTAGAATCCCCATATAACGAGTATTAATCCCATTTACAGACATCTTGTCATTTCTCCGTTTTATTGCTGTATTATCTATGTAGGAATAATATCCTCTAATACATTTCATTTCTTCATCATTATTTTAGAAACAACTGAGCTGTCGAATCCTAACAATGGAATTAGTGAGATCCCGGAGATCCAAGAATCCGTAAGTATCATAGAGGGGGATGCGTGTGTGTCATCAGATCATGGGGTGTGAATGACTCGTCCAGTATTATCCCCCATACAACCATGGGACGTCTCTATTCTAAGTGTAGATGACCCTATGGTGTTAATTACATGTGAATTACAGGGAATCTGTCACCAGGTTTATGCTATTTGGTCTGAGAGAAGCATGATGCAGGGACAGAGACCCTGATTCCATGTGTTGATTACTTTACTCGGTGGAGCAGTTGTGATAAAATCACTATTTTTTTCTGCTGCAGAGCTCTGAATGCTGAGTCTTGTATAACCCCGCCCACACCATTGATTGGCAGCTTTCTGTGTACACTGTGCATAGGCAGAAAGCTGCTAATCAGTGGTGGAGGCAGGGGTACAGAGCAATAGGACTACCTGGCTAGACAGATAGTCTTCTAGTGATAATCTACTGATTTTATTGAAACAGCCACACACAGCCTAGTAAGTAACACATCACTGGAATCAGGGTCTCTGCCCCTACATCATGGTGCTTTCAGAATACATAGCAAACACCTGGTGACAGATTACCTGTAAGTCCTCCTCTGTGTGATCTCCCACATTATCCAGAATGTTATAGTAATGTATGATGACCGTTGCAGGACGGCTCCAGGATTTCGTGGGCCCTGGGCGAAAGAGTCTCAGTGGCCCCTTTAACACATACCACGATTCATGATGCACAGATACCGCAGATAAATATATATACATATATGTATATATATATATATATACATATATATATATATATATATATATAGTACAAGCCCGAAGATTTCACTTCTTACATTACATGAGCGATATCTATTGTAAATTCCACAATAACTCAGAAAGCGGCGAATCCTCACAGCTCACAGTGCAGACCGGACAGTAATGTCCTCCACACAGTATAATGGCACCACATAGTCCTCTATACCGTATTATGAGCTCCATATATTGCTCCATATAGAATAATGGACCCCATAAAATGCTCCACGCAGGCTGTGCCCCCATATAATGCCCCATGCAGGCTGTGACCCCACACATAATGCCCCATGCAGGCTGTGCCCCCCACATAATGCCCCATGCAGGCTTTGACCCCCCACATAATGCTCCATGCAGGCTGTGACCCTCACATAATGCCCCATGCAGGCTTTGACCCCCCACATAATGCCCCATGCAGGCTGTGCCCCCCCCCACATAATGCCCCTTGCAGGATGTCCCCCTCCCACATAATGGCCCATGCAGGATGTCACCCCCCATATAATTCCCCATGCAGAATGTCCCTCCCACATAATGCCCCATGCAGGCTGTGCCCCCCACATAATGCCCCATGCAGGCTGTGCCCCCCCACATAATGGCCCATGCAGGATGTCACCCCCCATATAATTCCCCATGCAGGATGTCCCCTCCACATAATGCCCCATGCAGGATGTCCCACCCCACATAATGCCCCATGCAGGATGTCCCCCACACATAATGCCCCATGCAGGATATCCCCCCCACATAATGCCCCATGCAGGATGTCACCCCCCATATAATTTCCCATGCAGGATGTCCCCCCCCACATAATGCTCCATGCAGGATGTCCCACCCCACATAATGACCCATACAGGATGTCACCCCCCATATAATGCCCCATGCAGGATGTCACCCCCCCATATAATGCCCCATGTAGGATGTCACCTCTCACCCCATATATTGGCCCATGCAGGATGTCACCTCTCACCCCATATAATGCCCCATGCAGGATGTCACTTCTCCCCCCATATAATACCCCATGCAGGATGTCACTCCCCCCATATAATGCCCCATGCAGGATGTCACCCCCCATATAATGCCCCATGCAGAATGTCACCTCTCACCCCATATAAAGCCCTATGCTGGATGTCACTCCCCCCCCATATAATGACCCATGCAGGATGTCACTTCTCCCCCTCATATAATACCCCATGCAGGATGTCACCCCCCTATATAATGCCCCATGCAGGATGTCCCCCCCATATAATGCCTCATGTAGGATGTCACCTCTTACCCCATATAATGCCCCATGCAGGATGTCACTCCCCCCCATATAATGCCCCATGCAGGATGTCACTTCTCCCCCCCATATAATACCCCACGCAGGATGTCCCTACCTCCCCCCCATATAATGCCCCATGCAGGATGTCACTTCTCCCCCCATATAATGCCCCATACCTCCATACATAAAAAAAAAAATCAAATGCTCACCTCACTGCTCACCAGCTGTGGAGAGGTAAGTATTGTGCCGGCCGTGGTCCTGGGCAAGCATTGAGGGGGGGGGGGAGCAAGGCCCGCCTACTCAGGGCCCCGGCACTTGCCTGGGTGTGCTGGGTGCTAGCGCCATGTCTGCCCAGCGTCCGGTTTGTATCCTCCCAACATCATATCAGTGTAAATCATCTGGGACATAATATGGGGGGAGAAGTTTTTGCATCTGTAACTTTTTTCCTGCATCTTCAATAAATCAGTATTATTTCTTATTCTTTTATAGAGCGTGATGGATTCATTGGTTCCGGCGAGAAAGCCGCATATGACCGACTATGAAACTTCCAAACTCATCAGCAGTGGAAATTTTGGGTGAGATTTCTGTTGCCATAATCCACATTTCTCAGGGTTCCCTATGACAATGCTTCTGCCCCTGCACTCTGCCATTCAGTGTTATCATAGGGAAATTATGTGATCTGTAGCAAATCAAACTGCAAGGAAAGTGATTTAAATAATATAATTACATATAATATAATATATAATAATATAATATTATTACATTCGCCTGTGCTAGACCCTCATCTGTTCTTATGCTGCCTCCTCCACCTGAGCTTTTCTGCTCTCCACTCTGATCTTTGTTTTGATGGGGGGGGCTCCATTATGAAGCTGATCAGAGAAGTTGGCTACACATGGTCACATGAAGGGTGACACCATATTGACGTCAATGACATCTACACCCTCCACCATGACCATGTGGGCCCAATCACTGGCCTCAGCAGCAGAAGAGAGCCCTGGAGCACATTCATTTTGGACCAATTTTATTTGCACTAAATTGTATTTGGTCAGTTATAGCGAATCTGCCCAAAGAGAATTTCAGTAGATTCTCGTATCTATAATGTGACCTGGGTGATGGCTCCGGCAGAAGTGGCATTGTGGAGACCTCGCATAGGTGATCTATGTAGTGCTATTTTATGTATTTCTAGATGTGGATTTATAGTGGCGGCCAGACTTCTAGTATTAAACATATGCAAATTGTCTCTTCTGAGAGGAAGCAAACTAGAACTCCACCTATAGGAAGTAGCAATCCTAAAAGTCAATATCGACCCTTTAACAAGCCTTGTCACATGACTTAGGATAATAGCCAAAACCAAAATCTCAATTTGCAGGAACTGTGTTCTGGGGTACTGCCCCTCTTCAGTGCAAAGTGTGAGATATGGTTTGACTGGGTGAGAGGTGTCTGACCGGTATCCAAGGGGTTGACATTTCTCCTTGCGGACATGAGGAGACTTTTAAGCCACAATGCTCCTCTGGGAAATAGGATTGCTACTTCCCATAGGTGGCACTAGGGTGCTAGTTCTCTTCCTCTCTGAAAAGAGACAATTTGCATATTTCCCAGAAGAGCATTGCAGCTTAAAAGTCTCCTCACCTTGACATGCTTAACATGGCTTTTTCCGCAAGGAGAAACGTTACCGCTTGGATCCCGGTCAGATGCCTCTTACCCAGCCAAACCATATCTCACACTTTGCACTTATGAGTGCTTGTACCCCAAAACATAATGTCCGAAAATTGAGATTTTGGTTATGGCTATTATTCCATGTCATGTGATAAGGCTCGTTAAAGGGTCGATATTGACTTTTAGGATTACTACTTCCTATAGGTGGCACTAGAGTTCTAGTTCTCTTCCTCTCCGAAGAGACAATTTGCATATTTCCCAGAGGATCATTGAGGCTTAAAAGTCTCCTCACCTTGACAAGCTTAACATGTCACTCTCCGCAAGGAGAAATGTTACCAGGATACCAGTATTAAACATATAATGATTTCTATAGATGGATTATTAATAAGGATTTATTATAACCGATGGATTCTCCTTCTCTCCAGGGCCGTCTACTTAGTGCATCATAAAGACTCACACCAGACCTTTGCTATGAAGAAAATGGCTAAGCGGAACCTAAATACTGCACAGAGATTGGAATGGGCCTTTCTGGAGAGGGACATCTTAACATTTGCTGATTGTCCCTTTGTGGTCTCCATGCTCTGCTCCTTTCCAACTAGATCTCACCTGTGTATGGTCATGGAGTATGTAGGAGGTAAGACACATCTATTGTATTATATTCAGCCCATGTCTGCTTTCATCTTATCACTGCTCATATCATTAGGACATTGTTGGTTACATCCCCGCAGAGCATTTACTATAGGTTATCTATTACCAAGATGCTCGTAAATTCATTGATCTTGGTGCAGGGGCGCTATGGGGCTCATCAGTCGGAGGGGGTCTGTCGACGCTCAGCAGTGGGCAGCATCCCTCCACCTGTCATCACAATTTCAGCGGTATTTGCTTCTTCAAGGAGGTGGGGCTGGTGGGGGCAAAAATACTGAGTAGGTGGCTAGTAGGGGCCAAAATACTGAAAGGGGGCCGTATGACTAGATATGGGGGGACTGTGAATGCTGAGTGGAGGTCATCATATTAAGTGGGGTGCTGTGGGGGTCCTCACTCTGTATGGAGGCCCCCATTCTGTGTGGGGACATCATACTGAGTGGGGAGTTATGCGGACCATTATATTGTGTGAGGGACTGTGGGAACCATTATCCTGAGTGGGAGGGTTGCTGTGGGTGCCATCACACCGAGTAGGGGGCTGTGGCTGGCCTCCTTCTAAGTGGTGGCCTCCTTAGGAGGATTCACTGTGGGGATACCATACTCATTGAGTGTGGGTGTGGGCATTTTTGGGAGCATCATACTCTAAAATGGCCATAAAAGTTGTATTGCTGGTGAGAACACCAAGCTGCTTCAACAGGGATATAAATATATTTCTTTTTTATTTTTTAGGGTGGGGGGCAATTACAACTTTTGATATGGGGTCTTGTGATTTCTATGTACGCCACTATCTGTGTGATCTCCCCAGGATGTTTCCGCTCACTGCTCATTATACATCATGGTTATCTGCTCGTGGTATATCATGGTCATCTGCTGTATAAACCCCTCACTGGTCATATTTCCTTTCTTCTATAGGTGGAGACTGTGGGACCCTTCTAAGCACCAGGGGTCCTTTCTCTGTCCCCATGGCCCGCTTGTACTTTGCAGAGGCGGTACTTGCCGTGGAATACCCGCATAGTTACGGTGTGGTGCACAGAGACCTGAAGCCGGAAAAGTAAGTGCCCCCGTAGTATAATAAAGTGGGGAAAGTTGTCATTTATTATCATTCAGTCTGTGAGGCTAAAACCATCTTCTCTTTTGCAGCCTCCTGATTACATCTACTGGACATATTAAAGTTACCGATTTTGGGATTTCAAAACTTGGTCTAATGATACCGAAAACCAACACCTACAAGGAATTAGCAGTGGACATCTCCAGAGAGTTCCAGGACCGTGAGGTCAGCATCACCTACAAGAACTTAGCTTGTTATTTGCAAATCTCATCACACTATTGTCTCTTCTCTACGTTCTTCCTTTCTAGAGAACTTTTCCACTAATATTTTATCTTCTGCATTGTGTTTTAACGATGATATCTTGTCATAATAATTGTTTCATCGATTCTCATCTCTATGTTCTGTTGGTTTCCAGTTCTGTGGCACCCCATGTTACATAGCCCTAGAGATCATCCTGAAAGAAGGCTATGGAAGACCTGTTGACTGGTGGTCATTGGGGATCATCCTGTATAAATTCCTGCTGGGATGTGTACCATTTGATGCTGATTCCCTCACTGAGCTTTATAAAAGGGTTGTCATTGGTGAGTAGAATAATTCGATCATTGCGTTGATTGGTTACATTTGTTTAGTTATTTCCTTTGCTTTATGTTACAGTCCAGTAAAGAGGTTTTATTTTCTGTAATTTTCTATGTAACAGGAGAACTAATTTGGAATTGTGATCGCGCTCCACCCCTGGATGCTCAGAATCTCATCACTGAGCTGCTCAGAAGAAATCCTGTGCGTAGACTTGGGACAGGTAACAGATATACTAGTATTAATATTCCCTTATTAGACCAAGGACATATCGCTCATGTCCATGAAGATCAGCATTTCTCTATCAGCTCATCTACTGTATTTCTAGTTCTCCACACTAAGACTTTCAGTTTATTTCCTTCATGTCGGCTCAGTTTTGTCATTAGTTCAGATTACGATAAACTGTTCAGATATGGAGCCATCCCTGACTATGTCCGCATCACTTTTGTTTTTCTTTTTCTAGGAGGAGCATTTGAGATCAAGGTTCATCCATTCCTGAGTGACTTGGACTTTGACAACATTCTGAGCCAGGAGCTGGAGTATGTTCCTCAGCTTGTTTCAGATGCAGACACCAGCTTATTTATCAGTAAGTAGAAGGAGACGTCATCTAGACTAAGCGACTGTTTGTCTCATCTTCCCTAATATGTGATCATCTGTTCCCATTAATATTAGTGATAAATAGTGACTGTGTTATACTGACAACCTCTAATAATACTTCATTACCTATTTCTTGTAGATCATTCTGATATAAACAAACATCTGGTCTCAAAGGATGAGGAAGGCACAAGTGAGAACAATGAGAGCCTTGACTTCCAAAATTTTACGTCATCTTCTGAAAAGCTTTGTAAAGTAAGTATGTGATTAATAAATCCAAAATATGTAAAAAAAATGTAAAACAACTCTAAAAGTACATAAAAAAAATATTTTATATCTTATTTTTATCCGTATTTAGCTCTGTATCATCGCTACCAGGATGGTGAACAATGAGGATCCCAATGCCCCTCCAGAGTATACACCAGAAACCAACACAAACATCTCAGAAATGTGAGTAGATTATAAAGGGTCATTACTTCATTACTGGGAGTTCCAGGCTGATCTATGTACACAACACCAAATATAGGACATAAATATCAGAATATCAAATGCAGCATTCACCGCTTCATGGTTAACGGTCATTGTACTTTTGGCTTCAGAAAATGCAGAAGATAACAGCCCATAATTGTGGCAGGTCATGCATTTTTAGCACTGCCTACTCTGTAGGAGAGCTGTAGTATTACTTGCCAGCCATTCTTGGTAGTTGTGTTCTGATCCATGGAAGGTAGTTTTGAGCAGAAAACCTTCCCCACTATGACAGTCATATGTCCTATTAGGCCTTATAGTCAGTGTTCTTATAGTGAGACAACCCATTTTATACTGTGTTTACTTACGATTTACATGTTTTTCTTCTTCAAACAGGCAGAAAGAATCTGTTCCTGTATGTAATACAGACGATGCTGTTACCATCTTGCCACCCTCATCCCCATTGCCAGGTATGTACATGTCTACAGCACCAACAATGTGAATGTTGACTTCAAGGCTCAAATATTTCCACATGGTTTTTCTGGTCTACTATGTTATCCATGTTTCATGGATCTCAGCTATGTTGACCATGGGTTCGTACTGTATCCCTATTTCCTTAATTTTGTACAGGAGTTTTTTTTCATGTATTCTGTATATTACGTTGCATCATCTATTAACCTAGTGAGATATAGCGACTGTGTTATACTGACACCCTCTAACAATCCTTCATTACCTATGTCTTGTAGATCACTCTGATGAAAACAACCATCTGATCTCAGAGGATAAGGAGGGCACAAGTGAGGACGATGAGAACTTTATCTTCCGAATATTTGCATCATCATCTTCTGAGAGGCTTTCTAAAGTAAGTATGTGATCGATAAATCCAAAATATGTACAAAAAAAGGATCTATAAAATTAAAAAGTATGTATATTTAATAACTTATTGTTATCCACATTTAGCACTCTACCACCACTAACGGGATGGTGAACAACGAGGATCCCAAGGCCCCTCCAGAGTGTACACCAGAATCGAACACAAACATCTCAGAAATGTGAGTAGATTATGGGGTCATTACTGGGAGCTCCAGGCTGATATATGTGCACAACACCAAATATAGGACATAAATACCATAATATCAAATGTAGCATCCACCGCCCCATGGTTATGGGTCATTGTGCTTTCAGCTTTCGGAATTGTTGGAGATAACAGCCCATAATTGTGGCCGGTCATGCACTTTTAGTGCTGCCCTCACTGTAGGAGAGATGTAGTATGAAATGCCGGCCATTCTTGGTAGTTGTTTTCCTCTCAGCTCTCTATAAAAGGTAGTCTTGAGCAGAAGACCTTCCCCACTATGACAGTCATATGTCCTACTAGTCCTTATAGTCGGTGTTCTTCTAGTGAGACAACCCCTTTTATACGGAGTTTACTTAAGATTTACATGTTTTTCTTCTTCAAACAGGCAGAAAGTATCTGTTCCTGTATGTAATACAGACGATGCTGTTACCATCTTGCCACCCTCGTCCCCATTGCCAGGTATGTACATGTCTACAGCACCAGCAATGTGAATGGTGACTTCAAGGCTCAAATATTCCCACATGGTTTTATACAATACTATAGGTCTCTTATGTTATCCATATTATGACAAAGCAGATCCTATAAGAATATATTGTTACTGATTTTTTTTTTAATTTTTCATCAGAATTTCCATCTCATGAAGAAAGAAAATCGGCAATAAATCTGAGTATGGAGCAACAAAACTCAGAAAATGGAAAAAATGGGAAAAAGAGACGAGGTAAGTGTGAGAATCAACTCCATGTTGTGTGATGTCAGTGAGAATAATTCATGTGGAGTAGATGTCATCTGTCAGTGATGGGATTGTCACATGTATGATTGCTGACAATGACCCCTGACCTCTGTATGATAATATTCCTCTGCCGTCCGGCCACAGTGACTGCACAGCATTATCATGTAATATGGAGTCCCATCACTTACATTATATTTATTTCTCTTCTCATAGGTTCCATCTTCCGCCGGATCTTATCATCCTGCCGGCGTGGATTATCCAGGGCTGCTCGCGCATTTGCATGCTGTCACTGTTGCCCTAAAACCATCTAAAAGACGGGACACCTAAGCATCCAGCGCCCTGAAGTCCAGCAGATCCATCATCACTGCTGGAGCTGTATAGAAGGACCTTCACCATCTACCTGTGGCCTTCTGACTGGTCAACCTGGACAAGTTTCAGTAACGCCTCTGTCATCGGGCTCCGCGGTATTCATACTGCTCGTCTGACTTGTCATTTACTGATCACCTGGTATCTGACCTCGGCTATCTTCCTGACTTTGATTTATTCTATTGACAATGTTCACGATTTTATTCATCCCATTATTAATTTAAAAAAAGTAAAATCTGTTACTGTTGCTCTGATTCCTTTTTGTCTTGAATTCACAAATACTTGTAACTCACTAATTGCTCTTCTTCCCACTAAATGTATTTCTCATTATCCTTAATGCAGCAGTCAGTCTCATATTTCTGTCCAGCAATTACACTGGTGCATCCACCCTGTACCAGTCATTACACTCATCCACAAACCTCTCCACACTGCTGCACAGTCCTGCATCTCTACCATATCTACACTCCAATGAGCTAAGATTAACATCCTCCATAATCAGGACCTCCCACTCTCATGTCCAAGACATTTTCTCTGCTGCATCAGCTCTCAGGAGTGCACTACTGCAGGCAATCAGGTTCATTCCCACTATCAGAGATTTTAAGTGTGCAGTAGAAACAGATTATTTGTGGCAGGACTGTCAAATCACCTCACTATTCTAAGTTTTTCCTACAGCACTCAGTAGCACTTAATATTTGTACATATACAGATAATGGTTGGTGACTGGTTCATGCAGCCTTAATTCCACAAAGATAGAAATAAAAGGTCAACATGTTTCATACATCCAAACCATCCTTAATCATGGCAGAAAAACATAATTTTAAGTTCCCACTATGAATATTTGGTGAGATATCACAGCTGTGTATTTTCACAGCACAAAGAACGCATCTTACAGATCAGCAAATCACAGTGTGCTGACGCTTAGTGTTGTAGTTTTGAACAACACCATTCATTTTATCATATAATGTCTTGAAAAATGAGAAAAAATGCCAGGTTTGGGTTCCTTCATTTTACAGTGTGTATTGTGTTGTAAAAACAAACTGACAAAATGATTCAGAGTCAGTAGTACGATTACTGTGATACCAAACTTATAAGGTTTATATATATATATATATATATACAGTACAGACCAAAAGTTTGGACACACCTTCTAATTTAAAGATTTTTCTGTATTTTCATGACTATGAAAATTGTACATTCACACTGAAGGCATCAAAACTATGAATTAACACATGTGGAATTATATACTTAACAAAAAAGTGTGAAACAACTGAAAATATGTCTTATATTCTAGGTTCTTCAAAGTAGCCACCTTTTGCTTTGATGACTGCTTTGCACACTCTTGACATTCTCTTGATGAGCTTCAAGAGGTAGTCACCGGAAATGGTCTTCCAACAATCTTGAAGGAGTTCCCAGAGATGCTTAGCACTTGTTGGCCCTTTTGCCTTCACTCTGTGGTCCAGCTCACCCCAAACCATCTCGATTGGGTTCAGGTCTGGTGACTGTGGAGGCCAGGTCATCCGGCGTAGCACCCCATCACTCTCCTCCTTGGTCAAATAGCCCTTACACAGCCTGGAGGTGTGTTTGGGGTCATTGTCCTGTTGAAAAACAAATGATGGTCCAACTAAACGCAAACCGGATGAAATAGCATGCCGCTGCAAGATGCTGTGGTAGCCATGCTGGTTCAGTATGCCTTCAATTTTGAATAAATCCCCAACAGTGTCTCCAGCAAAGCACCCCCACACCATCACACCTCCTCCTCCATGCTTCATGGTGGGAACCAGGCATGTAGAGCCATCCGTTCACCTTTTCTGCATCGCACAAAGTCACGGTGGTTGAAACCAAAGATCTCAAATTTGAACTCATCAGACCAAAGCACAGATTTCCACTGGTCTAATGTCCATTCCTTGTGTTCTTTAACCCAAACAAGTGTCTTCTGCTTGTTGCCTGTCCTTAGCAGTGGTTTCCTAGCAGCTATTTTACCATGAAGGCCTGCTGCACAAAGTCTCCTCTTAACAGTTGTTGAAGAGATGTGTCTGCTGCTAGAACTCTGTGTGGCATTGACCCGGCCTCTAATCTGAGCTGCTGTTAACCTGCGATTTCTGAGGTTGGTGACTCGGATAAACTTATCCTCAGAAGCAGAGCTGACTCTTGGTCTTCCTTTCGTGGGGCGGTCCTCATGTGAGCCAGTTTCTTTGTAGCGATTGATGGTTTTTGCAACTGCACTTGGGGACACTTTCAAAGTTTTCCCAATTTTTCGCACTGACTGACCTTCATTCCTTAAAGTAATGATGGCCACTCGTTTTTCTTTACTTAGCTGCTTTTTGCTTGCAATAATACAAATTCTAACAGTCTATTCAGTAGGACTATCAGCAGAGTATCGACCAGACTTCTGCACAACACAACTGATGGTCCCAACCCCATTTATAAGGCAAGAAATCCCACTTATTAAACCTGACAGGGCACACCTGTGAAGTGAAAACCTTTTTCGGTGACTACCTCTTGAAGCTCATCAAGAGAATGCCAAGAGTGTGCAAAGCAGTCATCAAAGCAAAAGGTGGCTACTTTGAAGAACCTAGAATATAAGACATATTTTCAGTTGTTTCATACTTTTTTGTTAAGTATATTATTCCACATGTGTTAATTCATAGTTTTGATGCCTTCAGTGTGAATGTACAATTTTCATAGTCTTGAAAATACAGAAAAATCTTTAACCGAGAAGGTGTGTCCAAACTTTTGGTCTGTACTGTATATATATATATATATATATATATATATATATATATATATATATATATATATACAGTGTTTAGCATAAATCAGTACACCCAAATAGATTTGTCAGCAAACCTGTAGTTTCCTTTCAGAATCATCATTTTATATGGGATACCATACTACAAAATACTCTCGCAAATTTGAGCCATTGAATGCAAACAAGATTTGGTATTTTGCAGACCCCAAAAAAGTAATTTTCTTAACAAACTCATCAAGATCATGTTTCAAAAATGAGAACATCCCAGTAACAGTCTTAAGAGAAAAGCTAAGTTTAGACAACAAAATTCTAATTAACAAGAACTGAACCACAGGTAAGTGTAATTATTCATTAAACAGATGTCCAGCAGACAGGTGTCTGTAAAAGGAAGTTACTTAATAAAGAAAACTCCTTCCCATTTCATGCTATCAGCAATGGCACCACATAGAAGGGAAATGTCACAAAACCTGAGAAAGAAAATAATTTCTTTGCAATAAATGTGAAGTCTACAAGAAGATCAGCAAAACTTTACTTATCAGTCAGAATACTGTAGCAAAAGTGATGCAAAACTATAACAAAGATGGAACTGCAACCATCTTACAGAGACGTCCAGGCCGACTATGGAAGTTAACACCTAAACAAAAGCGTCCTCTGATGAGAAGGGTAAGTGGCACCACATAGAAGAGAAATGTCACAAGACATTTCTGAGAAAGAAAATAATTTCTTTACAAAAAATGTGAAGTCTACAAGAAGATCAGCAAAGCTTTTCTTATCAGTCAGATGGAAGTTAACATCTAAACAAAAGCATCTTCTGATGAGAAGAAAATCGACAGGCAAATTCATTGCTATTAGCTGAAGAAGTAGAAAGCCAAACTAAGGTGAGTGTTTTCCATGACACGACACGGTGTACACTGCAAATGAATGGCATTCATGAGTGTCCTCCACAAAGGAAGCCTCTCTCCCTTAAAGCCCATGAACAATAAAAGTCCGTCTACAATTTGCCAGGGTCCATGCTTAAAACTATGAGGACTACCGGGACTCTATACTGTGTATGTGCATCTTATGTGTATGTCCGTATTTTATGTTTGTGTGCACTATGTATATGTGACGCGCCCTGGGCCTATGTGACGTAGCGTTGCGCACGCAGGGACTACCCGGAGCCGGATCTGATAGGGGTAGTAGTCTCGTGGCGGTGACCCGGTCCGTGCCCAGGGAGTCAGACTAAGTGGCGGTATATTAGCAGTAGATGTAGGATGACTACGCCACCCGTTGAATGCAGCTATGGAGCTGCCGCTGCAGGGCAGACCGCTGAGGCCGTTGGAAGGATGGTGCAGCGTGGATGGTATAACCCCCAACGGGAGGGGTATGGCCTCAGGGCAGCCGACGTGGAAGATGGGGGTAGCAGGAACCACTCAGAGACGATGCGGTGTAGTTCAGGGTCTTTACTGGTGACAAAGACAGACCCTCCCGGAGTACTTGCTAGCGATCGGGGCCTGGTCAGTCCTTGAGCAGATGGGATCTCCCCTGGCCAGGTGGAGTTGTAGGCCTTCCCAACTAACTGTACTCTTCTGGCTACCTTGCTAGAGGCGGGTAAAAGTAGCCCACGTCCCTGAGTGTACCGTGTGGTGCTCACCCGTATGGCCGGTGACTCGGGGCCTTCTAGTGCCTTCCGCTCAACGACGGCGGTGCTGGTCCCACGCGTGTGACCGTGCCTTCGGGTTTCTGGGCCAGAGGACTTGAAATCCCCTGCCGGACGGTTTCTGCTGCTGGGTAAGGGTTAGTCCCCACAGCCTCGGACTCCGGGTCCGGTGATAACTTCTCAGTCAGGGCGAGCTCTGCAGCTGCCAGCCCCTGACTCCTTGTAGCACTGCTCCCACAGAGCTCCTGTTGTTTCTTCCTATGCTGCTTCTCTTCTCTGTCTCTACTTCTGGCATGGCCCGGGAGCTGGGCCCAGCCGGAGCCACAGCTCCCTGTCCGCCCTCCTGGCTCAACTCTCCCTTTGAACTCTCTAACCCTGCCTCAGCCCCAGGTTTATATAGGGGAAGTCCTTCCCCTCCCAGGACTGGGCAGGAGGTGTGGCATGCATAGGATTCCTGACCAAGAGACCTCCCACCTGCTCTCAGACATAACATTGCTGTTACTGTGGAAACCAGACCCCTGGGGTGCCACATTCCCCCCTAGTGAAATTTAGTACTCCGGGACTGAACATACTTTTGTCAACATAACAAGGCATAAAAAAAAAAATAACATTACAATAAGGAAACACATAAAGACGGTCACGGCGTGTCCGCAACCGGGTGCAGTCTTTGAAGAAAACAAAGGTGTCCATTTCACCAAAACAGGGAGACGTAACCAGGTAGGGGTCTGTCCTGCCCCGAGTCCTTAACAGTCTTTAGTCCATCCTGGGTTACGCTCCACTAACTGTACAAGGATTCCCGGTAAATCCACCAAGGACTCCTAAAAATAACTAGAAACACATAATTATTTACAGGATATGGCCGCTCTCAGGCCTCGGCCAGTGGGGATAAGGATTGGCTGCTCACAGTCCTCAGCCTGGTAAGGGATAGGGACACACGGGGAACAATTCACTAATCCCAACGGGGACCATATTTTAATTAGCAGCAGTCCTTGTACCCTAACGGGTAACTATGTACAGCTCTTTATTCACGCTACTTCCCTTCAGCAGCTATGTCCTCTTTGTGCTCCCTCCTGAGGGTAGTCCTCAGACCCGTCCGGGTCCTCTTGGCTTTCCTCGTATTGGTAGTACTGCAGCTCCTCCTCGGTTAGCCGGGTTAGTATCTCTGCGACAGTCCTCCTCCCAGGTGGCCAGGACTTTACCTCCCTTTGGGCTGCCCCGGTTAATTGGGCCACCAGGATGCTCACTTTTTGCTCTTCTGTGAGGGGGTACACCTGGAAGAGGCTATCCAGCTTTTCTCTAAAGTCATGTAGGGTATGTGACTCCCCTGAGTACTGGGGTAGCCAGGCCGCTCCCGGGATATAGGGCATGGTGAAAGGCATGACTGCAGCAGCGGTGGCGCTGGCGGGGGTTGAGGCAGTGAAGCTCTCCTCCGTATCCGACATCTTCCTCGCCCCTAGTGGACCGTGGCCTACCTTGCGATGATCCTCTTCCGTAGGCCGCGGCTCCGCAGTGGATCGTCAGGGTTGAGGACCTCTCGTCGCGCTCCTGTGACGTCGGCGTCTGCTGGGCTCCTTCCAGGACCTTACGCAACGTCCGGACGTGAGGCGGGGCTTCAGTTCTCGCGGGCTTTTCGGAGTCCACGCCCCTCTTCTTCCCGCGCGGCGTCCTCAAAATGGCGTCCAACGGCGGGAAAACTCCACAGATGGCGGGAAGAAGGCTGAAGATGGCGCCGGATGGCGGGAAAACTTCACGGATTGCGGGAAGAAGGCTGAAGATGGCGCCGGATGGCGGGAATCTTCACCACAGGTAAGTTTTAAAAGTCTCTCTTTCAGGCACGCAGTACCCGGTGGTTGCGGGCACGAAATCCTGCCGACTACGCCAAAAGTTGACGCGCCCTGGGCCTATGTGACGTAGCGTTGCGCACACAGGGACTACCCGGAGCCGGATCTGATAGGGGTAGTAGTCTCGTGGAGGTGACCCGGTCCGTGCCCAGGGAGTCAGACTAAGTGGCGGTATATTAGCAGTAGATGTAGGATGACTATGCCACCTGTTGAATGCAGCTATGGAGCTGCCGCTGCAGGGCAGACCGCTGAGGCCGGTGGAAGGATGGTGCAGCGTGGATGGTATAACCCCCAACGGGAGGGGTATGGCCTCAGGGCAGCCGACGTGGAAGATGGGGGTAGCAGGAACCACTCAGAGACGATGCGGTGTAGTTCAGGGTCTTTACTGGTGACAAAGACAGACCCTCCCGGAGTACTTGCTAGCGATCGGGGCCTGGTCAGTCCTTGAGCAGATGGGATCTCCCCTGGCCAGGTGGAGTTGTAGGCCTTCCCAACTAACTGTACTCTTCTGGCTACCTTGCTAGAGGCGGGTAAAAGTAGCCCACGTCCCTGAGTGTACCGTGTGGTGCTCACCCGTATGGCCGGTGACTCGGGGCCTTCTAGTGCCTTCCGCTCCACGACGGCGGTGCTGGTCCCACGCGTGTGACCGTGCCTTCGGGTTTCTGGGCCAGAAGACTTGAAATCCCCTGCCGGACGGTTTCTGCTGCTGGGTAAGGGTTAGTCCCCACAGCCTCGGACTCCGGGTCCGGTGATAACTTCTCAGTCAGGGCGAGCTCTGCAGCTGCCAGCCCCTGACTCCTTGTAGCACTGCTCCCACAGAGCTCCTGTTGTTTCTTCCTATGCTGCTTCTCTTCTCTGTCTCTACTTCTGGCATGGCCCGGGAGCTGGGCCCAGCCGAAGCCACAGCTCCCTGTCCGCCCTCCTGGCTCAACTCTCCCTTTGAACTCTCTAACCCTGCCTCAGCCCCAGGTTTATATAGGGGAAGTCCTTCCCCTCCCAGGACTGGGCAGGAGGTGTGGCATGCATAGGATTCCTGACCAAGAGACCTCCCACCTGCTCCTAGACATAACATTGCTGTTACTGTGGAAACCAGACCCCTGGGGTGCCACATATGCATACGTTAAAATGTGTATAGAGTATTAGCATGTGCAAATTTTATATGTGTGCCTAATATAAATATACATGGAAATGTATATGTAGGTGGTGCCTGATGGAGGGTGGGGGGCCCAGATCAGAAGTCCTGATTAAGGGCCCTTCACTGTCATTGTCTGCCCCTTATATAAACAGTAAAATCCTCTTTAATAACTGGACTTCCATTGGGGTGGACTTCTCATAGATGGCCAGTATGCATACTATATTGTGAATCTGGGCATCTCTCACAGAAAATCTGATCTGGATATGAGGGTGGTCTTCTATAAGCGGTGATGTTTTGGAGAGATTTAGGGAAAAGTCCCAATTCTTATCCATCGATCTGGTAATTTGAGTAAAATATTTGTGTTGATAACTGATCACAAAGTCACAAAATATGTAAGATTTGGCATAACCTGGTTCATTTTTCAAAAAGTTATGCTCAATTTTTTTAGCACCAAGTTTTGTTGCTTTTTTGTAGACTTACACTAACTTAGTATATTGTGTGAGAATTAAATGAATTATGAATTAGTTGGCGCATTTTACCACACTCTGGGGGTCCCTGACAGTCCTTCTTTACCGGCCCTGTAGTGATGCCAATGTAAACTTCCAAGTGACCGCGCAGTCAATCACTGTCACGAATGCAGGACAACCTATGATTAGCTAATTTTTGGGAAATCCTTATAACAAAAGGGGATTGAAAATATTTACAATTATTTTAAAAGCATTAAAAAAAAACCAGACCCAATACTTATAATTAGTTTGTTGAAAGTAGTCTAATTAAAGGGAGCTGAAAGGATTAGAGATTATGAACCCGATTCACCAGTGTTTTTGCCAGAAAACTGGCATAAAGCTCTTGAAAAGTTGCAAAGTTTTGTGACTTTTCCCATTTTCACATAATTTTAACTTCTTTAAAGCCCAAGACGTACTGATACGTATCTGCGCCCTGGGACTTAAGAGCCTGATACGTATTAGTACATCTTTGCGATCGCGCCCGCACACAGGCTGTGTGGGCGTGATCGCCGCCGGGTGTCAACTGATTGTCACAACTGACACCCGGTGCTATGTGCTGGGAGAGGTCCCGCACATTAACCCCCGCAATGCTGGGATCTAAGTCGTTCGCAGCATTGCGGGGGCAAGGCGAGGTGATCGGGATAGTCACCTCTCCTGCCGGCGTCCAGCAATGTGTGCCGCGGCTTCCCGGATGTTGTCATGATGACCCGATTCACTGAGGGGTGCAGTTTTAAGAATGGTGTCACTTTTGGGTATTTTCAGTCATAAAGACCCCTCAAAGTGACTTCAAATGTGATGCGGTCCCTAATAAAATGGTTTTGTAAATTTTGTTGGAAAAATGAGAAATCGCTGGTCAATTTTAACCCTTATAGCTCCCTAATAAAAATAAATTTGGGTTCCAAAATTGTGCTGATGTAAAGTAGACATATGGGAAATGTTATTTATTAACTTTTTTTGTGTGACATATCTCTCCGATTTAAGGGCATAAAAATTCAAATTTTGAAAATTGCAAAATTTTCTAAATTTTCGCCAAATATCTGTTTTTTTCACAAATAAACACAAGTGATATCGAAGAAATTTTACCACAATCATAAAGTACAATATGTCATGAGAAAATATTCTCAGAACCAGGGGGATCCGTTGAAGCGTTCCAGAGTAATTACCTCATAAAGTGACAGTGGTCAGAATTGTAAAAATTGGCCTTCTCATTAGCGTGCAAACCACTTTGGGTTGTAAAGGGGTTAAGGACTCTACCTGCATATACAGTCATGGAGGAAAGTGCTGGCACCCTTGAAATTGTTTCAGAAAATTACACATGTTTTATTACACGCATGTTTATTTCCTTTGTGTTTATTGGAACAACACAAAAAAACTGAGAAAAAAAAGGCAAATTGGACATAATTTCACACAAAACTCCAAAAATGGGCCGGAATACATATATATATTTTTGATGGGACAACACTGAAGATGCGACACTTTGATACAATGTACAGTAGTCAGTGTACAGCTTGTTTAACTGTAAATTTGGTGTGCCTGCAAAATAACTCAACACACAGCCATTAATGTCTAAACCGCTGGCAACAAAAGTGAGTACACCCCTAAGTGTGTTCTCAGCTGATGTTATTTGTGGGTTTTTCTTTGCATCCTGAACAATTTTCTTGGCAGTTGTGGCTGAAATTTTTGTTGGTCTACCTGACTGTGGTTTGGTTTTTACAGAGCATCTGATTTTCCATTTGTTAATCACAGTTTGAACACTGCAGACTGGCATTATCAATTCCTGGGATATCTTTTTGTATCCCTTTCCTGTGTTATACTCTTTTTGCCTCCCTTTCCTGTGTTATACAGTTCAACTACCTTTTCCCGTAGATCCGTTGATAATTCTTTTGCTTTCCCCATCTCAAAATCCAGAAACGTCAGTGGCTGGATCCCAGAAACTCACTCAGCTTTATGCACACACACTGATTACAAGCAAACAGGTCATAGGTGAGGATGTTACCTTTAGTAGCCATTCAAACCCATTTGTGTCAAATTCTGTGCATGTTATCAGGCCAAAATCACCAGGGTATGTAAACTTTTTGATCAGGATTATTTGGATGTTTTTGGTTGTCATTAGTGATGAGTGAGCACTAAAATGCTCGAGTACTCGTTGCTCGGGTCGAGCAAATTGAAATACTCGGGTGCTCAACCCGAGCAATGAGCCCAATATAAGTCTAGGGGAAACTTGAGCATTTTTCAGGTGGCTCCCCACGGCGGTCTGCAGAGGGCCTAAAAATTGCCCAAATCGATGGGAACTGTGCTCAAATGACATGTGAACAGCATGGGGAAGACCCCTGGAAGCATCTCTGACTCCCAGATCACTGCTGTCAACAACGTCGTCAGAGTATTACGCCACTTTTACGGCGTAAGGAACATCCTTTCCAGGGTGATGACTTGAATATAAGGCAAAATAAATAAACAAAAACACAAATACTCCTACACACCTTGGGCTATGTTCACACGTAGCATTTTTGACACGTTTTTGCACTTTTGCATTGCTTTCAACCAAGACAAATGCATTCACCAGGAAATGTCATTTTAACATTTTACAACCTTATCTGGCCATGTGGTGTGTGACACATCATCAGACACATGCATACAGTGCTGAAAAGACATGGGAACAGCAAGGGGAAGACCTCTGGAAACATCTCTGAATCCCAGGTCACTGCCTAAATGTGTGCCCATCATAAGTGATCCTTGGCACATGCGAAGATGCCTCCCGCCATGCACCTGTCGTTGCAGACTTGCAACAATCACCGTCCACGTCCTTGTCCCACTGCAGTGTTCAGTTGTCCCTACCCCATTCCTTGGAATGCAAGCACAAGAATGCCGGCAGCCACCCACCCACAGGCTGCAATACTATACTGCCAAATTTTTGACAGCTGCTTGCACTTGAAATGTGGCCTTTTAGGCTCGTGGAGGCGGAAGCTTTTCATAACCTCATGCCGGCGGCGGCCGGGTGTCCATACTCGGTCCCCAGTCGCCACTATATTTCCCGGTATCGCCTCCGCCTTCCACAACCACGGGTCCAATAACATTACCCGTGCCCTCCCCAGTGCACTTACTGGGAAGGACCGCCTAACCACAAACACGTGGACAGGTGAATGTGGCCAGGGACGGTACGGAGCCAGTCCACAACTTTTTTTGCTAAGAGTTGTATTTAGCTCGGTGAAAGGACTGGCATAGAGGGAAACCGTATCTACCCTGCGTGTCATTTCTCCCAGAAAATCCTGTAATTGAGCTTGTTGCAGAAGCAATGGCAGCCCATCCAACATCAACTCGCACTTGTCAATGGTGCTTTGACACACACACATCTTTCTTTGCGCATTTAATTTCTTGAATACAGAATTGGAAAATGGCCTGATCCGTAATGCGTTTTGAGAAATAACATGCATAAGCATGGCCGATCCGCATTAAAAAAGCAGCCATAGAGTGTCCAGGAACCTTCCCCCACACTTTTCTTAGCCAGGGCTGCTTTTCGGCAGGGTTGCACGGGCCCACCAGAGAACCAGAGACTCCTCCGGCGGGCCCTGGCTTCTCCTTCAGGAGAGTTCATAGTGCCGAGGTGAGGCCATGATGATGATAGAGGCCATCATCTGCTTAGTTTTCTGTTACTTGGAATGCAATTGCAAGTATGCAGCCAGCCACCCACCCATCCACAGGCCGCAACACTAAACTGACAGATTTCTGGGCAGCTCTTTGCACTTGAAATATGGCCTTTTAAGCTTGTGGAGGTGGAAGCTTTTCACAACCTCATGCAGGCGGCGGCCGGGTGTCCATACTCGGTCCCCAGCCGCCAGTATTTTTCCGGTATCGCCTTCGCCTTCCACAAGCACGGGTCCCACAACATTACCCATGCCCTACCCAGTGCACTTACTAAGAAGGACTGCCTAACCACAAACACGTGGACAGGTGAATGTGGCCAGGGACGGTACGGAGCCAGTCCACAACTTTTTTTGATAAGAGTTGTATTTAGCTCAGTGAAAGGACTGGCATAGAGGGAAACCGTATCTACCCTGAGTGTCATTTCTCCCAGGAAGCCCTCTAAAGCTGCTTGCACTTGAAATCTGGCCTGAACATTACTGCTGGTACTTTTCTGTGGCAATTTTCTTGCCTCCTACCAGCCTGGAATATTTCCAGCAAACTATGGTACAACACCATGGTATTAGCACTGCCCCCAGTACCAGCAGCGAAGCCATCCTCAATTTCCTTCTCTGGAATTTTATTTGGTAGACTGAGTGGCTGCCAAAATAAATTTTCTCACAAAGGAGCTGATGATAGAGTGGCAGTAGGTTCAAGTTTCTCCAGCCTGCTAGATATTAGAGGGTGAACGGCAGCACATTGGATCAGTGGTTAGCACTGAAGTCTTGCAGCACTGGGATCCTGGGTTCAAATCCCAGCAAGGACAACATCTGCAAGAAATTTGTATGTTCTCCCACAGGGTTGGACAGTCCCACCAGAGAATTCTCTGGTGTGCCTTGGCCTCTACCTCAGGAGAGTTCATGATAGCGCTAACTTTGCAGCTGCTATGGGGCTCTTGAGCGGGTGAGAAAGGTTAGCCCTCAGAAACAAATCCTCTGGTGGGCAGAATGTTTTTCAATCTGAAACAGCTTCTCAGTGGGAGTTGTATTTCACAGCATGCCATATTCTTTAGCTCTGTGAAAGGACTGGCATATAGGGAAACCTTATTTACCCCGGTTGTCATTTCTCCGTCACCAGGTTCCGCCCATTGTAACACACGACCATGCCTGGCTGTATGTTCAGCGGTGAGAGCCACAGATCAAGCTGCTGTGTTACAGCTTTCAACAACTATGCAGTGCTGGGCGGTTTGTTAATTAAGCATTAAGCATGTTATCTTCAGCACAGCCTGCTGCTGTTTGGCCAAGGCAGTGCAGCAGTGCTGTCAGCTTGTGACTGATGTGGTCATTTCGGAGATGGAGGAGGAGGTGCATGAGCTGAACAATGTGATTACATTGAGGTTAAATTGGTGATGCTGTTTTTTATACTAAAGAAAGATCCTATTGTTATGTTTTTTTATGTTATTTTTTATGACAAATGCATTCACCGGGAAAAGTCATTTTAACATTTTACAACCTAATCTGGCAATGTGGTGTCATCAGACACATCCTGTTTTATTTATGATGGAGGGACTCTGAAAGTCATAAAGCCTATTTTTATAGGAACATCAGACGGCCCTTACTATTCTTAAAAGGCCAGCAGTCGGCCCTAGCTATTGTTAGAGAGCCATCAGAGGGCTATGCTTTGTTGTTCCCATTATTAACAAGTGGGTCTCCTATACTGTTATTGCGCATCCAGTGACTGCAAGGGTTGTCAAAAATTTGGACGCAACCTAATACCCCTTTGAAGAGACATAGAGGAGGGTCTCAGTAAAAAAAATGTTCCCATTATAAAGGAGCGGGTCTTCTATAGTGGTAATGCCCATGCTGTGACTGCAAGGGTGGCCAAAATTTTTGAATAAAACACTAACAATTTAAAGAAACAAAGAGCATGGCCACAGTAACAAGGTACGACATGTTCCCGTTAGAAAGGAGAGGGTCTGCTATACAGTTATAGGGTATGCAGTGAATCCAACGGCTGACCAAGTTTAGGAAAAAACCCACTAAGAATTTAAAGACACATAGACCAGGCCACAGTAATGACAAATTCCCATTAGAAAGGAGAGAGTCTCCCATAGTGTTGGACTATGCAGTGACTGCAAGAGCTGCCAAAAATTTGGAGGCACTTCAATGGCCCTTGGAAGAGACGTGGAGGAGCGCATCATAAAAAATTGTTACCATTAGAAAGGAGCGGGCCTCCTATACTTGTAATGCCATGCACTAAGTGTATGGGCTGACAAACATTTACTCCTGGGGGGTATACATGAACATACTGTATAAAAAATTTTTTTTAAGGGCATCATAAAAATGTAGCGCCCCGAGGGCTCGACCGCTACAGGGGTATTGCACCTCTGCCAGAGGTGTGATATTCCACTCCCGGGTAAGGATGGAGTATGGACCAGGGTTCAGTTAGCTGCATACAGCACACTCACCCCATTTCCGAGGGACAGCTCAACGGTGCTCCCATTAGACAGAAATGCAGGCACGACAGACCATGTCCCTGGCTGGAGTGGGGAGGGGGTAGGAATACCCAGTGATGTAGGAGCAGATAGGGGTTGGTTCCTGAGCGTAGATAGGAGCCCATTGTTTGCTGGTCACCTGGGCTCATGTTCTAGAGGGAGGTATAAAAGGTGGGCACCATCTTAGAACAGTGTTCAGTCAGAGAGAAGAAGTGACAGAGTGGGGGCCTCTGCAAGGGGCTCTTCTCCGTAGGCGGGCCTAGCCTCTGAGGCCCAGCCAGCACAGAGAGAAGAGAAGAAGAGAAGTTCAGTGAGTGGAGTAAGAGAAGGAGTTCAGCCAGAGAGGGCTGACAGGGAGCTGTGGCTCAGTCTGGGCCCAGCTCCACGAGGCAGGCCTAGGGTGAAGGCCAGGAACAGAAAGGAACAAGAACAGAAAGGAACAAGAACAGAAAGGAACAGAAGAGAAAGAGAAAGAGAGAAACAGAAGGGCTCAGGAACAAGACGGCAGAAGGGACCCTAAGAACCAACGAGAATACAGGGTGAAGGGTCAGGCAGATTAAGGGTACCGGATCCCAAGTTGGTGGAGGAGAAACAGCCCTCAGCCAAAGACCGGAGGTCGTGATCATTTATTGGTGCGACACCTCATCAAACCTGCTAGGAAGGCACCATATAGGACAGCGGGGAACGGGAACCACATTTACCCGCACAAGTCCGCGGCAGCTGGACAAAAGTGGGTCACTGGTGAGGCAGGCCAGAGAAAGGATTGAAGGGGTCCTGTGTCATGCTCCTGAACTGCCTGGGGTTGACCGAGCCCCTCACCTGGTGGACGCAGCACGGCTCGGGCGGTCATTGCTGACAGAAGTGACCCGGAGTACATGAACTGTGAGTAAAAGACATTGGACTGCAGTACGTTGTCTGTGTACTCTTTCGCTCCTCCAGCACTAACGGCACTGGGACTCTCTGCACCATCACCCCCACCATCCACTACACTGCCCTGGGGCTGCACTCTTCCCGTGGGGAGTCACACTACCTCAGCTGCATACATCATCAGCCCCAGCGATCTGCCTTGCAGCGGCGGTTCATAATAACCGCAATCCACGGGTGGCGCAGTCGGACATCACTTAGGACGGCTAAAGGACTACCACTGGTCTGACCACCCTGAGCCACGGAACCGGGTCGCCACTACTACCCCCACCGTCTCCCTATTGCCCGGCTCCGAGTGCCCCACGGCCCAGGGGCGAGTCAAACACCCTTAAAAAAAATTATGTGGGTGTTGCATCATGGACCACGGTCACCCTGGTGATATGGTGGTGGAGGATGAGGAGAAGGAGGAGGACAAGAGCAAATAGCCAAAATCAGGAAGCGTATACCCATGTGTGGGTGTGAAAAGGTGCATGGGAATACACCTCCCAAGAAAAGACACTGGATTTGAGTTTATGTTACGCTGCTATTGTAGCACCCTGAGGACTCGGCTGCTACAGGGGTATTGCACCTCAACCCAGAGGTGTGGTATTCCACTCCCGGGTAAGGATGGAGTGTGGAACTGAGCTTAGTAGGCTGCATGCACTACATACATCCCATTTCCGGGGGACAGAACTACGGTACTCCCACCAAGTATATATGTGCAGGTACGACAGCGTCTGTCCCTGGCTGGAGTGGGAAGGGGGGTGGAACATCCCAGTAGTGTAGGGGCAGATAGGGGGAGCACTCTGGGTAAAGCTAGGAGCTCATTGGGTGCTGGTCACCTGGGCTCACACATAGAGGGAGTATATAAGGTGGGCACCATCTTAGGACAGGGTCTTTTTAGGAGCTGAGGAAGAGTTCAGCCAGGAGGGCTGACAGGAGCTGTGGCTCCGTCTGGGCCCAGCTCCAGGGCTAGGCCTGCAGTGAGGAGAGAGGAAGAAGGAAGGCCCAGAGTGGAAGACAAGAGGGAACCCTGAGAACCCAGAATTAAGCCAGAAGGGTGAAGGGTTGGCGGACACGGGTACCGGAACCCAAGCTGGTGGAGGTCAATCATCCTCAGCCAGGAACCGGAGGTCATGGTCAAGATTTGCCACGACCCCCACCAAATCCACCAGAAAGGCACACCAAGTATAGGGTCAGGGAACCCAGAGAAGGTTTAACCACCAAGAGACCCGAGGGAGCCGGCCAAAGGTGGATCCCTGGTGGGGACGGCCAGGAGAAAGAGAGGAGAGAGGGAAGCTCAGGACCACGCTCCGGAACTGCCTGGGGGTTGGCCGAGTCCAGGACCTGGTGGACGCAGCACGGCTCGGGTGGTCACTCAAGGCCAGAGTGACCAAAGGAACACCCGTGAGTTAAAAACCCTGAAACTGCATCCCACGTCTCTGACTCTCCTTTCTACACTACAACTACCCCCATCATCCGCATCTGCTGCCCTGAGGCCATACCCCTCCCGTTGGGGGTTATACCACCACGCTGCACATCCTGATACACCTGGCCTCAGTGGACTGTTCTGCAGCGGCGGCTTCAAAGCCGCACTCAACGGGTGGCGTAGTCGATCAAGTTAACATCTACTGCCATAGACTGCCACTTAGTTTGACACCCTGGGCACGGACCGGGTCACCGCCACAAGGACTACTACCCCTATCCAGATCCGGCTCCGGGTATCCCCTGAACATGGCCCAGGGGGTGCGTCAACTTTGGCGTAGTCGGCAGGATTACGTGCCCGCAACCACCGGGTACTGCGTGCCTGAAGAAAAGTTCACATTTACCTCAAAAAGAAGTCTCCCGCCGGTTCCGGAGGGTCCCCGCCATCGGACGCCATCTCGGATCGTTTCCCGCCGTTTGCCAGTCATCTGCAGTCTTTTCCCGCCATCCACGGAGTTTCCCGCCACTGGGAGACGATTCCCGCCATCTGAGAAGATTTCCCGCCCTGGCAGAGCGGACGCCATTATGGGCGTGCCAGAGGGTGGCAAGAGGCCACCTCCCATCGTGGGCCAGGTCCAAGAATGGCGCCAAAAGCGGAAACCGCCCCCACCAGCAGAGACTGTAATGATAGAGATGTCCATCAGCGTGAGGGGACTGCCCCTGGAACTGACAATCACCGAGTTGCCCCGGGACCGCCCTCAGTATGGGCGGATACAGAACAAAAGAGCGAGGATGGGTGCAGCCTGGAGGAGTCTGGAGAGGTCGCACCCGGAGATGGAGGGAGAGTCAGGCAGCACCGACCCTGTGGTCAGGAGCCTGTTGCAAGCAACCACCCCACTAGGCCTGGTGGAGATCCTGGCACAGCTCCCCCAAGACCGGGAGCGTGCACAGACCGCGCTGGAGGGCCTCGCACGGAGGATGGCCCGGGTGCAGCGAGAAATGCTGACTGAGTGGAGTAGGGAGATGGCCCAGCAGGCTGGAACCCGCCAGCGGAGCACGCCACCCGAGACGAGGAGTCTGACCGCCTCTGAGGATGGTGCAGGAGGAATGAAGGCCGGAGACGACGCCGAGGAAGGAGCTGAAGAGACGGAGGCAGGTAAAGGGGACGTCACAACCCCAAGCCTAATAACCGTGAACCTGCCCCAGCTCCCCGTCGCAGAGCCCGAAATTCCCCCTACCGTGCCTGTCGCTGCACCGCCACCGTTCCCAGCTAGGCCTCAAGCGGCAGGAGCCGCGGCCACGCCCCCTGTGACGTCACGCGCCTCAACCCTGAGCGCGGCCAAGCAGGAAATGCCACCGGCCTGGTCGCAGGGCCGAGTACCCCCGGGCGCCGCAGACCCAACAGCGCCCTCTACCTCCACTAAGCCACCGGCCTGGTCGCAAGGTCAAGTACCCCCGGGCGCCGCCGTCTCCACGGTGCCCTTTACCTTCAGGGTGCCCCAAGCCTGGTCGCAAGGCCTGGAAGACCCGGGCGCCGATGCCACCACCGCGCCCTCAACTTCCACAGTGCCGCACCTGGGTGAAGACCTATTCGCCCAACACACTTGCCCGGATGGGCAGCCCTTTGTGTGGCCACCGGAGTACTACCATCTCCGACTCCGGAAGGAAGGACCCCTGTGCGAGCCCCTGATTCCGGCTCCGGCGCCTGTCAAGATCACCCCACTCTCGTTGGAGGAGGCGCAGTTCGCGTGGGACCCCACTGGAGGAGACCTCATCGGGTTCACTCAAGAAACCCGGGCGGCCGCAGCTGAGCGTGCGGAGTGCTGCCGGCAGCAATTGGAGGTCTTCGACAGGGAACGGAGAGAGAGGCGGGTCCGCGAGGAGCGGCTGCAAGTACAGAGTGCAGAGCAGAAGAGCCGGACCCGACGGAACCCCCGTGCAGCCCATGGTCCCCGTGCCACCGGGACTGTAATCAAATTCCAACTGCAGCATGGTTGGGGCTTCATCCGGGACCACCGCACCCCCGGCGACGTCTTTGTGACCCGCAGGGACGTCGAGAGCCATCTGCCGGAGGGACACAGAGGTCGTGACCTATACCTGGGTGACGAGGTCACCTTTACCCGGCATCAATGTGCCAAAGGACCCTACGCCCTTCATGTACACCGGTTGACGGAGGAAGAGCTGCGGTGTGAGGAAGGACAAGAGGACCCGGACGGGTCTGAAGCCTACCCGCGAGAAGGAGCAGGAGGACGCCGTTACTGAAGTACGGTAAAGTGGAACTGTAAATAGTTACCCGTAAGGGTACAGGAACTGTTGCCAGAAAAGTATAGTCCCCGTTGGGACAAGTGTGAACTGTTACCCGTGTGTCCCCTATCCCTTAACAGGCTGAGGACTGTGAACAGCCAATCCTTATCCCCACTGGCCGAGGACTGAGAGCGGCCATAACCCCTTGTATATAGTTGCGCTTCCTAAGGCGCCCCCTACCGGTTTTATAGGAAACTGTGTTTTTTCTAAAAGAGACTGTTGCACTTTACCCGGTCACAAGTTGCACCGTGGCCGGAGGAACAAGAATGTTTACAATGAAAAGTTTATTATGAAAAAGTTTTATGCTGCTGATAATGTATATAATGTTTTATATGTTTATGGATGTTATGAAAAAAAATTGTATGTTTTGGTATGTTTTTATTCTTTTACAGCCCGAGGACGTGCTGTGATTTACCAGGGGGGAATGTAGCACCCTGAGGACGCGGCTGCTACAGGGGTATTGCACCTCAACCCAGAGGTGTGGTATTCCACTCCCGGGTAAGGATGGAGTGTGGAACTGAGCTTAGTAGGCTGCATGCACTACATACATCCCATTTCCGGGGGACAGAACTACGGTACTCCCACCAAGTATATATGTGCAGGTACGACAGCGTCTGTCCCTGGCTGGAGTGGGAAGGGGGGTGGAACATCCCAGTAGTGTAGGGGCAGATAGGGGGAGCACTCTGGGTAAAGCTAGGAGCTCATTGGGTGATGGTCACCTGGGCTCACACATAGAGGGAGTATATAAGGTGGGCACCATCTTAGGACAGGGTCTTTTTAGGAGCTGAGGAAGAGTTCAGCCAGGAGGGCTGACAGGAGCTGTGGCTCCGTCTGGGCCCAGCTCCAGGGCTAGGCCTGCAGTGAGGAGAGAGGAAGAAGGAAGGCCCAGAGTGGAAGACAAGAGGGAACCCTGAGAACCCAGAATTAAGCCAGAAGGGTGAAGGGTTGGCGGACACGGGTACCGGAACCCAAGCTGGTGGAGGTCAATCATCCTCAGCCAGGAACCGGAGGTCATGGTCAAGATTTGCCACGACGCCCACCAAATCCACCAGAAAGGCACACCAAGTATAGGGTCAGGGAACCCAGAGAAGGTTTAACCACCAAGAGACCCGAGGGAGCCGGCCAAAGGTGGATCCCTGGTGGGGACGGCCAGGAGAAAGAGAGGAGAGAGGGAAGCTCAGGACCACGCTCCGGAACTGCCTGGGGGTTGGCCGAGTCGAGGACCTGGTGGACGCAGCACGGCTCGGGTGGTCACTCAAGGCCAGAGTGACCAAAGGAACACCCGTGAGTAAAAACCCTGAAACTGCATCCCACGTCTCTGACTCTCCTTTCTACACTACAACTACCCCCATCATCCGCATCTGCTGCCCTGAGGCCATACCCCTCCCGTTGGGGGTTATACCACCACGCTGCACATCCTGATACACCTGGCCTCAGTGGACTGTTCTGCAGCGGCGGCTTCAAAGCCGCACTCAACGGGTGGCGTAGTCGATCAAGTTAACATCTACTGCCATAGACTGCCACTTAGTTTGACACCCTGGGCACGGACCGGGTCACCGCCACAAGGACTACTACCCCTATCCAGATCCGGCTCCGGGTATCCCCTGAACATGGCCCAGGGGGCGCGTCACTATCATTCGGTGGTGTTGAGAAGTCTGGCCCAATCCAGCCCTTGTTCATTTTTATAAGAGTCAGCCTGTCAGCATTTTCAGTTGACAGGAGGATGCGCTTATCAGTTATAATTCCACCAGCGGCACTAAAAACCCGATCTGATAAAACGCTGGCAGCAGGGTAAGCCAGGACCTCCAAGGCATAGAGAGCCAGTTCATTCCACATATCTAGCTTGGATACCCAATATTTATAAGGCACAGAGGAATCACGGAGGACGTTGGTACGGTACGGCAAGGTACTCCCTCAGCATCTTCCCAAACTTTGCACTCCTTGTGAGAGTACCCTGCGCCTCAGGGCCTGTGCGATGGGAGGGTCTGAGAAAACTCTCCCAGAACTTTGACAGTGTTCCCCTGCCTCTGCTGGATTGAAGTTGTGTCTCTCTCGCCTGTACTCCTTGGTTGTCGAACGAAGTGTGCCCTCTGCCTCCAGCGTTTTCAGATGGGAATTTTTTTAATAGGTCCGCAACAAGGGCCTTCTGGTACTGCCTCATTTTTGTACACCTGTCCGCCTCAGGAATAAGAGATATAAAGTTCTCCTTGTAGAGTGGGTCTAGAAGTGTCACCAACCAGTAATGACCTAAAATTTTGAGAATGCGAGGGTCATGGGAAAGGCAGCATAACATAAACTCAGCCATGCGTGCCAGACTACTAACAGGCAAGACTTCCGTGTCCTCACCAAGAGAATGACTGACCATGCTCTCCTCCCCCTCCTCTCTGTCCTCTGGCCATCCACGCTGAACAGACGGTATGACAGCTGTGCAGATAGCACCGTCTATAGTGCATGAAACTAGTTCCTGTCCTTCCTCCTCCTCCTCTTCCTCATTGTCACCCAATCCACGTTGGGATGAGATGAGGCTTGGCTGTGTGTAATCACCCTGTATGGTTAATTGCTCCATCTTATCATTCTCCGCCTGCAATGCATCATCTTTGATTGTGAGCAGAGAGCGTTTCAGAAGACAGAGAAGCGGGATGGTGACGCTAATTATGGCGTCATCGCCGCTCACCATCTTGGTGGAGTCCTCAAAGTTTTGGAGGATGGTACATATGTCTGACATCCACGTCCACTACTGAGGTCTTATGTGTGGAGTCTGAACTGAATACCGATAGCCTTTTTGATGCTGGTACTCAACAACTGCCCTCTTCTGCTCACAAATCCTTCCCAACATCTGCAATGTAGAGTTCCAACGTGTGGGGACATCACACACCAGTCTGTGAGCCAGAAGCTGCAAACGCTGCTGAAACACTGCAAGGGCAGCGGAAGCTGTAGCTGACTTTCTAAAATGGGCACACAGGCGGCATACTTTAACAAGCAGATCCGGCAGCTCCGGGTAGGATTTGAGTAACCGCTGAACCACGAGGTTAAGCACATGGGCCAGGCATGGTACGTGTGTGAGCTCGCCTCGCCTCTGAGCCGCCACCAGGTTCCAGCCATTGTCACACGCGACCATGCCTGGCTGTAAGTTCAGCGGTTTGAGCCACAGATCTGCCTGCTCTTTCAGAGCTGTCCATAACTCTTCAGCATTGTGTGTTTTTTCACCTAAGCATATTAGCTTCAGCACAGCCTGTTGCCGCTTGGCCGAGGCAGTGCTTCCAGCTTGTGACTGATGTGGTCATTTCGGAGATGGAGGCTGAGGAGGAGGAGCAGGCTGAGGAGCATGAGGTTCAGGAGCTGTAGACCGTGGGGGCAACCCTGATTGACCTAGGGCCTGCAATCCTTGGCGTCGGGAGGACGTGTTCCGTCCCAAGGTCCGACTGGGTCCCGGCTTCCACTATGTTAACCCAGTGTGCCATCAGCGAGATGTACCGTCCCTGCCCACAAGCACTTGTCCACGTATCCGTGTTTAGGTGGACTTTACCGGTAACTGCGTTGTTGAGGGCACGGCTAATGTTTTGGGACACGTGCTTGTGTAATGTGGGGACGGCACACTGGGAGAAATAGTGGCGGCTGGGGACAGAGTACCGAGGGACGGCCGCCGCCATCAGGTTGCGGAATGCTTCTGTTTCCACAAGCCTAAAAGGCAACATTTCGAGCCAAGCAGTCGTGAATTGTGAGAATTTAGTAGTGTGGCCTGTGGGACGTTGGCTGCATATTTGCGCTTGCATTCCAAGGACTGGAGTATGAACAACTGAACGCTGCGCTGGGACAAGGACATGGACGTGCTTCCTGATGCTGCTACTTGAGAGTGTGCAATGACAGGAGCAGGGCAGGAGGCATCTTTGCATGCACTATGGACAGGGGATTGACTTGCATGCACAACAGCAGAAGAAGCAATGGTGCCACCTGTAGACACTGTTCCTGGACCCTGGTGTTCGGCCCACAAAGTCGAGTGCTTTGCTGCCATGTGCCTCATCATGCTGGTGGTGGTCAGGCTGGTCGTTTTGCCACCCCTGCTGATGCTGGTCTGGCTCGTGATGCAAATGGCCTTTTTGGAGTTATCGGCAGAGTCTTTAAAAAACAACCAGACTCGGGAAGACCTAACAGTTGTAGTGGCAACTTCCTTCAAGTTGGTGTTACGGGAAACGGTAGCCTGCCTTCTGTCTGCGGCCACCACACTGCTTCTTCCTGCCTGTTGGGGTGCTCTGCCTCCCTCCCCCTGTGTGCTGCTGTCCTTGCTCTGCATGTCCTCCTGCCAGGTTGGGTCAGTTACTATATCATCCACCACCTCGTCTCCCACTTCTGCACCCTGGTACTATTCCTGACTTTCTGTCAATTGTGTCTCATCATCGTCCACCTCTTATGACAGTTTCCCACCGTCGCCTTCGTGTGACCGTGGCTGCTCAAATATTTGGGCATCGCTACACGTGATCTCCTCTTGCCCCGCTTCAAGTGGACCGGGCGAGAGGCCCTAATCTATAAATGGAAAAGTGAACAGCTCTTCAGATTGTCCAAGTGTGGGATCTGGGTACTCGGCATGGTGGGAGGAAGGAGGATCAGGGTGAGGAATATGAGGTCCAGACTCATGGCTACTGAGACTTGACCGTGTGGAAGACAGGGTGGTGGTGGTGGTGGTGGCTAAGTGACTGGAAGCATTATCCGCTATCCAACCAACAACCTTTTGACACTGATCTGGGTTCAATAGTGGTGTGCTGCGGTCCCCTAGAAATTGGGACAGGAAGGTCAGGCGAGAAGATGTGGGTGTTTGTTGTGGCACAATTTCGGCTTGCCCACGGCCTTGTCCTCGGCCTCTGCATGCACCATTACCATCACGTCCAGTTCCCCGTCCCTTGCCACGTGCCTTGCCCATTTTAAATGGAGGATAGTATCTTCCACGCTCACTACAAATGATTGAGTTTGAAGCGAAGTTATATGTGATCGGTGTGATGGAGAAAACAGAGTTTTAAATACCTGGCCTGTAGGTAAGTAGTGTGAACAGCAAACTGCTGTGAATTGCTTCACTGACACACTGAAAAAATGGAGGCCAGAAATGGCAGTATTTTCTGACAACGTATATGTGATCTGTGTGACGGAGAAAACACAGTTTTAAATAGCTGGAATTCTAGCGCTCTAATATGGAAAGGACCTGGCTGTATTCTGCAGTGCCAACAAGCAAATGGTGCAGAAAAACGGTGTTCTCTGGATTGCTTTATAAGCAAATAATGAGGATTAAGATCCAAAGAAAAGTATTCCTCGCCCCTGAGACCTGGGCCTTTGTATAGAAATATCTAACAGCAGCAGAAGGCAGAATTGGAATGGAGCCTCTTGTGCTATATGCACTGCAGTCTGCTATATACACTGCCTGCCTGCCTATTTACACTGCCTGCCTGATATCTCTGCAGATGGATTAGTCCTCAGAAGGACTGTTTGTTGAGATGTATATGTGTAATGTGCGGTTTTTCTCACTACACTACCTAATGCACGATCAAATCTCTCCCTAACGCAGTAGCAGCTCTCCCTACACTGTCTGATCCGGAGTGACTGTGATGAGCATGGCGGTGCCAGGTCAGATATAGACCTGATGACGCTGTGCAGCCAGCCAATCACTGTAATGCCCACAACCAACATGGCTATGGCATTACAGTGCATGGCAGGCAATCCCTGCATGTTCACTGGCTCTGTAAAGAGCACCAAACATGCAGGGATGGGTCCCGACTTCCCGCCCGACCAACCCGGAAATACTCGGTGAGCGCAGAGCATCTCGAGCAGTGAGATACTCGGGCGAGCACCGAGCAGTAGCGAGCATGCTCGCTCATCACTAGTTGTCATTAAGATTTAAAAAGAGAAAACACAGAAATGTGACAGTAAATGGCTTCACCCAACCAATAACCATGAGTGGAGAAAAAGTGTTTTTGTTATCATTCATTTTTTCTGAAACAAGGCCAAGAAAGGAAAAATTCTGCCGGGGTATGTAAACTTTTGAGCAGAACTGTATATGCGCCAGCCCCAGTGTCTCCTATTCTATATACTCCAGCCCCAGTGTCTCCTATTCTATATACTCCAGCTTCTTCTGTGATGTATATGCTCTAGCCCCAATGTATCCTGTGATGAATATACGCCAGCCCCAGTGTCTCCTATTCTATATACTCCAGCCCCAGTGTCTCCTATTCTATATACTCCAGCTTCTTCTGTGATGTATATGCTCTAGCCCCAATGTATCCTGTGATGAATATACGCCAGCCCCAGTGTCTCCTATTCTATATACTCCAGCTCCAGTGTCTTCTGTGACGTAGCTAATGTAGCCCTAATGTCTCTTATGCAGAGGCGTCGCATGATAAAGCAGTGGGACACAAGCTCCCTGCCCTATCACTATCTCTTTCATATGCCACAGATCGCCATAGGCCTGCGGTTAACGAGATGTCAGCATCCTCACGCAGGTGGCTCGGTGACATCATTGCATCGCTCTGCTCTGCTGTCCCGCCATGGAAGAGGAGACAGAGGCCGTGATGTAGGGAATCAGGATTATGTGAGATATTTTTTTAAATGATCGGGCAGTGGAGCCATCCTACTATATATCTGGAGTAGTGGGTCCATCATACTACATATGGAGTAGTGGGGCCATTATACTATATGTATGTGGGGCAGTGGGACCATCATAGTATATACAGGTGCATCTCACTAAATTAGAATATCTTCAAAAAGTTAATTTATTCCAGTTCTTCAATACTGTTTCAGTATGCTCCACAATCATGAGGAAGACTGCTGACTTGACAGATGTCCAGAAGGCAGTCATTGACACACTCCACAAGGTCCTAGAGTTCCAATTTTCATTTGGAAATCAAGGTCCCAGAGTCTGGAGGAAGAGTGGAGAGTCCACAATCCAAGCTGCTTGAGGTCTAGTGTGAAGGCTCCACAATCAGTGATGGTTTGGGAGGCCATGTCATCTGCTGGTGTAGGTCCACTGTGTTTTATCAAGACCAAAGTCAGCACAGCCGGCTACCAGGACATTTTACAGCACTTCATGCTTCCCTCTGCCGACAAGCTTTTTGGAGATAAAAATGTCATTCTCCAGCAGGACTTGGCCCCTGTCCACACGGCCAAAAGTACCAATACCTGGTTTACACACAACAGTATCACTGTGCTTGATTGGCAGCAAACTCGCCTGACCTTAACCCCATAGAGAATCTATTATTGAGAATCTATGGGGTATTGTCAAGAGGAAGATGAGAGACACCAGACCCAACAATGCAGATGAGCTGAAAGACAGCTTTTTGTATTGAAGAACTGAAATAAATTAACTTTTTGATGATATTCTAATTTAGTGAGATGCACCTGTATATGGAGCAGTGGGACTATCATGCTATATATATGGAGGAGTGGGGGCATCATACTAAATATAGAGCAGTGTGTGTGTGTCACCCCAGGCCTGGATGCCACAAACAATAATCTGTTTCTGAAAGCAGGAGGGAGGTCCCCTGGTTAGGGACAATTAGCATACAGCACCTCCTGTCCCAGGCCAGCAGGGGGAGCTGGCTGCCCCTATAAAAGCTGGAACTGGGGGCAGGGTTAGAGAGAACTGGAAGACCTAGCTCAGGAGTGAGACTAGTCCCAGAGAAGGAGGGACAGTTCAGCTGTTGCTGAGGAGTCCGTGAGGCAGAGGAGAAACTGCAAGCCAGGGACAGAGGCGACGAGAGCCGGTCCTGGCAGAGAACCAATCTACTGGACATTGGGGTCCGAGGCTGTCAGGGTTACAAGCCCAGCAGCAGAGAACCAAGCTGCGAGGGATTTCAGGTCCCTTGGCCTAAGAAGCCTGGAGGCTCCGCCACACAGAGGGACCAGTACATCGAGGAGCAACAAACAGGTACCCAAGGCCTGAGTCGCAAGCCATACAGGAGAGAAGTACACGGCCAGCTCAGGGACGTGGGCTATTACACCACGAAAAGGGGGATAGTCAGAAAGAGCATAGAGAGAACAGTAGGCCTACACACTCACCCTGACCAGTGGGGTCGCCCGATTGCTCTCAGACACCCAGGCCCATTCCTAACCGGTACTGTTGGGCCATTAATAATATCTACAATAAAGACCCTGAACTGTTTGAAGCGGACTCTGAACTCTTACTATTGCGGCCTGCACTATCACCCCCAACATCCACCTACACTGCCCTGAGGCTACACTCTTCCCATGGGGAGTTATCCTACCCCTGTGCTGCACACCAGCACCAGCCTCAGCGGTCTGCCTTGCAGCGGCGGTTATCTCCAACCGCAATCCACGGGTGGCGTAGTCGGACATTCAAAACACTGATAAATAGACTGCCACCATTTGGTCTGACCACCCTGAGCCACGGGATCGGGTTGCCACTACTACCCCCATCAGCACCGTACACTAGAAGGCCCGGTTCCGGGTACCCCACGGCCCAGGGGGGGAGTCAGCTTTGGCGTAGTCGGCAGAATTGTGACCAACCCGCCACAAACGGGTATTGCGTGCCTGGAAAAGACTCTATACATATCTGAGTGAAGTTTCCCGCCATTTGGGGCCATTTCCCGCCAATCGGAGCCGTTTCCCGCCATCGGGCGCCATCTTCGGGACGACGCGCGGGAAGAAGAGGGGCGTGGACGTCCAAAAACGCGTGAGACCTGAAGCCCCGCCCTACGCTGAGACGCTGCTCAAGGTCCTGGATGGAGATCCAGCGGATGCCGACGTCATCACCGAGCAACGCAAGGTCCTCTCCCAGAGCATCGCGAGGGAAGCCGCGGCCTACAGAAGAGGATCGCCAGAAGGTAGGCCACGGTTAATTAGGAGGGAGGAAGATGTCGGACGCGGAGGGACCCTCTACCACCAGCGTAGCCGCTGCAGCTGTGATGCCGTTTTCCATGCCCTATATCCATAGGCGGATTATAATGAGGGCAATCCGGGCGACCGCCCAGGGCCCTGAGCCTGCAGGGGGTCCACGGCTCCAGGCGGGGTGTCTAATGCCGGATTGCCCTCATTATATGTGCGGGCCGCCGCGGCACATAGCGGTAGCAGTGGCGGGAGGGGGGGGCCTGGACTGCTCCCCCAGCAGCGGCCACCGCTACTTCTTCATCAGCCGGGCCAGCACTGCAGCAGTTAACTTCCCTGTGCTGGCCCGGCCGCGTCACTGCTAGGAGACATGGCCCTGTGCGCGGCTGTGTCTCCTAGCTGTGACGTCACACAGTGCGCCCCGGCCTGCAGTGCTGCACCGGAAAAGAGAGAGAGCAGGCAGGAGGAATTGAGCCGGGGGATGGTGAGTGTGTGTGTGTGTGAGCAGATGTGTGTGTGGGCAGGTGTGTGTGTGTTTGTGGGCAGGTGTCTGTGGGGGCAGGTGTCTGTGTGGGCAGGTGTGTGTGTGTGTGTATATGTGTGTGTGTGTATATGTGTGTGTGTCTGTGTGGGCAGGTGTGTGTGTGTATATGTGTGTGTGTGTATATGTGTGTGTGTGTGTGTGTGGGCAGGTGTCTGTGTGAGCAGGTGTGGGTGTGTGTGTGGGCAGGTGTGTGTGTGTGTGTGGGCAGGTGTGTGTGTGGGCAGGTGTGTGTATATGGGTGTGTGTGTGTGTTTGCGGGCAGGTGTCTGTGTGGGCAGATGTGTGTGTGGGCAGGTGTGTGTGTGTGTGGGGGCAGGTGTGTGTGTGTGTGGGCAGGTGTTGGTGTGTGTGGGCAGGTGTTGGTGTGTGTGTGTGGACAGATGTGTATGTGTGTGGGCAGGTGTGTGTGTGTGTGGGCAGGTGTGTGTGTGGGCAGGTGTGTTTGTGTGTGGGCAGGTGTGTTTGTGTGTGGGCAGGTGTGTGTGTGTGTGTGGGCAGGTGTGTGTGTGTGTGTGTGTGTGGGCAGATGTGTATGTGTGTGGGCAGGTGTGTGTGTGTGTGTGTGTGTGGGCAGGTGTGTGTGTGTGTGTGGGCAGGTGTGTGTGTGTCTGTGTGGGCAGGTGTGTGTGTGTGTCTGTGTGGGCAGGTGTGTGTGTGTATATGTGTGTGTGTGTGTGTGTGTGGGCAGGTTAGAAAGTCTTGCCCTGTTGAACACTACACCTGACTTGAGGCCACCACCTCTTAGTTGTCCAATGTTCTTGCTTCTCTAGGGCTCTTCTCAGATATTCATTATACCAGCTCCCCAGAATACCAAAGTTAGGGTGGGTGACCGCGAGCCCTGGTGGTGGTCATAACTGCGGCCACCCAGGGGCAATACTCCATAACAACAATCCCCTGAGGTGGTGTAGGATGTAAGGACCTATTCACACTACATTCAGCGCTGCATTCAGGTCTTTACACAAGGCTTACAACTGAATCCCTGAAATTCAGGATTGTGCTGTCTGAAATGAGACATCTGAAAGCAGAGAAAATGGAGCCTAAAGATTCAGACTTTAGCCTCGGTTTGCCTTTGTTCAAATCAATGGCTATGTCAAGGCACATCTGAATGCCATTTTTCAGGGATTTAGATAGAAGCCTGGAAAGAGGAGATGAATGCATTGCAAAATTCAGTGTGAATAGGCCCTTATATCTGGAGTCTTGATATTGATGCCACAAGCATTTTACTTGTTTTTAACTTAAAAAAAAAATACACACACACAAATTATACACACACACACACACACTATACATACACACACAGTATACATACACACACATTATACACACACACACACACTATACATACACACACAGATGTGTATGTGGGCAGGTGTGTGTGTGTGGGCAGGTGTGTGTGTGGGCAGGTGTGTGTGTGGGTGATGTCTGTCTGTTTGTGTGTGTGTGTGTGTGTGTGGGCAGATGTCATTGTGTGATGCCTGTTTGTATGTATTTTTGTGTTTCAAATGTGTTTATGCGTGTCTGTATATGTTTGTGTGTGTGTATGACTGCATGCGGCCTCCTGCTGAGTATAGTTGGCGCCGTGCGGCCTCCTGATGTCTCTGGGGGGGCTCCGTGCAGCCTCCCGCTGTGTATAGATGGCTACGTGCGGCCCCTCGCTGTTTATAGACGGCGCCGTGCGCCCCCCCGCTGTGTATAGATGGCTACGTGCGCCCCCCGCTGTGTATAGATGGCTACGTGCGGCCCCCCGCTGAGTATAGATGTCGCCGTGCGGCCTCCTGCTGTGTATAGATGGCTACGTGCGGTCTCCCGCTGAGTATAGATGGCGCTGTGCGGCCTCCTGCTGTCTCTGGGGGGAGCGCCGTGCGGCATCTATACTCAGCAGGAGGCCGCACATAGCCAGCTATACACGTATACTCAGCAGGAGGCCGCACGTAGCCATCTATACGGTGCCATCTATACACAGCGGGAGGCCGCACGGCGCCATCTATACACAGTGGGAGGTCGCACGGCGCCATCTATACACAGCGGGAGGCCGCACGGAGCCATCTATACACAGCGGGAGTCTCAGTGTTTTGCAAGAGCAGTCAATAAATTCTGCTTGACTAATTCTGAGCACCATAAAGTCTGGTTCGCTTCTAACCTGCTGTCTTCATTTTCAGCTTGCTGAATTCTAACTCATTTACTGTCATTCGAGACGATGCCTTTGCTGGTCTCTTTCACCTTGAATACCTGTAAGTGTTCCACTTAATGTCATATTTTTGATTCTGTTCTTCTTCATCTTTTGGCATGTGCAATTGTATGAGCAAGTATTCATATGAATTTATGACCTACTTAAACCTTGGAGGACCTTAAATTTTATTCAATCAAGTTTTTTTCCAGTTTAAAACTATGGGACATATATGTGCCTTGGTCCTCAAAGGGTTTTTAAAGGGGCTGCAAACATAAATATGAAAAAAAATAATTCAATTAGTGCTTTTTGTGTTTATTTAATTTTTATTTGAAGTCCATTTTTTTTATATACTTTGAAATTAAGCTCTACCCCATGGAATGAAGCCCTACCTACATGACATCTGAGAGCTACATGGATCCCGCTTGTGTGGTGCCTGTCCGTCACTGCTATTCAGTTTTAGGGTCCACTCACTAAGCCATATATTCTCTCATGCAAGAGAATAGGGCCAATTATGCTAATGACACTCGGCTCAAACTCTGTCAGAGCTTCAACTGAGTGTGATCCGATTCTCTCGCAGCACAGATATGGAGAAGATGGAGAACTTACTTTCTCCATCTTCTCCATAGTCTCTGTGAGTGTTCATCGGACTGCACTTGGATGACGTCCGAGTGCAGTCCAATGTTTTACGTGCACCCATAGACTTGTATGGGTGCACATGGTCCGAATATCGAATGAGATTATTTTCTCATGCCAATAATCGCACTGTCCCATAGTATAACATAGAGCCGAGTCCTATCCGATAAAACATCACATAGCATTCGGCCGTGTTATACGACAGTGTGAGCGAGCCCTTAGAGTCAAGGAATATTTACATGTAGATGATGATATTACTCTCCAAGTGTATATTTTTTTAGGCGAGTTCATAGTAAATGCTTTGCATTTTTGACATGTGATCAACTAAAGAGCAAGAAAGATTTAGGACCTCCCCTATAGAGAAACGAAAAATAGTTTGGAGGACTTGCATGTCCTTTTTATTTATTATGAGAAAATCATAAAAGATCCAGTTTTTTAACCATGCTGTGACTTTCTGCTGAGGGAGAGGGAGAGAGCTGCCCTATTCAGAGTCTGTAATAAGACCTGCTGACAAAAGTGTTGAAGATACAGTCTAACGTGAATTAACAATGAAAAAAAGTTAATTTAACAAATGGCTTGTATTTTTTTTAATACAAACTTTTTTGTCTTTACAGCTCTTTTAAAGGGAATCTGTCATCAGGTTTTTGCCACCTAATCTGAGAGCAGCATAATGTAGGGTTAGAGGCACTGATTCCAGTAATGTGTCACTTACTGGGCTGTTTAGTGTTGTTTTGATAAAATCATTGATTTGTCAGAAGGTAATTATCACTAGATGACTAGTAAGTTCTGTAGGACCCCACCCCCATCACTGATCAGTAGATTTCTGTGTACACTGAGCATGGGCAGAAAGCTGCCAATCAGTGGTGTGGGTGGGGCTATACAGAGCGCAGCATTCAGAGAGCTGCTAGATCTGCAGCAGATAAAACGGTGATTTTCTCAAAATGGCAACAAGTAGCTGAAAAAGTGACACATCGCTGGAATCAGGGTATCTGCCCCAATATTGTGCTGCTCTCAGATGAGGCAGCACAATTAATATTATGCCAAATTAATTTCCCATGAACTATCACATGATCTATCACAGGGGATCATGTGACATGTCACGTGATAAATCAGGTGTGTGGAGGGGGCCCGCGCCTTCTAAACTGCCCGGGGCCCTTGCTACTCTTAATCCACCCCTGCCTATATCCCCGGAGCGGCCTGGATGCCCCAGTATGCCGGCGAGTCGCATACCTTGGGCGACTTTAAAGAAAGGCTGTATAGCCTGTTCAAAGTTTATCCCCTGACAGAAGAACAGAAGGTAAGCATACTGATAGGGCAGTTAACTGGTGCGGCCCAGCGGGAGGTAAAGTCTTGGACAGCTGAGGAGAAAAGGACTGTAAGGGGGGTTCTGACCCGTCTACGGGACACCTTTGATGCCCGTACCTCAGCAGAAATCAAAATGCGGTTCTATGGATGTAAGCAGCGAGCTCAAGATAGCATCCGAGATTATGCCCTAAATTTACAGGAAGCCTTGGGGGCAATTAAGCAAGCTGACCCTGGCAGCGTGCAGGATACAGATAAACTATTGACTGACCAGTTCATAGAAGGTCTGCTGTCCAGCGCCCACAGAACCCAGCTGCGCCTCATGGCCCTACAGAACCCCGATTTGACTTTTGCACAGTTCAACGATAGGGCCATCCGGGTGCTCCGAGAACCTGCACCGGGTGGCGCTGTAGCTTCCCGGCGCCCAGCCATCCCTTACCACCAGGGGGCGGCACCCTATCCCGCAGACCTTGTGGGGGCTGATGCGCAGGCCCTAAATCCATCCCCGCCTGCAAACCTGCACCATCAGGTCCAAGAACTAACAAAGAGTGTTGCTGCATTGTCCAGGACCGTACAGTCGTTACAGATGGACCCGTCAGGACCAATCAAGCTGGCTTCCAGTCCGGAGGATGTCCCGTGGCGTCGACGGAGGAGGATCCCGTCGTTCAGAGGGAGGCCCGCCGATCATTACACTGAGGATGGACAGCCGATTTGCCGCCGTTGCAGCCAGCCGGGACACGTAGCCAGGTACTGTACTTTAAATGGGTCCGACCTGGGGCAAAGGGCCAACCCCCAGGCATAAGGTCATCAGGCCCATCTAATTGGCGTGATAAGTAGGTAGGGGAACGCCCGGTTTTACCCGTAGTGCTGGACGGTATCCCCATGAGTGCACTGCTGGACACCGGGTCCCAAGTGACTACCATCCAATATGTACTTTTTAAGCAGTACTGGAGTGACACTGATATAACTCGTTATCCAGATGATGACTTGAGCATCATCGCCAGCAATGGTCAACCCGTGCCGCAGGTGGGGTTCAGAGAGATGACCATTAAGATTGGTAAAGTTGAACTGCCGGCACAGGGAGTGATCATTGTGGACATTGACCGTCGAGAAAGTCACCCTAAAATAACCTTGGGTACTAATGTGATTGAAAATTGTCTTTCAGAAGCAATTGTAATTTTGCAGCAGGTGGCGATGAATGTGAGCTCCAGCCAGCAGAGGGTCCTCCAGAAGGAGATAAGAGCCCTGATGAGATGGCAACAGGTAGAACTGTCTGGTGGTGAGATCGGTAGCGTGAGGAATGGATGAGCGACCCGTTCCCCATTGCCATGCCCCCAAAAGTGAAATGATCTGGTGTCGGAATGCAATCGGGTTAAGAGGGAGAGACTACCAAGCCATGGTAGAACCCGTGTACTCAGACAGCAGGCCCACCATTTTGACAGCCTAGGGGGTGGTCGATGTCCGCCATGGAAGGGTGCCCGTCTGGATCTTAAACATTGGGGAAAGGGAAGTACACTTGCCTTGGTACGCTACACTAGCCAAATTGTATACTGTTGAACACAATGCTGTCAGGGCCATGGAACCCTTGCCTCCATCTCCCCAAGCAGAGGGTAATGGTTCCCAGAAACCCAAGGAGGACTGGTGCCAGAAACTCCACGTGGGTGCTGACTCCACTCCCTTGCACCAAAAACAAGGAGTCTACCGGGTGGTTCAAGAGTACGAGAGAATCTTTAGTAAGCACCCGCTAGACTTCGGCAGAGTGAAAGGGGTAGAACACCACATCCCCATGGGGAGCCACCCACCAATAAAAGAAAGATACAGATCTGTACCACCCCGCACACTATCAGAACGCAAAGGGCATGCTGAGAGAAATGAAGGAAGCCGGGGTCATTAGAGACAGTTGTAGCCCCTGGGCAGCCCCCTTGGTTCTGGTAAAAAAGAAAGACTGTACTATGAGAATGTGCGTGGACTATAGAGAAGTCAATCGTATCACCCATAAAGACGCATACCCGTTGCCTAGAATAGAGGAGTCTTTGGTCGCACTAAAATCAGCTAATTTCTTCTCTACTTTGGACCTTACTAGTGGGTACTGGCAGGTTCCTGTGGCAGAGGCTGATAAGGAGAATACCGCCTTCACCACCCCGATGGGATTAAGTGAATTCAACTATATGCCGTTCGGGTTCTGCAACGCACCCGGGACCTTCCAGAGGCTGATGGAATGCTGTCTAGGGCACCGAAACTTTGAGACGGTCCTACTTTACCTGGACGACGTGATTGTCTATTCGAAGACTTACGAGGACCATCTAAAGCACCTGGCCGAGGTGTTCGATGCCCTGGCAGGCTTTGGCATGAAAGTGAAACCCTCCAAGTGCCATCTGTTAAAGCCGAAGGTACAGTACCTGGGACATGTGGTGAGTGCAGAAGGAGTAGCCCCCGACCCTGACAAAATCACGGCAATAAAGAACTGGCCAAGCCCCTCTAACATAAAAGAAGTGAGGCAGTTCCTCGGGTTGGTAGGCTACTACCAAAGGTTCATCCCCAGGTTCACCAAGATGGCAGCCCCTATGCAGGACCTCCTTATAGCACAATCTAAGACCAGAAGCCAAAAGCCACCCTTCAAGTGAGACAAGCCGGAAGAGGAGTCCTTCCGCCAGCTGAAGATGGCCCTCACGGGGGATGAGATCCTGGCCTACCCTGATTATGGCCAGCCTTTTATCCTCCACACAGACGCCAGTAATGTGGGGCTGGGAGCCGTACTGTCACAGAACCAACAGGGCAGAGAAAGGGTGATCGCGTACGCCAGCCGGAAGCTGAGGCCCACCGAGAGAAACCCGGAGAATTACAGCTCCTTTAAGCTGGAGTCCTTGGCAGTGGTGTGGGACGTAACAGAACGTTTCAAGCATTACCTGGCCTCTGTGAAGTTCACTGTGTACACGGACAACAATCCGTAGACACATCTGGACAATGCGAGACTTGGTGCCCTAGAGCAGCGGTGGATGGCCCGGCTAGCAAACTATGACTTCACCATCAAGTACCGGGCAGGCCGAGCCAATGCCAATGCAGATGCCCTATCGAGAATTCCCCACTTGCCTGATGAGGGAGAAGATCCAGATGAGTTGGAGGAAATAGAGCTCCCTGCATTCCACCGGTACGGGGCCACTCAGTACTCCCACCGTGTAAGAGACAAAGACTTGACCACTGTCATGTTCAATCCCTTACCTCACCACGGCTGGGCTGAAACGCAAGATAGTGACCCTGCAATTCGCCTGGTGAAAGACCTGTTGACCCAGGCAGACGCTAGCCCTGGCTCGGACGCTCCAGAGGAAGCCAAGCAGTTATGGAAGGAGAAAAGCAGGCTATTCCTCTACGAAGGTAAGCTGTGCAGAAGGCTTGTCAACCACCGGACGCACGAGCTGACCTGGCAGGTAGTGGTCCCGAGACGAGATGCAGCAATGGTCCTGGAGGCCTACCATGACAGAGCGGGACACTTCGGGTGGAAGAAACTGGAGTTCCTACTGAGAGAGCGGTTCTACTGGGTCGGAATGAGAGGGGCCATAGAGAAGTGGTGCAGGGACTGCGGCCCATGTAACCTCAGAAGGAAGGACGGTACCAGCCAGAAGACGCCCTTGATGCCCATCATCACCAGGCAGCCTCTTGAGCTGGTAGCTCTGGACCATGTGAAACTGGCTCCAAGCCGGTTGGGCTACGTCTATGCCCTGACAATAGTGGACCACTATTCCCGGTTCCTGGTGGTGGTTCCTGTTAAAGACTTGACAGCCCAAACAGCGGCCAGAGCCTTCCAACAACACTTCTGCCGTCCACACGGGTATCCGGAACAGGTCTTGACAGATCAAGGTCCAGGGTTTGAGGCTGAAATCTTCCAGGAGTTCTGCAACCTCTACGGCTGTAAGAAGATTCGGACAACGTCTTACCACCCACAAACCAACGGGCTATGTGAGAAAATGAATAATATCGTCATTGATCTCCTCAAAACGTTGCCCCTGGAAGAACGCAGCCTGTAGCCGGAGAAGCTGCCAGACCTGATAGACTTATACAACCATATCTTGGTGAATGCTACAAATTGCACCCCGGCTTACCTGATGAGGGCAAGACCAGGTAAGCTGCCGATAGACCTGGACATGGGAGTCCTGACCCCCGAGGACACCTCCCCAGACGCGGACTGGGATACGGAACGGCGGCTACAGTACAAGAAGGTACAGGAGAGTGTGGAGAGGAGTCTGGCTCAAGCGAGAGAAAAGCAAGAGAGGCTCTTCAACCAACACGCCCCTGCTGGTTCCCTGGAACCTGGTGAGCAGGTCCTGAAGCGGAAGAGAAGGCTTCACAAGCTAGATGACCAGTGGGAGAGCGACCCGTACACAGTACTGCAGTCCAACCACAACAACCCGAAGGTATGTGTAATTACCAAGGATGGAGGAGAAACCACTAGCACCGTCTCCAGAGACCACCTAAAAAGGTGCCCCAAGCAACTACAGAGTGCAGGAGAAGATCAAGATGACCTTGAACCCGCAGAAGACAAGAAAGAAATGATCAGCACAGTTCTTGGAGAGTTCCCCCGGTCCTGGACTCGGATAAATGATGCAATAGTGGTACCCGTCCTACACTTCCTTCAACCAACCCAGCAGGAACCTACAGGAGAGCAGGAGGAATTAGAAGACCAAGCAGCCCTAGAGGCAGAAGAACCCATGCCAGCAGCCCAAGAGAGTCAACCCTCTGCTGACAATGAGCCTGCCATACCTGCGGTAAGCCAAAGGACCCGCAGATAGCTGCCTGCACTGCCTGTAAACCCAGCTAGAAGCTGTACCCTGAATGCTAGTGGGGAAAGTCAGGTTAGACCACCACCAGACAGTGGGTTACGCAGGTCAACCCGGAGCACTAGGGGGCAAATACCAGCTCGCTGGAAGATCTAAATGCTGTATATTGTAAATGTTTTATGTTTGTTGCCTGGTTGCTAATTATGTTTTTCCAGTCTTTCTAGTTCATGGACTAACAGGTTATGGACGCTGAATAACCGGAACTGTCTTGTAGATAGTTGCACTTGGTGCCCTCTTTCGAAGATGGCCACGGAAGAAAAATCTGTCCGGTGTGGCCTCCTTGTGGCCCAAAGTAGAGAGCTCAGCCTTGTCGCCACGCCCAAGGCCAGGAACTTGGGGTTTATGGAAACAGGTCCCCACACCGTGGAAAACTTCACCTTGTTGGGTGACATGGACACCCGGTCACGGAAGCGCTGTGACCTCAAGGACAAAATATACTTGTGTATATGTTATGTTGTCATTTATACCCTGTATTTGTGGTTCCTGTTTAGTCCGAAGTACTAAATTTTACTAGGGGAGAATGTGTCACCCCAGGCCTGGATGCCACAAACAATAATCTGTGTCTGAGAGCAGGAGGGAGGTCCACTGGTTAGGGACAATTAGCATACAGCACCTCCTGTCCCAGGCCAGCGGGGGGAGCTGGCTGCCCCTATAAAAGCTGGAACTGGGGGCAGGGTTAGAGAGAACTGGAAGACCTAGCTCAGGAGTGAGACTAGTCCCAGAGAAGGAGGGACAATTCAGCTGTAGCTGAGGAGTCCGTGAGGCAGAGGAGAAACTGCAAGCCAGGGACAGAGGCGACGAGAGCCGGTCCTGGAAGAGAACCAATCTACCGGGCATTGGGGTCCGGGGCTGTCAGGGTTACAAGCCCAGCAGCAGAGAACCAACCTGCGAGGGATTTCAGGTCCCTTGGCCTAAGAATCCTGGAGGCTCCGCCACACAGAGGGACCAGTACAGCGAGGAGCAAGTGACGCACCCCCTGGGCCAGTGTTGTTTGGGGGATACCCGGAGCCGGATCAGATGGGGGTTGTAGTCTCCGAGTGGCGGTGACCCGATCCGTGCCCAGGGTGTCAAGCTCAGTGTGTGGCAGTCCTTACAGATGTTATTAGTGTTCTTTTGTGTCGACTACGCCACCGGTTGATGTGCGGTCAATACGGCCGCCGCTGCAGCAGGGTCCGCTGAGGCTGGTGGTGTGTGCGCAGCTTGGTAGGAGTATAACCACCAACGGGAGGGGTATAGCCTCAGGGGGTCAGTCGCAGAGGATGGGGGTTGTGGTGGTGCAGTGAGAGTGGTAATAAGACTCCGAGTCGGGCTGTGCAGTTCAGGGTTTCAGATTCTGCCCACGACCTCCGGTCTCTGGCTAAGGATTAGTGCCCTCCACCAGCTTGGGATCCGGTACCCTTGTGCCAACTCTTCACCCTCTGGTCTAATTTGGGCTCTTGGAGTTCCTTCTTTCTCCCCCTCTGGGTCCTTCTTTCTCCTCTCTCTCTCTGGGCCTTGGAGCTGCTCTGCTTCTCTGCTCTCTTCCTCTACAAAAGACAGGCTGACTGACTGACCCTGATCTAAGATGGTTCCCACCTTATATACTCCCTCTATGTGTGAGCTCAGGTGACCAGCACCCAATGAGCTCCTAGCATTACCCAGACTGCTCCCCCTATCTGCCCCTACACTACTGGGATGTTCCACCCCCCTCCCACTCCAGCCAGGAACAGACACGGTCGTACCTGCACATTTCTTAAGTGGGAGTACCGTTGGTCTGCCCCCCCGGAAATGGGATGTATGTAGTGCATGCAGTCTATCTGAGCTCAGTTCCACACTCCATCCTTACCCGGGAGTGGAATACCACACCTCTGGGTTGAGGTGCAATACCCCTGTAGCAGCCGAATCCTCAGGGTGCTACATTCCCCCCTGGTAAATCACAGCACGTCCTCGGGCTGTAAGATACAAAAACATCCAAAACATACAATTATTTTTCATAAACATCAACATATAAAACAACATATAAAACCTCACATATATTATCAGCAATAAAAACTTTTTCATATAAAACATTCTTGTAAATATTCTTGTTTCTGGTTCCTCCGGTCACGGTGCAACTTGTGACCGGGTAAAGTGCGACAGTCTTTTCTTGAAAACAAATCTCGGCTTTCCTATAAAACCAGTAGGGGGCGCTTTAGGAAGCGCAACTATATACAAAAGGGGATATGGCCGCTCTCAGTCCTCGGCCAGGTATTAGGAATAGGGACACACGGGTAAACAGTTCACTCTTGTCCCAACGGGGACATATTTAAAGCAGCAACAGTTTTTGGTACCCCGACGGGCAACTATATACAGTCTCTTCTCTACCATACTCAACGACGGCGTCCTCCTGCTCTTTCTTTGGATTCAGTTTCTGTTTCAGACCCGTCCGGGTCCTCTTGCTCCTCCTCACACCGCAGCTCCTTCTCCGTCAGGCGATGCACATGGAGGGCGTAGGGTCCTTTGGCACACTTGTGCCGGGTGAAGGTGACCTCGTCCCCTAAATACAGGTCACGACCTCTGTGTCCCTCCGGCAGATGGCTCTCTACGTCTCTGCGTGTGACAAAGACGTCGCCGGGGGTATGATGGTCTCTGATGAAGCCCCACCCATGCTGCAGATTGAACTTTATCACAGTCCCGATGGTGCGGGGACCATGCGCTGCACGGGGATCTCTCCTGGTCCGGCTCTTCTGCTCCGCGCTCCTTATTTGGGCTTGCTGTTCCCGGACCCGCCTCTCTCTCCGCTCCTTCTCGAAAACCTCGAGCTGCTGCCGGCAGCACTCTGCACGCTCCGCTGCGGCCGCCCGAGTCTCCTGAGTGAACCCCATGAGGTCTTCTCCGGTGGGGTCCCACTCAAACTGTGCCTCCTCCAGCGGGGGCGAGGTCCTCTTTACGGGCTTCGGAGCCGGAATCAGGGGCTCGCACATGGGCCTTGCTCTCTGGAGCTCCAGTTGAATGTACTCCTCAGGCCATATGAAGGGCTGCCCATCCGGGCACGTGTGCTGGGCAAATAGATTTTCGCCCAGGTGCGGCACTCGAGATGCTATAGGCGCTGTGGTGGTAGCGGCGCCCGGATTGACCAGGCCTTGCGACCAGGCCGGCGGCACCTTAAAGGCAAAGGGCACCGTAAGAACGGCGGCGCCCTGGGTTATTCGGCCCTGCGACCAGGCCGGGGGCTCCGCGGAGGTAGGGGGCGCTGTTGGTATTGCGGCGCCCGGGGGTACTAGGCCTTGCGACCAGGCCGATGGTACTTCCTGCTTGGCCACGCTCGAGGTCGAGGCGTGTGACGTCACAGGGGTCGCGGCCGCGGCTTCCGGTTGAGGCCTAGTCGGCGGCGGTGACGATGCAGCGACGGGCACGGCAGGGGGAACTTCGGGCTCTGCGACGGGGAGCTGGGGCAGGTACGCGGTTTCCCGGCTCGGGGTATAGACGTCCCCTTTACCTGCCTCCATTCGTTCGGCTCCCTTCTCGGCGCCGTCTCCGGCCTTCAGTCCTCCTGCACCATCCTCAGAGGCGGTCTGTCTCCTCGTCTCGGGTGGCGTGCTCCGCTGACGGGTTTCGGTCTGCTGGGCCATCTCTCGGCTCCACTCCGTCAACGCCTCCCGCTGCACCCGGGCCATCCTCCGTGCGAGGCCCTCCAGCGCAGTCTGTGCACACTCCCGATCTCAGGGGAGCTGTGCCAGGATCTCCACTAAGCCTAGTGGGCTTGTTGCTTGCAGCAGGCTCCTGACCACTGGGTCGGTGCTGCCTGTCTCTCCCTCCATCTCCGGGTATGTTCTCTCTGGACTCTTCTCCAGACGTCTTGTCTCCGGGTGCGCTCTCTCTAGACTGCTCCAGGCGGCACCCATCTTTGCTCTTTTGTTCTGTCTCCGCCCACATCGAGGGTGGTCCCGGGGCAACTTCAGTTCCAGGGGCAGTTCTCTCACGCTGATGGACACTTCCAGCATCACAGTCTCTGTTGGTGGGCGCGGTTTCCGCTTTTGGCGCCATTCTTCGACCTGGCCCACGATGGGAGGTGGCCTTTTGCCACCCTCTGGCACGCCCATAATGGCGTCCGCTCTTCCAAGGCGGGAAATCTTTGGAAATGGCGGGAATCGTCTCCCAGTGGCGGGAAACTCCATGGATGGCGGGAAAAAGCTGCAAATGGCGGGCAACCGGCGGGAAACGACTTGTGATGGGGCCCGTTGGCGGGGACCCTCCGGAACCGGCGGGAGACTTCTTTTTGAGGTAACGGTGAACTTTTCTTCAGGCACGCAGTACCCGGTTGTTGCGGGCACGTAATCCTGCCGACTACGCCAAAGTTGACGCACCCCCTGGGCCAGTGTTGTTTGGGGGATACCCGGAGCCGGATCAGATGGGGGTTGTAGTCTCCGAGTGGCGGTGACCCGGTCCGTGCCCAGGGTGTCAAGCTCAGTGTGTGGCAGTCCTTACAGATGTTATTAGTGTTCTTTTGTGTCGACTACGCCACCCGTTGATGTGCGGTAAATACGGCCGCCGCTGCAGCAGGGTCCGCTGAGGCTGGTGGTGTGTGCGCAGCTTGGTAGTAGTATAACCCCCAACGGGAGGGGTATAGCCTCAGGGGGTCAGTCGCAGAGGATGGGCGTTGGGGTGGTGCAGTGAGAGTGGTAATAAGACTCCGAGTCGGGCTGTGCAGTTCAGGGTTTTTACTTACTGCAGATGTTCTGGTCACTCCGGCCTTGAGTGACCACCCGAGCCGTGCTGCGTCCACCAGGTCCTGGACTCGGCCAACCCCCAGGTGATTCTGGAGCGTGGTCCTGAGCTCCCTTTCTGACTTGTCCTCCTCTCTGGCCTTCCCCACCAGGGATCCACCTATGTCCGGCTCCCTCGGGCCTCTTGTTGGTAAACCCTTGTCTCTGGGTTCCCTGACCCTATGCACGGTTTGCCTTCCGGGTGGATTTAGTGGGTGGTCGTGACAGATTCTGCCCACGACCTCCGGTCTCTGGCTAAGGATTAGTGCCCTCCACCAGCTTGGGATCCGGTACCCTTGTGCCAACTCTTCACCCTCTGGTCTAATTTGGGCTCTTGGAGTTCCTTCTTTCTCCCCCTCTGGGTCCTTCTTTCTCCTCTCTCTCTCTGGGCCTTGGAGCTGCTCTGCTTCTCTGCTCTCTTCCTCTACAAAAGACAGGCTGACTGACTGACCCTGATCTAAGATGGTTCCCACCTTATATACTCCCTCTATGTGTGAGCTCAGGTGACCAGCACCCAATGAGCTCCTAGCATTACCCAGACTGCTCCCCCTATCTGCCCCTACACTACTGGGATGTTCCACCCCCCTCCCACTCCAGCCAGGAACAGACACGGTCGTACCTGCACATTTCTTAAGTGGGAGTACCGTTGGTCTGCCCCCCGGAAATGGGATGTATGTAGTGCATGCAGTCTATCTGAGCTCAGTTCCACACTCCATCCTTACCCGGGAGTGGAATACCACACCTCTGGGTTGAGGTGCAATACCCCTGTAGCAGCCGAATCCTCAGGGTGCTACACAAGCAACAGGTACCCAAGGCCCTAGTCGCATGCCATACAGGCGAGAAGTACACGGCCAGTTCAGGGACGTGGGCTATTACACCACGAAAAGGGGGATAGTCAGAAAGAGCATAGAGAGAACGGTAGGCCTACACACTCACCCTGACCAGTGGGGCTCGCCCGAATGCTCTCAGACACCCAGGCCCATTCCTAACCGGTACTGTTGGGTCATTAATAATATCTACAATAAAGACCCTGAACTGTTTGAAGCGGACTCTGAACTCTTACTCTTGCGGCCTGCACTATCACCCCCAACATCCACCTACACTGCCCTGAGGCTACACTCTTCCCGTGGGGAGTTATCCTACACCTGTGCTGCACACCAACACCAGCCTCAGCAGTCTGCCTCGCAGCGGCGGTTATCCCTGACCGCAATCCACGGGTGGCGTAGTCGGACATTCAAAGCACTGATAAATAGACTGCCACCATTTGGTCTGACCACCCTGAGCCACGGGATCGGGTTACCACTACTACCCCCATCAGCACCGTACACTAGAAGGCCCGGTTCCGTGTACCCCACGGCCCAGGGGGCGAGTCATGTGCATCAAATTATACATACAGATATGGGGCAGTGGGGCTTCATACTATATACAGGTGCTTCTCACAAAATTAGAATATCATCAAAAGTTAGTTTATTTCATTTCTTCAATGCAAAAAGTGAAACTCCTATATTATATAGAGTCATTACACACAGAGTGATCTATTATATAGAGTCATTACACAGAGGGATCTATTATATAGAGTCATTACACACAGAGGGATCTATTATATAGAGTCATTACACAGAGGGATCTATTATATAGAGTAATTACACACAGAGGGATCTATTATATAGAGTCATTACACAAAGAGGGATCTATTATATAGAGTCATTACACACAGAGTGATCTATTATATAGAGTCATTACACACAGAGGGATCTATTATATACAGTCATTACACACAGAGGGATCTATTATATAGAGTCATTACACACAGAGGGATCTATTATATAGAGTCATTACACACAGAGGGATCTATTATATAGAGTCATTACACACAGAGGGATCTATTATATAGAGTCATTACACAGAGGGATCTATTATATAGAGTCATTACACACAGAGGGATCTATTTTAAGTGTTTATTTCTGTTAATGTTGATGATTATAGCTTACAGCCAATGAAAACACAAACGTCATTATCTCAGTAAATTAGAATACTTCATAACAACAGCTTGAAAAATGTTTTTAAAATCCGAAAAGTTGGCCTACTGAAATGTATGTTTAGTAAATGCCCTCAATAGTTGTTCGGGCTCCTTGTGATCAATTACTGCATCAATGCGGCAATGTGGCATGGAGGGATCAGCCTGTGGCACTGCTGAGGTGTTATGGAAGCCCAGGTGGCTTTGATAGCAGCCTTCAGCTCATCTGTATTGTGGGGTCTGGGGTCTCATCTTCCTCTTGACAATACCCCATAGATTCTCTATAATAGATTCTCTATGGGGTAAAGGTCAGGCGAGTTTGCTGCCAATCAAGCATAGTGATACTGTTGTGTGTAAACCAGGTATTGGTACTTTTGGCAGTGTGGACAGGGGCCAAGTCCTGCTGGAGAATGACATTTCCATCTCCATAAAGCTTGTGGGCAGAGGGAAGCATGAAGTGCTGTAAAATGTCCTGGTAGACGGCTGCGCTGACTTTGGTCTTGATAAAACACAGTGGACCTCCACCAGCAGATGACATAGCTCCCCAAACCATCACTGATTGTGGAGACTTCACACTAGACCTCCAGCAGCTTGGATTGTGGCCTCTCCACTCTTCCTCCAGACTCTGGGACCTTGATTTCCAAATGAAATGCAAAATTTACTTTTCATCTGAAAACAACACCTTGGGCCACTGAGCATCAGTCCAGGTCTTTTTCTCTTTGGCCCAGGTAAGACGCTTCTGGCGTTGTCTATTGGTCATGAGGGGCTTGACACAAGCAATGCGACACTTGTAGCCCATGTCCTGGATACGTCTGTGTGTGGTGGCTCTTGAAGCAATGACTCCAGCAGCAGTCCACTCCTTGTGAATCTCCCCCAAATTTTTGAATGGCCTTTTCTTAGCAATCCTTTCAAGGCTGCGGTTATCCCAGTTGCTTGTGCACCTTTTTCTACCACACTTTTTCCTTCCACGTCCATTAATATGCTCGGATACAGCACTCTGTGAACAGCTGCTTCTTTAGCAATGACCTTTTGTGGCTTACCCTCCTTGAGGAGTGTGTCAATGACTGCCTTCTGGACATCTGTCAAGTCAGCAGTCTTGCCCATGATTGTGGAGCCTACTGAAACTAAGGGACCTTTTTAAATGCTTAGGAAGCCTTTGCAGGTGTTTCTTGTTAATTCTAATTTACTGAGATAATGACTTTTGTGTTTTCATTGGCTGTAAGCCATAATCATCAACATTAGCAGAAATAAACACTTAAAACAGATCACTCTGTTTGTAATGACTCTGTATAATATATGAGTTTCATTTTTTAGGATTGAAGAACTGAAATAAATTCACTTTTTGATGATATTCTAATTTTCTGAGAAGCACCTGTATGTAGCAGTGCGGCAATTATACTATATACAGTCAGGAGTATAAGTACTTGATACACTGAAAATTTCGAAAGTTTTTCCACCTACAAAGAATGAAGAGGTCTGTTTTGTTCTACTTAACTGCTGCAACTTGGACCTTTAACAGGATTTATATTTCACCTATGAGAAAGCATACTATGTGTATTTGGCAGATTAACTCAGGCATGTTTATGATAAACTGAATACCTGGATTGGAGTCCTATTTGTATACAGAATATTGACTATTAATGCTGGCAGAGTAAGTCTTAGGCTATATTCACACTAGGTGTTTTTTTTCTGCAGCAAAACATAATCTCTTGGCAGGAAAGAAGTAGCGTCAAAAACGCAGGTTTTGGTGTGTTTTTTTGCAGTGGTTCTTGGTGCATTTTTGGTGCGTTTTTCAGGATCCCAAAGTTCAGCTTTGCTTCCACCATAGACACATGAAAACAGGTCACCATTGCAAGACATATGTTCATGAAAAAGTACACATTACAAATGTAATAGGGGGGGGTGAATTGGTCTGGAATAGTTTATCTAAGACCCTGGCAGTGCATTGAATTTGTAGGACACTATTTACTTTCACATTATGGTTTGCCATTGAGTTGCTCAGGCATTGTTCATTTTCACACCTCCCTGGGCCACACGTGTTGTTCAATCTCACACCTAGCTCAACCAATGTTTACTTTGTAGGCATCACTAATTTAATTAAACTGTAATAATCCAAGCTGCTATATCAGGTGACCAAGACAAGATGGTTTAAACTTGGGAAAATCACAAAAGTAAATGTGTGTCACATACTTGCTTTTTTCACTAAAAACGCAGCAAAATGTTCACACTAGGCTTTTTTTCAGCATTTTTTTCCACCACCCTTTTTTTTAATGGGTGAAAAACGCTGAAACAAGTGACATACTCTATTGCAAAAAGCCATGGAAAGCACAAAATACTGAGGACAAATAAGCAAGCTTTGTGCATGAGATTTCGGAAATCTCATAGACTTTGTTGGTACTGTAAAACGCAGCTGAAAATTTGCATAAAAAAGCCCGCTAAAAAAACGTCTAGTGTGAATATAGCCTTGTATAACAGTTCGCCAATGAGTTAGGATATATGACCACGATGCAGAAATGCTGCGGATTTTTCCTAAGCGTTTCTGCATCTCCCTGGATTGTCAAGCGCTTTGCCAAGTGATTTTAGCATCACTTGGAAAAGTGCTTGACAACTTGGTCACACTATATAATTCCATGCAACCGGCATGGATTTATATAGTGTGACCAAGTTACAATGCTGCAAATGCAGCATCAATAATAAAAAAAAAGAATAATAATGGTGAAAAATAAAAAAAAACCATTATACTCATCTTCCGATGGTCCTCGATCTTCTTCTCCGGTGCGTCCGGTGTCTTCGGCGGATCACGGTGCTGTAAAAGGACCTTCCATGACGTCATTTAGTCATGTGACAGGTCACGCGACCGCCGATGTCAGCGGTCGCGTGACCTGTCACATGACTAAATGGCATCATGGAAGGTCATTTTACCACCGCGAGCAGCCGAAGAGCCAGCAGCACCGCCGGGAGCAGACAGGGGCCATCAGAAGGTAAGTATATGTTTATTTTTTATTTTAATTCTATTTTAACTACAGGTACTATGGTACCCGGGTCTGGAGGAGAGTCTCTTCATCTCCTGACCCGGGTACCATCCATGCATTGAGTCGTATAGTATCCACATGTGTATTTTTAGTCATTCGGATGTTATGCGTTCCAATGCAAGTCAATGGCGGCTAAATCGCAGCGACTCTGCAAAATTAAAGGACGTGCTGCGGATTTTTCCGCAATGATAATCCGCAGCGGAAATCTCTGCAGCATGTGCACAGCACATGCGGATTATCATTGGGAACCATTGCAGACCTATCACCAAGCGTTTTTTAAGTGTTTCCGCGGCGGAAGTTACGCTGCAGAAACGCCTAAGAAACGCATAGTGGGCACACAGCCTTAAAAGTTCTATGGTGAAGAAAAACACGTGAGATAATAAATGCGAAATATACAATATTTCCCATAATATGACTGAGGATATCTTTAGGGTGTATTCACTGTTTTTTCTTCTGCAGCAAAAATGCTGTGTTTTACAGCACCATCTTAGTGAATGACATTTCTGAAATCTCATTCACATGCTGTTTTTTTGCATTTTTTTTAAATCTGCAGCTTGTCAAGTCTTTCAGAGGTTTTGCAGCATTTTTCACCCATTCAAATGAATGGAAAAATAAACACAAGTAAAAACACCTGAATTTTAAGCAGCGTTTTTCCTGCCTCCTTTGATTTTTGAGGTAGAAAAAAAATGCTGCCAAAATCCAACTTGTGAACACACCTTTATCCTGGTTGTGTTCTAATTGGATATAAAATAGAACGGCCATGATAACATGGGTAGTTAATTGTATGGTGTTTTCACTTTATATATTACCAGGCCGCATTCTATTTGCGCAGAGCTGCTCCGTGAAGATTCTATCACAAGATTCCGTGATGACATCACAGGTGATGGTGACATCACTGCTCACAGTCGCTATATATACAATGCACATAGGCTCACCCGTGCCTTTCTTGGCTCTATAGTGACTGATAGCACTTGCAGTTTTTCACTATGGCTGGAATTGTTTTGGACATTTCTCAGGTAAAAGCACTATTGTTGATCCTTATGATCAATCGTCCTAACAGTGTGCTTCTACCACCCGATGGCGTCCTCAGCTTCACTCACCGGCTGGTGATGGAGCTAGTAAAGGATTGCGTGACCAAACACCGACAACGTCGTCTAACGTCAGACTATCTGACGGATTTACTTCAGAACATCAGGACATTACTACACCAGGTAAGTGGCGGACACTCTGCACAGAACATCTCAATATTAATAGATAATAATGGAGGGATAGAAGCTTTTTCTTCTAATATATCGTATTTTGCAGACCATAAGACGCACCAAAAATTTTTGGGAGGTAAATAGGAAAAACATTTATTATAATAAAATGGGGGTCTGTCTTATAGTCCTGTCTTATAGTCCGAATTTTCGGTTTCTTACTGAGGGGGGTGGTGGCAGTGGAGCGAGGTCACAGGAGGCAGAGTCGCTGCTGCAGGAAGTCGGCAGTAGGAGTGGGGCGCTGCTGTGGGCCCCAAGCTGGGAGGAGCGGGGTGTCCAGAAGGTGCGAGGCTGCGGGCCCTGGGCTTCAAGGAAATGTTAGCGGTAATTCAGGAGGGGAGGCCCTGCTCTGCTTATTGATTTCTCTGCAGTGGGCTTCAAGAAGTAGGCTGCTGGAGATGGCCAATACACAAATTGAGATCTCAGCTCGTCATTGAGCCGAGATCTAAATCTGCACATGCACTGCCTCCAGCGGCCATTTGCCTGAAGCCCACCGCCAGAAAATCAATGGGCAGAGCGGGGACTCCCCTCCTAAATCACCGCTAACATTTCCTTGAAGCCCAGGGCCCGCAGCCTCGCACGTCCTGGACACCCCGCTGGCCCGCAGGAGCGCCCCACTTCTACTGCTGGCTTCCTGCAGCAGTGACCCCACCTCCTGTGACCTCACTCCACCACAGCCACCCCCCTGGTAAGCTACATTCAGACAATTATTATTATTAATAATCTGTCTGATATGCTGGGGTGGAGAGCTCCAGAGTAGGGGGGATGCACGGGAGAAATCTTGTATGCGATTGTGGGAAGAGGAGATAAGAGGGGAGTAGAGAAGAAGATCTTGTGAGGATCGGAGGTTGCGTGCAGGTAAGTACCGGGAGACTAGGTCACAGATATATGGAGGAGACAGGTTGTGGGTGGCTTTGCATGCCAAGGTTAGGGTCTTGAACTGGAGTCTCTGGGTAATGTGGAGCCAGTGAAGGGATTGGCGGAGCGAGGGGAAAAGCCAGGGAATAGCGGGGGGACAGGTGGATTAGTCAGACAGCAGAGTTTAGGATAGATTGGAGGGGTGCGAGAGTGTTAGAAGGGAGGTCAAAAATTTTGGAAAAAAAAGCATCTTATAGTCCATAAAATACGGTAAAACACAACGAGTCCCCAAATACAGTATGTAGTCATTGTATCTGCAGACAGAGAACCGATGTCACATACAATTTCCGCCTCCATTCTGACCGCTCTCATCTGAAAATTCTCTTTTCCATTTTTCCTTCTTTATAGGCTGAAGAAAGATCTCAGACTGAAGATTTGGCTGTCTTTAAAGAACTGGCCGAAAAAGTCCTGTCTATACTAGAACGCTCATTGGAACGCCCGGTAAGGATCAATATTAATAGACGTATCTTAATCCACCGTATCTGAGGAGACTTTCTGAGAAAAGGTCTGAAGATGGCGCGGGATTTGTATCGTTACAATTGGTGCATCTGTAAATGTTGGTTTAGTCCTTCATGATTTATGTATTTGGTGATTTAGTAAAATCTTCCACATATTAATTATATATATTATATCTATCAGGAAACAACAGGAGGCGACGCCAAATATGGGCAAAATGTGAGCCCGAAAATCCCTGACCCTAATAGGAGTCAGCCGGAGCTGAACAGCGATCTGATTACAGGTGAGCGATCACCCGACCTTCTACAAGGAATGTCCAGATATTACAGAGGACGGAGGATAATGTTAGATTTACTCTCTACTCTGTGTAATGGGAACCTGGCAGCACATTGTTACATATAGAAGTAGTGGTGTGACGGTATAGGCCATTGTCCCCTAATAATAATTGTTGTAGAAATCCAATGTGCCAGTCAGGAGAAATGTAAAGTAGACACCATATACAAATCAGAATGGAAGTGCGCTGGGGGCGTGAAAGAAGAAATCCAAGTGCAGTGACACGCCCCCAGTGCACTTCCAGGCTAATTTGCAAATCTCTCCTATGTTTCAGCTCTCTTACCATCACTCGTATGTGCAGCGTGGGTGGGGGCTTCCTCATTCATGTGATGGAGGGTCCATTCTGCAGTGCTATAGCAAGTAACATGAAATAAATTAAATTTAAATTGCATTACTGCTCTAGAAAATGGGAAAAAACTAAGATACTGAGCACATAATTTGGCCAATTCATGAATGCCCAGCAGCCAATGACAAGGCGATCTTTTTGTTGGAATCCTCTCCTAATGTGAATCCTCTCCTAGGCTGAAGCCTACATTTATATGGGTAGGTAGGATCCTGTTGTAATTAAAACCACCCCGGGCTGATGTGTGGAGATAGGTTCCCAGCAAAAAAGGTCGCCTTGCCGTGACTGCTAGGCATGCACCCAGCAAAAGAAGGTCGTCTTGCCGTGACTGCTGGGCATGCACCCAGCAAAAAAAAGGGTCACCTTGCCGTGGCTACTTGGCATGCACCCAGAAAAAGAAGGTCGCCTTGCCGTGGCTGCTGGCCATGCATGAATTGGCCAAATTATGTGCTAAGTATCTTCCTTTTATCCTATTTTCTACAGCAGTAATGCAATTCAAATTTAATTTATTTCATGTTTACATGCTATAGCGTTACAGAGTGCAACTTTGTTAGTTATATATTTGGATGGCTACTCTTAGTATGCACCTGTTCACACCCATTTTCTTTTCGGAAGTGATGGTCAGTCTTTTGTTATTTATGAAGGGGTTCCTCCATCATTTACATTACATTTATCTATGGATTCCCCGTATATTCTCATATTTAGAATCCCCATATAACGAGTATTAATCCCATTTACAGACATCTTGTCATTTCTCCGTTATATTGCTGTATTATCTATGTAGGAATAATATCCTCTAATACATTTCATTTCTTCATCATTATTTTAGAAACAACTGAGCTGTCGAATCCTAACAATGGAATTAGTGAGATCCCGGAGATCCAAGAATCCGTAAGTATCATAGAGGGGGATGCGTGTGTGTCATCAGATCATGGGGTGTGAATGACTCGTCCAGTATTATCCCCCATACAACCATGGGACGTCTCTATTCTAAGTGTAGATGACCCTATGGTGTTAATTACATTTGAATTACAGGGAATCTGTCACCAGGTTTATGCTATTTGGTCTGAGAGAAGCATGATGCAGGGACAGAGACCCTGATTCCATGTGTTGATTACTTTACTCGGTGGAGTAGTTGTGATAAAATCACTATTTATTTCTGCTGCAGAGCTCTGAATGCTGAGTCTTGTATAACCCCGCCCACACCATTGATTGGCAGCTTTCTGTGTACACTGTGCATAGGCAGAAAGCTGCTAATCAGTGGTGGAGGCAGGGGTACAGAGCAATAGGACTACCTGGCTAGACAGATAGTCTTCTAGTGATAATCTACTGATTTTATTGAAACAGCCACACACAGCCTAGTAAGGAACACATCACTGGAATCAGGGTCTCTGCCCCTACATCATGGTGCTTTCAGAATACATAGCAAACACCTGGTGACAGATTACCTGTAAGTCCTCCTCTGTGTGATCTCCCACATTATCCAGAATGTTATAGTAATGTATGATGACCGTTGCAGGGCGGCTCCAGGATTTCGTGGGCCCTGGGCGAAAGAGTCTCAGTGGCCCCTTTAACACATACCACGATTCATGATGCACAGATACCGCAGATAAATATATATATATATATATATATATATATATATATATAAATAGTACAAGGCCGAAGATTTCACTTCTTACATTACATGAGCGATATCTATTGTAAATTCCACAATAACTCAGAAAGCGGCGAATCCTCACAGCTCACAGTGCAGACCGGACAGTAATGTCCTCCACACAGTATAATGGCACCACATAGTCCTCTATACCGTATTATGAGCTCCATATATTGCTCCATATAGAATAATGGACCCCATAAAATGCTCCACGCAGGCTGTGCCCCCATATAATGCCCCATGCAGGCTGTGACCCCACACATAATGCCCCATGCAGGCTGGCCCCCCACATAATGCCCCATGCAGGCTTTGACCCCCCACATAATGCCCCATGCAGGCTGTGCCCCCCCCCCCACATAATGCCCCATGCAGGATGTCCCCCTCCCACATAATGGCCCATGCAGGATGTCACCCCCCATATAATTCCCCATGCAGAATGTCCCTCCCACATAATGTCCCATGCAGGCTGTGCCCACTACATAATGCCCCATGTAGGCTGTGCCCCCCCACATAATGGCCCATGCAGGATGTCACCCCCCATATAATTCCCCATGCAGGATGTCCCCTCCACATAATGCCCCATGCAGGATGTCCCACCCCACATAATGCCCCATGCAGGATGTCCCCCACACATAATGCCCCATGCAGTATATCCCCCCCACATAATGCCCCATGCAGGATGTCACCCCCCATATAATTCCCCATGCAGGATGTCCCCCCCACATAATGCTCCATGCAGGATGTCCCACCCCACATAATGGCCCATACAGGATGTCACCCCCCATATAATGCCCATGAAGAATATCACCCCCCCCATATAATGCCCCATGCAGGATGTCCCCCCAACACATACTGCCCCATGTAGGATGTCACCTCTCACCCCATATATTGCCCCATGCAGGATGTCACCTCTCACCCCATATAATGCCCCATGCAGGATGTCACTTCTCCCCCCATATAATACCCCATGCAGAATGTCACTCCCCCCATATAATGCCCCATGCAGGATGTCACCCCCCATATAATGCCCCATGCACAATGTCACCTCTCACCCCATATAAAGCCCTATGCTGGATGTCACTCCCCCCCCCCATATAATGACCCATGCAGGATGTCACTTCTCCCCCTCATATAATACCCCATGCAGGATGTCACCCCCCTATATAATGCCCCATGCAGGATGTCCCCCCCATATAATGCCTCATGTAGGATGTCACCTCTCACCCCATATAATGCCCCATGCAGGATGTCACTCCCCCCATATAATGCCCCATGCAGGATGTCACTTCTCCCCCCCCATATAATACCCCACGCAGGATGTCCCTACCTCCCCCCCACACAATGCCCCATGCAGGATGTCACTTCTCCCCCCATATAATGCCCCATACCTCCATACATAAAAAAAAAAAATCAAATGCTCACCTCACTGCTCACCAGCTGTGGAGAGGTAAGTATTGTGCCGGCCGTGGTCCTGAGCAAGCATTGGGGGGGGGAGCAAGGCCCACTAGCTGGCGCTGGCACCACTCTCCTCTGCTCACCGGTCCCATACCGCGCCAGGGTGCCCGACAGCAAGTGGGCCCCTCGCCTACTCAGGGCCCCGGCACTTGCCTGGGTGTGCTGGGTGCTAGCGCCAGGTCTGCCCAGCGTCCGGTTTGTATCCTCCCAACATCATATCAGTGTAAATCATCTGGGACATAATATGGGGGGAGAAGTTTTTGCATCTGTAACTTTTTTCCTGCATCTTCAATAAATCAGTATTATTTCTTATTCTTTTATAGAGCGTGATCGATTCATTGGTTCCGGCGAGAAAGCCGCATATGAGCGACTATGAAACTTCCAAACTCATCAGCAGTGGAAATTTTGGGTGAGATTTCTGTTGCCATAATCCACATTTCTCAGGGTTCCCTATGACAATGCTTCTGCCCCTGCACTCTGCCATTCAGTGTTATCATAGGGAAATTATGTGATCTGTAGCAAATCAAACTGTAAGGAAAGCGATTTAAATAATATAATTACATATAATATAATATATAATAATATAATATTATTACATTCGCCTGTGCTAGACCCTCATCTGTTCTTATGCTGCCTCCTCCACCTGAGCTTTTCTGCTCTCCACTCTGATCTTTGTTTTGATGGGGGGGGCTCCATTATGAAGCTGATCAGAGAAGTTGGCTACACATGGTCACATGAAGGGTGACACCATATTGACGTCAATGACATCTACACCCTCCACCATGACCATGTGGGCCCAATCACTGGCCTCAGCAGCAGAAGAGAGCCCTGGAGCACATTCATTTTGGACCAATTTTATTTGCACTAAATTGTATTTGGTCAGTTATAGCGAATCTGCCCAAAGAGAATTTCGATAGATTCTCGTATCTATAATGTGACCTGGGTGATGGCTCCGGCAGAAGTGGCATTGTGGAGACCTCCAATAGGTGATCTATGTAGTGCTATTTTATGTATTTCTAGATGTGCATTTATAGTGGCGGCCAGACTTTTAGTATTATACATATGCAAATTGTCTCTTCAGAGAGGAAGCAAACTAGAACTCCACCTATAGGAAGTAGCAATCCTAAAAGTCAATATCGACCCTTTAACAAGCCTTGTCACATGACTTAGGATAATAGCCAAAACCAAAATCTCAATTTGCAGGAACTGCGTTCTGGGGTACTGCCCCTCTTCAGTGCAAAGTGTGAGATATGGTTTGACTGGGTGAGAGGTGTCTGACCGGTATCCAAGGGGTTGACGTTTCTCCTTGCGGACATGAGGAGACTTTTAAGCCACAATGCTCCTCTGGGAAATAGGATTGCTACTTCCTATAGGTGGCACTAGGGTGCTAGTTCTCTTCCTCTCTGAAAAGAGACAATTTGCATATTTCCCAGAAGAGCATTGCAGCTTAAAAGTCTCCTCACCTTGACATGCTTAACATGGCTTTTTCCGCAAGGAGAAACGTTACCGCTTGGATCCCGGTCAGATGCCTCTCACCCAGCCAAACCATATCTCACACTTTGCACTGATGAGTGCTTGTACCCCAAAACATAGTGTCCGAAAATTGAGTTTTTGGTTATGGCTATTATTCCATGTCATATGATAAGGCTCGTTAAAGGGTCGATATTGACTTTTAGGATTACTACTTCCTATAAGGGGCACTAGTGTTCTAGTTCTCTTCCTCTCTGAAGAGACAATTTGCATATTTCCCAGAGGATCATTGAGGCTTAAAAGTCTCCTCACCTTGACAAGCTTAACATTTCACTCTCCGCAAGGAGAAATGTTACCCCTTGGATACCAGTATTAAACATATAATGATTTCTATAGATGGATTATTAATAAGGATTTATTATAACCGATGGATTCTCCTTCTCTCCAGGGCCGTCTACTTAGTGCATCATAAAGACTCACACCAGACCTTTGCTATGAAGAAAATGGCTAAGCGGAACCTAAATACTGCACAGAGATTGGAATGGGCCTTTCTGGAGAGGGACATCTTAACATTTGCTGATTGTCCCTTTGTGGTCTCCATGCTCTGCTCCTTTCCAACTAGATCTCACCTGTGTATGGTCATGGAGTATGTAGGAGGTAAGACACATCTATTGTATTATATTCAGCCCATGTCTGCTTTCATCTTATCACTGCTCATATCATTAGGACATTGTTGGTTACATCCCCACAGAGCATTTACTATAGGTTATCTATTACCAAGATGCTCGTAAATTCATTGATCTTGGTGCAGGGGCGCTATGGGGCTCATCAGTCGGAGGGGGTCTGTCGACGCTCGGCAGTGGGCAGCATCCCTCCACCTGTCATCACAATTTCAGCGGTATTTGCTTCTTCAAGGAGGTGGGGTTGGTGGGGGCAAAAATACTGAGTAGGTGGCTAGTAGGGGCCAAAATACTGAAAGGGGGCCGTATGACTAGATATGGGGGGACTGTGAATGATGAGTGGAGGTCATCATATTAAGTGGGGTGCTGTGGGGGTCCTCACTCTATATGGAGGCCCCCATTCTGTGTGGGGACATCATACTGAGTGGGGAGTTATGCGGACCATTATATTGTGTGAGGGACTGTGGGAACCATTATCCTGAGTGGGAGGGTTGCTGTGGGTGCCATCACACCGAGTAGGGGGTTGTGGCTGGCCTCCTTCTAAGTGGTGGCCTCCTTAGGAGGATTCACTGTGGGGATACCATACTCATTGAGTGTGGGTGTGGGCATTTTTGGGAGCATCATACTCTAAAATGGCCATAAAAGTTGTATTGCTGGTGAGAACACCAAGCTGCTTCAACAGGGATATAAATATATTTCTTTTTTATTTTTTAGGGTTGGGGGCAATTACAACTTTTGATATGGGGCCTTGTGATTTCTATGTACGCCACTATCTGTGTGATCTCCCCAGGATGTTTCCGCTCACTGCTCATTATACATCATGGTTATCTGCTCGTGGTATATCATGGTTATCTTCTGTATAAACCCCTCACCGGTCATATTTCCTTTCTTCTATAGGTGGAGACTGTGGGACCCTTCTAAGCACCAGGGGTCCTTTCTCTGTCCCCATGGCCCGCTTGTACTTTGCAGAGGCGGTACTTGCCGTGGAATACCTGCATAGTTACGGTGTGGTGCACAGAGACCTGAAGCCGGAAAAGTAAGTGCCCCCGAAGTATAATAAAGTGGGGAAAGTTGTCATTTATTATCATTCAGTCTGTGAGGCTAAAACCATCTTCTCTTTTGCAGCCTCCTGATTACATCTACTGGACATATTAAAGTTACCGATTTTGGGATTTCAAAACTTGGTCTAATGATACCGAAAACCAACACCTACAAGGAATTAGCAGTGGACATCTCCAGAGAGTTCCAGGACCGTGAGGTCAGCATCACCTACAAGAACTTAGCTTGTTATTTGCAAATCTCATCACACTATTGTCTCTTCTCTACGTTCTTCCTTTCTAGAGAACTTTTCCACTAATATTTTATCTTCTGCATTGTGTTTTAACGATGATATCTTGTCATAATAATTGTTTCATCGATTCTCATCTCTATGTTCTGTTGGTTTCCAGTTCTGTGGCACCCCATGTTACATAGCCCCAGAGATCATCCTGAAAGAAGGCTATGGAAGACCTGTTGACTGGTGGTCATTGGGGATCATCCTGTATAAATTCCTGCTGGGATGTGTACCATTTGATTCTGATTCCCTCACTGAGCTTTATAAAAGGGTTGTCATTGGTGAGTAGAATAATCCGATCATTGCGTTGATTGGTTACATTTGTTTAGTTATTTCCTTTGCTCTAAGTTACAGTCCAGTAAAGAGGTTTTATTTTCTGTAATTTTCTATGTAACAGGAGAACTAATTTGGAATTGTGATCGCGCTCCACCCCTGGATGCTCAGAATCTCATCACTGAGCTGCTCAGAAGAAATCCTGTGCGTAGACTTGGGACAGGTAACAGATATACTAGTATTAATATTCCCTTATTAGACCAAGGACATATCGCTCATGTCCATGAAGATCAGCATTTCTCTATCAGCTCATCTACTGTATTTCTAGTTCTCCACACTAAGACTTCCAGTTTATTTCCTTCATGTCGGCTCAGTTTTGTCATTAGTTCAGATTACGATAAACTGTTCAGATATGGAGCCATCCCTGACTATGTCCGCATCACTTTTGTTTTTCTTTTTCTAGGAGGAGCATTTGAGATCAAGGTTCATCCATTCCTGAGTGACTTGGACTTTGACAACATTCTGAGCCAGGAGCTGGAGTATGTTCCTCAGCTTGTTTCAGACGCAGACACCAGCTTATTTATCAGTAAGTAGAAGGAGACGTCATCTAGACTAAGCGACTGTTTGTCTCATCTTCCCTAATATGTGATCATCTGTTCCCATTAATATTAGTGATAAATAGTGACTGTGTTATACTGACAACCTCTAATAATACTTCATTACCTATTTCTTGTAGATCATTCTGATATAAACAAACATCTGGTCTCAAAGGATGAGGAAGGCACAAGTGAGAATAAGGAGAGCCTTGACTTCCAAAATTTTACGTCATCTTCTGAAAAGCTTTGTAAAGTAAGTATGTGATTAATAAATCCAAAATATGTAAAAAAAAAGAAAAAAAACTCTAAAAGTACATAAAAAAATATTTTATATCTTATTTTTATCCGTATTTAGCTCTGTACCATCGCTACCAGGATGGTGAACAATGAGGATCCCAATGCCCCTCCAGAGTATACACAAGAAACCAACACAAACATCTCAGAAATGTGAGTAGATTAGAAAGGGTCATTACTTCATTACTGGGAGTTCCAGGCTGATCTATGTACACAACACCAAATATAGGACATAAATAACAGAATATCAAATGCAGCATTCACCGTTTCATGGTTAACGGTCATTGTACTTTTGGCTTCAGAAAATGCAGAAGATAACAGCCCATAATTGTGGCATGTCATGCATTTTTAGCACTGCCTACTCTGTAGGAGAGCTGTAGTATTACTTGCCAGACATTCTTGGTAGTTGTGTTCTGATCCAAGGAAGGTAGTTTGGAGCAGAAAACCTTCCCCACTATGACAGTCATATGTCCTATTAGGCCTTATAGTCAGTGTTCTTATAGTGAGACAACCCATTTTATACTGTGTTTACTTACGATTTACATGTTTTTCTTCTTCAAACAGGCAGAAAGAATCTGTTCCTGTATGTAATACAGACGATGCTGTTACCATCTTGCCACCCTCGTCCCCATTGCCAGGTATGTACATGTCTACAGCACCAACAATGTGAATGTTGACTTCAAGGCTCAAATATTTCCACATGGTTTTTCTGGTCTACTATGTTATCCATGTTTCATGGATCTCAGCTATGTTGACCATGGGTTCGTACTGTATCCCTATTTCCCTAATTTTGTACAGGAGTTTTTTTTCATGTATTCTGTTTATTACGTTGCATCATCTTTTAACCTAGTGAGATATAGCGACTGTGTTATACTGACACCCTCTAACAATCCTTCCTTACCTATGTCTTGTAGATCACTCTGATGAAAACAACCATCTGATCTCAGAGGATAAGGAGGGCACAAGTGAGGACGATGAGAACTTTATCTTCCGAATATTTGCATCATCATCTTCTGAGAGGCTTTCTAAAGTAAGTATGTGATCGATAAATCCAAAATATGTACAAAAAAGGATCTATAAAATTAAAAAGTATATATATTTAATAACTTATTGTTATCCACATTTAGCACTCTACCACCACTAACGGGATGGTGAACAACGAGGATCCCAAGGCCCCTCCAGAGTGTACACCAGAATCGAACACAAACATCTCAGAAATGTGAGTAGATTATGGGGTCATTACTGGGAGCTCCAGGCTGATATATGTGCACAACATCAAATATAGGACATAAATACCATAATATCAAATGCAGCATCCACCGCCCCATGGTTATGGGTCATTGTGCTTTCAGCTTTCGGAATTGTTGGATATAACAGCCCATAATTGTGGCCGGTCATGCACTTTTAGTGCTGCCCTCACTGTAGGAGAGATGTAGTATGAAATGCCGGCCATTCTTGGTAGTTGTTTTCCTCTCAGCTATCTATAAAAGGTAGTCTTGAGCAGAAGACCTTCCCCACTATGACAGTCATATGTCCTACTAGTCCTTATAGTCGGTGTTCTTCTAGTGAGACAACCCCTTTTATATGGAGTTTACTTGAGATTTACATGTTTTTCTTCTTCAAACAGGCAGAAAGTATCTGTTCCTGTATGTAATACAGACGATGCTGTTACCATCTTGCCACCCTCGTCCCCATTGCCAGGTATGTACATGTCTACAGCACCAGCAATGTGAATGTTGACTTCAAGGCTCAAATATTCCCACATGGTTTTATACAATACTATAGGTCTCTTATGTTATCCATATTATGACAAAGCAGATCCTATAAGAAGATATTGTTATTGATTTTTTTTTTTAATTTTTCATCAGAATTTCCATCTCATGAAGAAAGAAAATCGGCAATAAATCTGAGTATGGAGCAACAAAACTCAGAAAATGGAAAAAATGGGAAAAAGAGACGAGGTAAGTGTGAGAATCAACTCCATGTTGTGTGATGTCAGTGAGAATAATTCATGTGGAGTAGATGTCATCTGTCAGTGATGGGATTGTCACATGTATGATTGCTGACAATGACCCCTGACCTCTGTATGATAATATTCCTCTGCCGTCCGGCCACAGTGACTGCACAGCATTATCATGTAATATGGAGTCCCATCACTTACATTATATTTATTTCTCTTGTCATAGGTTCCATCTTCCGCCGGATCTTATCATCCTGCCGGCGTGGATTATCCAGGGCTGCTCGCGCATTTGCATGCTGTCACTGTTGCCCTAAAACCATCTAAAAGACGGGACACCTAAGCATCTAGCGCCCTGAAGTCCAGCAGATCCATCATCACTGCTGGAGCTGTATAGAAGGACCTTCACCATCTACCTGTGGCCTTCTGACTGGTCAACCTGGACAAGTTTCAGTAACGCCTCTGTCATCGGGCTCCGCGGTATTCATACTGCTCGTCTGACTTGTCATTTACTGATCACCTGGTATCTGACCTCGACTATCTTCCTGACTTTGATTTAGTCTTTTGATAATGTTCACGATTTTATTCATCCCATTATTAATTAAAAAAAAGTAAAATCTGTTACTGTTGCTCTGATTCCTTTTTGTCTTGAATTCACAAATACTTGTAACTCACTAATTGCTCTTCTTCTCACTAAATGTATTTCTCATTATCCTTAATGCAGCAGTCAGTCTCATATTTCTGTCCAGCAGTTACACTGGTGCCTCCACCCTGTACCAGTCATTACACTCATCCACAAACCTCTGCACCCTGCTGCACAGTCCTGCATCTCTACCATATCTACACTCCAATGAGCTAAGATTAACATCCTCCATAATCAGGACCTCCCACTCTCATGTCCAAGACATTTTCTCTGCTGCACCAGCTCTCAGGAGTGCACTACTGCAGGCAATCATGTTCATTCCCACTATCAGAGATTTTAAGTGTGCAGTAGAAACAGATTATTTGTGGCAGGACTATCAAATCACCTCACTATTCTAAGTTTTTCCTACAGCACTCAGTAGCACTTAATATTTGTACATATACAGATAATGGTTGGTGACTGGTTCATGCAGCCTTAATTCCACAAAGATAGAAATAAAAGGTCAACATGTTTCATACATCCAAACCATCCTTAATCATGGCAGAAAAACATAATTTTAAGTTCCCACTATGAATATTTGGTGAGATATCACAGCTGTGTATTTTCACAGCACAAAGAACGCATCTTACAGATCAGCAAATCACAGTGTGCTGACGCTTAGTGTTGTAGTTTTGAACAACACCATTCATTTTATCATATAATGTGTTGAAAAATGAGAAAAAATGCCAGGTTTGGGCTCCTTCATTTTACAGTGTGTATTGTGTTGTAAAAACAAACTGGCAAAATGATTCAGAGTCAGTAGTACGATTACTGTGATACCAAACTTATAAGGTTTATATATATATATATATATATATATATATATATATATACAGTGTTTAGCATAAATCAGTACACCCAAATAGATTTGTCAGCAAACCTGTAGTTTCCTTTCAGAATCATCATTTTATATGGGATACCATACTACAAAATACTCTCGCAAATTTGAGCCATTGAATGCAAACAAGATTTGGTATTTTGCAGACCCCAAAAAAGTAATTTTCTTAACAAACTCATTCAAGATCATGTTTCAAAAATGAGAACATCCCAGTAACAGTCTTAAGAGAAAAGCTAAGTTTAGACAACAAAATTCTAATTAACAAGAACTGAACCACAGGTAAGTGTAATTATTCATTAAACAGATGTCCAGCAGACAGGTGTCTGTAAAAGGAAGTTACTTAATAAAGAAAACTCCTTCCCATTTCATGCTATCAGCAATGGCACCACATAGAAGGGAAATGTCACAAAACCTGAGAAAGAAAATAATTTCTTTGCAATAAATGTGAAGTCTACAAGAAGATCAGCAAAACTTTACTTATCAGTCAGAATACTGTAGCAAAAGTGATGCAAAACTATAACAAAGATGGAACTGCAACCATCTTACAGAGACGTCCAGGCCGACTATGGAAGTTAACACCTAAACAAAAGCGTCCTCTGATGACAAGGGTAAGTGGCACCACATAGAAGAGAAATGTCACAAGACATTTCTGAGAAAGAAAATAATTTCTTTACAAAAAATGTGAAGTCTACAAGAAGATCAGCAAAGCTTTTCTTATCAGTCAGATGGAAGCTAACATCTAAACAAAAGCATCTTCTGATGAGAAGAAAATCGACAGGCAAATTCATTGCTATTAGCTGAAGAAGTAGAAAGCCAAACTAGGGTGAGTGTTTTCCATAACACGACACGGTGTACACTGCAAATGAATGGCATTCATGAGTGTCCTCCACAAAGGAAGCCTCTCTCCCTTAAAGCCCATGAACAATAAAAGTCCGTCTACAATTTGCCAGGGTCCATGCTTAAAACTATGAGGACTACCGGGACTGTATACTGTGTATGTGCATCTTATGTGTATGTCTGTATTTTATGTTTGTGTGCACTATGTATATGCATACGTTAAAATGTGTATAGAGTATTAGCATGTGCAAATTTTATATGTGTGCCTAATATAAATATACATGGAAATGTATATGTAGGTGGTGCCTGATGGAGGGTGGGGGGCCCAGATCAGAAGTCCTGATTAAGGGCCCTTCACTGTCATTGTCTGCCCCTTATATAAACAGTAAAATCCTCTTTAATAACTGGACTTCCATTGGGGTGGACTTCTCATAGATGGCCAGTAGGCATACTATATTATGAATCTGGGCATCTCTCACAGAAAATCTGATCTGGATATGAGGGTGGTCTTCTATAAGCGGTGATGTTTTGGAGAGATTTAGGGAAAAGTCCCAATGCTTATCCATCGATCTGGTAATTTGAGTAAAATATTTGTGTTGATAACTGATCACAAAGTCACAAAATATGTAAGATTTGGCATAACCTGGTTCATTTTTCAAAAAGTTATGCTCAATTTTTTTAGCACCAAGTTTTGTTGCTTTTTTGTAGACTTACACTAACTTAGTATATTGTGTGAGAATTAAATGAATTATGAATTAGTTGGCGCATTTTACCACACTCTGGGGGTCCCTGACAGTCCTTCTTTACCGGCCCTGTAGTGATGCCAATGTAAACTTCCAAGTGACCGCGCAGTCAATCACTGTCACGAATGCAGGACAACCTATGATTAGCTAATTTTTGGGAAATCCTTATAACAAAAGGGGATTGAAAATATTTACAATTATTTTAAAAGCATTAAAAAAAAACAGACCCAATACTTATAATTAGTTTGTTGAAAGTAGTCTAATTAAAGGGAGCTGAAAGGATTAGAGATTATGAACCCGATTCACCAGTGTTTTTGCCAGAAAACTGGCATAAAGCTCTTGAAAAGTTGCAAAGTTTTGTGACTTTTCCCATTTTCACATAATTTTAACTTCTTTAACCCCTTAAGCCCCGCGGGTGGTTTGCACGTTAATGACCGGGCCAATTTTTACAATTCTGACCACTGTCACTTTATGAGGTAATTACTCTGGAACGCTTCAACGGATCCCCCTGATTCTGAGATTGTTTTTTCGTGACATATTGTACTTCATGATTGTGGAAAAATTTCTTCGATATCACTTGCGTTTATTTGTGAAAAAAACGGAAATTTGGCGAAAATTTAGAAAATTTTGCAATTTTCAAAATTTGAATTTTTAAGCCCTGAAATCAGAGCGATATGTCACACAAAAGAGTTAATAAATAACATTTCCCACATGTCTACTTTACATGGTATCCGCTAACAATTTGAGCCGATTTTCCATTCAATTTGTTAGCGGATACCATGTTGCATTTAGAGAGTCCCTGCGTGCCCAAACATTGGAGCTCCCCCACAAGTGACCCCATTTTGGAAACTAGACCCCCCAAGGCACCTATCTAGATTCATAGTGAGCACTTGGAACCCCAGGTGCTTCACAAATTGATTCATAAAAATGAAAAAGTGTTTTTTTTTTTCACTTTTTCATTTTTACGAATCAATTTGTGAAGCACCTGGGGATTCCAAGTGCTCACTATGCATCTAGATAGGTGCCTTCGGGGGTCTAGTTTCCAAAATGGGGTCACTTGTGGGGGAGCTCCAATGTTTGGGCACACAGGGGCTCTCCAAACGCAACATGGCGTCCGCTAACAATTTGAGCCGATTTTCCATTCAATTTGTTAGCGGACACCATGTCGCGTTTGGAGAGCCCGTGATGTGCCTAAACAGTGGAGCTCCCCCACAAGTGTCCCCATTTTGGAAACTATACCCCTCAAGGATTTTATTAAGGTGTATAGTGAACATTTTGAACCCAGAGGTACGGCACAGAATTTGTTTACATTAGGTCATCATATTGAATAAGTTGTCATTATTCTTGAGCGCAAGTGCTCGCTACTTGAGTTTGCATCGGGTACTCAGGTATGCACCATGTACAGCGTGTGCTCGAGTGACATGCTCGAGTCCCTGCTCCGCATGTTTCACGGTTATTAGACACCCCAAAAAAAACATGTGGGGATCGCTCGTGCATGGCAGGCAATCCCCGTAAAGTTTTTTGGCCGCGAAGCATATGGGGCAGAGACTCGAGCATGTCACTCAAATACCCACGATACTCAATGCATACCAGAGCACCCGATGCAAACTCAAGTAGCGAGCACTTGCTCTCAACACTAGTCGCCATATCGTCATCTTTTTTTCTTACTTTTGAAAAAAATCCCAACCCCAGCCCTAACCCTAGCACAACCCTAGCCCCAGCACAACCCTAGCCCCAGCACAACCCTAGCCCCAGCACAACCCTAGCCCCAAACCCAGCCCTAACCCTAGCCCAATCCTAACCCAAGAGTTTATTTTTGACGCCGTTCCTTGTGCGGTATAAGTGATTAGACGACTTTATTCTTCGGGTCGGTGTGATTACAGCAATGCCAGAATCATATGGGGTTTTTATGACTGACAGCTGTCACACACTAAAAGACGCATTTTTTTTTAAATCTAGTTTTTGCATCGCCATATTTTGAGAGCTATAATTTTTCCAGATTTTGGCAGACAGTCATGTGACGGCTCGTTTTTTGCGGGATGACTTGACGTTGTTATTGGTGCCATTTTCAGGCACGTGACATTTTTTGATCGCTTTCTATTCCGATTTTTGGGAGGCAGAATAAACAAAAACCAACAATTCAGGAATTGTTTTTTTTTTTTTTTTTTATTCTGTTCCGCGTGTGGTAAAATTGATGAGGTAGCTTTATTCTTCGGGTCAGTACGTTTACAGCGGTACCACATTTGTATCATTTTTCTATGTTTTGGCGCTTATACACAATAAAAGCTATTTTATAGAAAAAAATATTTTTTAGTATCGCTTTATTCTGAGAGCTATAACTTTTATTTTTCGGCTGATGGAGCTGTATGGCGGCTTGTTTTTTGCGGGACGAGATGACGTTTTCAGCAGTATCATTTTTATTTATATGCGTCTTTTTGATCGCGTGTTATTCCACTTTTTGTTTGGCGGTATGGTGATAAAGCATTGCTTTTTGCTTAGTTTTTTTTTTTTTTTTTTTTACCGTGTTCACTGAAGGGGTTAACTAGTGGGACAGTTTTATAGGTCAGGTTTTTCCGGACGCGGCGATACCAAATATTTTTTTTATAATAATATTTATTGATGGGTACATTATATTTTTATTTTTGGTGTATTATTTTTTTTATTTTTTTATAATATTTTTGCACATTTTTTTTTTTTTTTTCCACTTTCACACAGTTTATACACTTTATTACTTTGTCCCACTCTGGGACTTTCACTTTTTTTTTTTCTGATCGCCTGCATGGCACAGGAATGGAGCACCATCCCTATGCCATGAAGGCTGTCAGAAATGCACAGTGTGAAGATTGCTTGGAGATGCACTGCGCATGTCCAAGCAATCTTCCTGCTCTCTGGTGACCCGGATGTTGTCATGACGACATCGGGTCGTCATGGCAACACCCGGGAAGCCTTTGCAGACTGCGCTGGAAGCCGGAAGAGGAGGTGAGTATCGCCGATCACCTCCCCTTGCCCCCGCAATGCCGCGATCGACTTCGATCGCAGCATCGCGGGGGTTAATGTGCTGGGAGCGGTGCAGGACCGCTCCCTGCACATAGTACCGGGTGTCAGCTGTGACAATCAGCTGACACCCGGCGGCGATCGCGCCCGCACAGCCTATGTGCGCGCGCGATCGCGATGACGTACTAATACGAGTCTGGCTCTTAAGTCCCAGGGCACAGACGCGTATTAGTACGTCAGATGTTATTAAGGGGTTAAAGCCCAAGACGTACTGATACGTATCTGCGCCCTGGGACTTAAGAGCCTGATATGTATTAGTACATCTTTGCGATCGCGCCCGCACACAGGCTGTGCGGGCGTGATCGCCGCCGGGTGTCAACTGATTGTCACAGCTGACACCCGGTGCTATGTGCTGGGAGAGGTCCCGCACATTAACCCCCGCAATGCTGCGATCGAAGTCGTTCGCAGCATTGCGGGGGCAAGGGGAGGTGATCGGGATAGTCACCTCTCCTGCCGGTTTCCAGCAATGTGTGCCGCGGCTTCCCGGATGTTGCCATGATGACCCGATTCACTGAGGGGTGCAGTTTTAAAAATGGTGTCACTTTTGGGTATTTTCAGTCATAAAGACCCCTCAAAGTGACTTCAAATGTGATGCGGTCCCTAATAAAATGGTTTTGTAAATTTTGTTGGAAAAATGAGAAATCGCTGGTCAATTTTAACCCTTATAGCTCCCTAATAAAAATAAATTTGGGTTCCAAAATTGTGCTGATGTAAAGTAGACATATGGGAAATGTTATTTATTAACTTTTTTTGTGTGACATATCTCTCCGATTTAAGGGCATAAAAATTCAAATTTTGAAAATTGCAAAATTTTCAACATTTTCGCCAAATATCTGTTTTTTCACAAATAAACACAAGTGATATCGAAGAAATTCTACCACAATCATAAAGTACAATATGTCATGAAAAAATATTCTCAGAACCAGGGGGATCCGTTGAAGCGTTCCAGAGTAATTACCTCATAAAGTGACAGTGGTCAGAATTGTAAAAATTGGCCTTCTCATTAACGTGCAAACCACTTTGGGTTGTAAAGGGGTTAAGGACTCTACTTGCATATACAGTCATGGCGGAAAGTGCTGGCACCCTTGAAATTGTTTCAGAAAATTACACATGTTTTATTACACGCATGTTTATTTCCTTTGTGTTTATTGGAACAACACAAAAAAACTGAGAAAAAAAAGGCAAATTGGACATAATTTCACACAAAACTCCAAAAATGGGCCGGAATACATATATATATTTTTGATGGGACAACACTGAAGATGCGACACTTTGATACAATGTACAGTAGTCAGTGTACAGCTTGTTTAACTGTAAATTTGGTGTGCCTGCAAAATAACTCAACACACAGCCATTAATGTCTAAACCGCTGGCAACAAAAGTGAGTACACCCCTAAGTGTGTTCTCAGCTGATGTTATTTGTGGGTTTTTCTTTGCATCCCGAACAATTTTCTTGGCAGTTGTGGCTGAAATTTTTGTTGGTCTACCTGACTGTGGTTTGGTTTTTACAGAGCATCTGATTTTCCATTTGTTAATCACAGTTTGAACACTGCAGACTGGCATTATCAATTCCTGGGATATCTTTTTGTATCCCTTTCCTGTGTTATACTCTTTTTGCCTCCCTTTCCTGTGTTATACAGTTCAACTACCTTTTCCCGTAGATCCGTTGATAATTCTTTTGCTTTCCCCATCTCAAAATCCAGAAAAGTCAGTGGCTGGATCCCAGAAACTCACTCAGCTTTATGCACACACACTGATTACAAGCAAACAGGTCATAGGTGAGGATGTTACCTTTAGTAGCCATTCAAACCCATTTGTGTCAAATTCTGTGCATGTTATCAGGCCAAAATCACCAGGGTATGTGAACTTTTTGATCAGGATTATTTGGATGTTTTTGGTTGTCATTAGTGATGAGCGAGCACTAAAATGCTCGAGTACTCGTTGCTCGGGTCGAGCAAATTGAAATACTCGGGTGCTCAACCCGAGCAATGAGCCCAATATAAGTCTAGGGGAAACTTGAGCATTTTTCAGGTGGCTCCCCACGGCGGTCTGCAGAGGGCCTAAAAATTACCCAAATCGATGGGAACTGTGCTCAAATGACATGGGAACAACATGGGGAAGACCCCTGGAAGCATCTCTGACTCCCAGAACACTGCTGTCAACAACGTCGTCAGAGTATTACGCCACTTTTACGGCGTAAGGAACATCCTTTCCAGGGTGATGACTTGTATATAAGGCAAAATAAATAAACAAAAACAAAAATACTCCTACACACGTAGCATTTTTGACACGTTTTTGCACTTTTGCATTGCTTTCAACCAAGACAAATGCATTCACCAGGAAATGTCATTTTAACATTTTACAACCTTATCTGGCCATGTGGTGTGTGACACATCATCAGACACATGCATACAGTGCTGAAAAGACATGGGAGCAGCAAGGGGAAGACCTCTGGAAACATCTCTGACTCCCAGGTCACTGCCTAAATGTGTGCCCATCATAAGTGATCCTTGGCACATGCGAAGATGCCTCCCGCCATGCACCTGTCGTTGCAGACTTGAAACAATCACCGTCCACGTCCTTGTCCCACTGCAGTGTTCAGTTGTCCCTACCCCATTCCTTGGAATGCAAGCACAAGAATGCCGGCAGCCACCCACCCACAGGCTGCAATACTATACTGCCAAATTTCTGACAGCTGCTTGCACTTGAAATGTGGCCTTTTAGGCTCGTGGAGGCGGAAGCTTTTCATAACCTCATGCCGGCGGCGGCCGGGTGTCCATACTCGGTCCCCAGCCGCCACTATATTTCCCGGTATCGCCTCCGCCTTCCACAATCACGGGTCCCATAACATTACCCGTGCCCGCCCCAGTGCACTTACTGGGAAGGACCGCCTAACCACAAACACGTGGACAGGTGAATGTGGCCAGGGACGGTACGGAGCCAGTCCACAACTTTTTTTGCTAAGAGTTGTATTTAGCTCGGTGAAAGGACTGGCATAGAGGGAAACCGTATCTACCCTGCGTGTCATTTCTCCCAGAAAATCCTGTAAATGAGCTTGTTGCAGAAGCAATGGCAGCCCATCCAACATCAACTTGCACTTGTCAATGGTGCTTTGACACACACACATCTTTCTTTGCGCATTTAATTTCTTGAATACAGAGTTGGAAAATGGCCTGATCCGTAATGCGTTTTGAGAAATAACATGCATAAGCATGGCCGATCCGCATTAAAAAAGCAGCCATAGAGTGTCCGGGAACCTTCCCCCACACTTTTCTTAGCCAGGGCTGCTTTTCGGCAGGGTTGGACGGGCCCACCAGAGAACCGGAGACTCCTCCGGCGGGCCCTGGCTTCTCCTTCAGGAGAGTTCATAGTGCCGAGGTGAGGCCATGATGATGATAGAGGCCATCATCTGCTTAGTTTTCTTTTACTTGGAATGCAATTGCAAGTATGCAGCCAGCCACCCACCCACCCACAGACCGCAACACTAAACTGACAGATTTCTGGGCAGCTCTTTGCACTTGAAATATGGCCTTTTAAGCTTGTGGAGGTGGAAGCTTTTCACAACCTCATGCAGGCGGCGGCCGGGTGTCCATACTCGGTCCCCAGCCGCCAGTAATTTTCCCGGTATCGCCTTCGCCTTCCACAAGCACGGGTCCCACAACAGTACCCATGCCCTACCCAGTGCACTTACTAAGAAGGACTGCCTAACCACAAACACGTGGACAGGTGAATGTGGCCAGGGACGGTACGGAGCCAGTCCACAACTTTTTTTGATAAGAGTTGTATTTAGCTCAGTGAAAGGACTGGCATAGAGGGAAACCGTATCTACCCTGCGTGTCATTTCTCCCAGGAAGTCCTCTAAAGCTGCTTGCACTTGAAATGTGGTCTGAACATTACTGCTGGTACTTTTCTGTGGGAATTTTCTTGCCTCCTACCAGCCTGGAATATTTCCAGCAAACTATGGTACAACACCATGGTATTAGCACTGCCCCCAGTACCAGTAGCGAAGCCATCCTCAATTTCCTTCTCTGGAATTTTATTTGGTAGACTGAGTGGCTGCCCAAATAAATTTTCTCACAAAGGAGCTGATGATAGAGTGGCAGTAGGTTCAAGTTTCTCCAGCTTGTTAGATATTAGAGGGTGAACGGCAGCACATTGGATCAGTGGTTAGCACTGAAGTCTTGCAGCACTGGGATCCTGGGTTCAAATCCCAGCAAGGACAACATCTGCAAGAAATTTGTATGTTCTCCCCATGTTTGCATGTGTTTCCTCCTCAGTAAAAATAGAGTGTCCTGGAATCTTCCCACACACTTTTCTTAGCCAGGACTGCTTCTCAGCAGGGTTGGACAGTCCCACCAGAGAATTCTCTGGTGTGCCTTGGCTTCTACCTCAGGAGAGTTCATGATAGCGCTAACTTTGCAGCTGCTATGGGGCTCTTGAGCGGGTGAGAAAGGTTAGCTCTCAGAAACAAATCCTCTGTTGGGCACAATGTTTTTCAATCTGAAACAGCTTCTTAGTGGGAGTTGTATTTCACCACAGCCATATTCTTTAGCTCTGTGAAAGGACTGGCATAGAGGGAAACCTTATCTACCCCGGTTGTCATTTCTCTGTCACCAGGTTCCGCCCATTGTAACACATGACCATGCCTGGCTGTATGTTCAGCGGTGAGAGCCACAGATCAAGCTGCTGTGTTACAGCTTTCAACAACTATGCAGCGCTGGGCGGTTTGTCAATTAAGCATTAAGCATGTTATCTTCAGCACAGCCTGTTGCTGTTTGGCCAAGGCAGTGCTGCAGTGCTGTCAGCTTGTGACTGATGTGGTCATTTCGGAGATGGAGGAGGAGGTACATAAGCTGAACAATGTGATTACATTGAGGTTAAATTGGTGATGCTGTTTTTTATACTAAAGAAAGATCCTATTGTTATGTTTTTTTATGTTATTTTTTATGAAAAATGCATTCACCGGGAAATGTCACTTTAACATTTTACAACCTCATCTGGCAATGTGGTGTCATCAGACACATCCTGTTTTATTTATGATGGAGGGACTCTGAAAGTCATAAAGCCTATTTTTATAGGGACATCAGACGGCCCTTACTATTCTTAAAAGGCCAGCAGTCGGCCCTAGCTATTGTTAGAGAGCCATCAGAGGGCTATGCTTTGTTGTTCCCATTATTAACAAGTGGGTTTCCTATACTGTTATTGCGCATCCAGTGACTGCAAGGGTTGTCAAAAATTTGGACGCAACCTAATACCCCTTTGAAGAGACATAGAGGAGGGTCTCAGTAAAAAAAATGTTCCCATTATAAAGGAGCGGGTCTTCTATAGTGGTAATGCCCATGCTGTGACTGCAAGGGTGGCCAAAATTTTTGAAAAAAAACACTAACAATTTAAAGACACAAAGAGCATGGCCACAGTAACAAGGTACGACATGTTCCCGTTAGAAAGGAGAGGGTCTGCTATACAGTTATAGGGTATGCAGTGAATCCAACGGCTGACAAATTTTAGGAAAAACCCCACTAAGAATTTAAGGACACACAGAGCAGGGCCACAGTAACAAGGTACGACATGTTCCCATTAGAAAGTAGAGGGTCTGCTATACAGTTATAGGGTATGCAGTGAATCCAACGGCTGACAAATTTTAATGAAAAACCTCAATAAGAATTTAAAGACACACAGAGCAGGGCCACAGTAACAAGGTACGACATGCTCCCATTAGAAAGGACAGGATCTGCTATACAGTTATAGGGTATGCAGTGAGTCCAACGGCTGACCAATTTTAGGAAAAAAACGACTAAGAATTTAAAGACACATAGAGCAGGGTCACAGTAACGACAAATTCCCATTAGAAATTCTAGGGTCGGCTATACTGTTATAGGGTATGCAGTGAGTCCAACGGCTGACAGATTTTAGGAAAATCCCCACTAAGAATTTAAAGACACACAGAGCAGGGCCACAGTAACAAGATATGACATGTTCCCATTAGAAAGGAGAGGGTCTGCTATACAGTTATAGGGTATGCAGTGAGTCCAACGGCTGACCAAGTTTAGGAAAAACCCACTAAGAATTTAAAGACACATAGACCAGGCCACAGTAATGACAAATTCCCATTAGAAAGGAGAGAGTCTCCCATAGTGTTGGACTATGCAGTGACTGCAAGGGCTGCCAAAAATTTGGAGGCACTTCAATGGCCCTTGGAAGAGACGTGGAGGAGCGCATCATAAATTTTTTTTACCATTAGAAAGGAGCGGGCCTCCTATACTTGTAATGCCATGCACTAAGTGTATGGGCTGACAAACATTTACTCCTGGGGGGTATACATGAACATACTGTATAAAAATTTTTTTTTTCGGGCATCATAAAAATGTAGCGCCCCGAGGGCTCGGCCGCTACAGGGGTATTGCACCTCTGCCAGAGGTGTGATATTCCACTCCCGGGTAAGGATGGAGTATGGACCAGGGTTCAGTTAGCTGCATACAGCACACTCACCCCATTTCCGAGGGACAGCTCAACGGTGCTCCCATTAGACAGAAATGCAGGCACGACAGACCATGTCCCTGGCTGGAGTGGGGAGGGGGTAGGAATACCCAGTGATGTAGGAGCAGATAGGGGTTGGTTCCTGAGCGTAGATAGGAGCCCATTGTTTGCTGGTCACCTGGGCTCATGTTCTAGAGGGCACCATCTTAGAACAGTGTTCAGTCAGAGAGAAGAAGTGACAGAGTGGGGGCCTTGGTTGTCGAACGAAGTGTGCCCTCTGCCTCCAGCGTTTTCAGATGGGAATTTTTTTAATAGTTCCGCAACAAGGGCCTTCTGGTACTGCCTCATTTTTGTACACCTGTCCGCCTCAGGAATAAGAGATATAAAGTTCTCCTTGTAGAGTGGGTCTAAAAGTGTCACCAACCAGTAATGACCTAAAATTTTGAGAATGCGAGGGTCATGGGAAAGGCAGCATAACATAAACTCAGCCATGCGTGCCAGACTACTAACAGGCAAGACTTCCGTGTCCTCACCAAGAGGATGACTGACCATGCTCTCCTCCTCCTCCTCTCTGTCCTCTGGCCATCCACGCTGAACAGACGGTATGACAGCTGTGCAGATAGCACCGTCTATAGTGCATGAAACTAGTTCCTGTCCTTCCTCCTCCTCCTCTTCCTCATTGTCACCCAATCCACGTTGGGATGAGATGAGGCTTGGCTGTGTGTAATCACCCTGTATGGTTAATTGCTCCATCTTATCGTGCTCCGCCTCGCCTCAGAGCCGCCACCAGGTTCCGGCCATTGTCACACACGACCATGCCTGGCTGTAGGTTCAGCGGTTTGAGCCACAGATCTGCCTGCTCTTTCAGAGCTGTCCATAACTCTTCAGCATTGTGTGTTTTTTCACCTAAGCATATTAGCTTCAGCACAGCCTGTTGCCTCTTGGCCGAGGCAGTGCTGCAGTGCTTCCAGCTTGTGACTGATGCGGAGATGGAGGCTGAGGAGGAGGAGGAGGCTGAGGAGCATGAGGTGCAGGAGCTGTAGACCGTGGGGGCAACCCTGATTGACCTAGGGCCTGCAATCCTTGGCGTCGGGAGGACGTGTTCCGTCCCAAGGTCCGACTGGGTCCCGGTTTCCACTATTTTAACCCAGTGTGCTATCAGCGAGATGTACCGTCCCTGCCCACAAGCACTTGTCCACGTGTCCGTGGTTAGGTGGACTTTACCGGTAACTGCGTTGTTGAGGTCACGGCTAATGTTTTGGGACACGTGCTTGTGTAATGTGGGGACGGCACACTGGGAGAAATAGTGGCGGCTGGGGACAGAGTACCGAGGGACGGCCGCCACCATCAGGTTGCGGAATGCTTCTGTCTCCACAAGCCTAAAAGGCAACATTTCGAGCCAAGCAGTCGTGAATTGTGAGAATTTAGTAGTGTGGCCTGTGGGACGTTGGCTGCATATTTGCGCTTGCATTCCAAGGACTGGAGTATGAACAACTGAACGCTGCGCTGGGACAAGGACATGGACGTGCTTCCTGATGCTGCTACTTGAGAGTGTGCAATGACAGGTGCAGGGCAGGAGGTATCTTTGCATGCACTATGGACAGGGGATTGGCTTGCATGCACAACAGCAGAAGAAGCAATGGTGCCACCTGTAGACACTGTTCCTGGACCCTGGTGTTCGGCCCACAAAGTCGAGTGCTTTGCTGCCATGTGCCTGATCATGCTGGTGGTGGTCAGGCTGGTCGTTTTGACACCCCTGCTGATGCTGGTCTGGCTCGTGATGCAAATGGCCTTTTTGGAGCTATCGGCAGAGTCTTTAAAAAACAACCAGACTCGGGAAGACCTAACAGTTGTAGTGGCAACTTCCTTCGTGTTGGTGTTACGGGAAACGGTAGCCTGCCTTCTGTCTGCGGCCACCACACTGCTTCTTCCTGCCTGTTGGGGTGCTCTGCCTCCCTCCCCCTGTGTGCTGCTGTCCTTGCTCTGCATGTCCTCCTGCCAGGTTGGGTCAGTTACTATATCATCCACCACCTCGTCTCCCACTTCTGCACCCTGGTACTATTCCTGACTTTCTGCCAATTGTGTCTCACATCGTCCACCTCTTGTCACAGTTTCCCACCGGCGCCTTCGTGTGACCGTGGCTGCTCAAATATTTGGACATCGCTACACGTGATCTCCTCTTGCCCCGCTTCAAGTGGACCGGGCGAGAGGCCCGAATCCATAAATGGAAAAGTGAACAGCTCTTCAGATTGTCCAAGTGTGGGATAAGTTGTCTCTGGGTACTCGGCATGGTGGGAGGAAGGAGGATCAGGGTGAGGAATATGCGGTCCAGACTCACGGCTACTGAGACTTGACCGTGTGGAAGACAGGGTGGTGCTGGTGGTGGCTAAGTGACTGGAAGCATTATCCGCTATCCAACCAACAACCTTTTGACACTGATCTGGGTTCAATAGTGGTGTGCTGCAGTCCCCTAGAAATTGGGACAGGAAGGTCAGGCGAGAAGATGTGGGTGTTTGTTGTGGCACAATTTCGGCTTGCCCACGGCCTTGTCCTCGGCCTCTGCATGCACCATTACCATCACGTCCAGTTCCCCGTCCCTTGCCACGTGCCTTGCCCATTTTAAATGGAGGATAGTATCTTCCACGCTCACTACAAATGACTGAGTTAGAAGCGAAGTTATATGTGATCGGGGTGATGGAGAAAACAGAGTTTTAAAAACCTGGCCTGTAAGTAAGTAGTGTGAACAGCAAACTGCTGTGAATTGCTTCACTGACACACTGAAAAAATGGAGGCCAGAAATGGCAGTATTTTCTGACAACGTATATGTGATCCGTGTGACGGAGAAAACACAGTTTTAAATAGCTGGATTTCTAGCGCTCTAATATGGAAAGGACCTGGCTATATTCTGCAGTGCCAACAAGCAAATGGCGCAGAAAAACGGTGTTCTCTGGATTGCTTTATAAGCAAATAATGAGGATTAAGATCCAAAGAAAAGTATTCCTCGCCCCTGAGACCTGGGCCTTTGTATAGAAATATCTAACAGCAGCAGAAGGCAGAATTGGAATGGAACCTCTTGTGCTATATGCACTGCAGTCTGCTATATACCCTGCCTGCCTGCCTATATACACTGCCTGCCTGATATCTCTGCAGATGGATTAGTCCTCAAAAGGACTGTTTGTTGAGATGGATATGTGTAATATGCGGTTTTTCTCCCTACACTACCTAATACACAATCAAATCTCTTCCTAACGCAGCATCAGCTCTCCCTACACTGTCTGATCCGGAGTGACTGTGATGAGCATGGCGGCGCCAGGTCTGATATACACCTGATGACGCTGTGCGGCCAGCCAATCACTGTAATGCCCACAACCAACATGGCTATGGCATTACAGTGCATGGCAGGCAATCACTGCATGTTCATTGGCTCTGTAAAGAGCGCCAAACATGCAGGGAGGGGACCCGACTTCCCGCCCGACCAACCCGGAAATACTCGGTGAGCGCAGAGCATCTCGAGCAGTGAGATACTCGGGCGAGCACCGAGCAGTAGCGAGCATGCTCGCTCATCACTAGTTGTCATTAAGATTTAAAAAGAGAAAACACAGAAATGTGACAGTAAATGGCTTCACCCAACCAATAACCATGAGTGGAGAAAAAGTGTTTTTGTTATCATTCATTTTCTCTGAAACAAGGCCAAGAAAGCAAAAATTCTGCCGGGGTATGTAAACTTTTGAGCAGAACTGTATATGCGCCAGCCCCAGTGTCTCCTATTCTATGTACTCCAGCCCCAGTGTCTCCTATTCTATGTACTCCAGCCCCAGTGTCTCCTATTCTATGTACTCCAGCCCCAGTGTCTCCTATTCTATATACTCCAGCTTCTTCTGTGATGTATATGCTCTAGCCCCAATGTATCCTGTGATGAATATACGCCAGCCCCAGTGTCTCCTATTCTATATACTCCAGCCCCAGTGTCTCCTATTCTATATACTCCAGCTTCTTCTGTGATGTATATGCTCTAGCCCTAATGTATCCTGTGATGAATATACGCCAGCCCCAGTGTCTCCTATTCTATATACTCCAGCTCCAGTGTCTTCTGTGACGTAGCTAATGTAGCCCTAATGTCTCTTATGCAGAGGCGTCGCATGATAAAGCAGTGAGACACAAGCTCCCTGCCCTATCACTATCTCTTTCATATGCCACAGATCGCCATAGGCCTGCGGTTAACGAGATGTCAGCATACTCACGCAGGTGGCTCGGTGACATCATTGCATCGCTCTGCTCTGCAGTCCCGCCATGGAAGAGGAGACAGAGGCCGTGATGTAGGGAATCAGGATTAAGTGAGAATAAACGTTATTTTTTTAAATGATCGGGCAGTGGAGCCATCCTACTATATATCTGGAGTAGTGGGTCCATCATACTACATATGGAGTAGTGGGGCCATTATACTATATGTATGTGGGGCAGTGGGACCATCATAGTATATACAGGTGCATCTCACTAAATTAGAATATCTTCAAAAAGTTAATTTATTCCAGTTCTTCAATACTGTTTCAGTATGCTCCACAATCATGAGGAAGACTGCTGACTTGACAGATGTCCAGAAGGCAGTCATTGACACACTCCACAAGGTCCTAGAGTTCCAATTTTCATTTGGAAATCAAGGTCCCAGAGTCTGGAGGAAGAGTGGAGAGTCCACAATCCAAGCTGCTTGAGGTCTAGTGTGAAGGCTCCACAATCAGTGATGGTTTGGGGGGCCATGTCATCTGCTGGTGTAGGTCCACTGTGTTTTATCAAGACCAAAGTCAGCACAGCCGTCTACCAGGACATTTTACAGCACTTCATGCTTCCCTCTGCCCACAAGCTTTTTGGAGATGGAAATGTCATTCTCCAGCAGGACTTGGCCCCTGTCCACACGGCCAAAAGTACCAATACCTGGTTTACACACAACAGTATCACTGTGCTTGATTGGCAGCAAACTCGCCTGACCTTAACCCCATAGAGCAGGGGTCTCAAACTCGGCTGGGTATATGGGCCGCAAATGGAAAAAATTTGAATTTGGGGGGCCGCATTTTTTGTTCAATGTGACATTTTTAGTGATACCATTTTTTTTTGTATACACCTTTTGAACATTTTTGCCCTGTTTATTTTTTTATAGCTTGGGTCCTTATGGATGTGGCGATAATAAACGTGTACTTTTTTGTGTTTACTTTAGTTTACATATAAAACAGCATTTTTAGCGCCCAATATTTTTTCATGCTTTATTTTTATTTTTTTGATTTTTACAATTTTGTTTCCCCCAATTGGCCACATACAGTAAAATTGTCTTACAATTAGCATCATATAGTAATAATGGCAAACATCTTGTAGTAATGTCCCCATCTTGTACTAATGTGCCCCAACCAGGTCCCCATCCTGTGGCTATGTGCCCCATCCAGGTTCCCATCCTGTGGCTATGTGCCCCATCCAGATCCCCATCCTGTGGCAATGTTCCCGATCCAGGTCCCCATCTAGTGGCTCTGTGTCCCATCCAGGTCTCCATCTTGTGGCTATGTGCCCCATCCAGGTCCCCATCCTGTGGCTATGTTCCCCATCCAGGTCCCCATCTTGTGGCTATGTGCCCCATCCAGGTCCCCATCTTTTGGCTATGTGCCCCATCCAGGTCCCCATCTTGTGGCTATGTGCCACATCCAGGTCCCCATCTAGTGGCTATGTGCCCCATCCAGGACCCCATCTTGTGGCTCTGTGTCCCATCCAGGTCTCCATCTTGTGGCTATGTGCCCCATCCAGGTCCCCATCCTGTGGCTATGTTCCCCATCCAGGTCTCCATCTTGTGGCTATGTGCCACATCCAGGTCCCCATCTAGTGGCTCTGTGCCCCATCCAGGTCCCCATCTTGTGGCTATGTGCCACATCCAGGTCCCCATCTAGTGGCTCTGTGCCCCATCCAGGTCCCCATCTTGTGGCTATGTGCCCCATCCAGGTCCCCATCTTGTGGCTATGTGCCACATCCAGGTCCCCATCTAGTGGCTCTGTGTCCCATCCAGGTCTCCATCTTGTGGCTATGTGCCCCATCCAGGTCCCCATCCTGTGGCTATGTTCCCCATCCAGGTCTCCATCTTGTGGCTATGTGCCCCATCCAGGTCCCCATCTTTTGGCTATGTGCCCCATCCAGGTCCCCATCTTGTGGCTATGTGCCACATCCAGGTCCCCATCTAGTGGCTCTGTGCCCCATCCAGGTCCACATCTTGAGGCTATGTGCCCCATCCAGGTCCCCATCTTGTGGCTATGTGCCCCATCCAGGTCCCCATCTTTTGGCTATGTGCCCCATCCAGGTCCCCTCTTGTGGCTATGTGCCCCCTGTGCTGTTCTTCACACACATAAAAAAAAAAGAAGATGATTCTCACCTGTCCTCCGTTCCCTCGGCGTCCTTCCTGCAGATGTGGCCGCAGGCACCACAGAGTCAGACCCCTTGACGATCCCGACCTGGTCCAGGAGGAGCCGCCGACAGCAGCGCTGCATTGCCGCACACAGACTGTCTCCCAGCACAGCATTTCCAATGCCAGCCGCCGGCCAATCAGAGGCCAGCAGCTGACATCAGCGTACGGCAATGACGTCATACTCACTGCGCCGACACGCAGATATCAGCTGCTGGCCTCTGATTGGTCAGCGGCTGTCATTGGAAATGCTGTGCTGGGAAACAGTCTCTGTGTGGCAATTCAGCGCTGCTGTCGGCGGCTCCTCCTGGACCTGGTCAGGATCATCAAGGGGTCTGTGCCTGCGGGCCGCATAAAGCAGCCTCAGGGGCCGCATGCGGCCCGCGGGCCGCGTGTTTGAGACCCCTGCCATAGAGAATCTATTATAGAGAATCTATGGGGTATTGTCAAGAGAAAGATGAGAGACACCAGACCCAACAATGCAGATGAGCTGAAAGACAGCTTTTTGTATTGAAGAACTGAAATAAATTAACTTTTTGATGCTATTCTAATTTAGTGAGATGCACCTGTATATGGAGCAGTGGGACCATCATGCTATATATATGGAGGAGTGGGGGCATCATACTAAATATAGAGCAGTGTGTGTGTGTCACCCCAGGCCTGGATGCCACAAACAATAATCTGTTTCTGAAAGCAGGAGGGAGGTCCCCTGGTTAGGAACAATTACAATACAGCACCTCCTGTTCCAGGCCAGCAGGGGGAGCTGGCTGCCCCTATAAAAGCTGGAACTGGGGGCAGGGTTAGAGAGAACTGGAAGACCTAGCTCAGGAGTGAGACTAGTCCCAGAGAAGGAGGGACAGTTCAGCTGTAGCTGAGGAGTCCGTGAGGCAGAGGAGAAACTGCAAGCCAGGGACAGAGGCGACGAGAGCCGGTCCTGGCAGAGAACCAATCTACCGGACATTGGGGTCCGAGGCTGTCAGGGTTACAAGCCCAGCAGCAGAGAACCAACCTGCGAGGGATTTCAGGTCCCTTGGCCTAAGAAGCCTGGAGGCTCCGCCACACAGAGGGACCAGTACATCGAGGAGCAAGCAACAGGTACCCAAGGCCTGAGTCGCAAGCCATACAGGAGAGAAGTACACGGCCAGCTCAGGGACGTGGGCTATTACACCACAAAAAGGGGGATAGTCAGAAAGAGCATAGAGAGAACGGTAGGCCTACACACTCACCCTGACCAGTGGGGCTCGCCCGAATGCTCTCAGACACCCAGGCCCATTCCTAACCGGTACTGTTGGGTCATTAATAATATCTACAATAAAGACCCTGAACTGTTTGAAGCGGACTCTGAACTCTTACTATTGCGGCCTGCACTATCACCCCCAACATCCACCTACATTGCCCTGAGGATACACTCTTCCCGTGGGGAGTTATCCTACCCCTGTGCTGCACACCAACACCAGCCTCAGCGGTCTGCCTTGCAGCGGCGGTTATCTCCAACCGCAATCCACGGGTGGCGTAGTCGGACATTCAAAACACTGATAAATAGACTGCCACCATTTGGTCTGACCACCCTGAGCCATGGGATCGGGTTGCCACTACTACCACCATCAGCACCGTACACTAGAAGGCCCGGTTCCGGGTACCCCACGGCCCAGGGGGCGAGTCAGCTTTGGCGTAGTCGGCAGAATTGTGACCAACCCGCCACAAACGGGTATTGCGTGCCTGGAAAAGACTCTATACATATCTGAGTGAAGCTTCCCGCCATTCGGGGCCATTTCCCGCCAATCGGAGCCGTTTCCCGCCATCGGGCGCCATCTTCGGGATGCCGCGCCGGAAGAAGAGGGGCGTGGACGTACAAAAACGCGCGAGACCTGAAGTCCCGCCCTACACTGAGACGCTGCGCAAGGTCCTGGAAGGAGATCCAGCGGATGTTGACGTCATCACCGAGCAACGCAAGGTCCTCGCCCAGAGCATCGCGAGCGGAGCCGCGACCTACAGAAGAGGATCGCCAGAAGGTAGGCCACGGTTAACTAGGGGGCAGGAAGATGTCGGACGCGGAGGGACCCTCTACCACCAGCGTAGCCGCTGCAGCTGTGATGCCGTTTTCCATGCCCTATATCCATAGGCGGATTATAATGAGGGCAATCCGGGCGACCGCCCAGGGCCCGAGCCTGCAGAGGGCCCGCGGCTCCAGGCGGGGTGTCTAATGCCGGATTACCCTCATTATATGTGCGGGCCGCCGCAGCACATAGCGGTAGCAGTCGCGGGAGGGGGGGGCCCGACCGCTCCCCCAACAGCGGCCGCCGCTACTTCTTCATCGGCCGGGCCAGCACTGCAGCAGTTAACTTCCCTGTGCTGGCCCGGCCGCGTCACTGCTAGGAGACATGGCCATGTGCGCGGCTGTGTCTCCTAGCTGTGACGTCACGCAGTGCGCCCCGGCCTGCAGTGCTGCACCGGAAAAGAGAGAGAGCAGGCAGGAGGAATTGAGCCGGGGGATGATGAGTGTGTGTGTGTGTGGGCAGATGTGTGTGTGGGCAGGTGTGTGTGTGTTTGTGGGCAGGTGTCTGTGGGGGCAGGTGTCTGTGTGGGCAGGTGTGTGTGTGTGTATATGTGTGTGTGTGTGGGCAGGTGTGTGTGTGTTTGTGGGCAGGTGTCTGTGGGGGCAGGTGTGTGTGTGTGTATATGTGTGTGTGTGTGTGTGTGTGTGTGAGCTGGTGTCTGTGTGGGCAGGTGTCTGTGTGGGCAGGTGTGTGTGTGTGTGGGCAGGTGTGTGTGTGGGCAAGTGTGTGTATATGGGTGTGTGTTTGTGGGCAGGTGTCTGTGTGGGCAGGTGTGTGTGTGGGCAGGTGTGTGTGTGTGGGGGCAGGTGTGTGTGTGTGTGGGCAGGTGTGTGTATATGTGTATGTATGTGTGTGTATGTGTGTGTGTGTGTGTGTATGTGTGTGTGTGTGTATGTGTGTGTGTATGTGTGTATATATGTGTGTGTTTATGTGTGTGTGTGTTTATGTGTGTGTGTGTATGTGTGTGTGTGTATGTGTGTGTATGTGTGTGTGTATGTATGTGTGTGTGTATGTGTGTATGTATGTGTGTGTGTGTGTATGTGTGTGTGTGTATGTGTGTGTTTGTGTGTGTATGTGTGTGTGTGTGTATGTGTGTGTATGTGTGTGTATATATATATACACACACACACACACACACTGTATATATATATACATATCTGTAGCTTTGTCGCCATAAAAAGATGGGGGCTCGGACACATTTCTTGCACTTGGGCCCCAAGCTGTTAATGTCCACCCCTACTTTTCTCAACTTATGTAACTATGTAGAATGCACATTAGGAAAATGCTTGAAATGCAATTCCCAATAATATTATTTTACAAGTAATTTCCTCTTTTTTTTTTTTCTTTGTAAAGTGCTAGTAATAAACCCAATCTCTGGATCTAGAAAGTGCAAAACACTCATGACAAACTTGCACATTTAATATCTGTATTTCTTATGGTGCCTAAGGGAAGCCATAATGATAAGGCCCCTGCTTGGTAACAAGTGCAGTTATCTGCCTCTATAACAATAGCAAATTACCAATGATGAAAGGGTTAATACTTGTGCCCTGCATCAGTAATAGACCCTGTAGTCACCATGACAACTGTTATGAGGTCATAAACCAGTGTCATAAAGAAGATTCCATAAAAGAATTCCGCGCTGCCACGATCAGCGCCATTACTGATGCGCCTGAGGACCTTGAGCTTGACCACCCACGTAATGTGCCAAACTTGGTGTAATTTGGAGGTTCTAGCAGGGAAAGGGGTTGTCTGCTTTAGACACCCCTAGGGCATGGGAAGGTAACAAAGGGGGGTCCCTAGACCAGGATCCCCTTCTGTTACCCTCTATATAGAGCAGCTCTCCTTTGGGAGTTCATGGACTGATCTATGACTTTAATGGGTGATAAATTGGGAGGGATCATTTATCCTATTAGGGATTAGGCATAACGAACTGTAACCAAATGTCCAATTTTTTGAGAGGCGGACCTGGATCTGTAAGGGAGAAATTATACATCCACCTGGCCAATCAGATCAACCAAATTCGCTCCATCAATCAATGTGGTGACAGATATCGCAGCCAGATCTCTCCCACATCCGCTTTATCACATTTATAGTCTGTATTTGTTATGTCATTCTCTGTAAATCTGGTAAAATGTACAAATTGTACAATTCTGCAGTTACATCTGTTATATATTGGCACAAACTCTCTAAGCCCAATGGAAGGGCAGCCCTCCATCCATGGTTCCATAGAGGTTTCCTCCACAGGGGGTTTTCCTCTCCTGAGTGCTGGAGGGTGACTCTTCGTGAGTCGGGGGTTGTGCTATTTTCGGTGTCATGTAAATTTAAATAAAATTTTGACCATTTGACACCTAATTGCAATGCTTCGTGTATTTATTTTGTGTGCTTCTGTCTGATTAATTTTGTTTGGGGGACGGGGTCTATCACATACGGCTGGACATCTGCCAGCTGCACAGAACCCAGTAAGCACATTTTGCCCCAGGGGTCGCCCCTGATCTGATGATGATGGTGAAGAGGAGACAAACATTACAGCACAACTCCTGGACGCATGCTCTCATCATTGGATAAAAGAATTGTATTACAGCAGTATAAGCAGATTACTCATCTATTCCTGTAATTTCCGTTGTCTTCAATGGAGAAGGCTGCAAGCAAGATGGTCTATAGGAACAGAGGCTACACAGAATCTTCTTTATCCTGATAGGTGATGGTTCAGTGTCATGTAAATTTAAATAAAGTTGAGAACGTTTGACACCTAATTGCAATGCTTCATGTATTTATTTTGTATGCTTCTGTCTGATTTTGTTTGGGAGTCGGGCTCCATCACATATCACTGAGTGACACGTCTGACATCTGCCGGCTGCAGTTTTGCCCCAGGGGTCGCCCCTGCTCTGGGGAGTATGATGGAGCAGAGAAGATAAGCATTACAGCACAGCACCTGCAAGTGAGCGCTCATCCTCAGAATAAGGACTGATATTACACTATTACAAGCAGCTTCCTCGCCTCATTCACACAGGGAGTATTTTGGGCAGTAATTTACATTAGTATTTGTAAGCTAAAAACCAGAGTAGAACAAACACAGAGAAAAATAATAACTGTACCACTCTCACCTCTTCTGTGTTTTGGATCCACTCCTGGCGTCTGTTAACAAATACTGATGCAAAATATCGCCATGTAAAAGGGCCCTAAATCCTTACTGACTGATTTGACAATACTTTACAAAAAAACAATATAAGCCTCACCATGCATTTAATCCATCCTGCTGCTCATATCTTCTGGGCTCAGACCCACAATGCCGTGACTCTCGGCCAGTGTACATAAGGAGAAAGTGGGAAAAGTCTCCAATAAAAAATAATTCTCACTTTATTGGTGCAAAATATTAAAATATATAAAAGTCCATGATAGCGGAGATGCAATCTCGACGCGTTTCTGGTTACGCCCTTAGTCAGTGATCCTGTTGTCATGACAACCCGCGCCTCCAGGTATCCCAGCGACGGTGGCCTGCTTAGACCAAGCTAGGAGCATGGTCTCAGAGGCTTCTATCACTGTAACACTGACAGGTAGAATTCATTGCAATGCTTTATAACAGCGATTATACTAATAAAAGCTAGTCCCATAGAGGGACTAAATGAAAAAGTAAAAAAAAGAATGTGAAAAAATATAAAAAAAAAAACCTAATCAAAAAATAAACAAAAAAAAATGAAAATAATGTTATATCAATAAATGGGTAAATTCATATAAAAACTAAAATAAACCAAAAAGGTCCACATATTTGTTATCATCACGTCCACGGCCTATAAAAAGGTCACACTACTTAACGCCTTCAGTGAACATTGTAAAAAAAAAACTATTCTTTTTCATCTTACCACCAAACAAAGAGTGGAATAAAACACGATCAAAAAGTCTAATGGAAATAAAAATGGTATAGCTGAAAACTAGTGACGAGCGAGCACTAAAATGCTCGGGTGCTCGCTGCTCGAGTCAAGCAAATTGGAATACTCGGCTGCTCGGTCCAAGTAACGAGCCCAATGTAAGTCTATGGGAAACTCCAGCATTCTTTCGGCGCCCCCCCCCCCTGGCGGTCTGCAGAGGGCCTAAAAATTGCCCAAATCGATGGGAACAGTACTCAAATGACATGGGAACAGCATGGGGAAGACTCCTGGAAGCATTTCTGACTCCCAGGTCAATGATGTCAACAATGTTGTCAGAGGTATTACGCCACTTTTACGGACTCACAATATAACATACAAAAACTAAACCAAAATGGATTTTCCTGGGAAATATGTTAACCACTTCGCACCAGAGCCTGTTTTTGCCTTCGTGACCGGGCCAATTTTTTCAATTCTGACCACTGTCACTTTATGAAGCAATTACTCTGGAACGCTTCAACGGATCCCCCTGATTCTGAGATTGTTTTTTCGTGACATATTGTACTTCATGATAGTGGTAAAATTTCTTTGATATCACATGCGTTTATTTGTGAAAAAATCGGAAATTTGGCGAAAATTTTGAAAATTTTGCAATTTTCAAACTTTGAATTTTTAAGCCCTTAAATCAGAGAAATATGTCACACAAAATACTTAATAAATAACATTTCCCACATGTCTACTTTACATCAGCACAATTTTGGAACCAAAATTTTTTTTTGTTAGGGAGCTATAAGGGTTAAAAGTTGACCAGCGATTTCTCATTTTTCCAACAAAATTTACAAAAACATTTTTTTAGGGACCACATCATATTTGAAGTCACTTTGAGGGGTCTTTATGACAGAAAATACCCAAAAGTGACACCGTTCTAAAAACTGCACCCCTCAAGGTGCTCAAAACCACATTCAAGAACTTTATTAACCCTTCAGGTGCTTCACAGAAATTTTTGGAATGTGGAAGAAAAAAATTAACATTTAACTTTTTTCACAAAAATGTTACTTTAGACCCAATTTTTTTTATTTTCACAGGGGTAACAGGAAAAAAATGGACCCCAAAATTTTTTGTGCAATTTCTCTTGAGCGTGCTGATACCCCATATGTGAGGGAAAACCACTGTTTGGGCGCACGGCAGGGCTCGGAAAGGAAGGAGCGCCATTAGACTTTTTGAATGTAAAATTTGTCTGAATAATTAGCAGACGCCATGTTGCGTTTGGAGAGCTCCTGATGTGCCTAAACAGTGGAAACCCCCCACAAGTGACACCATTTTGGAAACTAGACCCCTTAGGGAACTTATCTAGATGTGTGGTGAGCACCTTGAACCCCAAGGTGCTTCACAGAAGTTTATAATATTGAGCTGTAAAAATAAAATTTTCACATTTTTCCCACAAAACCGTTTTTCATCCCTTAATTTTGCATTATCATAAGGGTAATAGGATAAATTGCACCATGAAATTTGTTGTGCCATTTCTCCTGAACACGCTGATACCCCATATGCGGAGGCAAATTACTGTTTGGGCGCATGGCAGGGTTTGAAAGGGAAGGAGCGCCATTTGACTTTTTGAATGTAAAATTTGTTTGAATAATTAGCAGACGCCATGTCGCTTTTGGGGAGCCCCTAATGTGACTAAACAGTGGAAACCCCCCACAAGTGCCACCATTTTGGAAACTAGACCCCTTAGGGAACTTATCTAGATGTGTGGTGAGCACCTCGCACCCCCAGCTGCTTCACAGAAGTTTATAATATTGAGCCGTAAAAATAAAATTTTCACATTTTTCCCACAAAACCGTTTTTCATCCCTTAATTTTGCATTATCATAAGGGTAATAGGATAAATTGCACCATGAAATTTGTTGTGCAATTTCTCCTGAACACGCTGATACCCCATATGTGGAGGCAAATTACTGTTTGGGCGCATGGCAGGGTTTGAAAGGGAAGGAGCGCCATTTGACTTTTTGAATGTAAAATTTGTTTGAATAATTAGCAGACGCCATGTCGCATTTGGGGAGCCCCTAATGTGACTAAACAGTGGAAACCCCCCACAAGTGCCACCATTTTGGAAACTAGACCCCTTAGGGAACTTATCTAGATGTGTGGTGAGCACCTCGCACCCCCAGCTGCTTCACAGAAGTTTATAATATTGAGCCGTAAAAATAAAATTTTCACATTTTTCCCACAAAAAATCTTTTTCATTCTCTAATTTTGTATTATCATAAGGGTAACAGGATAAATTGCACCATGAAGTTTGTTGTGCAATTTCTCCTGAACACGCCGATACCCCATATGTGAGGGAAAACCACTGTTTGGGCGCATGGCAGGGTTTGAAAGGGAAGGAGCGCCATTTGACTTTTTGAATGTAAAATTTATTTGAATAATTAGCGGACGCCATGTCACATTTGTGGAGCCCCTAATGTGTCTAAACAGCGGAAACCCCCCACAAGTGCCACCATTTTGGAAACTAGACCCCTTAGGGAACTTATCTAGATGTGTGGTGAGCACCTCGCACCCCCAGCTGCTTCACAGAAGTTTATAATATTGAGCCGTGAAAATAAAATTTTCACATTTTTCCCATAAAAAATGTTTTTCATCCCCTAATTTTGCATTATCATAAGGATAACCGGAGAAATTGCACCATGAAATTTGTTGTACAATTTCTCCTGAGTACGCCGATACCCCATATGTGGGGGAAAACCACTGCTTTGGTGTACGGCAGGGTTCGGAAGAGAAAGGAGCGCTATGTTGGCTGGGATAGGCAGCAGACACCATGTCACATTTGAAGAGTCGCTGACATGCCAAAACAGCAGAAACCTCCACAAATGACCCCATTTTGTAAACTACACCTCTCAAGGAATTCATCTAGGGAAGTAGTGAGTATTTTTTAATTTTTAAATTTATACCATTGGGCAGTGAAGAAAACATAATTGTATTTTTACCACAAAAAAATGTTTTACCCTCAGATTTTACATTTTCACACAGGGCAATGGGTAAAAATGGTGCCGAAATGCGTCACACAATTTCTTCTAAAAGTGTCAATACCCCATATGTGGCTGTATCGTACCGCTTAGCCATACGGTGAGATCTGGGGGGGACGGAGTGCTATTTGACAATTGGAGAACAAATTATTGTAGAATAGGCATTTGGATTTGGGAGCACAAAATTTTCTGAATTTCTTTTGGGGGGCAAGGGTCATTTCGCTTTTCCAGAGCCTTTCTACTACCAGTAACTTGGAAGTCCCTTATATTTTTAACAGATGACGGACCTGAGTGGGGACTAGCTTTTTTTGAGGACTGAGTTGAAGCTTTTATTGGGAACATTTTACGTAACATTTATCCGGCGCTCTAGGCTGAGCACTTACATCGGGGTTTCCATCTAAATTTCCAAGTGATGTAATTCAGATGAAACCCCTGCAGGATCCATTCACTGTAATGAGGCAGCAGAGTTACTCTGGACACCGTCTGGCCTCTGTGTAGCGGTGTCCTTTTTTTCAGAAGTGCACAAAACTGTGGCCAACCGCACTTTTATGCACGCCTAAAACAAATGACACCGTGGGATCCCAGGCTAGACGGCGTCCACAGTGGCCTATATCTGTCTCATTACAGGGAATCTTCCGTCATGGGTTCCGGCTGAATCATGTATTTCAGAGATTTACACGGAAACCCTGGTGTAAGTGCTCAGCGCAGAGCACAAGATAAATGTGGGCAGAGCCTTACTGGGATCTTTGGGGACAAAATAAACAAATCAGTAGCAGGTGAAGAATTGGTTTTATTTATTTTTTACGCCGTTCCTCGTGCGGTATAAGTGATGAGATTACTTTATTCTTCGGGTCGGTGTGATTACAGAGATACCAGATTGATATCGGGTTTTTATGATTGACAGCTGTCACACACTAAAAGACGCTTTTTTTGCAAAATCTAGTTTTTGCATCACCATATTTTGAGAGCTATAATTTTTCCATATTTCGGCCGACAGAGTCATGTGACGGCTTGTTTTTTGCGGGACGAGTTGACATTTTTATTGGTACCATTTTTGGGGACGTGACATTTTTTGATCGCTTTCTATTCCGTTTTTTGGGAGGTAAAATTAACAAAAACAAACAATTCAGGAATTGTTTTTTGAGTTTTTTTTTTATGCCGTTCTGCGTGTGGTAAAAGTGATCAGGCAGCGTTATTCTTCGGGTCAGTACGTTTACAGCGATACTACACTTACTGTATTTTTTTTATGTTTTGGCGTTTTTACACAATAAAACTATTTTATAGAAAAAAATATTTTTTTTGCATTGCTTTATTCTGAGCGCTATAACTTTTTTATTTTTCGGCTGATGGAGCTGTATGGCGGCTTTTTTTTTGCGTAACAAGATGACGTTTTCAGTGGTACCATTTTTATTTCTATTTTGTTTTTTGATCGCATTTTTTTCCACTTTTTGTTTGGCAATATGATGAAAAAGCATATTTTTTTGCTCCGTTTTTTATTTATTTTTATTACGGTGTGCACAGAAGGAGTTAATTAGTGTGACAGTTTTATAGCTCGGGTTGTTTCGGACGCGGCGATACCAAATATGTGTACTTTTTTTGGTTTTGTAAAAATATACGGATTTATTGGTTTAATATTTTATTTATTTATTTTTATTTATTTTGTGATTTTTTTATTAATAGTTTAAAAACTTTTTTTTTACTTTTTTTCACATTTTTTCTTAGTCCCTGTATGGGACATTAATTTTTATTTTTCTGATCTCTGATCTCATGTAATGTAATAGACATATATTACATTACATGAGATCTTCCCTGACTGTTTCAGTCAGAGTCTCCTGTCTGGCTACAGCTGCAGCTGAGCCAGACAGGACACCATATATGGCAGAGCTGGAGGCGGTCATGTGACCTCCAGCTGCCATAGCAACCCCAGGTCCTGGAAGGACACGGAGGTCTTCGGAGAGGTAAGTTGACGACCCCCTCTCCTCCTGCTGTCTCCTATATGCCGTGATCACTATAGATCACAGCATATAGAAGACAGCTAAGGGTTAACATCACTGGGACCTGATCTAATCAGGTCCCGATTATGTTCCCTGTCAGAGCTAACGCTCTGCACCGGAATCGCAGCGCTTGCAGGACCCTAGGGGTCCTGAGCGCTGCGAGACCACCCACCGTTTTTAAACGTCGGCGCTGCACAGAGCCCAGCAAGCGCCGACGTTTATCTACAGTGGGCGGTCGGGAACCGGTTAAGGAACATCCTTTCCAGGGTAATGACTTGTATATAAGGCAAAATCAATAACCAAAAACAAAAATCCTCCTTCACACCTTGGGCTATGTTCACACACAGCGTTTTTGATGCATTTTTGCATTTCTTTCAACCGTGACAAATGCATTCAGCAGGAAATGGCATTTTAACATTTTACAACCTTATCTGGCCATGTGGTGTGTGAAACATCATCAGACACATCCTGTTTCATTTATGAAGGAGGGATTGTGAAAGTCACAAACACTATTTTTACTGCCTTACTATTCTTAAAGGGCCAGCAGTCGGCTATGCTTTGTTGTTCCCATTATTAAAGAGTGGGTCTCCTATACTGTTATTGCGTATGCAGTGACTGCAAGGGCTGCCAAAAATTTGGACGTAACCCAATACCCCTTTGAAGAGACATAGAGGAGGGTCTCAGTAAAAAAAATATTCCCATTATAAAGGAGTGGGTCTCCTATAGTGGTAATGCCCATGCTGTGACTGCAAGGGCTGCCAAAATTTGGGAAAAACCCCACTAACAATTTAAAGACACATAGAGCTGGGCCACAGTAATGACATGTTCCCATTAGAAAGGATAAGGATCTGCTATACAGTTATAGGGTATGCAGTGAGTCCAACAGCTGCCAAAATTTAGGAAAAACCCCACTAACAATTTAAAGACACATAGAGCTGGGCACAGTAACGATGTTACACTCGCGGCCTGACTGTCTGGCGTGAGTGTGATTAGTGGTCCCACTGTACCATGAACCGAGGAGTGCCTGGAGGGGCGCAACTAAGTATCTACCCGATCCGACCAAGGTCGCACGGCGGCTAACGACTCCGTGAACCAAGGAGGAACCGAGCAGAGGGACCAGGTGCTACACCAGGTTAGACCCCGGTCACAGCTGTTGACCCACACCGGGGAATGCAGGAACAGGCAGGCCAGGCTGGCATACAGACAGGTGGGTATAGGCAAGCACGGCTGGTATGCAGACAGGGGGGGTACTGGCAAGCACGGTTGGTGTACAGACAGGGAAATACTGGCAAGCACAGCTGGAGTGCAAACAGGCAGGTACTAGCAGGTTGGAGCGCAAGCAGGATAGACTCCAATACAGACTGGGAGACAGAGACAAAGCAGCAGATGCGGTAGACAAGCTGGGCAGAGCAAAACCCGCAGATGCGGTAGACAAGCCGAGCAGAGCAAAAAAACGCAGAAGCGGTAGACAAGCAAAGCAGAGCAGAAACCAGCAACCGCGGTGAACAAGCAGAGCAGAGCTAAAACCGCTGGTGCGGTATGCAAGACAGAGCAGAACGGAACCGCTGGAGCGGTGAACAAGGCAGAGCAGAGGGGAACCGCCGGAGCGGTGGGCAAGGCAGAGCAGAGGGGAACCGCCGGAGCGGTGGGCAATTAAGAGCAGAGCGAAACCGCACGTACAGTGAACAAGACAGAAAGGACAGAGCCCTGTTCCCATGGAACAGACTGGAAAATACAGAAAGATACCAAAGAAGGCAAAGGGAACAAGCAGAACCAGATACACACAAGGTACTTCCTATGAAGTAGCGAGTGGACACAAAACTCACAAACAGAAGTACAGAGACAACGAGTTGGAGCTAGGTGCTGGTTCAGACACTGCAGAAAAAGGGAGGAAACGGACAGAGACAAAACAGGTAACAGGTTAGGAGACAGTTCAGACAGGAACTGTTACTGCAACGAAATACAGAAACGAGCCTAGGTATAGCCAAGTGCTGGTTCAGACACTGCAGAAAAAGGGAGGAAATGGACATAGAGACAAAACAGATAAGAGGCTAGGAGACAGTTCAGACAGGAACTGTTACTGCAGCGAATTACAGGAATGAGCCTGGGTATAAGGCCCCCAGAGGCAGAAACAGACTAGAAGTCACAGATAACAGGTCTGGGAATGCAGCCCCCAGAGTGGCGAGACAGACAGAAATAGAACTGGACCTGGCAACTTCAGAGAAAAGCACACACTGAATGTTAGTGTTGCTCAGGCACCTCCTACTGGGTGGAGGGGGTTTAAATATCCAGAGACTCACAGCAAAAGGCTAGAGACGCAATAGAGGTGCACCACAGCAGCTATAAGAATCAGGAAGTAACCGGGCCGCCACCCTAAGCAGTCAGTCAAGAGACATGCACACAGCAAGAATCTGGAGCACGGTTTACAGGCTGGACTGACAGGTAAGATTGTGGTCTTGCATAGTGGGAGGTGGTGCACTATGCAAGCACGCCGCCAGAGAGGTTACAAACGACATGTACCCAGTTATAGGGTATGCAGTGAGTCCAACGGCTGCCAAAATTTAGAAAAAACCCAATTAACAATTTAAAGACACATGGAGCTGGGCTACAGTAAAGAGTACGACATGTTCCCATTAAAAAAGAGTTGGTCTCCCATACTATTTGCCTATGCAGTGAATGCAACGGCTGCCAAAAATTACGAGGCACTCCAATGACCTTGCAAGAGATGTAGAGGTTGGAGGGCCTCCTGATAACAATTTTCCCATTATTAGGAAGTGGGTCTCCCATACTGTTTGCCTATGCAGTGAATGCAACGGCTGTCAAAAATTTGGAGGAACTCCACTGCCCCTTGCAAGAGACGTAGATATGGTGATATGGTAGATATGGTAGTGATATGGAGGAGGATGTGAAGGATGAGGAGAAGGTGGAGGACAAGAACAAATAGACAAAATCAGGAAGCTTATACCCATGTCTGGGTGTGAAGACAGAGGTGCATGGGAATACAGTTAGACCTCCCAAAAATAAGACACTGTATTTGAGTTTATGTTACGCTGCTATCATTCAGTGGTAGAGAGAAAGAAATTAGAATCAGACTTAGAATTGCCACTATTATGTAACTAAGTAATATATGGTATATCCACATTTATCATTATTGCAATCTTCTAGTCGGATTATATAGGGGCCATCGTTAACATATAGCAAAAAGAAGGAGTGCAAAGCACAAACAACGATAATAGCCCAATTGTTAGAAAAATACAAAAATACTTTATTGAATATTAAACATCAGAGAATCTGGGGAGACGATAAATACACATAAATCCACATATAGTTGCATAGATCAATACACAATTGCATAAAAGCATTAAAATCAAGCACTACATCACACGAAGTGTGGCTATTACATGGAAGGTGTCCGTTATTTAAAGTAAATTGAAATGGACAAAATGCTGCGCTATATGAATCAAATATACATACGAACATTTATGTTCAGTCAGGAAGAGCAGCATCATCACCATGAACCGATGGTCACATTCCCTATCACCACAATATATAGATGGATACAAGTCAAAAAAGTTTTTTTTACCTCTGTAGGGGGAAAAGAGCACACTCCATGTGTGTATCCCCAACGCGCGTTTCGGCGCTATGTGCCTTTCTCAAGGGGACTGCTCAAGTATCACAGATGGTCATTTAAATAGTGTCTTGCGTAAACACCGCGAGACGCTGGGGGTGGATGATACTAATCATGTGACTTGTCACCATGTGAACCACAACGCTACCCAGAGATGCCTCGCAACGGACCAGAAGTGACGCAGAGAGCATCGCCGTTACCCAGACACCGGACTCCGACGGCATCGCGGCTGATAGCCCATGGATGCCGAAGGGAAAACAGCGTGTGGGGACGACGATGCCCCTGCGTGCATGGTCCAGGTATACATAACACATATGTATGCAACGTCACCCGTTTGAACAGAGGCGGGACCACCCCCATGCAGACTAGGACTAAACTACGACAAGGGAAACATAACATTAACGCACACACTGCATATAATTGCCAAAAATCAATACACTTATAATGGAGAACACATAGATGATGAAGAACAAAAAAATGCATCTTTAACCCCTTTAAAGCCCATGACGTACTAATACGCGTCTGTGCCCTGGGATTTAAGAGCCTGACCCATATTAGTACGTCATAGCGATAGCGCGCGCACAGAGGTTGTGCGGGCGTGATCGCCGCCGGGTGTCAGCTGATTGTCACAGCTGACACCCGGTACTATGTGCAGGGAGCGGTCCCGTCATGACAACATCCGGGTCACCAGACAGCAGGAAGATTGTTTGGACATGCGCAGTGCATCATCAAACTATCTTCTCCCTGTCCAGCGCTGACTGCCTGCACGGCACAGGGATGGTGCTCCATCCCTATGCTGTGCAGGCGATCAGAATAAAAAAAGTGAAAGTCCCACAGTGGGACAAAGTAAAAAAGTGTAAAAACTCCCAGAAAGTGAAAAAAAAAGAAAAAAATAATAATCCACTAAAAATAAAAATATAATGTACCCATCAATAAATATTATTATGAAAAAAAACAAAAAAAAAACAATAAAAGTACACATATTTGGTATCGCCGCGTCTGTAACGACCAGGCCTATAAAACTGTTCCACTAGTTAACCCCTTCAGTGAACACGGTAAAAAAATAAAAATAAAAAACAAAGCAAAAAACAATGCTTTATCATCATACCGCCAAACAAAAAATGGAATAACACGCGATCAAAAAGACGAATATAAATAAAAATGGTACCGCTAAAAACGTCATCTTGTCCCGCAAAAAACAAGCCGCCATACAGCTCCATCATCCGAAAATTCAAAAAGCTACAGCTCTCAGAATAAAGCGATGCAAAAAAATATTTTTTTCTATAAAATAGCTTTTATTGTGTAAAAACGCCAAAACATAAAAAACAATATAAATGTGGTACCGCTGTAAACCTACTGACCCGAAGAATAAAGCTACCTTATGAATTTTACCACACCCGGAGCAGAATAAAAAAAAACAAAAAAAACAAATCCTGAATTGTTGGTTTTTGTTCATTCTGCCTCCCAAAAGCTGGAATAGAAAGCGATCAAAAAATGTCACATGCCTGAAAATGGCACCAATAACAACGTCAACTCATCCCGCAAAAAACAAGCCGTCACATGACTCTGTCGGCCAAAATATGGCGATGCAAAAACTAGATTTTACAAAATATGTGTTTTTTAGTGTGTGACAGCTGTCAATCATAAAAACCCGATATGATTCTGGTATTGCTGTAATCGCACCGACCCGAAGAATAAAGTAATCTCATCACTTATACCGCACGAGGAACGGCGTAAAAAATAAACGCTAGGGCTGGGGATGTTTTTTTTTTTTTCAAAAGTAAAAAAAAAAAAACAAAAAAAAAAAAAAAAAAGAAGATGACGATATGGCGACTAGTGTTGAACGCAAGTGCTCGCTACTTGAGTTTGCATCGGTTGCTCGGGTATGCACTGAGTATTGCGGGTGCTCGAGTCTCCGTCCAATATGCTTCACGGCCAAAAAAACCTCGCGGGGATGGCCTGCCATGCACGAGCGATCCCCGCATGGTTTTTTGGGGTGTCTAATAACCGTGAAACATGCGGGCGGGGACTCGAGCATTTCACTTGAGCACCCGTGATACATGGTGCATACCTGAGTACCCGATGCAAACTCAAGTAGCGAGCACTTGCGCTCAAGAGTAATGACAACTTATTCAATATGATGACCTAATGTTATCAAATTCTGTGTCGTACCTCTGGGTTCCAAATGTTCACTATACCCCTTAATAAAATCCTTGAGGGGTATAGTTTCCAAAATGGCGTCACTTGTGGGGGAGCTTCACAGTTTAGGCACATCAGGGGCTCTCCAAACGCGACACGGTGTCCGCTAACAAATTGAATGGAAAATCAGCTCAAATTGTTAGCGGACACCATGTTGCGTTTGGAGAGCCCGTGTGCCTAAACATTGGAGCTCCCCCACAAGTGACTCCATTTTGGAAACTAGACCACCCAAGGCACCTATCTAGATGCATAGTGAGCACTTGGAACCCCCAGGTGCTTCACAAATTGATTCGTAAAAATTAGAAAGTGGAGAAAAAAAAAACTTTTTCATTTTTACGAATCAATTTGTGAAGCACCTAGGGGTTCCAAGTGCTCACTATGCATCTAGATAGGTGCCTTGGGGGGTCTAGTTTCCAAAATGGGGTCACTTGTGGGGGGTTTCCACTGTTTAGGCACATCAGGGGCTCTCCAAACGCAACATGGCATCCGCTAATTATTCAAGCAAATTTTACAATCAAAAAGTTAAATGGTGCTCCTTCACTTCCGAGCCCTGCCGTGCGCCCAAACAGTGGTTTTTCCCCACATATGGGGTATCTGCGTGCCCAGAGGAAATTGCACAACAAATTTTGGGGTCCTTTTTTTCCTGTTACCCCTGCGAAAATAAAAAAAATTGGGTCTAAAGTAACATTTTTGCGAAAAAAGTTAAATGTTCATTTTTTTTCTTCCACATTCCAAAAATTCATGTGAAGCACCTGAAGGGTTAATAAAGTTCTTGAATGTGGTTTTGAGCACCTTGAGGGGTGCAGTTTTTAGAATGGTGTCACTTTTGGGTATTTTCTGTCATAAAGACCTCTCAAAGTGACTTCAAATGTGATGTGGTCCCTAAAAAAATGGTTTTGTAAATTTTGTTGGAAAAATGAGAAATTGCTGGTCAACTTTTAACCCTTATAGCTCCCTAACAAAAAAAAATTTTGGTTCCAAAATTGTGCTGATGTATAGCAGACATGTGGGAAATGTTATTCATTAACTCTTTTGTGTGACATATCTCTCTGATTTAAGGGCATAAAAATTCAAATTTTGAAAATTGCTAAATTTTCAAAATTTGCCAAATTTCCGTTTTTTTCACAAATAAATGCAAGTGATATCGAAGAAATTTTAACACAATCATGAAGCACAATATGTCACGAAAAAACAATCTCAGAATCAGGGGGATCCGTGGAAGCGTTCCAGAGTAATTACTTCATAAAGTGACAGTGGTCAGAATTGTAAAAATTGACCGGGTCATTAACGTGCAAACCACCCGCGGGGCTTAAGGGGTTAAGTGAAAGAAGAATACAACTTCCCTTTGCCTGTGGGAGAGGTTGGGGTTCTTCTGGCTCAAAAAATAGATTCTCTTTAAAAAACTGTCCGTCCTGCAAGAATGGAGACAGCGGATATAATACAGGACAGGAAAGGTGACTGGTATGATGGAAGGCTCACAGGGGGAAAGTTATAAAGCTGGGGTACATGGGGTAGCGCACCATGCAGCAGATTGAACTATCCTTTTAAAGGCAAAGATACAGCCTATTTCCAAGATCCTACCGCAATATGTAGTAGATCTAATAATAGTAATATTCGAAAATACCTCCAATTAGAAAACAGTATAGTTCTTCTGATTCACTATGTCACTTACCCTATGTGCAGGGCATTGTAGTAGCTTAGGTATCTATGGTCACGACCACTCATAGCGACAGTTGTTAGTGGTCGTAATCATGGATACCTAAACTACTACAATGCAGTGCACATGGGGTAAGCGACATAGCTAATCAGAAGAACAATACTACAATTTTAATTGGAGGTATTTGCTAATATTATTATTACACCTACTACATAGTGGGATAGGATCTTGGAGATGGGAATACCCCTTTTTTTAGGATACAGTTGATGCTTTACAGTCTTCCTAGGTGTATACTTACTAGTTTATCAATGGTGGGAAAATAAGTTACCAATCTGTGCAACACAAAAAAAGAAAAATAAAAGCATTGAATCGGTGATTTGCATTTGTATAATAATGTGATAGCAGAGAGGTGCGGGCACCTGTAGCAGGCGGAGAAGCTTTCCACCGCCCCGTGCAGAGGGTTTCCCTCCAGCCACAGCTCTCTCAGCTCCAGGTTGTGGATCAGATCCAGCTCTTCAACTCTGCAAAGCTAAAAAAGAACATGTTCCCGTGACCAGCTACCACCAGAAAACACAGAGATTTGTTTGTTTCTCGCCTTCTTCCAAGAGCCACAAACCATTTTATTGTTCCGTCTATATGGCCTGGGTTTTTTTTCCCCAGGATGAGTATGGGCTTTCTATTCCTCCATTTTTGGGACTTGTAACTTTTTCTGTTGCGGGGGCTGGGTGAGGGTCTTTTTGTATTTTTATTCATACCATTTTGATCGATTGTTTTTTATTCCATTTTTGAGAAGTGCAGCGATCGAAAATTCAATTATTTTGATTTTAATTTTTTTAAACTGTTTACAATTTGGGTTCTTTATATTTTCATAGGATGGAGTTTTACGGATTCGATTTACCAATTTTTCTTTTTTTTTTTTTGAATTTCATTATTTTTTAATTGGGAAAAGCGAGACAAATGAAAATTATGGGTTTTAGTTTATTTATTCATTTTTAAATACATTTTTACTTATTTTTGCCCTGGACTCTGCGACTGTTTGATCGCTTGTACTATACTGGGAACACAGATGTACAGAGATGGCAGGACGGGGGTCTTCAGGAGGCCACTGACTGCCACTATTACCCACCGGTACCCCACGATCGATGGCATATACGGGGTAATCGGAAAAGACGTCACGACGGCAGCAGACCCGATCCCTGCGCAAGGAGGCGACGTACCTCGTTATAGGAGAGGTTCAGACTCTGCAGGTGCCGGGTCAGGTAGAAGAGATGAGCAAAACCAGTCAGCTTGGAGAGACGACGACAACTCAGGTCCAAAGACTGAAGCTACAAAAATATATATAGAGAATTTCACAAACACCCTATGGACAGGGGGGCGCTGGTTCTTACCCCATGTATCATTAGCCCAAGAGTGACAAAAAAGATTGTGGGGGTCCCAGCGGGGTCCCCAAGGATCTCTAGTGGCATAGCCTAGTGTGGACCTGCTCAGGTCACAGATGGGGCTGTAATTAATAGTATTTATTATTACCTGGGGGCAACACTCCGAGATCATCTGCAGGACGACCTCTGCGGCTGCAGCGTGGGTCAGCGAAAGCACAATGTTGTCAGAAAGCAAATCTAAGGAAAGCAAATAACATTAGTGAGGAAGGGGCACGGCGCAGGCAGAGGAGAGAAGGCGAAGGGGCGCGGCCGGAGGAGAGGAGGCGACGGGGCGCCGGCAGAGGAGAGGAGGCGACGGGGCGCGGGCAGAAGAGAGGAGGCGACGGGGCGCAGGCAGAGGAGAGAAGGCGACGGGGCGCGGCCGGAGGAGAGAAGGCGACGGGGCGCGGCCGGAGGAGAGAAGGCGACGGGGCGCCGGCCGAGGAGAGAAGGCGACGGGGCGCCGGCCGAGGAAAGAAGGCGACGGGGCCGTGAGCAAAAATCAAAGCATACCCACACATAACCGCTATACAGTACCTACAACACACACCATATAGTGCCCACACATAACCGCTATACAGTACCTACAACACACACCATATAGTGCCCACACATAACCGCTATACAGTACCTACAACACACACCATATAGTGCCCACACATAACCGCTATACAGTACCTACAACACACACCATATAGTGCCCACATAACCGCTATACAGTACCTACAGCACACACCATATAGTGCCCACACATAACCGCTATACAGTACCTACAGCACACACCATATAGTGCCCGCGCATAACCACTATACAGTACCTACAGCACACACCATATAGTGCCCGCACATAACCGCTATACAGCACCTACAGCACACACCATATAGTGCCCGCGCATAACCGCTATACAGCACACGCCATATCGTGCCCGCGCATAACCGCTATACAGCACACGCCATATCGTGCCCACGCATAACCGCTATACAGCACACGCCATATCATGCCCACGCATTACCGCTATACAGCACCTACAGCACACGCCATATAGTACCCACGCATTACCGCTATACAGCAAACGCCATATAGTGCCCACGCATAACCGCTATACAGCACCTACAACACACGCCATATAGTGCCCACACATAACCACTATACAGCACCTACAACACACGCCATATAGTGCCCACGCATAACCGCTATACAGCACACGCCATATAGTGCCCACGCATAACCGCTATACAGCACCTACAGCACACGCCATATAGTGCCCACGCATAACCGCTATACAGCACACACCATATAGTGCCCACGCATAACCGCTATACAGCACCTACAGCACACACCATATAGTGCCCAGGCATTACCGCTATACAGTACCTACAGCACACACCATATAGTGCCCACGCATAACCGCTATACAGCACACACCATATAGTGCCCACACATAACCGCTATACAGCAAACACCATATAGTGCCCACGCATAACCGCTATACAGCACCTATAGCACACACCATATAGTGCTCACGCATAACCGCTATACAGCACCTAGAGCACACACCATATAGTGCCCACGCATAACCGCTATACAGCACCTACCATATAGTGCCCACGCATAACCGCTATACAGCACCTACAGCACACACCATATAGTGCCCACGCATAACCGCTATACAGCACACATCATATAGTGCCCACGCATAACCGCTATACAGCACACACCATATAGTGCCCACGCATAACCGCTATACAGCACACACCATATAGTGCCCACGCATAACCGCTATACAGCACACACCATATAGTGCCCACGCATAACCGCTATACAGCACACACCATATAGTGCCCACGCATAACCGCTATACAGCACACACCATATAGTGCCCACGCATAACCGCTATACAGCACACACCATATAGTGCCCACACATAACCGCTATACAGCACACACCATATAGTGCCCACGCATAACCGCTATATAGCACACACCATATCGTGCCCACGCATAACCGCTATACAGCACCTACAGCACACACCATATCGTGCCCACGCATAACCGCTATACAGCACACACCATATCGTGCCCACGCATAACCGCTATACAGCACACACCATATAGTGCCCACGCATAACCGCTATACAGCACACACCATATAGTGCCCACACATTACCGCTATACAGTGCCTACAACACACACCATATAGTGCCCACACATTACCGCTATACAGTGCCTACAGCACACACCATATAGCGCCCACGCATAACCGCTATACAGCACACGCCATATAGTGCCCACACATAACGGCTATACAGCACCTACAGCACACACCATATAGTCCCCACGCATAACCGCTATACAGCACCTACAACACACACCATATAGTGCCCACGCATAACCGCTATACAGCACACACCATATAGTGCCCACGCATAACCGCTATACAGCACACACCATATAGTGCTCACACATAACCGCTATACAGCACCTACAGCACACACCATATAGTGCTCACACATAACCGCTATACAGCACCTACAGCACACATCATATAGTGCCCACACATTACCGCTATACAGTACCTAAAACACACATCATATAGTGCCCACACATTACCGCTATACAGCACCTACAACACACACCATATAGTGCCCACGCATAACCGCTATACAGCACACACCATATAGTGCCCACGCATAACCGCTATACAGCACCTACAGCACACACCATATAGTGCTCACACATAACCGCTATACAGCACCTACAGCACACACCATATAGTGCTCACACATAACCGCTATACAGCACCTACAGCACACATCATATAGTGCCCTCACATTACCGCTATACAGTACCTACAACACACATCATATAGCGCCCACACATTACCGCTATACAGCACCTACAACATGCATCATATAGCGCCCACACATTACCGCTATACAGCACCTACAACACACATCATATAGCGCCCACACAAGTTCTCAGTGTGGATTGTCACTGCTAATTTCATTTAATGGTTTGCAAAGAGTGAAATCTGTGGCCAAATCTGCAGTTAAGTTTTGCACAGATTTTGGTGCAGATTTTCTGTCCCATTTACAGAGGCTTTATGACAGTTATTGCTTCTGTTATAAACTGTGGACACAGCTCAGGTGTGAACAGAGGGCAATGTGATGAGAGCTGCTGGGCGGTGATGTCATTCCTGTCCTGCAGCCAGATATTATCCGCCTCTGATTGGTAGAATTAGAAGCCCCCCTCATTCCTTTCCTCTGCTGAATGCGGCCCTTGTCCCCCTCATTACCGCGCTCGTCCCCCCTCATTACCGTGCTCGTCTCCTCGGCCCGTCCCGCTCCTTCGCTTATTGTGCTGATGACTCCCGCGCTCTGGATTTCTGCCAGCACTAATGTTGTATCTCCTCCATCCCCCTCATCGGCAGGTGGAAGACCCCAGCCAGCCCAACGACGAGGGTCTCACAGCCCCCCACACCGCCGTGTGCGCCGGCCACACCGAGATCGTCCAGTTCCTCGTACAGTTCGGAGTGAAGGTAAACGCAGCAGACAGCGCCGGCTGCTGCCCCGAATATCGGCTCGCATTAAAGGGGTCGACAGAACCCCCCATCCCTTGTTAGAGGCCTGAGAGCACTTATTAAGCACTACCCCGCCCCCCCGGCCAGCACGTGACTCAGCCCCCGGCCAGATTGCATCAATGGGAGAAAAAGAAAAAAAATTCTTGGCCCAAGAAATAGAAAAGTTGAGCCCCCGAGGGTCTGGGTGATTTAGGACAGACGGTCTAGTTTTTCAGGGGGTTTTCTGTGGCGGTTTCTGTCGTTTTCTCCGCTTGGTGTCGCTGTCAGAACCCCGCTGCACTGCGCCGTCTCCTGCAACAACGTCCAGGTGTGTAAGTTCCTGGTGGAGTCCGGAGCCGTCGTGTGCGCCATGACCTACAGCGACAGACAGAGGGCGGCAGACAAGTGCGAGGAGATGGAGGAGGCTACAGCCAGTGCTCCCAGCTCCTGTACGGTAAGTACAGACAATCCACCTGGCCACCTACAAGACATCGTTCACACTTACCTGGCATTTTTTACATTTTCTTAAATGCATATATTTTGATTTTATTAAAAATGGGATTTATTAAAATTTTTGCGTCTGATATCTGCAGAATGAGTTAACTGAGAATTCATCAGTGAGCTTGCAGCTTTTTTTTTTAAGCTGTCATTTTACTGAGCCTACATGAAAGCTGAGCAGAACTTTGTGTCAGTGAGAGGAGCTCACTGACAGGTCCTCAGTTGACTCATTCCACAGTCACTTAAAAGGCCTGTAAAAGCCAAACTGTGAAAAAATTTGAATGGAACCAAATTGCAAAAAATATTTGGCTCAAAAATAAATGCATTTAAATACAAAAGAAAGTCCCCAAAGGTGACCATAACATTTAAAGGGGAAATGCCCGCTCCAACCAGATCCCTATGGTTAGAGATTTCCTGGACACAGCCCTGCTCAGAGTGGAAAAACATGGCTGCTCTGGTACAGAAACAGCGCCACATCTGCTCACAGGCGGTATTGCAGGACCCTGAGCTGTAATACCAAATACAACCCATGGGTCAGGGTGGCGCTGTTTTCCGTAACAATTATTTAAATGTTTTTATTCCCTGATGAAGTAAATGGTGAAGAATAAAAACGCAAGGTATATAAGAAAGCGCCTCAGTTTATTCCGGCGGGCGGGATGCTGAAGCTTCGATCCCCATGGTGCGAGCCTCCATGTGAGGCCGGTGTGGGGACTCGCCTCCTCTCCTGCCTGGAGGGCGCACATTAGCGGCCGCTGTAGGCGGATTAGGATGAACGGCTGGAATGTGCCGGATTATAGGGCCCCGGCTCTCACCGCTCCGGGCTGAGACAATAATCGTCTGCGCGCTGATTCCATCACTCAGAGGCGAACGCCCAGTAACCCTGTACGGCCGGGTCTGCGAGTCACTATAGCGGCAGGATGGGCCCTGAACACTGTCAGGAGTCAGTCATAGCAGGGGTCCTCCAAGTCACAGCTGCTACCTACAGGGCACCAGGTCCAAGCCCAGAGGCCGGTAACTGACCTCCTCCCAGCGAGTGAGGCGGCACCCAGCGGAGGCCATACAGGAACAGAAGGGAGGCCATTGTAGAGCAAGTGCCCGGAAATGTGGCACCCAGAGAAGTCACCGCATACAAGCGCCCAGAGCTGAGCCCTCATCTAAGCCCAAAACAGGTTTAAGACGAGGAGGGGTTAATGCAGGAGAAAAACAGCGCAAATAATGATGGCAATACCGCCACTCATACCAGTATCATAGCAGTTATATTCTTATACAGGGGCAGTATCATAGCAATTATATTCTTATACAGGGGCAGTATTATAGCAGTTATATTCTTATACAGGGGCAGTATCATAGCAGTTATATTCTTATACAGGGGCAGTATATAGCAGTTATATTCTTATACAGGGGCAGTATTATAGCAGTTATATTCTTATACAGGGGCAGTATTATAGCAGTTATATTCTTATACAGGGGCAGTATTATAGCAGTTATATTCTTATACAGGGGCAGTATTATAGCAGTTATATTCTTATACAGGGGCAGTATTATAGCAGTTATATTCTTATACAGGGGCAGTATATAGCAGTTATATTCTTATACAGGGGCAATATCATAGCAGTTATATTCTTATACAGGGGCAGTATCATAGCAGTTATATTCTTATACAGGGGCAGTATCATAGCAGTTATATTCTTATACAGGGGCAGTATCATAGCAGTTATATTCTTATACAGGGGCAGTATCATAGCAGTTATATTCTTATACAGGGGCAGTATTATAGCAGTTATATTCTTATACAGGGGCAGTGTCATAGCAGTTATATTCTTATACAGGGGCAGTATCATAGCAGTTATATTCTTATACAGGGGCAGTATTACAGCAGTTATATTCTTATACAGGGGCAGTATCATAGCAGTTATATTCTTATACAGGGGCAGTATCATAGCAGTTATATTCTTATACAGGGGCAGTATCATAGCAGTTATATTCTTATACAGGGGCAGTATCATAGCAGTTATATTCTTATACAGGGGCAGTATCATAGCAGTTATATTCTTATACAGGGGCAGTATTATAGTAGTTATATTCTTATACAGGGGCAGTATCATAGCAGTTATATTCTTATACAGGGGCAGTATCATAGCAGTTATATTCTTATACATAGGAGCAGTATCATAGTAGTTATATTCTTGTACATAGGAGCAGTATGATAGTAGTTATATTCTTGTACATAGGAGCCGTATTATAGTAGTTATATTCTTGTACATAGGAGCAGTATTATAGTAGTTATATTCTTGTACATAGGAGCCGTATTATAGTAGTTGTATTCTTGTGCATAGGGGCAGTATTATAGTAGTTATACTCTTGTACATAGGAGCCGTATTATAGTAGTTATATTCTTGTACATAAGAGCCGTATTATAGTAGTTATATTCTTGTACATAGGAGCAGTATTATAGTAGTTATATTCTTGTACATAGGAGCTGTATTATAGTATTTGTATTCTTGTACATAGGGGGCAGTATTATAGTAGTTATATTCTTGTACATAGGAGCTGTATTATAGTATTTGTATTCTTGTACATAGGGGGCAGTATTATAGTAGTTATATTCTTGTACATAGGAGCAGTATTATAGTAGTTGTATTCTTGTACATAGGGGGCAGTATTATAGTAGTTATATTCTTGTACATAGGAGCTGTATTATAGTATTTGTATTCTTGTACATAGGGGGCAGTATTATAGTAGTTATATTCTTGTACATAGGAGCTGTATTATAGTATTTGTATTCTTGTACATAGGGGGCAGTATTATAGTAGTTATATTCTTGTACATAGGAGCCGTATTATAGTAGTTGTATTCTTGTGCATAGGGGCAGTATTATAGTAGTTATACTCTTGTACATAGGAGCCGTATTATAGTAGTTATATTCTTGTACATAAGAGCCGTATTATAGTAGTTATATTCTTGTACATAGGAGCAGTATTATAGTAGTTATATTCTTGTACATAGGAGCTGTATTATAGTATTTGTATTCTTGTACATAGGGGGCAGTATTATAGTAGTTATATTCTTGTACATAGGAGCTGTATTATAGTATTTGTATTCTTGTGCATAGGGGCAGTATTATAGTAGTTATATTCCTGTACATAGGAGCAGTATTATAGTAGTTATATTCTTGTACATAGGAGCCGTATTATAGTAGTTATATTCTTGTACATAGGAGCCGTATTATAGTAGTTATATTCTTGTACATAGGAGCTGTATTATAGTATTTGTATTCTTGTACATAGGGGGCAGTATTATAGTAGTTATATTCTTGTACATAGGAGCCGTATTATAGTAGTTATATTCTTGTACATAAGAGCCGTATTATAGTAGTTATATTCTTGTACATAGGAGCAGTATTATAGTAGTTATATTCTTGTACATAGGAGCTGTATTATAGTATTTGTATTCTTGTACATAGGGGGCAGTATTATAGTAGTTATATTCCTGTACATAGGAGCAGTATTATAGTAGTTATATTCTTGTACATAGGAGCCGTATTATAGTAGTTATATTCTTGTACATAGGAGCCGTATTATAGTAGTTATATTCTTGTACATAGGAGCCGTATTATAGTAGTTGTATTCTTGTACATAGCGGCAGTATTATAGTAGTTGTCTTCTTTTACATATGAATTTTCGTGTGTTGGGCAAATTGTATGAAATTCTGATAAACCCTTTTAATGTGGCAGTAGAAGATGTATTTTGTGCACCATGTATGTGGTTGTATATATTTCCTGAGGTTGGTTGGGAAGGTTTAGTCCATCCCAGAGACAGAAGGAATTAATGTGGGAATATTCGGATGTGATAATAGTTTGTAGCTTTTTGTTTTTTTGCCGAGATCCAATTAAAGTTGTATTTACACTGAAAGATAATCGCTCCTCTGCTCGTTTTCTGGATTTAGGCCATAATAAAGAGCAAATTAGTCAGAAATGGTTTTAACAATTATTTTTTTTTTTATTCAAAACTGTATTTTACATTTTGTGATCTCTAAATTCTTTATCAATGTGAAACATTTTGTACATTTTTTTTTATATAGAGTCGAGCTAACTAGCTAATACACAAAATTCCTTTTTATTCCCTTTTTTATTTTGGAGAGGACACAAAAAATTGGAGGCAATAACTCTAGTTCTATTTTCTGCAGGTTGACTTTTACGCTGACTTTGTCCTTCTCATAGATCAAGAGAGCCAGGTCTGGCATAGACAAAGGGTCGCTTTTTAAGGGGCTAGAAATTAAATAGGCCTGAAATGGGCCAGAAGTGACCAGAAGGTACAAAGAACTATTTACTACTTGTACTTAGATTCTCTTTCTCATTCTCCCTTACACTTTCAACATGCTTACATATGCTTTTACTGTTTTTGCCCCCCTAATCCTCACTCTCCTTCGCTATCCCCTCACCCCAGCACCCTCTAACCAAATCATCATCTCTCCTTCCCTCCTTCCTCCCCACCTAACCTCATCCGCAGACCTGCTCCTCAACCTCAGATCAATCCTCCCAAAACATAAAACAAGCCGGACACTCTCTTTCTCCCACCTGCTCTCCCTCTCTCTGCTTCTCCTCACTGCTGGCGACATATCTCCCAATTCTGGACCCCCACAGCTTGCACCCTCCACCAACTCCCCCACCTGTCACACCAAACCAACTGCAAACTACCGCAACCCCTCCTATGCAAAACCGGTCCCCCTGACGCCCACCCCGCTGCTCCCTCTCTCTGGAGCACTGTGGAATGCACGCTCTGTCTGCAACAAGCTCCATTTTGTCCACGACCTCTTTACCTCTCGTCATCTCTCCTTCCTGGCCATCACAGAGACATGGCTAACACCCTCTGACACTGCCTCCCCTGCTGCGCTGTGTTACGGTGGCCTCCACTTCACCCACATTCCTCGCCCTGGAAACAGACATGGTGAAGGAGTGGGTCTTCTCCTCTCTAACAATTGCACCTTTAGCCCTACTCCTCCTCTTCCCTCCCTTATTCTCCCTTCTTTTGAAGTCCACTCTGTCCGCATTTACTCTCCCTCCAACCTCCAAGTGGCTGTCATATACCGACCCCCGGGCCCGATCACTGCCTTTATCGACCAATTCTCCACCTGGCTTCTTTACTTTCTCTCTGATGACATTCCCACAATCATCATGGGCGATTTCAACATCCCCACTGACACTCGCCAGTCAGCAGCATCAAAACTCTTGTCGTCGCTTACTTCATCCTTTGGACTTACTCAGTGGTCCTCCTCAGCCACCCACACAGACGGACACACACTAGACCTCATCTTCACCCGACTCTGCTCCCTATCTAACCTCAAAACCTCCCCCTACCCCTATCTGACCACGATCTACTCGCCTTCTGATCCCTGTCCTCCTCACCTGTCACCCATGTCCGGCAGCTAGCACACGCCCGCAGAAACCTTGCACATCTAGACACTCACACACTCTCTGACTCTGTTCTACCACTGACATCCATATCCTCACTACATGACACAGACAGCGCCACTGCTTTCTACAATGCCACTCTCGCATCAACTATTGACTCGGTCGCCCCTCTTATGCATGGCAGAGCGCGACGAGCCAACAGGCAACCCTGGCACAACAACCTCACTAAACAGCTTCGACAAGCGTCCAGGGTTGCGGAGCGGCGTTGGAAGAAAACACATACTCAAGAAGACTTCACTGCATTCAAACAAGCAACGCTCGCATTCAACTCAGCACTCACCTCTGCTAAACAGGCCTACTTCACAACCCTCATATCCTCCCTATCCTACAACCCCAAACAGCTATTCAACACTTTTAACTCTCTCCTCCACCCTTCACTGCCCCCTCCGACCTCCCTCATCTCCGCCGAGGACTTTGCCACACACTTCAAAAACAAGATTGACCAAACACGACAAGTCTTCACTGTCCGACCACCACAACCCCTTTGTTTTCCACACCATTTCCCTAACTCCATAACCTCCCTTCCCAACATCACGGAAAGAGACCTTACTCATCTCCTCTCCAAATCACACCTCACCACATGTGCACTCGACCACATCCCATCCCACCTCCTCCCCAATCTCACCCCCACACTCGTCTCATCCCTAACCAATCTCTTCAACCTATCACTATCCTCTGGTACTTTCCCTGCTGCCTTCAAACATGCCACAATCACGCCCATCCTCAAAAAGCCATCCCTCAACCCATCCGCCCTGTCCAGCAATCGCCCCATATCGCTGCTCCCATTTGCCTCCAAACTCCTTGAGCAACACGTTCACGCCAAACTTTCCTCCCACTTTTCATCTAACTCTCTCTTCGACAACCGACAATCCGGCTTCCGCCCCCACCATTCCACCGAAACTGCCCTTACCAAAATTACTAATGACCTGCTCACAGCCAAAGCTAACAGACAATTCTCTGTACTCCTTCTTCTTGACCTGTCCTCTGCTTTCGATACACCACTGCCTCCTACTACAGATCCTCTCTTCCTTTGGCGTCAAAGACCTTGCCCTATCCTGGATCTCCTCATACCTTTCTAACCGCACATTTAGCGTCTCCCACTCCCACGCTACCTCCTCAACCTGCCCCCTCTCTGTTGGAGTCCCTCAAGGCTCTGTCCTAGGACTCCCTACTCTTCTCAATCTATACCCTTGGCCTGGGACAGCTGATAAAATCCTATGGCTTCCAGTACCATCTGTACGCTGACGACACCCAGATCTACCTCTCTGGCCCAGACGTCACCTCTCTGCTGTCCAGAATCCCAGCATGTCTATCAGCCATATCCTCCTTCTTCTCCTCCCGCTACCTCAAGCTCAATGTGGACAAAACTGAACTCATTATCTTTCCACCACCTTGCATATCCTTCCCACCTGATCATTCTATCACAATAAATGACATCACTCTTTCCGCTGTACCGACATTCTGCTGCCTCGGAGTAACCCTTGACTCCGCCCTGTCCTTCAAACCCCACATCCAAGCTCTCGCCACCACTTGTCGCCTCCAGCTCAAAAATATTTCCAGAATCCGTCCTTTCCTCAACCCTAACTCTACTAAACTGCTTGTGCACGCCCTCATCATCTCCCGCCTCGACTATTGCAACATCCTCCTCTGTGGCCTCCCTGCTAACACTCTCGCACTCCTCCAGTCTATCCTCAACTCTGCTGCACGACTTGTTCATCTCTCGCCTCGCTACTCCTCTGCTAAGCCCCTTTGCAAATTGCTTCACTGGCTCCCAATCCCCCAGCATATCCAGTTCAAACTACTAACACTGACCTACAAAGCCATCCATAACCTCTCTCCTCCGTATATCTCTGAACTAATCTCCCGATATATTCCCTCACGTAACCTCCAGTCCTCCCAAGACCTCCTTCTCTCCTCCACACTTATCCGTTCCTCACGCAATCACCTCCAAGATTCCTCCCGAATATCCCCCATCCTCTGGAATTCTGTGCCTCAACACGTCCGATTATCCTCCACATCCGGATCCTTCAGACGGAACCTGAAAACCCATCTCTTCAAGAAAGCTTACAGCCTGCAATGACCCCGCTGCCTCCTCAACAACACCGGAGCTACTGCAACCCCCAACCTATTGTCTCCTCCCCACTCCTGTAGAATGTAAGCCCGCAAGGGCAGGGTCCTCCTCCCTCTCTACCAGTCTATCATTGTTAGTTTGTTTACTGTAAGTGATATTTTTACTTGGTATGTAACCCCTTATGTACAGCGCCATGGAATCAACGGCGCTATATAAATAAATAATAATAATAGCTGGGAGTTTGCTACAGTTGTATCTGTTCTAAACCATCAGACTGAGCCTCTTCCTTCTGTATTGATATATTGTACCAGGATAAGATCTGTAAGAATGTACCAGTGTGAAAAGTATTTGGTCAGTACGAGTCTTCATTCACTGCCGGAAAGCAGAGATCTAGAAATGTGAAGCATTTGAAACATAGTGTTAGAAAGTTCAGAAAATTCCATTATGCAATGATTAAAGTTCCGTTGTGAATTTTAGCGTGACTGGACCGTTCTTGCGGAAATGTTTCCTGCCTCCTTCACTTAGATTCAGATCATACAGATAGTCAGACACCGCATTATCTCTGATACTATGGCCGATACAGCGCACATATAGATTATACAATAGAGTCCAAAAGTTTTGCTTTTTTTTTTTTTTAAAATGTGATGACTTCTGTCTGGTTGTTGTGATGCCATTTCCCTGGTGAGGAATTGAAAGTGCATGAAGTTGTCATCATACAAGACCTTAATTGTAACCAAAATGCTTTTGAATATAGGAATGGTCTTTTAATTAAAGAAAACTGACGGCCAAAAGTTTTGCATCTACTATTTATTGATCACAACATAGAGAGTAATTCATTCTTTACAATGCCATAACTTAGTATTTTGTAACATAACCTCTTGCTTTAGTTCCTGCCGCACCGCATTGAAGCCACTCGGGTATTCAAGACATCTTGAGGGATCTTGCTTCGTTCCATTTGCTGACGCCGGCCCTGATTCAATCCCATTTGTGTCAAATTCTGTGCATGTTATCAGGCCAAAATCACCAGGGTATGTGAACTTTTGATCAGGGTCATTTGGATGTTTTTGGTTGCCATTAAGATTTAAAAAGAGAAAACACAGTAGTTTGACAATAAATGGCTTCACCCAACCAATAACCATGAGTGGAGAAAAAGTTTTTTTGTTCTCATTCATATTCTCTGAAACAAGACCAAGAAAGGAAAAATTCTGCCGGGGTATGTAAACTTTTGAGCACAACTGTATCCTTGTTCATGGTAGCATTCATATTTCCATCAATTCTATGCCAATGGCCGATGCAGAAAAGCAGCCCAAAACCATGAGATTGCCACCACCATGTTTCACTGTAGGCGTTTGGTACCTTACATCATTACGTTTTCCAATTCTGCAGTATATACAGTGCTGCCATCACTACCAAACAGATTGAACTTGGATTCATCCGACCCCAACACCTTAGACCAATCTGTCTCTTTCCGTTGGCTGTGTTCTTTGGCAAACACAAGTCGGACCTTCCGGTTCTTTGCAGAGATGAAAGGCTTCTTGACTGGAACTCGTGCATTCAGCCCTACTGCTTAGTCGTCGCGACTCACTTTGACCCCATATTCTTTGTTCATTTTGTGGACATCAGATACTGACTTTTTCTTTATAATGTGATCAACTCTGGAGGAAGTTCTCCTTGGTCGTCCACTTCTAGGTTTGCCGGCTGTTCCAGAACCTTCTTTTTCTTTCTTTAATATATCTGACACTTGACTCTGAGAACAGGTGAATTCCATAGCTGCCTCTTTATGGCTTTTCCCTGACTTCACTCCCAGAATAATAAGCTTCCTGACATCTGGTGATAAATTTGGCTTTGTCTGTGCCATGTTTTTAACCTAAAAACGCAAAAAAAAAAAATTTAGGCAAAATTCGACTGCCCATAACAAAATATGCAAAACATTTGTTCCAGCAAATGTTGAAAACTAACACATAAAGGGATAAAACAATGTCCAACACAATTTTTGTCCTGATAGCTGACAATCATTTGCTTCCAGTTAACTAAAATCACCAGAAAAATGGCCTCACAACAACCAAACAGAAGCAATCACAATTTAAAAAAAAAATGCTAAACTTTTGGTGGCTACTGTATTCATACAGTCAGGTTTAGCTGAGCTGCCTTTATCATTTGGCACACAGTACAGTATCACAACATTTAATGTGGCTGCAGGGAAACTAGGCTGTACTTTTGGAGATGCATATAAAAATATTTTTGGTTTTGTCACTCGGCCTCAAAAAATTTAGTTACATATCTGGTAAAAACCCCTGAGCCCTCCTGAACCCTGCTGCTTTTCTGCCGTTTTGCACTGCGTCGCTCCATTGCAGAGATACTGCACTCCGAAAGCAACAAATGTGAGTATGTGAAATCTCTGCTTTGCAGTACAACTTTGCATTTTTTTAGTCTTATTTTGGAGTGCGCACTTTCACCCCTCCCTCCAAGACGCTGCCAATGATCACATGCTCGACTACTAGATCTTCTCCTGATCTGTGGAAGCAGAGAAGAAACAGCCCGTTGCACTACAAGCAGAGATTTCACATGCAGCGCTCCAAAAAACGCAAATGTGAATATCTCTGCAATGGAGCGACGCAGCAAAAAACGGAAAAGAGCTGCAGAATCGGAGGAGCTCAGGGACTTTTACAAGGTATTTAAGGAATCACCCTGTAAGAATTTAATTTTATCGTTCTGGGTCCAATTACTGGAAAGTGGATTGTATTATGTGTTGTGCACAGATATTACTCAGTATTGCAGGGTCTGATTACTGCACACTGGGGTCAGGTGGCTTTAGTGGTCCTATCACTGTCTTATTACAGTTTTTGTGGAGCATTATATGGCGGCACACGCAGTTTGGTACATGTGATGGGTCTCCTAACCATTTTCCTTCTGTATTTTTTTACAGAGAAGGACGGGAAGGCTTTCCATCCAACCTACGAGGAGAAGCTGAGGCTGGTGGCTCTGCACAAACAAGTCCTCCTGGGACCGTACAACCCCGACACGTGCCCCGAAGTCGGCTTCTTCGATGTCCTGGGCAATGATAGGAGGTAACGAACGTCGTGTGCTTTGTTTGTGTATCACATTCCTATAAAAAAAGTAGCCACTTTGTAAATAGCCTAACGCTTTCTTATCGTTTTGTATACACAGCACTGATGCAGATCTGTGTGTCTCCATGGTTACAGACTACACTACATATGTAGTCTGATCCTGCCATTGTATATTTTTCACCACTAAAGTAGCAGTCAGGGACTGCAGGGTGAACCTCATTACCATGAGCATTTATGGGAGCTGTGTACGCAAAACGGCAACAGATTTTCCATCATGGGCATGCATCGATCTGATGTGTCCAAAAAAAAAAATAGGAATTGAAATGCAAAGTTTAATAGAAAACTGCAGACTGTTTCTTGCATAAAACTGAGCGACGATGCGTTTTTAACCTCTTCATAGAAGCCTTTGCTCCCTCTGAGCGTCGTTCACACACTGTCGTCTTTCTCACAGGAAAGAATGGACGGCCCTGGGCAACCTAAGCAAGCAGGAAGCCATGACAGAGTTTGTCACCCTCCTGAACAGATGCTGCCACCTCTTCTCCACATACGTCACATCCCATAAAATAGAGAAAGAAGAGCAGGAGAGAAAAAGGTACTAATCCCTACAATCCGTACATCCGGCATCGGTGCTGCACGGTAACTGCTGGTTTCCTCCCGAAACAGCGCCACACGTGTCCACAGGCTGTGCCTGGTATTGCAGCTCAGTTCTATTAAAGTGAATGGGGCTGAGCAGCAAGGTGACGCACAACCTGCAGACAGGTACCTGAAAACAACTCCAGCACTAATAGTTACTGGAGACGTTCTTAAAGGGACCGCTCTGCAGATTGTGCAGTGAACCCACCCAACTCTACCAGAAGAGGCGCTGGTGATGCTGATAGATAGGAGATGGTTTGCAGCGGTTTTCTATGGATGCCGGACCAGGGTCCTGCAAATCTTTCCGCTCCAGTCTATAGCAGAGGTTAACAGCAGTCGCTATCTCACAAGATAGATGATGATCGACATCTGGGTCACGTTTTTCCACACTTAAAGGGGTTGTCTGTTAGTTTAAAGGAGCTTTCTGTTTCCTGCAGCCAATCACTGGCAAGTACAGCATGAGACCGTAGAAACCAGTGATCGACTGCAGCAGTCACATGGATTATATACAACATCATCGCTGCAGGAAAAAAAGTGATGGCCGCCAGAGTGTGAGCACGGGAGAAGTGAAGGAGTCATCAGGCGAGAAATATTTGTTTTTTATGGGTCAATTTTGTAAAATTTCCAACTGCCTTAAGTGGTATCAAATCCCTATCATATCACTAACTTAAAGCCGCAGGAGTTCTTAAACTTTGACTAAGTTCAATACATAGAATCCAACCTGCAGTGTAAAGCATGGGGGACAAAACAGCAGTATGAGACTGATAGGACATGAGGCATCTTTCAGGTTACCTTCTACTCCAGTACAAATTGCAGTATACAGTGGTGGCCAAAAGTATTGGCACCCCTGCAATTCTGTCAGAGTGCCATGGGCTTTAAACTTCTTGATGACACTGCGCACGGAAGACACAGGAACATTCAGGTCTTTGGAGATGGACTTGTAGCCTTGAGATTGCTCATGCTTCCTCACAACTTGGTTTCTCAAGTCCTCAGACAGTTCTTTGGTCTTCTTTCTTTTCTCCATGCTCAATGTGGTACACACAAGGACACAGGACAGAGGTTGAGTCAACTTTAATCCATGTTAACTGGCTGCAAGTGTGATTTAGTTATTGCCAACACCTGTTAGGTGCCACAGGTAAGTTACAGGTGCTGTTAATTACACGTATTAGAGAAGCATCACATGATTTTTCAAACAGTGCCAATACTTTTGTCCACCCCCTTTTTTAGGTTGGGTGTGGAATTGTATCCAATTTGGCTTTAGGACAATTCTTTTTGTGTTTTTTCATTGAAGACAAATTAAATGAAGATAATAATACCAAAGAATTTGTGATTGCAATCATTTTCAGGAAGAAACGGAGTATTATCTGACAGAATTGCAGGGGTGCCAATACTTTTGGCCACCACTGTAGCTGGAGTCGGTGATTATGGATTTACGGAGCAGTCGGTATGTAAGACCGGAGGGATCATGGACCGGACTTCTGCTTTAAGTCCCAGGAAGTGAGAACGGTTGACGCTGCTGCAAAAATCATGTCCGACATAGTTCAGTGTAAAGCGTCATCTGCTGACTTTACAGGAGAGAAGAGGAGGAGCGGAGACGGCCGGAAGAGGAGGAGCGGCAGCGGCTGCTGCGAGAGGAGGAGAAGCGGAGGAAAGAAGAGGAGCAGAGGCTGCGGAGAGAGGAGGAAGAGAGGATGCGAGCGGAGGATGAACGGTGTAGAATGGAACAGCAGAAGTAAGTACTCCCATCGGAAGTCACTCATCTTTCTTAAAGGATATTTTTGGGTGGGTCACTCATTCAGGACCCTCGTAGTATGAGCCATAGTGCAAGGAGCAGTCTGTTGTATGCAATGCTGGTGACTGGTTGGAGGGTACATGCGCTGGGGTCACCAACAATGGGGTCCACGGAGCCCTGTCACATTCATTTTAATGGAAAATTACTAAAGCTCTGCCGGCCACAGGCAATGGTGGGTGCAGCAGTCATTAGGGCAGGACCGTGCATTTGTGTTTCAAATCTTAATTCTATTTTTTTTTTGCAGGCAGCAGATCATGGCCGCCCTGAACTCGCAGACAGCGGTGCAGTTTCAGCAGTACGCAGCGCAGCAGTACCCGGGGAACTTCGAGCAACAGCAGCTCCTGATCCGGCAGCTGCAGGAACAGCACTACCAGCAGTACATGCAGCAGCTGTACCAAGTGCAGCTCGCTCAGCAACAGGTAGACGCAGCGCACAGACCCCCGAGCCTCGCTGCTCTGAGCTGCATTTACCTGTTGGACCATGTTCCCACGTAGCATAAATGCTGCAGGGTTTGGTTTTTTTTGCAGAAAATCCCCTGTGTTTAAAACGGTGTTTCCCAAACTCCAGTCCTCACGGCCCCCATAGGTCATGTTTTCAGGATTTCCTTAGTATTTCCATCACCTGTGTAATACTATCAAGGCATCAGGAATTCTCTCACCTGTGTAATACGAAGGAGATCCTGAAACATGACCTGTGGGGGCCGTGAGGACTGGAGTTTTGGAAACACTGGTTTAAAAGTTAGAGCAAACTTCTTGTGCTTCCCGGAAAACTCCTGGCTGCTGTGCATCTAAAGACGTTGCTGAAATTTGTGTTTTTTTGGTTTGTTTATTTTTTCCTGTGGAGTCGAAAAAATGCATGAAAAAATGCCCTCGCTTCTTGTACAGAATTAATAAAACCTTCAGATCTTCAACAATAAATGGGGTAAAAACAGCTGTAAAAATACGATAATCAGAGTAGATTGCTATTGCGGGTTTTGATGTAGAAAATAAACCCTGCACTTTACGCTCCCTGGAACCTGAACTAATTAACTAATTGTTTTTAGTAAGAAAAAAATTGCGCGGCTGAGTTTTGCTCTTGATGATGGCGGTGCGCTGAGTAGCTGGTTGATTAGATGCAGCGTTTATAAGTGGAAGACAGTGGGATTTGTGTGCAGCGTCTATTGGAGCCTGTGGTTGTCTGAAACGCTGCCTCATTAGAAGTTAAGCTTCTTTGTTCTTCCCCTCATGCTTTACACTGCAGTTTTGCTTCGCAGCATACAAGAAATGAAGAATGCTCATAAATGACGTGGTGTTACCCTCTCCTTACCCTCTCGGCCTTACAGAAACAGCAGGAGGCACTTTCGGCTGGAACCAGCTCCCCTGTCAGTTCTCCATCCAAGATGAACATGGGAAGCATCACTGGCTCCGGAGAAGCCCCCTCGGTCAATGGACAAACCCACCCACACATAGACAATGCTGAGAAAGAACTGGAGGCCGACCCCGCTGGAAGACCTGCTGGAGAACGGGCCTAAAGGTGCGTCCTATTGACCTCAGTGGGGTTGGGGTCTGTTGGGTGGACAATCAGACGATACCTGGACATTGGCTAATGGTTTATGTTTGCTCATTATTTTTCCACTTCCTTCTCTCTACAGAGTCCACGCCGGTCATTGCTGCCCCATCCACGTGGACAAGACCCCAAATTAAAGACTTCAAAGAGAAGATCCGGCAGGACGCGGACTCAGTCATCACCGTCGGAAGAGGAGAGATGGTCACAGTCCGGGTCCCCACATACGAGGAAGGCTCCTATCTTTTCTGGGAGTTTGCCACAGATAACTTTGACATTGGTTTTGGGGTTTACTTTGAATGGACAGACTCCCCAAACACGGCTGTGAGCGTGCACGTCAGCGAGTCCAGCGAGGACGAGGACGAAGGTACTTTGTACAATTTTCATACTTCATTCTTGTACAATAAATACTGTAGCAGGTCTTCACTGCGTCTCACCCCCTCTTCCTGAAGTGGTCGGGGGTCTCTCGAGAAGCAGCATCTTACCCCCTCGTTTTAAGGAGGTTGGGGCTCGAGAAGCAGTGTCTTACCCCCTCGTCTTAAGGAGGTTGGGGCTCGAGAAGCAGTGTCTTACCCCCTCGTCTTAAGGAGGTCGGGGCCTCTCGAGAAGCAGCATCTCACCCCCTCGTCTTGAGGAGGTCAGGGCCTCTCGAGAAGCAGCGTCTCACCCCCTCGTCTTGAGGAGGTCAGGGCCTCTCGAGAAGCAGCGTCTCACCCCTTGGTCCTGAGGAGGCCCCCTTATCCCCAATCCTGGTACGCATGGCCCCCTCATCCCCAATCCTGGTACGCATGGCACCCCTCATCCCCAATCCTGGTATTTATGGCACCCCTCATCCCCCAATTCTGGTATGTATGGCACCCCTCATCCCCCAATTCTGGTATGTATGGCACCCCTCATCCCCCAATTCTGGTATGTATGGCACCCCTCATCCCCCAATTCTGGTATGTATGGCACCCCTCATCCCCCAATTCTGGTATGTATGGCACCCCTCATCCCCCAATTCTGGTATGTATGGCACCCCTCATCCCCCAATTCTGGTATGTATGGCACCCCTCATCCCCCAATTCTGGTATGTATGGCACCCCTCATCCCCCAATTCTGGTATGTATGGCACCCCTCATCCCCCAATTCTGGTATGTATGGCACCCCTCATCCCCCAATTCTGGTATGTATGGCACCCCTCATCTCCCAATTCTGGTATGTATGGCACCCCTCATCCCCCAATTCTGGTATGTATGGCACCCCTCATCCCCCAATTCTGATATGCATGCCCCCTCATCCCCAATCCTGGTATGAATGGCAGCCCTCATCCCCCAATCCTGGTATATATGGCACCCCTCATCCCCAATCCTGGTATGTATGGCACCCCTCATCCCCCAATTCTGGTATGTATGGCACCCCTCATCCCCCAATTCTGGTATGTATGGCACCCCTCATCCCCCAATTCTGGTATGTATGCCCCCTCATCCCCAATCCCCAATAAAGTACACAGCGTTCAAAGCGCTGCCAATAACGCCCATGTGCACATACCCTTATACTCACCTTCCTTCCTCACCTCTGCTCTGCTTCCTTTTCTGCTGCAGCAGCTCATGTCAGCATCTGAGCAGCGCATGACGTCACTGCCATGCGCTCTCAGACGCTGAGCTGCTGGCACATTCACTCCTCTCCACGCCGGGACTATGGGCGTGGAGAAGAGTGAATATGCACTCTCTTTAGTAGCGGGCACTGTCAGCAGGAACTGCGGCTCAACGCTTCTCTGTGCCCGCTACTAAAGAGAATGAATATTCATCCTTCTCCATGGGAGTGGAGAAGAGGGAATATTAATTTCTCTTTAGAAGCGGGCACACGTGGTAGCTGCAGCAGCGGCTACAGCGTGTGCCCCGCTCCTCCACCGTCACAACCTGCCCCACCACTACACACCACCAGAATTTCTATATACTCGAGTATATACCAGAGTATAAGCAGAGAGGGGCTTTATCAGAACAAAAAATGTGCTGAAAAACTCGGCTTATACTCGAGTATATACGGTATATTAAAAATCTGGTGAATTAGATGATGATTGGAAGAGACGAGATCAATCATAACGTATGCAGCGGATACCACCACTGGCGCCCTCAGTATTCCTGTAGCCAGAAGACCACCACCAGGAGGAGTTAACAGAGCGGCCGGTCATACATGCACCCTGCCTCTGCCAGGAGGAGTTAACAGAGGGGCCGGTCACATATGCCCCCTGCCTAAGTCAGGAGGAGTTAACAGAGCGGCCGGTCATACATGCACCCTGCCTCCGCCAGGAGGAGTTAACAGAGGGGCCGGTCACATATGCCCCCAGCCTAAGTCAGGAGGAGTTAACAGAGCAGTCAGCCACACATGCACCCTGCCTCCGCCAGGAGGAGTTAACAGAGGGGCCAGTCGCACATGCCCTTTGCCCTTCAATGGCTGCAAGACCACCGCCAGGAGGAGCATACTGGTCACACATGCACTCCGACACTACATACCAAGTCCACGGCACGGACAAAGATCGCCGATCCATAGATTCAGAAAGGAGCAGCAGGGTGCACTCGTGATCGTTCAGCTCCTCCTGGCGGTGGGGAAAACATAAGAATGGATCCTGCACCGAGACGGACTTACCCATACCAGACATACTCACTGGGCCAGAGTTTGTGCTGGGCTCTGCAGATGCAGCTTTAGGGGCAGACACATCCATCTTTAGAACCTCAGTCCTTCCTTATGGTGTCTTCCATCAGGGTCCTTTTATACAGGAACTGAGATCCAGCGCTGTCCTCATCCAATAGGATGAGGCCCCCCCCTCTCCTGATATCAGGTCCACCAATCCTGATTATTGCACTTTTTTAATTGAAATTTCAAATTTCCAAAATGGCAGTGCATTCCACCCTGGAACGCAACCATTGAATGGACCGGCGCGCGTCACTTCCTATGAGCTCTCCATGCGGCCAGCTATACACCGGAGGAGAGTGTTGCGCTCAGGGAGAGGGGGAGACATCGCAACTGGCTGGGGAGCTACAGGAGGCCCCCAGCCAATATCTTCTCACCATCCAGCATTGAATGAGCTCTGGAGGAAGGTGCTGTCCCGCCGGGAGGAAAGAGCAGCGGACATGGAAGGAAGGCACAGGGCGATCGATCCACGGCTACCCGGCTGAAAGGTACTGATTTTTGGGGAAGTAGATTGCCGGCCACAGCCGCACCAGAAGGAAACCTCTTCATCCCTTAGGGACAAGAAAAACACTGAGGTTAGAGGGAAGGGAAGGGCTATTTAACCTCTTGGTTCCTGTCCCTAATTAGGATGGGGAGGCAACCTCCAGTTGGTGCTGTCCTGGAGGGGATTAGAGAAAGCAGCATGTGAGTGCAGCCTAAGGCTATGTTCACACATTGTGTTTTTATGCAAATTAAAAGCTGCTTTTTACAATGTCGGCAAAAGCTAGGAGATTTCAGAAATCTCAGGTTCACGCTTATTTTTTGTTTTACTCTTCCTGACTGAATTGGAAAACTGATGCATGTTAATTCTTTCACTCATAGAAAGTTACAAGTAAGTGCAAAAAAGCAGCAGAAATGCAGCAGAAAACGTTGCCAACAGTTCTTGCAGCGCTTTTAGTGAAAAAAAAAACAAAAAAAACACAGGTATGGCTGGACGTGAAACCCATTTATTTCTGTGATTTTCCCGCATTTAAACCTAAATGTCTTGGTTTCATCACCCGAGATGGCAGATAGGATTAGTACATTTTAATTAAATTAGTGATATGTGTAAAAGGAAACAATACCTGATATCTCAATGCACCGCCAAGTCTTGGGTAAACTATGACTGACCAATTCCCCTAGTTGTTTTTACACTTCCAATTGTGTATTTTTTCAGACATAAAAATCTTGTTCCACTAAATAATTGTATCAAATTGCCCCTTTTCCCCAAAATGTTTTCTGGTGTCACATCCGTCTGTTGTTGGTGGCCTAACACCTTGCATTGCTCATGCTTGTATGGTGGAAGCAAAGCTGAACTTTGGGATCCTGAAGAACGCAGCAAAAAGACGCAATAAAAAACTGTTTTTTGTCTGCAGCTTTTTTACTATCAAGACATCAAGTTTTGGCTGCAGAAAAAAACAGCAGCAAAAACGCAACGTGTGAACATACTGTAAAAACATGACGCCTTTAACAAGTTCAATTGCAAACCTTTCTGGTAAAACTACATGTAACATGGGTCATATTGTGCACTTACTCTTTACAGCAAGTGCCATAAACCACCAATACCCCCCTATTGCAATCTCTATATACGTCGGTGGAGATTTGGCTACACACAGACGCACCTCCTCATTCCAATATATGGAGAATGCGGCTGAAAATGTGTGAACAAGGGTTAGAAAATAACTGCATGTAGCTGTAGAGTCACCATCAATCTTACTGGGGAGCCCTTAGCAGCTGGGCCTGGAGCTGTGAGGTCATCATCTACATGGCGGTGATGTCACGATCTACATGGAACTCTGGTGTCATCATCGGCTCTATGACATCACAATGGGAGTAAAGTGTATAGAATGCCTGAGCGCAGAGCCGGGGCTGTCTTTTGTGTGACTCTTTATTGGATACACAAAGCTAAAGGAATAAAAGGAGAAAGAAGGAGAAAGAAAGCGACGCCATCATGAGGATTCATGGACGTCCCCGTTATGGCCAGCGGCTGCTGGTCAAGGCTCTCTCTTCCTGCAAGTCAATTGGCTTTAGCCTTCTGACCCGATTCAGGAAATCCCATCGCAATTGGAGAACACTGCTGCAGGATTCCTTCCTGGCCACGAAATCTGCCACCATTACAGCAGTCAGGCGCTTCAGGTCAGTTGCTATAACCAGACGTAAAGACCAAGTCATCAGCCAAGACAGCGGTGAGAAGAGCCCAACCTACATAGTAGGTGATACTGAATCCACTGCCAGCATTGCAGAAAGTGGAGAGGATCTTGCCGATCCAGAATGTGCACAAGGTGCACACGAGGGGCTGCTACAAACAAGACCCCGGGACAATCTAAAAAGAAAAGCACCAACCTCCGAGGACAGTCAGCCCAAGATGCTGCCACCGGCCAAGAGAGCTGCTACAGAAAACCTTTCTGATCTACTGAGAGAGGTAACCCCGGAGATGGAGACCCCACAAGTGGAGATGCCCGATATCGGGAAACAGGCGGACATCCTGTCTCCAGAGCAGTTAACCATCCTGCTGAGCAAAGGGGAGGAAGGCTTCCTGGATGATGAGATCGTCATGATGGCCCAGGACCTGCTGCAGAGTCAGTTTGAGGGTTTTGATGGCCTGCAGCCCCCCTGCGCTCTTCTAGTGCCAGGGTACAGTGTACTGAAGAATGCTGTACAAATCCACTATGATGAGGAGAGGGTGCACTGGCTGACCACCTGCTACAAAAATGGCCAAATCTTTGTGGCCGACAGCATCAACTCCGGAAATCTGACTCCGTCCATCTGTGAGCAGATTATCAACCTGTACAGTGAAGTGGTCGAAGAGCCCCTGAAACATCTGACATTTATCGATGTGGATCAGCAGAGGAACAGCTATGACTGTGGCTTATTCGCCATAGCGTTTGCCTACGAGCTTATAGCAGATGGCGGTGAACCCAGAGCAGAGTTCCGGCATCGGTTGATGAGGACTCATCTGATATCCTGCCTGCAGACCGGCAGGATCAGCGCATTTCCCAAAAAGGTCAGGAAGTGACTCCATGCCTATAAACGGCATGTAGAGTCAATGACGGTCCACAAGATCGCCCTGACCTTCAACCGGACACGACCCTGGACCACAGACCAGCCTGCACCAGTAAGTAACCATGGACTTTCCATAATACCTTCAATATAGTGAATGTATAAATATGATGGGGGGGGGGGGCGCTGCCATTATTGGAGCCGTTTATCATTAAAGCTTAGCTCCAGCCCCTATAAAGATGTATTAAGAGATTAATTATAGCAGGATTATAAGGGGTTTTCTGTTATTTTGTACACAGAGGTGTGAACCAGAACAAGAATGGCCCCCGCAGCTATAACAAGTGTCGGTGTTTCTGTCATCACCATGGACCAAATATAATCCAGGTAAGAGGAGTGTACTGAGCAGCAGTGACCGGGAGTAAATCGTGTGAACGTCTCGGATATTAAATATTCGGCTGCTCCATGATCAGTTCTGTTCCCTCTTTCTACAGATCACTATAAGCGAGCTGGGGTCCCACTAAGAAGACGGGGTACAGCTGGAGGTGACGGCTATAAGAAGTCAATGATGTGGCGGCCGCCATGTCAGGAGCAGAGGAGCCGCACTTCAGGACGAGGCAGATTCCGGGCTCGGTCTCTGTTCTCATTACTTTCTGCAGTCAGATGTAATCACTGAATAAGTGAATTTTCTGCTGCATCAACCCCGATCTACAACACAAGCTGCCATCATCCAGCACCGCCCAAGGGAAGGGCAGGCCCTCAGACATGGTTCCCTAGAGGTTTCCTCCACCGGGGTTTTTTCCTCTCCTGAGTTCTGACGGACGACTCTCCGTGAGCCCATCATCATCAGGGCCACATGACTATTGCCCCACACGACTGGTGGGAAATTCTACATTTGATATCTTGTATGAAGCCAATAAAGAATTCAATTAATATCTAGCAGCCGTGTATCTGAATTTATTATGTTTCGTCTACTATGTATAGTACAGAATTTGGTGAACTCCAGGGGGAATATACAGGGGTGCAGTATTGCAATAGTGTTATAATACTCGCATTTACAGGTGCTTCTCACACAATTAGAATATCATCAAAAAGTTAATTTATTTCAATTCTTCAATACAAAAAGTGAAACTCATATTATATAGAGTCATTACAGAGTGATCTATTTCAAGCGTTTATTCCTGTTAATGTTGATGATTATGGGTTACATCCAATGAAAACACAAAAATCATTATCTCAGTAAATTAGAATAATTAACAAAAAACACCTGCAAAGGCTTCTGAAGCATTTAAAAAGGCACCTTAGTCTGTTTCAGTAGGCTCCAGAATCATAGGGAAGACTGCTGACTTGACAGATGTCCAGAAGGCAGTCATCTGAGCCTAAACCACATTTAGCGTCCACATGTTTGGCCTTTCTGTAGTGATGACAGCCGGCCTAAATTACAGGTGTGTGTCTCCAGAAGCATGGGCTGGACACAATGTACTGGTCACTACAATGTATTGGGGGCTACAGCGTACTGAGGACTACAACGTACTGGTCACTACAATGCAGATTTGCAATTTTCACTCAGCAACATCCACTGCTGCTTGTATCTGGAAAACTCACTACACTTGCAGATAAATTCCCAAAGGGGTATAATTTCTAAAATGGTGTCACTTCTGAGGGGGTTTCCACTGTTTAGGCACATCAGGGGCTCTCCAAACCCAACATGGCGTCGGCTAATGATCCAGCTAATTTTGCATTTAAAAAGTCAAATGGCACTCCTTTTCTACCGAGCCTTGCCGTGCGCCCAAACAGTAGTTTTCATCCACATATGGGGTATTGGCGTACTCAGGAGAAATTGCACAATACATTTTACAGTGCATTTTCTCCTGTTACCATTGTGAAAATGCAAAATTTGGGGCTAAATGAACATTTTTGTGGGAAAAATGTAACTTTTTATTTTCACGGCTCTACATTATAAGCTTCTGTGAAGCACCTGGGAGCACAAGGTGCACCCCGCACAGCTAACATTCCTTGGGGGATCTAGTTTCCAAAACGGCGTCACTTGTGGAAGGTTTCCACTGTTTACGCACATCGGGGATCTCCAAAAGCGACATGGCGGCAGCTCTCGATTCCAGCCATTTTTGTGTTTGAAAAGTCAAACTGTGCTCCTTCCCTTCCGAGCCCTGCCGTGCGCCCAAACAGTGGTTTTCTTCCACAAATGGGGTAGCGGTGTACTGAGGAGAAATTGCGCAACACAATTTAGGGTCCATTTTCTCCTGTAACCCTTGTGAAAATAAAACAAATTGGGGATAAAGTAAAATTTTTGTGAAAAAAAAAAGTAAAATGTTCATTTTTTCCATCCACGTTCCATTAATTCCTGTGAAGCACCTGAAGGGTTAATAAACTTCTTGAATGTGGTTTTAAGCACCTTGAGGGGTGCAGTTTTTAGAACTATGTCACTTTTGGGCATTTTCTGTCATATAGGCCCCCCAAAGTCACTTCAAATGTGATGTGTTCCCTAAAAAAAATGGTTTTGTAAATTTTGTTGGAAAAATGAGAAATTGCTGGTCAACTTTTAATCCTTATAACTTCCTAACAAAAATAAAATTATGTTTCCAAAATGATGCAGATGTAAAGTAGACATGTGGGAAATGTTATTAACTATTTTGTGTGACATCTCTCTGATTTAAGGTCATAAGAATTAAAACTTGGAAAATTGCTAAATTTTCACCAAATTTCCGTTTTTTTCACAAATAAATGCAAGTCATATTGAACAACTTTTATCACTATCATGAAGTACAATATGTCAGGAAAAAACAGTCTCAGAATCAGGGGGATCCGTGGAAGCGTTCCAGAGTTATTACCTCAGAGGGACACTGGGCAGAAGTGTAAAATTTGGCCGGGTCATGAAGGTGAAAACAGGTTTGGAGGGTGAAGGCGTTAGCACTTCTCTTTCTGAAAGCATTCTTTACTCTACAGCATTTATTCCAACTAAAACTTTTGCCCTGTGCCGTAGAGAAAAATATCTTTATTTATATACACAAACCTACATATTGAGGCAACTAAAGATGGCACCCCACCACCTTACTACTTTAGATCTAACCTATAATATAAGGGACAATAAAAGGGTTGGTCCATCTCAGATATTTAAAGAGATTTCTAGCTTTGGAAAACTCCTGTTCCCCCTCTGCAATTTTTTTTTGTTGAAGAAACTGTGCTGTACTCATCCTCACTGGGTCCGGTACTGAGTCTCCGCTGCGCCTTTTAGTGTGTCATTATCAGTAGTGCTGCCATCACAGCCAGTAGCGGCACAATACGCTCAGGGCCAAGCACTATTGACGTGACGTCAGAGCTGCAGGCAATAACAGACATCTGGAGCAGCGGCGGAGACTCAGTGCTGGACCTGGGGCTGGCGAGTAAAGCGCTTTTTTTTTTTTTTTAACAAACTGCAACCAAAAGAAAAGGGAGTTTCCAAAACTGGAAAACCCCTTTAAGGTATATCCATAGAATATCCCATTGGGAGAACACCTTTTAAAGGGCTTATTAAAAGAACTTCAGCATTGCCTACCAACGCCCTGGAAGTGAGCGGTGCTGCTGACGTTATGACCCGTGTGTTCAGATATTGGGCACATGTCCTATTCTAATGAACTGGACGGGTGCACGATACCTGCCCATCATGCTAGCGTCTCGGTAGGTCTGCGGATCGCAACGTCATCAGCACCGCTAGTATCCGATGTGGAAGTGAACGGCTCTGGACAACCCCTTTAAGTGAAAGAAGAATACAACTTACCTTTGCCTGTGGGAGAGGTTGGGGTTCTTCTGGCTCAAAAAATAGATTCTCTTTAAAAAACTGTCCGTCCTGCAAGAATGGAGACAGCGGATATAATACAGGACAGGAAAGGTGACTGGTATGATGGAAGGCTCACAGGGGGAAAGGTATAAAGCTGGGGTACATGGGGTAGCGCACCATGCAACAGATTGAACTATCCTTTTAAAGGCAAAGATACAGCCTATTTCCAAGATCCTACCGCAATATGTAGTAGATCTAATAATAGTAATATTCGAAAATACCTCCAATTAGAAAACAGTATAGTTCTTCTGATTCACTATGTCACTTACCCTTTGTGCAGGGCTTTGTAGTAGCTTGGGTATCTATGGTCACGACCACTCATAGCGACAGTTGTTAGTGGTCATAATCATGGATACCTAAACTACTACAATGCAGTGCACATGGGGTAAGCGACATAGCTAATCAGAAGAACAATACTACAATTTTAATTGGGAGGTATTTGCTAATATTATTATTACACCTACTACATAGTGGGATAGGATCTTGGAGATGGGAATACCCCTTTTTTTAAGATACAGTTGATGCTTTACAGTCTTCCTAGGTGTATACTTACTAGTTTTTCAATGGTGGGAAAATAAGTTACCAATCTGTGCAACACAAAAAAAGAAAAATAAAAGCATTGAATCGGTGATTTGCATTTGTATAATAATGTGATAGCAGAGAGGTGCGGGCACCTGTAGCAGGCGGAGAAGCTTTCCACCGCCCCGTGCAGAGGGTTTCCCTCCAGCCACAGCTCTCTCAGCTCCAGGTTGTGGATCAGATCCAGCTCTTCAACTCTGCAAAGCGAAAAAAGAACATGTTCCCGTCACCAGCTACCACCAGAAAACACAGAGATTTGTTTGTTTCTCGCCTTCTTCCAAGAGCCACAAACCATTTTATTGTTCCGTCTATATGGCCTGGGGTTTTTTTTCCCCAGGATGAGTATGGGCTTTCTATTCCTCCATTTTTGGGACTTGTAACTTTTTCTGTTGCTGGGGCTGGGTGAGGGTCTTTTTGTATTTTTATTCATACCATTTTGATCGATTGCTTTTTATTCCATTTTTGAGAAGTGCAGCGATCGAAAAATCAATTATTTTGAATTTAATTTTTTTAAAAGGTTTACAATTTGGGTTCTTTATATTTTCATAGGATGGAGTTTTACGGATTCGATTTACCAATTTTTCTGTTTATTTTTTTTTTTTTATTTCTTTAGTTTTTAATTGGGAAAAGCGAGACAAATGAAAATTATGGGTTTTAGTTTATTTATTCATTTTTAAATAAATTTTTACTTATTTTTGCCCTGGACTCTGCGACTGTTTGATTTCTTGTACTATACTGGGAACACAGATGTACAGAGATGGCAGGACGGGGGTCTTCAGGAGGCCACTGACTGCCACTGTTACCCACCGGTACCCCACGATCGATGGCATATACGGGGTAATCGGAAAAGACGTCACGACGGCAGCAGACCCGATCCCTGCGCAAGGAGGCGACGTACCTCGTTATAGGAGAGGTTCAGACTCTGCAGGTGCCGGGTCAGGTAGAAGAGATGAGCAAAACCAGTCAGCTTGGAGAGACGACGACAACTCAGGTCCAAAGACTGAAGCTACAAAAATATATATAGAGAATTTCACAAACACCCTATGGACAGGGGGGCGCTGGTTCTTACCCCATGTATCATTAGCCCAAGAGTGACAAAAAAGATTGTGGGGGTCCCAGCAGGGTCCCCAAGGATCTCCAGTGGCATAGCCTAGTGTGGATCTGCTCAGATCACAGATGGGGCTGTAATTAATAGTATTTATTATTACCTGGGGGCAACACTCCGAGATCATCTGCAGGACGACCTCTGCGGCTGCAGCGTGGGTCAGCGAAAGCACAATGTTGTCAGAAAGCAAATCTAAGGAAAGCAAATAACATTAGTGAGGAAGGGGCACGGCGCCGGCAGAGGAGAGAAGGCGACGGGGCGCCGGCAGAGGAGAGAAGGCGACGGGGCGCCGGCAGAGGAGAGAAGGCGACGGGGCGCCGGCAGAGGAGAGAAGGCGACGGGGCGCCGGCAGAGGAGAGAAGGCGACGGGGCCGTGAGCAAAAAGCAAAGCAGGATGCCAATATTTATTTGTATAAGTATACAAAATGCCGTCATATAGTGCCCACACATTACCGCTATACAGTACAACATATATAATATAGTGCCGACACATTACCGCTATACAGTACCTACAACACGCATCATATAGCGCCCACACATTATCGCTATACAGTACCTACAACACGCATCATATAGAACCCACATTACCGCTATACAGTACCTACAACACGCATCATATAGCGCCCACACATTACCGCTATACAGTACCTACAACACACATCATAAAGCGCCCACACATTACCGCTATACAGTACCTACAACACGCATCATATAGTGCCCACGCATTACCGCTATACAGTGCCTACAGCACGCATCACACAGTGCCCACGCATTACCGCTATACAGTGCCTACAGCACGCATCACAGTGCCCACGCATTACCGCTATACAGTACCTACAGCACGCATCACAGTGCCCACGCATTACCGCTATACAGTGCCTACAACACGCATCACAGTGCCCACGCATTACCGCTATACAGTGCCTACAGCACGCATCACAGTGACCACGCATTACCGCTATACAGTGCCTACAGCACGCATCACACAGTGCCCACAGCACGCATCAGTGCCCACGCATTACCGCTATACAGTGCCTACAGCATGCATCACACAGTGCCCACGCATTACCGCTATAGTGCCCACACATTACTGCTATACAGTGCCTACAGCACGCATCACAGTGCCCACGCATTACCGCTATACAGTGCCTACAACACGCATCACAGTGCCCACGCATTACCGCTATAGTGCCCACACATTACCGCTATACAGTGCCTACAGCACGCATCACACAGTGCCCACAGCACGCATCACAGTGCCCACGCATTACCGCTATAGTGCCCACACATTACCGCTATACAGTGCCTACAGCACGCATCACACAGAGCCCACGCATTACCGCTATACAGTGCCTACAGCACGCATCACACAGTGCCCACGCATTACCGCTATACAGTGCCTACAGCACGCATCACACAGTGCCCACACATTACCGCTATACAGTGCCTACAACACACATCATATAGCGTCCACACATTACCGCTATACAGTGCCTACAACACGCATCACACAGTGCCCACACATTACCGCTATACAGTGCCTACAGCACGCATCACAGTGCCCACGCATTACCGCTATACAGTGCCTACAGCACGCATCAGTGCCCACGCATTACCGCTATACAGTGCCTACAGCACGCATCACACAGTGCCCACAGCACGCATCACAGTGCCCACGCATTACCGCTATACAGTGCCTACAGCATGCATCACACAGAGCCCACGCATTACCGCTATACAGTGCCTACAGCACGCATCACACAGTGCCCACGCATTACCGCTATACAGTGCCTACAGCACGCATCACACAGAGCCCACGCATTACCGCTATACAGTGCCTACAACACACATCATATAGCGTCCACACATTTCCGCTATACAGTGCCTACAACACGCATCATATAGCGCCCACACATTACCGCTATACAGTACCTACAACACACATCATATAGCGCCCACACATTACTGCTATACAGTACCTACAACATGCATCACACAGTGCCCAAGCATTACCGCTATACAGTACCTACAACATACATCATATAGCGACCACACATTACCGCTATACAGTACCTACAACACACATCATATAGCGCCCACACATTACCGCTATACAGCGCCGACAACACGCATCATATAGTGCCCACACATTACCGCTATACAGTACCTACAACACACATCATATAGCGTCCACACATTACCGCTATACAGTACCTACAACACGCATCATATAGCGTCCACACATTACAGCTATACAGTACCTACAACATACATCATATAGCGCCCACACATAACCGCTATACAGTACCTACAACACACATCATATAGCGCCCACACATTACCGCTATACAGTACCTACAACATACATCATATAGCGCCCACACATTACCTCTATACAGTACCTACAACATACATCATATAGCGCCCACACATTACCTCTATACAGTACCTACAACACACATCATATAGCGCCCACACATTACCGCTATACAGTACCTACAACACACATCATATAGCGTCCACACATTACCTCTATACAGTACCTACAACACACATCATATAGCGTCCACACATTACCGCTATACAGTGCCTACAACACACATCATATAGCGCCCACACATTACCGCTATACAGCGCCTACAACACGCATCATATAGCGCCCACACATTACCGCTATACAGCACCTACAACACGCATCATATAGCGTCCACACATTACCGCTATACAGTACCTACAACACACATCATATAGCGCCCACACATTACCGCTATACAGTACCTACAACACACATCATATAGCGTCCACACATTACCGCTATACAGTACCTACAACACACATCATATAGCGTCCACACATTACCGCTATACAGTACCTACAACACACATCATATAGCGTCCACACATTACCTCTATACAGTACCTACAACACACATCATATAGCGTCCACACATTACCTCTATACAGTACCTACAACACACATCATATAGCGCCCACACATTACCGCTATACAGTACCTACAACACACATTATATAGTGCCCACACATTACCGCTATACAGTACCTACAACATACATCATATAGTGCCCACACATTACCGCTATACAGTACCTACAACACACATCATATAGTGCCCACACATTACCGCTATACAGTACCTACAACATACATCATATAGCGCCCACACATTACCGCTATACAGTACCTACAACACACATCATATAGCGCCCACACATTACCGCTATACAGCGCCTACAACACACATCATATAGTGCCCACACATTACCGCTATACAGTACCTACAACACACATCATATAGCGCCCACACATTACCGCTATACAGTGCCTACAACACACATCATATAGCGCCCACACATTACCGCTATACAGTACCTACAACACACATCATATAGCGCCCACACATTACCGCTATACAGTGCCTACAACACACATCATATAGCGCCCACACATTACCGCTATACAGTACCTACAACACACATCATATAGCGCCCACATAACCGCTATACAGTACCTACAACATACATCATATAGCGCCCACACATTACCGCTATACAGTACCTACAACACACATCATATAGTGCCCACATAACCGCTATACAGTGCCTACAACACACATCATATAGTGCCCACATAACCGCTATACAGTACCTACAACACACATCATATAGCGCCCACACATTACCGCTATACAGTACCTACAACATACATCATATAGCGCCCACACATTACCGCTATACAGTGCCTACAACACACATCATATAGCGTCCACACATTACCGCTATACAGTACCTACAACACACATCATATAGCGCCCACACATTACCGCTATACAGTACCTACAACACACATCATATAGCGCCCACACATTACCGCTATACAGTGCCTACAACACACATCATATAGTGCCCACATAACCGCTATACAGTACCTACAACATACATCATATAGCGCCCACACATTACCGCTATACAGTACCTACAACACACATCATATAGCGTCCACACATTACCTCTATACAGTACCTACAACACACATCATATAGCGTCCACACATTACCTCTATACAGTACCTACAACACACATCATATAGCGTCCACACATTACCTCTATACAGTACCTACAACACACATCATATAGTGCCCACACATTACCGCTATACAGCACCTACAACACACATCATATAGCGCCCACACATTACCGCTATACAGCACCTACAACACACATCATATAGTGCCCACACATTACCTCTATACAGTACCTACAACACACATCATATAGCACCCACACAAGTTCTCAGTGTGGATTGTCACTGCTAATTTCACTTAATGGTTTGCAAAGAGTGAAATCTGTGGCCAAATCTGCAGTTAAGTTTTGCACAGATTTTGGTGCAGATTTTCTGTCCAATTTACAGAGGCTTTATGACAGTTATTGCTTCAGTTATAAACTGTGGACACAGCTCAGGTGTGAACAGAGGGCAATGTGATGAGAGCTGATGGGCGGTGATGTCCTTCCTGTCCTGCAGCCAGATATTATCCGCCTCTGATTGGTAGAATTAGAAGCCCCCCTCATTCCTTTCCTCTGCTGAATGCGGCCCTTGTCCCCCTCATTACCGCGCTCGTCCCCTCGGCCCGTCCCGCTCCTTCGCTTATTGTGCTGATGACTCCCGCGCTCTGGATTTCTGCCAGCACTAATGTTGTATCTTCTCCATCCCCCTCATCTGCAGGTGGAAGACCCCAGCCAGCCCAACGACGAGGGTCTCACAGCCCCCCACACCGCCGTGTGCGCCCCCCACACCGAGATCGTCCAGTTCCTCGTCCAGTTCGGAGTGAAGGTAAACGCAGCAGACAGCGCCGGCTGCTGCCCCGAATATCGGCTCGCATTAAAGGGGTCGGCAGAAAACCCCCCATCCCTTGTTAGAGGCCTGAGAGCACTTATTAAGCACTACCCCGCCCCCCCGGCCAGCACGTGACTCAGCCCCCGGCCAGATTGCATCAATGGGAGAAAAAGAAAAAAAAATCTTGGCCCAAGAAATAGAAAAGTTGAGCCCCCGAGGGTCTGGGTGATTGAGGACAGACGGTCTAGTTTTTCAGGGGGTTTTCTGTGGCGGTTTCTGTCGTTTTCTCCGCTTGGTGTCGCTGTCAGGACCCCGCTGCACTGCGCCGCCTCCTGCAACAACGTCCAGGTGTGTAAGTTCCTGGTGGAGTCCGGAGCCGCCGTGTGCGCCATGACCTACAGCGACCGCCAGAGGGCGGCAGACAAGTGCGAGGAGATGGAGGAGGCTACAGCCAGTGCTCCCAGCTCCTGTACGCAGTGGCGTACCGCCAATGGCGGCAGACCACGCGACTGCTATGGGGCCCGTGAGCCGGGGGGTTCCCATAGCAGTCCAGGGGTGGACATACCGCCGCCGGTGCAGCAGCGCCGGGTCTCCACCATGCAGCTGCTCCCTGCACGCGGCGGTCAGGGAGCGATCCCTGCAGCTCCGCTGCTGTCAGGAGGAGAATAGCCGCGGAGCTGGAGGGTTCGTCCTCTGCTTCCTCCCTGACCCAGGCGCGCGCAGCTTGATGACGTCAGGAAGAAAGCTGCCGGCAACCAGGAGGATGCTGCAGGGGAGCGAGCTGAGGTAAGTTGTTCTTTTTTTTTTTTTTTTTTTTTTACTGAAATGCTGGGGAGGGGAGGTGGGGGGAGGAATGATGGGGCTGGGGAGAGGAATAGTGGGGTTGATGGGGCTGGGGAGAGGAATAATGGGGTTGATGGGGCTGGGGAGAGGAATAATGGGGTTGATGGGGCTGGGGAGAGCAATAATGGGGATGGGAAGAGGATTGATGGGGCTGGGGATGGCTACGGAGAGGAATGATGGGGCTTTGGGGAGCAATGATGGGGATGGTGGGGCTGGGGAGAGCAATGATGGGATGGTGGGGCTGGGGTGAGCAATAATGGAGTTGATGGGGCTGGGGAGAGGAATAATGGAGTTGATGGAGCTGGGGAGAGGAATGATGGGATGATGGGGCTGGGGAGAGCAATAATGGGGCTGATGGGGCTAGGGAGAGGAATGATGGGGCTGGGAAGAGCAATAATGGGGCTGGGAAGAGCAATAATGGGGCTGGGAAGAGCAATAATGGGGCTGGGGAGAGGAATGATGCGGCTGGGAAGAGCAATAATGGGGCTGATAGGGCTGGGGAGAGCAATGATGGGGATGGTAGGGAAGGGGAGAGCAATGACGTGTTGCTGGGAGCAAGCAATGATGAGGGTGCTGGGACAAAGCAATGGTGGGGGCCTGGGAGAGAGCAATTATGCGGGGCTGGGAGAGAGCAATGATAGGGGTGCTGGGAGAGCGCAATGATGGGGGTGCTGGGAGAGAGCAATGATGGGGGGGGCTGGGAGAGAGCATTGATGGAGGTGCTGGGACAGAGCAATGATGGGGTGCTGGGACAGAGCAATGATGGGAGTGCTGGGAGAGAGCAATGATGGGGGTGGTGGGACAGAGCAATGATGCGGGTGCTGAGAGAGCGCAATGATGGGAGTGCTGGGAGAGCGAATTGATGGGGGTGCTGGAAGAGCGCAACGATGAGGGTGCTGGGACAGAGCAATGACGGGGGTGCTGGGAGACAGTAATGATGGGGGTGCTGAGAGAGAGCAATGATGGAGGTGGTGGGAGAGAGCAATGATGGGGGTGCTGGGAGACAGTAATGATGGGGGTGCTGAGAGAGAGCAATGATGGAGGTGGTGGGAGAGAGCAATTGCGAGGGTGCTGGGAGAGAGTAATGATGGGGTGCTGGTAGAGAGCAATGATGGGGGTTTCACTTTGCTTGTACTGTAAAGCCTTGTATATTTTCCGTGTGCACATAGCCTTACAGTTAATTGGGGAGAGTCACAGAGACTGAATAATTTATTTTATTGGCCGGTGCAGATTATAGTTAATGGGGGGCACAGTGCTGCTTATCACTTTATATTTTGATTACTAAGTGGCTAATAGTATATTAATGGGGGGGTGTTACATATCTGTATTCGAGGACGCAGAGCGGGGGAGACACATGTATGCCGACAATATCTGACCTTGTTATTTTTAGGGCTGTACTGATCATCGTGGCTGGGAGATGTCGACATGAAGGTCTGACCAGATGGAGAAGAAGCAGCAGAAACCGGCTCTGATCAGATGAGACGTCAGCGGTAAGTGCCTGGATGTAAATATTATTCTGTGTCTGCGCTGTGTGACTTGCAGTGATGATGTTATCTGTAAAATCCCTTAGGCTGCATTCTCACATTTGTGTGAAATGTCCGTGTGCTGCCAGATCTTTTTATCGGATGGTCCACGGACTCGTACAGTTTTATAGATCCATTCACACATCCATGAAAATCACGGATCTGAGAATGAGATCTAAGAGGGCAGAGAATGTCCTGTTCTGATCCGATTTTGAGGATTAGAATAGGACATGCTCAATGCGTCAGTAAAACAGGCCAGCACACCGACACTGCGCACAGATGCAGGAATGTAGCCTTATTATGTACAGCACAGTCCCTTAGTATATAGTGTACTCATTATGTATAGAGCCGTCCCTTATTATGTACCATCCTCTCTAGCGGCTCACAGTTGGGGGATCATACTGTGTTGGGGTCAGCATACTTTACCCTGGGAGTTGAGTTGGGGTACAGTAGGGTCATTATACTGTGCATATGGAGGAATTCACCATGGGGGTTTCATACTGTGTTTGGGGGGCCCTTTTTTTGGCATCACACTTTATGGGGCAATGAAAGAGAGATCTAGGACGTCAGCAGGAGGAAAATTACTATGTAAAGGATAGAAAGTTGTGAGATCTGATCTTTGGTGACCCCGACAATTATTTACATTTTTTTGGGGGGGGGGGGGGGGCCCAATTAGAGCTTCTGCTATGGGGCCCCATGATTCCTATGTACGCCCCTGCCTGTACAGTAAGTACAGACAATCCACCTAGCCACGTACAAGACATCGTTCACACTTACCTGGCATTTTTTACATTTTCTTAAATGCATATATTTTAATTTTATTAAAAATGGGATTTATTAAATTTTTTGCGTCTGACATCTGCGGAATGAGTTAACTGAGAATTTATCAGTGAGCTTGCAGCTTTTGTTTTTAAGCTGTCATTTTACTGAGCCTACATGAAAGCTGAGCAGAACTTTGTGTCAGTGAGAGGAGCTCACTGACAGGTCCTCAGTTGACTCATTCCACAGCCACTTAAAAGGCCTGTAAAAGCCAAACTGTGAAAAATTTTAATGGAACCAATTTGCAAAAAATATTTGGCTCAAAAATAAATGCATTTAAATACAAAAGAAAGTCCCCAAAGGTGACCATAACATTTAAAGGGGAAATGCCCGCTCAAACCAGATCCCTATGGTTAGAGACTTCCTGGACACAGCCCTGCTCAGAGTGGAAAAACATGGCTGCTCTGGTACAGAAACAGCGCCACATCTGCTCACAGCCGGTATTGCAGGACCCTGAGCTGTAATACCAAATACAACCCATGGGTCAGGGTGGCGCTGTTTTCCGTAACAATTATTTAAATGTTTTTATTCCCTGACGAAGTAAATGGTGAAGAATAAAAACGCAAGGTATATAAGAAAGCGAGTGCAGTTTATTCCGGGCGGGATGCTGAAGCTTCGATCCCCATGGTGCGAGCCTCCATGTGAGGCCGGTGTGGGGACTCGCCTCCTCTCCTGCCTGGAGGGCGCACATTAGCGGCCGCTGTAGGCGGATTAGGATGAACGGCTGGAATGTGCCGGATTATAGGGCCCCGGCTCTCACCGCTCCGGGCTGAGACAATAATCGTCTGCGCGCTGATTCCATCACTCAGAGGCGAACGCCCAGTAACCCTGTACGGCCGGGTCTGCCAGTCACTATAGCGGCAGGATGGGCCCTGAACACTGTCAGGAGTCAGTCATAGCAGGGGTCCTCCAAGTCACAGCTGCTACCTACAGGGCACCAGGTCCAAGCCCAGAGTCCGGTAACTGACCTCCTCCCAGCGAGTGAGGCCGCACCCAGCGGAGGCCATACAGGAACAGAAGGGAGGCCATTGTAGAGCAAGTGCCCGGAAATGTGGCATCCAGAGAAGTCACCGCATACAAGCGCCCAGAGCTGAGCCCTCATCTAAGCCCAAAACAGGTTTAAGACGAGGAGGGGTTAATGCAGTAGAAAAACAGCTCAAATAATGATGGCAATACCGCCACTCATACCAGTATCATAGCAGTTATATTCTTACACAGGGGCAGTATCATAGCAGTTATATTCTTATACAGGGGCAGTATCATAGCAGTTATATTCTTATACATAGTAGCAGTATTATAGCAGTTATATTCTTATACTGGAGCAGTATTATAGCAGTTATATTCTTATACATAGTAGCAGTATTATAGTAGTTGTATTCTTATACAGGGGCAGTATTATACCAGTTATATTCTTGTACTTAGTAGCAGTATTATAGTAGTTATATTCTTGTACATAAGAGCTGTATTATAGTAGTTATATTCTTATACAGGGGCAATATCATAGCAGTTATATTCTTGTACATAGGAGCAGTATTATAGTAGTTATATTCTTGTATATAGGGGCAGTATTATAGTAGTTGTATTCTTGTACATACGGAGCAGTATTATAGCAGTTATATTCTTGTACATAGGGGGCAGTATTATAGTAGTTATATTCTTGTACATAGGAACAGTATTATAGTAGTTGTATTCTTGTACATAGAGGGCAGTATTATAGTAGTTGTATTCTTGTACATAGGGAGCAGTATTATCGCAGTTATATTCTTGTACATAGGGAGCAGTATTATAGTCGTTGTATTCTTTTACATATGAATTTTCTTCTGTTGGGCAAATTGTATGAAATTCTGCTAGGTAGTCCTCGGTATTCATGTGCTCTGTATAACCCCATCCCCACCACTGACTGGAGTAAAGCTGCCGATCAGTGGTGTGAGTGGGGTTATACAAAGCTCAGCATTCAGAGAACTACTAGAGCTGCAGCAGATAAAACACTGATTTTATCAAAATAGCAGTAAGCAGCAAAAAGCGTGAGATATCACTGTAATCAGGGTCTCACCCCTTATATCATGCTGCTCTCAGATGGGGCATCTAAAACCGGGTGGCAGATTCCCTTACGATTTAACAGCACTTTCTGATGACTTTTTAGAATAAGGAGTACTATATAAGGAATAATTGCCACTCATTATACACTCCTGAGTGTACATGAATGTATGGGGAGTGTACATTATATGATGGGTCTCCTGCATTTTTTCTCTACATTATAAGCCTCAGCATTTACCTTTTCTGTGCTCTGCTTTTTCTCCCTCCATCTCCCCCTTCCATAGGTTTATAGGGGCATCGCAGACATTTTTGTTGAAATGAACCTGTCGCGTTCCTCCCGGTAGCGTTCGACTTCCAGTCACTGGGGCGGCACTGCTCTGTGTATAGAAAGTGGCGCCTGTAACTGCGACCCCTGTAGTGACTGATGGCAGCTCAGCATTAGGGCCGGCTGTCAATCAGGGCTGGGGGCACGGTGACAGCCGTCACTCTCTATACACAGAGCGGTGACTGAACCAGTGCCGCCCCCATGACTGATACCCAAACGCTACCAGGTACGATAAAGTTCATTTCCTCCTGGCAGAGGGAGTCTAAATGCCGGCACCGGGCAGGTTCAGAATGCTATTAACCTGCAGAGTAACCCCATATCTACAGGTTGATAACGTTTTTTCACGTGACAGGTTCCCTTCCCTTCTCCCACAGATTTAGCCGATATTGAGAGTGAATGATTAGTGCAGGAGACCAAAAAATGTGTTTTAAGTGACAAAAGAAGAAGGTTTATCTGATAATGTATATTACAAAGTGTCTTATCTTTACTTGCACTATTGATTAATGAAATCAGGTTAGGCTGGAGCAGGAGCACAGTGATAGGACAATCAGAGGGAGACACGGGCAGATCGTGCTGCAGCTTATTCTAGTAAGGAGTTTATCTCTACACAACCATATCACTGCCACTGCTTCTGAACATGTGCTGAATGGAAAGCGGGAATCCCTCCCGCCTGTGTGCGATGTGTACGTGAGCAGTCAGTGCAGCATTCTCTACCCACTAGCTGAGAGATAACTGAAGCTTAGCGCTAGAGCCTGCAGAGGGGAGAACTGGTGACAATTGCAGGACACACAGGGGCCAGAATAGAATATACACATAGCAGTAGCCATCTGACATGACTGTTATGCCCTCAATATAACATTCATTGTGTACGCTGTCCATCAGTGTACAAGCTGTGGGGATCTGGCCGAGGCCGGCAGTACCAGGCGCACACACTTATATGGATCTTGCTGTGAAGGGGCGTCAGCGCCCCAGTGAGCACCATGGACCATTTGTTCTGTTAATTGGGAGGACCAATAACGTAATGCAGTAAAGTACCTGTACATTATCTGATAATGCCCTGTATATTATGTACTTACATTATTATTGCTATTATTACATACAGTTTTTACAGTACAGACTCATTTCTTGTTACATCATTTAGATGAAAAAGCGAGGTCTGGTTGCCACAGATGCCACATATACTGCCCTGTTCAACGCCTGCGCGGAGTCGCCATGGAAAGACTCGGGTCTGCAGCACGCACTGAACCTGCGGAAAGAATTGATGGACAAGAACATTGAGCTTAATCCCTTCACTTACCGGAGCTCGCTGAAGGTCTGCACGCTGAGCTCAGGACTGCAGGGGAGCTGTGAGCTATTTAAGGTAAGTCAAGGTCACAGTCCTGGTCACCCACAATGGAGTCCTTATAAGATGCCCCTATCGTAGATTAACCGGGAGGGAACAGCATCATTGTAATCATTCCACGGGGAATCACCAGTGCACCATGTCTGGCCGGGGACTTAGCCGCCATCAGAAGGCACCACCAGAGTTCAGTTCTTCTGTGGGGACCAGGGGGTCACTTACTAAATTCGAGAAAGGTGGACAGCTTTGAACTATCTGCTACTGCGACGCCCTCCCTGAGCGGTGGGGTTACTCGGTGCCGGACAATATATGGTGGGGGTATGTGGGTGTCGTCGTGGCCGCGACCCAGTCCGTGCCCAGGGCTGTCACATAAAAAGAATGGGCTATTGGATGAGTGGATGTTCGACTACGCCACCTGTGGTTTCTGGTGATGGCCACCAGCGCTGCAGCAGTCCTCTGAGGCTGATGTTCTGACAGCTTGGTTGGTACTACTCCCCACAGGTGGAGTAAGCCTCAGGGCAGTTTGGAGGATCTGGGGAGTTGTGGTGGGTGCAGTGCCGCGCAGGAATGAGCAAACGGAGGCAGTATGTGAAGTCATCCAAGATTTACTCACTTTGATGAAGTAGCAGCTGCAAAGCTTCTCTCTGCTTCTCGTGGCGCGCTGCGGCCACCAGGAAGGGGTTCAGCACTTCCTAGGTAGATCAGGAGCACCTGTCAAGACCCCGCTGGGGTGTTCCTCTCTTTCCTAGATTCTCCCACTCAGTCCTCTCCTGACGGTATGTGATGTGAACGTGGAGTAAGGCCGGGTCCCACTAGATATACACAGGTTGAGAGATACAGGTGGCGACTCCGCTGCGTCCGTATCCCCCTGGGATCCACTAAGCCTCCGGGCTTTTCTAACGATGACGTGAAGTACACTGTCAGATATCGGGGGCCGGTCCCCTCTTGCGGCAGGAGTCCCTCAGGCTAGGCCAGAGTGAAGAATACAGGTGGCGACTCCGCTCCGTCCGTACCCTCCTGGGATCCTTTCGTCTGTGGAGCCTATCTCCTCTGCTCCCCTCCTGGGCCTTCTTGATTGGACTCTGACCGGGGACAGAGCTAGCTATAACTCAACTCTGCCCCAACCCCCCGTCTCGAGGCCTGAGACCGGGAACCGTGACCCCTGAGCCGGCCGCAGCTTTGTGCTGACTGACCTTCCCAAGGAACCACGACAAAAGACCAGGTTATAAAGATGGCCACTGTATATATATGATGCTAAAGTAAAGTGCTTCCTCCACCCTCACCCACTACATGGTTCCCACCATCTTTGGTTCCTCCCCATCTCCTCTATCGCGGGCCGGGGCAGCACCCTGGTGCATTTAGGCCCCCTACAGCAGAGGTCCCCAACCGCCGGTCCGCGGACCAGGACCGGGCCGTTGGGGTTTTTCAGCCGGTCCGCGGCGCCGCTGACCAGGGCCGGCGTCAGCACCCGGGCAAATGCCGGGGCTCTGAGCAGGCAGAGGGGCCCACTGGCGGTCGCGCACCCCGCTGGGCTATGGGCGGAGGAGAGGAGAGCGGTGTCAGCGCCCGCCCTTCTCCGCCGCTTGCTCAGGGCCCCGGCAGCCCGATACTTACCTCTCCCCGTGCCTCCGCAGATCAGCTGTCTTCCTGCTCTGCGCTCCCTGTGACGTCTCAGGTCAGAGGGCGCGGTGACGTCTTTACACCGCGCCCTCCCCTGAGCCGTCACAGGGAGCGCTGAGTGGGAAGAAACGACAACGCTGGAGTTCGGAGCCGAGCAGCGAGCGGCGGGCAGCAGGTAGCAGGTGAGGAGAAGGGAGGTGAGTATTTGATTTTTTTTTTTAATGTATGGAGGCATGGGGCAGTATAAAGAGGGGAGGGGGGGCATCCTGCTTGGGGCATTATAAAGAGGAGGGGTGACAGCCTGCATGGGGCATTATAAGGTGGGGAACAGCCTGCATGGGGCATTATAAAGAGGGGGGGATTCCTGCTTGGGGCATTATAATGAGGAGGGGTGACAGCCTGCATGGGACATTATAAGGTGGGGAACAGCCTGCATGGGGCATTATAAGGTGGGGAACAGCCTGCACGGGGCATTATAAAGAGAGGGGGGGACATCCTGCATGGGGCAGTATAAAGAGGAGGGGTGACAGCCTACATGGGGCAGTATAAAGAGGAGGGGTGACAGCCTACATGGGGCAGTATAAAGAGGAGGGGTGACAGCCTACATGGGGCAGTATAAAGAGGAGGGGTGACAGCCTGCATGGAGCATTATAAAGAGGAGGGGTGACAGCCTGCATGGGGCATTATAAAGAGGAGGGGTGACAGCCTGCATGGGGCAGTATAAAGAGGAGGGGTGACAGCCTACATGGGGCAGTATAAAGAGGAGGGGTGACAGCCTGCATGGAGCATTATAAAGAGGAGGGGTGACAGCCTGCATGGAGCATTATAAAGAGGAGGGGTGACAGCCTGCATGGGGCATTATAAAGAGGGGGGGTGACAGCCTGCATGGGGCAGTATAAAGAGGAGGGGTGACAGCCTGCATGGGGCAGTATAAAGAGGAGGGGTGACAGCCTGCATGGGGCAGTATAAAGAGGAGGGGTGACAGCCTGCATGGGGCATTATAAAGAGGGGGGGCAGCCTGTATGGGGCATTATGTGGGGGGTAACAGCCTGCATGGAGCATTAAAAGGGGGGGGCCTGTATGGGGCATTATGTGGGGGGTAACAGCCTGCATGGAGCATTAAAAGGGGGGGGCCTGTATGGGGCATTATGTGGGGGGGAACAGCCTGCATGGAGCATTATAAGGGGGGGGGCAGCCTGTATGGGGCATTATGTGGGGGTAACAGCCTGCATGGAGCATTAAAAGGGAGGGGCCTGTATGGGGCATTATGTGGGGGGTAACAGCCTGCATGGAGCATTATAAGGGGGGGACAGCCTGTATGGGGCATTATGTGGGGGGTAACAGCCTGCATGCAGCATTATATGGGGACCGGTATCCTGTATGGAGCGTTATATGGGGGCCAGTATCCTGTATGGAGCGTTATATGGGGGCCAGTATTCCGTATGGAGCCTTATATGGGGGCCAGTATTCCGTATGGGGTCTTATATGGGGGCCAGTATTCCGTATGGGGCCTTATATGGGGGCAAGTATTCCGTATGGGGCCTTATATGGGGGCAAGTATTCCGTATGGGGCCTTATATGGGGGCAAGTATTCCGTATGGGGCCTTATATGGGGGCAAGTATTCCGTATGGGGCCTTATATGGGGGCCAGTATTCCGTATGAAGCGTTATATGGGGGCCAGTATTCCGTATGGGCGTTATATGGGGACCAGTATTCCGTATGGAGCCTTATATGGGGGCCACTATTCTGTGTGGAGCGATTCACCGGTTTCTGAGCTATTGTAGAATTTACAATAGATATCACTCATGAAGTGAAATCTTTGCATTGTACTATATATATATATATATTTCTCCGCCGTATCTCTGCATCATGAATCGTGGTATGTGTTAAAGGGGCCCACTGAGACTCTTTCGCCCGGGGCCCAGAAAAACCTGGAGCTGGCCCTGCCGCTGACAGCTAGCTCCGCGGCCCTGCGCCTGGTCAGAACTCGCTCTGTGTGGATTTATAATGTTTTCTGCCATAGCCGTGACAGCTCGCAGCTCCCGGCAGAGAACATTATGCAGGACGGGGTGGGGCGTCGGGCGGGTCTTAGTGACGCAGCCCTCCACAGCACAGCATGGTACCTGTTGTACGTCACGGGGCGGGTCTTAGTGACGCGGCCCTCCTGCACAGCATGGTCTGTTCCTGACGGGGTGGGGCGGCAGGCTCTCCTCACTGACACGCCCCCGGCAGAACATGTTATGTGGGGCGTGCTGGGGCAGCAGACTGGCTTCAGTGACGCGGCTCCCGGTACCGGTGTTCAGTGTGTAGCGCTGCTAAACAGCAGCGCTGTATACACTGACGCTCAATGTACAATGCTGCTACTTAGCAGCGCTGTACACCGAGGTCCCGCCAGCATCCTCCCCATACAGCTCCACCCCTCCATAACCCCACCCCCATATGACCAAAGCCCCGCCCCCACCCCCACCGGGCCATGGAAAACTGGTCTTGCTTAAAGCCGGTCCCTGGTGCAAAAAAGGTTGGGGACCTCTGCCCTACAGGACAGGAGTGGTGTAGTGTTGAGTGTGAAGTAGGGTCTTGTGTGATGCTCCATCCTTACCTGAGAGAGGAGATACCACACCTCTTTCTGAGGTGCAGTACCCCTGTGGCAACTGAACCCTCAGGGGCGCCACACTACCAACACATTCACTGTCAGCTTAAGAGATAGAAAGATGGTGCTGGGGTGTAAATTTTCAGCTAGTTAGTATGTCACCTGTTAGGGGGGCACAGGGACCCCACCAGGGGCGTTCTGGCCCACCGGAGGATCAGGAAATCCCCCGGTGGGCCCTGGGTCCCATTGGCCACGCCCCCAAGCCCCGCCCCCTACCCCCCCTGGGCCCTGTACAGAGAACAGAGGGCCCCCCTGGTTCGCTTATCATATTGGCAGCACTGTATGGGCCCTTTCAGGTATATAGGAGGCAGCAGAATCTATGGTCTCCTGTCAGGTATATATTATTGGAGGCAGCAGAATGTATGGGCCCTTTCAGGTATATATTATTGGAGGCAGCAGAATGTATGGGCTCCTGACAGGTATATATTATTGGAGCCAGCAGAATCTAAGGGCTCCTGTCAGGTATATATTATTGGAGGCAGGAGAATGTATGGGCTCCTGTCAGGTATATATTATTGGAGGCAGCAGAATGTATGGGCTCCTGTCAGGTATATAGTATTGGAGGCAGGAGAATGTATGGGCTCCTGTCAGGTATATAGTATTGGAGGCAGGAGAATGTATGGGCCCTTTCAGGTATATATTATTGGAGCCAGCAGAATGTATGGGCTCCTGTCAGGTATATAGTATTGAAGGCAGCAGAATGTATGGGCTCCTGACAGGTATATATTATTGAAGGCAGCAGAATGTATGGGCTCCTGACAGGTATATATTATTGGAGGCAGGAGAATGTATGGGCTCCTGACAGGTATATATTATTGGAGGCAGGACAATGTATGGGCTCCTGACAGGTATATATTATTGGAGGCAGGAGAATGTATGGGCCATTTCTGGTATATATTATTGAAGGCAGCAGAATGTATGGGCTCCTGACAGGTATATATTATAGGAGGCAGGAGAATGTATGGGCCCTTTCAGGTATATATTATTGAAGGCAGCAGAATGTATGGGCTCCTGACAGGTATATATTATTGGAGGCTGCAGAATGTATGGGCTCCTGTCAGGTATATATTATTGGAGGCAGCAGAATGTATGGGCTCCTGTCAGGTATATATTATTGGAGGCAGCAGAATCTATGGGATCCTGTCAAGTATATATTATTGGAGTCAGGAGAATGTATGGGCTCCTGTCAGGTATATATTATTGGAGCCAGCAGAATGTATGGGCTCCTGTCAGGTATATATTATTGGAGGCAGGAGAATGTATGGGCTCCTGTCAGGTATATATTATTGAAGGCAGCAGAATGTATGGGCCCTTTCAGGTATATATTATTGAAGGCAGCAGAATGTATGGGCTCCTGACAGGTATATATTATTTTAGCCAGCAGAATCTAAGGGCTCCTGTCAGGTATATATTATTGGAGGCAGGAGAATGTATGGGCTCCTGTCAGGTATATATTATTGGAGGCAGCAGAATGTATGGGCCCCTGTCAGGTATATATTATTGGAGCCAGCAGAATCTATGGGCTCCTGTCAGGTATATATTATTGAAGGCAGCAGAATGTATGGGCTCCTGTCAGGTATATATTATTGGAGGCAGGAGAATGTATGGGCTCCTGTCAGGTATATATTATTGGAGGCAGGAGAATGTATGGGCTCCTGACAGGTATATATTATTGGAGGCAGGAGAATGTATGGGCCCTTTCAGGTATATATTATTGAAGGCAGCAGAATGTATGGGCTCCTGACAGGTATATATTATTGGAGGCTGCAGAATGTATGGGCTCCTGTCAGGTATATATTATTGGAGGCAGGAGAATGTATGGGCTCCTGTCAGGTATATATTATTGGAGGCAGCAGAATGTATGAGCTCCTGTCAGGTATATATTATTGGAGGCAGGAAAATGTATGGGCTCCTCTCAGGTATATATTATTGAAGGCAGGAGAATGTATGGGCTCCTGTCAGGTATATATTATTGGAGGCAGGAGAATGTATGGGCTCCTGTCAGGTATATATTATTGGAGGCAGCAGAATCTATGGGCTCCTGTCAGGTATATATTATTGGAGGCAGGAGAATGTATGGGCTCCTGTCAGGTATATATTATTGGAGGCAGCAGAGTGTATGGGCTCCTGTCAGGTATATATTATTGGAGGCAGCAGAATGTATGGGCTCCTGTCAGGTATATATTATTGGAGGCAGCATAATGTATGGGCTCCTGTCAGGTATATATTATTGGAGGCAGCAGAATGTATGGGCTCCTGTCAGGTACATATTATTGGAGGCAGCAGAATCTATGGGCTCCTGTCAGGTATATATTATTGGAGGCAGCAGAATCTATGGGCTCCTGTCAGGTATATATTATTGGAGGCAGCAGAATCTATGGGCTCCTGTCAGGTATATATTATTGGAGGCAGCAGAATGTATGGGCTCCTGTCAGGTATATATTATTGGAGGCAGCAGAATCTATGGGCTCCTGTCAGGTATATATTATTGGAGGCAGCAGAATGTATGGGCTCCTGTCAGGTATTTATTATTGGAGGCAGCAGAATGTATGGGCTCCTGTCAGGTATATATTATTGGAGGCCGCAGAATGTATGGGCTCCTCTCAGGTATATATTATTGGAGGCCACAGAATGTATGGGCTCCTGTCAGGTATATATTATTGGAGGCTGCAGAATGTATGGGCTCCTGTCAGGTATATATTATTGGAGGCTGCAGAATGTATGGGCTCCTGTCAGGTATATATTATTGGAGGCAGCAGAATGTATGGGCTCCTGTCAGGTATATATTATTGGAGGCAGCAGAATGTATGGGCTCCTGTCAGGTATATATTATTGGAGGCAGCAGAATGTATGGGCTCCTGTCAGGTATATATTATTGGAGGCAGCAGAATGTATGGGCTCCTGTCAGGTATATATTATTGGAGGCCACAGAATGTATGGGCTCCTGTCAGGTATATATTATTGGAGGCCACAGAATGTATGGGCTCCTGTCAGGTATATATTATTGGAGGCCACAGAATGTATGGGCTCCTGTCAGGTATATATTATTGGAGGCTGCAGAATGTATGGGCTCCTGTCAGGTATATATTATTGGAGGCTGCAGAATGTATGGGCTCCTGTCAGGTATATATTATTGGAGGCAGCAGAATGTATGGGCTCCTGTCAGGTATATATTATTGGAGGCAGCAGAATCTATGGGCTCCTGTCAGGTATATATTATTGGAGGCAGCAGAATCTATGGGCTCCTGTCAGGTATATATTATTGGAGGCAGCAGAATGTATGGGCTCCTGTCAGGTATATATTATTGGAGGCAGCAGAATCTATGGGCTCCTGTCAGGTATATATTATTGGAGGCAGCAGAATGTATGGGCTCCTGTCAGGTATATATTATTGGAGGCAGCAGAATGTATGGGCTCCTGTCAGGTATATATTATTGGAGGCCACAGAATGTATGGGCTCCTGTCAGGTATATATTATTGGAGGCCACAGAATGTATGGGCTCCTGTCAGGTATATATTATTGGAGGCTGCAGAATGTATGGGCTCCTGTCAGGTATATATTATTGGAGGCTGCAGAATGTATGGGCTCCTGTCAGGTATATATTATTGGAGGCAGCAGAATGTATGGGCTCCTGTCAGGTATATATTATTGGAGGCAGCAGAATGTATGGGCTCCTGTCAGGTATATATTATTGGAGGCAGCAGAATGTATGGGCTCCTGTCAGGTATATATTATTGGAGGCAGCAGAATGTATGGGCTCCTGTCAGGTATATATTATTGGAGGCAGCAGAATGTATGGGCTCCTGTCAGGTATATATTATTGGAGGCCGCAGAATGTATGGGCTCCTGTCAGGTATATATTATTGGAGGCCACAGAATGTATGGGCTCCTGTCAGGTATATATTATTGGAGGCTGCAGAATGTATGGGCTCCTGTCAGGTATATATTATTGGAGGCTGCAGAATATATGGGTTCCTGTCAGGTATATAGTATTGGAGGCAGCAGAATGTATGGGCTCCTGCCAGGTATATATTATTGGAGGCAGGAGAATGTATGGGCTCCTGTCAGGTGTATATTATTGGAGCCAGCAGAATCTATGGGCCCCTGTCAAGTATATATTATTGGAGGCATGAGAATGTATGGGCTCCTGTCAGGTATATATTATTGGAGGCAGCAGAATCTATGGGCCCCTGTCAGGTATATATTATTGGAGGCAGCAGAATCTATGGGCCCCTGTCAGGTATATATTATTGGAGGCAGGAGAATGTATGGGCTCCTGTCAGGTATATATTATTGGAGGCAGGAGAATGTATGGGCTCCTGTCAGGTATATATTATTGGAGGCAGGAGAATGTATGGGCTCCTGTCAGGTATATATTATTGGAGGCAGGAGAATGTATGGGCTCCTGTCAGGTATATATTATTGGAGGCAGCAGAATGTATGGGCTCCTGTCAGGTATATATTATTGAAGGCAGCAGAATGTATGGGCTCCTGTCAGGTATATATTATTGAAGGCAGCAGAATGTATGGGCTCCTGACAGGTATACATTATTGGAGGCAGCAGAATCTATGGGCTCCTGTCAGGTATATATTATTGGAGGCCACAGAATGTATGGGCTCCTGTCAGGTATATATTATTGGAGGCAGCAGAATGTATGGGCTCCTGTCAGGTATATATTATTGGAGGCAGCAGAATGTATGGGCTCCTGTCAGGTATATATTATTGGAGCCAGCAGAATGTATGGGCTCCTGTCAGGTATATATTATTGGAGGCAGCAGAATCTATGGGATCCTGTCAGGTATATATTATTGGAGGCAGCAGAATCCATGGGATCCTGTCAGGTATATATTATTGGAGGCAGCAGAATCTATGGGCTCCTGTCAGGTATATATTATTGGAGGCAGCAGAATGTATGGGCTCCTGTCAGGTATATATTATTGGAGGCAGCAGAATGTATGGGCTCCTGTCAGGTATATATTATTGGAGGCAGCAGAATCTATGGGATCCTGTCAGGTATATATTATTGGAGGAAGCAGAATCTATGGGATCCTGTCAGGTATATATTATTGGAGGCAGCAGAATCTATGGGCCCCTGTCAGGTATATATTATTGGAGGCAGGAGAATGTATGGGCTCCAGTCAGGTATATATTATTGGAGGCAGCAGAATGTATGGGCTCCTGTCAGGTATATATTATTGGAGGCAGCAGAATCTATGGGATCCTGTCAGGTATATATTATTGGAGGCAGCAGAATCTATGGGCCCCTGTCAGGTATATATTATTGGAGGCAGGAGAATGTATGGGCTCCTGTCAGGTATATATTATTGGAGGCAGCAGAATGTATGGGCTCCTGTCAGGTATATATTATTGGAGGCCACAGAATGTATGGGCTCCTGTCAGGTATATATTATTGGAGGCCACAGAATGTATGGGCTCCTGTCAGGTATATATTATTGGAGGCTGCAGAATGTATGGGCTCCTGTCAGGTATATATTATTGGAGGCTGCAGAATGTATGGGCTCCTGTCAGGTATATATTATTGGAGGCAGCAGAATGTATGGGCTCCTGTCAGGTATATATTATTGGAGGCAGCAGAATCTATGGGCTCCTGTCAGGTATATATTATTGGAGGCAGCAGAATCTATGGGCTCCTGTCAGGTATATATTATTGGAGGCTGCATAATGTATGGGCTCCTGTCAGGTATATATTATTGGAGGCAGCAGAATGTATGGGCTCCTGTCAGGTATATATTATTGGAGGCAGCAGAATCTATGGGCTCCTGTCAGGTATATATTATTGGAGGCAGCAGAATCTATGGGCTCCTGTCAGGTATATATTATTGGAGGCAGCAGAATGTATGGGCTCCTGTCAGGTATATATTATTGGAGGCAGCAGAATGTATGGGCTCCTGTCAGGTATATATTATTGGAGGCAGCAGAATCTATGGGCTCCTGTCAGGTATATATTATTGGAGGCAGCAGATTCTATGGGCTCCTGTCAGGTATATATTATTGGAGGCAGCAGAATCTATGGGCTCCTGTCAGGTATATATTATTGGAGGCAGCAGAATGTATGGGCTCCTGTCAGGTATATATTATTGGAGGCAGCAGAATCTATGGGATCCTTTCAGGTATATATTATTGGAGGCAGCAGAATCTATGGGATCCTGTCAGGTATATATTATTGGAGGCAGCAGAATCTATGGGCCCCTGTCAGGTATATATTATTGGAGGCAGGAGAATGTATGGGCTCCAGTCAGGTATATATTATTGGAGGCAGCAGAATGTATGGGCTCCTGTCAGGTATATATTATTGGAGGCAGCAGAATCTATGGGATCCTGTCAGGTATATATTATTGGAGGCAGCAGAATCTATGGGCCCCTGTCAGGTATATATTATTGGAGGCAGGAGAATGTATGGGCTCCTGTCAGGTATATATTATTGGAGGCAGCAGAATGTATGGGCTCCTGTCAGGTATATATTATTGGAGGCCACAGAATGTATGGGCTCCTGTCAGGTATATATTATTGGAGGCAGCAGAATCTATGGTCTCCTGTCAGGTATATATTATTGGAGGCAACAGAATGTATGGGCCCTTTCAGGTATATATTATTGGAGGCAGCAGAATGTATGGGCTCCTGACAGGTATATATTATTGGAGCCAGCAGAATCTAAGGGCTCCTGTCAGGTATATATTATTGGAGGCAGGAGAATGTATGGGCTCCTGTCAGGTATATATTATTGGAGGCCACAGAATGTATGGGCTCCTGTCAGGTATATATTATTGGAGGCTGCAGAATGTATGGGCTCCTGTCAGGTATATATTATTGGAGGCTGCAGAATGTATGGGCTCCTGTCAGGTATATATTATTGGAGGCAGCAGAATGTATGGGCTCCTGTCAGGTATATATTATTGGAGGCAGCAGAATCTATGGGCTCCTGTCAGGTATATATTATTGGAGGCAGCAGAATCTATGGGCTCCTGTCAGGTATATATTATTGGAGGCAGCAGAATGTATGGGCTCCTGTCAGGTATATATTATTGGAGGCAGCAGAATCTATGGGCTCCTGTCAGGTATATATTATTGGAGGCAGCAGAATGTATGGGCTCCTGTCAGGTATATATTATTGGAGGCAGCAGAATGTATGGGCTCCTGTCAGGTATATATTATTGGAGGCCACAGAATGTATGGGCTCCTGTCAGGTATATATTATTGGAGGCCACAGAATGTATGGGCTCCTGTCAGGTATATATTATTGGAGGCTGCAGAATGTATGGGCTCCTGTCAGGTATATATTATTGGAGGCAGCAGAATCTATGGTCTCCTGTCAGGTATATATTATTGGAGGCAGCAGAATGTATGGGCCCTTTCAGGTATATATTATTGGAGGCAGCAGAATCTATGGGCTCCTGTCAGGTATATATTATTGGAGGCCACAGAATGTATGGGCTCCTGTCAGGTATATATTATTGGAGGCAGCAGAATGTATGGGCTCCTGTCAGGTATATATTATTGGAGGCAGCAGAATGTATGGGCTCCTGTCAGGTATATATTATTGGAGCCAGCAGAATGTATGGGCTCCTGTCAGGTATATATTATTGGAGGCAGCAGAATCTATGGGATCCTGTCAGGTATATATTATTGGAGGCAGCAGAATCTATGGGATCCTGTCAGGTATATATTATTGGAGGCAGCAGAATCTATGGGCTCCTGTCAGGTATATATTATTGGAGGCAGCAGAATCTATGGGCTCCTGTCAGGTATATATTATTGGAGGCAGCAGAATGTATGGGCTCCTGTCAGGTATATATTATTGGAGGCAGCAGAATCTATGGGATCCTGTCAGGTATATATTATTGGAGGCAGCAGAATCTATGGGATCCTGTCAGGTATATATTATTGGAGGCAGCAGAATCTATGGGCCCCTGTCAGGTATATATTATTGGAGGCAGGAGAAAGTATGGGCTCCTGTCAGGTATATATTATTGGAGGCAGGAGAATGTATGGGCTCCAGTCAGGTATATATTATTGGAGGCAGCAGAATGTATGGGCTCCTGTCAGGTATATATTATTGGAGGCAGCAGAATCTATGGGATCCTGTCAGGTATATATTATTGGAGGCAGCAGAATCTATGGGCCCCTGTCAGGTATATATTATTGGAGGCAGGAGAATGTATGGGCTCCTGTCAGGTATATATTATTGGAGGCAGCAGAATGTATGGGCTCCTGTCAGGTATATATTATTGGAGGCAGCAGAATGTATGGGCTCCTGTCAGGTATATATTATTGGAGGCAGCAGAATGTATGGGCTCCTGTCAGGTATATATTATTGGAGGCAGCAGAATGTATGGGCTCCTGTCAGGTACATATTATTGGAGGCAGCAGAATCTATGGGCTCCTGTCACGTATATATTATTGGAGGCAGCAGAATCTATGGGCTCCTGTCAGGTATATATTATTGGAGGCCACAGAATGTATGGGCTCCTGTCAGATATATATTATTGGAGGCAGGAGAATGTATGGGCTCCTGTCAGGTATATATTATTGGAAGCAGGAGAATGTATGGGCTCCTGTCAGGTATATATTATTGAAGACAGCAGAATGTATGGACTCCTGTCAGGTATATATTATTGGAGGCAGCAGAATGTATGGGCTCCTGTCAGATATATATTATTGGAGGCCACAGAATGTATGGGCTCCTGTCAGATATATATTATTGGAGGCAGGAGAATGTATGGGCTCCTGTCAGGTATATATTATTGGAGGCAGGAGAATGTATGGGCCCTTTCAGGTATATATTATTGAAGGCAGCAGAATGTATGGGCTCCTGACAGGTATACATTATTGGAGGCAGCAGAATCTATGGGCTCCTGTCAGGTATATATTATTGGAGGCCACAGAATGTATGGGCTCCTGTCAGGTATATATTATTGGAGGCAGCAGAATCTATGGGCTCCTGTCAGGTATATATTATTGGAGGCAGGAGAATCTATGGGCTCCTATCAGGTATATATTATTGAAGGCAGCAGAATGTATGGGCTCCTGTCAGGTATATATTATTGGAGGCCACAGAATCTATGGGCTCCTGTCAGGTATATATTATTGGAGGCAGGAGAATGTATGGGCTCCTGTCAGGTATATATTATTGGAGGCAGCAGAATCTATGGGCTCCTGTCAGGTATATATTATTGGAGGCAGGAGAATGTATGGGCTCATGTCAGGTATATATTATTGGAGGCAGGAGAATGTATGGGCTCATGTCAGGTATATATTATTGAAGGCAGCAGAATGTATGGGCTCCTGTCAGGTATATATTATTGGAGGCCACAGAATCTATGGGCTCCTGTCAGGTATATATTATTGGAGGCAGGAGAATGTATGGGCTCATGTCAGGTATATATTATTGGAGGCAGGAGAATGTATGGGCTCCTGTCAGGTATATATTATTGGAGGCAGGAGAATGTATGGGCTTCTGTCAGGTATATACTATTGGAGGAAGGAGAATGTATGGGCTCCTGTCAGGTATATATTATTGGAGGCAGGAGAATGTATGGGCTCCTGTCAGGTATATATTATTGGAGGCAGCAGAATCTATGGGCTCCTGTCAGGTATATATTATTGGAGGCCACAGAATCTATGGGCTCCTGTCAGGTATATATTATTGGAGGCAGGAGAATGTATGGGCTCCTGTCAGGTATATATTATTGGAGGCAGCAGAATCTATGGGCTCCTGTCAGGTATATATTATTGGAGGCAGGAGAATGTATGGGCTCCTGTCAGGTATATATTATTGGGGGCAGCAGAATGTATGGGCTCCTGTCAGGTATATATTATTGGAGGCAGCAGAATGTATGAGCTCCTGTCAGGTATATATTATTGGAGGCAGCAGAATGTATGGGCTCCTGTCAGGTATATATTATTGGAGGCAGCAGAATCTATGGGCTCCTGTCAGGTATATATTATTGGAGGCAGCAGAATGTATGGGCTCCTGTCAGGTATATATTATTGGAGGCAGCAGAATGTATGAGCTCCTGTCAGGTATATATTATTGGAGGCAGCAGAATGTATGGGCTCCTGTCAGGTATATATTATTGGAGGCAGCAGAATCTATGGGATCCTGTCAGGTATATATTATTGGAGGCAGCAGAATCTATGGGCTCCTGTCAGGTATATATTATTGGAGGCAGCAGAATCTATGGGCCCCTGTCAGGTATATATTATTGGAGGCAGGAGAATGTATGGGCTCCTGTCAGGTATATATTATTGGAGGCAGCAGAATGTATGGGCTCCTGTCAGGTATATATTATTGGAGGCAGCAGAATGTATGGGCTCCTGTCAGGTATATATTATTGGAGGCAGCAGAATGTATGGGCTCCTGTCAGGTATATATTATTGGAGGCCACAGAATGTATGGGCTCCTGTCAGATATATATTATTGGAGGCCACAGAATGTATGGGCTCCTGTCAGGTATATATTATTGGAGGCAGCAGAATCTATGGGCTCCTGTCAGGTATATATTATTGGAGGCCACAGAATGTATGGGCTCCTGTCAGATATATATTATTGGAGGCAGGAGAATGTATGGGCTCCTGTCAGGTATATATTATTGGAGGCAGGAGAATGTATGGGCTCCTGTCAGGTATATATTATTGGAGGCAGGAGAATGTATGGGCTCCTGTCAGGTATATATTATTGGAGGCGGGAGAATGTATGGGCTCCTGTCAGGTATATATTATTGGAGGCAGGAGAATGTATGGGCTCCTGTCAGGTATATATTATTGGAGGCAGGAGAATGTATGGGCTCCTGTCAGGTATATATTATTGGAGGCAGCAGAATCTATGGGCTCCTGTCGGGTATATATTATTGGAGGCAGCAGAATGTATGGGCTCCTGTCGGGTATATATTATTGGAGGCAGCAGAATGTATGGGTTCCTGTCAGGTATATATTATTGGAGGCAGGAGAATGTATGGGCTCCTGTCAGGTATATATTATTGGAGCCAGCAGAATCTATGGGCTCCTGTCAGGTATATATTATTGGAGGCAGGGGAATGTATGGGCTCCTGTCAGGTATATATTATTGGAGGCAGGAGAATGTATGGGCTCCTGTCAGGTATATATTATTGGAGGCAGGAGAGTGTATGGGCTCCTGTCAGGTATATGTTATTGGAGCCAGCAGAATCTATGGGCTCCTGTCAGGTATATATTATTGGAGGCAGGGGAATGTATGGGTTCCTGTCAGGTATATATTATTGGAGGCAGGAGAATGTATGGGCTCCTGTCAGGTATATAGTATTGGAGGCAGGAGAATGTATGGGCTCCTGTCAGGTATATAGTATTGGAGGCAGGAGAATGTATGGGCTCCTGTCAGGTATATAGTATTGGAGGCAGGAGAAAGTATGGGCTCCTGTCAGGTATATATTATTGGAGGCAGGAGAATGTATGGGCTCCTGTCAGGTATATATTATTGGAGGCGGCAGAATCTATGGGATCCTGTCAGATATATATTATTGGAGGCAGGAGAATGTATGGGCTCCTTTCAGGTATATATTATTGGAGGCAGGAGAATGTATGGGCTCCTGTCAGGTATATATTATTGGAGGCAGGAGAATGTATGGGCTCCTGTCAGGTATATATTATTGGAGGCAGGAGAATGTATGGGCTCCTGTCAGGTATATATTATTGGAGGCAGGAGAATGTATGGGCTCCTGTCAGGTATATATTATTGGAGGCAGGAGAATGTATGGGCTCCTGTCAGGTATATATTATTGGAGGCAGGAGAATGTATGGGCTCCTGTCAGGTATATATTATTGGAGGCAGGAGAATGTATGGGCTCCTGTCAGGTATATATTATTGGAGGCAGGAGAATGTATGGGCCCCTGTCAGGTATATATTATTGGAGGCAGGAGAATGTATGGGCTCCTGTCAGGTATATATTATTGGAGGCAGGAGAGTGTATGGGCTCTTGTCAGGTATATATTATTGGAGCCAGCAGAATCTATGGGCTCCTGTCAGGTATATATTATTGGAGGCAGCAGAATGTTTGGCCTCCTGTCGGGTATATATTATTGGAGGCAGGAGAATGTATGGGCTCCTGTCAGGTATATATTATTGGAGGCAGCAGAATCTATGGGCTCCTGTCAGGTATATATTATTGGAGGCAGCAGAATGTATGGGCTCCTGTCAGGTATATATTATTGGAGGCAGCAGAATCTATGGGCCCCTGTCAGGTATATATTATTGGAGGCAGCACAATCTATGGGCCCCTGTCAGGTATATATTATTTGATAATCATGCCCATTGCCCAGCTCCCGCCATATGTTGATCGCCAGCCAGATAAAACAAGGCAGCTGGGGGCTGGGATTCGCAGCATGGTAAGGCCCAAGCGTTCTTGGCCCCCCACGCTGAAAATCTCAGCCCGCAGCCACCCCTGAAAATGGCGCATTCCTCATAGCACCATTTCCAGGTGCTTTACCCGGCTCTTCCAGCGGCCCTGGTGGTGAGTGGCACCCTGGGTAATAATAGGGTTAGTACCAGGCCAGCTTTGTATTATCAGCTGGTACTAAGCCCGAAATTCATGGTGTCACGCCAAATTAGACATAGCCACCATGAATTTCTAGTAAACCGAAAAAAAAGACAGAAATTTTTTTTTTTTATTAAAAATAAAACTCATTTAGGGACTCCATCTTTAATAAAGAAAAATCCTCACTCCAACCTAATCCATAGGTCTTCTGTCTTCAGCTCTGCTACATCTTTGTCATCAGACAATATGTCTACTGACAGAGATGAGCCGGCACAGAATGACACTGGAGCACTGTTACTGTGTAGTGCGGCACTAGATTTCTTTTTTTGTCATTTCATGCAGTGTAGAAATCTTGGGAAAAGTGTAGATTGTGCTCTGGAAGTGATCAGTTATAGCTAACTATGTTATTTTCTGCAGAGATAAGTCCTGCATAGAAGATGTGATATATCGGTCTGCGGCAGATAAAGAACTTCACCTAGAGACATCACTGGTGAGTATGTGTGTTACCTATACACACACACTGACACTATATACAGAGCTCCTGTGTGTAATGTCACTGGTGATCACTGTATTACCTATACACACACACTGACACTATATACAGAGCTCCTGTGTGTAATGTCACTGGTGATCACTGTATTACCTATACACACACACTGACACTATATACAGAGCTCCTGTGTGTAATGTCACTGGTGATCTCTGTACTACCTATACACACACACTGACACTATATACAGAGCTCCTGTGTGTAATGTCACTGGTGAGTATGTGTGTTACCTATACACACACACTGACACTATATACAGAGCTCCTGTGTGTAATGTCACTGGTGAGTATGTGTGTTACCTATACACACACACACTGACACTATATACAGAGCTCCTGTGTGTAATGTCACTGATGATCACTGTATTACCTATACACACACACACTGACACTATATACAGAGCTCCTGTGTGTAATGTCACTGGTGATCACTGTATTACCTGTACACTGACACTATATACAGAGCTCCTGTGTGTAATGTCACTGGTGATCTATGTACTACCTATACACACACACTGACACTATATACAGAGCTCCTGTGTGTAATATCACTGGTGATTTCTGTATTACCTATACACACACACTGACACTATATACAGAGCTCCTGTGTGTAATGTCACTGGTAATCACTGTATTACCTATACACACACACTGACACTATATACAGAGCTCCAATGTGTAATGTCACTGGTAATCTCTGTACAACCTATACACACACACTGACACTATACACGGAGCTCCTGTGTGTAATGTCACTGGTGATCACTGTATTACCTGTACTCTGTCACTGTATACAGAGCTCCTGTGCATAATGTCACTGGTGATCACTGTGTTACCTATACACACACACTGACACTATATACTGAGCTCCTGTGTGTAATGTCGCTGGTGATCACTGTATTACCTATACACACACACTGACACTATATACAAAGTTCCTGTGTGTAATGTCACTGGTGATCTCTGTACATCCTATACAAACACACTAACACTATATACGGAGCTGCCTTGTGTAATGTCACTGGTGATCACTGTATTACCTGTACTCTGACACTGTATACAGAGCTCCTGTGCATAATGTCACTGGTGATCACTGTATTACCTATACACACACACTGACACTATATACAGAGCTCCTGTGTGTAATGTCACTGGTGATCTCTGTACATCCTATACAGACACACTGACACTATATACGGAGCTGCCTTGTGTAATGTCACTGGTGATCACTGTATTACCTGTACTCTGACACTGTATACAGATCTCCTGTGTGTAATGTCACTGGTGATTGCTGTATTACCTGTACACACATACTGACGCTATATACAGAGCTCCTGTGTGTAATGTCACTGGTGATCACTGTATTACCTATACACACACACTGACACTATACACAGAGATCCTGTGTGTAATGTCACTGGTGATCACTATATTACCTATACACACACACACTGACACTATATACAGAGCTCCTGTGTGTAATGTCGCTGGTGATCACTGTATTACCTATACACACACACTGACACTATATACAGAGCTCCTGTGTGTAATGTCACTGGTGATCACTGTATTACCTATACACACACACTGACACTGTATACAGAGCTCCTGTGTGTAATGTCACTGGTGATCACTGTATTACCTGTACACACACACTGACATTGTATACAGATCTCCTGTGTGTAATGTCACTGGTGATCACTGTATTACCTGTACACACACACTGACACTATATACAGAGCTCCTGTGTGTAATGTCACTTGTGATCACTGTATTACCTATACACACACACTGACACTATACACAGAGATCCTGTGTGTAATGTCACTGGTGATCACTATATTACCTATACACACACACTGACACTATATACAGAGCTCTTGCGTGTAATGTCACTGGTTATCACTGTATTACCTATACACACACACTGACACTATATACAGAGCTCCTGTGTGTAATGTCACTGGTGATCTCTGTACTACCTATACACACACACTGACACTGTATACAGATCTCCTGTGTGTAATGTCACTGGTGATCACTGTATTACCTATACACACACACTGACACTATATACAGAGCTCCTGTGTGTAATGTCACTGGTGATCTCTGTACTACCTATACACACACACTGACACTGTATACAGAGCTCCTGTGTGTAATGTCACTGGTGATCACTGTATTACCTATACACACACACACACAATGACACTATATACAGAGCTCCTGTGTGTAATGTCACTGGTGATCACTGTATTACCTATACACACACACTGACACTATATACAGAGCTCCAATGTGTAATGTCACTGGTGATCACTATATTACCTATACACACACACTGACACTATATACAGAGCTCCTGTGTTTAATGTCACTGGTGATCACTGTATTACCTATACACACACACTGACACTGTATACAGAGCTCCTGTGTGTAATGTCACTGGTGATCACTGTATTACCTCTACACTGACCCTATACACAGGAGTCCTGTGCATAATGTCACTGATAATCTCTACATTATCTGTACACTGTCTCTATATACAGAGCTTTTTTACATCTTCATTATCAGTCACTATCTGGTGCCATTATGTGCCATGGTCATGGCGTGGCGGAATTTGTCCCTTGTATGTGGTATTATTCGGACAGTCACTATGTGGTGGTAATATGTGGTCTTCTCATGGTGTGGCAGTATATATACCTTGTACTTGGTAGTATTTCATCACTATGTGGTGGAATGTGTTCTGGTCATGGTGTGGCGGTATTTCTCTCTTCTATATGGTATTATTAGTCTAGGGATAGTTGTCAGTCATTTGTTTTTTCTGATATTAAGAATGGGAACATTCTTTATTTGCAATACATATTAAATACTTGGATGGTTAACCTCTCCCTGTGTTGTGACTACTACAGAGCAGCAGAGATGCACGTCAGCTCAAGACGCAAAAAATAAGCCGTCACAAAGCCCCAGACCCAAAAAAATGAGAACACTACGGTGCGCAGAACATGGCGTGAAAAGTGTGATTTTTCAAACTTATGAATTTGTTTTCACCACTTAGATACCAGTAAAGGTATACATGTTTGGTATCTACAAACTCGTACTGACCCGAGGCATCACCCTGTCACGTCGGTTTTTCCATATAGTGAACATGGTGACTAAAAAACCCAATAAACAAACGTGCAATTGCACTTTTTTTGCAATTTTACTGCACTTGGAATTTTTGTTGCCATTTCCCTGTACACTATATGGTAAAATAAATGATTGCATCTGAAAGTACAACTCGTCCCGCAAAAAAACTGTCTTTCCTGCTGCTACAGACTTTTATATGACTACAATTTACATTCTGCTGCTTATGGAAACATTTTTGCAGTTTACAAGACCCTTCTTACACTTGCTTGCACCCAGGTTTCATGTGAAAGAGTGTTCTCAAAGCTGAAAATTGTAAAAAATCGTCTGAGGGCTTCGATTGGACAGGAGCTTTTAGAGTCCCTCCTTCTGTTGAACATTGAGTGTGACATTTCAAGGAACTTAGACTATGATGACATTATTAATACGTATGCAATGTCATCTTCTGTTCTGAAAAAAAACGTTTGTAATTTTGCTGCTGATTGACTGTTAGTGTGAGTTTATTTGTTGCTTTGGGCCTTTCACTAACAATTGAATGGTATTGTATTATAGAGGAGAGGAAATCGTGCAATACAAACTTCCAAAATGCTTACAGAATTCTTTTACTTTTCCCAGCGGCCAAGTTTGGTGCTGCTACAATGATGCCGGCTGCTGGGATGCCAGATGGATGCAGGTTCAATTTGTGGCACTTATACTTTAAGAGAATGTACCTTGAAAGTATTTCTTGTTATTGTTCTGTTATGGCACTTTATCACACACTGGTGTGAATAAGATAACAGTGTTCCTCTTTCGCCAGGAGTGTTTCTTTAGTTTGTTATTTATTCGTTATATTGGTTATTTATTGGTTAATAAAGTTGATTCATTTTGAATGAGTTTGTGGACTTATGTTATTCCTATATACGGTATCTGCATGGTGCTGGTGGGCCCCAAGATTGATTGTTTCCTGGTGGGCCCCAGGTACTCCAGTCCGGCGCTGGACCCCACTGATCCTGGGCACTGGTGCAGCACTGCGCCCCCTTCACTGTGTTTTTCACTGGCCACCCGGCTGTTCTGGGAACGGCAAAGTGACGCTTTTCCTGAGATTTTGATTTTGGTTAGATTTCTCTTGCAATACTCAAGCAGTGATGTCGCGAGCTGGATAATAACAAGCTAATATGGTCTTCTTGGGTTTATAGGAAATTGCACAAAAATTCCGTGTCGTTGGCCCTGAAACATTCACCGTCCTGTTTATGGGATGCATAAGGGATGAAGAGCTGGGCTTCCTACAAGCTCTGCAGGTATGGCTTGCTGCACACATCCTACATCCTATATCCGTACAGTGCACACTTACCTGGGAATTATGTCTCACACTTCCGACATGATGAGATACGCAAAAACATTGAGGAATCATGGAGCAACTGTTCATTTTACTAATACAGATACTTCTTGCTGCAGTATTTCTGCTGAAGTGACGATGGGGCATGCCGGCTGAGGGTGGGACTCTTGGAGTCTCTGATGACTCTGTTGGGCTAGGTGCACATTACGTTTGTGGCCATTGTTGGGCGCATACACATAGAAGGTGTGTGCCCCCTAGTGGCCACTGTCAGGATGGATGATGAGGCATCCGTCCACTATTGGGACCCATTGTAAAGAAATGTATACCACATTGCAGAGGTCGCTCTACATTTTTTACAGAAGAGTAAAAATCCTCCTCATAGTATTTTTCAGGAGTATTTTTAGCCAGTCTTTGAATATTAGAGAAGAGGCTGCAACCTGTGCTTTGCTCTACCGCTTCACCATCTTTGACGTATATTTACGTCAAAGGTCGTGTCCCTGCCTTTGATGTGATCTCGCACACCGAGTCCACATATTTCCCTGCACATGATGACTGATTTAATCAACCATCATCTGCCTTTAATAGCTGCTGATGTACTGTTGCTCCGCCTGCTGCTATTAACCCGTTAAATCCAGCTGTCAATCGCTGACAGCGGGATTTAACGCACCTTGGCTGGAAGCGCGTCATACATCCTGCCACGTGATTGTGGGGCACCGATGGGTTGTCATGACAGCTGGGGGTCTGCTGATGACCTCCCATACATGTCATTATGACCCTCCTATGGGCCGGCGTTCATAGAAGATGGTGATTTCTGCTATAGATTGCAGTGTATGTACAGCACAAGCGATCAGACGATCGCCGCTCCAAGTCTCCTAATTAATCTGATCAGTAAACATTGTAATGGGGAAAAAATCAAAATGCCAGAATGACGTTTTTTTGCTGCCACAGCATTGCAGTAAAGTGCAACATCAAAGTGGTTGCAGGGAGTATATAAGGATATGTAGCTCACAAACTCCTAAATATATGATGTTTTCATTTACAATGTATCTAATTTATACATGTATATAGAGAGTACTGAGCATGGATTTGTAAGGTTTCATAACTTCCATGCTAGACAAAATTCTATAAAATAAATAATGTGACAATTCTTTCATGGCCGGAGGTGATAATAAACTGATATAACAGTGTACACTAGTAATTAGAATTCCCTGGGCTCGGGTGTAAGAGGCAATATTCCTGATGATCAGGGTCCCGTGTAGGGACGGTCACTGCTGTATACCATCTAGTACAGAGGTACAGAAGCTGGCGGCGCTCCCATAACCTCCGGGCTGCTGGATTCTATCAAACATCTCCATGTTATTCTGTATACAGTTATATTCTTCTTTCCATCACAATGCGGTGGGATATCACTACAATATGCCAACATGCTGTGATTAGTGGAGGGCGGCTGTCACTATCCCCCGACTTTAGAATTAGATTGAATAAACCTTCAAAGGGGGTGTACAAAGTTTAAAAGATATCTCCTATCCATAGGATAACTTCCCGATGGATGGGGTCTGACTGCTGGGAGCCTCACCAATCCTGAAAACTGGGGATTTGAAGAGTCCTTTGTGACTGATGTGATGGTCGATCATTGCTGCACCATACATTCTCTATGGGACGACTGAAGCTCTGTGCTCGGCTGGTCTTCAGCACTCCCATTAAGAATGAACGGAGCAGTGAGTATACTCAACCACCACTCCATTTGCGGCACCCTGCTACAACAGGTACCACAGGACCCAGGGTGCATGGATGGACTTCTCCACAAGAGGCCCTCACTACATACAAACACCTCCACCCTTCCTCCTCATACCACCAGAGGGAGCCCGTTAGGGATATATATATATGGAGGGTGGAGCCAGGCAGTTCAGTCAGAGTTAGTAGTCAGACAGAGAGAGTCTGAGAGCGTGCTGACGCTGAGAGCAGCGAAGACGCAGCGCATCTGCTGCTGGGTTCTGAGGGCCACGAGTGTGGCCGACGGTAAGGAGGAGAGATGAGAGGAGTTGAGGGGGCAGAGGAGCATCACAAGGCTCACACCGAAGATACAAACCGGACACCGGGTCCGCGCCTACAGGGTCCTTTATACCCAGTAGGGACAACCGGCATTCCAGGAGGACTACAAGTCCCTGGCAGACCTGAAGCTAGACCCATTACAGGACCAGGAACCACGATGGCCCCGACTACCAGGGATAGTGGTTGCCAGCAGAAGGTGAAGGAACAGCACGACACATAAGCTAGGCCCAGTTGCAGGCTGGCCAGGAGCATACAGAGAGGCAGACACGGACCAGGAGGCCTTATACCCGCTCACTGGGGAGAAGTCCTGAAGTGCACCCATCCTACTGAGTACCCTGGACCGTACCTGACATCCGCACCAGTAAAGATATTGAAGCGAATCCCCTGTCTCTGTCAGTGACTCCTGCTGCACCATCCCGCCTGCACTACAAGTCCCAGCATCACCTCCCACCAAATTCCACACTGCCCCGGGGGCCCGCTCCACCTGTGGAAAGCAGAAACACCTCAGCTGCCATCCCATCACCCCCCTGGAGGTCTGAAGCAGCGCTGGTAATCATTACCAAGTACCACAGGTGGCGTCACAAACTGTTTATTTATTTTATCCAAGTTTCAATCCCCTTTTTCAAGAGTGACCCCAGGGTACGGGCCCAGGAGCCGACCACCGCGACATCCCCAAAACCAGGCAAAGGCCCGGGTACCGAGTCGTCCCCATCCCCTGGGCGCGTCGTACTCATCGTCTGTGGGACTGCCAGAACTAGTGGAGCGCTGCTCTTGGCTATTTTGGGCAGTCCTATAGACAGTGAATGGAGGGGAGGCTGAGCATGCTGCCTGTTCTTGGCTTTGCTAGGGGTTCCAGCAGTCAGACCCTCAGTGATCAGTAAGTTATCCCCTAACCTTTGGATAAGAGATGATTTTCTATTTTGGCAATAACCCTTTAATTGCATCCATGTGGTTATTTTCCCCTATCCTGTCCACCTTTATTATGTCCGTTATTCCCTCTGGTGGTCAGTGCAGCCATGTAGTGTATGTCTGTACTACTCAGGCTCTGGGGGCCGGAGCGTGCAGCTACAGAGCAACCTGCTCCACATCACTGCCAGGAGGGGAGATTTATTGCTGTGTAGTTAGTCCAGGTGGTGCCGACAAGTAGAGGGAACAAGTTCTGGCAATCCTGCCAAAGGAACACAGTTATTCCTGCACCGGACCTGCATCTCCGGTGTGCGGCGGCCGGGAAGGTGCCCGCTCTCCTCAGGGAAGATGCTGACGGCCCGCAGGCACATACCCGTCCTTGTGCCAATGCCCAGGAGATAAAGCTGGACATTTATCTAAGTAGAGATGTGGCGTCTCCCACCCGCCTGTCATATTTGTAGATGACGCGTGGCGGAGGGCAGAAGCCGGGGTAGGACTCCTGTCCGGCTGCAGAAGTCTCATGTGTAGTGATACTCATGTGACTTTTCTAAAAGCATAAATCGGCCCGCAGAGGTGTCAGCGACGCTGGCTCAGACGTTACTGTGAGCGGAATAACAAGGCTTTGGTAACAGTTTCACCTCTTTATATTGTATTAGCTCCTTTACTTAGTCCTAGTTCAGACTGGTCGAAGAGATCGCCTGCTGATTCCTTTCTTGCGATTCTGATAGGAGATTTCTGTTAGAAATTTGGCGCAAGGCTAGTGATTAGACTGGCTAGTGATTAGACTGGCTAGTGATTAGACTGGCTAGTGATTAGACTGGCTAGTGATTAGCCTGGCTAGTGATTAGACTGGCTAGTGATTAGACTGGCTAGTGATTAGACTGGCCAGTGATTAGACTGGCCAGTGATTAGACTGGCTAGTGATTAGCCTGGCTAGTGATTAGACTGGCTAGTGATTAGCCTGGCTAGTGATTAGACTGGCTAGTGATTAGCCTGGCTAGTGATTAGACTGGCTAGTGATTAGACTGGCTAGTGATTAGACTGGCTAGTGATTAGCCTGGCTAGTGATTAGCCTGGCTAGTGATTAGCCTGGCTAGTGATTAGACTGGCTAGTGATTAGCCTGGCTAGTGATTAGCCTGGCTAGTGATTAGCCTGGCTAGTGATTAGCCTGGCTAGTGATTAGCCTGGCTAGTGATTAGACTGGCTAGTGATTAGACTGGCCAGTGATTAGACTGGCCAGTGATTAGACTGGCTAGTGATTAGCCTGGCTAGTGATTAGCGTGGCTAGTGATTAGACTGGCTAGTGATTAGACTGGCTAGTGATTAGACTGGCTAGTGATTAGACTGGCCAGTGATTAGACTGGCCAGTGATTAGACTGGCCAGTGATTAGACTGGCCGGTGATTAGACTGGCTGGTGATTAGACTGGCTGGTGATTAGACTGGCTGGTGATTAGACTGGCTGGTGATTAGACTGGCTGGTGATTAGACTGGCTGGTGATTAGACTGGCTGGTGATTAGACTGGCTGGTGATTAGACTGGCTAGTGATTAGACTGGCTAGTGATTAGACTGGCCGGTGATTAGACTGGCCGGTGATTAGACTGGCTAGTAGATAAGGATTTTGTGCCAGATTTTTAGTAACAAAGGGAATACCGCGGTCGGCCACTTTAGGTAGACTGTTACAGTAGGCAGCATGCTGATAAGTTATTTTTTGACGTTTTGCATGATTTTCGCTGTCTTCGGTTGGCATATCCCCCCCCAATGGCACTTCCATCTGCAACCTGTAATGGCCAGTCGGAATACCCGTGCTGGCATCAGGGTCTTATTGCATGGGTAGGCGCTGTGGCATTGGGGTCTTATTACAGGGGTAGGCATGCTGGCATCAGGGTCTTATTACATGGGTAGGCGCACTGGCATCGGGGTCTTATTACACTGGTAGGCGCACTGGCATCGGGGTCTTATTACACGGGTAGGCGCGCTGACATCGGGGTCTTATTACATGGGTAGGCGCGCTGGCATCGGGTCTTATTACACGGGTAGGCGCGCTGGCATCGGGGTCTTATTACACGGGTAGGGTTGCTGGCATCGGGGTCTTATTACACGGGTAGGCGCGCTGGCATCGGGTCTTATTACACGGGTAGGCGCGCTGGCATCGGGGTCTTATTACACGGGTAGGCTTGCTGGCATCGGGGTCTTATTACACGGGTAGGCGCGCTGGCATCGGGGTCTTATTACACAGGTAGGCGCGCTGGCATCGGGGTCTTATTACACGGGTAGGTGCGCTGGCATTGGGGCCTTATTACACGGGTAGGTGCGCTGGCATCGGGGTCTTATTACACGGGTAGGCGCGCTGGCATCAGGTCTTATTACACGGGTAGGCGCGCTGGCATCAGGTCTTTATTACACGGGTAGGCGTGCTGGCATCGGGGTCTTATTACACTGGTAGGCGCGCTGGCATCGGGGTCTTATTACACGGGTAGGCGCGCTGGCATCGGGGTCTTTATTACACGGGTAGGCGTGCTGGCATCGGGGTCTTATTACACGAGTAGGCGAACTGGCATCGGGGTCTTATTACACGGGTAGGCGCGCTGGCATCGGGGTCTTATTACACGGGTAAGCGCGCTGTTCGGAGACAATGGGAAAACCAGTGGGCAAGGCTTCACAGATACAGAAAATAGCACAGAATTTACTAGTAGGAGTTGCCTATTTATTATGTAGACACACGTTTGGAAATGACATAAGTAGATGGCCCAAGCCCTCCACAAAGCTTTTCATCCTGGAGGGCACCGGCTTTACCAATGTGACCCTCTGACATATGGGAGCATCATTATAATAGGGTACTGCCTTTACATGCCAGCTAGTCCGTGTCCAGTTACTGCTTTCTCTGTGACGGGGTGTACATATTTGCGTGAATGTAATGTGGATAATGACTGTATACGCCATCTTGTGCTTCAGGTCTGGAGGCAGATGCGGCACATGGGGGTAAAGCCGCATGTAATCACCTATAACCTGCATCTTTGTGCCCCCCGAGACTGTGGGATTGGAGACACCGCTGACGCTCTACATTTACTCACGCACTCTAAGGAACTGGCAGCCCTGACTTTAAGTGCAGGCAAAGAGAAGCAAGACAGGAAAAGCCAGCAAGTGAAGAAAGGAAAGGATAGTCCTGGAGAGGTGGGCAGCCCATGCTCCTGGGCCATTCCTCAATTCCAAGTGGCAACTATGGCACAGCTGAGGACTTGGCAGGCTCACAGGCACTGGCCGTGGTGAGTACAGCTGACCATTTTCCCAGCGTGCCCTCTTTTGATGCCAGTAATGTGCCAAACCTCCTGGACCTGTCTGTAAATACGGGAAAAATTGTGTCACTTGCAAATGTCAATACCCCATCTGACCGATTGGCAGTGATTGGCGACTTAGGGGGCGTTCTTCAGAAGATGAAAGAAGACAACGTCTGTCCTACAATAAAGACCTTCACCCTCCTAGCGGCAGTCATGAGAGCAGAAGTGGGGTCAGAATCTGCCGTCCGGGCCACTATGGACGCCTACGGAGTACAGCCAGATCTCACCTTTTTTAACACTTTGGTGTTGAAGAGGAGTAAAACTCTGAAGCTGCAGTCGGCTTTGGTAAGGGAATGGTTTTTATTTTATCATTTAAATGTTAAAAAGCCATCATAAAATAATTAACACGGCTTGTGAGAAGATCCACGCTATCTGACAGTAAAGAGGCTGAGGTACAGTAGGTGAATGATGTTACCGCATTGTGGGATTATATTTGCTGCATGAAATCATTTGTAAAGCGTGTGACAGATCTGCCTGACTTTTTATATATATTTTTTTCTTAAAAGTGAATACCTTTTTTTTTTTTACTATTGCTTAATAACGATCCAAAGCAAATGGTTCTGTGTGACCCACTACTACTCAGATAGCGTTAGCCCTCCCTGGGAAAGGTGTACTTGGACGATGGGCCGGTGGAAGAGGGGGATGCAGTCCCGGCCTTCACCCGGTCTGTGCCCAGGGCGCACACATTAAAAATATGGGCTAGCAGATGAGTGGTTATTTGTCGACTACGCCACCTGTGGTTCCCGGTGATTACCACCAGCGCTGCGGCAGTCCTCTGAGGCGGGTGTCGTGGCAGCTCAGCTGGTACTACTCCCCACAGGCGGAGCAGGGCCTCAGGGCAGAGAGAGAGGAAAGTCTGGAGGTTGGTGGTGTGTGTGCGGTGCCGCGCAGGAAAGGATAACGGAGGCAAGGGGTGAAGTCTTCCAAGCTTTACTCACGTTGTTTCAGTAGTAAGCACAAAGCTTCTCCTTGCTCCTCACGGTGCGCTGCGACCACCAGGAAGGGGTTCAGCACACTCCGGGTAGTTTAGGTGCACTTAACGAGACCCCTGGACCAGAATGTTCCTCTCCTTGGTGAGTTCTCCCATTAAGTCTCCTCCTGACTGTGTGTGTGGTATGAACTTGGTGAAAGGCCGGTTCCCGCTGCATCAGCGCAGTTTAAGAGATACGGGTGGCCTACGCCGCTCCGTCCATATCCCCCTTAGGGATCCAGAAGGCCTCTGGGCTTTTCCGACTGAGACGTGAAGTAACAGAGTCAGATATCGGGGGCCGGTACCCCTCTTGCAGCAGGAATCCCTCTGACTAGGCCAGAGTAAGAAGTACAGGTGGCGTATGCTGCTCCGTCCGTATCCCCTGGGATCCTTTTGCCTGTGGAGCTTTACTCCTCCGCTCCCCTCCAGGCCTTCTTAGGTAGGGACCTTGACCGGGTAGATACAGCGGTTAACTCTAACCCACTCCTCACCTCAAGCCCAGAGTACGAGGACCGTGTATCTTCAACAAGCTGCAGGTTCCAGCAGAAAGCCACTATCAGCGATAAAGATCACAATCAAAGACTTTGAACCTAAGATGGCCGTGTATTAAATATGTATCAGTAAGTGTAACCTAAAAGTGTGTCCTCCACCCTCACCCACTACATGGTTTCCCCTATCTTTGGTCGTCCCCCCATCTCCTCTATCCCGGCTGGTTTTGCACCCTGGTGCATATAAGCCCCCCACAGGACAGGAGTGGTGTAGTGTTGAGTGCTGAGGCTGGGTCCCGTGTGATACTCCATCCTTACCTCGGAGAGGAGATACCGCACCTCGATCTGAGGTGCAGTACCCCTGTGGCGACTGAACCCTCAGGGACGCCACAGTTCCAACCGATTCATATAGAAACTACACTTTTAGATATCTGCCTAATTGTTTCTAAGCATGGCTTTGAATTAAGGGGCATGGCTTTGAATTAAGGGGCATGGCTCTGAAGGAAGGGGCATTGCTTTGAAAGAAGGGGCATGGCTTTGAAAGAAGGGGCATGGCTTTGAAAGAAGGGGCATGGCTTTGAAGAAGGGGCATGGCTTTGAAAGAAGGGGCATGGCTGTGAAAGAAGGGGCATGGCTTTGAAAGATGGGGCATGGCTTTGACAGAAGGGACATTGCTTTGAAAGAAGGGGCATGGCTTTGAAGAAGGGGCATGGCTTTGAAAGAAGGGGCATGGCTGTGAAAGAAGGGGCATGGCTTTGAAAGATGGGGCATGGCTTTGACAGAAGGGGCATGGCTCTGAAGGAAGGGGCATTGCTTTGAAAGAATGGGCATTGCTTTGAAAGAAGGGGCATGGCTTTGAGGAAGGGGCATTTCTTTGAAAGAAGGGGCATAGTTTTGAAAGATAGGGCATGGCTTTGACAGAAGGGGCATGGCTTTGACAGAAGGGGCATGGCTTTAAATACAACAGCATGCACTAAATTGCTTGAAAATTGGGGGGCAAAAAAAGTGATGCAAGGCAAGCCAGCAAAAGAGTCTAAAGTATGACAAATTTTCTCATTTACATGTCCATATTTAACCACTTACATGGAAAAAATGGCCCTGGTGTCAGCAGTGTTTGTTCCGTGTGTCATCAGTGTTCGGTCTGTGTGTCCGTTTTTCCCATCCATGTTTGACGGATGGATAAATAAATCCTTGAATTACAGAGCTTCTCCTATTCTTTGCCATCCGGGTGCTGAATGTTTTTGCACAGACCCATAGACTTGTATCGGCTCTTTTCATCTGTGATATCGGAAAAAGACAGACAGATGCACAACAATCAGACACAATCCGTGTGGCAGGTATGTTTTACCGGACGCACTGCATAGATTACATAGGAAAGTGTGTCTGGCCTTCTATTAGGTTTTTTTTTAGTTATGGATGACAAATGGACGCTGTACGGATCAAAAATGGCCTTTTTTTCCCCTGAACACAAAGCATTGTGCTTGTGTGAATTTGCTCTTCGGCAGGGAATTGTGCACTGAGCCTATATGAAGGCGTTTTGTGCGCTGCCGCCAAAATGCAACATTCAGTTGGACGCAGCAATATTTTATGTGTGAATACTGTTTAATACAGATTTTAGCATTTCCCTTTTTCTAAAAATGCGTCGGGCCTCATGCAGAAACATACTTTTTGTCGAAACGGACAGTGATACCCATAACAACCAATCAGAGCTCTTCTTTTATTGCCCTGGTAAAATGAAACGTGGCATCTGGTTGGCTGTCATGGAGAACACTGACACATTCTGAAACTTAGTGCAGATTCTTCCACACTTCATGCCACACGTACAGTGTAAAAACTGATCGTCTGAATGGTCTCTTTACAGCAGCTGTTGCCTATGATGGCACAGAGAGGCATTGCACCAAACATCCATACCTTTTGCAATCTCGCTAGGGCATGCCTTAAAGAAAAAGATGGTTTACAGCTCCTGGAAGACATGGCGGTAATGACATTGCTACTTTGCATAGTAGTTTATTTAGTGTCTTTTTTTTTTTTACTCTAAGGCTATGTGCACACGATGCAGAAATGAAGCAGAAAATTTCTGCATCATTTCTGCATCTCCCTGGCAGAAAAAATGCATGCAGATTGTGCATGCGTTTTTCCTGCAGAATACATGCGGATCCACATGCAGATTCACATACGTTTCCGCATGCAGATTGACAAGCGCTTTCCAGGCGATTTTAGCATCACCTGGAAAGTGCTTGACAACTAGGTCACAGTATATAAATCCATGCAAACAGCATGGATTTATATAGTGTGACCCGAGAGAGTGTATATACTTACTTCCGATAGCCCGCGCTGTCCTGCTTTACACTCCGTTCTCCCGGCAACTTTGAATTGAAAGACCTGCCGACGTCAGCGTCACGTGACCCGTCACATGACTCTGACGTCACCGCAGGTCCTACAACTCACTGCAAGTGCCGGGAAGCAAGCAGGAGCGCTGCGCGGGCCGACAGATGGTAAGTATATATATATTTTTTATTTTATTCTTGTTTTACAGCTTTTTTAATGGTACCTGGGTGTGGAGGAGACTCTCCTCTCCTCCACACCCGGGTACCATCCGCACATTAGAACGCACCAATTACGCAAGTGACGCGCCCCTGGGCCTGTGTTGTGCGGCATCGCGCGCACGGGGGCTTACCCGGAGCCGGATCAGATGGGGGTAGTAGTCTCGTGGCGGTGACCCGGTCCGTGCCCAGGGAGTCAAACTGAGTGGCAGTATTTAGCAGTAGATGTTAGAATGTTCGACTACACCACCCGTGGATTGCGGTTACGAAACCGCCGCTGCACGGCAGACCGCTGAGGCCGGTGTTGTTTGTGCAGCTGAGAATGAGATGACTCCCCACGGGAGGAGTATGGCCTCAGGGCAGATATGCTAGAGATGATGATGGGAGTGATGGTGCGGGCGTCCCAGTGCCGATGGTGCAGGTGTGACGACGGAACACGGAGGCGGGAAGTGCAGTTTCAAAAGCTTTACTCACAGTTCTTTATCAGGTCCTTGTGCACAGTAGGACCACCCGAGTCATGCTGCGTCCACCAGGTCAGGGACTCGGCCAACTCCCAGGCAATTCCAGAGCGTGGTCCAGAGCTCCCCTCTCTTCCTTCCTACTGGCCGTCCCCACCAGGGACCCACCTTTGTCCGGCTTCCTCGGGCCTTATGGGGGTAAAACCTCTCTCCGGTTTCCCTGACCCTATGTGGCGTGCCTTCCTGGTGGATGTGGTGAGGGGTCGTGCCAAAACTTGACCACGACCTCCGGTTCCTGGCTAAGGATAATTGGCCTCCACCAGTTTGGGATCCGGTACCCTTCTCTGCCAACCCTTCACCCGTTTTGGCTCTCTCGTGGGATCTCAGGGTTCCCTCTATGCTTGCGTCTCTGGGCCTTTCTCTGTGTTCCTCTTCTTCCTTCTCTCTCTCTCTCTCGGCTTCAGGCCTGGCTCTGGAGCTGGGCCCAGACGGAGTCACAGCTCCCTGTCAGCCCTCTCTGGCTGAGCTCCTCTCACAACTCCTCCAGGCTGAACTGAACCCTGTCTTAAGATGGTGCCCACCTTATATACTCCCTCTGACACCCGAGCCCAGGTGACTAGCACCCAATGGGCTCCTACCTATGCCCAGAGTCCCTCCCCTATCTGCTCCTACACCACTAGGATGTTCCTCCCCACTCCAGCCAGGGACAGACGCTGTCGTACCTGCACATCTACCTGGTGGGAGTACCGTTGTTCTGTCCCCCGGAAATGGGGTGAGTGTAGTGCATGCAGCTATCTGATCTCTGTTCCACACTCCATCCTTACCCGGGAGTGGAATACCACACCTCTGGTTTGAGGTGCAATACCCCTGTAGCAGCCGAGTCCTCGGGGTGCTACATTCCCCCCCGGTAAACCACAGCACGTCCTCGGGCTGGAAAAGAGCAAAACATAATAAAACATACAAAATTTTAAAATATACACTAACATATAAAACATTAACTAAACTCATCCCTTTATGGGAGTTACTTTTCTCTTAGAACGTTACAGGTATAAACATTACGAAAACATTATTATTTTAGCAGCGTAAACTTGCAATATAAAACTTTTTCCATATAAAACGTTCTTGATCCTCTGGCCACGGTGCAACTTGTGACCAGGTAAGGTGCAACAGTCACTAGAGAAAAACAGTTTCTTATAAAACCAGAAGGGGACGCTTAAGGAAGCGCAACTATTTACAGGGTATGGCCGCTCTCAGTCCTCGGCCAGTGGTAACAGGGGAATGGCTGCTCACAGTCCTCAGCCTGGTAAGGGATTAGGGGCACACAGGTAACAGTTCTTTAATAGTTCCATACTAGTCCCAACGGGGACCACACTCCGATTAGCAGCAACTTAGGTACCCCGACGGGTAACTATATACAGTTCTTTGTTCATGCTACTTCCCTTCAGTAGCTATGTCCTCTCTGTGCTCCCTCCTGAGGGTAGTCTTCAGACCCGTCCGGGTCCTCTTGGCTTTCCTCGTACTGCAGCTCCTCCTCGGTTAACCGGTGTACGTGAAGGGCGTACGGTCCCTTGGCACACTGGTGCCGGGTGAAGGTGACCACGTCACCCGGGTAGAGATCACGTCCACGGTGTCCCTCCGGTAGGTGGCTCTCGACATCCCTGCGGGTAACAAAGACGTCGCCGGGGGTTCGGTGATCCCGGATAAAGCCCCAGCCGTTCTCTAGTTCAAACTTTATCACAGTCCCGGTGGCGCGGGGACCGTGGGCCGTACGGGGGTTTCGTCGGGCCCGGCGTTTCTGCTCCGCGCTTTGGACCTGCAGTTGTTCCTCGCGGATCCGCCTCTCTCGCCGTTCTCTCCCAAAGACCTCCAGCTGTTGACGGCAACACTCCTCACGCTGGGCTGCGGCCGCCCGGGTCTCTTGGGTGAACCCCATGAGGTTTTCACCGGTGGGGTCCCATGCAAATTGGGCCTCTTCCAATGGGAGCGGGACAATGTTGGCGGGTGCCGGAGCCGGGATCAGAGGCTCACACAGGGGCCATTCCTTCCGGAGTCGGGGGTTTACGTACTCCGGTGGCCACACGAAGGGCTGTCCATCCGGGCAAGTATGCTGCGCAAACAGATCTTCACCCAGGGGCAGCACTGTGGAAATTGAGGACGCTGTGGGGGCAGCGGCGCCCGGAGGTACTCGTCCTTGCGTCCAGGACGTGGGCATCCTCTTTGGATCCAGGTATGGCACCTTTGGGAATGAGGGCGCTGGAGGGGCTGCGGCGCCCGGATTCCCTAGGCCTTGCGACCAGGCCGGTGGCACTGTGGAGGTAGAGGGCGCTGTGGAGACTGCGGCGCCCGGGGGTACTCGGCCCTGCGACCAGGCCGGGGGTACTTCCTCTTTTGCCGCGCTTTGGGTCAAGGGGCGTGGCGTAACAGAGGGCGCGACCGCGGCTCCTTCCGCTTGAGGCCTAGTCGGGAGCAGCGGCGGTGCAGCAACGGGCGCGGTGAGTGGAACTTCGGGCTCTGCGACGGGGAACTGGGGCAGGCTTGCGGCTACTGGGCACGGGGTGATGACGTCCCCATTACCTGCTTCCATCCCTGCGGCTCCCTCCGCGGCGTCGTCTCCGGCCTTCGTCCCTCCTGCACCATCCTCAGGGGCAGACATGCTCCACGTTGCGGGTGGCGTCCTCTGCTGGCGGGTTCCAGCCTGCTGGACCATCTCTCTTCTCCACTCGGCCAGCGCTTCTTGCTGTACCCGGGCCATCTTCCGGGCCAAGGCCTCCAGCGCGGTCTGTGCACGCTCCCGATCTCTGGGGAGCTGTGCCAGGATCTCCACCAGGCCTTCTGGGGTGGCAGCCTGCAACAGGTTCCGGACCACAGGGTCGGTGCTGATCGACTCTTCCTCCATCTCCGGGTGCAATCTGTCCAGACTCCTCCAGGCCGCACCCATCTTCTCTCTTTTGTTCGGTATCCGCCCCCATTGAGGGTGGTCCCGGGGCAACTTGGTGACAGTCAGTTCCAGGGGCAGCCCCCTCACGCTGATGGACATTTCTATCATTGCAGTCTCTGCTGGCGGGGGCGGTTTCCGCTTTTGGCGCCATTCTTGGACCTGGCCCACGATGGGAGGTGGCTTCTTGCCACCCTCTGGCACGCCCATAATGGAGTCCGCTCTGCCAGGGCGGGAAATCGTCTCAGATGGCGGGAATCGTCTCCTTATGGCGGGAAACTCCGTGGATGGCGGGAAAAGGCTGCAGATGGCGGGCAAACGGCGGGAAACGATCCGAGATGGCGTCCGATGGCGGGAACTCTCCGGAATTGGCGGGAGACTCCTTTTTGAGGTAAATGTGAACTTTTCTTCAGGCACGCAGTACCCGGTGGTTGCGGGCACGTAATCCTGCCGACTACGCCAAAGTTGACGCGCCCCTGGGCCTGTGTCGTGCGGCATCGCGCGCACGGGGGCTTACCCGGAGCCGGATCAGATGGGGGTAGTAGTCTCGTGGCGGTGACCCGGTCCGTGCCCAGGGAGTCAAACTGAGTGGCAGTATTTAGCAGTAGATGTTAGAATGTTCGACTACGCCACCCGTGGATTGCGGTTACGAAACCGCCGCTGCACGGCAGACCGCTGAGGCCGGTGTTGTTTGTGCAGCTGAGAATGAGATGACTCCCCACGGGAGGAGTATGGCCTCAGGGCAGATATGCTAGAGATGATGATGGGAGTGATGGTGCGGGCGTCCCAGTGCCGATGGTGCAGGTGTGACGACGGAACACGGAGGCGGGAAGTGCAGTTTCAAAAGCTTTACTCACAGTTCTTTATCAGGTCCTTGTGCACAGTAGGACCACCCGAGTCATGCTGCGTCCACCAGGTCAGGGACTCGGCCAACTCCCAGGCAATTCCAGAGCGTGGTCCAGAGCTCCCCTCTCTTCCTTCCTACTGGCCGTCCCCACCAGGGACCCACCTTTGTCCGGCTTCCTCGGGCCTTATGGGGGTAAAACCTCTCTCCGGTTTCCCTGACCCTATGTGGCGTGCCTTCCTGGTGGATGTGGTGAGGGGTCGTGCCAAAACTTGACCACGACCTCCGGTTCCTGGCTAAGGATAATTGGCCTCCACCAGTTTGGGATCCGGTACCCTTCTCTGCCAACCCTTCACCCGTTTTGGTTCTCTCGTGGGATCTCAGGGTTCCCTCTATGCTTGCGTCTCTGGGCCTTTCTCTGTGTTCCTCTTCTTCCTTCTCTCTCTCTCTCTCGGCTTCAGGCCTGGCTCTGGAGCTGGGCCCAGACGGAGCCACAGCTCCCTGTCAGCCCTCTCTGGCTGAGCTCCTCTCACAACTCCTCCAGGCTGAACTGAACCCTGTCTTAAGATGGTGCCCACCTTATATACTCCCTCTGACACCCGAGCCCAGGTGACTAGCACCCAATGGGCTCCTACCTATGCCCAGAGTCCCTCCCCTATCTGCTCCTACACCACTAGGATGTTCCTCCCCACTCCAGCCAGGGACAGACGCTGTCGTACCTGCACATCTACCTGGTGGGAGTACCGTTGTTCTGTCCCCCGGAAATGGGGTGAGTGTAGTGCATGCAGCTATCTGATCTCTGTTCCACACTCCATCCTTACCCGGGAGTGGAATACCACACCTCTGGTTTGAGGTGCAATACCCCTGTAGCAGCCGAGTCCTCGGGGTGCTACATTCCCCCCCGGTAAACCACAGCACGTCCTCGGGCTGGAAAAGAGCAAAACATAATAAAACATACAAAATTTTAAAATATACACTAACATATAAAACATTAACTAAACTCATCCCTTTATGGGAGTTACTTTTCTCTTAGAACGTTACAGGTATAAACATTACGAAAACATTATTATTTTAGCAGCGTAAACTTGCAATATAAAACTTTTTCCATATAAAACGTTCTTGATCCTCTGGCCACGGTGCAACTTGTGACCAGGTAAGGTGCAACAGTCACTAGAGAAAAACAGTTTCTTATAAAACCAGAAGGGGACGCTTAAGGAAGCGCAACTATTTACAGGGTATGGCCGCTCTCAGTCCTCGGCCAGTGGTAACAGGGGAATGGCTGCTCACTGTCCTCAGCCTGGTAAGGGATTAGGGGCACACAGGTAACAGTTCTTTAATAGTTCCATACTAGTCCCAACGGGGACCACACTCCGATTAGCAGCAACTTAGGTACCCCGACGGGTAACTATATACAGTTCTTTGTTCATGCTACTTCCCTTCAGTAGCTATGTCCTCTCTGTGCTCCCTCCTGAGGGTAGTCTTCAGACCCGTCCGGGTACTCTTGGCTTTCCTCGTACTGCAGCTCCTCCTCGGTTAACCGGTGTACGTGAAGGGCGTACGGTCCCTTGGCACACTGGTGCCGGGTGAAGGTGACCACGTCACCCGGGTAGAGATCACGTCCACGGTGTCCCTCCGGTAGGTGGCTCTCGACATCCCTGCGGGTAACAAAGACGTCGCCGGGGGTTCGGTGATCCCGGATAAAGCCCCAGCCGTTCTCTAGTTGAAACTTTATCACAGTCCCGGTGGCGCGGGGACCGTGGGCCGTACGGGGGTTTCGTCGGGCCCGGCGTTTCTGCTCCGCGCTTTGGACCTGCAGTTGTTCCTCGCGGATCCGCCTCTCTCGCCGTTCTCTCCCAAAGACCTCCAGCTGTTGACGGCAACACTCCTCACGCTGGGCTGCGGCCGCCCGGGTCTCTTGGGTGAACCCCATGAGGTTTTCACCGGTGGGGTCCCATGCAAATTGGGCCTCTTCCAATGGGAGCGGGACAATGTTGGCGGGTGCCGGAGCCGGGATCAGAGGCTCACACAGGGGCCATTCCTTCCGGAGTCGGGGGTTTACGTACTCCGGTGGCCACACGAAGGGCTGTCCATCCGGGCAAGTATGCTGCGCAAACAGATCTTCACCCAGGGGCAGCACTGTGGAAATTGAGGACGCTGTGGGGGCAGCGGCGCCCGGAGGTACTCGTCCTTGCGTCCAGGACGTGGGCATCCTCTTTGGATCCAGGTATGGCACCTTTGGGAATGAGGGCGCTGGAGGGGCTGCGGCGCCCGGATTCCCTAGGCCTTGCGACCAGGCCGGTGGCACTGTGGAGGTAGAGGGCGCTGTGGAGACTGCGGCGCCCGGGGGTACTCGGCCCTGCGACCAGGCCGGGGGTACTTCCTCTTTTGCCGCGCTTTGGGTCAAGGGGCGTGGCGTAACAGAGGGCGCGACCGCGGCTCCTTCCGCTTGAGGCCTAGTCGGGAGCAGCGGCGGTGCAGCAACGGGCGCGGTGAGTGGAACTTCGGGCTCTGCGACGGGGAACTGGGGCAGGCTTGCGGCTACTGGGCACGGGGTGATGACGTCCCCATTACCTGCTTCCATCCCTGCGGCTCCCTCCGCGGCGTCGTCTCCGGCCTTCGTCCCTCCTGCACCATCCTCAGGGGCAGACATGCTCCACGTTGCGGGTGGCGTCCTCTGCTGGCGGGTTCCAGCCTGCTGGACCATCTCTCTTCTCCACTCGGCCAGCGCTTCTTGCTGTACCCGGGCCATCTTCCGGGCCAAGGCCTCCAGCGCGGTCTGTGCACGCTCCCGATCTCTGGGGAGTTGTGCCAGGATCTCCACCAGGCCTTCTGGGGTGGCAGCCTGCAACAGGTTCCGGACCACAGGGTCGGTGCTGATCGACTCTTCCTCCATCTCCGGGTGCAATCTGTCCAGACTCCTCCAGGCCGCACCCATCTTCTCTCTTTTGTTCGGTATCCGCCCCCATTGAGGGTGGTCCCGGGGCAACTTGGTGACAGTCAGTTCCAGGGGCAGCCCCCTCACGCTGATGGACATTTCTATCATTGCAGTCTCTGCTGGCGGGGGCGGTTTCCGCTTTTGGCGCCATTCTTGGACCTGGCCCACGATGGGAGGTGGCTTCTTGCCACCCTCTGGCACGCCCATAATGGAGTCCGCTCTGCCAGGGCGGGAAATCGTCTCAGATGGCGGGAATCGTCTCCTTATGGCGGGAAACTCCGTGGATGGCGGGAAAAGGCTGCAGATGGCGGGCAAACGGCGGGAAACGATCCGAGATGGCGTCCGATGGCGGGAACCCTCCGGAATTGGCGGGAGACTCCTTTTTGAGGTAAATGTGAACTTTTCTTCAGGCACGCAGTACCCGGTGGTTGCGGGCACGTAATCCTGCCGACTACGCCAAAGTTGACGCGCCCCTGGGCCTGTGTCGTGCGGCATCGCGCGCACGGGGGCTTACCCGGAGCCGGATCAGATGGGGGTAGTAGTCTCGTGGCGGTGACCCGGTCCGTGCCCAGGGAGTCAAACTGAGTGGCAGTATTTAGCAGTAGATGTTAGAATGTTCGACTACGCCACCCGTGGATTGCGGTTACGAAACCGCCGCTGCACGGCAGACCGCTGAGGCCGGTGTTGTTTGTGCAGCTGAGAATGAGATGACTCCCCACGGGAGGAGTATGGCCTCAGGGCAGATATGCTAGAGATGATGATGGGAGTGATGGTGCGGGCGTCCCAGTGCCGATGGTGCAGGTGTGACGACGGAACACGGAGGCGGGAAGTGCAGTTTCAAAAGCTTTACTCACAGTTCTTTATCAGGTCCTTGTGCACAGTAGGACCACCCGAGTCATGCTGCGTCCACCAGGTCAGGGACTCGGCCAACTCCCAGGCAATTCCAGAGCGTGGTCCAGAGCTCCCCTCTCTTCCTTCCTACTGGCCGTCCCCACCAGGGACCCACCTTTGTCCGGCTTCCTCGGGCCTTATGGGGGTAAAACCTCTCTCCGGTTTCCCTGACCCTATGTGGCGTGCCTTCCTGGTGGATGTGGTGAGGGGTCGTGCCAAAACTTGACCACGACCTCCGGTTCCTGGCTAAGGATAATTGGCCTCCACCAGTTTGGGATCCGGTACCCTTCTCTGCCAACCCTTCACCCGTTTTGGTTCTCTCGTGGGATCTCAGGGTTCCTTCTATGCTTGCGTCTCTGGGCCTTTCTCTGTGTTCCTCTTCTTCCTTCTCTCTCTCTCTCTCGGCTTCAGGCCTGGCTCTGGAGCTGGGCCCAGACGGAGCCACAGCTCCCTGTCAGCCCTCTCTGGCTGAGCTCCTCTCACAACTCCTCCAGGCTGAACTGAACCCTGTCTTAAGATGGTGCCCACCTTATATACTCCCTCTGACACCCGAGCCCAGGTGACTAGCACCCAATGGGCTCCTACCTATGCCCAGAGTCCCTCCCCTATCTGCTCCTACACCACTAGGATGTTCCTCCCCACTCCAGCCAGGGACAGACGCTGTCGTACCTGCACATCTACCTGGTGGGAGTACCGTTGTTCTGTCCCCCGGAAATGGGGTGAGTGTAGTGCATGCAGCTATCTGAGCTCTGTTCCACACTCCATCCTTACCCGGGAGTGGAATACCACACCTCTGGTTTGAGGTGCAATACCCCTGTAGCAGCCGAGTCCTCGGGGTGCTACACAAGTACAGATGCAGTCTTGCGGTATTGGCGCGTTCTAATGCAAGTCAATGGCGGCGAAAACGCAGCGTTTACGCAAGATTAAATGACATGCTGCGGATTTTTGAGCGCAGCGTTTACGCTGCGGAAAAATCCGCATCATGGGCACAGCACATGCGGATTTCCATTGGGGAACATTGCTTCCCTTCTACCATGCGTTTTTCATGCGTTTCCGTGGCGTTTACGCAACTGCAAAAACGCCGCGGAAACGCATGAAATACGCATCGTGTGAACTCAGCCTTACTTGATAAAGTCTAGAAAATAAGTAAATAAAGTAATTTTCAATAAACATTATATTTTATTTTCCATTCACATCTTTTCCTCTTTTCCCTTCCCAGTCTATACTCGATATAATTATGGTGGTGTACACCAGTGAATGGTAGTCTAATGAGATATGATCCTCTTTTCTTTCTCTTTCTCATTCACGCTTAAACCTTCATTATGCTTACATACGCCCTTAGTTTCTTGGCACCACTAAACCTTACTCTCCTTTGCTGTCCTCAAACCCCAGCACCCTCTAACCAAATAATCATCTCTCCTTCCCTCTTACCTCCCCACCTGACCTCATCTGCAGACCTGCTCCTCAAACTCAGAGCTATCCTACCAAAACATAAAACAAGCCGGACACTCTCCTTCTCCCACCTGCTCTCCCTTTCTCTGCTTCTCCTCACTGCTGGCGACAGTCCTATCCAGTCCTATCCTGGACCCAAACAGCTCACACCTCCCACCAATACCCCCTCCTATTGCTTCCAACCAACTGCAAACTACAGCAACCTCTCCTACGTAAAACCCGTGCCGCTGATGACTACCCACCCTGCTCCCTCTCTTTGGAGCACTCTGGAACGCCTGCTATGTCTGCAACAAGCTCCATTTTGTCCACGACCTCTTTACCTCTCATCATCTCTTTTTCCTGGGCATCACAGAGACATGGTTGACACCCTCCGACACTGCCTCCCCTGCTGCGCTGTGTTACGGTGGCCACCACTTCACACACACGCTCACTCCTCGCCCTGGTAACAGACATGGTGAAGGAGTGGGTCTTCTCCTTTCTACCAACTGCTCCTTTAGCCCTATCCCACCTCTACCCTCCCTTACTCTCCCTTCTTTTGAAGTCCACTCTGTCCTCATCTACTCTCCTTCCAAGTAGCTGTCATATACCGACCTCCAGGCCCAGTCACTGCCTTTATTGACCAATTCTCCACCTGGCTTCTTTACTTTCTCTCTGCTGACGTTGCACAATCATCATGGGCGATTTCAACATCCCCACTGACACTCGCCAGTCAACAGCATCCAAATTCCTGTCACTTACTTCATCCTTTGGACTTACTCAGTGGTCCTCCTCAGCCACCCACACAGACCGACACATACTAGACCTCATCTTCTTCACCCAACTCTGCTCCCTATCTAACCTTACAACCTCCCCCCTACCCCTATCCTCCTCACCTGTCACACATGTCCAGCAACTAGCACACCCCCTCAGAAACCTTGCATATCTAGACACTCACACACTCTCTGACTCTGTTCTACCACTGACATCTTTACTCCACGACACTGACAGCACCACTGCTTTCTACAATACCACTCTCGCATCAGCTATTGACTCGGTCGCCCCTCTTGTGCATGGCAGAGCGCGACGAGTCAATAGGCAACCCTGGCACAACACCCTCACTAAACCGCTTCAGCAAGCGTCCAGGGTTGCGGAACGGCGTTGGAGGAAAACACATTCGCAAGATGTCTTCACTGCATTCAAACAACAACATTCGCATTCAAATCAACCCTCGCCTCTGTTAAGCTGGCCTACTTCACAACCGTCATATCTTTCTTATCCTACAACCCCAAACCGTTATTCAACACTTTTAACTCTCTCCTCCACCCACCACTGCCCCCTCCAAACTCCGTCATCCCTGCTGAGGAGTTTGCCACACAATTCAAAAACAAGATTGACCAAACACGGCAAATCTTTACTGTCCGACCACCACAACCCCTTTGTTTCCCAGACCATTGCTCTTCCCCCATAACCTCCCTTTCCAACATCATGGAAGGAGAACTCACTCGTCTCCTTTCCAAATTACACCTCACCACTTGTGCACTCAACCCCATCCCCCCCAACCTCACCCCCACACTCATCCCATCCCTAACCCATCTTTTCAACCTATCACTAACTTCTGGTACCTTCCCCTCTGCCTTCAAACATGCCACAATCACTCCCATCCTCAAAAAGCCATCCCTCAACCCAACCGCCTTGTCCAGCTACCGACCCATATCGCTTCTCCCATTTGCCTCCAAACTCCTTGAGCAACACGTTCACGCTGAACTTTCCTCTCACTTTTCATCTATCTCTCTCTTCAATAACCAACAATCTGGTTTCCGCCCCCACCATTCCACCAAAACTGCCCTTACCAAAATTACTAATGACTTACTTACCAACAAAGTTAACAGACAATTCACTGTACTCCTTCTTCTTGACCTGTCCTCTGCCTTCGACACAGTTGACCACTGCCTCCTACTGCAGATCCTGTCTTCCTTTGGAGTCAAAGACCCTGCCCTATCCTGGATCTCCTCATACCTTTCCAACCGCACATTTAGCCCCCCCCTCCCACACTACCTCCTCATCCCGCCACCTCTCTGTTGGAGTCCCTCAAGGTTCTGTCCTAGGACTAGGACCCCTACTCTTCTCAATCTATACCCTTGGCCTGGGACAGCTCATAAAATCCCATGGCTTCCAGTTATGAAGAGCATGGTCAGTCATCCTCTTGGTGAGGACACAGAAGTCTTGCCTGTCAGCAATCTGGCACGCATGGCTGAGTTTATGTTACGCAGCCTTTCCCGTGATCCTTGCATTGTCCAAACTTTGGATGACAGTCCTTACTGGTTGGTGACACTTCTAGACCCACGCTACAAGGAGAACTTTCTGTCTCTTATTCCCTTGCAGGACAGGCCTCTAAAATGGTGCCGTACGAGAAGGCTTTTGTTGCGGAATTATTTAAAAAATTCCCATCTGAAAATGCTGGCGACAGAGGTCACAGTTCGTTGAACAACCAAGGAGTACAGGCGAGAGAGACACAAATTCAATCCAGCAGAGGCAGGGGAACACTGTCAAAGTTCTGGGACAGTTTTCTCAGACCCTCCCATCGCACAGGTCCTGAGGCGCGGGGTACTCTCCCAAAGAGGGGAAAGTTTCGGAAGATGGTGAGGGAGTACCTTGCCAACTGTGCCAACGTAGTCCTTGATTCCTCTGTGCCTTATAATTATTGAGTATCCAAGCTGTACACGTGGCATGAACTGGCTCTCTACACCTTGGAGGTCCTGGCCTGCCCTGCCGCTGTCAACTGAAAATGCTGACAGGCTGACTCATACAAAAATGATCAACGGCTGGTTTGGGCCAGACTTCTCAACACCACTGAATGATAGCAGCGTAACATAAACTCAAATACAGTGTCTTTTTTTTGGGAGGTCTAACTGTATTCCCATGCACCTCTGTCTTCACACCCAGACATGGGTATACGCTTCCTGATTTTGTCTATTTGCTCTTGTCCTCCTCCTTCTCCTCATCCTTCACATCCTCCTCCATATCACTACCATATCTACCATATCACCATATCTACTTCTCTTGCAAGGGGCATTGGAGTTTCTCCAAATTTTTGGCAGCCGTTGCATTCACTGCATAGGCAAAGAGTATGGGAGACCCACTTCCTAATAATGGGAACATTGTTTTCAGGAGGCCCTCCGACCTCTACGTCTCTTGCAAGGGGCATTGGAGTGCCCCCAAATTTTTGGCAGCCGTTGCATTCACTGCATAGACAAACAGTATGGGAGACCCACTTCCTAAATATGGGAACATTGTTTTCAGGAGGCCCTCCAACCTCTACATCTCTTGCAAGGGGCATTGGAGTGCCTCGTAATTTTTGGCAGCTGTTGCATTCACTGCATACGCAAATAGTATTGGAGACCAACTCCTTTTTAATGGGAGCATGTCGTACTCATTACTGTAGCCCAGCTCCATGTGTCTTTAAATTGTTAATAGGGTTTTTTCTAAATTTTGGCAGCCGTTGGACTCACTGCATACCCTATAACTGGATAGGAGACCCTCTCCTTTCTAATGGGAACATGTTGTTACTGTGCCCAGCTCTATGTGTCTTTAAATTGTTAGTGGGGTTTTTCCTAAATTTTTACAGCTATTGGGCTCACTGCATACCCTATAACTGTATAGCAGATCCTTATCCTTTATAGTGGGAACATGTCATTACTGTGGCCCAGCTCTATGTGTCTTTAAATTGTTAGTGGGGTTTTTCCCAAATTTTGGCAGCCCTTGCAGTCACAGCATGGGCATTACCACTATAGGAGACCCACTCCTTTATAATGGGAATATTTTTTTTTACTGAGACCCTCCTCTATGTCTCTTCAAAGAGGTATTGGGTTGCGTCCAAATTTTTGGCAGCCCTTGCAGTCACTGCATATGCAATAACAGTATAGGAGACCCACTCTTTAATAATGGGAACAACAAAGCATAGCCGACTGCTGGCCCTTTAAGAATAGTAAGGCAGTAAAAATAGTGTTTGACTTTCACAATCCCTCCTTCATAAATGAAACAGGATGTGTCTGATGATGTTTCACACACCACATGGCCAGATAAGGTTGTAAAATGTTAAAATGCCATTTCCCGGTGAATACATTTGTCACGGTTGAAAGCAATGCAAAAATGCATCAAAAACGCTATGTGTGAACATAGCCCAAGGTGTGAAGGAGCATTTTTGTTTTTGGTTATTTATTTTGCCTTGTATACAATTCATTACCCTGGAAAGGATGTTCCTTAACATAATTCCCAGGAAAATCTATTTTAGTTTAGTTTTTGTATGTTTTATTGTGAGTCTGTAAAAGTGGCGTAATACCTCTGACAACATTGTTGACATCATTGACCTGGGAGTCAGAAATGCTTCCAGGAGTCTTCCCCATGCTGTTCCCCTGTCATTTGAGTTCTGTTCCCATCGATTTGGGCAATTTTTAGGCCCTCTGCAGACCGCCGGGGGGGGGGGGGGGCGCTGAAAGAATGCTGGAGTTTCCCATAGATTTACATTGGGCTCGTTACTTGGACCGAGCAGCCGAGTATTCCAATTTGCTTGACTTGAGCAGCGAGCACCCGAGCATTTTAGCGCTCGCTCGTCGCTAGTTTTCAGCTATACCATTTCTATTTCCATTCAACTTTTTGATCGTGTTTTATTCCACTCTTTGTTTGGTGGTAAGATGAAAAAGAATAGTTTTTTTTTCAATGTTCACTGAAGGCGTTAAGTAGTGTGACCGTTTTATAGGCCGTGGAAGTGATGATAACAAATATGTGGACCTTTTTGGTTTATTTTAGTTTTTGTATGAATTTACCCATTTATTGATATAACATTATTTTCATTTTCTTTTCAGTTTATTTTTTGATTAGGTTTTTTTTTTTAAATATTTTTTCACATTCTTTTTTTTACTTTTTCATTTAGTCCCTCTATGGGACTAGCTTTTATTAGTATAATCGCTGTTATAAAGCATTGCAATGAATTCTACCTGTCAGTGTTACAGTGATAGAAGCCTCTGAGACCATGCTCCTAGCTTGGTCTAAGCAGGCCACCGTCGCTGGGATACCTGGAGGCGCGGGTTGTCATGACAACAGGATCACTGACTAAGGGCATAACCAGAAACGCGTTGAGATTGCATCTCCGCTATCATGGACTTTTATATATTTTAAGATTTTGCACCAATAAAGTGAGAATTATTTTTTATTGGAGACTTTCCCCACTTTCTCCTTATGTACACTGGCCGAGAGTCACGGCATTGTGGGTCTGAGCCCAGAAGATATGAGCAGCAGGATGGATTAAATGCATGGTGAGGCATATATTGTTTTTTTGTAAAGAATTGTCCAATCAGTCAGTAAGGATTTAGGGCCCTTTTACATGGCGATATTTTGCATCAGTATTTGTTAACAGACGCCAGGAGTGGATCCAAAACACAGAAGAGGTGAGAGTGGTACAGTTATTATTTTTCTCTGTGTTTGTTCCCCTCTGGTTTTTAGCTTACAAATACTAATGTAAATTACTGCCCAAAATGCTCACTGTGTGAATGAGGCGAGGAAGCTGCTTGTAATCCTGTAATATAAGTCCTTATTCTGAGGATGAGCGCTCACTTGCAGGTGCTGTGCTGTAATGCTTATCTTCTCTGCTCCATCATACTCCCCAGAGCAGGGGCGACCCCTGGGGCAAAACTGCAGCCGGCAGATGTCAGACGTGTCACTCAGTGATATGTGATGGAGCCCGACTCCCAAACAAAATCAGACAGAAGCATACAAAATAAATACATGAAGCATTGCAATTAGGTGTCAAACGTTTTCAACTTTATTTAAATTTACATGACACTGAACCATCACCTATCAGGATAAAGAAGATTCTGTGTAGCCTCTGTTCCTATAGACCATCTTGCTTGCAGCCTTCTCCATTGAAGACTACGGAAATTACAGGAATAGATGAGTAATCTGCTTATACTGCTGTAATACAATTCTTTTATCCAATGATGAGAGCATGCGTCCAGGAGTTGTGCTGTAATGTTTGTCTCCTCTTCACCATCGGAGCAGGGGCGACCCCTGGGGCAAAATGTGCTTACTGGGTTCTGTGCAGCCGGCAGATGTCCAGCCGTATGTGATAGACCCCGACCCCCAAACAAAATTAATCAGACAGAAGCACACAAAATAAATACACAAAGCATTGCAATTAGGTGTCAAATGGTCAAAATTTTATTTAAATTTACATGACACCGAAAATAGCACAACCCCCGACTCACGAAGAGTCACCCTCCAGCACTCAGGAGAGGAAAACCCCCTGTGGAGGAAACCTCTATGGAACCATGGATGGAGGGCTGCCCTTCCATTGGGCTTAGAGAGTTAGTGCCAATATATAACAGATGTAACTGCAGAATTGTACAATTTGTACATTTTACCAGATTTACAGAGAATGACATAACAAATACAGACTATAAATGTGATAAAGTGGATGTGGGAGAGATCTGGCTGCGATATCTGTCACCACATTGATTGATGGAGCGAATTTGGTTGATCTGATTGGCCAGGTGGATGTATAATTTCTCCCTTACAGATCCAGGTCCGCCTCTCAAAAAATTGGACATTTGGTTACAGTTCGTTATGCCTAATCCCTAATAGGATAAATAATCCCTCCCAATTTATCACCCATTAGAGTCATAGATCAGTCCATGAACTCCCAAAGGAGAGCTGCTCTATATAGAGGGTAACAGAAGGGGATCCTGGTCTAGGGACCCCCCTTTGTTACCTTCCCATGCCCTAGGGGTGTCTAAAGCAGACAACCCCTTTCCCTGCTAGAACCTCCAAATTACACCAAGTTTGGCACATTACGTGGGTGGTCAAGCTCAAGGTCCTCAGGCGCATCAGTAATGGCGCTGATCGTGGCAGCGCGGAATTCTTTTATGGAATCTTCTTTATGACACTGGTTTATGACCTCATAACAGTTGTCATGGTGACTACAGGGTCTATTACTGATGCAGGGCACAAGTATTAACCCTTTCATCATTGGTAATTTGCTATTGTTATAGAGGCAGATAACTGCACTTGTTACCAAGCAGGGGCCTTATCATTATTGCTTCCCTTAGGCACCATAAGAAATACAGATTACAAATTAAATGTGCAAGTTTGTCATGAGTGTTTTGCACTTTCTAGATCCAGAGATTGGGTTTATTACTAGCACTTTACAAAGAAAAAAAAAAAAAAGAGGAAATTACTTGTAAAATAATATTATTGGGAATTGCATTTCAAGCATTTTCCTAATGTGCATTCTACATAGTTACATAGATTGAAAAAAGTAGGGGTGGACATTAACAGCTTGGGGCCCAAGTGCAAGAAATGTGTCCGAGCCCCCATCTTTTTATGGCGACAAAGCTACAGATATATATACACATACACAGTGGGGGAAATAAATATTTGATCCCCTGCTGTTTTTCTAAGTTTGGCCACTGACAAAGACATGAACAGTCTATAATTTTAAGGGTAATTTTAACATTGAGAGATAGAATATCCCTGCCCAAAAGAATCAAGAAAATCACATTGTATAGATTAGATATTTTTTTTTGCATTTTGCAGTGAGAAATAAGTATTTCATCCCCTACAAACCATTATGAGTTCTGGCTGCTACAGACCAGTTAGACGCTCCTAATCAACTCGTTACCTGCAGTAAAGACAGCTGTCTTACATAGTCACCTGTATAAAAGACTCTTGTCCACAGACTCCATTAATCAGTCAGACTCTAACCTCTACCACATGGGCAAGACCAAAGAGCTTTCTAAGGATGTCGGGGACCAGATCATAGACCTGCACAAAGCTGGAATGGGCTACAAAACCATAAGTAAGACTCTGGGTGAGAAGGAGACAACTGTTGGTGCAATTGTAAGAAAATTAAAGAAATACAAAATGACTGTCAATCGACATTGATCTGGGGCACCATGCAAAATCTCACCTCGTGGGGTATCCTTGATCATGAGGAAGGTGAGAGATCAGCCTAAAACTACAGGGGGGAACTTGCTAATGATCTCCAGGCAGCTGGGACCACAGTCACCAAGCAAACCATTGGTAACACATTACGCTTTAAAGGTTAAAATCCTGCAGTGCCCGCAAGGTCCCCCTGCTCAAGAAGGCACATGTGCAGGCCCATCTGAAGTTTGGCAATGAATACCTGGATGATTCTGTGAGTTATTGGGAGAAGGTGCTGTGGTCAGATGAGACAAAAATTGAGCTCTTTAGCATTAACTCAATTGGCCGTGTTTGGAGGAAGAAGAAGGAAGTACAACCCTAAGAACATCGTTCCAACCGTGAAGCATGGTGGGGGAAACATACTTTGGGGGTGCTTTTCTGCAAAGGGGACATGACGACTGCACCGTATTGAAGGGAAGATGGATGGCGTCATGTATCGCGAGATTTTGGCCAACAACCTCCTTCCCTCAGTAAGAGCATTGAAGATGGGTCGTGGCTAGGTCTTTGCAGCAAGGCAATGACCCAAAACATACAGCCAAAGCAACAAAGGAGTGGATCTAAAAGAACTACAGTAAGGTCATGGAGTGGCCTAGCCAGTCTCCAGACCTTAATCCCATAGAAAACTTATGGAGGGAGTTAAAGCTCCGATTTGCCAAGCAACAGCCTCAAAATCTTAATGATTTAGAGATGATCTGCAAAGAGGAGTGGACCAAAATTCCTCCCGACATGTGCACAACCCTCATCATCAGCTACAAACAACGTCTGACTGCTGTGCTGCCAACATGTGTTTTACCACCAAGTATTAAGTGTTGTTTTCCAGAGGGATCAAATACTTATTTCTCACTGCAAAATGCAAAAAAATTATCTAGTTTATACAATGTGATTTTCTTGATTTTTTTTGGGATATTCTATCTCTCAATGTTAAAATTAACCTACCCTTAAAATTATAGACTGTTCCTGTCTTTGTCAGTGGGCAAACTAAGAAAGACAGCAGGGGATCAAATAATTATTTCCCCCACTGTGTATATAATTATATATATATATACAGTATGTAGATTGTATGCATCTACCTCCTTCTAGGTTGTGCCTGGATATGTACACCCACTATATACTGTGTATGTCTGCACCACTTCAGTGCAGTAAGGCGACATTACTGACCACGGAGCAGCCGTGCTCTTTAGAGCTGATGTATTTTTATTTTTGTGAATTGTTTCAGCTGCCTGAAGACCATTGCTCGCCATCTACCATGGGCATGCTGCAGATCCTCGCTAAGTTGCCATCTTACTCCCTGGCATCAGGATGGTTAATAACAGTACAACCCATGTGCAGACAGATTTGTCTGACTCCTTACCGGACTCCAGCAACCATCGGCTGTGATCCCAGCAGAGAGTACTGCGATTCAGGACTATCTCCCACCATGCCGGTGCTGGTCATAATTCACCGGTACCAGAGGAGGACAACTTTGGGACATTGTCCAAGACATACTCCTCAAGAACTGTGTTTAAGAAATAGTCTCCAGAGGTCCAGGACTTGAAATATGAAGAGGGTGAGGACATTACTGGGGCACACAACCCGCTCATAATAGGTACAGGGGAAGAAGAAACACTCCGTACTGGTACTTCCTCCAGTGTAAGGCCAAAATAAAGGAGGGCAAGGTAAGAATGTCTATATTGTTATTCTACTGGGGATCCGCAGGGGAGGGATCGTACATCACAATACTAGTTTACAATGAGGCATACCAGACAATATATGTCCTTCTATAATATATCCTCATATAATTTCCTATTGTGGCAAATATTATGCAATTACATTGTCCTAAATGATTGTATTTGCTGATCGTAACCTTAACGGTATGATGGTAGCGTCACTGACGCGCCCCCTGGGCCTGTGTTGTGCAGGGGAACCCGGAACCGGGCCTGTTGTAGAATGCTGGGGGTTATAGTCTCCGTGTGGCGGTGACCCGGTCCGTGCCCAGGGTGGTCAAACCAGTGGCAGTTTTAATGTATAGCAAATGTCCGACTACGCCACCCGTGGATTGCGGTCAGTGGGGACCGCCGCTGCGCTGCCGACCGCTGAGGCTGATGTTTGCGCAGCCGAGTATGGGATAACTCCCCACGGGAGAAGTATTGCCTCAGGGCAGCTAATGTGAGAGATGATGGGAGTGATGGTGTGAGGGTCCCAGTGCTAATGGTGCTGGTGCGGCAAGGAATCACAGAGGCGTGAGGTGCAGTTCAGGGTCTTTACTGATGGTACAAGGCAGACCCTCCCGGGAGTACTGGCTAGTATAAGGGGCCTGGTCAGTCTGCGAGCAAGCAGGAGTTCCCCTGGCCAGGTGGAGTTGTAGGCCTCCCCGTTTATCTGCACTCTTCCTGGCTACCTTGATGTCAGCGGTTACAAGTAGCCCACGTCCCTGAGTATACCGTGTGGTGCTCACCCGTATGGCTGGTGACTTGGGGCCTTCTGTTAGCCTCCGCTCCTGGATGGCGGCGCTGGTCCCTTCTTTGTGACTGAGCCTCCGGGCTTCTATGGCCAGAGGACCTGGAATCCCCTGCCGGTTGGTTTCTGCTGCTGGGTATATATCAGTCCCCACAGCCTCGGACTCCTGTGTCCGGTTTTAGTAACTTCAGCCAGGGCGAACTATATCTCTGCTCACAGCCCCTGGCCTTCAGCTGCTGCTCCTACAGAGCTCCTGTTCTCACTTTCCCTCTCCAGGCTCTGACTGCTCTGCTTGTTCTGCAGGCTCTGTCTCTAGCTTCACTCACTAATCCCGCCCCAGACCCAGTTTATAAGGGCAGATTCCTCCCCTTCCAGGTCTGGGCGGACCGTGTTGCATGCTTAGGGCTCCTGGCCAGAGAAACCTCCCACTTGCTCTCAGACATAATATCTCTATTACTGTGGTAACCAGACCCCTGGGGTGCCACATTCCCCCCTAGTAAATTTTAGTACTCCGGGACTAAACACATTTTTAAAGAAACATAATAACAGGGTATAAACAATAATACGATAACATATTTACAAGAAGCTTTAGTTCTTTAAAGGTCACGGCGTGTCCGCAACCGGGTGTCCATATCACCCAAGGTGAAGCTTTAAGCGAAGTAGGGGACCTGTCCAAAGCAAACCCCTTGCGTTGTCCTTGGGTGTGGCTGCAAGGGTAGACTAACTACTTTGGGCCGCAAGGAGGCCACGCCAGACAGGTTTTCTCTTCCGCGGCCGTCTTCGCAAGAGGCACCAAGGTGCAACTATCTACAAAACTGTTCCGGTTATCCAGCGTCCATAACCTGTTAGTCCATAAAAATCTGCAGGGTAACTGAGAAACATAATTAATAACAGGCAACAAACATAAACCATAAACAGTTAACAGATAAATTCACAGTGCATTAGTTTAGATTCTCCAGCGAGCGGGCATCTGACCTCTAGTGACTCTAGTGGACCTACGGAGCTCACTAACTGGTTCTGCACTACAGGGTGTAGGAGGTGTTATGGGTAAGCTGGGCAGTTGTCTGCGCACTCTTTGGCTCACTAGGGGCACGGCAGGCTCACTACTAGCAGAGGGTTGATCCTCCTGTACTGCTGGTGTGGACTCTTCTGCCTCTTGGGCCGGCTGCTCTTCCAGCTCTACTGGTTCCTCTGTAGGCACTTGCGGGGCTGGCTGGAGAAAGGTGAGGACGGGTACCACGACAGCGCCGTTTACTTGTGTCCAAGACCGGGGGAAGTCTCCGAGTACGGTACTGATCATTTCTTCCCTTTCCTCTGCGGGTTGAGGGTTTCCTTGATCTTCTTCAGGGCTTTGCAGCTGCTCGGGACACTTCTTCAGGTGGTCTCTGGAGACAATGGCTGTGGTTTCTCCTCCATCCTTACTGATTACGCAGATTTTTGGGTTCTCATGGCTTGATGGCAGTACGGTGTACGGGTCCTTCTCCCACTGGTCGTCCAACTTGTGGAGCCGCCTCTTCCTCTTCAAGACCTGATCTCAAGGTACCAGGGGAACAGCGGGAGCATACTGGTTATAAGCCTTCTCTTGCCTTTCTCTAGCTTGAGACAGACTTCGCTCGACGCTCTCCTGTACTTTCCGATACTGCTGCTGCCGTTCTGTATCCCAGTCTGCCTCTGGCGAGGTGTCCTCAGGCGTCAGGACTCCCATATCCAGGTCAATAGGCAGCTTACCAGGTCTTGCTCTCATTAGGTAAGCCGGGGTACAGTTGGTGGAACCTACAGGGATGTGGTTATACAGGTCCACCAGATCGGGCAGTTTCTCAGGCCACAGACTGCGTTCTTCCAGGGGCAATGTATTTAGCAGATCTATCACCACCTGGTTCATCTTCTCGCAGAGTCCATTGGTTTGAGGGTGATAGGGCGTTGTTCTTATCTTCTTGCAGCCATACAGGTTGCAGAACTTCTGGAAGACCTCCGCTTCGAAGGCTGGTCCTTGGTCTGTCAACACTTGGTCCGGGTACCCGTGTGGACGGCAGAAGTGCTGCTGGAAGGCTCTAGCTGCTGTTTGAGCCGTTAAGTCCTTGACCGGGACCACCACCAGGAACCGGGAGTAATGATCTACGATTGTGAGGGCGTAGACATACCCAGATCTGCTTGGAGCCAGTTTCACATGGTCCAGGGCTACCAGTTCCAGTGGCTGTCTGGTGATGATGGGCTGCAGGGGAGTCTTCTGGCTGGCTCGGTCTTTTCTTCTCAGGTGGCACGGGCCACAGTCTCTGCACCACCTCTCGATGGCTCCTCTCATGCCTACCCAGTAGAACCGTTCACGCAACAAGAACTCCAGCTTCTTCCATCCGAAATGCCCTGCTCCGTTGTGGTATGCCTCCAGAACCATAGCCGCGTCTCGTCTTGGGACCACTACCTGCCAGGTCAACTCATGTGTTCGAGAGTTAACCATTCTCCGGCACAGCTTCTCCCTGTAGAGGAACAGCTTACTTTTCTCCTTCCACAGTTGCTTGGTCTCCTCCGGAGCATCTGGGTCAAGACGAGCATCGGCCTGGGTCAGCATTTCCTTCACCAAATGGACTGCGGGATCACTGTCTTGCGTCTCTGCCCAGTTGTAGTGGGGCAAGGGATTGAACGTCACGGAGCGCCTGTCCTTCACACGGTGGGAATACAGGGTAATCCCATGACGGTGGAACTCAGGGAGCTCAACTTCTTCTGGATCTTCCCCTACGTCCGGTAAGTTCGGCATTCTAGACAGGGCATCCGCGTTGGCATTTGAGCGTCCTGCCCGGTATTTGATGGTGAATTCAAAGTTGGACAGGCGGGCCATCCATCTCTGTTCCAGGGCACCGAGCCTTGCAGTGTCCAGGTGTGTCAACGGGTTGTTATCCGTGTACACGATGAATTTGGAGGAGGCAAGGTAATGCTTGAAACGTTCGGTCACTGCCCACACTACTGCCAGGAACTCCAGCTTGAATGAGCTATAATTCTCAGGGTTCCTCTCCGTGGGCCGTAGCTTTCGGCTGGCTTAAGCGATTACCCGTTCTTTCCCTTGCTGGATCTGGGACAGTACGGCTCCTAGCCCGATGTTGCTTGCGTCCGTGTGGAGGATAAAGGGCTGGCTGTAGTCTGGATATGCCAGGATTTCATCCCCCGTGAGGGCCATCTTCAGCTGGCAGAAGGACTCCTCTTCCAGCTTTTCCCACCTAAAGGGCGGCTTCTGGTTTTTGGCTTTCCGCGATTGACCTATCAGGAGGTCCTGCTATGGCTGCCATTTTGGTGAAACCGGGAATGAATCTTCGGTAGTAGCCTACCAACCCGAGGAACTGCCGCACTTCCTTTATGCTGGAGGGTCTTGGCCAGTCCTTAATCACGGTGATCTTATCAGGGTCAGGAGCCACTCTGTCAGCACTCACCACGTGTCCCAGGTATTGCACCTTTTGGTTTCAGGAGGTGACACTTGGAGGGTTTCACTTTTAGGCCGTAGTTTGCCAGAGCTTCAAACACTTCTGCCAGGTGTTTCAGGTGGTCCTCGTAGGTCTTGGAATAGACGATGACATCGTCCAGGTACAACAGGACCGTCTCGAAGTTCCGGTGTCCCAGACAGCATTCCATCAACCGTTGGAAGGTTCCTGGTGCGTTGCAGAGCCCGAACGGCATACAGTTAAATTCGCTGAGACCCATCGGGGTGGTGAATGCGGTCTTCTCCCGGTCTGCCTCTGCTACAGAAACCTGCCAGTACCCGCTAGTGAGATCCAAAGTAGAGAAGAAGTTAGCAGATTTTAATGCAGCTAAGGACTCTTCTATCCTTGGTAACGGGTACGCATCTTTGTGTGTGATACGGTTGACCTTCCTGTAGTCTACACACATTCTCATAGTGTTGTCTTTCTTTTTCACTAAGACTAGTGGAGCTGCCCAGGGGCTACAGCTGTCCCTAATTACCCTAGCCTCCTTCATGTCTTTTAGCATCCCCTTGGCGTGTTGGTAGTGTGCAGGGGGTACGGGTCGGTATCTCTCCTTTATGGGAGGATGGTCTCCCGTGGGGATGTGATGTTCTACCCCCGTTACTCGCCCGAAGTCCAGCGGGTGTTTACTAAACACTCTCTCGTACTCTTGAACCACCCGATAGACTCCCTGTTTCTGGTGTGAGGGAGTGGAGTCAGTACCCAAATGCAGTTGCTGACTCCAGTCCTCCATTGGTTTCTTAGAGCCGTTACCTTCCTCTGGTTGAGATGGAGGCAAGGGTTCCACGGCCTGTACAGAATTCTGCTTTATGGTGAACAATTTGGCTAGCGTGGCATACCGGGGCAGGTGTACTTCTCTCTCCCCGATATTTATGATGCGAACGGGCTCCCTCCCATGGCGTACATCGACCACCCCTCGTGCCGTCAAAATGGTGGGCCTACTGTCTGAGTAGACTTGTTCTACCATTGCTTGGTAGTCTCTACCTCTTAGACCAATAGCTGCCCGGCACCAAATCATCATCTCACTTTTTGGGGGCATGGCAATAGGGAACGGGTCACACATTCTCACGCTACCTATCTCACCACCAGATAGTTCCACCTGTTGCCGCTTCATCAGTGCCCGGATCTCTTTTTGGAGCACACGCTGCTGGCCGGAACTGGCGTTCTTGGCAACCTGCTGTAAAATGAGAATCACCTCTGCAAGACAATTTTCAATCACATTAGTTCCCAAGGTTATTCTAGGGTGACTCTCATGACGGTCTATGTCCACTATAATCAGTCCTTGTACCGCCAGTTCGACTTTACCGATCTTAATGGTCACCTCTTTGAATCCCAATTGCGGCACGGGCTGACCATTGCTGGCGATGATACTCAGGTCGTCATCTGGGTAGCGGGTTATGTCCGAGTCATTCCAGTACTGTTTAAAGAGCACGTACGGGATTGTGATCACCTGTGACCCAGTGTCTAGTAGGGCACTCATAGGAATGCCATCCAGTACCACAGGCAAGATTGGACGTCCCCCTATGTATTTATCACGCCAGTTTGATGGGCCTGATGGTCTTATGCCTGGGGGTTGGCCCTCTACCCCAGGTTGTGCCCGTTTAAATGACAGTACCTTGCCACATGTCCGGGTTGATTGCAGCGGCGGCAGATGGGTCGTCCGTCCTCGTTGTATCTGTCGCTGGGTCTTCCAATGGCCGGTGGGGTCCTCCTCAGTCGGCGCCACGGGACGTCCTCCAGTCCGGATGCCAGCTGGATCTTTCCTGGAGAAGAGACCTGTAAAGACTGCACAGTTCTGGTTAGCGCGGCAACGCTCTTAGTCAGCTCTTGGACCTGATGGTGCAGGTCTGTAGCCGGGTCACTGTTTAAAGCCTGCGCATCAGCTCCCACAGGCCCTGCAGACAAGGGCGCCGTCTCCTGGTGGTAAGTGATAGCAGGGGGCCTGTGGGTCACAGCGCCACCTGGTGCCGGTTCTCGGAGCACCCGGATGGCTCTGTCCTTGAACTGTGCAAAGTCCAGGTCAGGGTCCTGTAAGGCCATTGCCCGCAACTGGGTTCGGTGGGCATTGCACAGTAGACCCTCAATAAATTGTTCAGTCAACAGCTTATCTTCATTTCCCACGCTGTCAGGGTCTGCCTGCTTAATGGCTCTCAGGGCCTCTTGTAGGTTTAGAGCATAGTCTCTTATACTCTCATGTGCCCGTTGTTTACACCCGTAAAATCTGAGCTTTATTTCGGCTAAGGTGCGGGTATCAAATGTGTCTTTCAGCCGGGCTAGTATTTCCCTGACAGTCCTCTTCCTCCCAGGTGACCAGGACTTTACCTCCCTTTGGGCTGCCCCGATTAATTGGGCCACCAGGATGCTCACTTTTTGCTCTTCTGTGAGGGGGTACACCTGGAAGAGGCTATCCAGTCTTTCTCTAAAGTCATTTAGAGTATGTGACTCCCCTGAGTACTGGGGTAGCCAGGTTGCCCCCGGGATATAAGGCATGGTGAATGGCATGACTGCTGCAGCGGTTGCGCTGGCGGTGGCTGTGGCAGTGGAGCTCCCCTCGGTATCCGGCATCCTCCTCCCCCCTAGTGGACCGTGGCCTACCTTGCGATGCTCTTCTTCCGTAGGCCGCGGCTCCGCAGTCGATCGTCGGGGTTGAGGACCTGGCGTCGCGCTCCGATGACGTCAGCGTCGCTCTTCCTCCCTTCCAGGACCTTGCGCAGCGTCAGAGCGTGGGGCGGAGCTTCGGATCTCGCGCGCTTTCGGCGTCCACGCCCCTCTTCTTCCCGTGCGGCTTCCCGAAGATGGCGTCCGAAGGCGGGAAGCAGCTGCGGATGGCGGGAAGAAGGCAGAAGACAGCGGGAAACGATCCAAGATGGCGTCTGATGGCGGGAATCGGCTCCGGATGGCGGGAAACGACTCCGGACGGCGGGAAACTTCACCACAGGTAAGTATAAAAGTCTCTTTTTCAGGCACGCAGTACCCGGTGGTTGCGGGCACGAAATCCTGCCGACTACGCCAAAGTTGACGCGCCCCCTGGGCCTGTGTTGTGCAGGGGAACCCGGAACCGGGCCTATTGTAGAATGCTGGGGGTTGTAGTCTCCATGTGGCGGTGACCCGGTCCGTGCCCAGGGTGGTCAAACCAGTGGCAGTCTTAATGTATAGCAAATGTCCGACTACGCCACCCGTGGATTGCGGTCAGTGGGGACCGCCGCTGCGCTGCCGACCGCTGAGGCTGATGTTGTTTGCGCAGCCGAGTATGGGATAACTCCCCACGGGAGAAGTATTGCCTCAGGGCAGCTAATGTGAGAGATGATGGGAGTGATGATGTGAGGGTCCCAGTGCTAATGGTGCTGGTGCGGCAAGGAATCACAGAGACGTGAGGTGCAGTTCAGGGTCTTTACTGATGGTACAAGGCAGACCCTCCCGGGAGTACTGGCTAGTATAAGGGGCCTGGTCAGTCTGCGAGCAAGCAGGAGTTCCCCTGGCCAGGTGGAGTTGTAGGCCTCCCCGTTTATCTGCACTCTTCCTGGCTACCTTGATGTCAGCGGTTACAAGTAGCCCACGTCCCTGAGTATACCGTGTGGTGCTCACCCGTATGGCTGGTGACTTGGGGCCTTCTGTTAGCCTCCGCTCCTGGATGGCGGCGCTGGTCCCTTCTTTGTGACTGAGCCTCCGGGCTTCTATGGCCAGAGGACCTGGAATCCCCTGCCGGTTGGTTTCTGCTGCTGGGTATATATCAGTCCCCACAGCCTCGGACTCCTGTGTCCGGTTTTAGTAACTTCAGCCAGGGCGAGCTATATCTCTGCTCACAGCCCCTGGCCTTCAGCTGCTGCTCCTACAGAGCTCCTGTTCTCACTTTCCCTCTCCAGGCTCTGACTGCTCTGCTTGTTCTGCAGGCTCTATCTCTAGCTTCACTCACTAATCCCGCACCAGACCCAGTTTATAAGGGCAGATTCCTCCCCTCCCAGGTCTGGGCGGACCGTGTTGCATGCTTAGGGCTCCTGGCCAGAGAAACCTCCCACTTGCTCTCAGACATAATATCTCTATTACTGTGGTAACCAGACCCCTGGGGTGCCACATCACCACTAGCACCTAAGAAACACAGTGAAGCCTGGTAAGTGTCCGGACGGAGGAGATAGCCATTGATGAGAAGCATTATTTTTTAGGATCATAGCCATGACTGTTATAGCATTTGCATAAGTCGCCCTTGTGCCATGTTGTTCTCCTTTTTTCAAGCAATGTCTGTAATCACAGCAAAACTATTGCAGTCTTCACAACACAGCCAGGCTCTGCTACGATTATGGAAATCATGTCCAAGAGCAATAAAGAAAAATATTCACAAGTGTTTTTAAGAAATTGCGACTGTTTTTTTTTTGCTTGGATTATTTATTTATTTATTTTTTTATGTTTGCATTATTTTGTCTTTTTGCTTCTTTTGTTGCATCTGTGCATTTTTACGTTTTTTTCTTTTGTTGCTAATCACAGCATGTTCTAAGTTTCGTGATTTACTTATTTTTTTTTCTTTCTTTACTTTTTCTATAAATTTTACCATTAGAAAATGCACCTAAAAAGTCATACACATGTCTGTATGTGTCAGAGTTGTCTTGGGGTCTCATCTATTTATTTAGTAGGGTAAAGAGGGAGGAGGTGAGTAAGGACATAAGTGTGAAGTGCTGGGTCCTGGTTGCTTGTATATCCTGCACTGCTTCTAGCACTTCTATTGCTCTCCTCTGAAGACATGTCCCTCTTGTGTGCAGCTGGCCGAAGCCCTGGACCTCTTCCAGGAACAGATGCTGAAAGAGGAGCGGCTGCAGCCGGAGGAAAGTAACTACACTGTTCTCATCGGAGGCTGCGGAAGAGTTGGATATATCGTATATATAACGTATTGACGGCTCTGTCTGACAGTCTAATATGTATGGGGTCCCGGACAATTTTTTGGGGGAGTTAATGATACAGCATAACTGATCATTTAATTTGGCTGATCATTATGTTCTGGAGATAAGGTGCCAGTAGACATGTCTGGTGGTGACTCTCATAGAGAACACAGGAGTGTATGGGAGAGATGGCTGCCAGACAACTGTTAAGCGCGGGCCGTCTTTCATCCAAGAGCCATCTAATGTGTGTGGCGGGCTTTATAAGGTTGATCTGTGACCCCTTGATAATGAGCCATGATAAAGCAGCATTGGGTAAGCTCCAAGGAGTGGCCAGTAAAGTCCTTCTGCCTGTGTTCACATGGATGAGATTAGCCGGGGTCCATGCCGTGGTGGCTGTGCTCATCAGGCCCTGGACACATTAGTCAGATCTGTACAGCATGTTGCAGCTTATTCTGAAATATTTATAACAAAGCCCAGATAATGGTCACATTAACTGTGGCATGTTTGTAGCTTTTTAATGATTTAATACTAAAATGATCTTATTTACTCTGTGAAACAACCTTTAAAGGGACTTTCTTGTTTCACAAAACCGCTGTTCCTGGCTGCAGTTTGTTTAAAGAAATTACAAAAACCGTCTGTTCTCTATTCATCCTCCCCAGGTCCAGCGCAAAGTTTCTCCTGCTGCTCCCGCTGTTTGTTATTGTCTGCAGCGCTGACAACACATCTACAGCTCTGCAGCCTGTAGCTACGCTCAGCGGCTCGTGCCGTTAACTCGGGCCGACCTTCAGAGCTCACTGACTGACTGCAGTGCTTTCACCGTCACGTCCGCGCTGCAGACAATGACTGACACCAAAGCATTATTATTATTACTATTTATTATTATAGCGCCATTTATTCCATGGAGCTTAACATGTGAAAAAGGGGATATACATAACAAACAACAAGTACAATAATCCTGAACAAAAACGCAACGGCAAACTGTTACAGAAGGAGAGAGGGCCTCCCCGCGAGGGCTCACAGTCTACCAGGGATAGGTGAGGGTACAGCAGGTGAGGGTAGAGCTAGTCATGCAGCGGTGTGGTGGAGCGGCGGTTACTGCAGGTTGTAGGCTTGTCGGAAGATGTGGGTCTTCAGGTTCCTTTTGATGGTTTCCACGGTAGGCGAGAGTCTGACATGTTGGGGTAGAGAGTTCCAGAGTAGGGGGGAAGCACAGGAGAAATCTTGTATGCAATTGTGGGCAGAGGAGATAAGAGGGGAGTAGAGAAGGAGATCTTGTGAGGATCGGAGGCTGCGTGCAGGTAAGTACTGGGAGACTAGGTCAGAGATGTATGAAGGTTTATAAAAAAAAAATTCAATAAAAAACATTGAAACACAGATATATGGGGGAGACAGGTTGTGAATGGCTTTGTATGCCATGGTTAGGGTTTTGAACTGGAGTCTCTGGGTACATGGGAGCCAGTGCAGGGATTGACAGAGAGGAGAGGCCGGGGAACAGCGGGGGGACAGGGTGATTAGTCAGGTAGCCGAGTTTAGGATAGATTGGAGGGGTGCAAGAGTGTTGGAAGGGAGGCCACAGAGCAGGAGGTTGCAGTAGTCGAGGCGGGAGATGATGAGGGCGTGCACTAGTGTTTTTGCAGATTCGTGGTTGAGGAATGTGCGGATCCGGGAGATGTTTTTGAGTTGACGTTGGCAGGAAGTGGAAAGGGCTTGGATATGTGGCTTGAAGCACGGTTTGTTTCTTAAAAAAAAAAAATGCTGTGTTGGAATAGGGGTTGTCTGAAATAGGATAACCCCCTTAAAGTGAATCTGTCACCAGGTTTTTGTTATCTAATCTGACAGCAACATAATGTATGGGCAGAGACCCTGATTCCAGCGATGTGTCATTTACTGGGCTGCTTGCTGTAGTTTTTATAAAATCACAGTTTTATCAGCAGGAGATTATCACTAGAGGACTAGTAAGCCTGCTGCTAGGTAGTCCTCGGTATTCATGTGCTCTGTATAACCCCATCCCCACCACTGACTGGAGTAAAGCTGCCGATCAGTGGTGTGGGTGGGGTTATACAAAGCTCAGCATTCAGAGAACTACTAGAGCTGCAGCAGATAAAATACTGATTTTATCAAAATAGCAGTAAGCAGCAAAAAGCGTGAGATATCACTGTAATCAGGGTCTCACCCCTTATATCATGCTGCTCTCAGATGGGGCATCTAAAACCGGGTGGCAGATTCCCTTACGATTTAACAGCACTTTCAGATGACTTTTTAGAATAAGGAGTACTATATAAGGAATAATTGCCACTCATTATACGCTCCTGAGTGTACATGAATGTATGGGGAGTGTACATTATATGATGGGTCTCCTGCAGTTTTTCTCTACATTATAAGCCTCAGCATTTACCTTTTCTGTGCTCTGCTTTTCCTCCCTCCAGCTCCCCCTTCCATAGGTTTATAGGGGCATCGCAGACATTTTTGTTGAAATGAACCTGTCACGTTCCTCCCGGTAGCGTTCGACTTCCAGTCACCGGGGTGGCACTGCTCTGTGTATAGAAAGTGGCGCCTGTAACTGCGACCCCTGTAGTGACTGACGGCAGCTCAGCATTAGGGCCGGCTGTCAATCAGGGCTGAGGGCACGGTGACAGCCGTCACTCTCTATACACAGAGAGGTGACTGAACCAGTGCCGCCCCCATGACTGATACCCAAACACTACCAGGTACAATAAAGTTAATTTCCTCCTGGCAGAGGGAGTCTAAATGCCGGCACCGGGCAGTTTCAGAATGCTATTAACCTGCAGAATAACCCCATATCTACAGGTTGATAGCGTTTTTTCACGTGACAGGTTCCCTTCCCTTCTCCCACAGATTTAGCAGATATTGAGAGTGAATGATTAGTGCAGGAGACCAAAAAATGTCTTTTAAGTGACAAAAGAAGAAGGTTTATCTGATAATGTATATTACAAAGTGTCTTATCTTTACTTGCACTATTGATCAATGAAATCAGGTTAGGCTGGAGCAGGAGCACAGTGATAGGACAATCAGAGGGAGACACGGGCAGATCGTGCTGCAGCTTATTCTAGTAAGGAGTTTATCTCACTTCAGTGCTGAGCACTTCTACACAACCATATCACTGCCACTGCTTCTGAACATGTGCTGAATGGAAAGCGGGAATCCCTCCCGCCTGTGTGCGATGTGTACGTGAGCAGTCAGTGCAGCATTCTCTACCCACTAGCTGAGAGATAACTGAAGCTTAGCGCTAGAGCCTGCAGAGGGGAGAACTGGTGACAATTGCAGGACACACAGGGGCCAGAATAGAATATACACATAGCAGTAGCCATCTGACATGACTGTTATGCCCTCAATATAACATTCATTGTGTACGCTGTTCATCAGTGTACAAGCTGTGGGGATCTGGCCGAGGCCGGCAGTACCAGGCGCACACACTTATATGGATCTTGCTGTGAAGGGGCGTCAGCGCCCCAGTGAGCACCATGGACCATTTGTTCTGTTAATTGGGAGGACTAATAACGTAATACAGTAAATTACCTGTACATTATCTGATAATGCCCTGTATATTATGTACTTACATTATTATTGCTATTATTACATACAGTTTTTACAGTACAGACTCATTTCTTGTTACATCATTTAGATGAAAAAGCGAGGTCTGGTTCCCACAGATGCCACATATACTGCCCTGTTCAACGCCTGCGCGGAGTCACCATGGAAAGACTCGGGTCTGCAGCACGCACTGAAGCTGCGGAAAGAATTGATGGACAAGAACATTGCGCTTAATCCCATCACTTACCGGAGCTCGCTGAAGGTCTGCACACTGAGCTCAGGACTGCAAGGGAGCTGTGAGCTATTTAAGGTAAGTCAAGGTCACAGTCCTGGTCACCCACAATGGAGTCCTTATAAGATGCCCGTATCGTAGATTAACCGGGAGGGAACAGCATCATTGTAATCATTCCACGGGGAATCACCAGTGCACCATGTCTGGCCGGGGACTTAGCAGCCATCAGATGGCACCACCAGAGTTCAGTTCTTCTGTGGGGACCAGGGGGTCACTTACTAAATTCGAGAAAGGTGGACAGCTTTGAACTATCTGCTACTGCGACGCCCTCCCTGAGCGGTGGGGTTACTCAGTACCAGACAATATATGGTGGGGGTATGGGAGTGTCGTCGTGGCCGCGACTCGGTCCGTGCCCAGGGCTGTCACATAAAAAGAATGGGCTATTGGATGAGTGGATGTTCGACTACGCCACCTGTGGTTTCTGGTGATGGCCACCAGCGTTGCAGCAGTCCTCTGAGGCTGATGTTCTGACAGCTTGGTTGGTACTACTCCCCACAGGTGGAGTAGGCCTCAGGGCAGTTTGGAGGATCTGGGGAGTTGTGGTGGGTGCAGTGCCGCGCAGGAATGAGCAAACGGAGGCAGTATGTGAAGTCATCCAAGATTTACTCACTTTGATGAAGTAGCAGCTGCAAAGCTTCTCTCTGCTTCTCGTGGCGCGCTGCGGCCACCAGGAAGGGGTTCAGCACTTCCTAGGTAGATCAGGAGCACCTGTCAAGACCTCCCTGGGGTTTTCCTCTCTTTCCTAGATTCTCCCACTGAGTCCTCTCCTGACGGTATGTGATGTGAACGTGGAGTAAGGCCGGGTCCCACTAGATATACACAGGTTGAGAGATACAGGTGGCGACTCCGCTCCGTCCGTATCCCCCTGGGATCCACTAAGCCTCCAGGCTTTTCTAACGATGATGTGAAGTACACTGTCAGATATCAGGGGCCGGTCCCCTCTTGCGGCAGGAGTCCCTCTTGCTAGGCCAGAGTGAAGAATACAGGTGGCGACTCCGCTCCGTCCGTACCCTCCTGGGATCCTTTCGCCTGTGGAGCCTATCTCCTCTGCTCCCCTCCTGGGCCTTCTTAATTGGACTCTGACCGGGGACAGAGCTAGCTATAACTCAACTCTGCCCCAACCCCCCGTCTCGAGGCCTGAGACCCGGAACCGTGACCCCTGAGCTGGCCACAGCTTTGTGCTGACTGACCTTCCCAAGGAACCACGACAAAAGACCAGGTTATAAAGATGGCCACTGTATATATATGATGCTTAAGGTGCTAAAGTAAAGTGCTTCCTCCACCCTCACCCACTACATGGTTCCCCCTATCTTTGGTTCCCCCCATCTCCTCTATCCCGGGCCGGGGAAGCACCCTGGTGCATTTAGGCCCCCTACAGGACAGAAGTGGTGTAGTGTTGAGTGTGAAGTAGGGTCTTGTGTGATGCTCCATCCTTACCTGAGAGAGGAGATACCACACCTCTTTCTGAGGTGCAGTACCCCTGTGGCGACTGAACCCTCAGGGGCGCCACATTCTCCCCTGGTGAAACACAGCATGTCCGCGGGCTGCAATAGAGCAAAAGATTGGTACAGACATTCAAACTTTTTAAATGCTTTTTAAACAAATAACTATCTTCCCTTTATGGGAGGCTCAAATACTTTTAACGTTGCAGGTTATATAGATATAGTATAAACATATAAAACATTAGGAAGACATTATAGATATAGAATACTTGTACAAAAGTGTCAGTTCAGCAGCATGAGGGACCTGCCCAAAACCCTCAACGTAGGCCCTGGTGGGGTGGCTGCAGGGCATGGAGATCCTGAGTTGGACCTCCAGGAGAGCCACTCCAGACAGGTTTTACTTCTGAGGTCAGAGGTAGAAATGGCTTTGTATAAAACCAATAGTGATCACCTAAACAGGTGCAAACCATCCACAATCCAGTCTGTAGACTGCTCATCATCCGCAGGCACAATGTCATCCTAAATAAACCGGGTGCAAACAAAGCATAAAGAGAAAGGATTACCAGCTTCATGAATAGTTCAAAAATTAGGTTACTTTATTGTGAAAAAAGCTCTTTAAAAACAGATTCCATAGTCACATAGTGTAGCCAGGGCAACGCGTTTCGAACGCTAAAGATGCGTTCTTTGTCAAGACTGGCTTGCAAATGGCATACCCATGGTATATAAACCATTGTTCACCAATCACATACAAAATGGAAGTCACATGATGCATATATTAGCATACAGAAATATAAAACCGATTTCCAAAGTATATGCATAGTAAAAACAATCACATGACAAAGAAGAAATCACATATGCATAGAAAAGTTACTCGCTGTAATGGAACAGCAGTTCCCTCCGTAAATTTAGTCCATTTGGTTGGCAAGTGTTCAGATGATACATCCAAAATGCTTCTCGATCAAGTAGGCGTCTCCTATTATCCCTGCCTCGAGGATCAAAGGTAAGTTTTTCAATGCCAAAGACCTGAAATGAGGATGTCTCTCTATTATGCTGCTCAATAAAATGTCTGGAGGCGCAAGAAATGTTCTGATTAGTGACATTAAAAATATCAGAAAGATGTTCTGCCACTCGCTGTTTTAGTTTTCTTATGGTGCATCCCACATATAACAGATCACAACTGGCACATCTTATGATGTAAACCACAGAATTACTGTTGCAATTCAGACAGCTTTTTATATTGTGTGTTTCACTAGAATCAGCATTAGGAAGTTTTTAGTGATTTTTACATAGCGACAAATGCCGCATCTGGTGTAACCACACTTGTAAAACCCTTTACAATTAAGCAGGTATGCCGTTTTTGTAGATTATTTGGGCAACTAGATGCCAATAGCCCCCCTATTGTTTGCGCTTTTTTTGCCACCACCAAAACTCCAGAATCAAGAATTTTAGATAATACAGTATCCTCATATAAAATAGGAAGATGTTTCAGTATTATATTTTTGATCAGTTGAAATTGTGAACTATATCTAAAGGAAATAACATTTAGATTTTTATGCGCTGTAATATCATTGCGATTAATCCTTGTCCTAGACAGATCAATCAGATCCAGTCTATTTTTACTGTCCACAATTTTTTCTGCTCTCTTTAGAGACCAACCCGGATAACCCCTAGATTTCAATTTATTTTTACACCTGATGAATTCTTCATCCAATTTGTTGGCATTGTTACAATTACGTTTGATTCTTGTCAGTTCCCCCACAGGTATAGCTTTTATAGTATGGCGCGGATGTCCGCTTTTGGCATGTAGAATGGTATTCCCAGATATGGGTTGGAAAATGTGGAAGTAGTGATGGAACCGTCAAGAATCTCCAATTTTAGATCAAGAAATGATATACACTTAGAATCAGAGGTGTAAGTGAAAGAAAGATTAAATTCATTGTTATTTAAATACTTGATGAATTCCGGTATGGCAGACACATCCCCACGCCAGATAAAGATCAAATCATCTATGTATCTGCCATACCAGAAAACATCACGGGCCCATGGATTAGCGAAAGTGTACAGTGCAACATATTCCGAATGGGACATTACCATATTTGCTAGCGATGGAGAATAGCTAGATCCCATGGATACTCCTCTACATTGGAGATAAAATTCCTGATTGTACATAAAAAAATTATTAGTGGCCCTGCTCCAGCCGCGGCTCAACGTCCCGCCGGTTGACAAAGACGTCCCGGTGGAACTGTGGGCTGCGAATGAAGCCCCATCCGGCCTCCTGGTGGAAGCGCACAATAAGGCCTTCTTCCCGGGGGCTTGAACGGGCGGCCTCTGCCTGGCGGGCCTGCGACTTTGCGGCCTTGGCGCGCACCTCCAGGTGCTCGCAGCGGATCTCCCTCTGTCGATGCTCCTTCTCGAGCTGGAGAAGCTCCCTGCGGCAGAACTCCTCCCGCCTCCGCGTTTCAGACCGGGTCTCCCGAGGGAAGCCCATCAGGTCACCCTCCTGGTTGTCCCAGGCAAACTCTTCTGCCGCCGGGCAGGCGACCGGAGGCGCGGGCAGCGGCGACAGGAGGGGTTGCTGCGGGCCCTCTGCTGGTGCGGACCAGTCCGGGTTGGGGCAGGTGGACACCCCAGAAAGTGCAGGGATCTCTGGACCGGGAGTCGTGTGGCATATCAGGCCTCCAGTGATGGCGGTGGCTTGGGTCTCAGCCGTCAGAGCCAAGAGTTGCTCCCAAATGATGGCACCCGGGGAAAGGGGTGCCGGCAGGAGATCGAGGAGGGCTTTGGTGCGCCCCGCGCCCGGGATAGGGGTTTCCGCCTTACCCGTTCTTGGGCTGCACAAGGCCTCCGGGGCTTCCTCCCCCTGGGCCAAGGCCTTTGTAGACAGGCATGACAAGCTCTGGCGGCAGGCCTGGATCTTTTGCAGCACCTCCTCTCTCCACTCCGCAGCGGCCAGTCGCTTGGCCTCTTCGACCCTCCGGGTCAGGTCCTGGATTTCACCGCGGAGGAACTCGGCCTCCTCCTGGGTCAGGTACATTCCCTCCATACCGAGGGAGGTGGCAGCTGGTGGGCCAGCGTCGGAGGACATCTCCTTGGCTGCGTCCATCTCTGCTGCAAGGTGCGGCCTTTTTTGCCTCCTCCTTTTTGGGAGGCTCCCGGGCGGCTGGCTGACGGGCACTCCTTGGGAAGTCCCATCCGTTTTGACGGACACAACTATGCGGACAGTCTCTAATGCAAGGAGCGGTCTTAGCTCTTCGCACCATTGGGAAACCTGGCCCACGATAGGAGGTCTTAAGTTGCTGTTGTTTTGGCACCTAATGGTGTCCATTCTTCTTGGGCGGGCACCACATTGAGTGTGTAACGACAGTCTTTTGTGAAAGGCGCACAGTACCCGGCGGCAATGGGATTATCTTCTTCCGTTGCTGCGGGCACGCGATCCTGCCGACTACGCCACGTTGCGACACCCTCCTTGAGCGGTGGGGTTACTCGGTGCTGGGTCAATATATGGTGGGGGTATGTGGGTGTCGTCGTGGCCGCGACCCAGTCCGTGCCCAGGGCTGTCACATAAAAAGAATGGGCTATTGGATGAGTGGATGTTCGACTACGCCACCTGTGGTTTCTGGTGATGGCCACCAGCGCTGCAGCAGTCCTCTGAGGCTGATGTTCTGGCAGCTTGTTTGGTACTACTCCCCACAGGCGGAGTAAGCCTCAGGGCAGTATGGAGGATCTGGGGAGTTGTGGTGGGTGCAGTGCCGCGCAGGAATGAGCAAACGGAGGCAGTATGTGAAGTCATCCAAGATTTACTCACTTTGATGAAGTAGCAGCTGCGAAGCTTCTCTCTGCTTCTCGCGGCGCGCTGCGTCCACCAGGAAGGGGGTTCAGCTCTTCCTAGGTAGATCAGGAGCACCTGTCAAGACCCCGCTGGGGTGTTCCTCTCTTTCCTAGATTCTCCCACTCAGTCCTCTCCTGACGGTATGTGATGTGAACGTGGAGTAAGGCCGGGTCCCACTGGATATACACAGGTTGAGAGATACAGGTGGCGACTCCGCTGCGTCCGTGTCCCCCTGGGATCCACTAAGCCTCCGGGCTTTTCTAACGATGACGTGAAGTACACTGTCAGATATCGGGGGCCGGTCCCCTCTTGCGGCAGGAGTCCCTCAGGCTAGGCCAGAGTGAAGAATACAGGTGGCGACTCCGCTCCATCCGTACCCTCCTGGGATCCTTTCGTCTGTGGAGCCTATCTCCTCTGCTCCCCTCCTGGGCCTTCTTGATTGGACTCTGACCGGGGACAGAGCTAGCTATAACTCAACTCTGCCCCAACCCCCCGTCTCGAGGCCTGAGACCGGGAACCGTGACCCCTGAGCCGGCCGCAGCTTTGTGCTGACTGACTTTCCCAAGGAACCACGGCAAAAGACTAGGTTATAAAGATGGCCACTGTATATATATATGATGCTAAAGTAAAGTGCTTCCTCCACCCTCACCCACCACATGGTTCCCACTATCTTTGGTTCCCCCCCATCTCCTCTATCGCGGGCCGGGGCAGCACCCTGGTGCATTTAGGCCCCCTACAGGACAGGAGTGGTGTAGTGTTGAGTGTGAAGTAGGGTCTTGTGTGATACTCCATCCTTACCTGAGAGAGGAGATACCACACCTCTTTCTGAGGTGCAGTACCCCTGTGGCGACTGAACCCTCAGGGGCGCCACACTACCAACACATCCACTGTCAGCTTAAGAGATAGAAAGATGGTGCTGGGGTGTAAATTTTCAGCTAGTTAGTATGTCACCTGTTAGGGGGGCACAGGGACCCCACCAGGGGCGTTCTGGCCCAACGGAGGATCAGGAAATCCACCGGTGGGCCCTGGGTCCCATTGGCCACGCCCCCAAGCCCCGCCCACTACCCCCCCTGGGCCCTGTACAGAGAACAGAGGGCCCCCCTGGTTCGCTAATCATATTGGCAGCACTGTATGGGCCCTTTCAGGTATATATTATTGAAGGCAGCAGAATGTATAGGCTCCTGTCAGGTATATATTATTGAAGGCAGCAGAATGTATGGGCTCCTGACAGGTATATATTATTGGAGGCAGGAGAATGTATGGGCTCCTGTCAGGTATATATTATTGGAGGCAGGAGAATGTATGGGCTCCTGTCAGGTATATATTATTGAAGGCAGCAGAATGTATGGGCTCCTGTCAGGTATATATTATTGAAGGCAGCAGAATGTATGGGCTCCTGATAGGTATATATTATTTTAGCCAGCAGAATCTATGGGCTCCTGTCAGGTATATATTATTGGAGGCAGCAGAATCTATGGTCTCCTGTCAGGTATATATTATTGGAGGCAGCAGAATGTATGGGCTCCTGTCAGGTATATATTATTGGAGGCAGGAGAATGTATGGGCTCCTGTCAGGTATATATTATTGAAGGCAGCAGAATCTATGGGCTCCTGTCAGGTATATAGTATTGGAGGCAGGAGAATGTATGGGCTCCTGTCAGGTATATATTATTGGAGGCAGCAGAATCTATGGGCTCCTGTCAGGTATATAGTATTGGAGGCAGGAGAATGTATGGGCTCCTGTCAGGTATATATTATTGGAGGCAGGAGAATGTATGGGCTCCTGTCAGGTATATATTATTGGAGGCAGGAGAATGTATGGGCTCCTGTCAGGTATATATTATTGGAGGCAGCAGAATGTATGGGCTCCTGTCAGGTATATATTATTGGAGGCAGCAGAATGTATGGGCTCCTGTCAGGTATATATTATTGGAGGCAGCAGAATGTATGGGCTCCTGTCAGGTATATATTATTGGAGGCAGGAGAATGTATGGGCTCCTGTCAGGTATATATTATTGGAGGCAGGAGAATGTATGGGCTCCTGTCAGGTATATATTATTGGAGGCAGGAGAATGTATGGGCTCCTGTCAGGTATATATTATTGGAGGCAGCAGAATGTATGGGCTCCTGTCAGGTATATATTATTGGAGGCAGCAGAATCTATGGGCTCCTGTCAGGTATATATTATTGGAGGCAGGAGAATGTATGGGCTCCTGTCAGGTATATATTATTGGAGGCAGGAGAATGTATGGGCTCCTGTCAGGTATATATTATTGGAGGCAGCAGAATGTATGGGCTCCTGTCAGGTTTATATTATTGGAGGCTGCAGAATCTATGGGCTCCTGTCAGGTATATATTATTGGAGGCAGGAGAATGTATGGGCTCCTGTCAGGTATATATTATTGGAGGCTGCAGAATGTATGGGCTCTTGTCAGGTATATATTATTGGAGGCAGGAGAATGTATGGGCTCCTGTCAGGTATATATTATTGGAGGCAGGAGAATGTATGGGCTCCTGTCAGGTATATATTATTGGAGGCAGGAGAATGTATGGGCTCCTGTCAGGTATATATTATTGGAGGCAGGAGAATGTATGGGCTCCTGTCAGGTATATATTATTGGAGGCAGGAGAATGTATGGTCTCCTGTCAGGTATATATTATTGGAGGCTGCAGAATGTATGGGCTCCTGTCAGGTATATATTATTGGAGGCTGCAGAATGTATGGGCTCCTGTCAGGTATATATTATTGGAGGCAGCAGAATCTATGGGCTCCTGTCAGGTATATATTATTGGAGGCAGGAGAATGTATGGGCTCTTGTCAGGTATATATTATTGGAGGCAGGAGAATGTATGGGCTCCTGTCAGGTATATATTATTGAAGGCAGCAGAATGTATGGGCTCCTGTCAGGTATATATTATTGAAGGCAGCAGAATGTATGGGCTCCTGATAGGTATATATTATTTTAGCCAGCAGAATCTATGGGCTCCTGTCAGGTATATATTATTGGAGGCAGCAGAATCTATGGTCTCCTGTCAGGTATATATTATTGGAGGCAGCAGAATGTATGGGCTCCTGTCAGGTATATATTATTGGAGGCAGGAGAATGTATGGGCTCCTGTCAGGTATATATTATTGAAGGCAGCAGAATCTATGGGCTCCTGTCAGGTATATAGTATTGGAGGCAGGAGAATGTATGGGCTCCTGTCAGGTATATATTATTGGAGGCAGCAGAATCTATGGGCTCCTGTCAGGTATATAGTATTGGAGGCAGGAGAATGTATGGGCTCCTGTCAGGTATATATTATTGGAGGCAGGAGAATGTATGGGCTCCTGTCAGGTATATATTATTGGAGGCAGGAGAATGTATGGGCTCCTGTCAGGTATATATTATTGGAGGCAGCAGAATGTATGGGCTCCTGTCAGGTATATATTATTGGAGGCAGCAGAATGTATGGGCTCCTGTCAGGTATATATTATTGGAGGCAGCAGAATGTATGGGCTCCTGTCAGGTATATATTATTGGAGGCAGGAGAATGTATGGGCTCCTGTCAGGTATATATTATTGGAGGCAGGAGAATGTATGGGCTCCTGTCAGGTATATATTATTGGAGGCAGGAGAATGTATGGGCTCCTGTCAGGTATATATTATTGGAGGCAGCAGAATGTATGGGCTCCTGTCAGGTATATATTATTGGAGGCAGCAGAATCTATGGGCTCCTGTCAGGTATATATTATTGGAGGCAGGAGAATGTATGGGCTCCTGTCAGGTATATATTATTGGAGGCAGGAGAATGTATGGGCTCCTGTCAGGTATATATTATTGGAGGCAGCAGAATGTATGGGCTCCTGTCAGGTTTATATTATTGGAGGCTGCAGAATCTATGGGCTCCTGTCAGGTATATATTATTGGAGGCAGGAGAATGTATGGGCTCCTGTCAGGTATATATTATTGGAGGCTGCAGAATGTATGGGCTCTTGTCAGGTATATATTATTGGAGGCAGGAGAATGTATGGGCTCCTGTCAGGTATATATTATTGGAGGCAGGAGAATGTATGGGCTCCTGTCAGGTATATATTATTGGAGGCAGGAGAATGTATGGGCTCCTGTCAGGTATATATTATTGGAGGCAGGAGAATGTATGGGCTCCTGTCAGGTATATATTATTGGAGGCAGGAGAATGTATGGTCTCCTGTCAGGTATATATTATTGGAGGCTGCAGAATGTATGGGCTCCTGTCAGGTATATATTATTGGAGGCTGCAGAATGTATGGGCTCCTGTCAGGTATATATTATTGGAGGCAGCAGAATCTATGGGCTCCTGTCAGGTATATATTATTGGAGGCAGGAGAATGTATGGGCTCCTGTCAGGTATATATTATTGGAGGCAGCAGAATGTATGGGCTCCTGTCAGGTATATATTATTGGAGCCAGCAGAATCTATGGGCTCCTGTCAGGTATATATTATTGGAGCCAGCAGAATGTATGGGCCCCTGTCAGGTATATATTATTGGAGCCAGCAGAATGTATGGGCTCCTGTCAGGTATATATTATTGGAGGCAGGAGAATGTATGGGCCCCTGTCTGGTATATATTATTTGATAATCATGCCCATTGCCCAGCTCCCGCCATATGTTGATCGCCAGCCAGATAAAACAAGGCAGCTGGGGGCTGGGATTCGCAGCATGGTAAGGCCCAAGCGTTCTTGGCCCCCCACGCTGAAAATCGCAGCCCGCAGCCACCCCTGAAAGTGGCGCATTCCTCATAGCACCATTTCCAGGTGCTTTACCCGGCTCTTCCAGCGGCCCTGGTGGTGAGTGGCACCCTGGGTAATAATCGGGTTAGTACCAGGCCAGCTTTGTATTATCAGCTGGTACTAAGCCCGAAATTCATGGTGTCACGCCAAATTAGACATAGCCACCATGAATTTCTAGTAAACAGAAAAAAAAGACAGAATTTTTTTTTTTCTATTAAAAATAAAACTCATTTAGGGACTCCATTTTTAATAAAGAAAAATCCTCAATCCAACGTAATCCATAGGTCTTCTGTCTTCAGCTCTGCTGCATCTTTGCCATCTGACAATATGTCTGCTGACAGAGATGAGCCGGCACAGAATGACACCGGAGCAATGTTACTGTGTAGTGCGGCACTAGATTTCTTTTTTTGTCATTTCATGCAGTGTAGAAATCTTGAGAAAAGTGTAGATTGTGCTCTGGAAGTGATCAGTTATAGCAAACTATGTTATTTTCTGCAGAGATAAGTCCTGCATAGAAGATGAGATATATCGGTCTGCGGCAGATAAAGAACTTCACCTAGAGACATCACTGGTGAGTATGTGTGTTACCTATACACACACACTGACACTATATACAGAGCTCCTGTGTGTAATGTCACTGGTCATCACTGTATTACCTATACATACACACTGACACTATATACAGAGCTCCTGTGTGTAATGTCACTGGTGATCACTGTATTACCTATACACACACACTGACACTATATACAGAGCTCCTGTGTGTAATGTCACTGGTGATCTCTGTACAACCTATACACACACACTGACACTATACACGGAGCTCCTGTGAGTAATGTCACTGGTGATCACTGTATTACCTGTACACACACACACTGACACTATATACAGAGTTCCTGTGTGTAATGTCACTGGTGATCACTGTATTACCTATACACACACACTGACACTATATACAGAGCTCCAATGTGTAATGTCACTGGTGATCTCTGTACATCCTATACACATACACTGACACTATACACGGAGCTCCCGTGTGTAATGTCACTGGTGATCACTGTATTACCTATACACACACACTGACACTATATACAGAGCTCCTGTGTGTAATGTCACTGGTGATCACTGTATTACCTATACACACACACTGACACTATATACAGAGGTCCTGTGTGTAATGTCACTGGTGATCACTGTATTACCTATACACACACACTGACACTATATACAGATCTCCTGTGTGTAATGTCACTGGTGATCACTGTATTACCTGTACACACACACTGACACTATATACAGAGCTCCTGTGTGTAATGTCACTGGTGATTGCTGTATTACCTATACACACATACTGACACTATATACAGAGCTCCTGTGTGTAATGTCACTGGTGATCACTGTATTACCTCTACACTGACCCTATACACAGGAGTCCTGTGCATAATGTCACTGATAATCTCTACATTATCTGTACACTGACACTATATACAGAGCTTTTTTACATTTTCATTATCAGTCACTATCTGGTGCCATTATGTGCCATGGTCATGGCGTGGCGGAATTTGTCCCTTGTATGTGGTATTATTCGGACAGTCACTATGTGGTGGTAATATGTCGTCTTCTCATGGTGTGGCAGTATATATACCTTGTACTTGGTAGTATTTCATCACTATGTGGTGGTATGTGTTCTGGTCATGGTGTGGCGGTATTTCTCTCTTCTATATGGTATTATTAGTCTATGGATAGTTGTCAGTCATTTGTTTTTTCGGATATTAAGAATGGGAACATTCTTTAGTTGCAATACATATTAAATACTTGGATGGTTAACCTCTCCCTGTGTTGTGACTACTACAGAGGAGCAGAGATGCACGTCAGCTCAAGACGCAAAAAATAAGCCGTCACAAAGCCCCAGACCCAAAAAAATGAGAACACTACGGTGCGCAGAACATGGCGTGAAAAGTGTGATTTTTCAAACTTATGAATTTGTTTTCACCACTTAGATACCAGTAAAGGTATACATGTTTGGTATCTACAAACTCGTACTGACCCGAGGCATCACCCTGTCACGTCGGTTTTTCCATATAGTGAACATGGTGACTAAAAAACCCAATAAACAAACGTGCAATTGCACTTTTTTTGCAATTTTACTGCACTTGGAATTTTTGTTGCCATTTCCCTGTACACTATATGGTAAAATAAATGATTGCATCTGAAAGTACAACTCGTCCCGCAAAAAAACTGTCTTTCCTGCTGCTACAGACTTTTATATGACTACAATTTACATTCTGCTGCTTATGGAAACATTTTTGCAGTTTACAAGACCCTTCTTACACTTGCTTGCACCCAGGTTTCATGTGAAAGAGTGTTCTCAAAGCTGAAAATTGTAAAAAATCGTCTGAGGGCTTCGATTGGACAGGAGCTTTTAGAGTCCCTCCTTCTGTTGAACATTGAGTGTGACATTTCAAGGAACTTAGACTATGATGACATTATTAATACGTATGCAATGTCATCTTCTGTTCTGAAAAAAAAAACGTTTGTAATTTTGCTGCTGATTGACTGTTAGTGTGAGTTTATTTGTTGTTTTGGGCCTTTCACTAACAATTGAATGGTATTGTATTATAGAGGAGAGGAAATCGTGCAATACAAACTTCCAAAATGCTTACAGAATTCTTTTACTTTTCCCAGCGGCCAAGTTTGGTGCTGCTACAATGATGCCGGCTGCTGGGATGCCAGATGGATGCAGGTTCAATTTGTGGCACTTATACTTTAAGAGAATGTACCTTGAAAGTATTTCTTGTTATTGTTCTGTTATGGCACTTTATCACACACTGGTGTGAATAAGATAACAGTGTTCCTCTTTCGCCAGGAGTGTTTCTTTAGTTTGTTATTTATTCGTTATATTGGTTATTTATTGGTTAATAAAGTTGATTCATTTTGAATGAGTTTGTGGACTTATGTTATTCCTATATACGGTATCTGCATGGTGCTGGTGGGCCCCAAGATTGATTTTTTCCTGGTGGGCCCCAGGCACTCCAGTCCGGCGCTGGACCCCACTGATCCTGGGCACTGGTGCAGCACTGCGCCCCCTTCACTGTGTTTTTCACTGGCCACCCGGCTGTTCTGGGAACGGCAAAGTGACGCTTTCCCTGAGATTTTGATTTTGGTTAGATTTCTCTTGCAATACTCAAGCAGTGATGTCGCGAGCTGGATAATAACAAGCTAATATGCTCTTCTTGGGTTTATAGGAAATTGCACAAAAATTCCGTGTCGTTGACCCTGAAACATTCACCGTCCTGTTTATGGGATGCATAAAGGATGAAGAGCTGGGCTTCCTACAAGCTCTGCAGGTATGGCTTGCTGCACACATCCTACATCCTATATCCGTACAGTGCACACTTACCTGGGAATTATGTCTCACACTTCCGACATGATGAGATGCGCAAAAACATTGAGGAATCATGGAGCAACTGTTCATTTTACTAATACAGATATTTCTTGCTGCAGTATTTCTGCTGAAGTGACGATGGGGCATGCCGGCTGAGGGTGGGACTCTTGGATTCTCTGATGACTCTGTTGGGCTCGGTGCACATTACGTTTGTGGCCATTGTTGGGCGCATACACATAGAAGGTGTGTGCCCCCTAGTGGCCACTGTCAGGATGGATGATGAGGCATCCGTCCACTATTGGGACCCATTGTAAAGAAATGTATACCACATTGCAGAGGTCGCTCTACATTTTTTACAGAAGAGTAAAAATCCTCCTCATAGTATTTTTCAGGAGTATTTTTAGCCAGTCTTTGAATATTAGAGAAGAGGCTGCAGCCTGTGCTTTGCTCTACCGCTTCACCATCTTTGACGTATATTTACGTCAAAGGTCGTGTCCCTGCCTTTGATGTGATCTCGCACACAGAGTCCACATATTTCCCTGCACATGATGACTGATTTAATCAACCATCATCTGCCTTTAATAGCTGCTGATGTACTGTTGCTCCGCCTGCTGCTATTAACCCGTTAAATCCAGCTGTCAATCGCTGACAGCGGGATTTAACGCACCTTGGCTGGAAGCGCGTCATACATCCTGCCACGTGATTGTGGGGCGCCGATGGGTTGTCATGACAGCTGGGGGTCTGCTGATGACCTCCCATACATGTCATTATGACCCTCCTATGGGCCGGCGTTCATAGAAGATGGTGATTTCTGCTATAGATTGCAGTGTATGTACAGCACAAGCGATCAGACGATCGCCGCTCCAAGTCTCCTAATTAATCTGATCAGTAAACATTGTAATGGGGAAAAAATCAAAATGCCAGAATGACGTTTTTTTGGCTGCCACAGCATTGCAGTAAAGTGCAACATCAAAGTGGTTGCAGGGAGTATATAAGGATATGTAGCTCACAAACTCCTAAATATATGATGTTTTCATTTACAATGTATCTAATTTATACATGTATATAGAGAGTACTGAGCATGGATTTGTAAGGTTTCATAACTTCCATGCTAGACAAAATTCTATAAAATAAATAATGTGACAATTCTTTCATGGCCGGAGGTGATAATAAACTGATATAACCGTGTACACTAGTAATTAGAATTCCCTGGGCTCGGGTGTAAGAGGCAATATTCCTGATGATCAGGGTCCCGTGTAGGGACGGTCACTGCTGTATACCATCTAGTACAGAGGTACAGAAGCTGGCGGCGCTCCCATAACCTCCGGGCTGCTGGATTCTATCAAACATCTCCATGTTATTCTGTATACAGTTATATTCTTCTTTCCATCACAATGCGGTGGGATATCACTACAATATGCCAACATGGTGTGATTAGTGGAGGGCGGCTGTCAGTATCCCCCGACTTTAGAATTAGACTGAATAATCCTTCAAAGGGGGTGTACAAAGTTTAAAAGATATCTCCTATCCATAGGATAACTTCCCGATGGATGGGGTCTGACTGCTGGGAGCCTCACCAATCCTGAAAACTGGGGATTTGAAGAGTCCTTTGTGACTGATGTGATGGTCGATCATTGCTGCACCATACATTCTCTATGGGACGACTGAAGCTCTGTGCTCGGCTGGTCTTCAGCACTCCCATTAAGAATGAACGGAGCGGCAGTGAGTATACTCAACCACCACTCCATTCATCGTCTGTGGGACTGCCAGAACTAGTGGAGCGCTGCTCTTGGCTATTTTTGGGCAGTCCTATAGACAGTGAATGGAGGGGAGGCTGAGCATGCTGCCTGTTCTTGGGTTTGCTAGGGGTTCCAGCAGTCAGACCCTCAGTGATCAGTAAGTTATCCCCTAACCTTTGGATAAGAGATGATTTTCTATTTTGGCAATAACCCTTTAATTGCATCCATGTGGTTATTTTCCCCTATCCTGTCCACCTTTATTATGTCCGTTATTCCCTCTGGTGGTCAGTGCGGCCATGTAGTGTATGTCTGTACTACTCAGGCTCTGGGGGGCCGGAGCGTGCAGCTACAGAGCAACCTGCTCCACATCACTGCCAGGAGGGGAGATTTATTGCTGTGTAGTTAGTCCAGGTGGTGCCGACAAGTAGAGGGAACAAGTTCTGGCAATCCTGCCAAAGGAACACAGTTATTCCTGCACCGGACCTGCATCTCCGGTGTGCGGCGGCCGGGAAGGTGCCCGCTCTCCTCAGGGAAGATGCTGACGGCCCGCAGGCACATACCCGTCCTTGTGCCAATGCACAGGAGATAAAGCAGGACATTTATCTAAGTAGAGATGTGGCGTCTCCCACCCGCCTGTCATATTTGTAGATGACGCGTGGCGGAGGGCAGAAGCCGGGGCAGGACTCCTGTCCGGCTGCAGAAGTCTCATGTGTAGTGATACTCATGTGACTTTTCTAAAAGCATAAATCGGCCCGCAGAGGTGTCAGCGACGCTGGCTCAGACGTTACTGTGAGCGGAATAACAAGGCTTTGGTAACAGTTTCACCTCTTTATATTGTATTAGCTCCTTTACTTAGTCCTAGTTCAGACTGGTCTAAGAGATCGCCTGCTGATTCCTTTCTTGCGATTCTGATAGGAGATTTCTGTTAGAAGTTTGGCGCAAGGCTAGTGATTAGACTGGCTAGTGATTAGACTGGCCAGTGATTAGACTGGCCAGTGATTAGACTGGCTAGTGATTAGTCTGGCTAGTGATTAGACTGGTTAGTGATTAGACTGGCTAGTGATTAGTCTGGCTAGTGATTAGACTGGCTAGTGATTAGACTGGCTAGTGATTAGACTGGCTAGTGATTATAGACTGGCCAGTGATTAGACTGGCTAGTGATTAGACTGGCTAGTGATTAGACTGGCTAGTGATTAGACTGGCTATTGATTAGACTGGCTAGTGATTAGACTGGCCAGTGATTAGACTGGCCAGTGATTAGACTGGCTAGTGATTAGACTGGCTATTGATTAGACTGGCTAGTGATTAGACTGGCCAGTGATTAGACTGGCCAGTGATTAGACTGGCTAGTGATTAGACTGGCAAGTAGATAAGGATTTTGTGCCAGATTTTTAGTAACAAAGGGAATACAGCGGTCGGCCACTTTAGGTGGACTGTTCCAGTAGGCAGCATGCTGATAAGTTATTTTTTGACGTTTTGCATGATTTCCGCTGTCTTTGGTTGGCATATCCCCCCCCAATGGCACTTCCATCTGCAACCTGTAATGGCCAGTCGGGATACCCGCGCTGGCATCGGGGTCTTATTGCATGGATAGGCACGCTGGTGACTCGCCCCCAGGGGGCCGGTGGCTGATCGCCGGGGTTATATCACGTTGGCTGGCCCAGGGCGGTCAGTACACAAAAAGGGGGTATAAAATTCTAATAAAAGTTCGGGGAATTCGTAACGCCACCTGTGGTGTCTGGTGAAGGTCACCAGCGCCGCAACAGTACTCCGAGGCCGGTGTCAGGGCAGCTAAGATGGAGCGGGCCTCAGGGCAGTATAGAACGATGCAGTTTGCGCTGGGCGTTGTGGTGCAGGGAGAGGACGATAGCGCAGCAGAAGTAACGGACAGAGACAGGGGGTTTGCTTTGTTACCTTTTACTGGTACAGCTGTTAAGTACGGTCCGGGGTACTCCAGGTGAAGGGCACACTTTTGGACTTCTCCCCAGTGAGCGGGTATAAGGCCTCCTGTCTCTATGTATGCTCCTGGCCAGCCTGCAACTGGGCCTAGCTTATGTGTCCTGCTTTTTCTTAACCTGTTGCTCTGAGGTAGGACCTGCGGTTGGTAACCACTTTCCCTGGACGTCGGGGTTCCTGGTCCTGTACGTGTCTATCTTCAGGTTTGCCAGGGACTTGTAGTCCTCCTGGGATTCCGGTTGTTCCTACTGGGTGTAATGGATCCCTGTAGGCACGGACCCGGTGTCCGGTAAATATAGCGGGGTGAGCTTACTGAGCTCCTCTGTCCACTTGGTTTCTCTCTCTTTATCTCCTCGCCGTCGGCCACGCTCGGGGCCTTCACTACAAGGCAGCTGGTGTACTGCGTCTTCACCGCTCTCTGAGCGTCGGCACGCTCTCAGACACCTTCTGTCTGACTGCTCTGCACACTCACTCACTGCAGACTGAAGACTAATCTGTTCTGAAGACTGAGCTGCCTGGCTCCACCTTCCCTTTATATATCCCTATCCGGGCTCCCTCTGGTGGTATGAGGTGGAAAGTGGAGGTGTATGAAAGTAGTGAGGGCCTCTTGTGAAGAAATCCAGCCATGCCCCCTTCTGGGTTCTGTGGCACCATGCGCAGCAGGGCACCACATTCCCCCCTAGTAAAACTCAGTACTCCCGGACTGAAGCAATTTTGCAAAACAGGTTAAACAATAATAACATTTCTTCCCTTTTTGGGAGGCACATCTCTTGAACATTACAGGTGTAAAAACATAATAAATATATACAAATATAGAGCGTCCTCAGAATTTAAGTCTGTTCCGGTGAGGTCCCCTGACAGGGTGTCCATCTCACAGGTAAAGTACAAGGTAGCTTGAGGGACCTGTCCAAAGCAAACCCTCCACGTAGGCCCTTGGGTGGCTGCAAGGCATGGCGATTCTGAGTTGGACCTCCACTTCTGCCACCCAGACAGGTTTTTATTCTAAGGTCACCTAAAGGGGGCACTCCAGGGAGCGCAATTATTTACAGGAAACAGTTTTTGGGCTGCACACAGTCCTCTTCCACAAACTTCTTTATGTATATACCCTTACTGGTAACTAGATGCAAGTTAAGTGTCCATATCACTTGAATTGTTCATTAGCAAGGCAAAAACACATATGAATAATGAAATACACGAAAATTACATACAAATAACATACCCCAGGGACAACTGTCTACACTGTCAGAGTTTCCTTTCTATTCTCTCTATCTGACAGGGGTCTGACCTTTGGTGCTACGTGTCGACCTACGTGGTACTGGGATGCTTGTGGTACTGGTAGTTGCACTACTTTCCATTCTGTCAGCACTAGGTGTGGAGGGGCTACAAGACTGCCTTGACCTCTCTGCGGGACTGGCAAGTGTACCATTAGTTGGCCTTCTTGCTCTGCTCCAACCTGGGATCCTTCTTCCGGGGATTCTTCTTGAGCAGGCTCTTCTGGGGCACCTACAGGTTCTTCTTGCTGTGGGTAGAAGGTGATTACAGGTATGATTACTGCTCCTCCTAGTTGGGGCCAATCTGCCGGGAAATCTCCTAATTCAGTATGTATTACTGCTTCTTTAGGCTCCTCTGGTACGGTGAGAGGCACTTCCTCCTGGGGCTTTAGCAGACCTGGACACAACTTCAGATGGTCTCTGGATACTGTTGCAGTCGTTCTTCCTCCGTCCTTAGTTATTAAACAGGTCTTCCGGTTATCAAACCTTGAGTTTAACACAGTGTAGGGTTCTCTCTCCCACTGGTCATCAAGTTTGTGGTTTCTCCTTTTTCTTTTTAACACCACTTCTCCTGGTGTGACGGGTTCTGCGGGCGCACTTCTATTGTAGTGGGCTTCCTGTTTGTCCCTCACCCGAGTGAGACTGTCTTCGACACAGGCCTGTACTCTTCTGTACTGCTCTTGTCTGGTCGTGTCCCAGTCCTCAGTGGACATATCTGCTTCGGGTTCTACTACACCAAGCTCCAGGTCCATGGGCAACTTCCCGGGTCTTGCTCGCATGAGATATGCTGGAGTACAATTGGTGGAACTCACAGGTATGTGGTTGTACAGATCTACCAGGTCAGGTAGTAGGTCTGGCCACTAATTTCTCTCCTCTAGTGGTAGGGTCTTCAGCAAGTCGATGATGATGTTGTTCATCTTTTCACAGAGACCGTTGGTTTGGGGGTGGTACTGTGTAGTCCGGATCTTTTTACACCCGTACAGATGGCAGAACTCCTTGAACAATTCGGCCTCAAAGGCTGAGCCTTGATCTGTCAGCACCTGCTCCGGGTATCCATGTGGCCTGTTGAAGTACGCCTGAAACGTCTTTGCCACGGTTTCTGCCGTCAGATCCTTGCGGGGGCGACCACCAGGAACCGGGAGTAGTGATCCACCATGGTCAGTGTTATGCACATGCCCGGACTGACTGGCGTGTGCGTGTTTAGTGATCCCACTGGACCAAGAACCGGAGAGTGCCTGGAGGGGCGTAACTAAGTATCTACCCGATCCGACCAAGGTCGCACGACGGCTAACGACGCCAGTGCACCAGGGAGGAACTGAGCAGAGGGACCAGGTGCTACTCCAGGTCAGACCCCGGACACGGCTGTTGACCCACACCGGAGAATACAGGAACAGGCAGGTTAGGCTGGCACACTGACTGGTGGGTATAGGCAGGCACGGCTGGTATGCAGACAGGCGGGCACTGGTAAGCACGACTGGTATGCAGGCAGGGGGTACTGGCAAGCACGGCTGGAGTGCCGACAGGGAGGCACTAGCAGGTTGGAGCACAGACTGGATAAGTTCCAGTACAGACTGGGACTCAGGAACAGAACCGCAGATGCGGTAGACAAGCAGAGCAGAGCGAGACCGCCTGGAGCGGCGAGCAAAGGCAGAGCAGAGCGAGACCGCCTGGAGCGGCGAGCAAAGGCAGAGCAGAGCGAGACCGCCTGGAGCGGTGAGCAAAGGCAGAGCAGAGCGAGACGGCCTGGAGCGGCAAGCAAAGGCAGAGCAGAGCGAGACGGCCTGGAGCGGTGAGCAAGGCAGAGCAGGCAAGAACCGCCGGAGCGGTGAGCAAGGCAGAGCAGGCAAGAACCGCCGGAGCGGTGAGCAAAGGCAGAGCAGAGGGGACAGGGCTCTGTTCACACGGAACAGACTGGAAGGGAAAGGCAGAACCAGATACACACAAGATACTTGCAATGAAATAGCGAGTGGACTCTAAACTCACAAACGGGAGTACAGGGACAACGAGTAGGAGTTAGGTACGGGTTCAGACTCTGCAGGAAAAGGGAAGGTACGGACATAGAGAAAAACAGGTAACAGGCTAGGAGAGTATTCAGACAAGAACAGACACAGCAGCAAGATACAGGAGCGGGTCTAGGTATGCGGCCCCTAAAAGGCGGAACGAACAGGCTAGGAGCGTGTTCAGACAGGAACAGGCAAGATACAGGAGCGGGTCTAGGTATGCAGCCCCTAGAAGGCGGAAAGAACAGGCTAGGAGCGTGTTCAGACAGGAACAGGCTAGATACAGGAGCGGGTCTAGGTATGCGGCCCCTAGAAGGCGGAAAGAACAGGCTAGCAGCGTGTTCACACTGGCCTGGAAATACAGCCTCCAGGATAGGCAGACAGACAACAGGCTAGAATATAGTTCAGACAGGACCTGGCACATCAGCAGCGAAAAGCCATCTGACGGAATGCATTGCTCAGGCACCAGCTTGTATGAGGAGCTGGTTTAAATATCCAATGACTGATAGCAATAGGCTGAGGACGCATTAGGGGTGTGCCCACAGCAGCTACACGAAACAGGAAGTGACCGGGCCGCCGCCCTAAGCAGCCAGAACAGAGGCAAGCAGACAGCATGGAAAGAAGCCAGGCTAGCAGACTGGACTGATGATCAAGTTTGCGATCTTGCATATTGGGAGATGGTGCCCTATGCAAGAACGCCGCCAGGTATGTTAGAGTCAGGGCATAGGAATATCCTGACCTGCTGGGTGACAGCTTGACATGATCCAGGGCCACGATCTCCAAGGGTCGAGTCGTCTTGATGGGTTGCAGGGGTGCCTTCTGGCTGCTGTAGTCTTTTCTCCTGAGGCTACGGGGTCCACAGTCCCGGCACCACCTCTCAATGGAACTGCGCATTCCTACCCAATAAAACCGACACTTCAGCAGGGCTTCTAGCTTCTTCCAGCCAAAGTGCCCCACCTGATCGTGGTAGGCCTCCAACACCATCTGGATGTCCATCCTGGGCACTACAATCGGCCATACCATCTCATGGGTCCTCGGGTTGACGTACCTCCGGCACAGCTTCTCTCTATAGATGAACAGCCGGCTTCTCTCATTCCACAGTTGCTTGGCTTGTAGAGACGCGTCTTTCTCCAGGGAGGAACCTTCCTGGGTTATCAGTTCCTTAATACGACTGACAACCGGGTCACTGTCCTGGGTCTCCTTCCAGCTGTGGTGAGGCAAAGGGTTTAACGTTCTACCGCGATGGCTACTGGAGGCTCGTTGCTCTTGGACCATTCCATTACGGTGAAAGGCAGGTAGCTCAATCTCCTCCAGGTCATCCACTTCCTCTTCAGTGTCCGACTGGTGAGGCCTCCTGGACAGGGCATCGGCGTTGGCATTATTGCGGCCTGCCCGGTACTTAACTGCTTCCCGACCGCCCACTGTATATAAATGTCGGCGCTGCCTGGGCTCTGTGCAGCGCCGACGTTTAAAAACGGTGGTTGGTCCCGCAGTGCTCAGGACCCCCAGGGTCCTGCAAGCGCTGCGGGTGCGGTGCAGAGCGATAGCTCTGACAGGGGACATCATCGGGACCTGATTGGATCAGGTCCCAATGATGTTAACCCTTTGCTATCTTCTATATGCCGCAATCTATAGTGATGGCGGCATATAGAAGATAGTGAGAGGAGAGGGGGTCGTCCACTTACCTCTCCGACGGCCCCCTGATACCTTCCAGGACCTGCCGTTGAAATGGCAGCTGGAGGTCACATGACCGCCTCCAGATCTGCCATATACGGTGTCCTGCTAGGCTCAGCCTGCAGCTGAGTCGAGCAGGAGAAGGACAGTGTGAAACTGTCAGCATAGATCTCAACCAATGCAATACATATCTATTGCATTGGATGAGATCAGTGATTAGAAAAATAAAAATTAATGTCCCATACAGGGACTAAATAAAAATGTAAAAAAAAAATCACAAAATAAATAAAAATAAATAAATAAAATATTAAACCAATAAATCCATATATTTATGCAAAAACAAAAAAAGTACACATATTTGGTATCGCCGCGTCCAAAACAACCCGATCTATAAAACTGTCACACTAATTAACTCCTGTGCACACCGTAATAAAAATAAATAAAAAACGGAGCAAAAAACTATGCTTTTTCATCATATCGCCAAACAAAGAGTCGAAAAAAATGCGATCAAAAAGCAAAATGGAAATAAAAATGGTACCGCTGAAAACGTCATCTTGTTCCGCAAAAAAACGCTCCATACAGCTCCATCAGCTGAAAAATAAAAAAAGTTATAGCTCTCAGAATAAAGCGATGCAAAAAAAATATTTTTTCTATAAAATTGTTTTATTGTGTAAAAGCGCCAAAACATAAAAAAATATACAGTAAGTGTAGTATCTCTGTAAACGTACAGACCCGAAGAATAACGCTGCCTTATCACTTTTACCACACACAGAACGGCATAAAAAAAACTCAAAAAACAATTCCTGAATTGTTGGTTTTTGTTAATTTTACCTCACAAAAAACAGAATAGAAAGCGATCAAAAAATGTCACGTACCCAAAAATGGTACCAATAAAAACGTCAACTCGTCCCGCAAAAAACAAGCGGTCACATGACTCTGTAGGCCGAAATATAGAAAAATGATAGCTCTCAAAATATGGCGATGCAAAAACTAGATTTTGCAAAAAAAAGCGTCTCTTATTGTGTGACAGCTGTCAGTCATAAAAACCCGATATAAATCTGGTATCGCTGTAATCGCACTGACCCGAAGAATAAAGTAATCTCATCACTTATACCGCACGAGAAACGGCGTAAAAAAAAAAAATAAAACCAATTCTTCACCTGCTACTGATTTTGTTTATTATGTCTCCCAAAGATCGCAGTAAGGCTCTGCTCACATTTATCCTGCGCTCTGCGCTGAGCACTTACACCAGAGTTTCCGTGTAAATCTCTGAGATACGTGATTGAGACGGAACCCATGACGGAAGATTCCCTGTAATGAGGCAGATATAGGCCACTGTGGATGCCATCTGGCCTGTGAGCCCACGGTGTCAGTTTTTTAGGCGTGCATAAAAGTGCGGTTGACCACAGTTTTGTGCACTTCTGAAAAAAAGGACACCGCTAAACAGAGGCCAGACGGAGTCCAGAGTAACTCTGCTGCCTCATTACAGTGAATGGATCCCACAGGGGTTTCATCTGAATTACATCACTTGGAAATTTAGATGGAAACCCCGATGTAAGTGCTCAGCCTCGAGCGCCGGATAAATGTTACTTAAAATGTTCCCAATAAAAGCTTCAACTCAGTCCTCAAAAAAAGCTAGTCCCCACTCAGGTCCGTCATCTGTCAAAAATATTCCAAGTTACTGGTAGCAGAAAGGCTCTGGAAAAGCGAAATGGCCCTTGCCCCCCAAAAGAAATTCAGAAAATTTGGTGCTCCCAAATCCAAATGCCTATTCTACAATAATTTGTTCTCCAATTGTCAAATAGCGCTCCGTCCCTCCCAGATCTCGCCGTATGGCTGAGCGGTACGATACAGCCAGATATGGGGTATTGCCACTTTTAGAAGAAATTGTGTGACGCATTTCGGCACCATTTTTACCCATTGCCCTGTGTGAAAACGTAAAATCTGAGGGTAAAACATTTTTTTGTGGTAAAAATACAATTATGTTTTCTTCACTGCCCAATGGTATAAATTTAAAAATTAAAAAATACTCACTACTTCCCTAGATGAATTCCTTGTGAGGTGTAGTTTACAAAATGTGGTCACTTGTCGGGGTTTCTGCTGTTTCGGCATGTCAGCGACTCTTCAAATGTGACATGGTGTCTGCAACCTATCCCAGCCAACATAGCGCTCCTTTCTCTTCCGAACCCTGCCGTACACCAAAGCAGTGGTTTTCCTCCACATATGGGGTATCGGCGTACTCAGGAGAAATTGCACAACAAATTTCATGGTGCAATTTCTCCTATTACCCTTATGTTAATCCAAAATTAAGGGATGAAAAACGTTTTTGAGGGAAAAATGTGAACATTTTATTTTTACAGCTCAATATTATAAACTTCTGTGAAGCACCTGGGGGTGCAAGGTGCTCACCACACATCTAGATAAGTTCCCTAAGCAGTCTAGTTTCCAAAATGGTGTCACTTGTGGGGTGTTTCCACTGTTTAGGGACATCAGGGGCTCTCCAAACGCAACATGGCGTCTTCTAATTATCCAAACAAATTTTTCTTTCAAAAAGTCTAATGGCGCTCCTTCCCTTCCGAACCCTGCAGTGCGCCCAAACAGTGGTTTTCCCTCACCTATGGGGTATCAGCGCGCTAATGAGAAATTGCACTACAAATTGTATATTCCATTTTTTCCTGTTACCCTTGTGAAAATAAAAAAATTGGGTCTAAAGTAACATTTTTGTGAAAAAAAGTTAAATGTTCATTGTTTTCTTCCACATTCCAAAAATTTCCGTGAAACACCTGAAGGGTTAATAAACTTCTTGAATGTGGTTTTGAGCACCTTGAGGGGTGCAGTTTTTAGAATGGTGTCACTTTTGGGTATTTTCTGTCATAAAGGCCCCTCAAAGTCACTTCAAATAAGATGTGGTCCCTAAAAAAATGTCTTTGTAAATTTTAATGGAAAAATGAGAAATCGCCGGTCAACTTTTAACCCTTATAGCTTCCTAACAAAAAAAAATTTTGGTTACAAAATTGTGCTGATGTAAAATAGACATGTGGGAAATGTTATTTATTAACTATTTTGTGTGACATATCTCTCTGATTTAAGGGCATGAAAATTCAAAGTTTGAAAATTGGATAATTTTCAACATTTTCACCAAATCTCCGATTTTTTCACAAATAAACGCAAGTGATATCGAAGAAATTTTACCACTATCATGAAGTACAATATGTCACGAAAAAACATTCTCAGAATCAGGGGAATCTGTTGAAGCGTTCCAGAGTAATTACTTCATAAAGTGACAGTGGTCAGAATTGAAAAAATTGGCCCGGTCACGAAGGCAAAACCAGGCTCTGGGGCGAAGTGGTTAAATAAATATTGATTTTATTGGCATCTGTGCTTCATTTATCTTGATTGGATTGCTCTAAGACTGAAGTATTGCATTTAATAGACCCCTTTACGCTTTTGGATTAAAAAGTGATATGTTGCAGTTGTGAAAAGTACTTTTGCAAAAGACATGTAAATTATACTTGTGACGAATGCAAACAGTAAATTTAGCACCGTGAACCTTATTTACCATTTTATATAGAAAAAACTGAACTTTTTTTTTTTAAATATATTTACATACAGTTTGATGTGATTAGTGATAGTTTACAGTTATATAAAGATTATTTTTTTATGTGCAAATGTGCAATATGCATGAATATTGCAATAAGGCCTTGTAACATATTTTGATACAAAAAAAAAAAAAAAATTAAGTTTTTGATTTAATTTTTCATTTGTTAATGGACAACCATGTTCACATACAGTATAATAATGCAACAGGTATTCAAAGAAAACACTTAAATTAGCTAAAAATCAAGACTTTAATATGTCCGGTCAAAAATGACCACAACATTATAAGTGTATAGTCGACCCGAACAGAACAGCAGGGTTAAGTCAAAAAAAATTTGAGCAGCTCGGAATTTGTTTTCCATTTTTTAGACTTTTTAAGTTTGGCTGCAGTGGCACAGAGAACGCGGACTCAGTGCTACAATAAAACAAGTTGTTTATTAACTATTTACAAAATTATTCAATTATATATCAGTGACAATACAGACAGTGTAGAGCGACCTCTGCGCTCTCTCTCTGTCTCGTGCTTGTGGTCACCGTCTGGCCCTGTTTATGGGCCTGGTTATCTGAACGATGCCCTATAAAATATCAAACCCAGCGCTACAGCACTAAGAAGTATGACACCAATAGCTTAGTTGTCGACTATATATCCTTGATTTTCCCTGATACAGGTAACCACTGTCTGTTAAGCTCACTAAACCTTGCGTGGCTCGGTTATACTCCTACTGAGCTTCACACCAAGAACATATACGGAGTACAATTACCACTGTAACATCAATATTCACATAAAGTATATGCAACATACATCGTTGTATGAATATTGGTATAAATGCACACTAACCTATAATAGTTAAAGATACACTGGACTGTCAGCCAATAGTGTCTGGGTCGAATCAGTATGGGCCTCCGTCAACCCGCTGTATTTTCCAATGGCAGTCGCCACCCCAGACCCTAACAGGTGCCCACACTACACTTTCCTGCAAGGATGAAAGTCTCACACTGTGGGCCACAGTCAATTTCTTCTACCACAGACCTTCTGTCCTTGCCTCCAATTTCCAGAGAGACAACTCATGCTCCCTTCTGCTCACATAACCGAATTTCTGTCCTTCCAATTGGGTCTACGCTCACACGACCGAATTTCCATTTCTGCAATAGGGTCTGCGCTATCTGCTATCTTTAGCCTCGACAATCAGGATCTCTTAGCCTTTGTAAGGACTCTGCACCCCTTGCTTAATCCACTTCCAATACTGATCTTGTGTTTCTGGACATACTCATCACCTACGTCAGGCCTAGCTACCACAGGTGACTTGTTACAAGTCGGGACGACGACTGACTTCCTGGCCTGACCCCTGTGGCTTTTGTATTTTTCTGCTGCAGATCACATGTCCCCTGTGCACCTAGCTCTGCTTTCCTCTCATTCAGCCGGCCTTCTGTCCCTTGGTTCCAATACCATTTCAGGTTCCTACACCTAAAGTCTCTGATCACTACATGACAGCATCTGCCCACAAATACCTTACAGCTCATTTCTATTATATGAGTCACTCACTCTCCTTACATTCCTCCACTCTTTAAACTCACCATTACTTGGATGAGAAAGGTTACTTATGCTTTAGACGCTCCTTGGTGGTGGTCTCAGAGTCGCCAATATCCAAACACACTCCTGTGTCTGCTGTATTACATACTGCCATATGAAATCATCTTCTGCATACCTCCTGGGTGAAACACCAGCATTGGTACATTCAGATCTGTGAAGTCCCTCCTGACCTGTCTCTTCTGGAACACTTAGGCCCTGAGACACTCTTCCTGTGATTTTGACCTCTAGCCTACCCTCTAAGCTAGCCCCGGTCATTCTCTCTTCATCAGACACATGTGGCGGTAGCATGTAAGGGTGCCGCACTCTCTCTGGTGCGACGCCTTCTCCTTTCGGGGTGTACTCTCCTTGTCACTCGATGAGGAACAGCCTCCCACGTGTAGTCCAATTTTCCCCAAGGGTGCTTCACTTGAACCAAAACTCGATTCCCCAGCTGTAATGGTGCCTCCTGCACAGGAGTTACTACAGGATGCCTTTTCCCCTGGGGCTTCTGTACAATCTTAAGTCTCAGTGTCTCTAACCGATGATGGTGTTTCCACACCAAAGTTGTGGTGTTTATCTTCGTACTATCTTCCTCTGGATCAAGCTCTAGCTCAGTAACCTTACGGCTGTTACGTCCAAACAGCAACGTGTAAGGCGTGTACCCTGTCATGGCATGAACCTGGTTACTGTACACCCAGACCAGTTCTGGTACAAATTCAGGCCATTGCATCTTCCTGTGTCACGGTGTAGGGGAATGCTGGTGAGGAAATAGCAGATACGGGCTGGGTGAGCAGGGAAAACTAATCTGTCCCTGGGAACCCTGAATAGCCCTGACCCCGAAGGTATCTCTGATGGTGAGAAGGTTTGGGTCTCCACCCTAAGCCCTAACTCCTTCACAAGCCCTGCACTAATTCCCCTAATCTCCCTCCTCAGAACAAAGGTACAGCAATCTCAAAGGAAAGGACTTCAGCGGCACAAAAAAACAGGACTGCACAGCACGGCTTCCACGTATAGAGTGAAACTCTATCAGCTGCACCACCTGGTGGAAGGAGAGGCTGCTTAAAGGCTAAGGGGAGTAGACTCACACAGAAACTCACATCCACCAGGACATGTCAATAGAATTGGCATTAACCCATGCAGTACAAGAGGGAATTTCACAGTTTAAGTTACAGCAGCATCTAGAATAGACCGCAGATACACAGCGCTAGACAGTGTGTGACATCCTGTCATCTTCCTGTTGTCCTCCACAATTCTCAGAATGTAGATAAAGTTATGTTGAAACGTTCACAGTCCCCATTTCCCTGTGGGTGCTAGGGTGTAGTCCTGGAATTCTCAATGTTGTACAGTTGGTGCAATTCATCCATGACTTTTCCATGAAAACAGGCTCCTAGCTCAGAGTGAATTCTTTCTGGACACCCGTATACCCACATGAAGTCATGACAGATGGCACAGGCCACTGACTCGGCTGTTTGATTCCCAGTGGGAGTCATGACTGCAAACTTTTTAAAATGATCCATCATCACCAGACAGTACAAACAACCATTATCGGAGCGGCTGATCATAAGATAGTCCACCATCAGCACTTCCAATAGGAAAGAAATCCTCTTCACCTATATAGATGTTCTGTGTTTAGGGGGTTTAGTCATCTCACCCTGATGGGATTTCCGGTAATCTTCTTTCACCACTCGATTTACTTGTGGCCAATACAGAAACCGTTGTAGTCATTGGAAAGTTCTCTCTGTTCTGAAGTGGGTATCACTCTCATGGGCTTTCTTCTTCACTCTGGGCTTCATTCCTTGTGAAATCATTAGCAGACTACAATGAGGCAATCTGGGCTACCGCCCAGGGCCAAAGGCTCCTGGGTACTTTGGCCATATTGTCCTCATTATAATGCATTTTTTCACCACTGTCGGCGGTGCACATCTCCGGACAGGTAGCTTTCCTAAAGCTCAGCTGCCAGCAATTCACAATGGTTTACTGGCATCTACAAGGCTATGTGTGTATGTACTCTTAGGAATAACAGAATCTTTGGTCCTCTCCTCCACTTTTAGCTGAGGTTTAGAGGATTAATCGGAGACATAGAACTGCTGTTCTCCACTTTGGAATCCTACCCTTCAGATATATGGTACATGATGTATAGTATTGATATACCAAAAATATCAGTAATAATCAATTAAATTCTGAAAGACATTAATCAATTTAAAATTTGTATTTATTTAGTTTAATTAAATCTTGCATGGAAGGATGAAGACGTGTTCTTGGAGAAGCCTTCAACTTTAGCAGGTGTTTCTTGCTGGTCAGGAGGCCACGGGTAGATGGTTCAAATCCTTCCATACAGGTACAGCATTGATGGTGGACATGCTGTAGTTTCTTCAGGGAGCTAGATGTGGGGGTTTTCTGTCCTCGAGATGTCTAAGGTGCCCTGGTGACAGCAGGCAAAAATGCAGCTTCCTCTGACAGCGCGAGCAGCCCTGGATAATCCACGCCGGCAGGATGATATCATCCGGCGGAAGATGGAACCTATGAGAAAAGATGTAAAACTAATGTAAGTAATGGGACTCCATATTAGAGGGTACTACTGTGGTGTCACTGTGGGAGAACGTTAGAGGAATCTCATCACACAGAGGGCAGGGATCTTTGCCAGTCATCATACATGTGACAATCCCACCACTGATAGATAACATCTGCTCCACATGACTTCTTCTCACTGACATCATACAACATGGAGATTATTGTCACACTTACCTCGCCTACTTTCCCCCTCTTCTACTTTCTCTGTTTTTTCTTGTCTTCTCAGTTTTAGAAAATATTTTCTTTTCTTCTGAACTGGAGATTCTAATCAAAAAGTCAGAAACAAATATTAATTATAAACTTCTAAAATATTTTCTTTGTATCTATATAGAGTTATGCAACTGATTAATATGCACCTGTAGCATTTCTGTGTGCCGCCATGTGGTGTCTCCAAGGAACTATGTCCCCTTATTATCATGACATTACTTGCAGCAAGCCACTGTGTTATTATATAATCAGTTAGATAATAATTCAATGCAACTTTAAAGAGGACCCGTCACTACATCAAAAGTGTCTGAGATTCACTATTATCTTATGTCTGCTTCTTCCCCGAGTATTCTGATATTTGTTTTGCTAAAATCCACCCTATGGTTGTAGAGATATGGGCATTTATATTTAGTGCTAATTTTTATGGTCTTTTCCAAGGGGGCATGGCTCACAATTTTATATTGCAGAGCAACCTAAAGACACGCCCCAGAGGATCCTGTGAGCACTGCCCTCTTGGAAAAGATGATAAAAATTAGCACTAAATAAGACCCGTAACTCAAAAAACGGAATACTCAGGGGAGCAACGGGAATAAAGTAAGTAATTTTTGGAGCCTTCATGTGCTGATTCACATTATAATTTTGGATTATAGGCTATAATTGGATGGCCTATAAACCTGTACATACCTGACAATGAGGACGAGGATGACTCGTTGTTTTTAGCAGTGAAACTCTGATTGTCTCCATTAGTTTTGGAAGAGGAAGACTCTTTCTGCCTGTTTGGTAGAAGAAAGACCAGTAAATTAAAAGGAAAAACAATAGAAAAAATGAAGAACACCTGTTTGTGAGGCCAATTAGGACAACCTAGAGGGGATACCCTGCCCAGGCCCTCAACTAGTAATATTGGCCTGAAATGAGCAGGAAATGAATGGCTGGTCACAATCATCAACTGTTATTGCAGTGTTATCACAAGCCAGATGCACAGAGGGGTGGTGGATGCTGGATTTAGATTTGTGTTACTCGTGTCTTGTATTTGGTTCTGAACATATATCAGAACTAAATCTCATAATAATAATAATCTACTCACATGTCTGAGTGTTTTTCACTGTTCTCTTGGGAACACTGTGGAGGTGACATAGGCTCTACATTGGTCATCATCCCGGTATTGGTGATATTTAGCTAAAACACACGGAGAAAAATAAATTGATTTATTTTTAAGCATTTTTGTAATTATAGGTTTTAGACATATTAGTAGCCACATACTTACTTTAGAAAACCTTTGATAATATGATACAAAGTTTTTTATTTCTGGCCAGTCATTGTCCTCTCTTGTGTCTGCCTCATCTGAATTCATGTGTCTGCTACAACGAGCTACAAAGTACAAGTGTTATCAGAGATAATTAGTATAAGACCCGGTCAGACAGTCACCCTGCTATCACTAATAATGATGAGAATTATTTTCACATAAAATGAAAGACAAGACACACAGCAGTTTTCTGCAGATGACGTCTCATTTTACTTACTGATAAAGTAGCGGGTGTCCTCATCTGACTTTAGCTCAGGAACGAACAGGGGCTTCTGACTTAGAAGATTGTCAAAGTCTAAGTGATGCAGAAATGGATGCATTTTGATCTCATTTGCTCCTCCTGGAAAAGGAAGACAAGAAAGAAAGTGATAGTCATTTTTAGAGAAACTGCTCCATATCGGTACAGTTTATGTTAACCTGAACTGAAGATGTAACAGCAGACATGAAGGAAATGTACTGAAAGTCATAGCATGAAAAATGGGGAATGGATAAGTAGGTAGAATACTGAACCTCATGGACGCAACCATTTGTCTGGTCACAGAGGTGTAATAAGTCATAATACTATTATAATATTACCTGTCCCAAGTCTATCTGCTGGATCTTTTCTGAGCAGCTGAGTGATGATGTCCTGAGCATCGGGTGGAGTAGAGTATTTATGATATGTCCAAATTAATTTATCTGTTATATAAAAAGCAAATATTACAGGAAATGAAACATTTTCATTTATTTTCATAAAAAATGTCCTTAATAAGGCTAGAAATTAAACCAGAAAACCAATGAAACCAAATAACAGTGACATCACAAGCATTCAGATTATTTTACTTACCCTCAAGGACACTGCGTAAAATATCTCTTTTTAAAGCCCCTTTAAATGGTGTACGTCCAAAAAGAAATTTATGTAGGGTGATCCCTACTGACCACCAATCAACGGGCCTTCCATAGCCTTTCCTTTGGATAATTTCTGGGGCCATGTAACTAGGGGTGCCAAAAGTCTGGAAACCAACAGAAGAATGAGATGATGATCAATAAGTATAATTGCGTCAAATAAGATCAGTGCAAACGTTTTATAGAGAAATTGTCAGAGAAGGAGAAAGAGATGAAATCTGTAAAGTGCAAGATCTTGTAAGTAAAGCCTACCTCTTCATCAAGGAACTCGCTGGTGATGTCCTCAGTTGAAGCCTTGTAGATATCTGAGCTTGGTCTCATGAGGCCGAGTTTTGAAACCCCAAAATCGGTGACCTTAATATGTCCTGTTGATGATATCAGGAGGCTGTGAAAGAAAGAAATGGTGTCAGACCCAAGTAATTACCCATAGACTGTATAAAAATTATATATTTTTTTCCCCTTTATTATACTACTGGGGTCACTTACTTGCCAGGCTTCAGGTCTCTGTGCACCACACCATAACTGTGCAGGTATTCTACAGCAAGAACCGTTTCCGCAATGTACATACGGGCCAGGGGGACTGGTAAAGGACCCCTGCGCTTTATAAGACTGGCACAGTCTCCTCCTATAGAAGAAAGCAAATATGAGAGGTGAGGGTTTGTTACAATGTAAATTACACATGATGAGGGTGAATATGAAATAAGTGGAAATATTGGGACAAGATGGCCTATATAGAGATATACTGTGTAATGTAGAGCGTATACTGTATAATACATGTAGCCATCCATGTGGGCACATTATGGTCATATATAGGTGCTAGGATTAAACAGACGTGGGCTGGATATAGATACAATGGATGTGTCCTACCTGGTACATACTCCATGACCATACACAGATGAAGTTTAGTTGGAAAAGAGCAGAACATGGAGGCCACAAAGGGACAATCGGCGAATGCTGAGATGTCCCTCTCCAGAAAGGCCAATTCAAGTCTCTTTGGCTTTTTCAGGTTCTCCTTGTCCATTGTCTTCATAGCACAAATCTGGTTTGTGTCTTTATGGCGCACTAAGTGGACGGCCCTGGAGACGAAGAAAATCCATGATTTATTACAAATTCTTATTAACAGTCCATCTATAGACCTCATCAAACGATCTCCTGTACTAATGGTTAATACTAGATGTGAGGCCATCACTATAAATCCATGTCTAGAAATGCATAAAATAATACTCCATAAATGATTATCAATGGAGGGTCCACATCCACGTCACATCCTAACTGACCTGACAGATAGATGTGGACAGTGATGTGGACTCCTGATTTCTCTATGGGAATATTACATGGGCAGGACACCGAGGCATCATCATAAGGAGCCCTGGGAAATAAATATTATACCAAAGTAAAGCTCACCCAAAGGCTCCACTGCTGATCAGTTTGATCGGTTTATAGTCGCTCTTACAAGGATTTCTCACTTGGTTCAATGATCCGATCAAGGCCTAAAAAGGAATAAGAAATGACATTAAGACAGAAAATGCAGGAGAATAAAAGCTCAAGATGCAGGAACGTCTCTCTTCTATATTATGTCCCCACTGATTACACTGTAGAGAACGTGATACCAGCCGGACCCTCCACAGACCCCATTATATTATAAAGGGAAATCCCCCATACACATAAATCAATACTGCAGGGAAGGATAAGGGACATCACACAGAGGGGGCAGGAAGAATAACGCCATTATCACACATAATATGTCTGATCTACATGACGAACAGTGATATCCCATTGTCATATGGGATATAACATGGGATGTATAATTCACACCCGTCATCTGATGATATACAGACGTCCCTCTGATACTTACACTGGCAGATTCCTGGATGATCTCTGGTGTCTCACATATTCCACCATCAGTATTTGCCGGCACAGTTATTCCTAAAATAATGAAGAAACGTCATTTATTAAATATCAGCACTTAATAACCAAAAGAAAAGGAAGCAAAAAAGTCAAATATCAAAAAAACATAACAAATTTTATTGATTAATCAGAACAATTCATGATAAAAAAATAATAAGAGAATGTTAGACACAGAGAACGCTCTCTCTTTCCAACCAAGAACAACTGATCAAAATCACTTCAAAACCTATTCATAATCGTATTCATACAAGTTTGTGTCTGTTTAGAATGTAGAAGATATAGGAACAATCTGTAGTCCTCAAAATAAATAAGACAAATAAAAAAGAGAAACCTGTACAGTCTGGGAGGGTGGGGAGCAAGACCCCGACATGTGTTTCGCATAGGCTTCTTCCAAGGGGTATTGAAGAAGTATTGCGTAGGCTTCTTCCAGGGGGTGTGGAAGAAGCCTAGATGAAACGCGCATCAGGGGCTCACTCCACACCCTCCCAGACCATTCAGGTTTCTCCTATTTATTTGCTTATTTATTTATACAGAGGATGAAGAATAAATCAACATATTCTTTGCCGTTCTCAATAATGTAATATTTGAATGTAAAATATTAGATGATCGTTTTACCTTCTATCAGATCGGATTTTGGCCCTGGCTGACTGTTATCAGGGTCAGCAACATTTAGGATTTGCCCCTCTGCGGAGTCGCCTTTTGATGTTTCCTGATGGATATAAGATATACAATTAATATAACATTTCTCAAACACTAGATTACCATATATATAAAGCGGGAAGGATTAAACCTGGATTTACTTGACAAGTTCAGTATTGGACGGACAATTCACAGCCGCTCTATCAAGCAAATTTACATTAATATTTAAGGGACTTGTATCTACAACTGTTCTCTAATAACTTCTATCAGAACTGCAGCATTTACAAGGAGGAAGATTGTGATGATGGAGTGAGACAGAGGTAGAAATACAAGCTCCGCACCGCTGAGTGCAGACTATCACCACCGAGGATGGAACCGCAGAGACAGGCCGCCATAGAATATCCTGTGTCTGCCTGGAGCGGAGAGGGGAAGGCCTCTATCATCATAAATCTGACCTTCTGCTATATGACTGGTAATCTGGAGAAGATCAGACAACAAGGACATGAGATGTAGAAGATGATGGATCCTTACCAGGCGCTCCAGTGAGTAGGCCGGATACTCCAGTACATACAGGACATTCTGGGCCAGTTGTTTAAAAAAGGCCAATTCTCCACTTTGGGATTTTTCTTCAGCCTATAAAGATGAAAATTAATAAGAAATGAAAATAATCAATAAAATTCATGAACATATATGGTATTGCCACGTTTGTTAAAGTCTGATCTGATAGGTGTTTGGTATCAATAAAAAACTGAGTTCACTTCGCAAAAAAAGGCTTTACTTAGTCCTATCAACAGAAAAATTACAATGTTATGGGTCTCTGAATATAGTGACACAAAGAACCATTTCATCTCAATTGGAATTTTTTTCCCCTTGTTTCAATACAATGTATGGTAAATAGGATGGAGACATTGAAAGCTGCAACTCATCCCAAAAAAGCAAGCCCTCACATGTCTATGCCAATGGAGAAATAACAAAGTTATGGCTCTTGAAAGAGAGTGAGGAAAAAATGAGAGCGGAAAAATGAAAAATTTTGTGGTCCATAAAGGGTTAACCAATCCTATTCCCTCCTCCCCCCGCATCCAGGACCTTCCCACCCCTAATTCAACTAACCCTTTAGATCCCACCCTCTCCTTTGTCATGTAGCCTGATTGCCCTGTTTTGACTCCAGGCTATTCTTATCTGGGTATTTGGCACAGGTTAAACTTAAACTTGTGTTCCATTATTATTTTCCATTATTATTATATATAATTTGTGCAGATTGTCTGCTACTTACCTGCTGTACTAATGTCCAGATGTTCTGCTGTAAATGCTCAAGATATTCTGAGCTTATACAACCTTGGTGGTATTTGGTCAGGCAATCTCTCACAAGCTCCATAACCAGCCGGTAAGTGAAGCTGAGGACGCCATCGGGTAGTGGTAGCACAAAGTCAGGGTCATAGGTGGTAAGAATCCCCTGGAGTAGTGCTAACACCTGAAGTCTGTCTGGAGGAATTCCAGACATTTCAAGTAATCCAAGTGCGGTCAGTATATGACTAGCTATATGGCTTATCACACCAACAGCAATGACACCGGAATGTCAAAGTGACAACAGGAGTGTAAAGACTTGTAGAAGTAGTGATGGTTAATTGTGATGTCATAATGGAAACTTGTGTTCTAATCTTAAAGGGGCATCTTACCTTATAAGGAAGTTGCCTTGCAACCCTTAAGTAGGCAACAATACAGGCTCAGCATCAGTACCAGATGCAGGCAAGGAGGAAAGCGCTATGGGTGCTTTACTCTTCTGATCAATTAGAGTCTTTTTATGTGAGATAAATTATTTATATCTGTTATACATAATAAAAATTATAGCATTTGTATCAATAAGAAATTCAGATTCCAGCGTCCGAGCGTGAGCGTCAGAGTGTCCGAGCGTGAGCGTCAGAGAGTGAGCGTCAGAGCGTGAGCGTGAGAGTCCGAGCGTGAGCAGCCGAGCGTGAGCGTCAGAGCGTGAGCATCAGAGCGTCAGAGTGTGAGTGTCAGAGCGTGAGAGCGTGAGTGTCTAAGGGTGAGTGTCTGAGGGTGTGAGGGTGAGTGTGTGAGGGTGAGCGTGTGAGTGTGAGCCGCTAAAAGGCCGCCATCTTGTTCTGAAATCCCGCGTCGCTGATTGACCGCGGCCTGACCAATCAGCGACGTGGGATTTCCAGGACAGAAAGACAGACAGACAGAAAGACAGACAGACGGGATAAGGCAATTATATATATTAGATTACTATGAGGCTGATTCCACGGTATTACTATGAGGCTGATTCTATGGTATTACTATGAGGCTGATTCTATGGTATTACTATGAGGCTGATTCTATGGTAATACTATGAGGCTGATTCTATGGTATTACTATGAGGCTGATTCTATGATATTACTATGAGGCTGATTCTATGGTATTACTATGAGGCTGATTTGATGGTATTACTATGAGGCTGATTCTATGGTATTACTATGAGGCTGATTATATGGCATTACTTTGAGGCTGATTCTATGATATTACTATGAGGCTGATTCTATGGTATTACTATGAGGCTGATTCGATGGTATTACTATGAGGCTGATTAAATGGTATTACAATGAGGCTGATTAAATGGTATTACAATGAGGCTGATTCGATGGTATTACTATGAGGCTGATTCGATGGTATTACTATGAGGCTGATTAAATGGTATTACTATGAGGCTGATTAAATGGTATTACTATGAGGCTGATTAAATGGTATTACTATGAGGCTGATTAAATGGTATTACTATGAGGCTGATTCTATGGTATTACTATGAGGCTGATTAAATGGTATTACTATGAGGCTGATTCTATGGTATTACTATGAAGCTGATTCTATGGCATTACTATGAGGCTGATTCTATGGTATTACTATGAGGCAGATTCTATGGTATTACTATGAGGCTGATTATATGGTATTACTATGAGGCTGATTATATGGTATCACTATGAGGCTGATTAAATGGTATTACTATGAGGCTGATTAAATGGTATTACTATGAGGCTGATTAAATGGTATTACTATGAGGCTGATTAAATGGTATTACTATGAGGCTGATTCTATAGTATTACTATGAGGCTGATTCTATGCTACTACTATGAGGCTGATTAAATGGTATTACTATGAGGCTGATTAAATGGTATTACTATGAGACTGATTTTATGGTATTACTATGAGGCTGATTTTATGTTATTACAATGAGGCTGAGTATATGGTATTACTATGAGGCTGATTCTATGCTACTACTATGAGGCTGATTAAATGGTATTACTATGAGGCTGATTAAATGGTATTACTATGAGGCTGATTCTATGGTATTACTATGAGGCTGATTTTATGTTATTACAATGAGGCTGAGTATATGGTATTACTATGAGGCTGAGTATATGGTATTACTATGAGGCTGATTCTATGGTATTACTATGAGGCTGATTATATGGTATTACTATGAGGCTGATTTTATGGTATTACTATGAGGCTGATTATATGGTATTACTATGAGGCTGATTTTATGTTATTACAATGAGGCTGAGTATATGGTATTACAATGAGGCTGATTATATGGCATTACTATGAGGCTGATTTTATGTTATTACAATGAGGCTGAGTATATGGTATTACCAAGATGCTGATTATATTTTATCACTATGAGGCTGATTCTATGGTATTACTATGAGGCTGATTACATGGTATTACTATGAGGCTGATGACATGGTATTACTATGAGGCTGATTCTATGGTATTACTATGAGGCTGATTTTATGGCATTACTATGAGGCTGATTATATGGTATTACTATGAGGCTGATTATATGGTATTACCAAGATGCTGATTATATTTTATCACTATGAGGCTGATTACATGGTATTACTATGAGGCTGATTTTATGGCATTACTATGAGGCTAACACTATAAAGTTGACATGGTCATTACTAAGAGGGTGACATGGTATTATTATAATCATGAAAGCGCTCATATCATGTGGTGCAAGTGTACCTCTCTATATTCCTACAACTTTCAGAGAAGAACGGTGAGAAAATAACTTTCTGCCTCGAGCAAGACAAGACTGGCATCACCATTGCCAACAAGCATCTTAAGAAAACTAATCCCATATCTCACTGCCAAAAAGTATGTCATCCTTTCTTAAATTATCTTTTTTTTACGCTACTACCACTCTTACTTTAGAAAACCCAATGTTATACAAAATTGTTAAATGTGATCATTCAAATGGCATTAGATGTGATTTTTAGCAGGGCAATAATACACACAAAATACAAGGTTTTATCTCTTTTTTGAGATTGTGAGCATGTGCGACCACCAATCCTATAGTAAATAGAGCTGTGGTCGCACATGCTCACTAAGGCGTCATTCACACGATGCTCTTTGGGATCCTCGTTCTCATGATCGGAGACGGTCCCAGCGATCAGACCCTCATTGATCGTACATTCATCACCTAACCTGTGCATAAGTGATATATGTGTTGATTATGAGATAGCCCCTTTAATAGGCAGCCATATTTGGTTTCAAGATCATCCTAAAATAATAGGGAATCCTTTTTCTTACCGAGACAGAAGAGTAAGATGACGCAGAGAAGACACAGACCTCCCATGGCGCCCTGGAGTCGTTCTCAGTAACGATTCCAGTAATGTGAAAGCCGCTGGTGAATTTAATGTGCGGGGGAGGTGACACCTGCAAGGCAATAGCAACTGAATCCTCTTAATTGCATTGTATAAAAATTGCATAGAAATCACGTGTCTCATTAAATGTAGAATTTATATTTATTTTCTATTATTTTTTTTTCTTTTGGATCCCAGCCAGGGAAGAAATTAATGTGGATCCTTATTTACCTCAAAATCTGATGCAATTTAACCCATGCATGCCCTGGACCATAGGCGGATTATGAGGGCAATCTGGGCTACCGCCAGGGGTCTGATGCTACGGGGGAGCCCATGGCCAGATTGCCCTCAATATGGTGGTGCACATATCCCGGCAGGGAGCTTTCCTGGAGCTCCGCTGCCGACAATACAGAATAGCAGCGCAGCTCCGGGAGAGCCCCTGTCGCCTGTGCTGTGACGTGCCGACGCAATGACATCATCAGCCTGCACGCGCCATGCAAGGTTAGCATCTGTTTTTTTTTATTAATATGTGTATGGGATGTGTGCCTATATATATGGGCTATGTGAGGGCTCGTACTGTATATAGGAGCCTATGTGGGTGCTTATTCTGTATATAGGAGGCTTTGTGGGGGCTTATACTGTATATAGGAGGCTATGTCAGGGCTCATACTGTATATATGGAGGCTATGTGGGGCTCATACTATAGATAGGGAGCTATGTGCAGGCTCATACTATATATTGAAGGCTATGTGAGGGCTCATACTGTATATAGGAGGCTATGTGGAAGCTCATACTGTATATTGAAGGCTATGTGGGGGCTCATACTGTATATTTGGGGTTATGTGAGGGTTCATACTGTATCTAGGGGGCTGTGCGGGGGCTCATACTGTATGTAGAGGCTCAAACTGTATATAGGGGAACTGTGTGTGGGCTCATATTGTATGTAGGGGCCATGTGGGGGCATATTGCCCTGGGCTTCTGAGCTGTTATCCTTATTGCAGTACGGCTTATGGTGGTCTCCTTTTCTTGTCCTGATTGAAGGAATTCCCTGATGAACCACTGAATGACCAAAAGAGGGGAAAACGCGTCGGAAGAAGATGCCATTAAGCTAAGTACATAACTGTTTAGGCCATATAGGGTATATATGTATATGTATGTAAAAACACATCTGTTTAGACAAGCCTATCACCTCAACTCACCAACCTAACTCTCCCCTGTCCCCTCCTAAATGTTAATCTTAATCTGCTCCTGCCTATTCACCTGTCTCCACATCCTCCATGCCCCCAAATACCACACGGTAAATGCCCTTAGACAAATTCTGACTGATGACCATGTTCTTCCTATTGTGTCCCCCTATTTCCATATAGATTGTAAGCTTGCGAGCAGGACCCTCACTCCTCCTGTAACTGTTGAAATGTCATACATTGTATTGTTTATATTGTCTGTACATACATATATATATATATATATATATATATATATATATATATATATATATATACAGTACAGACCAAAAGTTTGGACACACCTTCTCTTCTGCTAAGGACAGGCAACAAGCAGAAGAGACTTGTTTGGGCTAAAGAACACAAGGAATGGACATTAGACCAGTGGAAATCTGTGCTTTGGTCTGATGAGTCCAAATTTGAGATCTTTGGTTCCAACCACCGTGTCTTTGTGTGACGCAGAAAAGGTGAACGGATGGCTCTACATGCCTGGTTCCCACCGTGAAGCATGGAGGAGGAGGTGTGATGGTGTGGGGGTGCTTTGCTGGTGACACTGTTGGGGATTTATTCATAATTGAAGGCATACTGAACCAGCATGGCTACCACAGCATCTTGCAGCGGCATGCTATTCCATCCGGTTTGCGTTTAGTTGGACCATCATTTATTTTTCAACAGGACAATGACCCCAAACACACCTCCAGGCTGTGTAAGGGCTATTTGACCAAGAAAGAGAGTGATGGGGGCTACGCCAGATGACCTGGCCTCCACAGTCACCAGACCTGAACCCAATCGAGATGGTTTGTGGTGAGCTGGACCACAGAGTGAAGGCAAAAGGGCCAACAAGTGCTAAGCATCTCTGGGAACTCCTTCAAGATTGTTGGAAGACCATTTCCGGTGACTACCTCTTGAAGCTCATCAAGAGAATGCCAAGAGTGTGCAAAGCAGTCATCAAAGCAAAAGGTGGCTACTTTGAAGAACCTAGAATATAAGACATATTTTCAGTTGTTTCACACTTTTTTGTTAAGTATATAATTCCACATGTGTTAATTCATAGTTTTGATGCCTTCAGTGTGAATGTACAATTTTCATAGTCATGAAAATACAGAAAAATCTTTAAATGAGAAGATGTGTCCAAACTTTTCGTCTGTACTGTATATATGTACAATGGGGAAAAAAGTATTTAGTCAGCCACCAATTGTGCAAGTTCTCCCACTTAAAAAGATGAGCGAGGCCTGTAATTGACATCATAGGTCGACCTCAGCTATGAGAGACAAAATGAGAAAACAAATCCTGAAAATCACATTGTCCGATTTGGAAAGAACTTTTTTTTTTAAATTTTGGTGGAAAATAAGTATTTGGTCAATTACAAAAGTTCTTCTCAATACTTTGTTATATATCCTTTGTTGGCAATGACAGAGGTGAAACTTTTTCTGTAAGTCTTCACAAGGTTGGCACACACTGTTGCTGGTATGTTGGCCCATTCCTCCATGCAGATCTCCTCTAGAGCGGTGATGTTTTGGGGCTGTCGCTGGGAAACACGGACTTTCAGCTCCCTCCAAAGGTTTTCTATAGGGTTTAGATGTGGAGACTGGCTAGGCCACTCCAGGACCTTGAAATGCTTCTTACAAAGCCACTCCTTCATTGCCCTGGCGGTGTGCTTGGGATCATGGTCATGCTGAAAGACCCAGCCACATTTCATCTTCAATGCCTTTGCTGATGGAAGGAGGTTTGCACTCAAAATCTCACGATACATGGCCCCATTCATTCTTTCATGTACACGGATCAGTTGTCCTGGTCCCTTGGCAGAGAAACAGCCCCAAAGCATGATGTTGCCACCCCCATGCTTCACAGTAGGTATGGGACCCAGACATGTAATGGCTTAAGCAGGGGGACACGTCTGGCTCTGCAGGATCCCTGGCGGAGTAGTGTGTTACTGATGGTAGCCTGTGTAACATTGGTCCCAGCTCTCTGCAGGTCATTCACTAGGTCCCCCGTGTGGATCTAGAATTTTTGCTCACCGTTCTTGAGATCATTTTGACCCCACGGGGTGAGATCTTGTGTGGAGCCCCAGATCGATGGAGATTATCAGTGGTCTTGTATGTCACATTTTCTAATTATTGCTCCCACAGTTGATTTCTTCACACCAAGCTGCTCGCCTATTGCAGATTCAGTCTTCCCAGCCTGGTGCAGGGCTACAATTTTGTTTCTGGTGTCCTTCGACAGCTCTTTGGTCTTCACCATGGTGGAGTTTGGAGTGTGACTGTATGAGGATGCGGAAAGGTGTCTTTTATACTGATAACAAGTTCAAACAGGTGCCAGTACTACAGGTAATGAGTGGAGGACAGAGGAGCCAGTACTACAGGTAATGAGTGGAGGACAGAGGAGCCAGTACTACAGGTAATGAGCGGAGGACAGAGGAGCCAGTACTACAGGTAATGAGTGGAGGACAGAGGAGCCAGTACTACAGGTAATGAGTGGAGGACAGAGGAGCCAGTACTACAGGTAATGAGCGGAGGACAGAGGAGCCAGTACTACAGGTAATGAGTGGAGGACAGAGGAGCCAGTACTACAGGTAATGAGCGGAGGACAGAGGAGCCTCTTAAAGAAGAAGTTACAGGTCTGGGAGAGCCAGAAATATTGCTTGTTTGTAATTGACCAAATACTTATTTTCCACTAAAATTTGAAAAAAAAATTCTTTCCAAATCAGACAATGTGATTTTCAGGATTTGTTTTCTCATTTTGTCTCTCATAGCTGAGGTCGACCTATGATGTCAATTACAGGCCTCGCTCATCCTTTTAAGTGGGAGAACTTGCACAATTGACGGCTGACTAAATACTTTTTTCCCCATTGTGTATATATATATATATATATATATATATATATATATATATATATATATATATATATATATATGTGTATATATATATATATATATATATATATATATATATATATATATATATATATATATATATATATATATATATATATATATATATATATATATATATATATATATACACACACACACACATACACACACATATACATTACCAACGGGCCTCACGAGAGACTGTTGTGGAGGCCACATCAAAAGGCTGAAACTAATTCTGCTCAATATTAATATTAACATATTAATTATAATTTTTTTATATTAATTGTATGACTTCATATTGAGCAGAATTAAGTATGCTGATATCCCCTATATACAGTATGAGCCCCCACGTACAATATATATATATATATATATATATATATATATATATATATATATATATGATAGTCCATATCCATAGAAACATTACTATGAGGTATATGGGTTTTTAAACTAACTAAACAGAGAATTTTTTAATGTTTTTATTTGTTATGGTTTACATGTTTAAGGGCCCCATGGGTTGACTGCTTTGGTTGTTGATTGAGGGGGCTATGTGGGGCTCATACTGTATACAGGGGATGTCAGCATACTTAATTCTGCTCAATATTAAGTCATACAATTAATATAGAAAAACAATTATAAATAATATGTTAATATTAATATTGAGCAGAATTAGTTTCAGCCTTTTGGTGCATCCTCCACAACAGTCTCTCATATGGCCCCTTGGGAAAATTAATCTCCCCCCTGCTCTATTATGAATAGCGCTAGGTTATGTATTCTGTTGTGCGATGCGCTTTGACATGTGATGTGATACATCGAGTATCGAGAGGGGGGGGGGCACACCTTCTAAACTGCCCAGGGTCCTGGCTACTCTTAGACCACCACTTCTCTGGACTAATGGGAACGCATTATGACACATGACTTTGGGATAATCTGCAACAGAGTGACTGCCATGGTGCAGTTTTAAGGTGAATGCTGATGAAATCTGTAACAATGATACTCACTTGGGAGCGATGGGAGGTAAAACAGGAACCGTTTGTATTTAAAGTCTGGCTGGTTTATTTAAGTCCTCATAAACCGCATCACAGAAAAATTTCCTGCAGGGCTCTCCTCACCGCCTTCCGGATAGAAAAATCATCAGCTGACTTTGGGAGTCAGAGCTGCTACCATGCCTTGAACCTCCTCTGTAATTCAATCTGCAGCTTTTGCTGAAGCAGTTTACTTGTCTGTTGTGCCAGCTGTCGCGGCTGTAGCTGTTGCGGTTGCAGCTGATGGGCTTGCACCAGGTGTTTAATCAGGTCCTCCATGCTGCCTGATGCTGCTCCGTGGCCTATAGCCACCGTCACCCACGACATGCAGTACTTCTGTAGTAATCACACGTGTTCCCTAGGAACGCTGCCCGCATTCTAAACCAAATGTAACAATGCTACTCACTTGGAGGCGATCCGAGGAATAACAGGAACCTTTACTATTTAAAGTCCGGCTGGTTTATTTCAGTCCTCATAAACCACATCACAGAAAACTTAAATACCACCTTTGTCCAGCAGCAAGTAAAACATAAAGTAATAAGTCCATACAATAGTGCTGGTTAGCCCAGCTGGCTTCTTAGTCCTTTAGCAAATTAACACAATCCAGGCGATCTGCAACCTCCATACCCCCAGCATGTGTGAGACAAACAGCTCTCAATTTACCCAGTGAATCACACCCAGGGGAGGAGACATGGTGAGCAGCCATTTAGCTGCTCATAATCAACCTGTCATGGATGATTAATCCCTTTTAGTCCTATATGCACTAAGGCATTACTCCAAGTTTATCTCCCAGACACTAGGTGTCTGACGGTCACCTTACACAACAGTGTTTATTTTACCGTTCAAGGTACAAAAAAGTGGGAAAAAATAAGACCAAGTGTAAAATGTTGAAAATAAACCGCAATTCCGCCTGTTTGAGTTTTGTACGGCAGGTCAGTATGATTATGTATTATATATATACAAAACTGATTTTTAAAATTCAGAATTTTGTAAAAACATTTGTTTTTTGTTGCCAACTACTATTATACTTCTCTGTGGAGGTAGCTGTAGGTTTTATTGCTACCATTTTGGAGTACATATGATTTTATAACTTTTTATTGCATTTTTTTTTTTTTAGACTTGCAGCAACTAAAAAAACTGCATGTCTGGCACTTCATTTTTTGGTCTTTATATCATTTATGGGTTAATTAATTTTATATTACAATGAATCAGTATTCTGCCACCGATGTACGTGGGTGAGATGTGTCTGGGGGATGTGAGCACGGATCTCTGTACATGCAATGACAGGTAGTGTTACTCGCTAACCTCCACCCTTATTCTTGACCGACTGCATGTGGTAAATCCGGGAAGGACGATGTAGTGATAGTGAAGAATTTTAAGAACTTTAATTCACAGCACCTTGATGAGATGAGGGAAGATGAAGGGATGAAGATGAGGTAGAACGTGGAAGGTGGAGCGTAGAGGTGACACGAGAATCCTCTCTAAAGTCCTAATGCACGTGTTGCCAATATGGCTCTGACCACAAGAAAGGATGTGAGGAAACAAGATAGAAGGAGTTAAATAGAGAGAGGCATTGTGGGAATTACAGCTTCAACATTATTATAACAATGGCCAAAAGATGTCAGCAAAGTACAACAAACACTGTGACCATAATATCTATATGTAAAAGATGATAGCAGTAAACCATATAACATTAGTCAAATGTCCCTGAAATGGCTGAAAGCTTTTGCAGACGATTAGCTAACAGCACAATCAGACTTTTATGGGTGTAGAAATAACAAATATACCTCCCTTTTGTTATGTTATTCACTTCTTTATTTTTAGGTTGAGGAAAAGGAGTTAGTTTTAAACTTATAAGGTCCCCGTCGCCCCAACGCGCGTTTCGCCCTTTCTTCATCAGAACCTCATGTGTACCACCTTCTATCTATGTAAGTGCAATTATTCACCTTGACCCTCTTTTCTTTGGTGCTTATTATGGCATTTCTCTATAATAATGACAAGTAGATCTATGAGATGACGGTGTATATTTCTTTTTGTTACCTAAATCATAACTATACCGAGGCACTTGTCACTTTATATATTACTATGGTTTGGTAATTTAAAGCGCACCTGTCAGCAGGATTGTGCTTAGTGAACCACATACACTGCGAGGTGGGCGCCATTACACTGATTAAAATGATACCTTTGTTGATGAAATCCGTCCTGTGGTTCTTTTTTAATCTTTATTTTCATTCCTGAGATAATGAGATGCTCGTGCTTTGGGGCAACCTGTGAGGAGGGGCTATAACTGGTGCTCTGCTAATGTATTCCTATCTCTGCCTTCTGACAGGTCACTGTGCCTTCAGTGACCTGCCTCCTATTTTAAATACTGTCTTTGTAATTGTGGTAGAAATCTAGAAATTTACGTGTAGCAAATCGGCCCCGCCGCCCGCACATGCGCAGTAGCATCTCTTGTTCGCCGAGAGATGCTACTGTGCAAGCGCGGCCCGTGGTGCCATACTGCTGCAGGCAAATTTCTTTTTCTCCAGAGAAATGGTACCGCTAGCAGCGTTTGCTCAGTAGCATTTCTCGTCAACCGATAGATGCTACTGCGCACGCGGTCCAAAAATGACTTGCAGCCAGAGTCCTCTACTACTGCGCAGTGCGTAGAGCGAGTGGTTATGGAGCGGTTCGTGCATTCCCTGCCCAGGCCAATACAGACTTGGGTTGCCCAGGGTGATCCCCGGAACGCTGATGAACTGGTTGGTCTGGTCGAGAGGTATCAGGGGGCCGAGGGTTCCTTGGTAAAGCAGCTCACTCCATAGTGGGGAACTCACCAGGGGGCGGAGGCCCAAAAAGGGATAGAGCGTCCAAGGGCCAAAGGGTTGGGGGAGGTAATGCCCAAGGTCCCTGCTGAAGATATATGTTGGAGATGTCACGGCCCAGGCCATATAGCCCCCCGCTGCCCCCTGGCCCCCGAGCAAATGGATGTAGCCTGGGCCGCCAGTGTTCTTACTATGCCTACCTCACCTGCAGTGTGGACAATCAGCCCAGTGAGGGGCCACAGCAGCATTGCTAATCTGCCCTACTGGGCACTTTCCCGGTGGGCCGCGGTGTGGCACTGCTTGGGGGGCCGCCAGCCCGTTTTTACGGCTGCCGGCCCCTTTAATTTTCTGGGTGCCTGCCCAGGTAGCTCGGCATCACCGGGGGCAGGGCGCTCGCGCACACAGCGAACGCTGTGACGCACACAGGTGGCTGGAGCTGGGAACGCACTGACACTGCTAAGTGTCAGCGCATTCTGTGAGCAGAGAGCATGCACTCTGCTCTCCCACCCGTGGCCCCAGGTCGCCCGCACACAAAGCAGCAGCGGCCTCGCCGGAACTGCAGGAAAAAAGGTAAACAGTACTTTGTGGGGCCATCATACCAAGGGGGCCATTGTATGTGGGGGCCATCATACCAAGGGGGCCATTATATGCGGGGGCCATCATACCAAGGGGGCCATTATATGTGGAGGCCATCATACCAAGGGGGCCATTGTATGTGGGGGCCATCATACCAAGGGGGCCATTGTATGTGGGGGCCATCATACCAAGGTGACTATTATATCATCTTTATCAATGATTTAGGTGAAGGAATTGAGGGTAAACTGATTAAATTTGCTGATGACACAAAGCTAGGAGGGATAGCTAACACTAGAGAAGAGAGAGAGAGGATTCAAAAAGACCTAAATAAACTGGAGCAGTGGGCAGCAACTAACAGAATGGTTTTTAACAGGGAAAAATGCAAAGTACTACATCTGGGCAATAAAAATGAAAAAAGCATATACAGAATGGGAGGAATAGAGCTAAGCAACAGTACATGTGAAAAAGACTTAGGTATACTAATAGATCATAGACTGAACATGAGTCAACACTGTGATGCAGCAGCAAAAAAGGCAAATACAATTTTGGGATGTATTAACAGAAGCATACAGTCTAGATCACGTGAAGAAGAGCGACCGGAATGCTGACCGGTCTGCAAACCATGTCCTATGAGGAACGGTTACAGGATTTGGGAGTGTTTAGCTTGCAAAAAAGAAGACTGAGAGGAGACTTAATAGCTGTCTACAAATATCTCAAGGGCTGTCACATTGAAGAAGGATCATCTTTATTCTCATTTGCACAAGGAAAGACTGGAAGCAATGGGATGAAACTGAATGGCAGGAGACACAGATTAGATATTAGAAAAAACTTTTTGACAGTGAGGGTGATCAATGAGTGGAACAGGCGGCCACGAGAGGTGGTGAGTTCCCCTTCAATGGACGTCTTAAAACAGAGGCTGGACAAACATCTATCTGAGAGGGTTTAGTGAATCCTGCTTTGAGCAGGGGGTTGGACCAGATGACCCAGGAGGTCCCCTCCAACTCTACCACTCTGACTCTATGATTCTATATGGGGGCCGTCATACTATGTACAGGGCTGTATGTGCAGCCATCATACTATGTACAGGGCTGTATGTGGAGCCATCATACTATGTACAGGGCTGTATGTGGAGCCATCATACTATGTACAGGGCTGTATGTGGAGTCATCATACTATGTACAGGACTGTATGTGGAGCCGTCATACTATGTACAGGACTGTATGTGGAGCCATCATACTATGTACAGGACTGTATGTGGAGCCGTCATACTATGTACAGGGCTGTATGTGGAGCCGTCATACTATGTACAGGGCTGTATGTGGAGCCATCATACTATGTACAGGACTGTATGTGGAGCCATCATACTATGTACAGGGCTGTATGTGGAGTCATCATACTATGTACAGGACTGTATGTGGAGCCGTCATACTATGTACAGGGCTGTATGTGGAGCCATCATACTATGTACAGGACTGTATGTGGAGCCATCATACTATGTACAGGGCTGTATGTGGACCCATCATACTATGTACAGGGCTGTATGTGGAGCCATCATACTATGTACAGGGCTGTATGTGGAGCCATCATACTATGTACAGGGCTGTATGTGGAGCCATCATACTATGTACAGGGCTGTATGTGGAGCCATCATACTATGTACAGGGCTGTATGTGGAGTCATCATACTATGTACAGGGCTGTATGTGGGGACATCATACTATGTACAGGGCTGTATGTGGGGCCATCATACTATGTACAGGACTGTATGTGGAGCCATCATACTATGTACAGGGCTGTATGTGGAGCCATCATACTATGTACAGGGCTGTATGTGGAGCCATCATACTATGTACAGGGCTGTATGTGGAGTCATCATACTATGTACAGGGCTGTATGTGGAGTCATCATACTATGTACAGGGCTGTATGTGGGGACATCATACTATGTACAGGGCTGTATGTGGGGCCATCATACTATGTGCAGGATTGTATGTGCAGCCATCATACTATGTACAGGGCTGTATGTGGACTCATCATACTATGTACAGGACTGTATGTGGAGCCATCATACTATGTACAGGGCTGTATGTGGAGTCATCATACTATGTACAGGACTGTATGTGGAGTCATCATACTATGTACAGGACTGTATGTGGACTCATCATACTATGTACAGGGCTGTATGTGGAGCCATCATACTATGTACAGGGCTGTATGTGGACTCATCATACTATGTACAGGGCTGTATGTGGAGCCATCATACTATGTACAGGGCTGTATGTGGAGCCATCATACTATGTACAGGGCTGTATGTGGAGTCATCATACTATGTACACGACTGTATGTGGAGCCATCATACTATGTACAGGGCTGTATGCGGGCCATCTTATTACATGCAGAACTGTATGTGGAGCCATCATACTATGTGCAGGACTGTATGTGGAGCCATCATACTATGTACACGACTGTATGTGGAGCCATCATACTATGTACAGGGCTGTATGCGGGCCATCTTATTACATGCAGAACTGTATGTGGAGCCATCATACTATGTGCAGGACTGTATGTGGAGCCATCATACTATGTACACGACTGTATGTGGAGCCATCATACTATGTACAGGACTGTATGTGGAGCCATCATACTATGTACAGGGTTGTATGTGGAGCCATCATACTATGTACAGGGCTGTATGTGGGGCCATCATACTATGTACAGGGCTGTATGTGGGGCCATCATACTATGTACAGGGCTGTATGTGGGGCCATCATACTATGTGCAGGATTGTATGTGCAGCCATCATACTATGTACAGGGCTGTATGTGGACTCATCATACTATGTACAGGGCTGTATGTGGAGCCATCATACTATGTACAGGGCTGTATGTGGAGCCATCATACTATGTACAGGGCTGTATGCGGGCCATCTTATTACATGCAGAACTGTATGTGGAGACATCATACTATGTGCAGGACTGTATGTGGAGCCATCATACTATGTGCAGGACTGTATGTGGAGTCATCATACTATGTGCAGGACTGTATGTGGAGCCATCATACTATGTACAGGACTGTATGTGGGGCCATCATACTATGTACAGAACTGTATGCGGGCCATCTTATTACATGCAGAACTGTATGTGGAGCCATCATACTATGTACAGGGCTGTATGTGGAGCCATCATACTATGTACAGGACTGTATGTGGAGCCATCATACTATGTACAGGGCTGTATGTGGAGCAATTATACTATGTACAGGACTGTATGTGAAGTCATCATACTATGTACAGGGCTGTATGTGGAGCCATCATACTATGTACAGGACTGTATGTGAAGTCATCATACTATGTACAGGGCTGTATGTGGAGCCATCATACTATGTACAGGACTGTATGTGAAGTCATCATACTATGTACAGGGCTGTATGTGGAGCCATCATACTATGTACAGGACTGTATGTGAAGTCATCATACTATGTACAGGGCTGTATGTGGAGTCATCATACTATGTACAGGGCTGTATGTGGAGCCATCATACTATGTACAGGGCTGTATGTGGAGCCATCATACTATGTACAGGGCTGTATGTGGAGCCATCATACTATGTACAGGGCTGTATGTGGAGCCATCATACTATGTACAGGGCTGTATGTGGAGCCATCATACTATGTACAGGGCTGTATGTGGAGCCATCATACTATGTACAGGGCTGTATGTGGAGTCATCATACTATGTACAGGACTGTATGTGGAGCCATCATACTATGTACAGGACTGTATGTGGAGTCATCATACTATGTACAGGACTGTATGTGGAGTCATCATACTATGTACAGGACTGTATGTGGAGCAATCATACTATGTACAGGACTGTATGAGAAGTCATCATACTATGTACAGGGCTGTATGTGGAGTCATCATACTATGTACAGGACTGTATGTGAAGTCATCATACTATGTACAGGGCTGTATGTGGAGTCATCATACTATGTACAGGGCTGTATGTGGAGTCATCATACTATGTACAGGGCTGTATGTGGAGCCATCATACTATGTACAGGGCTGTATGTGGAGTCATCATACTATGTACAGGACTGTATGTGAAGTCATCATACTATGTACAGGGCTGTATGTGGAGTCATCATACTATGTACAGGGCTGTATGTGGAGTCATCATACTATGTACAGGGCTGTATGTGGAGCCATCATACTATGTACAGGGCTGTATGTGGAGTCATCATACTATGTACAGGGCTGTATGTGGAGCAATCATACTATGTACAGGGCTGTATGTGGAGTCATCATACTATGTGCAGGACTGTATGTGAAGTCATCATACTATGTACAGGGCTGTATGTGAAGTCATCATACTATGTACAGGGCTGTATGTGGAGCCATCATACTATGTACAGGACTGTATGTGAAGTCATCATACTATGTACAGGGCTGTATGTGGAGTCATCATACTATGTACAGGGCTGTATGTGGAGTCATCATACTATGTACAGGGCTGTATGTGGAGTCATCATACTATGTACAGGGCTGTATGTGGAGCCATCATACTATGTACAGGGCTGTATGTGAAGTCATCATACTATGTACAGGGCTGTATGTGGAGCCATCATACTATGTACAGGGCTGTATGTGGAGTCATCATACTATGTACAGGACTGTATGTGAAGTCATCATACTATGTACAGGGCTGTATGTGAAGTCATCATACTATGTACAGGGCTGTATGTGGAGCCATCATACTATGTACAGGGCTGTATGTGAAGTCATCATACTATGTACAGGGCTGTATGTGGAGCCATCATACTATGTACAGGGCTGTATGTGGAGTCATCATACTATGTACAGGACTGTATGTGAAGTCATCATACTATGTACAGGGCTGTATGTGAAGTCATCATACTATGTACAGGGCTGTATGTGGAGCCATCATACTATGTACAGGACTGTATGTGAAGTCATCATACTATATACAGGGCTGTATGTGGAGCCATCATACTATGTACAGGGCTGTATGTGGAGTCATCATACTATGTACAGGGCTGTATGTGGAGTCATCATACTATGTACAGGACTGTATGTGGAGCCATCATACTATGTACAGGGCTGTATGTGGAGTCATCATACTATGTACAGGGCTGTATGTGGAGTCATCATACTATGTACAGGGCTGTATGTGGAGTCATCATACTATGTACAGGGCTGTATGTGGAGCCATCATACTATGTACAGGGCTGTATGTGGAGCCATCATACTATGTACAGGGCTGTATGTGGAGCCATCATACTATGTACAGGGCTGTATGTGGAGCCATCATACTATGTACAGGGCTGTATGTGGAGCCATCATACTATGTACAGGACTGTATGTGAAGTCATCATACTATGTACAGGGCTGTATGTGGAGCCATCATACTATGTACAGGGCTGTATGTGGAGCAATCATACTATGTATAGGACTGTATGAGAAGTCATCATACTATGTACAGGGCTGTATGTGGAGTCATCATACTATGTACAGGGCTGTATGTGGAGTCATCATACTATGTACAGGGCTGTATGTGGAGTCATCATACTATGTACAGGGCTGTATGTGGAGCAATCATACTATGTACAGGACTGTATGTGAAGTCATCATACTATGTACAGGGCTGTATGTGGAGCCATCATACTATGTACAGGGCTGTATGTGGAGCCATCATACTATGTACAGGGCTGTATGTGGAGCCATCATACTATGTACAGGGCTGTATGTGGAGCCATCATACTATGTACAGGGCTGTATGTGGAGCCATCATACCATGTACAGGACTGTATGTGAAGTCATCATACTATGTACAGGGCTGTATGTGTAGCCATCATACCATGTACAGGACTGTATGTGGAGTCATCATACTATGTACAGGACTGTATGTGGAGCCATCATACTATGTACAGGACTGTATGTGGAGCCATCATACTATGTACAGGACTGTATGTGGAGCCATCATACTATGTACAGGACTGTATGTGGAGCCATCATACTATGTACAGGACTGTATGTGGAGTCATCATACTATGTACAGGGCTGTATGTGGAGCCATCATACTATGTACAAGGCTGTATGTGGAGCCATCATACTATGTACAGGGCTGTATGTGGAGCCATCATACTATGTACAGGGCTGTATGTGGAGCCATCATACTATGTACAGGGCTGTATGTGGAGCCATCATACTATGTACAGGGCTGTATGTGGAGCCATCATACTATGTACAGGGCTGTATGTGGAGCCATCATACTATGTACAGGGCTGTATGTGGAGCCATCATACTATGTACAAGGCTGTATGTGGAGCCATCATACTATGTACAGGGCTGTATGTGGAGCCATCATACTATGTACAGGGCTGTATGTGGAGCCATCATACTATGTACAGGACTGTATGTGGAGCCATCATACTATGTACAGGGCTGTATGTGGAGCCATCATACTATGTACAGGGCTGTATGTGGAGCCATCATACTATGTACAGGGCTGTATGTGGAGCCATCATACTATGTACAAGGCTGTATGTGGAGCCATCATACTATGTACAGGACTGTATGTGGAGCCATCATACTATGTACAGGGCTGTATGTGGAGCCATCATACTATGTACAGGGCTGTATGTGGAGCCATCATACTATGTACAGGGCTGTATGTGGAGCCATCATACTATGTACAAGGCTGTATGTGGAGCCATCATACTATGTACAGGGCTGTATGTGGAGCCATCATACTATGTACAGGGCTGTATGTGGAGCCATCATACTATGTACAGGGCTGTATGTGGAGACATCATACTATGTACAGGACTGTATGTGGAGCCATCATACTATGTACAGGACTGTATGTGGAGCCATCATACTATGTACAGGGCTGTATGTGGAGCCATCATACTATGTACAGGGCTGTCTGTGGAGTCATCATACTATGTACAGGACTGTATGTGGAGCCATCATACTATGTACAGGGCTGTCTGTGGAGTCATCATACTATGTACAGGGCTGTATGTGGAGCCATCATACTATGTACAGGGCTGTATGTGGAGCCATCATACTATGTACAGGACTGTATGTGGAGCCATCATACTATGTACAGGACTGTATGTGGAGCCATCATACTATGTACAGGGCTGTATGTGGAGACATCTTACTATGTACAGTGCTGTATGTGGAGCCATCATACTATGTACAGGGCTGTATGTGGAGCCATCATACTATGTACAGGGCTGTATGTGGAGCCATCATACTATGTACAGGTCTGTATGTGGAGACATCTTACTATGTACAGGGCTGTATGTGGAGTCATCATACTATGTACAGGGCTGTATGTGGAGCCATCATACTATGTACAGGGCTGTATGTGGAGCCATCATACTATGTACAGGTCTGTATGTGGAGACATCTTACTATGTACAGGGCTGTATGTGGAGTCATCATACTATGTACAGGGCTGTATGTGGAGCCATCATACTATGTACAGGGCTGTATGTGGAGCCATCATACTATGTACAGGGCTGTCTGTGGAGTCATCATACTATGTACAGGGCTGTATGTGGAGCCATCATACTATGTACAGGGCTGTATGTGGAGCCATCATACTATGTACAGGACTGTATGTGGAGCCATCATACTATGTACAGGACTGTATGTGGAGCCATCATACTATGTACAGGTCTGTATGTGGAGACATCTTACTATGTACAGTGCTGTATGTGGAGCCATCATACTATGTACAGGGCTGTATGTGGAGCCATCATACTATGTACAGGGCTGTATGTGGAGCCATCATACTATGTACAGGTCTGTATGTGGAGACATCTTACTATGTACAGGACTGTATGTGGAGCCATCATACTATGTACAGGTCTGTATGTGGAGACATCTTACTATGTACAGGACTGTATGTGGAGCCATCATACTATGTACAGGGCTGTATGTGGAGCCATCATACTATGTACAGGGCTATATGTGGAGCCATCATACTATGTACAGGACTGTATGTGGAGCCATCATACTATGTACAGGGCTGTATGTGGAGCCATCATACTATGTACAGGGCTGTATGTGGAGCCATCATACTATGTACAGGACTGTATGTGGAGCCATCATACTATGTACAGGTCTGTATGTGGAGACATCTTACTATGTACAGGGCTGTATGTGGAGCCATCATACTATGTACAGGGCTGTATGTGGAGTCATCATACTATGTACAGGTCTGTATGTGGAGACATCTTACTATGTACAGGGCTGTATGTGGAGCCATCATACTATGTACAGGACTGTATGTGGAGCCATCATACTATGTACAGGACTGTATGTGGAGCCATCATACTATGTACAGGGCTGTATGTGGAGTCATCATACTATGTACAGGACTGTATGTGGAGCCATCATACTATGTACAGGGCTGTATGTGGAGCCATCATACTATGTACAGGTCTGTATGTGGAGACATCTTACTATGTACAGGGCTGTATGTGGAGCCATCATACTATGTACAGGGCTGTATGTGGAGCCATCATACTATGTACAGGACTGTATGTGGAGCCATCATACTATGTACAGGTCTGTATGTGGAGACATCTTACTATGTACAGGGCTGTATGTGGAGCCATCATACTATGTACAGGACTGTATGTGGAGCCATCATACTATGTACAGGACTGTATGTGGAGCCATCATACTATGTACAGGGCTGTATGTGGAGCCATCATACTATGTACAGGACTGTATGTGGAGCCATCATACTATGTACAGGGCTGTATGTGGAGCCATCATACTATGTACAGGACTGTATGTGGAGCCATCATACTATGTACAGGTCTGTATGTGGAGTCATCATACTATGTACAGGGCTGTATGTGGAGCCATCATACTATGTACAGGGCTGTATGTGGAGCCATCATACTATGTACAGGACTGTATGTGGAGCCATCATACTATGTACAGGGCTGTATGTGGAGTCATCATACTATGTACAGGACTGTATGTGGAGACATCTTACTATGTACAGGGCTGTATGTGGAGCCATCATACTATGTACAGGGCTGTATGTGGAGCCATCATACTATGTACAGGGCTGTATGTGGAGTCATCATACTATGTACAGGACTGTATGTGGAGACATCTTACTATGTACAGGGCTGTATATGGAGCCATCATACTATGTACAGGGCTGTATATGGAGTCATCATACTATGTACAGGGCTGAATGTGGAGCCATCATACTATGTATAGGACTGTATGTGGAGTCATCATACTATGTACAGGGCTGTATGTGAAGTCATCATACTATGTACAGGGCTGTATGTGGAGCCATCATACTATGTACAGGGCTGTATGTGGAGTCATCATACTATGTACAGGACTGTATGTGAAGTCATCATACTATGTACAGGGCTGTATGTGGAGCCATCATACTATGTACAGGGCTGTATGTGGAGCCATCATACTATGTACAGGACTGTATGTGGAGCCATCATACTATGTACAGGGCTGTATGTGGAGCCATCATACTATGTACAGGGCTGTATGTGGAGTCATCATACTATGTACAGGGCTGTATGTGGGGACATCATACTATGTACAGGGCTGTATGTGGGGCCATCATACTATGTACAGGACTGTATGTGGAGCCATCATACTATGTACAGGGCTGTATGTGGACCCATCATACTATGTACAGGGCTGTATGTGGAGCCATCATACTATGTACAGGGCTGTATGTGGAGTCATCATACTATGTACAGGGCTGTATGTGGAGTCATCATACTATGTACAGGGCTGTATGTGGGGACATCATACTATGTACAGGGCTGTATGTGGGGCCATCATACTATGTGCAGGATTGTATGTGCAGCCATCATACTATGTACAGGGCTGTATGTGGACTCATCATACTATGTACAGGACTGTATGTGGAGCCATCATACTATGTACAGGGCTGTATGTGGAGTCATCATACTATGTACAGGACTGTATGTGGAGTCATCATACTATGTACAGGACTGTATGTGGACTCATCATACTATGTACAGGGCTGTATGTGGAGCCATCATACTATGTACAGGGCTGTATGTGGAGCCATCATACTATGTACAGGGCTGTATGTGGAGTCATCATACTATGTACACGACTGTATGTGGAGCCATCATACTATGTACAGGGCTGTATGCGGGCCATCTTATTACATGCAGAACTGTATGTGGAGCCATCATACTATGTGCAGGACTGTATGTGGAGCCATCATACTATGTACACGACTGTATGTGGAGCCATCATACTATGTACAGGGCTGTATGCGGGCCATCTTATTACATGCAGAACTGTATGTGGAGCCATCATACTATGTGCAGGACTGTATGTGGAGCCATCATACTATGTACAGGACTGTATGTGGAGCCATCATACTATGTACAGGGTTGTATGTGGAGCCATCATACTATGTACAGGGCTGTATGTGGGGCCATCATACTATGTACAGGGCTGTATGTGGGGCCATCATACTATGTACAGGGCTGTATGTGGGGCCATCATACTATGTGCAGGATTGTATGTGCAGCCATCATACTATGTACAGGGCTGTATGTGGACTCATCATACTATGTACAGGGCTGTATGTGGAGCCATCATACTATGTACAGGGCTGTATGTGGAGCCATCATACTATGTACAGGGCTGTATGCGGGCCATCTTATTACATGCAGAACTGTATGTGGAGACATCATACTATGTGCAGGACTGTATGTGGAGCCATCATACTATGTGCAGGACTGTATGTGGAGTCATCATACTATGTGCAGGACTGTATGTGGAGCCATCATACTATGTACAGGACTGTATGTGGGGCCATCATACTATGTACAGAACTGTATGCGGGCCATCTTATTACATGCAGAACTGTATGTGGAGCCATCATACTATGTACAGGGCTGTATGTGGAGCCATCATACTATGTACAGGACTGTATGTGGAGCCATCATACTATGTACAGGGCTGTATGTGGAGCAATTATACTATGTACAGGACTGTATGTGAAGTCATCATACTATGTACAGGGCTGTATGTGGAGCCATCATACTATGTACAGGACTGTATGTGAAGTCATCATACTATGTACAGGGCTGTATGTGGAGCCATCATACTATGTACAGGACTGTATGTGAAGTCATCATACTATGTACAGGGCTGTATGTGGAGCCATCATACTATGTACAGGGCTGTATGTGGAGTCATCATACTATGTACAGGGCTGTATGTGGAGCCATCATACTATGTACAGGGCTGTATGTGGAGCCATCATACTATGTACAGGGCTGTATGTGGAGCCATCATACTATGTACAGGGCTGTATGTGGAGCCATCATACTATGTACAGGGCTGTATGTGGAGCCATCATACTATGTACAGGGCTGTATGTGGAGCCATCATACTATGTACAGGGCTGTATGTGGAGTCATCATACTATGTACAGGACTGTATGTGGAGTCATCATACTATGTACAGGACTGTATGTGGAGTCATCATACTATGTACAGGGCTGTATGTGGAGCCATCATACTATGTACAGGACTGTATGTGGAGCCATCATACTATGTACAGGGCTGTATGTGGAGCAATCATACTATGTACAGGACTGTATGAGAAGTCATCATACTATGTACAGGGCTGTATGTGGAGTCATCATACTATGTACAGGGCTGTATGTGGAGCCATCATACTATGTACAGGGCTGTATGTGGAGTCATCATACTATGTACAGGACTGTATGTGAAGTCATCATACTATGTACAGGGCTGTATGTGGAGTCATCATACTATGTACAGGGCTGTATGTGGAGTCATCATACTATGTACAGGGCTGTATGTGGAGCCATCATACTATGTACAGGGCTGTATGTGGAGTCATCATACTATGTACAGGGCTGTATGTGGAGCAATCATACTATGTACAGGGCTGTATGTGGAGTCATCATACTATGTACAGGACTGTATGTGAAGTCATCATACTATGTACAGGGCTGTATGTGAAGTCATCATACTATGTACAGGGCTGTATGTGGAGCCATCATACTATGTACAGGACTGTATGTGAAGTCATCATACTATGTACAGGGCTGTATGTGGAGTCATCATACTATGTACAGGGCTGTATGTGGAGTCATCATACTATGTACAGGGCTGTATGTGGAGTCATCATACTATGTACAGGGCTGTATGTGGAGCCATCATACTATGTACAGGGCTGTATGTGGAGCCATCATACTATGTACAGGGCTGTATGTGGAGCCATCATACTATGTACAGGGCTGTATGTGGAGCCATCATACTATGTACAGGGCTGTATGTGGAGTCATCATACTATGTACAGGACTGTATGTGAAGTCATCATACTATGTACAGGACTGTATGTGAAGTCATCATACTATGTACAGGACTGTATGTGGAGTCATCATACTATGTACAGGGCTGTATGTGAAGTCATCATACTATGTACAGGGCTGTATGTGGAGCCATCATACTATGTACAGGACTGTATGTGAAGTCATCATACTATGTACAGGGCTGTATGTGGAGCCATCATACTATGTACAGGGCTGTATGTGGAGCAATCATACTATGTATAGGACTGTATGAGAAGTCATCATACTATGTACAGGGCTGTATGTGGAGTCATCATACTATGTACAGGGCTGTATGTGGAGTCATCATACTATGTACAGGGCTGTATGTGGAGCAATCATACTATGTACAGGACTGTATGTGAAGTCATCATACTATGTACAGGGCTGTATGTGGAGCCATCATACCATGTACAGGACTGTATGTGAAGTCATCATACTATGTACAGGGCTGTATGTGTAGCCATCATACCATGTACAGGACTGTATGTGGAGTCATCATACTATGTACAGGACTGTATGTGGAGCCATCATACTATGTACAGGACTGTATGTGGAGCCATCATACTATGTACAGGACTGTATGTGGAGCCATCATACTATGTACAGGACTGTATGTGGAGCCATCATACTATGTACAGGACTGTATGTGGAGTCATCATACTATGTACAGGGCTGTATGTGGAGCCATCATACTATGTACAAGGCTGTATGTGGAGCCATCATACTATGTACAGGGCTGTATGTGGAGCCATCATACTATGTACAGGGCTGTATGTGGAGCCATCATACTATGTACAGGGCTGTATGTGGAGCCATCATACTATGTACAGGGCTGTATGTGGAGCCATCATACTATGTACAGGGCTGTATGTGGAGCCATCATACTATGTACAGGGCTGTATGTGGAGCCATCATACTATGTACAAGGCTGTATGTGGAGCCATCATACTATGTACAGGGCTGTATGTGGAGCCATCATACTATGTACAGGGCTGTATGTGGAGCCATCATACTATGTACAGGACTGTATGTGGAGCCATCATACTATGTACAGGGCTGTATGTGGAGCCATCATACTATGTACAGGGCTGTATGTGGAGCCATCATACTATGTACAGGGCTGTATGTGGAGCCATCATACTATGTACAAGGCTGTATGTGGAGCCATCATACTATGTACAGGACTGTATGTGGAGCCATCATACTATGTACAGGGCTGTATGTGGAGCCATCATACTATGTACAGGGCTGTATGTGGAGCCATCATACTATGTACAGGGCTGTATGTGGAGCCATCATACTATGTACAAGGCTGTATGTGGAGCCATCATACTATGTACAGGGCTGTATGTGGAGCCATCATACTATGTACAGGGCTGTATGTGGAGCCATCATACTATGTACAGGGCTGTATGTGGAGACATCATACTATGTACAGGACTGTATGTGGAGCCATCATACTATGTACAGGACTGTATGTGGAGCCATCATACTATGTACAGGGCTGTATGTGGACCCATCATACTATGTACAGGGCTGTATGTGGAGCCATCATACTATGTACAGGGCTGTATGTGGAGTCATCATACTATGTACAGGGCTGTATGTGGAGTCATCATACTATGTACAGGGCTGTATGTGGGGACATCATACTATGTACAGGGCTGTATGTGGGGCCATCATACTATGTGCAGGATTGTATGTGCAGCCATCATACTATGTACAGGGCTGTATGTGGACTCATCATACTATGTACAGGACTGTATGTGGAGCCATCATACTATGTACAGGGCTGTATGTGGAGTCATCATACTATGTACAGGACTGTATGTGGAGTCATCATACTATGTACAGGACTGTATGTGGACTCATCATACTATGTACAGGGCTGTATGTGGAGCCATCATACTATGTACAGGGCTGTATGTGGACTCATCATACTATGTACAGGGCTGTATGTGGAGCCATCATACTATGTACAGGGCTGTATGTGGAGTCATCATACTATGTACACGACTGTATGTGGAGCCATCATACTATGTACAGGGCTGTATGCGGGCCATCTTATTACATGCAGAACTGTATGTGGAGCCATCATACTATGTGCAGGACTGTATGTGGAGCCATCATACTATGTACACGACTGTATGTGGAGCCATCATACTATGTACAGGGCTGTATGCGGGCCATCTTATTACATGCAGAACTGTATGTGGAGCCATCATACTATGTGCAGGACTGTATGTGGAGCCATCATACTATGTACACGACTGTATGTGGAGCCATCATACTATGTACAGGACTGTATGTGGAGCCATCATACTATGTACAGGGTTGTATGTGGAGCCATCATACTATGTACAGGGCTGTATGTGGGGCCATCATACTATGTACAGGGCTGTATGTGGGGCCATCATACTATGTACAGGGCTGTATGTGGGGCCATCATACTATGTGCAGGATTGTATGTGCAGCCATCATACTATGTACAGGGCTGTATGTGGAGCCATCATACTATGTACAGGGCTGTATGTGGAACCATCATACTATGTACAGGGCTGTATGTGGAGCCATCATACTATGTACAGGGCTGTATGCGGGCCATCTTATTACATGCAGAACTGTATGTGGAGACATCATACTATGTGCAGGACTGTATGTGGAGCCATCATACTATGTGCAGGACTGTATGTGGAGTCATCATACTATGTGCAGGACTGTATGTGGAGCCATCATACTATGTACAGGACTGTATGTGGGGCCATCATACTATGTACAGAACTGTATGCGGGCCATCTTATTACATGCAGAACTGTATGTGGAGCCATCATACTATGTACAGGGCTGTATGTGGAGCCATCATACTATGTACAGGACTGTATGTGGAGCCATCATACTATGTACAGGGCTGTATGTGGAGCAATTATACTATGTACAGGACTGTATGTGAAGTCATCATACTATGTACAGGGCTGTATGTGGAGCCATCATACTATGTACAGGACTGTATGTGAAGTCATCATACTATGTACAGGGCTGTATGTGGAGCCATCATACTATGTACAGGACTGTATGTGAAGTCATCATACTATGTACAGGGCTGTATGTGGAGCCATCATACTATGTACAGGGCTGTATGTGGAGTCATCATACTATGTACAGGGCTGTATGTGGAGCCATCATACTATGTACAGGGCTGTATGTGGAGCCATCATACTATGTACAGGGCTGTATGTGGAGCCATCATACTATGTACAGGGCTGTATGTGGAGCCATCATACTATGTACAGGGCTGTATGTGGAGCCATCATACTATGTACAGGGCTGTATGTGGAGCCATCATACTATGTACAGGGCTGTATGTGGAGTCATCATACTATGTACAGGACTGTATGTGGAGCCATCATACTATGTGCAGGACTGTATGTGGAGTCATCATACTATGTACAGGACTGTATGTGGAGTCATCATACTATGTACAGGGCTGTATGTGGAGCCATCATACTATGTACAGGACTGTATGTGGAGCCATCATACTATGTACAGGGCTGTATGTGGAGCAATCATACTATGTACAGGACTGTATGAGAAGTCATCATACTATGTACAGGGCTGTATGTGGAGTCATCATACTATGTACAGGACTGTATGTGAAGTCATCATACTATGTACAGGGCTGTATGTGGAGTCATCATACTATGTACAGGGCTGTATGTGGAGTCATCATACTATGTACAGGGCTGTATGTGGAGCCATCATACTATGTACAGGGCTGTATGTGGAGTCATCATACTATGTACAGGACTGTATGTGAAGTCATCATACTATGTACAGGGCTGTATGTGGAGTCATCATACTATGTACAGGGCTGTATGTGGAGTCATCATACTATGTACAGGGCTGTATGTGGAGCCATCATACTATGTACAGGGCTGTATGTGGAGTCATCATACTATGTACAGGGCTGTATGTGGAGCAATCATACTATGTACAGGGCTGTATGTGGAGTCATCATACTATGTACAGGACTGTATGTGAAGTCATCATACTATGTACAGGGCTGTATGTGAAGTCATCATACTATGTACAGGGCTGTATGTGGAGCCATCATACTATGTACAGGACTGTATGTGAAGTCATCATACTATGTACAGGGCTGTATGTGAAGTCATCATACTATGTACAGGGCTGTATGTGAAGTCATCATACTATGTACAGGACTGTATGTGAAGTCATCATACTATGTACAGGACTGTATGTGAAGTCATCATACTATGTACAGGGCTGTATGTGGAGTCATCATACTATGTACAGGGCTGTATGTGGAGTCATCATACTATGTACAGGGCTGTATGTGGAGTCATCATACTATGTACAGGGCTGTATGTGGAGCCATCATACTATGTACAGGGCTGTATGTGAAGTCATCATACTATGTACAGGGCTGTATGTGGAGCCATCATACTATGTACAGGGCTGTATGTGGAGTCATCATACTATGTACAGGACTGTATGTGAAGTCATCATACTATGTACAGGACTGTATGTGAAGTCATCATACTATGTACAGGGCTGTATGTGAAGTCATCATACTATGTACAGGGCTGTATGTGGAGCCATCATACTATGTACAGGACTGTATGTGAAGTCATCATACTATATACAGGGCTGTATGTGGAGCCATCATACTATGTACAGGGCTGTATGTGGAGTCATCATACTATGTACAGGGCTGTATGTGGAGTCATCATACTATGTACAGGACTGTATGTGGAGCCATCATACTATGTACAGGGCTGTATGTGGAGTCATCATACTATGTACAGGGCTGTATGTGGAGTCATCATACTATGTACAGGGCTGTATGTGGAGTCATCATACTATGTACAGGGCTGTATGTGGAGTCATCATACTATGTACAGGGCTGTATGTGGAGCCATCATACTATGTACAGGGCTGTATGTGGAGCCATCATACTATGTACAGGGCTGTATGTGGAGCCATCATACTATGTACAGGGCTGTATGTGGAGCCATCATACTATGTACAGGGCTGTATGTGGAGTCATCATACTATGTACAGGACTGTATGTGAAGTCATCATACTATGTACAGGACTGTATGTGAAGTCATCATACTATGTACAGGACTGTATGTGGAGTCATCATACTATGTACAGGGCTGTATGTGAAGTCATCATACTATGTACAGGGCTGTATGTGGAGCCATCATACTATGTACAGGACTGTATGTGAAGTCATCATACTATGTACAGGGCTGTATGTGGAGCCATCATACTATGTACAGGGCTGTATGTGGAGCAATCATACTATGTATAGGACTGTATGAGAAGTCATCATACTATGTACAGGGCTGTATGTGGAGACATCATACTATGTACAGGGCTGTATGTGGAGTCATCATACTATGTACAGGGCTGTATGTGGAGTCATCATACTATGTACAGGGCTGTATGTGGAGCAATCATACTATGTACAGGACTGTATGTGAAGTCATCATACTATGTACAGGGCTGTATGTGGAGCCATCATACCATGTACAGGACTGTATGTGAAGTCATCATACTATGTACAGGGCTGTATGTGTAGCCATCATACCATGTACAGGACTGTATGTGGAGTCATCATACTATGTACAGGACTGTATGTGGAGCCATCATACTATGTACAGGACTGTATGTGGAGCCATCATACTATGTACAGGACTGTATGTGGAGCCATCATACTATGTACAGGACTGTATGTGGAGCCATCATACTATGTACAGGACTGTATGTGGAGTCATCATACTATGTACAGGGCTGTATGTGGAGCCATCATACTATGTACAAGGCTGTATGTGGAGCCATCATACTATGTACAGGGCTGTATGTGGAGCCATCATACTATGTACAGGGCTGTATGTGGAGCCATCATACTATGTACAGGGCTGTATGTGGAGCCATCATACTATGTACAGGGCTGTATGTGGAGCCATCATACTATGTACAGGGCTGTATGTGGAGCCATCATACTATGTACAGGGCTGTATGTGGAGCCATCATACTATGTACAAGGCTGTATGTGGAGCCATCATACTATGTACAGGGCTGTATGTGGAGCCATCATACTATGTACAGGGCTGTATGTGGAGCCATCATACTATGTACAGGGCTGTATGTGGAGCCATCATACTATGTACAGGGCTGTATGTGGAGCCATCATACTATGTACAGGGCTGTATGTGGAGTCATCATACTATGTACAGGGCTGTATGTGGAGCCATCATACTATGTACAGGGCTGTATGTGGAGCCATCATACTATGTACAGGACTGTATGTGGAGCCATCATACTATGTACAGGGCTGTATGTGGAGCCATCATACTATGTACAGGGCTGTATGTGGAGCCATCATACTATGTACAAGGCTGTATGTGGAGCCATCATACTATGTACAGGACTGTATGTGGAGCCATCATACTATGTACAGGGCTGTATGTGGAGCCATCATACTATGTACAGGGCTGTATGTGGAGCCATCATACTATGTACAGGGCTGTATGTGGAGCCATCATACTATGTACAAGGCTGTATGTGGAGCCATCATACTATGTACAGGGCTGTATGTGGAGCCATCATACTATGTACAGGGCTGTATGTGGAGCCATCATACTATGTACAGGGCTGTATGTGGAGACATCATACTATGTACAGGACTGTATGTGGAGCCATCATACTATGTACAGGACTGTATGTGGAGCCATCATACTATGTACAGGGCTGTATGTGGAGCCATCATACTATGTACAGGGCTGTATGTGGAGCCATCATACTATGTACAGGACTGTATGTGGAGCCATCATACTATGTACAGGGCTGTATGTGGAGCCATCATACTATGTACAGGGCTGTATGTGGAGCCATCATACTATGTACAGGACTGTATGTGGAGCCATCATACTATGTACAGGTCTGTATGTGGAGACATCTTACTATGTACAGGACTGTATGTGGAGCCATCATACTATGTACAGGGCTGTATGTGGAGCCATCATACTATGTACAGGGCTGTATGTGGAGCCATCATACTATGTACAGGGCTGTATGTGGAGCCATCATACTATGTACAGGGCTGTCTGTGGAGTCATCATACTATGTACAGGGCTGTATGTGGAGCCATCATACTATGTACAGGGCTGTATGTGGAGCCATCATACTATGTACAGGACTGTATGTGGAGCCATCATACTATGTACAGGACTGTATGTGGAGCCATCATACTATGTACAGGTCTGTATGTGGAGACATCTTACTATGTACAGTACTGTATGTGGAGCCATCATACTATGTACAGGACTGTATGTGAAGTCATCATACAATGTACAGGGCTGTATGTGGAGCCATCATACTATGTACAGGGCTGTATGTGGAGTCATCATACTATGTACAGGACTGTATGTGGAGCCATCATACTATGTACAGGACTGTATGTGAAGTCATCATACTATGTACAGGACTGTATGTGGAGTCATCATACTATGTACAGGACTGTATGTGGAGCCATCATACAATGTACAGGGCTGTATGTGGAGCCATCATACTATGTACAGGGCTGTATGTGGAGCCATCACACTATGTACAGGACTGTATGTGGAGTCATCATACTATGTACAGGACTGTATGTGGAGCCATCATACTATGTACAGGACTGTATGTGGAGCCATCATACTATGTACAGGGCTGTATGTGGAGTCATCATACTATGTACAGGACTGTATGTGGAGTCATCATACAATGTACAGGGCTGTATGTGGAGCCATCATACTATGTACAGGGCTGTATGTGGAGCCATCACACTATGTACAGGACTGTATGTGGAGTCATCATACTATGTACAGGACTGTATGTGGAGCCATCATACTATGTACAGGACTGTATGTGGAGCCATCATACTATGTACAGGGCTGTATGTGGAGCCATCATACTATGTACAGGGCTGTATGTGGAGCCATCATACTATGTACAGGACTGTATGTGGAGCCATCATACTATGTACAGGACTGTATGTGGGCTCATCATACTATGTACAGGGCTGTATGTGGAGCCATCATACTATGTACAGGACTGTATGTGAAGTCATCATACTATGTACAGGACTGTATGTGGAGTCATCATACAATGTACAGGGCTGTATGTGGAGCCATCATACTATGTACAGGGCTGTATGTGGAGCCATCACACTATGTACAGGACTGTATGTGGAGTCATCATACTATGTACAGGACTGTATGTGGAGCCATCATACTATGTACAGGACTGTATGTGGAGCCATCATACTATGTACAGGGCTGTATGTGGAGCCATCATACTATGTACAGGGCTGTATGTGGAGCCATCATACTATGTACAGGACTGTATGTGGAGCCATCATACTATGTACAGGACTGTATGTGGAGCCATCATACTATGTGCAGGGCTGTATGTGGGCTCATCATACTATGTACAGGGCTGTATGTGGAGCCATCATACTATGTACAGGACTGTATGTGGAGCCATCATACTATGTGCAGGACTGTATGTGGAGCCATCATACTATGTACAGGACTGTATGTGGAGTCATCATACTATGTACAGGGCTGTATGTGGAGCCATCATACTATGTACAGGACTGTATGTGGAGCCATCATACTATGTACAGGACTGTATGTGGAGCCATCATACTATGTGCAGGGCTGTATGTGGGCTCATCATACTATGTACAGGGCTGTATGTGGAGCCATCATACTATGTACAGGACTGTATGTGGAGCCATCATACTATGTGCAGGACTGTATGTGGAGCCATCATACTATGTACAGGACTGTATGTGGAGTCATCATACTATGTACAGGGCTGTATGTGGAGCCATCATACTATGTACAGGGCTGTATGTGGAGCCATCATACTATGTACAGGACTGTATGTGGAGCCATCTTACTATGTACAGGGCTGTATGTGGAGCCATCATACTATGTACAGGGCTGTATGTGGAGCCATCATACTATGTGCAGGACTGTATGTGGAGCCATCATACTATGTACAGGGCTGTATGTGGAGCCATCATACTATGTACAGGGCTGTATGTGGAGTCATCATACTATGTGCAGGGCTGTATGTGGAGCCATTATACTATGTACAGGACTGTATGTGGAGCCATCATACTATGTACAGGACTGTATGTGGAGTCATCATACTATGTACAGGACTGTATGTGGAGACATCATACTATGTACAGGACTGTATGTGGAGCCATCATACTATGTACAGGGCTGTATGTGGAGCCATCATACTATGTACAGGGCTGTATGTGGAGCCATCATACTATGTGCAGGGCTGTATGTGGAGTCATCATACTATGTACAGGGCTGTATGTGGAGCCATCATACTATGTGCAGGACTGTATGTGGAGCCATCATACTATGTGCAGGGCTGTATGTGGAGTCATCATACTATGTGCAGGGCTGTATGTGGAGTCATCATACTATGTACAGGGCTGTATGTGGAGTCATCATACTATGTACAGGACTGTATGTGGAGCCATCATACTATGTGCAGGACTGTATGTGGAGCCATCATACTATGTGCAGGACTGTATGTGGAGCCATCATACTATGTGCAGGGCTGTATGTGGAGTCATCATACTATGTACAGGGCTGTATGTGGAGTCATCATACTATGTACAGGACTGTATGTGGAGTCATCATACTATGTACAGGACTGTATGTGGAGTCATCATACTATGTACAGGGCTGTATGTGGAGCCATCATACTATGTACAAGGCTGTATGTGGAGCAATCATACTATGTACAGGACTGTATGTGAAGTCATCATACTATGTACAGGGCTGTATGTGGAGCCATCATACTATGTACAGGGCTGTATGTGGAGTCATCATACTATGTACAGGACTGTATGTGAAGTCATCATACTATGTACAGGGTTGTATGTGGAGCCATCATACTATGTACAGGGCTGTATGTGGAGTCATCATACTATGTACAGGACTGTATGTGGAGCCATCATACTATGTACAGGGCTATATGTAGAGCCATCATACTATGTACAGGACTGTATGTGAAGTCATCATACTATGTACAGGGCTGTATGTGGAGCCATCATACTATGTACAGGGCTGTATGTGGAGCAATCATACTATGTATAGGACTGTATGAGAAGTCATCATACTATGTACAGGGCTGTATGTGGAGACATCATACTATGTACAGGGCTGTATGTGGAGTCATCATACTATGTACAGGGCTGTATGTGGAGTCATCATACTATGTACAGGGCTGTATGTGGAGCAATCATACTATGTACAGGACTGTATGTGAAGTCATCATGCTATGTACAGGGCTGTATGTGGAGCCATCATACCATGTACAGGACTGTATGTGAAGTCATCATACTATGTACAGGGCTGTATGTGTAGCCATCATACCATGTACAGGACTGTATGTGGAGTCATCATACTATGTACAGGACTGTATGTGGAGCCATCATACTATGTACAGGACTGTATGTGGAGCCATCATACTATGTACAGGACTGTATGTGGAGCCATCATACTATGTACAGGACTGTATGTGGAGCCATCATACTATGTACAGGACTGTATGTGGAGACATCATACTATGTACAGGGCTGTATGTGGAGCCATCATACTATGTACAGGACTGTATGTGGAGCCATCATACTATGTACAGGACTGTATGTGGAGCCATCATACTATGTACAGGACTGTATGTGGAGCCATCATACTATGTACAGGACTGTATGTGGAGCCATCATACTATGTACAGGACTGTATGTGGAGTCATCATACTATGTACAGGGCTGTATGTGGAGCCATCATACTATGTACAAGGCTGTATGTGGAGCCATCATACTATGTACAGGGCTGTATGTGGAGCCATCATACTATGTACAGGGCTGTATGTGGAGCCATCATACTATGTACAGGGCTGTATGTGGAGACATCATACTATGTACAGGACTGTATGTGGAGCCATCATACTATGTACAGGACTGTATGTGGAGCCATCATACTATGTACAGGGCTGTATGTGGAGCCATCATACTATGTACAGGGCTGTATGTGGAGCCATCATACTATGTACAGGACTGTATGTGGAGCCATCATACTATGTACAGGGCTGTATGTGGAGCCATCATACTATGTACAGGGCTGTATGTGGAGCCATCATACTATGTACAGGGCTGTATGTGGAGCCATCATACTATGTACAGGACTGTATGTGGAGCCATCATACTATGTACAGGGCTGTATGTGGAGTCATCATACTATGTACAGGACTGTATGTGGAGCCATCATACTATGTACAGGTCTGTATGTGGAGACATCTTACTATGTACAGGGCTGTATGTGGAGCCATCATACTATGTACAGGGCTGTATGTGGAGCCATCATACTATGTACAGGACTGTATGTGGAGCCATCATACTATGTACAGGTCTGTATGTGGAGACATCTTACTATGTACAGGACTGTATGTGGAGCCATCATACTATGTACAGGTCTGTATGTGGAGACATCTTACTATGTACAGGACTGTATGTGGAGCCATCATACTATGTACAGGGCTGTATGTGGAGCCATCATACTATGTACAGGGCTATATGTGGAGCCATCATACTATGTACAGGACTGTATGTGGAGCCATCATACTATGTACAGGGCTGTATGTGGAGCCATCATACTATGTACAGGGCTGTATGTGGAGCCATCATACTATGTACAGGACTGTATGTGGAGCCATCATACTATGTACAGGTCTGTATGTGGAGACATCTTACTATGTACAGGGCTGTATGTGGAGCCATCATACTATGTGCAGGGCTGTATGTGGAGCCATCATACTATGTACAGGACTGTATGTGGAGCCATCATACTATGTACAGGGCTGTATGTGGAGTCATCATACTATGTACAGGGCTGTATGTGGAGTCATCATACTATGTACAGGTCTGTATGTGGAGACATCTTACTATGTACAGGGCTGTATGTGGAGCCATCATACTATGTACAGGTCTGTATGTGGAGACATCTTACTATGTACAGGACTGTATGTGGAGACATCTTACTATGTACAGGGCTGTATGTGGAGTCATCATACTATGTACAGGTCTGTATGTGGAGACATCTTACTATGTACAGGACTGTATGTGGAGACATCTTACTATGTACAGGGCTGTATGTGGAGTCATCATACTATGTACAGGGCTGTATGTGGAGTCATCTTACTATGTACAGGACTGTATGTGGAGACATCTTACTATGTACAGGGCTGTATGTGGAGTCATCATACTATGTACAGGTCTGTATGTGGAGACATCTTACTATGTACAGGGCTGTATGTGGAGTCATCATACTATGTACAGGGCTGTATGTGGAGTCATCATACTATGTACAGGTCTGTATGTGGAGACATCTTACTATGTACAGGACTGTATGTGGAGACATCTTACTATGTACAGGGCTGTATGTGGAGCCATCATACTATGTACAGGGCTGTATGTGGAGTCATCATACTATGTACAGGTCTGTATGTGGAGACATCTTACTATGTACAGGGCTGTATGTGGAGCCATCATACTATGTACAGGACTGTATGTGGAGCCATCATACTATGTACAGGACTGTATGTGGAGCCATCATACTATGTACAGGGCTGTATGTGGAGTCATCATACTATGTACAGGACTGTATGTGGAGCCATCATACTATGTACAGGGCTGTATGTGGAGCCATCATACTATGTACAGGTCTGTATGTGGAGACATATTACTATGTACAGGGCTGTATGTGGAGCCATCATACTATGTACAGGACTGTATGTGGAGACATCTTACTATGTACAGGGCTGTATGTGGAGCCATCATACTATGTACAGGACTGTATGTGGAGCCATCATACTATGTACAGGGCTGTATGTGGAGTCATCATACTATGTACAGGACTGTATGTGGAGACATCTTACTATGTACAGGGCTGTATGTGGAGCCATCATACTATGTACAGGGCTGTATGTGGAGTCATCATACTATGTACAGGGCTGAATGTGGAGCCATCATACTATGTATAGGACTGTATGTGGAGCCATCATACTATGTACAGGGCTGTATGTGGAGTCATCATACTATGTACAGGGCTGTATGTGGAGCCATCATACTATGTACAGGACTGTATGTGAAGTCATCTTACTATGTACAGGGCTGTATGTGGAGTCATCATACTATGTACAGGGCTGTATGTGGAGCCATCATACTATGTACAGGACTGTATGTGAAGTCATCATACTATGTACAGGGCTGTATGTGGAGCCATCATACTATGTACAGGGCTGTATGTGGAGTCATCATACTATGTACAGGGCTGTATGTGGAGTCATCATACTATGTACAGGGCTGTATGTGGAGTCATCATACTATGTACAGGACTGTATGTGGAGTCATCATACTATGTACAGGGCTGTATGTGGAGCCATCATACTATGTACAGGACTGTATGTGAAGTCATCATACTATGTACAGGGCTGTATGTGGAGCCATCATACTATGTACAGGGCTGTATGTGGAGTCATCATACTATGTACAGGACTGTATGTGGAGCCATCATACTATGTACAGGACTGTATGTGAAGTCATCATACTATGTACAGGACTGTATGTGGAGCCATCATACTATGTACAGGACTGTATGTGGAGTCATCATACTATGTACAGGGCTGTATGTGGAGTCATCACACTATGTACAGGACTGTATGTGGAGTCATCATACTATGTACAGGACTGTATGTGGAGCCATCATACTATGTACAGGACTGTATGTGGAGCCATCATACTATGTACAGGACTGTATGTGGAGCCATCATACTATGTACAGGGCTGTATGTGGAGCCATCATACTATGTACAGGACTGTATGTGGAGCCATCATACTATGTACAGGACTGTATGTGGAGCCATCATACTATGTGCAGGGCTGTATGTGGGCTCATCATACTATGTACAGGGCTGTATGTGGAGCCATCATACTATGTACAGGACTGTATGTGGAGTCATCATACTATGTACAGGGCTGTATGTGGAGCCATCATACTATGTACAGGACTGTATGTGGAGCCATCATACTATGTACAGGACTGTATGTGGAGCCATCATACTATGTACAGGGCTGTATGTGGAGCCATCATACTATGTACAGGGCTGTATGTGGAGCCATCATACTATGTGCAGGGCTGTATGTGGAGTCATCATACTATGTACAGGACTGTATGTGGAGCCATCATACTATGTGCAGGGCTGTATGTGGAGTCATCATACTATGTGCAGGGCTGTATGTGGAGTCATCATACTATGTACAGGGCTGTATGTGGAGCCATCATACTATGTACAGGGCTGTATGTGGAGCCATCATACTATGTACAGGGCTGTATGTGGAGCCATCATACTATGTACAGGACTGTATGTGGAGCCATCATACTATGTACAGGGCTGTATGTGGAGCCATCATACTATGTACAGGACTGTATGTGGAGCCATCATACTATGTACAGGACTGTATGTGGAGCCATCATACTATGTACAGGACTGTATGTGGAGCCATCATACTATGTACAGGACTGTATGTGGAGCCATCATACTATGTACAGGACTGTATGTGGAGCCATCATACTATGTACAGGACTGTATGTGGAGACATCATACTATGTACAGGGCTGTATGTGGAGCCATCATACTATGTACAGGGCTGTATGTGGAGCCATCATACTATGTACAGGACTGTATGTGGAGCCATCATACTATGTACAGGGCTGTATGTGGAGCCATCATACTATGTACAGGACTGTATGTGGAGCCATCATACTATGTACAGGGCTGTATGTGGAGTCATCATACTATGTACAGGGCTGTATGTGGAGCCATCATACTATGTACAGGACTGTATGTGGAGCCATCATACTATGTACAGGACTGTATGTGGAGCCATCATACTATGTGCAGGGCTGTATGTGGAGTCATCATACTATGTACAGGGCTGTATGTGGAGCCATCATACTATGTACAGGGCTGTATGTGGAGTCATCATACTATGTACAGGGCTGTATGTGGAGCCATCATACTATGTACAGGGCTGTATGTGGAGCCATCATACTATGTGCAGGACTGTATGTGGAGCCATCATACTATGTGCAGGGCTGTATGTGGAGCCATCATACTATGTACAGGGCTGTATGTGGAGCCATCATACTATGTACAGGACTGTATGTGGAGTCATCATACTATGTACAGGACTGTATGTGGAGCCATCATACTATGTACAGGACTGTATGTGGAGTCATCATACTATGTACAGGACTGTATGTGGAGCCATGATACTATGTACAGGACTGTATGTGGAGCCATCATACTATGTACAGGACTGTATGTGGAGCCATCATACTATGTACAGGACTGTATGTGGAGTCATCATACTATGTACAGGACTGTATGTGGAGCCATCATACTATGTACAGGACTGTATGTGGAGTCATCATACTATGTACAGGACTGTATGTGGAGCCATCATACTATGTACAGGGCTGTATGTGGAGTCATCATACTATGTACAGGGCTGTGTGTGGAGCCATCATACTATGTACAGGACTGTATGTGGAGCCATCATACTATGTACAGAACTGTATGTGGAGCCATCATACTATGTACAGGGCTGTATGTGGAGCCATCATACTATGTGCAGGACTGTATGTGGAGCCATCATACTATGTACAGGGCTGTATGTGGAGCCATCATACTATGTACAGGGCTGTATGTGGAGCCATCATACTATGTACAGGGCTGTATGTGGAGTCATCATACTATGTACAGGGCTGTATGTGGAGCCATCATACTATGTACAGGGCTGTATGTGGAGACATCATACTATGTACAGGACTGTATGTGGAGCCATCATACTATGTACAGGACTGTATGTGGAGCCATCATACTTTGTACAGGACTGTATGTGGGGCCATCATACTATGTACAGGACTGTATGTGGAGCCATCATACTATGTACAGGGCTGTATGTGGAGCCATCATACTATGTACAGGACTGTATGTGGAGCCATCATACTATGTACAGGGCTGTATGTGGAGCAATCATACTATGTATAGGACTGTATGAGAAGTCATCATACTATGTACAGGGCTGTATGTGGAGCCATCATACTATGTACAGGACTGTATGTGGAGCCATCATACTATGTACAGGGCTGTATGTGGAGCAATCATACTATGTATAGGACTGTATGAGAAGTCATCATACTATGTACAGGACTGTATGTGGAGCCATCATACTATGTACAGGGCTGTATGTGGAGTCATCATACTATGTACAGGACTGTATGTGAAGTCATCATACTATGTACAGGGCTGTATGTGGAGTCATCATACTATGTACAGGGCTGTATGTGGAGCTATCATACTATGTACAGGACTGTATGTGAAGTCATCATACTATGTACAGGGCTGTATGTGGAGCCATCATACTATGTACAGGGCTGTATGTGGAGCCATCATACTATGTACAGGACTGTATGTGGAGCCATCATACTATGTACAGGACTGTATGTGGAGCCATCATACTATGTGCAGGGCTGTATGTTTGGTCATCATACTATGTGCAGGGCTGTATGTGGAGTCATCATACTGTGTACAGGGCTGTATGTGGAGCCATCATACTATGTACAGGGCTGTATGTGGAGCCATCATACTATGTACACGACTGTATGTGGAGCCATCATACTATGTACAGGACTGTATGTGGAGCCATCATACTATGTACAGGACTGTATGTGGAGCCATCATACTATGTACAGGGCTGTATGTGGAGCCATCATACTATGTACAGGGCTGTATGTGGAGCCATCATACTATGTGCAGGACTGTATGTGGAGCCATCATACTATGTACAGGACTGTATGTGGAGCCATCATACTATGTACAGGACTGTATGTGGAGCCATCATACTATGTACAGGACTGTATGTGGAGCCATCATACTATGTACAGGACTGTATGTGGAGCCATCATACTATGTACAGGACTGTATGTGGAGCCATCATACTATGTACAGGGCTGTATGTGGAGCCATCATACTATGTACAGGACTGTATGTGGAGTCATCATACTATGTACAGGACTGTATGTGGAGTCATCATACTATGTACAGGACTGTATGTGGAGCCATCATACTATGTACAGGGCTGTATGTGGAGCCATCATACTATGTGCAGGGCTGTATGTGGAGTCATCATACTATGTACAGGGCTGTATGTGGAGCCATCATACTATGTACAGGGCTGTATGTGGGGCCATCATACTATGTGCAGGACTGTATGTGGAGCCATCATACTATGTACAGGACTGTATGTGGAGTCATCATACTATGTACAGGACTGTATGTGGAGTCATCATACTATGTACAGGGCTGTATGTGGAGCCATCATACTATGTACAGGGCTGTATGTGGAGTCATCATACTATGTACAGGGCTGTATGTGGAGTCATCATACTATGTGCAGGGCTGTATGTGGAGCCATCATACTATGTACAGGGCTGTATGTGGAGTCATCATACTTTGTGCAGGGCTGTATGTGAAGTCATCATACTATGTACAGGGCTGTATGTGGAGCCATCATACTATGTACAGGGCTGTATGTGGAGCCATCATACTATGTACAGGACTGTATGTGGAGCCATCATACTATGTACAGGACTGTATGTGGAGCCATCATACTATGTGCAGGGCTGTATGTTTGGTCATCATACTATGTGCAGGGCTGTATGTGGAGTCATCATACTGTGTACAGGGCTGTATGTGGAGCCATCATACTATGTACAGGGCTGTATGTGGAGCCATCATACTATGTACACGACTGTATGTGGAGCCATCATACTATGTACAGGACTGTATGTGGAGCCATCATACTATGTACAGGACTGTATGTGGAGCCATCATACTATGTACAGGGCTGTATGTGGAGCCATCATACTATGTACAGGGCTGTATGTGGAGCCATCATACTATGTGCAGGACTGTATGTGGAGCCATCATACTATGTACAGGACTGTATGTGGAGCCATCATACTATGTACAGGACTGTATGTGGAGCCATCATACTATGTACAGGGCTGTATGTGGAGCCATCATACTATGTACAGGACTGTATGTGGAGCCATCATACTATGTACAGGACTGTATGTGGAGCCATCATACTATGTACAGGGCTGTATGTGGAGCCATCATACTATGTACAGGACTGTATGTGGAGTCATCATACTATGTACAGGACTGTATGTGGAGCCATCATACTATGTACAGGACTGTATGTGGAGCCATCATACTATGTACAGGGCTGTATGTGGAGCCATCATACTATGTGCAGGGCTGTATGTGGAGTCATCATACTATGTACAGGGCTGTATGTGGAGCCATCATACTATGTACAGGGCTGTATGTGGGGCCATCATACTATGTGCAGGACTGTATGTGGAGCCATCATACTATGTACAGGACTGTATGTGGAGTCATCATACTATGTACAGGACTGTATGTGGAGTCATCATACTATGTACAGGGCTGTATGTGGAGCCATCATACTATGTACAGGGCTGTATGTGGAGTCATCATACTATGTACAGGGCTGTATATGGAGTCATCATACTATGTGCAGGGCTGTATGTGGAGTCATCATACTATGTGCAGGGCTGTATGTGGAGCCATCATACTATGTACAGGACTGTATGTGGAGCCATCATACTATGTACAGGGCTGTATGTGGAGTCATCATACTTTGTGCAGGGCTATATGTGGAGCCATCATACTATGTACAGGGCTGTATGTGGAGCCATCATACTATGTACAGGGCTGTATGTGGAGCCATCATACTATGTACAGGGCTGTATGTGGAGCCATCATACTATGTACAGGACTGTATGTGGAGTCATCATACTATGTACAGGGCTGTATGTTGAGCCATCATACTATGTACAGGGCTGTATGTGGAGCCATCATACTATGTACAGGACTGTATGTGAAGCCATCATACTATGTACAGGACTGTATGTGGAGCCATCATACTATGTACAGGACTGTATGTGGAGTCATCATACTATGTACAGGGCTGTATGTGGAGCCATCATACTATGTACAGGGCTGTATGTGGAGTCATCACACTATGTACAGGGCTGTATGTGGAGCAATCATACTATGTATAGGACTGTATGTGAAGTCATCATACTATGTACAGGGCTGTATGTGGAGCCATCACACTATGTACAGGACTGTATGTGGAGCCATCATACTATGTACAGGACTGTATGTGGAGCCATCATACTATGTACAGGACTGTATGTGAAGTCATCATACTATGTACAGGGCTGTATGTGGAGCCATCATACTATGTACAGGACTGTATGTGGAGCCATCATACTATGTACAGGGCTGTATGTGGAGCAATTATACTATGTGCAGGACTGTATGTGGAGCCATCATACTATGTACAGGGCTGTATGTGGAGCAATCATACTATGTATAGGACTGTATGTGAAGTCATCATACTATGTACAGGACTGTATGTGGAGCAATCATACTATGTATAGGACTGTATGTGAAGTCATCATACTATGTACAGGGCTGTATGTGGAGCAATCATACTATGTATAGGACTGTATGTGAAGTCATCATACTATGTACAGGGCTGTATGTGGAGCCATCATACTATGTACAGGACTGTATGTGAAGTCATCATACTATGTACAGGGCTGTATGTGGAGTCATCATACTATGTACAGGACTGTATGTGGAGCAATCATACTATGTATAGGACTGTATGTGAAGTCATCATACTATGTACAGGGCTGTATGTGGAGTCATCATACTATGTACAGGACTGTATGTGGAGCAATCATACTATGTATAGGACTGTATGTGAAGTCATCATACTATGTACAGGGCTGTATGTGGAGTCATCATACTATGTACAGGGCTGTATGTGGAGCCATCATACTATGTACAGGACTGTATGTGAAGTCATCATACTATGTACAGGGCTGTATGTGGAGTCATCATACTATGTACAGGGCTGTATGTGGAGCAATCATACTATGTATAGGACTGTATGTGAAGTCATCATACTATGTACAGGGCTGTATGTGGAGTCATCATACTATGTACAGGACTGTATGTGAAGTCATCATACTATGTACAGGGCTGTATGTGGAGCAATTATACTATGTGCAGGACTGTATGTGGAGCCATCATACTATGTACAGGACTGTATGTGGAGCCATCATACTATGTACAGGGCTGTATGTGGAGCCATCATACTATGTACAGGGCTGTATGTGGAGCCATCATACTATGTACAGGACTGTATGTGGAGCCATCATACTATGTACAGGACTGTATGTGGAGCCATCATACTATGTACAGGACTGTATGTGGAGCCATCATACTATGTACAGGGCTGTATGTGGAGCCATCATACTATGTACAGGGTTGTATGTGGAGCCATCATACTATGTACAGGGCTGTATTTGGAGCCATCATACTATGTGCAGGACTGTATGTGGAGCCATCATACTATGTACAGGGCTGTATGTGGAGCCATCATACTATGTACAGGGCTGTATGTGGAGCCATCATACTATGTACAGGGCTGTATGTGGAGTCATCATACTATGTACAGGACTGTATGTGGAGCCATCATACTATGTACAGGACTGTATGTGGAGCCATCATACTATGTACAGGGCTGTATGTGGAGCCATCATACTATGTACAGGACTGTATGTGGAGCCATCATACTATGTACAGGACTGTATGTGGAGCCATCATACTATGTACAGGGCTGTATGTGGAGCCATCATACTATGTACAGGACTGTATGTGGAGCCATCATACTATGTACAGGGCTGTATGTGGAGTCATCATACTATGTACAGGGTTGTATGTGGAGTCATCATACTATGTACAGGGCTGTATGTGGAGCAATTATACTATGTGCAGGACTGTATGTGGAGGCATCATACTATGTACAGGACTGTATGTGGAGCCATCATACTATGTACAGGACTGTATGTGGAGCCATCATACTATGTACAGGGCTGTATGTGGAGCCATCATACTATGTACAGGACTGTATGTGGAGCCATCATACTATGTACAGGACTGTATGTGGAGCCATCATACTATGTACAGGACTGTATGTGGAGCCATCATACTATATACAGGGCTGTATGTGGAGTCATCATACTATGTACAGGGCTGTATGTGGAGTCATCATACTATGTACAGGGCTGTATGTGGAGCCATCATACTATGTACAGGGCTGTATGTGGAGCCATCATACTATGTGCAGGACTGTATGTGGAGCCATCATACTATGTACAGGGCTGTATGTGGAGCCATCATACTATGTACAGGGTTGTATGTGGAGCCATCATACTATGTACAGGGCTGTATGTGGAGCCATCATACTATGTGCAGGACTGTATGTGGAGCCATCATACTATGTACAGGGCTGTATGTGGAGCCATCATACTATGTACAGGGCTGTATGTGGAGTCATCATACTATGTACAGGGCTGTATGTGGAGGCATCATACTATGTACAGGGCTGTATGTGGAGGCATCATACTATGTACAGGGCTGTATGTGGAGCAATTATACTATGTACAGGGCTGTATGTGGAGTCATCATACTATGTACAGGGCTGTATGTGGAGCAATTATACTATGTACAGGGCTGTATGTGGAGCCATCATACTATGTACAGGGCTGTATGTGGAGCCATCATACTATGTACAGGACTGTATGTGGAGTCATCATACTATGTACAGGGCTGTATGTGGAGCCATCATACTATGTACAGGACTGTATGTGGAGCCATCATACTATGTACAGGGCTGTATGTGGAGCAATTATACTATGTACAGGGCTGTATGTGGAGCAATTATACTATGTACAGGGCTGTATGTGGAGCCATCATACTATGTACAGGGCTGTATGTGGAGCCATCATACTATGTACAGGACTGTATGTGGAGTCATCATACTATGTACAGGGCTGTATGTGGAGCCATCATACTATGTACAGGGCTGTATGTGGAGTCATCATACTATGTACAGGGCTGTATGTGGAGTCATCATACTATGTACAGGACTGTATGTGGAGTCATCATACTATGTACAGGGCTGTATGTGGAGCCATCATACTATGTACAGGGCTGTATGTGGAGTCATCATACTATGTACAGGACTGTATGTGGAGTCATCATACTATGTACAGGACTGTATGTGGAGTCATCATACTATGTACAGGGCTGTATGTGGAGCAATTATACTATGTACAGGGCTGTATGTGGAGCCATCATACTATGTACAGGGCTGTATGTGGAGCCATCATACTATGTACAGGGCTGTATGTGGAGCCATCATACTATGTACAGGACTGTATGTGGAGCCATCATACTATGTACAGGGCTGTATGTGGAGCCATCATACTATGTACAGGGTTGTATGTGGAGCCATCATACTATGTACAGGGCTGTATGTGGAGCCATCATACTATGTGCAGGACTGTATGTGGAGCCATCATACTATGTACAGGGCTGTATGTGGAGCCATCATACTATGTACAGGGCTGTATGTGGAGCCATCATACTATGTACAGGGCTGTATGTGGAGTCATCATACTATGTACAGGGCTGTATGTGGAGGCATCATACTATGTACAGGGCTGTATGTGGAGGCATCATACTATGTACAGGGCTGTATGTGGAGCAATTATACTATGTACAGGGCTGTATGTGGAGTCATCATACTATGTACAGGGCTGTATGTGGAGCAATTATACTATGTGCAGGACTGTATGTGGAGGCATCATACTATGTACAGGACTGTATGTGGAGCCATCATACTATGTACAGGGCTGTATGTGGAGCCATCATACTATGTACAGGACTGTATGTGGAGTCATCATACTATGTACAGGACTGTATGTGGAGCCATCATACTATGTACAGGACTGTATGTGGAGCCATCATACTATGTACAGGACTGTATGTGGGGCCATCATACTATGTACAGGGCTGTATGTGGAGCAATCATACTATGTATAGGACTGTATGTGAAGTCATCATACTATGTACAGGGCTGTATGTGGAGCCATCATACTATGTACAGGGCTGTATGTGGAGGCATCATACTATGTACAGGGCTGTATGTGGAGCAATTATACTATGTACAGGGCTGTATGTGGAGTCATCATACTATGTACAGGGCTGTATGTGGAGCAATTATACTATGTGCAGGACTGTATGTGGAGGCATCATACTATGTACAGGACTGTATGTGGAGCCATCATACTATGTACAGGACTGTATGTGGAGCCATCATACTATGTACAGGGCTGTATGTGGAGCAATCATACTATGTATAGGACTGTATGTGAAGTCATCATACTATGTACAGGGCTGTATGTGGAGCCATCATACTATGTACAGGGCTGTATGTGGAGTCATCATACTATGTACAGGACTGTATGTGAAGTCATCATACTATGTACAGGACTGTATGTGGAGCCATCATACTATGTACAGGACTGTATGTGGAGCCATCATACTATGTACAGGGCTGTATGTGGAGCCATCATACTATGTACAGAGCTGTATGTGGAGTCATCATACTATGTACAGGACTGTATGTGAAGTCATCATACTATGTACAGGACTGTATGTGAAGTCATCATACTATGTACAGGGCTGTATCTGGAGCCATCATACTATGTACAGGGCTGTATGTGGAGTCATCATACTATGTACAGGACTGTATGTGGAGTCATCATACTATGTACAGGACTGTATGTGAAGTCATCATACTATGTACAGGGCTGTATGTGGAGCAATTATACTATGTGCAGGACTGTATGTGGAGGCATCATACTATGTACAGGGCTGTATGTGGAGCCATCATACTATGTACAGGGCTGTATGTGGAGCCATCATACTATGTACAGAGCTGTATGTGGAGTCATCATACTATGTACAGGACTGTATGTGAAGTCATCATACTATGTACAGGGCTGTATGTGGAGTCATCATACTATGTACAGGACTGTATGTGAAGTCATCATACTATGTACAGGGCTGTATCTGGAGCCATCATACTATGTACAGGGCTGTATGTGGAGTCATCATACTATGTACAGGACTGTATGTGGAGTCATCATACTATGTACAGGACTGTATGTGGAGTCATCATACTATGTACAGGGCTGTATGTGGAGTCATCATACTATGTACAGGGCTGTATGTGGAGCCATCATACTATGTGCAGGACTGTATGTGGAGCCATAATACTATGTACAGTGCTGTATGTGGAGCCATCATACTATGTACAGGGCTGTATGTGGAGCCATCATCCTATGTACAGGGCTGTATGTGGAGCCATCATACTATGTACAGGGCTGTATGTGGAGCCATCATACTATGTACAGGGCTGTATGTGGAGTCATCATACTATGTACAGGACTGTATGTGGAGCCATCATACTATGTACAGGGCTGTATGTGGAGTCATCATACTATGTACAGGGCTGTATGTGGAGCCATCATACTATGTACAGGACTGTATGTGGAGCCATCATACTATGTACAGGGCTGTATGTGGAGCCATCATACTATGTACAGGGCTGTATGTGGAGCCATCATACTATGTACAGGACTGTATGTGGAGCCATCATACTATGTACAGGGCTGTATGTGGAGCCATCATACTATGTACAGGGCTGTATGTGGAGCCATCATACTATGTACAGGACTGTATGTGGAGCCATCATACTATGTACAGGGCTGTATGTGGAGCCATCATACTATGTACAGGACTGTATGTGGAGCCATCATACTATGTACAGGGCTGTATGTGGAGCCATCATACTATGTACAGGACTGTATGTGGAGCCATCATACTATGTACAGGGCTGTATGTGGAGCCATCATACTATGTACAGGGCTGTATGTGGAGCCATCATACTATGTACAGGACTGTATGTGGAGCCATCATACTATGTACAGGACTGTATGTGGAGCCATCATACTATGTACAGGGCTGTATGTGGAGCCATCATACTATGTACAGGACTGTATGTGGAGCCATCATACTATGTACAGGGCTGTATGTGGAGCCATCATACTATGTACAGGGCTGTATGTGGAGCAATTATACTATGTGCAGGACTGTATGTGGAGGCATCATACTATGTACAGGACTGTATGTGGAGCCATCATACTATGTACAGGACTGTATGTGGAGCCATCATACTATGTACAGGGCTGTATGTGGAGCCATCATACTATGTACAGGACTGTATGTGGAGTCATCATACTATGTACAGGGCTGTATGTGGAGCCATCATACTATGTACAGGGCTGTATGTGGAGCCATCATACTATGTACAGGGCTGTATGTGGAGCCATCATACTATGTACAGGGCTGTATGTGGAGTCATCATCCTATGTACAGGGCTGTATGTGGAGCCATCATACTATGTACAGGGCTGTATGTGGAGCCATCATACTATGTGCAGGACTGTATGTGGGGCCATCATACTATGTAGAGAACTGTATGTGGAGCCATCATACTATGTACAGGACTGTATGTGGAGTCATCATACTATGTACAGGGCTGTATGTGGAGTCATCATACTATGTACAGGGCTGTATGTGGAGCCATCATACTATGTACAGGGCTGTATGTGGAGCCATCATACTATGTACAGGGCTGTATGTGGAGCCATCATACTATGTGCAGGACTGTATGTGGGGCCATCATACTATGTACAGGACTGTATGTGGAGTCATCATACTATGTACAGGACTGTATGTGGAGTCATCATACTATGTACAGGACTGTATGTGGAGTCATCATACTATGTACAGGACTGTATGTGGGGCCATCATACTATGTACAGGACTGTATGTGGGGCCATCATACTATGTACAGGACTGTATGTGGAGCCATCATACTATGTACAGGACTGTATGTGGAGCCATCACACTATGTACAGGACTGTATGTGGAGCCATCATACTATGTACAGGACTGTATGTGGAGCCATCATACTATGTACAGGACTGTATGTGGAGTCATCATACTATGTACAGGACTGTATGTGGAGTCATCATACTATGTACAGGGCTGTATGTGGAGTCATCACACTATGTACAGGGCTGTATGTGGAGTCATCATACTATGTACAGGACTGTATGTGGAGCCATCATACTATGTACAGGACTGTATGTGGAGCCATCATACTATGTACAGGACTGTATGTGAAGTCATCATACTATGTACAGGACTGTATGTGGAGTCATCACACTATGTACAGGGCTGTATGTGGAGTCATCATACTATGTACAGGACTGTATGTGGAGCCATCATACTATGTACAGGACTGTATGTGGAGTCATCATACTATGTACAGGACTGTATGTGAAGTCATCATACTATGTACAGGACTGTATGTGGAGTCATCACACTATGTACAGGGCTGTATGTGGAGTCATCATACTATGTACAGGACTGTATGTGGAGCCATCATACTATGTACAGGACTGTATGTGGAGCCATCATACTATGTACAGGGCTGTATGTGGAGCAATCATACTATGTACAGGGCTGTATGTGGAGTCATCATACTATGTACAGGACTGTATGTGGAGCCATCATACTATGTACAGGACTGTATGTGGAGCCATCATACTATGTACAGGGCTGTATGTGGAGCAATCATACTATGTACAGGTCTGTATGTGGAGTCATCATACTATGTACAGGACTGTATGTGAAGTCATCATACTATGTACAGGGCTGTATGTGGAGCCATCATACTATGTACAGGGCTGTATGTGGAGTCATCATACTATGTACAGGACTGTATGTGAAGTCATCATACTATGTACAGGGCTGTATGTGGAGTCATCATACTATGTACAGGACTGTATGTGGAGCCATCATACTATGTACAGGGCTGTATGTGGAGCCATCATACTATGTACAGGGCTGTATGTGGAGCCATCATACTATGTACAGGGCTGTATGTGGAGCCATCATACTATGTACAGGGCTGTATGTGGAGCCATCATACTATGTACAGGACTGTATGTGGAGCCATCATACTATGTACAGGACTGTATGTGGAGCCATCATACTATGTACAGGGCTGTATGTGGAGCCATCATACTATGTACAGGGCTGTATGTGGAGTCATCATACCATGTACAGGGCTGTATGTGGAGCCATCATACTATGTACAGGACTGTATGTGGAGCCAACATACTATGTACAGGGCTGTATGTGGAGTCATCATACTATGTACAGGGCTGTATGTGGAGCAATTATACTATGTGCAGGACTCTATGTGGAGCCATCATACTATGTACAGGACTGTATGTGGAGCCATCATACTATGTACAGGGCTGTATGTGGAGCAATCATACTATGTATAGGACTGTATGTGAAGTCATCATACTATGTACAGGACTGTATGTGGAGTCATCATACTATGTACAGGACTGTATGTGGAGTCATCATACTATGTACAGGACTGTATGTGGAGTCATCATACTATGTACAGGACTGTATGTGGGGCCATCATACTATGTACAGGACTGTATGTGGGGCCATCATACTATGTACAGGGCTGTATGTGGAGCCATCATACTATGTACAGGACTGTATGTGGAGCCATCATACTATGTACAGGACTGTATGTGGAGCCATCACACTATGTACAGGACTGTATGTGGAGCCATCATACTATGTACAGGACTGTATGTGGAGCCATCATACTATGTACAGGACTGTATGTGGAGTCATCATACTATGTACAGGACTGTATGTGGAGTCATCATACTATGTACAGGGCTGTATGTGGAGTCATCACACTATGTACAGGGCTGTATGTGAAGTCATCATACTATGTACAGGACTGTATGTGGAGCCATCATACTATGTACAGGACTGTATGTGGAGCCATCATACTATGTACAGGACTGTATGTGAAGTCATCATACTATGTACAGGACTGTATGTGGAGTCATCACACTATGTACAGGGCTGTATGTGGAGTCATCATACTATGTACAGGACTGTATGTGGAGCCATCATACTATGTACAGGACTGTATGTGGAGTCATCATACTATGTACAGGACTGTATGTGAAGTCATCATACTATGTACAGGACTGTATGTGGAGTCATCACACTATGTACAGGGCTGTATGTGGAGTCATCATACTATGTACAGGACTGTATGTGGAGCCATCATACTATGTACAGGACTGTATGTGGAGCCATCATACTATGTACAGGGCTGTATGTGGAGCAATCATACTATGTATAGGACTGTATGTGAAGTCATCATACTATGTACAGGGCTGTATGTGGAGCCATCATACTATGTACAGGGCTGTATGTGGAGTCATCATACTATGTACAGGACTGTATGTGAAGTCATCATACTATGTACAGGGCTGTATGTGGAGTCATCATACTATGTACAGGACTGTATGTGGAGCCATCATACTATGTACAGGGCTGTATGTGGAGCCATCATACTATGTACAGGGCTGTATGTGGAGCCATCATACTATGTACAGGGCTGTATGTGGAGCCATCATACTATGTACAGGGCTGTATGTGGAGCCATCATACTATGTACAGGACTGTATGTGGAGCCATCATACTATGTACAGGACTGTATGTGGAGTCATCATACTATGTACAGGGCTGTATGTGGAGTCATCATACCATGTACAGGGCTGTATGTGGAGCCATCATACTATGTACAGGACTGTATGTGGAGCCAACATACTATGTACAGGGCTGTATGTGGAGTCATCATACTATGTACAGGGCTGTATGTGGAGCAATTATACTATGTGCAGGACTGTATGTGGAGCCATCATACTATGTACAGGACTGTATGTGGAGCCATCATACTATGTACAGGGCTGTATGTGGAGCAATCATACTATGTATAGGACTGTATGTGAAGTCATCATACTATGTACAGGGCTGTATGTGGAGCCATCATACTATGTACAGGGCTGTATGTGGAGTCATCATACTATGTACAGGACTGTATGTGGAGCAATTATACTATGTGCAGGACTGTATGTGGAGCCATCATACTATGTACAGGACTGTATGTGGAGCCATCATACTATGTACAGGGCTGTATGTGGAGCCATCATACTATGTACAGGGCTGTATGTGGAGCCATCATACTATGTACAGGACTGTATGTGGAGCCATCATACTATGTACAGGACTGTATGTGGAGTCATCATACTATGTACAGGGCTGTATGTGGAGTCATCATACTATGTACAGGACTGTATGTGGAGCCATCATACTATGTACAGGGCTGTATGTGGAGCCATCATACTATGTACAGGGCTGTATGTGGAGCCATCATACTATGTACAGGACTGTATGTGGAGCCATCATACTATGTACAGGGCTGTATGTGGAGCCATCATACTATGTACAGGACTGTATGTGGAGCCATCATACTATGTACAGGACTGTATGTGGAGCCATCATCCTATGTACAGGGTTGTATGTGGAGCCATCATACTATGTACAGGGCTGTATGTGGAGCCATCATACTATGTACAGGACTGTATGTGGAGCCATCATACTATGTACAGGGCTGTATGTGGAGCCATCATACTATGTACAGGGCTGTATGTGGAGCCATCATACTATGTACAGGGCTGTATGTGGAGCCATCATACTATGTACAGGGCTGTATGTGGAGCCATCATACTATGTACAGGACTGTATGTGGAGCCATCATACTATGTACAGGGCTGTATGTGGAGCCATCATACTATGTACAGGGCTGTATGTGGAGCCATCATACTATGTACAGGACTGTATGTGGAGCCATCATACTATGTACAGGACTGTATGTGGAGCCATCATACTATGTACAGGGCTGTATGTGGAGCCATCATACTATGTACAGGACTGTATGTGGAGCCATCATACTATGTACAGGACTGTATGTGGAGTCATCATACTATGTACAGGGCTGTATGTGGAGCCATCATACTATGTACAGGGCTGTATGTGGAGCCATCATACTATGTACAGGGCTGTATGTGGAGCCATCATACTATGTACAGGGCTGTATGTGGAGTCATCATCCTATGTACAGGGCTGTATGTGGAGCCATCATACTATGTACAGGGCTGTATGTGGGGCCATCATACTATGTACAGGGCTGTATGTGGAGTCATCATCCTATGTACAGGGCTGTATGTGGAGTCATCATACTATGTACAGGGCTGTATGTGGAGCCATCATACTATGTACAGGGCTGTATGTGGAGTCATCATCCTATGTACAGGGCTGTATGTGGAGTCATCATACTATGTACAGGGCTGTATGTGGAGCCATCATACTATGTACAGGGCTGTATGTGGAGCCATCATACTATGTGCAGGACTGTATGTGGGGCCATCATACTATGTAGAGAACTGTATGTGGAGCCATCATACTATGTACAGGACTGTATGTGGAGCCATCATACTATGTACAGGACTGTATGTGGAGCCATCACACTATGTACAGGACTGAATGTGGAGCCATCATACTATGTACAGGACTGTATGTGGAGCCATCATACTATGTACAGGGCTGTATGTGGAGTCATCATACTATGTACAGGACTGTATGTGGAGTCATCATACTATGTACAGGGCTGTATGTGGAGTCATCATACTATGTACAGGACTGTATGTGGAGTCATCACACTATGTACAGTACTGTATGTGGAGCCATCATACTATGTACAGGGCTGTATGTGGAGCCATCATACTATGTACAGGACTGTATGTGGAGTCATCATACTATGTACAGGGCTGTATGTGGAGTCATCATACTATGTACAGGACTGTATGTGGAGCCATCATACTATGTACAGGACTGTATGTGGAGCCATCATACTATGTACAGGGCTGTATGTGGAGCAATCATACTATGTATAGGACTGTATGTGAAGTCATCATACTATGTACAGGGCTGTATGTGGAGCCATCATACTATGTACAGGGCTGTATGTGGAGTCATCATACTATGTACAGGACTGTATGTTAAGTCATCATACTATGTACAGGGCTGTATGTGGAGTCATCATACTATGTACAGGACTGTATGTGAAGTCATCATACTATGTACAGGGCTGTATGTGGAGTCATCATACTATGTACAGGGCTGTATGTGGAGTCATCATACTATGTACAGGACTGTATGTGAAGTCATCATACTATGTACAGGGCTGTATGTGGAGTCATCATACTATGTACAGGGCTGTATGTGGAGCCATCATACTATGTACAGGGCTGTATGTGGAGTCATCATACTATGTACAGGACTGTATGTGAAGTCATCATACTATGTACAGGGCTGTATGTGGAGTCATCATACTATGTACAGGACTGTATGTGAAGTCATCATACTATGTACAGGGCTGTATGTGGAGTCATCATACTATGTACAGGACTGTATGTGAAGTCATCATACTATGTACAGGGCTGTATGTGGAGTCATCATACTATGTACAGGACTGTATGTGAAGTCATCATACTATGTACAGGGCTGTATGTGGAGTCATCATACTATGTACAGGACTGTATGTGAAGTCATCATACTATGTACAGGGCTGTATGTGGAGTCATCATACTATGTACAGGGCTGTATGTGGAGTCATCATACTATGTACAGGACTGTATGTGAAGTCATCATACTATGTACAGGGCTGTATGTGGAGTCATCATACTATGTACAGGGCTGTATGTGGAGCCATCATACTATGTACAGGGCTGTATGTGGAGTCATCATACTATGTACAGGACTGTATGTGAAGTCATCATACTATGTACAGGGCTGTATGTGGAGTCATCATACTATGTACAGGGCTGTATGTGGAGTCATCATACTATGTACAGGACTGTATGTGGAGCCATCATACTATGTACAGGGCTGTATGTGGAGCCATCATACTATGTACAGGGCTGTATGTGGAGCCATCATACTATGTACAGGGCTGTATGTGGAGCCATCATACTATGTACAGGGCTGTATGTGGAGTCATCATACTATGTACAGGGCTGTATGTGGAGCCATCATACTATGTACAGGACTGTATGTGGAGTCATCATACTATGTACAGGGCTGTATGTGGAGCAATTATACTATGTGCAGGACTGTATGTGGAGCCATCATACTATGTACAGGGCTGTATGTGGAGCAATTATACTATGTGCAGGACTGTATGTGGAGTCATCATACTATGTACAGGACTGTATGTGGAGCCATCATACTATGTACAGGGCTGTATGTGGAGCAATTATACTATGTGCAGGACTGTATGTGGAGCCATCATACTATGTACAGGGCTGTATGTGGAGCCATCATACTATGTACAGGGCTGTATGTGGAGCAATTATACTATGTGCAGGACTGTATGTGGAGCCATCATACTATGTACAGGACTGTATGTGGAGCCATCATACTATGTACAGGACTGTATGTGGAGCCATCATACTATGTACAGGGCTGTATGTGGAGCCATCATACTATGTACAGGACTGTATGTGGAGCCATCATACTATGTACAGGACTGTATGTGGAGCCATCATACTATGTACAGGACTGTATGTGGAGCCATCATACTATGTACAGGACTGTATGTGGAGCCATCATACTATGTACAGGGCTGTATGTGGAGCCATCATACTATGTACAGGGCTGTATGTGGAGTCATCATACTATGTACAGGGCTGTATGTGGAGCCATCATACTATGTACAGGACTGTATGTGGAGCCATCATACTATGTACAGGGCTGTATGTGGAGTCATCATACTATGTACAGGACTGTATGTGGAGCAATTATACTATGTGCAGGACTGTATGTGGAGCCATCATACTATGTACAGGACTGTATGTGGAGCCATCATACTATGTACAGGGCTGTATGTGGAGCCATCATACTATGTACAGGGCTGTATGTGAAGTCATCATACTATGTACAGGGCTGTATGTGGAGTCATCATACTATGTACAGGACTGTATGTGAAGTCATCATACTATGTACAGGGCTGTATGTGGAGTCATCATACTATGTACAGGACTGTATGTGAAGTCATCATACTATGTACAGGGCTGTATGTGGAGTCATCATACTATGTACAGGGCTGTATGTGGAGCAATTATACTATGTGCAGGACTGTATGTGGAGCCATCATACTATGTACAGGACTGTATGTGGAGCCATCATACTATGTACAGGGCTGTATGTGGAGCCATCATACTATGTACAGGGCTGTATGTGGAGCCATCATACTATGTACAGGACTGTATGTGGAGCCATCATACTATGTACAGGGCTGTATGTGGAGCCATCATACTATGTACAGGACTGTATGTGGAGCCATCATACTATGTACAGGACTGTATGTGGAGCAATTATACTATGTACAGGGCTGTATGTGGAGTCATCATACTATGTACAGGGCTGTATGTGGAGTCATCATACTATGTACAGGACTGTATGTGGAGCAATTATACTATGTACAGGGCTGTATGTGGAGCCATCATACTATGTACAGGGCTGTATGTGGAGCCATCATACTATGTACAGGGCTGTATGTGGAGTCATCATACTATGTACAGGGCTGTATGTGGAGTCATCATACTATGTACAGGACTGTATGTGGAGCAATTATACTATATACAGGGCTGTATGTGGAGCCATCATACTATGTACAGGGCTGTATGTGGAGCCATCATACTATGTACAGGGCTGTATGTGGAGTCATCATACTATGTACAGGGCTGTATGTGGAGCAATTATACTATGTGCAGGACTGTATGTGGAGCCATCATACTATGTACAGGACTGTATGTGGAGCCATCATACTATGTACAGGACTGTATGTGGAGCCATCATACTATGTACAGGGCTGTATGTGGAGTCATCATACTATGTACAGGGCTGTATGTGGAGCAATTATACTATGTGCAGGACTGTATGTGGAGCCATCATACTATGTACAGGACTGTATGTGGAGCCATCATACTATGTACAGGGCTGTATGTGGAGCAATCATACTATGTATAGGACTGTATGTGAAGTCATCATACTATGTACAGGGCTGTATGTGGAGTCATCATACTATGTACAGGACTGTATGTGAAGTCATCATACTATGTACAGGGCTGTATGTGGAGTCATCATACTATGTACAGGGCTGTATGTGGAGCAATTATACTATGTGCAGGACTGTATGTGGAGCCATCATACTATGTACAGGACTGTATGTGGAGCCATCATACTATGTACAGGGCTGTATGTGGAGCCATCATACTATGTACAGGGCTGTATGTGGAGCCATCATACTATGTACAGGACTGTATGTGGAGCCATCATACTATGTACAGGACTGTATGTGGAGCCATCATACTATGTACAGGACTGTATGTGGAGCCATCATACTATGTACAGGGCTGTATGTGGAGCCATCATACTATGTACAGGACTGTATGTGGAGCCATCATACTATGTACAGGACTGTATGTGGAGCCATCATACTATGTACAGGACTGTATGTGGAGCCATCATACTATGTACAGGGTTGTATGTGGAGCCATCATACTATGTACAGGGCTCTATGTGGAGCCATCATACTATGTACAGGACTGTATGTGGAGCCATCATACTATGTACAGGGCTGTATGTGGAGTCATCATACTATGTACAGGGCTGTATGTGGAGTCATCATACTATGTACAGGACTGTATGTGAAGTCATCATACTATGTACAGGGCTGTATGTGGAGCCATCATACTATGTACAGGACTGTATGTGGAGACATCATACTATGTACAGGACTGTATGTGGAGCCATCATACTATATACAGGACTGTATGTGGAGTCATCATACTATGTACAGGGCTGTATGTGGAGCCATCATACTATGTACAGGGCTGTATGTGGAGCCATCATACTATGTACAGGGCTGTATGTGGAGCCATCATACTATGTGCAGGGCTGTATGTGGAGTCATCATACTATGTACAGGGCTGTATGTGGAGCCATCATACTATGTACAGGGCTGTATGTGGAGCCATCATACTATGTACAGGGCTGTATGTGGAGCCATCATACTATGTGCAGGACTGTATGTGGGGCCATCATACTATGTACAGGACTGTATGTGGAGCCATCATACTATGTACAGGACTGTATGTGGAGTCATCATACTATGTACAGGACTGTATGTGGAGTCATCATACTATGTACAGGGCTGTATGTGGAGTCATCATACTATGTACAGGACTGTATGTGGAGTCATCACACTATGTACAGTACTGTATGTGGAGCCATCATACTATGTACAGGACTGTATGTGGAGCCATCATACTATGTACAGGACTGTATGTGGAGTCATCATACTATGTACAGGACTGTATGTGGAGCCATCATACTATGTACAGGGCTGTATGTGGAGCAATCATACTATGTATAGGACTGTATGTGAAGTCATCATACTATGTACAGGGCTGTATGTGGAGCCATCACACTATGTACAGGACTGTATGTGGAGCCATCATACTATGTACAGGACTGTATGTGGAGCCATCATACTATGTACAGGGCTGTATGTGGAGCAATCATACTATGTACAGGGCTGTATGTGGAGTCATCATACTATGTACAGGGCTGTATGTGGAGCCATCATACTATGTACAGGACTGTATGTGGAGCCATCATACTATGTACAGGGCTGTATGTGGAGTCATCATACTATGTACAGGGCTGTATGTGGAGCCATCATACTATGTACAGGACTGTATGTGGAGCCATCATACTATGTACAGGACTGTATGTGGAGCCATCATACTATGTACAGGACTGTATGTGAAGTCATCATACTATGTACAGGGCTGTATGTGGAGCCATCATACTATGTACAGGGCTTTATGTGGAGTCATCATACTATGTACAGGACTGTATGTGAAGTCATCATACTATGTACAGGGCTGTATGTGGAGCCATCATACTATGTGCAGGACTGTATGTGGAGCCATCATACTATGTACAGGACTGTATGTGGAGCCATCATACTATGTACAGGGCTGTATGTGGAGCCATCATACTATGTACAGGGCTTTATGTGGAGTCATCATACTATGTGCAGGACTGTATGTGGAGCCATCATACTATGTACAGGACTGTATGTGGAGCCATCATACTATGTACAGGGCTGTATGTGGAGCCATCATACTATGTACAGGGCTGTATGTGGAGCCATCATACTATGTACAGGGCTTTATGTGGAGTCATCATACTATGTACAGGACTGTATGTGAAGTCATCATACTATGTACAGGGCTGTATGTGGAGCCATCATACTATGTACAGGGCTTTATGTGGAGTCATCATACTATGTACAGGACTGTATGTGAAGTCATCATACTATGTACAGGGCTGTATGTGGGGCCATCATACTATGTACAGGGCTGTATGTGGAGCCATCATACTATGTGCAGGACTGTATGTGGAGCCATCATACTATGTACAGGGCTGTATGTGGAGCCATCATACTATGTACAGGACTGTATGTGGAGCCATCATACTATGTACAGGGCTGTATGTGGAGCCATTATACTATGTACAGGGCTGTATGTGGAGTCATCATACTATGTACAGGACTGTATGTGGAGCCATCATACTATGTACAGGGCTGTATGTGGAGCCATCATACTATGTACAGGACTGTATGTGGAGCCATCATACTATGTACAGGACTGTATGTGGAGCCATCATACTATGTACAGGGCTGTATGTGGAGCCATCATACTATGTACAGGACTGTATGTGGAGCCATCATACTATGTACAGGGCTGTATGTGGAGCAATTATACTATGTGCAGGACTGTATGTGGAGGCATCATACTATGTACAGGACTGTATGTGGAGCCATCATACTATGTACAGGACTGTATTTGGAGCCATCATACTATGTACAGGGCTGTATGTGGAGCAATCATACTATGTATAGGACTGTATGTGAAGTCATCATACTATGTACAGGACTGTATGTGGAGCCATCATACTATGTACAGGACTGTATGTGGAGCCATCATACTATGTACAGGGCTGTATGTGGAGCCATCATACTATGTACAGGGCTGTATGTGGAGTCATCATACTATGTACAGGACTGTATGTGGAGCCATCATACTATGTACAGGGCTGTATGTGGAGCAATCATACTATGTATAGGACTGTATGTGAAGTCATCATACTATGTACAGGGCTGTATGTGGAGCCATCATACTATGTACAGGACTGTATGTGGAGCCATCATACTATGTACAGGGCTGTATGTGGAGACATCATACTATGTACAGGGCTGTATGTGGAGTCATCATACTATGTACAGGACTGTATGTGAAGTCATCATACTATGTACAGGGCTGTATGTGGAGTCATCATACTATGTACAGGGCTGTATGTGGAGCAATTATACTATGTATAGGACTGTATGTGAAGTCATCATACTATGTACAGGGCTGTATGTGGAGTCATCATACTATGTACAGGACTGTATGTGGAGCCATCATACTATGTACAGGACTGTATGTGGAGCCATCATACTATGTACAGGACTGTATGTGGAGCCATCATACTATGTACAGGGCTGTATGTGGAGCCATCATACTATGTACAGGGCTGTATGTGGAGCAATCATACTATGTACAGGGCTGTATGTGGACTCATCATACTATGTACAGGGCTGTATGTGGAGTCATCATACTATGTACAGGGCTGTATGTGGAGTCATCATACTATGTACAGGACTGTATGTGGAGTCATCATACTATGTACAGGGCTGTATGTGGAGTCATCATACTATGTACAGGGCTGTATGTGGAGCCATCATACTATGTGCAGGACTGTATGTGGAGCCATCATACTATGTACAGGGCTGTATGTGGAGCCATCATACTATGTACTGGGCTGTATGTGGAGCCATCATACTATGTACAGGACTGTATGTGGAGCCATCATACTATGTACAGGGCTGTATGTGGAGCCATCATACTATGTACAGGACTGTATGTGGAGCCATCATACTATGTACAGGACTGTATGTGGAGCCATCATACTATGTACAGGGCTGTATGTGGAGCCATCATACTATGTACAGGGCTGTATGTGGAGCCATCATACTATGTACAGGGCTGTATGTGGAGCCATCATACTATGTACAGGGCTGTATGTGGAGCCATCATACTATGTACAGGACTGTATGTGGAGCCATCATACTATGTACAGGACTGTATGTGGAGCCATCATACTATGTACAGGGCTGTATGTGGAGCCATCATACTATGTACAGGGCTGTATGTGGAGCCATCATACTATGTACAGGACTGTATGTGGAGCCATCATACTATGTACAGGGCTGTATGTGGAGCCATCATACTATGTACAGGGCTGTATGTGGAGTCATCATACTATGTACAGGACTGTATGTGGAGCCATCATACTATGTACAGGGCTGTATGTGGAGCAATCATACTATGTATAGGACTGTATGTGAAGTCATCATACTATGTACAGGGCTGTATGTGGAGTCATCATACTATGTACAGGGCTGTATGTGGAGTCATCATACTATGTACAGGACTGTATGTGGAGCCATCATACTATGTACAGGGCTGTATGTGGAGCCATCATACTATGTACAGGGCTGTATGTGGAGTCATCATCCTATGTACAGGGCTGTATGTGGAGCCATCATACTATGTACAGGGCTGTATGTGGAGCCATCATACTATGTACAGGGCTGTATGTGGAGCCATCATACTATGTGCAGGACTGTATGTGGAGCCATCATACTATGTACAGGACTGTATGTGGAGCCATCATACTATGTACAGGACTGTATGTGGAGCCATCACACTATGTACAGGACTGTATGTGGAGCCATCATACTATGTACAGGACTGTATGTGGAGCCATCATACTATGTACAGGACTGTATGTGGAGTCATCATACTATGTACAGGGCTGTATGTGGAGTCATCATACTATGTACAGTACTGTATGTGGAGCCATCATACTATGTACAGGGCTGTATGTGGAGCCATCATACTATGTACAGGACTGTATGTGGAGTCATCATACTATGTACAGGGCTGTATGTGGAGTCATCATACTATGTACAGGACTGTATGTGGAGCCATCATACTATGTACAGGACTGTATGTGGAGCCATCATACTATGTACAGGGCTGTATGTGGAGCAATCATACTATGTATAGGACTGTATGTGAAGTCATCATACTATGTACAGGGCTGTATGTGGAGCCATCATACTATGTACAGGGCTGTATGTGGAGTCATCATACTATGTACAGGACTGTATGTGAAGTCATCATACTATGTACAGGGCTGTATGTGGAGTCATCATACTATGTACAGGACTGTATGTGAAGTCATCATACTATGTACAGGGCTGTATGTGGAGTCATCATACTATGTACAGGACTGTATGTGAAGTCATCATACTATGTACAGGGCTGTATGTGGAGTCATCATACTATGTACAGGACTGTATGTGGAGCCATCATACTATGTACAGGGCTGTATGTGGAGCCATCATACTATGTACAGGGCTGTATGTGGAGCCATCATACTATGTACAGGGCTGTATGTGGAGCCATCATACTATGTACAGGGCTGTATGTGGAGCCATCATACTATGTACAGGACTGTATGTGGAGCCATCATACTATGTACAGGACTGTATGTGGAGCCATCATACTATGTACAGGACTGTATGTGGAGCCATCATACTATGTACAGGACTGTATGTGGAGCCATCATACTATGTACAGGGTTGTATGTGGAGCCATCATACTATGTACAGGACTGTATGTGGAGCCATCATACTATGTACAGGACTGTATGTGGAGCCATCATACTATGTACAGGGCTGTATGTGGAGTCATCATACTATGTACAGGACTGTATGTGGAGTCATCATACTATGTACAGGACTGTATGTGGAGTCATCATACTATGTACAGGACTGTATGTGGAGCCATCATACTATGTACAGGACTGTATGTGGAGCCATCATACTATGTACAGGACTGTATGTGGAGCCATCATACTATGTACAGGACTGTATGTGGAGCCATCATACTATGTACAGGACTGTATGTGGAGCCATCATACTATGTACAGGGCTGTATGTGGAGCCATCATACTATGTACAGGACTGTATGTGGAGCCATCATACTATGTACAGGACTGTATGTGGAGCCATCATACTATGTACAGGACTGTATGTGGAGCCATCATACTATGTACAGGACTGTATGTGGAGCCATCATACTATGTACAGGGCTGTATGTGGAGTCATCATACTATGTACAGGACTGTATGTGGAGTCATCATACTATGTACAGGGCTGTATGTGGAGTCATCATACTATGTACAGGACTGTATGTGGAGTCATCACACTATGTACAGTACTGTATGTGGAGCCATCATACTATGTACAGGGCTGTATGTGGAGCCATCATACTATGTACAGGACTGTATGTGGAGTCATCATACTATGTACAGGGCTGTATGTGGAGTCATCATACTATGTACAGGACTGTATGTGGAGCCATCATACTATGTACAGGACTGTATGTGGAGCCATCATACTATGTACAGGGCTGTATGTGGAGCAATCATACTATGTATAGGACTGTATGTGAAGTCATCATACTATGTACAGGGCTGTATGTGGAGCCATCATAATATGTACAGGGCTGTATGTGGAGTCATCATACTATGTACAGGACTGTATGTGAAGTCATCATACTATGTACAGGGCTGTATGTGGAGTCATCATACTATGTACAGGACTGTATGTGAAGTCATCATACTATGTACAGGGCTGTATGTGGAGTCATCATACTATGTACAGGGCTGTATGTGGAGCCATCATACTATGTACAGGGCTGTATGTGGAGTCATCATACTATGTACAGGACTGTATGTGAAGTCATCATACTATGTACAGGGCTGTATGTGGAGTCATCATACTATGTACAGGACTGTATGTGAAGTCATCATACTATGTACAGGACTGTATGTGGAGTCATCATACTATGTACAGGGCTGTATGTGGAGCCATCATACTATGTACAGGGCTGTATGTGGAGTCATCATACTATGTACAGGACTGTATGTGGAGTCATCATACTATGTACAGGACTGTATGTGGAGCCATCATACTATGTACAGGGCTGTATGTGGAGCCATCATACTATGTACAGGACTGTATGTGGAGTCATCATACTATGTACAGGGCTGTATGTGTAGTCATCATACTATGTACAGGACTGTATGTGAAGTCATCATACTATGTACAGGGCTGTATGTGGAGTCATCATACTATGTACAGGACTGTATGTGGAGCCATCATACTATGTACAGGGCTGTATGTGGAGTCATCATACTATGTACAGGACTGTATGTGAAGTCATCATACTATGTACAGGGCTGTATGTGGAGTCATCATACTATGTACAGGACTGTATGTGAAGTCATCATACTATGTACAGGGCTGTATGTGGAGTCATCATACTATGTACAGGGCTGTATGTGGAGCCATCATACTATGTACAGGGCTGTATGTGGAGTCATCATACTATGTACAGGACTGTATGTGAAGTCATCATACTATGTACAGGGCTGTATGTGGAGTCATCATACTATGTACAGGGCTGTATGTGGAGCCATCATACTATGTACAGGGCTGTATGTGGAGTCATCATACTATGTACAGGACTGTATGTGAAGTCATCATACTATGTACAGGGCTGTATGTGGAGTCATCATACTATGTACAGGGCTGTATGTGGAGTCATCATACTATGTACAGGACTGTATGTGGAGCCATCATACTATGTACAGGGCTGTATGTGGAGCCATCATACTATGTACAGGGCTGTATGTGGAGCCATCATACTATGTACAGGGCTGTATGTGGAGCCATCATACTATGTACAGGGCTGTATGTGGAGCCATCATACTATGTACAGGACTGTATGTGGAGTCATCATACTATGTACAGGGCTGTATGTGGAGTCATCATACTATGTACAGGGCTGTATGTGGAGCCATCATACTATGTACAGGACTGTATGTGGAGCCATCATACTATGTACAGGGCTGTATGTGGAGTCATCATACTATGTACAGGGCTGTATGTGGAGCCATCATACTATGTACAGGACTGTATGTGGAGTCATCATACTATGTACAGGGCTGTATGTGGAGTCATCATACTATGTACAGGGCTGTATGTGGAGCCATCATACTATGTACAGGACTGTATGTGGAGCCATCATACTATGTACAGGGCTGTATGTGGAGTCATCATACTATGTACAGGGCTGTATGTGGAGCAATTATACTATGTGCAGGACTGTATGTGGAGCCATCATACTATGTACAGGGCTGTATGTGGAGCAATTATACTATGTGCAGGACTGTATGTGGAGTCATCATACTATGTACAGGACTGTATGTGGAGCCATCATACTATGTACAGGGCTGTATGTGGAGTCATCATACTATGTACAGGGCTGTATGTGGAGCCATCATACTATGTACAGGACTGTATGTGGAGCCATCATACTATGTACAGGGCTGTATGTGGAGCCATCATACTATGTACAGGGCTGTATGTGGAGCCATCATACTATGTACAGGACTGTATGTGGAGCAATTATACTATGTGCAGGACTGTATGTGGAGCCATGATACTATGTGCAGGACTGTATGTGGAGCCATCATACTATGTACAGGGCTGTATGTGGAGCAATCATACTATGTATAGGACTGTATGTGAAGTCATCATACTATGTACAGGGCTGTATGTGGAGTCATCATACTATGTACAGGACTGTATGTGAAGTCATCATACTATGTACAGGGCTGTATGTGGAGTCATCATACTATGTACAGGACTGTATGTGGAGCAATTATACTATGTGCAGGACTGTATGTGGAGCCATCATACTATGTACAGGGCTGTATGTGGAGCCATCATACTATGTACAGGGCTGTATGTGGAGCCATCATACTATGTACAGGGCTGTATGTGGAGCCATCATACTATGTACAGGGCTGTATGTGGAGCCATCATACTATGTACAGGGCTGTATGTGGAGTCATCATACTATGTACAGGGCTGTATGTGGAGCCATCATACTATGTACAGGACTGTATGTGGAGTCATCATACTATGTACAGGGCTGTATGTGGAGCCATCATACTATGTACATGACTGTATGTGGAGCCATCATACTATGTACAGGGCTGTATGTGGAGTCATCATACTATGTACAGGGCTGTATGTGGAGCAATTATACTATGTATAGGACTGTATGTGAAGTCATCATACTATGTACAGGGCTGTATGTGGAGTCATCATACTATGTACAGGACTGTATGTGAAGTCATCATACTATGTACAGGGCTGTATGTGGAGTCATCATACTATGTACAGGACTGTATGTGGAGCAATTATACTATGTGCAGGACTGTATGTGGAGCCATCATACTATGTACAGGGCTGTATGTGGAGCCATCATACTATGTACAGGGCTGTATGTGGAGTCATCATACTATGTACAGGACTGTATGTGGAGCAATTATACTATGTACAGGGCTGTATGTGGAGCCATCATACTATGTACAGGACTGTATGTGGAGTCATCATACTATGTACAGGGCTGTATGTGGAGTCATCATACTATGTACAGGACTGTATGTGGAGCAATTATACTATGTACAGGGCTGTATGTGGAGCCATCATACTATGTACAGGGCTGTATGTGGAGCCATCATACTATGTACAGGGCTGTATGTGGAGTCATCATACTATGTACAGGGCTGTATGTGGAGTCATCATACTATGTACAGGACTGTATGTGGAGCAATTATACTATGTACAGGGCTGTATGTGGAGCCATCATACTATGTACAGGGCTGTATGTGGAGCCATCATACTATGTACAGGGCTGTATGTGGAGTCATCATACTATGTACAGGGCTGTATGTGGAGCAATTATACTATGTGCAGGGCTGTATGTGGAGCAATCATACTATGTATAGGACTGTATGTGAAGTCATCATACTATGTACAGGGCTGTATGTGGAGTCATCATACTATGTACAGGACTGTATGTGAAGTCATCATACTATGTACAGGGCTGTATGTGGAGTCATCATACTATGTACAGGGCTGTATGTGGAGCAATTATACTATGTGCAGGACTGTATGTGGAGCCATCATACTATGTACAGGACTGTATGTGGAGCCATCATACTTTGTACAGGGCTGTATGTGGAGCCATCATACTATGTACAGGGCTGTATGTGGAGCCATCATACTATGTACAGGACTGTATGTGGAGCCATCATACTATGTACAGGACTGTATGTGGAGCCATCATACTATGTACAGGACTGTATGTGGAGCCATCATACTATGTACAGGGCTCTATGTGGAGCCATCATACTATGTACAGGGTTGTATGTGGAGCCATCATACTATGTACAGGGCTGTATGTGGAGCCATCATACTATGTGCAGGACTGTATGTGGAGCCATCATACTATGTACAGGGCTGTATGTGGAGCCATCATACTATGTACAGGGCTCTATGTGGAGCCATCATACTATGTACAGGGCTGTATGTGGAGCCATCATACTATGTACAGGGCTGTATGTGGAGCCATCATACTATGTACAGCGCTGTATGTGGAGTCATCATACTATGTACAGGGCTGTATGTGGAGCCATCATACTATGTACAGGACTGTATGTGGAGCCATCATACTATGTACAGGACTGTATGTGGAGCCATCATACTATGTACAGGACTGTATGTGGAGCCATCATACTATGTACAGGGCTGTATGTGGAGTCATCATACTATGTACAGGGCTGTATGTGGAGCCATCATACTATGTACAGGACTGTATGTGGAGTCATCATACTATGTACAGGGCTGTATGTGGAGCCATCATACTATGTACAGGACTGTATGTGGAGCCATCATACTATGTACAGGACTGTATGTGGAGCCATCATACTATGTACAGGACTGTATGTGGAGCCATCATACTATGTACAGGACTGTATGTGGAGTCATCATACTATGTACAGGGCTGTATGTGGAGCCATCATACTATGTACAGGACTGTATGTGGAGTCATCATACTATGTACAGGGCTGTATGTGGAGCCATCATACTATGTACAGGACTGTATGTGGAGCCATCATACTATGTACAGGACTGTATGTGGAGCCATCATACTATGTACAGGACTGTATGTGGAGCCATCATACTATGTACAGGGCTGTATGTGGAGCCATCATACTATGTACAGGGTTGTATGTGGAGTCATCATACTATGTACAGGGCTGTATGTGGAGCCATCATACTATGTACAGGGCTGTATGTGGAGCCATCATACTATGTACAGGACTGTATGTGGAGCCATCATACTATGTACAGGACTGTATGTGGAGCCATCATACTATGTGCAGGGCTGTATGTGGAGTCATCATACTATGTACAGGACTGTATGTGGAGTCATCATACTATGTACAGGGCTGTATGTGGAGTCATCATACTATGTACAGGGCTGTATGTGGAGCCATCATACTATGTACAGGACTGTATGTGGAGTCATCATACTATGTACAGGGCTGTATGTGGAGCCATCATACTATGTACAGGGCTGTATGTGGAGTCATCATACTATGTACAGGGCTGTATGTGGAGTCATCATACTATGTACAGGGCTGTATGTGGAGCCATCATACTATGTACAGGACTGTATGTGGAGCCATCATACTATGTACAGGGCTGTATGTGGAGTCATCATACTATGTACAGGGCTGTATGTGGAGTCATCATACTATGTACAGGGCTGTATGTGGAGTCATCATACTATGTACAGGGCTGTATGTGGAGTCATCATACTATGTACAGGGCTGTATGTGGAGTCATCATACTATGTACAGGGCTGTATGTGGAGTCATCATACTATGTACAGGACTGTATGTGGAGTCATCATACTATGTACAGGACTGTATGTGGAGTCATCATACTATGTACAGGGCTGTATGTGGAGCCATCATACTATGTACAGGGCTGTATGTGGAGCCATCATACTATGTACAGGGCTGTATGTGGAGCCATCATACTATGTACAGGGCTGTATGTGGAGTCATCATACTATGTACAGGGCTGTATGTGGAGCCATCATACTATGTACAGGGCTGTATGTGGAGTCATCATACTATGTACAGGGCTGTATGTGGAGCCATCATACTATGTACAGGGCTGTATGTGGAGCCATCATACTATGTACAGGGCTGTATGTGGAGCCATCATACTATGTACAGGACTGTATGTGGAGTCATCATACTATGTACAGGGCTGTATGTGGAGTCATCATACTATGTACAGGGCTGTATGTGGAGCCATCATACTATGTACAGGACTGTATGTGGAGTCATCATACTATGTACAGGGCTGTATGTGGAGCCATCATACTATGTGCAGGGCTGTATGTGGAGCCATCATACTATGTGCAGGACTGTATGTGGAGCCATCATACTATGTACAGGGCTGTATGTGGAGCCATCATACTATGTGCAGGACTGTATGTGGAGCCATCATACTATGTACAGGGCTGTATGTGGAGCCATCATACTATGTACAGGGCTGTATGTGGAGCCATCATACTATGTACAGGACTGTATGTGGAGCCATCATACTATGTACAGGGCTGTATGTGGAGCCATCATACTATGTGCAGGACTGTATGTGGGGCCATCATACTATGTACAGGGCTGTATGTGGAGTCATCATACTATGTACAGGGCTGTATGTGGAGCCATCATACTATGTGCAGGGCTGTATGTGGAGCCATCATACTATGTGCAGGACTGTATGTGGAGCCATCATACTATGTACAGGGCTGTATGTGGAGTCATCATACTATGTACAGGACTGTATGTGGAGCCATCATACTATGTACAGGACTGTATGTGGAGCCATCATACTATGTACAGGACTGTATGTGGAGCCATCATACTATGTACAGGGCTGTATGTGGAGCCATCATACTATGTGCAGGACTGTATGTGGAGCCATCATACTATGTACAGGGCTGTATGTGGAGCCATCATACTATGTACAGGACTGTATGTGGAGCCATCATACTATGTACAGGGCTGTATGTGGAGTCATCATACTATGTACAGGGCTGTATGTGGAGCCATCATACTATGTGCAGGGCTGTATGTGGAGCCATCATACTATGTGCAGGACTGTATGTGGAGCCATCATACTATGTACAGGACTGTATGTGGAGCCATCATACTATGTACAGGGCTGTATGTGGAGCCATCATACTATGTGCAGGACTGTATGTGGGGCCATCATACTATGTACAGGACTGTATGTGGAGCCATCATACTATGTACAGGACTGTATGTGGAGTCAACATACTATGTACAGGACTATATGTGGAGTCATCATACTATGTACAGGGCTGTATGTGGAGCCATCATACTATGTACAGGACTGTATGTGGAGCCATCATACTATGTACAGGGCTGTATGTGGAGCCATCATACTATGTACAGGGCTGTATGTGGAGTCATCATACTATGTACAGGGCTGTATGTGGAGCCATCATACTATGTACAGGACTGTATGTGGAGCCATCATACTATGTACAGGGCTGTATGTGGAGCCATCATACTATGTACAGGACTGTATGTGGAGCCATCATACTATGTACAGGGCTGTATGTGGAGTCATCATACTATGTACAGGGCTGTATGTGGAGCCATCATACTATGTGCAGGGCTGTATGTGGAGCCATCATACTATGTGCAGGACTGTATGTGGAGCCATCATACTATGTACAGGACTGTATGTGGAGCCATCATACTATGTACAGGGCTGTATGTGGAGTCATCATACTATGTACAGGGCTGTATGTGGAGCCATCATACTATGTACAGGGCTGTATGTGGAGCCATCATACTATGTACAGGACTGTATGTGGAGCCATCATACTATGTACAGGACTGTATGTGGAGCCATCATACTATGTACAGGGCTGTATGTGGAGCCATCATACTATGTACAGGGCTGTATGTGGAGTCATCATACTATGTACAGGGCTGTATGTGGAGCCATCATACTATGTACAGGGCTGTATGTGGAGCCATCATACTATGTACAGGGCTGTATGTGGAGTCATCATACTATGTACAGGGCTGTATGTGGAGCCATCATACTATGTACAGGGCTGTATGTGGAGCCATCATACTATGTACAGGACTGTATGTGGAGCCATCATACTATGTACAGGACTGTATGTGGAGCCATCATACTATGTACAGGGCTGTATGTGGAGCCATCATACTATGTACAGGGCTGTATGTGGAGCCATCATACTATGTACAGGGCTGTATGTGGAGTCATCATACTATGTACAGGGCTGTATGTGGAGCCATCATACTATGTACAGGGCTGTATGTGGAGCCATCATACTATGTACAGGACTGTATGTGGAGCCATCATACTATGTACAGGACTGTATGTGGAGCCATCATACTATGTACAGGGCTGTATGTGGAGCAATCATACTATGTATAGGACTGTATGTGAAGTCATCATACTATGTACAGGGCTGTATGTGGAGCCATCATAATATGTACAGGGCTGTATGTGGAGTCATCATACTATGTACAGGACTGTATGTGAAGTCATCATACTATGTACAGGGCTGTATGTGGAGTCATCATACTATGTACAGGACTGTATGTGAAGTCATCATACTATGTACAGGGCTGTATGTGGAGTCATCATACTATGTACAGGGCTGTATGTGGAGCCATCATACTATGTACAGGACTGTATGTGGAGCCATCATACTATGTGCAGGACTGTATGTGGAGTCATCATACTATGTACAGGGCTGTATGTGGAGTCATCATACTATGTACAGGACTGTATGTGAAGTCATCATACTATGTACAGGGCTGTATGTGGAGTCATCATACTATGTACAGGACTGTATGTGAAGTCATCATACTATGTACAGGGCTGTATGTGGAGTCATCATACTATGTACAGGACTGTATGTGAAGTCATCATACTATGTACAGGACTGTATGTGGAGTCATCATACTATGTACAGGGCTGTATGTGGAGCCATCATACTATGTACAGGGCTGTATGTGGAGTCATCATACTATGTACAGGACTGTATGTGGAGTCATCATACTATGTACAGGACTGTATGTGGAGCCATCATACTATGTACAGGGCTGTATGTGGAGCCATCATACTATGTACAGGACTGTATGTGGAGTCATCATACTATGTACAGGGCTGTATGTGTAGTCATCATACTATGTACAGGACTGTATGTGAAGTCATCATACTATGTACAGGGCTGTATGTGGAGTCATCATACTATGTACAGGACTGTATGTGGAGCCATCATACTATGTACAGGGCTGTATGTGGAGTCATCATACTATGTACAGGACTGTATGTGAAGTCATCATACTATGTACAGGGCTGTATGTGGAGTCATCATACTATGTACAGGGCTGTATGTGGAGCCATCATACTATGTACAGGGCTGTATGTGGAGTCATCATACTATGTACAGGACTGTATGTGAAGTCATCATACTATGTACAGGGCTGTATGTGGAGTCATCATACTATGTACAGGGCTGTATGTGGAGCCATCATATTATGTACAGGGCTGTATGTGGAGTCATCATACTATGTACAGGACTGTATGTGAAGTCATCATACTATGTACAGGGCTGTATGTGGAGTCATCATACTATGTACAGGGCTGTATGTGGAGTCATCATACTATGTACAGGACTGTATGTGGAGCCATCATACTATGTACAGGGCTGTATGTGGAGCCATCATACTATGTACAGGGCTGTATGTGGAGCCATCATACTATGTACAGGGCTGTATGTGGAGCCATCATACTATGTACAGGGCTGTATGTGGAGCCATCATACTATGTACAGGACTGTATGTGGAGTCATCATACTATGTACAGGGCTGTATGTGGAGCCATCATACTATGTACAGGGCTGTATGTGGAGTCATCATACTATGTACAGGGCTGTATGTGGAGTCATCATACTATGTACAGGGCTGTATGTGGAGCCATCATACTATGTACAGGACTGTATGTGGAGTCATCATACTATGTACAGGGCTGTATGTGGAGTCATCATACTATGTACAGGGCTGTATGTGGAGCCATCATACTATGTACAGGACTGTATGTGGAGCCATCATACTATGTACAGGACTGTATGTGGAGCCATCATACTATGTACAGGGCTGTATGTGGAGTCATCATACTATGTACAGGGCTGTATGTGGAGCCATCATACTATGTACAGGACTGTATGTGGAGCCATCATACTATGTACAGGGCTGTATGTGGAGCCATCATACTATGTACAGGACTGTATGTGGAGCCATCATACTATGTACAGGGCTGTATGTGGAGTCATCATACTATGTACAGGGCTGTATGTGGAGCAATTATACTATGTGCAGGACTGTATGTGGAGCCATCATACTATGTACAGGGCTGTATGTGGAGCAATTATACTATGTGCAGGACTGTATGTGGAGTCATCATACTATGTACAGGACTGTATGTGGAGCCATCATACTATGTACAGGGCTGTATGTGGAGTCATCATACTATGTACAGGGCTGTATGTGGAGCCATCATACTATGTACAGGACTGTATGTGGAGCCATCATACTATGTACAGGGCTGTATGTGGAGCCATCATACTATGTACAGGGCTGTATGTGGAGCCATCATACTATGTACAGGACTGTATGTGGAGCAATTATACTATGTGCAGGACTGTATGTGGAGCCATGATACTATGTGCAGGACTGTATGTGGAGCCATCATACTATGTACAGGGCTGTATGTGGAGCAATCATACTATGTATAGGACTGTATGTGAAGTCATCATACTATGTACAGGGCTGTATGTGGAGTCATCATACTATGTACAGGACTGTATGTGAAGTCATCATACTATGTACAGGGCTGTATGTGGAGTCATCATACTATGTACAGGACTGTATGTGGAGCAATTATACTATGTGCAGGACTGTATGTGGAGCCATCATACTATGTACAGGGCTGTATGTGGAGCCATCATACTATGTACAGGGCTGTATGTGGAGTCATCATACTATGTACAGGGCTGTATGTGGAGCCATCATACTATGTACAGGACTGTATGTGGAGTCATCATACTATGTACAGGGCTGTATGTGGAGCCATCATACTATGTACATGACTGTATGTGGAGCCATCATACTATGTACAGGGCTGTATGTGGAGTCATCATACTATGTACAGGGCTGTATGTGGAGCAATTATACTATGTATAGGACTGTATGTGAAGTCATCATACTATGTACAGGGCTGTATGTGGAGTCATCATACTATGTACAGGACTGTATGTGGAGCAATTATACTATGTGCAGGACTGTATGTGGAGCCATCATACTATGTACAGGGCTGTATGTGGAGCCATCATACTATGTACAGGGCTGTATGTGGAGTCATCATACTATGTACAGGACTGTATGTGGAGCAATTATACTATGTACAGGGCTGTATGTGGAGCCATCATACTATGTACAGGGCTGTATGTGGAGCCATCATACTATGTACAGGGCTGTATGTGGAGCCATCATACTATGTACAGGACTGTATGTGGAGCCATCATACTATGTACAGGGCTGTATGTGGAGCCATCATACTATGTACAGGACTGTATGTGGAGCCATCATACTATGTACAGGACTGTATGTGGAGCCATCATACTATGTACAGGGCTGTATGTGGAGCCATCATACTATGTACAGGGCTGTATGTGGAGCCATCATACTATGTACAGGGCTGTATGTGGAGTCATCATACTATGTACAGGGCTGTATGTGGAGCCATCATACTATGTACAGGGCTGTATGTGGAGCCATCATACTATGTACAGGACTGTATGTGGAGCCATCATACTATGTACAGGACTGTATGTGGAGCCATCATACTATGTACAGGGCTGTATGTGGAGCAATCATACTATGTATAGGACTGTATGTGAAGTCATCATACTATGTACAGGGCTGTATGTGGAGCCATCATAATATGTACAGGGCTGTATGTGGAGTCATCATACTATGTACAGGACTGTATGTGAAGTCATCATACTATGTACAGGGCTGTATGTGGAGTCATCATACTATGTACAGGACTGTATGTGAAGTCATCATACTATGTACAGGGCTGTATGTGGAGTCATCATACTATGTACAGGGCTGTATGTGGAGCCATCATACTATGTACAGGGCTGTATGTGGAGTCATCATACTATGTACAGGACTGTATGTGAAGTCATCATACTATGTACAGGGCTGTATGTGGAGTCATCATACTATGTACAGGACTGTATGTGAAGTCATCATACTATGTACAGGACTGTATGTGGAGTCATCATACTATGTACAGGGCTGTATGTGGAGCCATCATACTATGTACAGGGCTGTATGTGGAGTCATCATACTATGTACAGGACTGTATGTGGAGTCATCATACTATGTACAGGACTGTATGTGGAGCCATCATACTATGTACAGGGCTGTATGTGGAGCCATCATACTATGTACAGGACTGTATGTGGAGTCATCATACTATGTACAGGGCTGTATGTGTAGTCATCATACTATGTACAGGACTGTATGTGAAGTCATCATACTATGTACAGGGCTGTATGTGGAGTCATCATACTATGTACAGGACTGTATGTGGAGCCATCATACTATGTACAGGGCTGTATGTGGAGTCATCATACTATGTACAGGACTGTATGTGAAGTCATCATACTATGTACAGGGCTGTATGTGGAGTCATCATACTATGTACAGGGCTGTATGTGGAGCCATCATACTATGTACAGGGCTGTATGTGGAGTCATCATACTATGTACAGGACTGTATGTGAAGTCATCATACTATGTACAGGGCTGTATGTGGAGTCATCATACTATGTACAGGGCTGTATGTGGAGCCATCATACTATGTACAGGGCTGTATGTGGAGTCATCATACTATGTACAGGACTGTATGTGAAGTCATCATACTATGTACAGGGCTGTATGTGGAGTCATCATACTATGTACAGGGCTGTATGTGGAGTCATCATACTATGTACAGGACTGTATGTGGAGCCATCATACTATGTACAGGGCTGTATGTGGAGCCATCATACTATGTACAGGGCTGTATGTGGAGCCATCATACTATGTACAGGGCTGTATGTGGAGCCATCATACTATGTACAGGGCTGTATGTGGAGCCATCATACTATGTACAGGACTGTATGTGGAGTCATCATACTATGTACAGGGCTGTATGTGGAGCCATCATACTATGTACAGGGCTGTATGTGGAGTCATCATACTATGTACAGGGCTGTATGTGGAGTCATCATACTATGTACAGGGCTGTATGTGGAGCCATCATACTATGTACAGGACTGTATGTGGAGTCATCATACTATGTACAGGGCTGTATGTGGAGTCATCATACTA